>NW_026606065.1:39097500-41497500 GCF_029834395.1 Sorex fumeus
TCATAAATCAATTTATTTTGAAAGATTTTATTATTTAAATTCATTTTATAACCCTAAAAAATCCACTCTAATTATGTTAATTAGTGAATTTTTTAACTATTGCCTTAGAATGAATAGAAAATCCATATATATCCTTACGATAAATTACCTTGTTTACCTGATTAAGTGATTTCAAATTTACATAACATCAATTGTCAATGAACCATAGTGATTGATTAATTAATGTTCAAAATATCAAAATGTCCCTTTTCTTGAGCAGTGAAATGTGCAAAGTTGAAAATAATGTCTTTGGTTTTTGGTTGTACACTAATTCTCTGAAGTACATCTTCACCTACATTTTAGTACAATTAATAACTGTAGAGATAATTATAATTATAATGTCACAAATGTGTAATTATGACTTTAGCCAAAGTATAAATATCGGGAGAAGAAAGACTACTAAGACTACTAAGACTAAATATCTTATTTCCAGACAAGTCTAGTGTACAATTAAAAAGAAATGGAAACAAGAAAAACCTTGACTCAGTGATACAGTTACATTTCTATATTAGTTTTAATAGAATTATATACCTATAATTAAAAAAATTGTCCACAAAAATTAGGTAAATACGTGAAATGTTCTATTTTCTCAGAAACAGAATCATATGACTTTAGGATGCCAAAAATGATGAAAATCAGAGAAGTGATGAAATATTATTATGCATGTTTGCACAACATTAAAAAAGCATGTACTTCTCAGATTGGCTACACCACCCAATTTCAAATTGTGAATGAAATGTGCTTTTACAATACATGGGAAGCAAAGTAGGTATTGAGAATTTTAAAATGTCTCATGCTGTACAAAATATTATATAAAAAATCTTACATTGTAGGGTAAACAATAAAATGAGTAGAATCAATATAAAAATTGTATAACTACTTCTTTTGTAAATTTGAGCACTGAAAAAATAATTGTTGCCAAAAATGAGGTTTAGGGGAATAGATAAAGAAAGACAAAAACACAAAGATTCAAAGAAAACACACACAAAGGAAATTGTTGATTGAGGGGAGAATTTTTTTGAGAAATACTAAACAAGGGACTAGAAAATCAGAGTTATGTAGAATAAATTGCTTAAAAGTGAAAGAAGGGGTTAGAGAGATATTAGAAAGGGTACATTTCGTCGCCCCAGTTGTTGGTGGGGTTGGATGTTTCTTCTAGTGGAGTTCAACCAGTGCTTTGTATATCTTTGATATCAACCCGTTGTCGGATGTGTAAAGGTAAAGGCAAAGGTAAAGGCCCTCCCGTTGATCGTCAATTTGCTCGAGCGGGCCCAGTAACGTCTCCATTGGAGACTTTGTTGTTACTGTGTCTGGCATATCGAATACTCTCGGTAGCTTGCTGGGCTCTCCGAGAGGGGCGGAGGAATCGAACTCGGGTCGGCCATGTTGGCCACTTGTAAGGCGAACGCCCTACCACTGTATTGGGTGAATATCCTTTCCCATTCTGTAGACTGTCTCTGTATTTTGGTCACTGTTTCTTCTGAGCTGCAGAAACTTCTTAGCTTAAGATAGTCCCATTTGTCTATCTTTGTTTTCACTTGCTTGACCAGTGGTGTGACATCTTTGAAGATATCATTAGCTTCAAAGTCATTGAGGATTTTGCCAACTTAGTTTTCAATATACCTTATGGATTCCGGTCTGAAGTTGAGGTCTTTAATCCATTTTGATCTTACTTTTGTACATGGTGTTAGGTAGAGATCTGAGCCCACTTTTTTGAAGTAGCCATCCAGTTTTGCCAGAACAATTTGATAAAGAGGCTTTCCTTGCTCCAATTCACATTTCTTGCTCCTTTGTCAAAGATTAGATGATCAAATGTTTGGGGGAAGATGTCAGTATATTGAACCCTGTACCATTGATCTGCAGCTCTGCCTTTCCTCTAGTACCATACTGTTTTAATTATTACTTCTTTGTTGTAGAGTTTGAAGTTGGGGGGGAGTTGATTCCTCCCATTTTCTATTTCCCAATAATTGCTTTAGCTATTCCTGGGGGCTTATCATTGCATCTGAATTTCAGGAGTGTTTGTTCCATTTCTTTGAAGAATGTCATGGGTATTGTTATAGGGATTGCATTGAATTTCTACAATGCTTTGGAAAATATTGCAATTTTGACAATATTAATTATCCCGATCCATGAGCAGGGGATATCTTTCTATTTTCCTGTGTCCTCTTTTATTTCCTGAAGTAGCATTTTGTAGTTTTTTTTGTACAGGTCCTTTACTTCCTTCATTTTCATTTCATTTCATCATCCTGTTATTCGTTGATTGCCTCGAGCAGGCCCCAGTAACGTCTCTTTCATCCTAGCCCTGAGATTATATTCAAGGCTCTTTAGGAGAATGAGACCCATCATTGTTACTGGTATTTGGCATATTTCGTACGCCATGGGGAGTTTGCCAGACTCTGCCCTGTGGGCAGGCTACATTCGATAGACTGCAAGTTTGTCCAAAGAAGGAATGAGATAATAAGATGTCATAAAAAGATGTCCTGATAAGATGTTGCGCGTCCGCGAATGCGGCTGCGTGGTTCTGGGAGCTGGATTTTATAGTCTCTGAGTCTTGGCCGTTGATGGGATTACAAGGCGCCAGGGGGCCAGGTGGTGGGTTTGACCCCCGCCTACTGGAATTTGGAGGATCTGGGTGGAAGATGCTCAACTCCAATCTGAGTAGGCTTGGAGATCTTGGCCCCGGAACCCGCGTGGCTTTGTCCCTCTGCCAGTACCTTTATGTGTGTGGAGAGTGGTCTTAGCATGGTGGTGGCTGGTCCTGGAGGTCTTCGGCTGCCAGAGCCCTGGTCGGGGCGGGGAGGAAAGCTCAACCCGCTCCCCTCCAATGGGCCCCGGCGAGGAACAGCCAGGCGCCGGGGCAGAAGACTGCACTGTTCTCGTCCGGGAGCTGGATTTTATAGTCTCTGAGTCTTGGCCGCTGATGGGATTACATGGCGCCAGGGGGCCAGGTGGTGGGTGTGACCCCCGCCTACTGGAATTTGGAGGATCTGGGTGGAAGATGCTCGACTCCAATCCGAGTAGGCTTGGAGATCTCGGCCCCGGAACCCGCGTGGCTTTATCCCTCTGCCTGTACCTTCATTTATGCGGAGAGTGGTCTCATCATGGTGGTGGCTGGTCCTGGAGGTCTTCGGCTGCCAGAGCCCTGGTCGGGGCGGGGAGAAAAGCTCAACCCTCTCCCCTCCAATGGGCCCCGGCGAGGAACAGCCAGGCGCCGGGGCAGAAGACTGCACTGTTCTCGTCCGGGAGCTGGATTTTATAGTCTCTGAGTCTTGGCCGCTGATGGGATTACACGGCGCCAGGGGGCCAGGTAGTGGGTGTGACCCCCGCCTACTGGAATTTGGAGGATCTGGGTGGAGGATGTTCGACTCCAATACAAGTAGGCTGGGAGATCTCAGCCCCGGAACCCGCGTGGCTTTGTCCCTCTGCCAGTACCTTCATGTGTGCGGAGAGTGGTCTCAGCATGGTGGTGTCTGGTCCTGGAGGTCTTCAGATGCCAGAGCCCTGGTCGGGGCGGGGAGGAAAGCTCAACCCGCTCCCCTCCAATGGGCCCCGGCGAGGAACAGCCAGACGCGGGGGCAGGAGACTTTACTTCCTTATTTAAGGTAATTTGTAGGCAGCTGATTTTCTGGGAACAATTGTGAATGGGAATTTTTTTTTATGTCATTTTCTTCTCTCTCACTATTTGTATATAGGAAAGCCATGGACTTTTGTGTATTGATTTTATAGCCTGAAATTTTACTATACAATTCTATTGTTTCTAGGAGTTTCTTGGTAGAGGTTATAGGTTTCTCCAATTATAGTATCATAAAATCTGCAAATAGTGAGAGCTTTATTTCTTCCTTTCCTACATGCATGATCTTAATAGCTTTTTCTTGCCTAATTGCTATTGCAAGTACTTTCAATACTATATTGAACAGCAGTGGAGAGAGTGGGCCTCCTCGTCTCATCCCTGATCTTAGGGGGAAGGCTCTCATTTTTTCCCCCATTGAGGATGATGCTTGTTCTAGACCTGTGGGAGATGGCTTTAACTATATTGAGGAAAGTCCCCTCTATTCCCATTTTGGCACTGGTTTTTAATATAAATTGGTGTTTGATCTTGTCAGATGCTCTCTCTGCTTCTATTGATATGATCATATATTTTTTTATCTTTTTTTCTTTTGTTGATGATGGATTATGTTGATTGATTTCCAAATGTTAAACCATCCTTGCATCCCCAGGATGAATCCCACTTGGTCATAGTGTATAATCTTTTTGATGAGTCGTTGAATTCTATTTGCTACTATTTTGTTGAGTATCTTTGCATCCATGTTCATCAGGGATATTGGCCTGTAGTTTTCATTTTTTTGGTGTCTTTACTTTTGGTATTAGATAGATATGGGCTTCATAGAAACTGTTTGAGAGAGTTTCTGTTTCTTCAATTTCCTGGAAAAACTTGAGAATAACTGGCAATAGGTCCTTTTAAAATGTTTGGAAGTATTCGCTAGTGAATCCATCTGGACCTGGTCTTTTGCTTTTGGGAAGACTTTCGATTGCAGTTTCAATTTCCCTGATGTTAATGGTCTACTCAGGGACTCTAGATCTTCTTGAATCAGTCTTCTAAGATTATAGGAATCCAGAAATTGATCCATTTCTTCTTGGTTCTCTTGTTGCATGGCATAAAGACTTTCAAAGTAGCCTCTGATGATCTTTTGAATTTCTTTGGTTTCTGTTGTGATATCCCCTTTCTCATTAATGATTCAGTTTATTAGGCTTCTCTTCTCTCTTTCCTTGTGATTGTTGCTAATAGTTTACCTATCTTATTTATTTTCTCCAAGAACCAGCTCTTGGTTTTATTTGCCATTTGATTTTTTTGTTTGTTTGTTTGTTTCCATGTCCTTGATTTTTGCTCTAAATTTTACAATCTCTTTCCTTTTACCCATTTGGGCTCCTTTTGTTATTCCTTTTCTAAGATTTTGAGCTGTGAAATCAAGTTGTTTATGTTGGCCCTTTCTTCCTTCCTAAGAAATGCTTGCAGAGCTATAATTTCCCCCTTAATACGGCTTTAACTGCTTCCCATAGGTTCTGGTAGCTCTCGTCTTCATTCTCACTTGCTTCCAGGTATCTTTTGATTTCGTCCTTAAATTCCTTCCTGACCCACCCATTTCTCAACATTGAGTTTTTTAATTTACAGGTGTTTTATTTGGTTCTCTGTGTCTGTGTGTGATTCACTTCTATTCTCATTGCATCGTGGTCTGAGAAGATTGTTGATACTATTTCTATCTTCCTGATTTTAACAGAAACTTTCTTAAAGAAGAAATTTGAATGGCTAAAAGGCACATGAGAAATTGTCTACATCATTAATTGTCAGCACGATGCATATCAATACAGCAATGAGATATCATTTCACACCACAGAGACTGGCCTCCATCCAAAAGATCAAAAGCAACCTGTGTTGGCGTGGATGTGGCGAGAAACTGACCCGCCTTCATTGCTGGTGAGAATGCCAAATGGTTCAACCCTTTTGGAAAACAGTATGGATGATTCTCAAAAAATTAGAAATTCAGCTCCCATTTGACCCAGCAATACCACTCCTGGGAATATATCTCAGACAGGCAAAAAAGTATAGTTAAAGTGATATCTGCACTTGTTTGTTCATTGCAGCACTATTTGGAATAGGTAGAATTTGGAAAAAACCTTAGTGCCCGAGAACAGATGACTGGTTAAAGGAACTTGGTACATCTACACAATGGAGTACTATGTAGCTGTTAGAAAAGATGAAGTAGTGAAATATACATACAAGTGGTACTACATGGAAAGTATCATGCTAAGCAAAATGAGTCAGAGAGGAACAGATATAGAAAGATTGCATTCATCTGGGGAACATCACTTGATCACTTGATCTCCCGTTATTCATCGATTTACTCGAGCGGGTGCCAGGAACGTCTCCATTCATCCCTGTTGCGTGCTAGCATAGCTCAATGGCATCTGTTCAATCTAGGAACATGCAGAGCCTCAAACCGATCATTCAGGCTCTTGACAAAGAAATCTGACCATCTTGTAGGTGGGTGTCCATGCGATCTTTTGACATCCCATGGAATCCAGTCAGTAATGGTTCTAGTCCAGTGGTTGTCTGTAAACCTCATTACGTGTCCAGCCCATCTGATTTTTGATGCCTTGCAAAATGAGACAGCGTCTCTGATTCTTGAGTGTTGACGGAGATCAGAACTCCGGATTCTATCTCTCATTTGAGTAAAGCATGATATTCCAAGCATAGCTCTTTTGATTCCTCTTTGAGAGACCCAAATAGCATTCTCATCCTGTTTTTGTAGGGCCCAGGTCTCTGAGGTATATGTTAATACAGGAAGAACAGTGGAATTGAAGATATGTGCTCATAGCTGGAGGTTCTTTTTCCTCTTAGTTATTTCTTCAACGTTCTTGAAGGCATTCCAATCAGCTCTCTTCCTCCT
This sequence comes from Sorex fumeus, assembly GCF_029834395.1. Taxonomy (NCBI): domain Eukaryota; kingdom Metazoa; phylum Chordata; class Mammalia; order Eulipotyphla; family Soricidae; genus Sorex; species Sorex fumeus. The sequence continues at coordinate 39,103,986 of NW_026606065.1, forward strand.
GCATAACTTAGGTGCCAGGTCATTCATCATGTTGATTTCTCGACCTAGGTATATATAACTGTTGCATTCAGAGATGGTGGTTCCATTGAGAGTGAACGCAGCATGAGGAATGAGGCTGTTTCTCATAAACATTGTCTTTGTAAGATTCAGCTGTAGTCTGCCTTTCCAAACTCACGGTCGAAGTCGGTCAGCATTTGTGCCACATGGCTGATGTTTGGTGTTATTAGAATGATGTCATCAGCAAAGTGGTGGTGGTGTAGGTACCAACCATCTATCTTCACTCCCATTTCTTCCCATTCCAGTCGTCGCATGATGTTCTCGAGGTTGGCACTGAACAGTTTTCATGAAATGGTATCACCCTACCGAACCCCTCTCTTGACATGGATGATTACTTCTTTGTAGAATGGTGAGATCCTGGTAATGAATCCATAATAGGGCTCACGGAGGATCCTGATGTATTGAGTTTGTATTCCATGATTAGCTAGGGCTTCAATGACTGGTTCCATCTCAGCAGAATCAAAGGCCTTCTTTAAATCAATGAATGTTAGACAGAGTGGCATCTTGAACTCCTGAGAAAACTCAATGAGCTTAGTATTCGTGTGGATATGCTTGATGGTACTGAATCCTTTTCGGAACCCGGCTTGTTCACATGGTTGTCCTTCATCTAGTGTTTTGCTAATCCTATTCAGGATGACTTGAGTGAACAGTTTGTAGATGACGGACAATAGACAGATTGGGCGAGAGTTTCCTATGTTGTGGATGTCTCCCTTCTTGTATAGTAGTACAGTCTTGCTGGTTTTCCACTGGAATGTAACCTTGCATTCAGACAGGTAGTATGTGAAGAGCTGAGCCAGTGTATTCATGAGTACTGATGGTAAGTTCTTCAGGTGTTCAGGTCTGATCTTGTCTGGGCCAGGTTCTCTTTGTTTCTTAGTGATGAGATGGCATGTTGAATTTTGGACGGGAGAACATTGGGAACGATATATCCATCGTGCGGAATGTGGTATGTGGGCAAGTGAACGTGGCTATTAAAGAGATCTGAGTAGAAATCATGAATAATCTTCTCCATTGTCCTTCTGGAAGATGTGCTAGATCCATCAGGATGTCGGAGGGCAGTCATCTTGGTCTTGTAGTTGGTGAAGGACAGGCGGGCATTACAAATGTTTTTCCTGGCTTCTGCCGCATCTACCAGCACCGCTGTTCTCCTGTCTTTGAGGTCATCCTTGATGGCTTCTCTGCATTGTTTTGCCAGCTCTGACGTTCGCTTGTGGTTGCCTGAGGCATGTGCCAAGCCACGTTAGTGAATAAGTTCAAGAGTGTTCGAAGAAAGACGGTTTTTTGTGGTTATCTCTCTCTTGGCATTCCTCGCACAATCATGGAGGTGCTGAATCATTCGATCATATTCCTCATCAATGTTGTCCATGATGGCATCTTGCCACATTGCCGCAACAGAGCCAAAGAGCTCCCAGTTGGTGGTCGTTCTGGGAGTTCTCTTCTTAAACTTTGCATTCTTTTCTCCCTGTTCTGTGAGGTAGAATTTTGCACGATGGAGACGGTGGTCCGATCCCGTTTGGAATTTTGGGACAACAGCAACATCGGTTAGACAAAGCTGCCTATTGAATATGATGTGGTCTATTTCATTGTGGAACCATCCAACGGGAGACTCCCATGTACAACATTTAGATTCAGCCTTTTGGAACTGTGAGTTACCATGGAAGGTCTTGGTTGACATGATAAACTCAGACAGTCTGTCACCCTGTTCGTTCCATTCTAGGCCATGGGTTCTGATATGGAGTTCATCGGCCGATCTCCTTGGTCCTATCTTGGCATTAAAATCACTGACAATGATCTTGTAGAAGTTGTGAACTTCTTCATATAACTTCTCCAGCTCCATGTAGAACTTCTCAATTTCTCTTTTACTATAATTGGATGTTGGTGCATAGACAACAAAGATAGAAACTGCCGGCTGTGCCCCACATCTATTTAAGTGTAATAGTCTGATTCGGGTTGTTAGGCATTTGAATGAATCAATGCTCATGGCTAAGTTTGTGTTGACAAGGATACCAACACCACCAACGCCTCTTTTGTCACATGTTCCAAGGAACAGTTCTTCTCCAGTGTCGAAAACAGCGTGATGTAATTGATGTCTTCTCGTTTCGTTCAGACCAATGATGTCATACTTGATCTTTCGCGCTTGTACCATCAGGTCCTCGATGGATGCATCAGATGCCAGCGTACGTGCATTGAAAGTACAGACAATCATTTTGTCTTTCTTCGTTTTGGCAGCCTATTTCTGCCTTGGGATTTTATCAGCCTCTCTTTCCACATCCTTCTCGACTCTGCCGTATTCAGGGTCAGGGGAATAAGATCCATTTTTTTTACTGAATCTGGCATATCAAATAGACCATGGAAAGCTTGCCAGGCTCTGCCGTGTTGGTGGGATATTTAAGGTACCCCGAAAAATTAAATAAATGTAAATAAAAATGTTGCTCCTGGGAGCTTGGTGTGATAATCACTGGATCCTGGCCATTGTTGGGGTTACATGGCACTTGGTGGGTGTAACTGTCTAGCTACTGCCAGGTCCAGTCCCAAACCGTGCAGGCTTGTAGATCTCAACCCCAGGTCCCACACACCTGGGTTCCTCTGCCAGTTCTTTTATGCATGAGGCTCATCAAAGTGTGTGGAGAGTGGTCCCAGCATGACCTTGGTGGGGCCCAGAGGTCTTCAGCTGTTGGGCCCTGGTGAGGACAGTCAGGCACAGGGTAGGAGACTCTGCCTTGTTCTCTCCAGGGAGCTTGGTGTGAACATAAAGTAACAAAATAGGAGACTAACACCCAAGAATAGCAGTTAAGTACCAGGAGATTTACTCCATGGCTTGCAGGCCAGCCACACGTGCTGGGGGAAATGGCAGCTCAGAAAGAGAAGGGAGAACCAAATAAAGAATGTTGGGAGGATCCTCCCAGCATGGGAGATGCATGCTGAATGTAGACTATATACCAAACATGATTGTCACTCAATGCCTCTTTTGCAAACCACAGCACTAAAAAGGAGAGCGAGAACAAAAGGGAATTCCTTCCCACAGAGGCAAGGGGGCATGGGGAGATGGGGGGTGGGAGGGATGTTGGGATCAGTGGTTCTGGAGAATAGGCACTGGTGGAATGATGGGTATGCAATCGTTGTATAACTGAAACCCAAGCATAAAAGTTTGTAAGTCTTCAACTCTATCTCATGGTCTTTCACTAATAAAAATTAAAATATTAAAATAAAATAAAATAAAAATAATTAGAGAGAGAGAAAAAAGGGTAAAGTTTTCTGCCTTGCGCTTCTTCCAAATTCAATCCTCAGCATCCCATATCATACCCTGAGCACTGCCAGAAGTAATTTCTGAGTGCGGAATTAGTAGTAACTACTGAGCACTGCCAATTTTGGCAGAAAAGATAGAAAAATAAAATTGAAAAAATAAAAATGAGAGAAGTGGAAAAGAATTTAGAAAAATTATAGATTTAAAGTTATTTTTATCAGACTAAGCCAGCGAAGCAGAAACAATACATGTGCATCTATACAAAATCTTGTGAGCAGGTTTCTAATTTGCTCATTATTGTACAGGTTTCTCTACCTCTTTTAGAATTCCAACTATTTTTTTCTGAAAACTTCTAGCTAAAAGTATTCTTACTGCAAGTGGAATGTTTTAGTAATGACAATTAGGAATTTCTGGATTTTCTTACTGTTTTATGTTAATAGCTGTAGCACTGTAGCACTGTCCTCCTGTTGTTCATGGATTTGCTTAAGCAGACACCAGTAACATCTCACAACAAATTGTGAGGCTTTTTGTCACTGTTTTTGGCATATTAAATACGTCACCGAGAGCTTGCCAGTTTTTGCCGTGCGGGCAAGAGACTCTCGGTAGCTTGCCAGGGGCTCTCCGAGAGGGGTGGAGGAATTGAACTCAGGTTGGTCGCATGCAAGGCAAACGCCCTACCCGCTGTGCTATCGCTCTAGCCTATGTTAATAGCTATTTATCATTATTTCTCAACCTTTATTTCAGGTGACACCTTCTAAACCTGTTTTCTTCCTATGGTTTTCCTTGTTCCATTTTGAACTCCACTACAGGGTTTTCTCCTGTGACACCCTTTGGTGTATACTGGACACCCGCAGGTCCCAAACGGCCCTAGTTGAGTAAAAATATTCTAGATCCTAGTTTTGTAAACTTGGTCATGACACCGTGTGGGCTGTAACTGAATGTGAGTTTTCATGAGCATAATTTCTCTCTGATTTATTATTATAAATATATAGCATTTGGTTTCCTAATTAAATATATATTTTCAGCATTTTAAAAAGATGTAGCACTGTAGCACTGTCCTCCCATTGGTCATCAATTTGCTCTAGTGGGCCCAGTAACATCCCTACTGTGAGACTTGTTGTTACTGTGTTTGTCATATCGAATATGTCACGGAGAGCTTGCCAGGCTTTACCTTGAGGGTGAAATAGTCTTGGTAGCTTGCCAGGCTCTCCGAGAGGAGCATAGGTATCAAACCTGGATCAGCCCTGTTGGCAGTATGTAAGGCAAATGTCCTACCCGCTGTGCTATTGCTCCAGTCCTTCAAAAAGATAACATTAGAATAGCTGGAGGCTATTTTCCTAAACTGTGGGCCAAGACTATATGTACATGGCATAAATGAGTGTGGGGCTTGAGAATACTTGAAATTTTCTGCATATGCAATGACTAACATCTAATTTATGACCAAACATATAATAAACAGAGTGTTTCTGGCATCTCTTGCCCTTGTTGAACTTCGGCAGAAAAGGGTCATGAAATGGAAAAGTTTAAGAAGTTTCTGCTCTCTATTAGAGCATGCTGATTTTTTTCTGCTTGTGACCTTTCATCACCTGGAATTCTTTTACCGAATCTTGATGTTAAAACCAAAGTAAAACATTGTAGAAGGAAATTATATTCAGACTTAACTTCCTGGGGGGAAAATAATCTAATGATTTAATTAATCTATTTTTTCTTCTTTCTTTTTTTCTTGCACTCTCTTCTTCTTTTATTTTATTTCCATCCTAAACACACACACACAGACACACAGACACACAGACACACACATACAAACAAACACACACAGAGTGCAGGCTAATCTCGCAGCAATAACCTTAGCAGTCATGAAGACTGGTAAGTCCAAAATTTGTAAACCAACAGCAGCAGCAGGAAAATTTCAGGTAAGGATTGATGCTTTAGCCATGAGGCAAGATTTCTTTTTCTCTGGGAAACCACCCTTTCCTTCCTCTAAATTTCAATTGGCGAATTTGCTTAGTCTGATATACATTATTTCAGGTAATTATCTTTATTTAGTACCAATCAATATGGGTGTTAACCATCTAGCTTAACAACACCACCTATGTTAATAGCTATGTTAGAACTTGATTAAATAAGATAATCATAGCTTAGCAAATTGACAGGTAAAATTCATTCAATTGAGGTATAATCTTTTTAATTATATCAAGGAATGTGGCACTTATTCTTTGCACTGTGAGAAACCTTCCAGGGGAGCTTAGCAGATGAAAGATAAACCTGGGGGTTAACAACATGGTATTTATATTATCATCTTGTCATGATTACTCAGAACAAGAGTGAGCACATTTCAAGGATGATAATCAGTTAAGTAAATTAGAACTCATTGACTTCAAGAAAACTGCCCAGTATTTCAAGAAAACTCTCAGTAACAATAACAAGGTTCTCCCAAAAAATAAATAGTTCATTTATTTAAAAGTATATAGATATAATTATCAATATACTGAAGAGAGAATATATAAATAGTTCCTTAGATTGCATTTTTACTTTGTTTCTCTTTAAATGTTCAAATAGAAATTCGGATGAACCTGATATATTCCAAAATTTTAAAATAAATTTGCATTGACTTTTCAGTAAATTCAGATTTATTATCTAATAATGCAGAGGTACTACATAGATTTGTCAATAGCTAGAACATAAATTGAAGTATACTGATATCAGGAGAACATCAATTTATTTTTCAAATCAATTTATATGATGGATTTTCGACACTGTGAAACTAGACTTAACGATTAAGAAACACAGGAATAGAATAATAATGAAGAGCCATTGGAATATATTATGCTTTTCAGCACTTTTATTCAATACTGTTTATCTTAAGCAAAATGATTATATTTCCTTTTCAATAAGTATAGTTAGAATTTTTCCTTCATTTATGTTTTGCTATACTCAAGTGATAAAAAAGTTTTAACTAAAAACAGTTAGTCACTACAATAGTGATGGTAAATTTAAAAATATATATTGTTTAAGAAGTGGGCTGGAACAATAGCACAGCGGTAGGGCGTTTGCCTTGCTCGCAGCCAGCCCTGCCGATCCGGGTTCAATTCCTTTGCCCCTCTCGGAGAGCCTGGCAAGCTACTGAGAGTATCTCGCCCGCACAGCAAAGCCTGGCAAGTTACCCATGATATATTCAATATGCCAGACACAGTAACAACAAGTCTCAAAATGGAGACGTTACTGGGCCTGTTAGAGCAAATCGATGAACAATGGGAGGACAGTGACAGTGACAGTTTGAGAAGTAGAAGTAACTCAAAAGACTAGAATGAATGCCTGGTGTGCATGAGACAATGAGTTCAAATCCTTGCACCACCTATTGCCCAAAGCACGTTGGTGAGGGACTGGTGGCCCACAGAACTGTGGGTATGAGTTCCACTGTATACCAGTCCCAAGAATGGTACTATTCAGACCAAGCATTGCTAGGAGTGGCCCTTGCCCTGCATGCACTCTGGACATTGCCTGTAAAGCACACCCTTCCCCAAATCTTGCTTTGCCAGAAAAATGTTCTTTTAATATAATTATCTCTATAAAATACTTCTATTCAATGAGAACTCTTTTAAACTTAAAGGACTTTCACCATAGACCAAAGAAATGTGATAAGGGCTCGGCGCTTGCTTAGTATGTCATGGCTTTTCCAGGTTTCATCCCTGGCACCACATATTGTCCCCTTAGGACCACCAAGAGTCATCCCTGGAAATTGAGCTAAAATTAAGCCCACAACCCTTCCTGGGTATGGGACAAAAACAAACCCACAAATTTTAGTCATTAGTTAACTAAACTACCAAAATATTACATCCTTGTGATGGTAATAATCTGATTAAAAAAAAAAAACGGTAGTTTTCTCCTTTGCCTCCTTGAGTAGTTTTGGTTGATTTAGATTATAATATGATATTTTGACAAGGCTTATTTTTTAAATGCAATGAATCAATTGAATTGCTCACTTGAAAAATCCAAATATTAAAAAAATACCAGGTTCTTATAAAGGACATACAGGACTATTTCTAGATTAAAGCAATCTGTTCAATGTCACATCCACAGTTTTCATTCACTATCGTGATTCTCTAATAGATGATTACGTAGAGTGCAAAGGCATGTGGAAATATGTGCAATCCCAAATGTATAAAAGGCATAGCATGATCCCTTACAAAGGTTACAAACTCATATTAACCAGTGTACTTTCATTTGGAAAGCAATGGCAATCACAAAAAGGACTCAGTCATTATGAAGAAGTCATAATTGACTACTTTAATGGGAACACACATCACTGCTGAAGTGACGGAGAACTTGGATTGTGCAGATGGTTGTTTGACATTAACACTGTTCTCCAGTCTGACCCAAAGACACTGTTTTCAAAAGTGGTTCTCATGGTATAATTCAACTCATTCTGTGTGGTTGATTCCCTACTGAGTCCATCTATAGCTTTATCTTTGCTTTCAGAGACCTTTGACTTGTAAGGTACACTGAAAAAAATATCACAAAAGTTCTAAGAGTTATAGATGCTTCATAACCTTTACTTATAAAAAAAGTACTTGTGATTATATCACTAGGGTATGACTTGTGGTAATACAGACTAAAGTAAGAAGAGTCTACACAGAAAATGTCACAGAAGATAAATCAATAAAGTTTTGTTACTTTTTCTCAAAACATAACTTTTGTTCAAATTACACAAGAATATGTGTACAAATGAATTGCTAATTAATCCTGTATAAAATAAACTATTTAAAATTATATAGAAGATAAAATATTCTAAATTCAAAAACGTAAGAAAATTATTTGATGAGTTTTCATTTTTCTATGAAATATCAAACTTGAAAAAAAACCCAAGTCTTTATGATCAATACATAAGTTTGCAATAGAAAAGTTTATGGAAGTATAAGGAGGAAATTTACATACGTAAGCCTTACTTATTCCATGTAAATTCAAAAAACATATTACCACAGAATTGCTTTAAAAGTATTATTAATTAAAGGTGAGACACGATTTTTACCATAACAAGATCCATGTATACAATAAAATCTAATGTACTTTAGATTCTTGAGTTAAAACATATATTAGAATAAATAAAAATAGGCATTTTTATTTTGTATTATAAGATTTTAATTATAGGTCAAATCATATAATAACCACCAATTTGCCCTTATTGAATTATTTTTTGATAATTCTATTTGCCAGTTCTTAAAAGTTTTGTTGGAAAAAGCAATATGAAGTAAATTTGTTATGTACCAAAGGGGTTGTTGGGATTGAGGGCGGGGGGGAAAGAAAGGTCATACTGATTGTGTTGGAGAACTGAATGCTTGAAACAACAGTATGATTAGAAACTTTGTAAATCATGGTGTTTTTAATAAAATTTTAATAACTTTTTAAAATTATTATGAAAGGGGCCATAGAAACTAGAAGATAGCAAAGCTGCTAACAAATTTGACTTATATGCAACTGATCTGGCTCTACCCAGCCTTTGATTACCCTAACACTGCTACAAGTGACTCCTGAGTGCAGAGAGGAAAAGCACTGAGGACCAACAGGTAAGACCCAAACCCCACATTAAAAAAATTAATAATTTAGAAAAGTTTCCTTAAAGTGGTTTTTTTTTGTCAAATAAGATAGTGGAGGCAAACTTATCTACTGTCATACATTTAAGAGATTTTATTACAGATCCTACTATTATGTACTAGAATACTGCTAAAAGCTGGAAGTAAAATGAAGAGCAAAAAAAGAAACAAGATCCTTGTTGTTGTGTTTTAGTAGAGACACTAGCACTGGGGGGAACAATGAGGAAAGCTAAAGACTGAGGTGTTTTCTACAGGCAAATGTGAAAAATGAAGAATATCTCCATTTTGAATGGAGGTTGAGAAAGAAAAGCTCAGGAAAATTCATAGTTCTTTTAAACTCTAATGTTTGAATAGAAGGAAGAAGGGAAGGGAAAGGGTAAGAAGAAATCTCTAGGATAATTATCTTTGATGGAATGTGATGAGAATTGAATGACAATGCTGCGAGGGTCATGGTAAAGCACATAATTCTATGGAAAAACAGTGTTTTTCTATATTTTTATTGTATTACTAGTGTTTGGGGCTGGAGCAGTAGCACAACGGGTAAGGCGTTTGCCTTGCACACAGCCGACATGACTAACCCTGGTTCGATTCCTCCAACCCTGCTGGAGAGACTGGCAAGCTACCGAGAGTATCTCACCCGCACAGCAAAGCCTGGCAAGCTCCCCGTGACGTATTCAATATGCCAAAAAACAGTAACAACAAGTCTCACAATTTGTTCTGAGACATTACTGGTGCCTGCTCGAGCAAATTAATGAACACTGGGAGGACAGTGCTACAGTGCTACTAGTGCTTGATTAATTATTGATTTGGTATTCTCATAGGTATGACCTCTGTTACCAAATCTACCTGGAAGTACTTGAAACTTTAGATGCAGAATAAATAAAAATAAATATTCACAAACACACACACCCTAATATTTGAATAAAGTTACAAAGTATAATTAATTTCCCCAAAAGGGAAACTCCATTCTATTTAGAAGACAATGTGATAAGAGAACAACAGAAGCTATTTTTTTATTTAGTTAGTTAGCTTTTAGTTTGGGGGGGTCATACCTGGTGATGCTTAAGATTTATTCCTGGCACTTGCACCCCTGAAATAGTGCTGCGTAGGTGCTCAGAGGACCATATGGGATGCCAGGCATCAAAACCAGGTTGGGAGGATGCAATGTAAGTGCTTTACCCACTGTACTACCTTTCTAGCTGAGCAAGGCACTTGTAATGATGACTGCTTAGATTCAGCAAGTCCAGGATTTCGGAGAAAAAATATTCAAATCTGAAAACAGAATTTGTAGTTTACTATGTGTGTTGCAGAAGAAAAACAAGACATTAAAAACAGAGTCTCCTTGCTGTAGAAGTAACAAGTTTATTTGTTCCACATTTAGGGCTAAATCATTCATAGAAAAATGTATCTAATAGCATACTTAGTCTCAAAATTTGTTATAAGTTCTTACTCAATATTATATATCTCTTAATAAATTTACCTTTTACTAAATGGTATATATGCTCATTTATGACATTGACAACATTCTCGTAAAATATGAGCAATATAAAAGAAGTGTTTTTTCACCTTCTATTATGTAGCTGCTCATAAATATTTGATGAATTACTTAATAAATTAATGCATAGATTTAGGAAGGCAGTGACATCTTTGAAGCAATTTAAGATAAATGGGTCCTTTGTTGGTGAAGAAAAAAGAAATGGCACCTGGGTATAGATATCTTAGGATCATAGAAACTTAATATTAGTATGGAAAATATGCTATCTAGTGATTCAAATTCACTAAATTTTTAAATACAACTAATATGGTAAAAATATGCTGCTTATAACAATATGAAACTGTTGAGGTAATAGTTAAGAATTAGCAACATGATTTAGATACTTATTCCATTTCACAAAACATTTTAAAAGATAATTGAAATTTGACAAAAAAATGCATTTTAAATATACCATTGCTCTCTTTTTAAAGCAAAGAATAATTATAGTAAATCCAAAATTAAAAATAAACATAGTAATATAACCAACATAATCTGATGGATCTTCAAGTGTAAATATGTGTGTATCTGTATGTGATTTAATGTACCATAGAATGAAGTATTGGAAATTAGAATACATTATTCAAAAATTTATGAAGAATAGAAATAAATATTTCATATGACCAAGGCTGGAATTATCGAACAGCGGTAGGGCGTTTGTCTTGGGAGCAGCCAGCCCGGCCGAGCCGGGTTCAATTCCTCCACCCCTCTCAGAGAGCCCGGCAAGCTACTGAGAGTATCTCGCCGCATGGCAAAGCCTGGAAAGCTAACCGTGATGTATTCAATATGCCAAACACAGTAACAAGTCTCAAAATAGAGATGTTACTGGACCCGCTTGAGCAAATCGATGACCAATGGGAGGACAGTGCTACAGTGTTACATATGACTGAAAGATTAATTTTTTGCAATCTAGACTGCAGACACAAAAACATTAAATAAAAAATACATACATATACCATGTTCATTTGAGCATTAAACACAATAGTCAGAAAATAAAAATAATCCAAATGACAAGCAATAGACAAGTGAAAAAATTGAGACAATACACAAAATTGACTACAATTAACCTATAATAAAATGAAATCTTGCACGTGCAGCTAATTGGATGGTAGTAGGTTGAGCAAAATTAGCCAAAGGATGAAGGACAAATACAAGACATCCCCTACAACTAGTAAAACAAAAGAACATACTCATAACATCAAATGATGACAAACCTTTAGTCTTAGATTGCAGAAATGATATTATCAAGTAGGAAAAGGAAGAGTTGGGTATGGAAGCAGAGAGCAATAGGAACAAGGACAGTGATACCACGTTTACACATTGGGATAGCTGAAGATGCAGATTTTTGTATATCATACTACAAATGCTAACACTCGTAGAACCATTTTGCATAAGATAAGTTATAATAAAATATATATTATGGGGCCAGAGATATAATACAGCTGGAAGAGCATTTGCCATGTACAAGGTCAACCCAGTTTCAATTCCTATCATCCTATATGGTCCCCCAAGTACCACCAGGAGTAATATCTATGTGCAGGGTCAGGAGTAACCCCTGAGCATAGCTAGGTGTGACTCAAAAAGCAACAAAATAAATAAAAACTATATATTTCTTTTTTTTAACATAGGAGTACTGCTATTTATTCAGCCACTGATTAGCTGATTGAATTGAGCATGAAATCCACCTTACTTTTCTTTCATAATTTTATTTATTTATTTTCCTTCTTATATTTATTTATTGAATCACTGTGGGAAAAGTTACAAAGCTTTCAGGTTTAAGTCTCGATCATACAATGATCAAACACCTTTCCCTTCATCTGTAGTCATTTTTCACCACCAAAGAACCCCAATTTACCCCTTTCCCACACCTCCAAATATCTGTGGGGCAGATGATTTCTACTTAACTCTTCTCTACATTGATTACATTTATTATTTTGACAAAAGATGCACCATTATTGTTTAGAATTTTACCCCCAACAATCAGAATTGCTGAAAAGGCATTGTGAAATACTTTGTTTTCTATAGCTGGTTATGAGAATCATATAATATTGTGTGGATTTCTGCAAAGAGCCAGATAATTACAGAGGTTGGTTTCTGCGCTTCTGGTGTTATGGCCATGCTGGAGAGCCTCTCATGGGGGGCAATTTGTGACCTTGGTAGGACATGAAGGACAAGCCGGTACCGCCCCCTTTCCCATGAGATTGCAGTTGCCCTGTCACCACTGGCTCATACCTGGCTTTCCAATATGCTCTGAGGCACCTTGTATGCAGCCCAGATGCATTTCTGCCAAAAGCCACTAGGTTTCAAGATTTGTTTCTGAGTCTCTGTGATCGTGGCCCTTAATTAGCTTGATCAGGAGTCAGAGAGGCCGCTTGTAGGCGGTGACTTGGGGTCTCGTTGGGATGGGGAGGAAAGATCCAGTTCCACCCCCATCATGTGAGGCCCCGAATGTCTCGTCACTGCTGACCCAAACCTGACTGTCCAGGGGCCTCTGGAGGATGGTGGTCACTGGGCCACAAGGGGAACAAGTCAAAGCACAAAACCTATTCCCACCTGGAGTGGCCCAGTGCCAGTAACCTACCGCAGGAACAGGACGCATTTCTGCCAAAAGCCTTGGGTTTCGAGATTCGTTTCTGAGTCTCTGGGATCATGGCCGTTAAGCAGTTCAATCAGGAACCAGAGAGGCCATGCCTCCAATTATATAGCTGGTCCTGAGGTGGTTTGTGGGTATGTCTCCCACATACCTAACTTTAGACTGTTTACTTTTTTGGTCAACTTTGCCCCAAGTCTTTGTGGTCTGGCCAAAGGCACAGCAGCAATTTTGGGATATCTTAAAGTCTGACGGTGCCATCAGGCTGCTGATGCACTCACCTCACAGGTACAGACTGACCAGCTGGTAACACCATACCCCAGGACTTTCATCTCTTTTAGGCCACTGTCTCAACTTTTATTGTTTGACTAGGTTGTCAGCATGATTCTAACACCTTTAAGAAGCTTTCTGGTGGAGGGATGGGTATTCGATCATTGTATAATTGAAAGCCAAGCACAAAAATTTGTAAGTCTACAACTGTACCTCATGGTGTTTCACTAATAAAAATTTAAGAAAAAAATAATAAAAAAGGAAGCTTTCGAAGTATTCCTATTATTTATTTATTTATTTATTTGGTACATTCAGCATGGGCTGGAGCAATAGCATAGTGGGTAGGGCATTTGCCTTGCATACGGCTGACCTGGGATCGATTCCTCCGTCCCTCTTGGAGAGCCCAGCAAGCTACCAAAAGTATTCCGCTCACACGGCAGAGCCTGGCAAGCTCCTCATGGTGTATTCGAGATGCCAAAAACAGTAACAAAAGTCTCACAATGGAGACGTTACTGGTGCCCACTTGAGCAATTCGATGAACAACAGGAGGACAGTGCTATAGTGCATATAAACAAATATTCGTCATGTGCTTTGTCTTTGAGGCTTTCTATGCTGAGGATTCCTAAGAGCATTTGAATCCGTGTGTGATGAGCCAGCCCTCCAACTTTGTTTTGGGGGAACAGCTGTCTCAGTTATACTGCAGAGTGTTGTAAGTATGTATACATAGCACACAGACTCAGCAACATAGAAACAGGAGATCTAAACTACAACCACAGAACTGTGAAAGGTGCCTGTTAAGGTGGTGGTGATGGGGAGGTGTAGGAGCGAGCATGGGAACACTAATGGAGGAAAGTTATCGTTGGTGGTGGGATTTGTGTTAAAATATTGTGCACCTAAAACCCAACTATCAATAATTTTCAATAATTTTCTAAATGGCGGTTCTTAAATTAAAATTTTAAATTAAAATTTTAAGCACAGAAAAACAGAGAAGAAAAGTTTAATACTTTTCTTCACTAGAAGTGATTTTAATATTTCCCTACTTCAGGAATAGAGCACAAGTTGGGAAATGTTTCTTATGCGAATGTTTACAATTTTCCTCATGAGTTCTGAATTAAATATTCCCTATATCTTGCTCAAATGATGATGGTGTCACTCAGTCCTGTTCATCTATGTATAAATTCAGTTTATATAATTGGACATATCAAAATCTAACATGTGTTTATCCATATGTAACTAGAGATGTGGTTATAATCACCCACAGAAAACTGAAAACCTGCCATTTTATGAATATTATAATTGCTTAGCCCAATGATAAAGAAATCTTTGAAAAACCCCAGGAAAAAAAAGGAATGATGTTTTACACTCCTATTCTAATTTATTTTGTTCACCCATATTGAATCCAGGTCAGAGAATAGTTAAGAAAGTAAATCGAATGGTTGCTTCCTGACATCTTTGTGAATCATGTGCTTCATTGTATAAGTTTCACTTTGATAATTTCTAGTGGTTATTGTTGTAAACAGACAACAATAACTTAGTAAGTTTTCTTGAATATAATAAAAAAATAATACTCCCTTCTTTGACTAACCCTAATACTCATGTTTTCAACTTTGAATTTTCCATATAAAGTTCTGAGACTTATCTATGACACTATTGTCTATGCTACATATAGGTACATTAATTAGTTGCTTGGTATATATATGTATATATATATATGTTATGCATACATTTTAATCATTTTGTTCTTAAGTTACTTTATCTACCTTTTTAACTACAAGATATTTATGTTTTGTTTATACATCAAAAGCTTTCAGCATTAAATAAAATATTTTAAATAAAATAAACATAAGAGAACATATTCCTGGACTGTGTGACACATCATAAGATACTTCCTATCCACTTTCTATAATTACCACACCATATTTGATGGGGTTCAGACAGTAGGCAACAAATCATAGAGAGAAATATATATGCCCCTCGAGAGCCAGGCAAGCTACCAAGAGTATCCCGGCCACATGGCAGAGCCTACAAGCTACCCATGGCGTATTCAATATGCTCAAAACAATAACAATAACGGGTCTCATTCACCTGACCCTGAAGGAGGCTCCAATGGGGCAGCTTTGGGAAGGATGAGTAAGGAGAAGCTGCTAAAATCTCAGGGCTGGGACAAATGGAGACGTTACTGGCACCTACTCAAGTAAATCAATGAACAACGGGATGACAGTTTTACAGTGATACAGTGATACAGTGATACAGTGATACAGTGAAAATAAACTCAAACCATACAAGACCTTTATCCACACACAACAAGAAGACCAGTGCTTTTCACAGTAAGAATGTGAGTGTTTTATAATCCCTCCTCCTTTTTAAAGTAAGTTCCCTTATTTTTATCTCTGTTCTAGACAAAGTCTGTCGTCTACCCCTGCTTTGAAAAGACTGCCCTTTCAAGCACATTCAGAAAATCAGCAAATTATAGGTCAATAAAAGGAAAAGGAAAGAAAAGAAAAGAAATGAAAAGGAGAGGACAGGTGGGGAATTGGAGAGGGGTGGGCAGGGGAGGACAAGAGAGGAGTGGAGAGGAAGAGAGGGAAAGGAAGGGTAGGGAAAGATAGGGGAGGGAGGGGATGTACGGGAGGGAAGATAAAAAAGATAGGAAGTGATGTTCCTTGTCATCAGTTTGCCTGCTCAACAAAATCATGCAGTATCCCTTTATCCCCTATCTTGTTCTATAATCCCTAACCTTTGGCCCTGCTCCTTTTACCTCATCAATACAATTGGACAGTCATACTCCAAAGCGTCAAATCTCTAGCAGATTAAATGAAATGGTAAAAGAAATGAGAGAAACGCGTCCTCTACCACCTTCGAAAAGAAGAAAAGTTAAAATTTATTGTCTTTATGTGTTTTTTTTTTCCATTTTTGGCAACATAGCTTCAACAGTGTTAGCATCTATAATTTTTGATGTGCAAAGTTAAAAATTTGCCAAGTTTCCTAAAGGACTCACTTGCTTTTCCACTTTGCTTCCTGTAGTTGGGCATAGTGCTCTTGAACAAAGTTTGAGGAGGGAGTGAGATTGTAAACCAGACACGGGGTGTTGGTCAGAAAACGGACTGTGTCTATCTCAATGTTTTCTATGGACATTGTAGTGTTTCTAGCATTTGGACTTTTGTAAGGACATTGGCACTTTAATTTATCTTTATATGGCTGTGCTTTGTACTGTTGAATAGTTTGAAATGGAATTAGATTGAATCATCTTTTCTGTGCTTTATCTTTAAAATTACCCTCCTGTTCTGGTCTTAAAGTCTTAACAATGATTGATCTGAAACAAAGAAACAAGGCAACCACACCATCAGTCCTTCTTAGCAATTGCTCTAACTCGTTTGCTGAGTTAAACGATATATAACAATATATTTATTGGCCAAGCTTGTCTTCCAAATTCCGGCATTGATCACAAACTATTTTTCTCTAAATTCTGTATAGTGAATTTATGCAGTACATTAATACAGTTGAAGAAATACACCAATTATCAATTTTTGTTTTTATTATAGTTTTGAAAAGTGTTAAAAGTGATGAAGTACATGATAGGAACATCTTTGCAAATACAATAATTATAGCACATCTGGCATCATTTCTTCTGGTCCTGCCCAGCTGTTCTCTCAGTGGGGATTGAGGATGCAGATGTTGCTGATCCAGTTGGATGGTCACCCACAGTACATCACTCCAAGGCACAAAAGCTGGTCTTAGAACTGCCTCAAAACTTCTGATGTCAAAACTGTTTGCATGAGCAGAAACGCCTGCAAAAAATGATCAACATCTGACTGCTCAAAACCAATTTTATTAAAACTGGTTAATTTATAAAAATATGTAAAATAATGACATATTTTTTGCAAAATAGACAGATATTTTATTGTGATATTGCTTGCAAAATATTATAAAATCTCATAAATGATTCATTTTGTCCTCCAAGATAAATAGAACATTTTTCATGTCTACAAATAAAATAAATTAATTAATTAAATTAAACTAAGATTTAATTAAATATTCTATTCATTTTTCTTTAAATTCACATTTTTGATTTTGAGAATTTTTAAAAAATGTTTTGAATAGAGTCAGGGAGAAAGTTCTAAGGATGGGATGCATGATTTATGTCCTGGAGAATTAAGTTTAATTTCCAGCACCATATGATTCCCAAGTGCTGCCATAGTGGCCCCAGATACCTACACACAGACATGTTCTAAAAATTAAAAAAGGCAAATGATAAATATGTTTGAGAGGCTGCTAAAATCACAAGGCTGGTACAAATAGAGGCATTACTGGAACCCACTCAAGTAAATTGACCATCAATGGGATGACAGTGATAGAGTGGTGTTTGAATATACAAATATGCATTTTTTGAATGATATTATTTTCATTGTATTATGATCTCTCTTCCCTTAATATCACAGAAAATTTTTTAAACTTTTTTTCTGGAAAATATATATTTAATTTTGTTACATATTTTCTTCATACTTCATCTGTGTAACATTATCAGATACTTCTCTAATAATTTTCTTCATAAAAGAGCCACAAGGGGCTAGAGAATTAGTTCATTGGGTAAGGACCTTGCTTTGTACTTGAACAACCTCGTTCCTTTTCTGGCACACAAAATAGTCTCTGAACATACCAGGAATGAACCAGCAATAAACTCAGAGTACCACTAAGTGTGGCCCTGAAAACAACAGTAATAATTGCAAGGAATATGACAAGGAAGATGCTCCTGTTGGTTTTGTGCTTTATTTTTCTTTTATTCCTATTTTTTAAAGAAATTTAGAGATGTTTGTGTGTGTGTGTGTGTGTGTGTGTGTGTGTGTGTGTGTATCTGTATGAGAGAGAGAAAGTGAGAGAGAGCATAAGAGATAACAGAAACGAGGGAAAGTCTGTAATTTTCTTTTATTACCGTCTACTATTATAACTTCCCTGACATATTGTTTCTCTAGAATGAGTGAAAAATTAATTAATGTGGTCACTGATTCAGAGATATATCTGTAATTGAAATGGAAAATGAAAGTAAAATAATTTTGTCTTTACTTATGTAAATCATTTTCAAATAAATACCACTATGATTTCTGGTTTCCCTTTGGCAATATAAAAGTTATAATGAATGTAGTAACTTTAAACAAATATATTATTTTTCTTATCCTTTCTGATTTTTTCCCCTGGGGACCTTAAATTCTAAAATAAATTAATAGACACAATGTCACTTTCTTTGGAAACTCTAGAGGAAAATACAATCCTTTGGTTTTCCCAGTTTTGAGAGGCCTTCCAAGATTCTTTTCTTATTCCTTCACCTTCAAGCCAGCAGCAAGGTATTTTAACTCTTTCTCTGGTTCTCTCTATGCCTACACTCAGCTGTTGATAGCCCTCTTACTCACCCTCTTCTTCACCAGATCACTGTCCTCCACTTTGTTTCTCTCTCACCCTCTCTCTCCCCTCTTTTCTCCACCATCATATCTTTCTCTAACCTTCGTGCATTCCTATCTTCCTTTCATAAGACTCTTGTATTTACATTGTTCCCAAAGCAAATAATGAGAAAAAAATGTTCCCATACTGATACCGTTCCCTCAATTACACTGACCACTGTTCCATTCCTGGTCTGCATAGGATTCCCCTAGCTCTGGCAAGAGAGATCTTTGAGCAAAAACTGGGGTCAGTTATGTATAAGGCAAGTACTTTAGGCCCTGTGCTATCCAACATAGATTTATTCTTAAAAAACACTCGTTCACTATTGGAAAGTAACATATGTTTAGTTCAAAAGAGAGAGAGAAAAAAATAATTTGAATATGTAGCACTGTAGTAGCACTGTCCTCCCATTGTTCATTGATTTGCTCGAGCGGGCACCGATAACAGCTCACAACGAATTGTGAGAGTTGTTGTTACTGTTTTTGGCATATTGAATACATCACGGGTAGCTTGCCAGGTTTTGCAGAGCAGGTGAGATACTCTCGGTAGCTTGCTGGACTTTCCGAGAGAGGTGGAAGAATCAAACCCAGGTCAGCCACTTGCAAGGCAAAAACACCCTGCCTGCTGTGCTATCACTGAAGCCCAATTGGTATATATTATTATTTAATTTAACTTAGATACCATCATTTACAATATTGTTAATGTTAGGGTTTCGTGCCTATAGTATTCAACCTCACAGTCTTAATCAGAGTGTTGACTAACCATCACCAGTAGCTCGGCACCACACTCCAATCTGCTTCTCCCAAACAAACTTCTAGAGTAAGATCCTCTGAAGACCAGTTCACAGACTCTGCTCTACTGGATTATTTGTTATTCCTACACTGTACTTCTTTATATATCCCACATATGAGAGAGCCCATTCTCTCTCTCTCTCTCTCTCTCTCTCTCTATATATATATATATATATATATATATATATAATATCCCTCTTATTCTGACTGACTTTGCTCAGCATGGAATCCTCCAGTTCCATATGCAAAATCACAGATCACATGATTCCATCTTTTCTTAAAGCCAAGTAATATTCTCTTGTGTATATGTGCCAGTTTCTTCATCCAGTCATCTCTTCTTGGAGGCTTGGATAGTTTTTAGATCTTGACCATTGTGAATACTGTATAATGAACAGAGGAGAGAAAACTTCTTTGCTGAGTAGCGTTCGGGCCTTTGGGATATGTTCCAGAAGTAGAATTACTAGATCGTAGTTTCTCCAGAAGTATTGGTATGTTTTTTTTTTTTAATCTTTGTTGGGAAGAGTCCACACTGTTTTTGCAGAAGGTTGAATCCAGTAACATTTGCTCTAGCAGTGGACGGCAGATCTATTCCCCCTACATTCACACAAACACTGGTTGGTTTTTTTTCCCGATTTTTGTTTCTTTTTTATTTACATCAGCCTCTCTGTTGTTTATTGTTTTAACTTTTTCCACATGATTTTTTTTTGCATAACTATCAGTCATCTGTATGTCTTCTTTGAAGATATTTCTGTTCATTCCCTTAATCCATATTTTTGATGGGGTTGACTGCTTTTTTCTTGTCAAGTTTGACAAGAGCCTCATACATCTTGGATATAACTATTTGTCAGATGATCAATGAAGAATGAATATTTTTTCCCAGTCTATGGAGTGTCTTTATTGATATCAACATTTATTTTGTGGTACAGAAGCTTCCTAATTTGATGCCATCTCATTTGTTTATCTTTACCAATAGCACCGAGTCTTTGAAGATGCCTCTAGCTTCAATGTAAAGTTCTGCTATGTTTTCCTCAATAGAATTTATGAATTCAGTTCTGAAATTGAAGCATTTGGTTCATTTTGATTTGACTTTTGTGCATGCTGTGAGAGGAGGTCTGAATTTATCTACTCACATGTGTTTGGACAGGTTTCTCAACACCATTTGCTGAAAAGGCTGTCCTAATTCCACATCATACTTAACGGTTTTGTCCATGGAAAACCTCTATTCATTTATTAATGTTGCTAGATTGTGAAATATGAGCATCCAATATATTCAAGCACAGAAATAAATACTATTGTATATAAAATTTAATTTTAATCTCTGTTCTCAAGTAATTTATAAACTGACTATACTGTAGACCCTTAAATTCTTGAGTAACTAAGATATTATAAAAAATATGTGGATAAAAAAATATTGTAAAGTGACATTGTTGAAAACTGATAATTTTTTGAGTTCTAAAATTAATGTAATTTCCTGTTCCTGATAAATAGTTGTGAAAATATGTTTATTTGAATTCATACATCATGCAATAAAATTTGTATAATTTCACTTTCAAGAATCTCTTGTAATTTTTCCTATTCAGTCTTTTTTTTGGATATGTACAGTGAAAAACTTTATCTGCTTATTTATTTTCCTTCCTTAGAAATTTGGGATATAAGCAATCAATCTTTACAGTCCATCATGTTACCGTGAATTAAATTAGTTGTCAAGTGAGAAAAATACGTTCCCAAATGTTTGTATGTGAAGTATGTACATTATAATAGAAGAATTACCTTAGTTACTTCTCATCGATCATATTCAAGCTGCCTTTGAAAAAGATATAAGCATATGTCAGACATCTGGAAATTATTGCAGATAGAAGAGTTTGAGAAAAAGTAAGCTGTGAAAGTAAAAATGGAAAGTTAAGTTACTTTTAAGCATGTTTAGAGCATTAAATCTTTAATTCCTAAAAATTAGAACACAGTGAGATAAATCAACATTTAATGGAGTGATTTCTTTATTTTTCCAGTTTTTATGTAGGCACCATGTTTTACAATAATGTTAATAATAGTTTCAAAACTAATATTTTCAGACATAAAACATTCAACAACCCGCAAGATTAGATTATCTCTCAATATCTCAATATCTAGATTATCTCTCAAGATTATCCCTCAAGATTATCTCAGCAATATCTCAAGTCTCATTTTTCAGCACTGTGCTTTTAATATTATTCAAACTTGAGTGGCATGTAAGCAGTTACATAAGCTACATCTATTTGATATTTGAAAATAGTCATTCATTTAATAAATGAAAATAGTCATTCATTTACTAAATGAATAACTGGCAGGTTGGGCCCCAAGGATATAATTAGCAAATCTCAATCACTGACTCTAGGGCGTTTGCCTTGTACGCAGCCAACATGGCCAACCCGAGTTCGATTCCTTTGCCTATCTCGGAGAGCCCCGCAAGCTACCGAGAGTATCTCGCCAGCACGGCAGAGCCTGGCAAGCTCCCCGTGACATATTCAATGTACCAAACACAGTAACAACAAGTCTCGCGATGGAGACGTTACTGGACCCACTCGAGCAAATCGGTGAACAAGGGGATGACCGTGACCGTAATAAAATATTGAAAGGTAGTAAGAAGAAAAATAAAAGAAAAAATAAGGTATTTAACCAAAAAATGCTTGCATAGAACCTAGAAAAAGAGTATACCCTAATTAAACACTAGCAAGTGAAAGACTTAAGTGTTCAAAAAAGTTTTTGCAGGAAAAAAGGTCAGTACTAGGTTTCAAGAAGTGATAGGCATACAAGTTCACTAGATTGGGCACAGATAATATCTTGACTAGTCTACTGATCATACTTATATCATCCAGTTGGACCTGATATAGGAAGACACTGGATATTTTTCCTAGAGAAGGGACATGATGCAGCTCACATTGTACAATCTCACTTTGCTCACTAGTCATAGAATGACTATAAAAGCAGAGCAAGAATATTGTGGAGTGCAGAAAAGAGACTAGTTGGTTTAAACAATAAATTAGCAAGGTTAAAATAGTAATGGATGGATTGGTGAGAGATACTTTGGTGGGTAAGGAGCTTGCCATGTTTGATCGCCAGGACCACATATGGTCTCATGTGAAATGATGGGGTTTATAACTGATGGATATAATTAATTCCTGAGTCCAATAAAATAAAAACCAAAATAACTAAAGTAAATAAATAAATAGTACTTATGATGTATTAAATTTTTTACAATTATATAAAGAGCCATTTAATTGGGAATCTCTGATGTTTTCATTAAAAATAATTAATGATGCTTTCATCATTAAGGAGAAATAAATGTCAAATATAAAGTGTAATACTGAAATTTAGGGGACAGCAATATCAAAGCATAGGTGACAAGAATAGAAATTTTCCCCAAAAATATAGAAAATGTGTGTCTGTATTATGTAACTTTGGGAAAGACTAGAGATATGGATAGAACCACGAGTACAACTTTTGAGAATGCTCTTATTTAGGAAGAAACAGAAAAGGAAAGCACTTGGATGAGAATTTTGTGTAGATTAGGAAGTAATTTCAAGTAAAAATAAGTGGCATACTTATCTTTGTTTTGTTTTTATTTTGCTTTCATTTTGAGATCAGACCTGGCAGTGCTCAAGGCTTCCTCCTGGCTCTGCACTCAGGTATCATTCTTGGTGTGATGAAGGGATACAAATGACGTTCTGGGGATCGCACCCAGGCCTGTCACATACAAGACAAGAACCTTATCTGCTGTGTTAACTCTCAGGCCCCGGTGGCAGGCTTATCAGGAAAAGTTGATTTCCTTTATAATTTGCTATGATTAATAATTTTAATAATTATATTTTCTTTTATAATAATAAATGATTGGTGTTATTCACTGCAACATGAATGTTATCAAGGAAGGGGAGTAAAACATAAGCCAACTTGAGATGCATTAAAGAGTGAATCAGAAATGAAAAAATATGCATATCCAGAAGCTCTTGCCAAATGATAGTATTTCAGTTAGCAGCTGATATAAATGAAGTAAGTTTTGTTAGTAATTTTAATTTGGGGCAAAAGGAATGTTACTCTTAGTTCTGGCCTTGCAAGTGGTAGATTAATTTTAAATAAAATAGTGATTGATGTTATAAAAATAAGAAGAATTTAAAAGGAGCAATGTTCTGAAATTTGGAGAAAATAATACCCAAGAACAAAATGACAAGTGATTTTTATTTGATAAGTGATGGGGCTTTTCTTTTCTGTATTATAGTCATAACAAAGAATGGAGTATTAAAGATCATTGTAATCCTCTTCAAAGATTCCAAACTTTCAATCCATCAAACCAACAAATCTGTTTCCTTGATAAATCATACACCAAAAGAAACTATGAAGATGCAATTAATTAAGTACTGAGGTGGAGAGATTGGTGTGGATTGCAATGATGGAACAGGGTGTGATCAGTCATAAAAGATCAGAGAGTTAAGCAGGAGCGCGATAATGGACAGGCACAGATGAGTATGGAAACAGTGAGTCTGAATAGTGTCCTTGCCGGAATGGGTTCACGAATACAAAAGAGCACAGAGTCTAGAGCGAGAAAAAAAAGAAAACGTATTATCCAGTGCTGCCTCCTGAAAGAAGCTAGACGTGCTAAGACTTCAGTTTCAATCTCTTCAAGGCATAGTTCTGGATTTATGACTTCCAAAAATGTCAGATATTAAATCTGGGGTGGTTTTGAGCCTAGATTTGTTTAGGAATTTGTTAGCCATTGGAAAACAGTACTCTAGATTTGGCTGTGGGAAAATAAGGAGAGGACAAGTAAGCACTTTGTTTTTTTCAGAGTGGGGAAACTGGTGTAAACAAAGTGTGTGTAATGTGAAAGCCTTAGCTGGAGACACAGTGTCAGGATAAGTTATGAATCCAGTCTGGGCATGAAGTCCTAAGGCCATAAAGGGTTAGAGAAACAAAAACGATAATGTCACAATTTAGAAAAATTGACTATGCTGATGATTGTAAAAGTAAGACAATAGAATGCACAAATATAAACTATAGTAATCACATTATATGACAATGATGAGGAAACTGGTCTGGATTTAGAATAGTTTATCATGTTTACTTTCAAATAAAATCATTACTAATGACACAGAGTTAGAAAAAAAAGGAAATATAAAAAATCACTCTTAATGGAGCAGTTTTTTTCCTCTTTTTCTTATTAAATCTTTTTCTTATTAAATCACTGTGAAGTGCACTTACAAAACTTCACATCCACATCAACATCATTTTCTTTTGTTCTTTTGGATGTGTGCCAGTCTCTGTGGTGTGAAAGAAAGCGGGAGGGGTGGGATGAGGTGTTGGGGGGAGGGATACTAGAGACATTGGTGGTGAAAATGTGTACTGGTGGAGTGATGGGTATTCGATCATTATATGACTGGAACTCAAACATTAAAGTTTTGTAAGTGTACTTCACGGGGAACTTGCCAGGCTTTGCTGTGCAGACTGGATACTCTCTGTAGCTTGCTGGGCTCTCTGAGAGGGGCTGAAGAGTCAAACCCGGGTTGGTCACATGTAAGGAAAACACTCTACCCACTTTGCATTCCATATTATATTTTTGACATACCCACACAGTGACGAAGCTAATTGAGTTTCTCATGAGACTTCAAGATGCCGCTCAGTCTAACGCTCATCAAATTAAAGAAGGCCTTTGATTCTGTTGAGATGGAAGCGGTCATCGAAGCCCTAGCCAAACAGGGCATCCAAACTCAATACATCAGGATCCTCTGTGAGCTGTATTACAGATTCACCACCAGGATCTCACCATTCTATGAGGAAGTGATCATTGACATCAATGAATTCGGCAGGGTGATACCATTTCACAGAAACTCATTAGTGCCACCCTCGAGAACATCTTGTGATGATTGGAATGGGAAGAAATCGGAGTGAAGGTCGGCTACTACACCACCTCTGCTTTGCTGATGACATCATTCTAATAACACCAAATACTAGCCAAGTGGCACAAATGATGGATGACTTCAACCGTGAATGTGGAAAGGTCGGACTGCAGCTGAATCTCACCATGACAATGTTCATGAAAAAGGAACTAGTCCCGGACTAGTTCGGGAACTAGAATGAACTAGTTCCATTTGCTCTGAATGGAACAAACATCTCCAAATGTTTGTTCCAAACATCTCCAAAAGCGGTTGCGAAGAACATATTAAAGAAATAGATTAAAGAGACTTTGTATATCTGCACAATGGAATAATATGCAGCTTTTAGAAATGATGAAGTCATGAAATTTGCAAATAGGTGGTTCTACATGGAAAGTATCATGCTAAGTGAAATGAGTTAGAAAGAGAGGGACAGACATAGAAAAACTGCACTCATCTGGGGAATATAAAGTAACAGAATAGGAGATGAACATCCAAGAATAGTTGAGATAAGTACCAGGAGGCCTGCTCCACAGTTTAGAAGCCTGCAGCCTATGCTGAGGGAAAAAGGCAGCTCAGATAGAGAAGGGAACACCTAGTAAAGGGTGTTTGGAGGACTCGTTTAGGATGCGAGATACATGCTGAAAGTAGACTGTAGAACACGATGGCCACTCAATACCTCTATTGCAAGACACAACACCCTAAAGGAAAGAGAGAGCACAAGTGAATGACCTGCCACAGAGGTGGGGCAGGGTGGGGGGAGCAGGGGGTTGGGAGGGCTACTGGGTTCATTGGCGGTAGAGAATGGGCACTGGTGAAGGTATGGGTACTTGATCATTGTGTAACTGAAACCCAAGCACTAAAGGTCGTAAGTCTACAACTGTACCTCATGGTTTTTCACAAATAATAATAATAATAATAATAATAATAATAATAATAATAAAAAGGTAAAGGTGAAGGCCCTCCCATTGTTCATCAATTTGCTCGAGCGGGCCCAGTAACGTCTCCATTGGAGATTTTGTTGTTACTGTGTTTGGCATATCAAATACATCACGGGTGGCTTGCCAGGCTCTGCCGTGCCAGAGAGATACTCTCAGTAGCTTGCCGGGCTCTCCGAGAGGGGCGGAGGAATCAAACTTGGTTCGGCCATGTTGGCTGCGTGCAAGGCAAATGCCCTACTGCTGTGCTATCGCTCTAGCCCGTGGAAAGTATCACTAAGCGAAATAATAATTAGTAGTTGTGTCTATAGGTATTATTTTATTACTTCTATCAGTGGCCATTTTGCCCTCCAGGGTGACTTTGCTCTATTAGAAATAAAGTTATATTATAATATTTTTAATAAATTGAATATTCATTTCTTAGTGTACATAATGATTACATTGATGCTATAACAATAAAGACAAATTCTAATTTCCAGTTGGTTTTTAGAATTAATTTTTTTAAATTTATTAGATGTCTGCTATATTTTTTATACATTATATTTAATACTTTAAAGTAAGTGTCTCAAAGGTATTTTATACATTTTTTAGGTAGGACAAATTCATATTTATCAATGATTCTATTGCATTCATATAGCGTTTGTTAAACAGAGCACTATTATGGAATTCTAAATGAGGAATTTTGCACTGGTAATAAATTCAAAACAAAATTAATAAGATGATGATTTTTCAAAATAGTTGGAGAGAGCAAAATGATGGAGTATCTGATTTTATTCTCTATGCACTTTCTGATCAGATTAGGCCTAATGCCCCCTAAAGCCTCTGAATGTCTCTTTGCATATTAATTTTGTGATTGTACACAGGATAAGAGGTTAGGTCAAGGGGCAGCATGGAGGGCACTTGCCTTGCATGCAGCTAACCTGGGTTCAGTCTCTGGCATCCTATATGTTCTTCCTAAGCCCTGCCAGTAGTGATTACTGAGTGCAGAGTCAGGAATTGCTTGCTATTGGCTAAACGTATTGGCTGACTCACAGAGCCATGTCTTCTGAGTCCTGGGAATTACTTCTTTTGATCACAGTTCAGTTTCTTTGCAATTTGTTGGCATGTCAAATTGCATATCATCCTCAAGACTGAGATGTCAGGAGAACCTTTATTTGGGAAAATAAAGTTGCTCCCATCCTAATGCGAACATGATTTCCTTGACACTGAACTTTTAAGAATTCCTCCAGTCACACAGGAAAGTTCATCTCTTGCAAAGTACAGAACAAAATGTTGCAAAGTCCGATTGCTCTCGGTCAGTTTGCTTTATCATAGTAAATTTAGTAGAATTTTATATTGTTTGTAAAATGCAATCTTTTGGTTTCTTTGCTTTGGTCTATATCTGGCAATGTTCAGGACATACTCTTGGCTCTAAACCTACGGATCACTCCTGGTGGCAACAGGAAACCTCATCAGACCCAGTTGCATTGAAGATAAGCAATTTAACCACTATGTTATCTCTCCAATGACAAAGTATGTAATTTTTATAGATTCAGATTTTTTTCTCCTAAGTATGGGTGCATTGTACAAAAATTGATCTGCTCCTTTCTACTGTAGAGAAGATCCATTTGAGTTTTACAATGCAAATAGCCAAGATTCGGAGGCATTTGGCAAACTGAAGACATTTTTACAAGTACTGACCCACACATGCACAGAAACTGATTATCCATCTCCTTCTTCTGTTTGCCTTAGGGAGTGAAAAATACTCCTCTATTGTATGGTAAAGCGCACTTTAAAACACTCCTCCCGTTGCCTGACACTATGATTTACAAAAAGGTCACTAATTTCTAATATAGTGTACAGGAGAAGCAGGGTTTTTATAATCACTAATCAGACAGAGAAGCCTCTATCTTCAAAGGAATTTTATTCTGGTTAATGAAGAAAGTGGTGCGAGTATCGAGGCACATGCGGTTGATTTGATATGCTCTTAATTTTTCTTTTCTTTTCTTTGTTTATTTTTGTTTTTTGGGCCAAATCCGGTGATGCACAGGGGTTACTCCTGACTCATGCATTAAGGAATTACTCCTGGTGGTGCTCAGGGGACCATATGGGATACTGGGAATCAAACCCGTGCAAGGCAAACGCCCTACCCACTGTGCTATCGTGCCAGCCCCTGCTCTTCATTTTTATTTCATTTAAATGTTGAAAACATTAATACATATATTTGAAACTTGCACTTTTAAAATTTCTCCCATAATGCTTATTTTTGACTTTTGTGTAAAATAAATATTCTCCAATAAGGTAAACTGGCAAACAGGTATATCACAACTGTGTAATACTTGTATATCCTCAAGGATACTTTTCCATTACACCTTCAATAAAATTAAACTGATTAAAAGATGATTCCAAACTCTGGGGGGTTGGATTGGTAGTCCAGTAGGTAGGGCTTTTGCCTTACACATGGCTGACCTGAGTTCCATCTTGGGCATCCTTATGAGGCCCCTGCCAGCAACTTTGCCAAACCTCAGAGCAAGCCATGTGTAATCGCTGAGTATTGCCAAGTATGGCCCCTCAAACAAACAAACCAATAACAATAATAATAATAACTATTTTTTCAAATTTAATGTACTTCAAGGATGAAGGAAAAATGATTTAGCAAAGGAATCTGTGTTTAGCTAGAGTGCTAGATTTTTCTTATTTAATTTTATGTAGACTTTAGATCAGCTGCCCCATAATTAAGAAAATGGATAGCCCAGTTCTATGTGTAGACTAGAAATGCAAAATAAAGTAAACTCCAATCCTATATTAAAAACTAAAGTTGTAGAAAATTATAGAAGTGTATCTATTTTCTCTTATTTTTAAGAAAGTACTTTTTTGGGGAGTTGAGTGATAGCACAGCGGGTAGGGTGTTTGCCTTGCACGTGGCCAACCCGGGTTCAATTCCCAGCATCCCATTTGGTCTCCAGAGCGAGCACTGCCAGGAGTGATTCCTGAGTGTAAAGCCAGGAGGAACCCCTGAGCATCGCCAGATGTGGACCAAAAAGCAAAAATAAATAAATAAAGAAAACAAAAGAAAAGAAAAAGAAAGTATTTATTATCTGTGTTATGGTGACACACATACAAGCTCTGAGTGTTCCATTTTTTATTCCTAGAGATAATAAAATAATTTTCCTCAAAGTTCTAAAATATTTAGCACCAAATTTTAGCATAATAATCACTATCACTATCACCCCGTTGTTCATCAATTTGCTCGAGTAGAACCAGTAACGTCTGCATTCGTTCCTATCACGTGCTAGTTGTAGCCTGATGACATATTGGGGGCTCCTTCAGGATCAGGGGAATGAGGACCATTCATTGTTACTGTTTTTGACATATCAAGTACACCACAGTTAGCTTTTCAGGCTCTGCCGTGTGGGCGGGATACTCTCGGTAGCATGCTAGGCTCTCCGAGAGGGATGTAAACTTTTGGGGCAGCCTCTAATCACCTTTACAGGTGTTTCTAGTCAGGCATATAGGTGGGTATGATACTCTTAGTAGTCTGCTGAGTTCCCTGAGAGTGAGAACTAGAGAATAAGAGGTCTAGATAATAGAATAAGAGAACTAGAGAATAAGAGCTTGCGGGAGCTTGGTTTGAGAGTCTCTGGATCCTGGTCGTTGATAGGGTTACACGGTAGTTGGTGGGAGTAACTGTCTAGCTACTGGAAGGTGGGGGAGCTGAGTGGAGGAGTCCCAGTCCTGAACCAAGCAGGCTTGGAGATCTCAGCCCCGGGTCCCGCACACATGGGTTCCTCTGCTGGTTCCTCATCCAAGCGTGTGGAGAGTGATCTCATCATGGCTTTGGCTGGGTCCCGGAGGTCTTCAGCTGTCGGGGCTCTGTTCAGGGCAGAGAGATAAACTCAATCCGCCCTCCTCCAAGGGGCCCCACTGAGGACAGCCAGGCGCGGGGGCAGGAGACTCTGCCTTGTTCTCTTCCAGGAGCTTGGTTTTAGAGTCTGGATCCTGGCTGTTGATGGGGTTACGGGGAAGTTGGTGGGTGTAACCATCTAGCTACTGGAAGGTGAGGGAGCTGAGTGGAGGAGGCCCAGTCCTGAACCGAGCTGGTTTGGAAATCTCAGCCCCGGGTCCCGCACACCTGGGTTCATCTGCTGGTTCCTCATCCAAGTATGTGGAGAGTGGCCTCAGCACGGCTTTGGCTGGGTCCCAGAGATCTTCAGCTGTCGGGGCTCTGCCCATGGCATAATAAAAGCATCCCAAGCTTATATCATAATGTAACTGTATTAACAATCAGTCATTTTTATTATTGTTCCATAATTATATATTTGTTATAAAGGCATATGATAAAGCTTTTTTAGTCTTTGGATTTGTTGTCATTTTTAATTTGTTAATATCTTATTTACTTACTATTTTATCCCAATAGGTAGGATATTTTAGCATACACACACACACACACACACACACACACACACACACACACACACACATATATATGTAACCTAGGTCAACAATTGAATCTAAAGTTGCTTGTTCATGCTTTTATTTTCTGCTTTTTATAAACATCCCTGCTAAAGCAAGAAGAAAGAAAACATGCTTTCTCCCTTCTCCTTTTTTCAATGACATGTGAATGTTTCCCATAGGTAAAAGTAAATGCAAAGTAACTGTAAAATATAGAAGAAGCAATGTGAACTGAAGACCCACCGAGCAAACGAGAAATTATGGCTAGATAACACTGCCTCTGTTCCTTTAGCTTGTCACTAGACTGTAGTTTAAAGGAGCAAAGCCCTTAGGCTGTTTCTCTTCCCATAGATCTTTTTTCCTATTTTATATTCTTTTCCTCCTCAGCATTCTAGTTAATTCCCTGGATGATTTTTTGTGGCCATAATTTCATACATTGTAGCACAACTTAAATCTTCATTCAGGAGAATATCATCCTACAGTGGTCCTGCTTGGATTGGGTTCCAATAGTTTTTCATTAATTTTATGACTCAAATGGCAGTATTATGACAGAGAAGAATACACCTCAACATTGTAGCATCCACTTCCATGAGGTAGCAAAGAGGATCAGAAAAATATCCTCAGTGTCTCTCTCTTTATTGCTTTCTCAGCTCTCATCTCTCATTTCTCTCTTTCTCTCTCTTCCTCTCTCTTTTCCCTATTAATCTGATGACATGATGTAACTATAATGGCTATAGTGGCTGATTGTTCACAAATCACAAATCACAAACCATCCTGTTATTCGTCGATTGCCTCAAGCAGGCCCCAGTAACGTCTCTTTCATCCTAGCCCTGAGATTATATTCAAGGCTCTTTAGGAGAATGAGACCCATCATTGTTACTGGTATTTGGCATATTGGGTACGCCACGGGGAGTTTGCCAGACTCTGCCCTGTGGGCAGGCTACATTCGGTAGCCTGCCAGTTTGTCCAAAGTAGGAATGAGATAATAAGATGTCATAATAAGATGTTCCGGGAGCTTGTTTTTATAGTCTCTGAGTCTTGGCCATTGATGGGATTACACAGCGCCAGGGGGCCAGTTGGTGGGTGTGACCCCCGCCTACTGGAATTTGGAGGATCTGGGTGGAGGATGCTTGGCCCCAATCCGAGTAGGCTTGGAGATCTCAGCCCCGGAACCTGCATGGCTATGTCCCTCTGCCAGTACCTTCATGTGAGTGGAGAGTGGTCTCAGCATGGTGGTGGCTGGTCCTGGAGGTCTTCGGCTGCCGGAGCCCTGGTTGGAGCAGGGAGGAAAGCTCAACCCGCTCCCCTCCAAGGGGCCCCGGAGAGGACAGCTAGGCACGGGGGCAGGAGACTGCGGCTGATTGTTAGTTTTGGTTTATTTAAATGGATTTCTAGATTTCTCAATCCCACAAAAATTGTACTGAAAAAAAAAGTTAAATGGATATGTAAGATTTTTCCCCTCACACTGTTTGCAGAATTCAACATTAGCTTTTACTCTGATTCTTGAAAATGATATTTTAGTAATGTAGGAGTTCAGGAACAATCTGTGTTTACTAATAGGGTCAGTGAAAAGGTAAATTTCTAATGAAAAGAGTTGTAATGATGAAAGGAGGTGCAAATACTTTATAACGTAACCTGCTTGCCAAAATTAGGCTCATGTATTGCCCCAGAAAAAAAGACAAAGGTCCTCTATTTCCATGGACAATAACATTTCAAAGAAACACTAATCAATTTTATGATAAAGACTGAAGAGAGTGGGTAGGGCGTCTGCCTTGCACGCAGCCAACATGGCCGACCCGAGTTTGATTCCTCCGCCCCTCTCAGAGAGCCCGGCAAGCTACTGAGAGTATTCAATATGCCAGACACAGTAACAACAAAGTCTCCAATGGAGACATTACTGGGCCCGCTCGAGCAAATCGACGATCAACGGGAGGGCTGTTACTTTACTTTACTTGTTTGTTTTTTGAAGGGTGGAGGTGTTGTAGCCATACTTGGCTGTGTTCAGGACTTATTTCTTGCCCTATTCTCAGAACCCATTTTGTCAATGCTCAAGGGATGATATTCAGTGCCTGGGATAGAACTACACAGAAAATCCATTTGTAAGATAAGTGAATAAACCCATATATTATCTCTCAGATAAAATGTATTTTTAATATTATCAGGGAGTCGAGTAATAATGAGCAATTAAGTCCTAAAATACAGCTTATAGGGAGAGTGACTGCTTTGTATGTACAAAGTTGCAGGTTCAGCACTGCTACTCTCACACATCACATGGCATGAATTCCAACACCACATCCAAATGTGTGGTCCCCAGCGCAGAGTAACCAAGTGTGCAAGCTCAACAATTACATATACAATATCTTGAGAATTTCTTTTTAATGAATGTCTGCATTTTATAACTAAATCACACAGAAAATAAAATGATTTTATGTCTCCTACACCTGATCTTTGCACGGCAGAGCCTGGCAAGCTACCCTTGACGTATTTGATATGCAAAAAAAACTGTAACAATAACGGGTCTCATTCCCCTGACCTGGAAAGAGCCTCCAAAATGGCAGAGTTGGGAAGGAGGAGAGGAGAGGCTGTTAAAATCTCAGGGCTGGGACGTATGGAAACGTTACTGGTGCCTGCTTATGGAAATCGATGAACAACGGAATGACAGTTCTATACCTGACCTTTAATACCTAACCCAAATATAATAAGCATGGAAGTAACATAATTATTTGTTAATTTGACCATATTTGCACTCTACAGTATATAAATTATAAACTATACATATGTGTGTACATATAAGTAGAGAGAGATTTTATATAATATATAATCTCAATAGAACGTTCTCACATTCTGACCTTGTCCTGTGTTGTACTGTGTCCATTCTATCATTCCCATGGAGATCTTGGGTCTAATTCAAAAACTGAAATCTCTATCTCAGTTAAGGTGTGTACTCCAACTACATTCACTTGTGTTATGTTGAATATCAACCTTTTGTCACACCTGAACTCTTCAATTTTGATAGAAAAAGCAACATTTTTGCCCCATTGAAGGATGATGTGGGTTCATAGATTGATGAGCTATAAATGCATAATAAATTGACTTCAAAACTCTGTTTATGAAACATTTAGATATTTTCTTCTGTTTACATAATATTGAATGCTGACTGCATGTGTATTTGAAGGCGTTATCCCTAGTATTACACCATCAGAGCTGTATTCAATGATGCCATCAGCTAGAACCCAGAGCCCTATGCATGCTAGTCATGAACTCTAACCAGTTAACTATCTCCCTTGTCCTACATGTGTATTTTAATTTTTTCTAATAGTCACATCAAAAATAAACCAACACATCTAACTTAATTGTATTTAACCTAATGTTTTGAAATTCTGTTTCTTTAATTTGCAAGGTAAAATGCAATGATATATTGTTGCTATTAGGCATTGAATTTTAAAAATAAATTGTGTGTTTTACAATTAAAACACACCTTGATTTAGATGGCTACATTTTAGTTGCTTGAGGCACTGATGTGTATGATGTAAGAGTCTATTCCCAAAAATTTGGATGAAAAAATTATCTGTTGAAGAGATTTTTACACTGAGATTATGGTGAATCATTTCAGGTGTCAAAATGTGTGTGTGTGTGTGTGTGTGTGTGTGTGTGTGTGTGTAAGAGAGAGAATACTTTAAAAACATTGTGTTTTTCTTACCTTCTTAAAAAAGTCACATATTTTGCATAGCCTTAAAAATATTTAAAAAATGTAATACTTTCAAAGTTTCTGGTTCAACTTCTTAACTGGCACCACGCAGCAAGCAGAGTTTCAAATATAATTGCCAATCAAGACTCATAGAGTAGTAATAGCAATGAGGAATAGTTGACAGGCCCTTGAGTGATTGACACTTAAATTAATATCTTAATGGATTTCCAATTAATGCAAGACACATTTCATCAGAGAGTAGAAAAATGTTTCTGCTAATAGAAAAGCTCAATTGAATTTAGAATCCATGGTCCTCCAAATTCTTTTCTACATGATTCCAACAATAAGGTAACATTTTACCATTCTGATTAAATAATTTTTTAAAAAGTGGGAAGTTAGCAAGTTGAAGGCACACAATAATTCTACTGAAACACTCTTTACATGCTTTATGGTCATGAGATACTTTTACCTTTCTACTTCAGTAATAGAAATTTATATTTCTCTATATATCCTTGAGTATTATTTATAAGTCATTTAAAAATTCATATATGAAAAGAGTTTAACACTCTGAAGTATTTTTTTTTAATTTGCTTCTGACGCGGGTGCTCTGAGTTGGTACATGATCCTCTATAACTGCACTTGGTAGGTGTTTTATTTGAGGAAAACTTAAGTGATGATTTAAATGACAGTTTTGACACTTGGTGCTCTATATTTCTGTTTCTAACCACATCAGCTTCTAATTATTGTCCCACATGGGTGTCAGCAGCAGTTCAATTATGTTTATCTGATATAAAGGCAACATAGTGCAATATTTTAAATAATAGAAACTGAAATATTGGAGCTGCTCAAGAGGCAAGTAGAAATTAATTTTATAAAACAATACAATCTAGAGATAAGTTGATTTTCATTGATATTTCTGTTTAGTGCTTATTTTATTTTATTGTGGTACACATTTATTTTAAATTAATGTAATTATATTTATTGAATATTTTCAACATGTCATAAATCTTGGGATTTGGAGTGCTTTGTTTAGTTGCATTGATTACACAGAAACCACTCACAGTTAACATAGTACAATGAATTCTTTACTGATAATGACATTGTGTACAAGATAGTAAAACAACTAAGGTCAAATTCTCTCATCTCCTGGCTCCTTAAGGATACAATTTAAAACTCACTGATCTGGGTGCCCACCAGGCAGCAAGGCTTCTTCCTGGGTCTGCGCGTCCAACGAGATCCCCTGAGAACAGTTTGTTTTCATCCTTGGTCTGTGGGGGACAGGAATTGAGGCACACAGCGTGAACCCAAAGCTGAACCGTTATGGGCATGCTCTTCTTACTCACCCAGGTACCCACTCGGCAGCAAACCCCTTCCTGGAGCCATGGCCACATTAGCGGCCATGAGTTATTCTCCCCCTACATATCACATAGGAGCCATAAGTAACCATCTTAGATAGAACTTTCACTAGGTTAACTTAACCACCAGAAACACATTAGTCAATAATTCATTAAGCGCATCTCAATTTATTCTGCATCTCAAGAGCAGAATACTAACAGTGGGTGTGAAGGTTTAAACCACACAGGTTTCAATGGTAAAGCAATACAGAAGCCCACCAAGCTTACTTATTAAAGAGGCTAGCCCAGAAGACACCAACAGTAATGAAGTGCTAGACAACCTCTTTGACAAGGAATTTAGAAGAGAGCTACTGAGGATGCTTAGGAAGCTAAAAGAAACAATGGAAAGGAATGCCAATAAAAGACAAGAGGATTTGAAGGTAGAAATGAGGAAAATGTGAGCAAAATTAGAAACAGAAATGTCAGACCTAAAAAACGTGGTAGGCAAGTTTAAAAACTCAGTGGAAGACCTCAGCAGCAGAGTAACAGCTGCTGAGAACAGAATCAGTGAACTCAAAGATGAAGTCCAGGGACTCTCCAGAAAAGAGCAGAAAATGGAAAAGAGACTAACAATTTAGGAAGAGATGGCAAGAGAAGATCATGATGAAGCCAAGAAGGTAATATAAGAATTTTTGGAGTCCCAGAGGGACAGATAGAAAACCCTGATGAAGAAGAGACTGTCAAAGACATCATTGCTACAACGTTTCCAGAGATGAGGAAAACATGTTACCACATTCAGGAGGCCCGAAGGGTACCAGCTAGAAGAAATTTGAATAAAAATACCCCAAGACACATCCTGATCAAAATGACCTAAACCTTAGATAGAGACAAAATTCTGAAAGCAGCAAGATCAAAGAACGAAATTTCCTATAAAGAAGCCTCCTTAAGATTCACAGCTGATTTGTCTGATAAAACACTCACTGCCTGAAAACAGTGGTGGGATATAGTGAAAAAACTCAATGAAATAAATGCCTCACAAAAATTCTTTACCCAGTGAGACTCTCATTCATAACAGAAGGAACAACACACAGTTTCACAGACAAACAGCAGCTCAGGAACTTCATAGACTCAAAACCATGGTTAAAAGAATAACTAAATAGGATACTTTAAAACAAGACAGGCCCCTCAAATACACCAAATTTCAACAGAAAAATGGGACAAAACCCCATAACAATAATCTCTTTCAATGTCAAAGGACTAAGTGTACCAATTAAAAGACACAGGGTGGCAGAATGGATTAGAAAATTGAACTCAACATTCTGCTGCCTGCAAGAATCACATCTCAATAGTCAGAACAAACACAGGCTCAAAGTCAAAGGCTGGAAAATAATCCTACAGGCAAACAACTCCCATAGAAAAGCTGGGGTAGCCATCCTAGTATCAGACCACAGTGATTTCACACTGAAGGAGGTCACAAGAGAGTGAAGGGGCATTTCTTATTGATCAAGGGATCTGTACAACAGGAAGAACTTACAATACTAAATGTATATGCACCTAACGAGGGACCGAAATACAGAAAGTTCCCACAGAATGGGAAAGAATATTTACCCAATACCCATCTGATAAGGGATTAATATCCAGGATATACAAGACACTAGTAGACTTGTAGAAGGAGAAAACTTCCAACCCCATAAAAAATGGGGAGAAGAAATGAACAAAAGCTTCCTCAAAATAGAAATACAAGTGGCCAAAAGGCACATGAAAAAATGCTGCACATCGCTAGCCATCCCCGAAGCAAATCAAGACAACAATGAGATATCATCTTACACCACAGAGATAGGCACACATTCAAAATAACAAAAGCAAAAGGTGCTGGTGTGGATGTGGGGGAAAAGCGACTCTCACTGTTGGTGGGAATGCCCACTAGTCCAGCCTTTCTGGAAAACAATATGGAC
Source organism: Sorex fumeus (assembly GCF_029834395.1). Lineage (NCBI taxonomy): Eukaryota > Metazoa > Chordata > Mammalia > Eulipotyphla > Soricidae > Sorex > Sorex fumeus. The sequence goes on from NW_026606065.1 coordinate 39,141,739, forward strand.
AGTCCTTCAAAAACTAGAAATTGAGCTTCCATATGACCCTGCAATACCGCTTCTGGGAATATATCCCTAAGATGCTAAAAAGCACAGCAGAAATGGCATCTATACCTATATACTCATTGAAGCACTGTTCACAATAGCCAAAATCTGGTAACAACCCAAGTGCCCTAGAACAGATAACTGGTTAAAGAAACTTTGGTACATCTACACAATGGAATACTATGCACATGTCAGGAGAGATGAAGTCATGAACTTTGCTTATAAATGGATTGACATGGAGACTATTATGCTAAGTGAAGTGAGTCAGAAAGAGAGGGACAGACATATAAGGACTGCACTCATTTGTGGAGTATAAAACAACATAACGTGATGCTGACACCTAAGGACAGCAGATACACGGGACAGATGGATTGCTCCATAGCTGGAAGCCTGCCTCATGAGCAAAGGAGACAAGGTAGCTGGGATAGAGAGGGGATCACTAAGAAAAAGATGGCTGGAGGAATTGGTCAGGATGGGAGATATGTGCAGAAAGTAGAAAAAGGACCAAACATGATAGCCTCTCAGGGTCTGTATTGCAAACTATAATGCCCAAACGTAGAGAGAAATTATGGGAAATCATGTCTGCCATGGAGACAGAGGGAGGGTGGGAAAGGGGATATTGGTGGTGGGGAATGTGCACTGGTGGAGGGATGGGTGTTTGAGCATTGTGTGACTGTAACTCAAACCTGAAGGCTTATAACTATCTTACAGTGATTCAATAAAATTAATATTTTTTTAAAAAAGAATACAATTTAATATGAATGTTACAAATTAGTATGTCCCCCCACCAAAATCTTCTATGACTTATTGTAGATCCATATTTTCACTGACAATAAGCTTTTTCTGTCTTTTTCTTAAAAATATAAAATTGACTAGCTAGGCAATTATTAATTGTTATATAAGAATGTGATGCAAGGTTCAAAAAAAGATAGCACAGATGGTATACTGTATTTGCCTTGCAAATTGTCAACCAGTTTTTGGCTCTTGGCATAGCATATTGACCCCAAGTAGTACCAGGAGTGCTCACTGAGGAGAGATTCAGGAGTAATCCCTGAGCACAGCCACTCATATCCCCCCAAGTTAAAATATATAAAATTACCTGATTATTAATGTAGTTCAACTAATTTTCATAAATTATTTGGCTAATTATGTGATTATTTATTTTTTTTAATTTTCCGTTTTTCTTTCCTAGTTGACACAAATTGTTCATATGTGTTTTAGGATATTAAAATATATTTATTATTATTATGCTGTATACAAATTCTAATTTTGTGGATATATACTTGAATTTGCATGATTTGGGTGAGGAACTGGAGTAGTATTAGTCCACAGGAAATGGATGCTCAGGAATGATTTGTGGTTCTGTGCTTAGGAGTCTCTCCTAGTAATGTTCTGAGGATCTAACTATTTGATCAAATGAAATGCCTTGGCTGCGTGCAATCTTTCTAATTTATTGTATTTTTTGGAGAAGGAATTAAATATAGAAATTTTGAAAATATGCTATTATCCCATTGTAAGCATGAATGTAACTTGTGAAGAATTGTTTCCCTGAATGATTTGCCTCAGAAATATCCTGATGTTTAGGTTTATCTAAAAAATGCATCTATTAAATGACCCAGATGCTCAATTCCTTAATTGTAACCTAGAAGTGTTCACTCTTTCAGCTCCATTAATTTAAAAAAAAATTAAACAAATATAAACAGCGTAAACAAATGTAAATTATTTATTCAAATACCTGTAGTTAGCTAGTAATTTTACTGTTGTAAGATTACAATTTTTCATGTATTTGATTTCTAGTTGATACTTAATATTTTTCATATCCTTAAGGAATGTTTTCACATAGCAACAGTATATTTGTAATTCTCTACTACTTAAGGATTTATTTTCTAACTGATATTGATCTATTTTATTCTCCTGTGTAAACCAAATATATATTACTCAAGTTTCACATGAAAATAAATTATCAAAAAACGCTTGGAGCAGAAAAGCGAATGGACTATGTGTTAAACCGTGCCAGCATGCCTGCCTGGAGAGGAAAGGGTGTTGCCCCATTCGCCCTGGCCTCTCTGGAAAGAAAGATGGCGGCCACACGGGAGCCTTGTGGACAGCAGGTTTGAGCCGGGGCTAGGGGTGGCAGGGACCTCATGGGAAGGGGGGCGTTCCGGTCCATCCTTCACGCCCTACTGAGGTCACCAGTTGACCCCACGAGCGGCTCTCCGGCACGGCCACGAATCCAGAGCACAGAAACCAATCTCTTAACTATCTAACTTTTAATAGAAATACTTCCAGGGTTAATAAGTAAAATAGCAGAAATCCAAAACCACGCGGCCATGATAGCAGCCGCGCAACATCATTTAATTCTTAAACCCAGCTGTAGAAAGCAAATCATTTCACAACGCTTTTTCAGCATGTCTGATTTGGGGGGGGGTCGTAAACTCTAAATAATAATGGTGCATCTTTTATTGTAACAATAAATCTAGTAGATAGTGTGTTAACTAGAACTCATCTGCCTCACAGGAATTGGGAGGGGTGGGAGGTGGGGTTCTATTGGAGTTCGAGGGTAAAAATAAGTATTGGTAAAGGGAAATGTGTTTGATATTTACATGACTGAAACCTAAACCTGAAAGCTCTGTAACTTTTCCCACAGCGATTCAATAAATAAACAAATTATAAAAAAAAAGAAAATAAATTATCAACTTCTACTACTTTAACATGTCTAAAATTTCTTGCAATACTTTTGAAAAGTTAGTTTGTTTACAATTGTTTTAGATAAGTTTAGACTTTCTGCATTCTTATAAACAAAAAGTTATTAAAATTGCTTGAAAAAATATATATATAATTCTTTCAAACAGATAAAATCTTATTAAAACATCTGTATCCCCCTTACAATGAATCCAAATAATTTTTTATGTTTTTACTTAAATATTATACATGTAAATTTAATATTTAGGGACATGTTTGACTGTTTCTCTAGTTCTCTACACATGCATAAATTAAACATTAAATACAAGGTTATTCTCTTACAATAGAGTAAAAAATATGTTTATATTTTTAAGCTGGTTATAAAAATATGAACATTTTAGAAAATATAGTTCTAATTCAGTGACTATAACATTTTATATTATTTTATTATCTACAATCATAAGTAAGAATATATAAAAAAAGAAATGCAATACCAAGGAATAACTATTTCATTGCTTGCCAAAGTTCTCAATTTCTTGAATAGTAAATAAATCACAGATGTTTGAGATAGATTCTGAAAGAAAATAATATCATTTAATGTATTGTGTATTTGTATAGCAACTATATTATCAAGCCTAATTTCATAAATACACCTAATATATTTGGAGTAATTGTGCAATGTCTCAAAAATTAAGCAAGATTTAAGACAGAGGTAAGGATTAAAACCCACTATTATAAGAAAAGTGCCACAGACACTTGCCCTCCATCATATTTCTTCTACAGGTTAGTAGAGGTAATGCTAAGTGTGTTGGGATCTGACCAGCTTATGAAAAATCTAGAAATTCGAGAAATGAGGAGAGTACTTTACCTTTAGCTGACTAATACCTAACACTTCTATGTAGTAATCAAAAGAACACATGAGAAAATTAGTGTTTTCTTTATATAATGTTATTGAGAATAAAATTAATATTGGGACCAGACATAGTTAGGTCACAGATTTCCTTTTGTAAAATGCTTTATCTTTGAATACTTTTAGATCACCAACAAATTTTAGAAGAATAACAGAGAATTATATATGTAACCCTAGAAATATATAATCACCTCTATTTTCCATGTACCCCACCAAAGGGACACATTTGTTAGATTGAAGAATTTAATGTTGATGTATCATAATCATCTATGGTTGGTTTGTACAATACTTCATTCTTGGTATTATGCTTTTTGTAGGTTTGGATAAATGCATAATGGCATATATTCATCACTATGCCATTATACAGTGGCACCGTATTTTCACTGCTCCAAAGGTATTCTGTACTCTTTTATTTATTTTTAAAACTTTTATGTAATTTACAAAGTGTTAATAACAGAGTTTCAGGCATATAATTTTCTGACTCCAAACCCACGACCAATATCAGTGTCCCTTTTCTAAAGAACAAAGATTCCTTTCCTCACTCCACCCTGCCTCCTAGGCAATTTTTTTATTATTATAGTTATGGGTTACATGGCTATTATCTACTTCAGATTTATATCAAGCCTTCAAGAGTTACTGTTAAACTCCTCAAGCACTTCCAATATATCAGAAAAATTTAAAAAAACTTTTAAAACTCCCTAACAGCTTCTATGAGTCTAACATAATCCTAATATTAAAAGCAGATAGAGATGTTAATAAAAATGAAAATTGCAGACCAATATCCCTTTTAAACATTAACACAAAAATAGGTAACAGATGTAAGCGAACCAAATCCAGCAACATAAATGACCGTGAGGGATCCTTTCAACATATGTGAATATATTATACACAATAATGAGGAAACAAAAATTGTAAAATCATATCAACTGACAGGGTAGACTTTTGACAAGAGTCAAGATCTAATTATTATTAAAGAATAGGGCCAGAATCAACCTTTCACTTACGAAAAAAAAAAAACACTTCCAAAATCAGACTCAACCTTTAAAGATTTAAAATATTTCCTCTGATTTTGGGAACAGGGCAAGGATGTCCACTTTCTATGCTAATATTTAATATAGTCTTACAAGTCCTTGCCACAGAAATCAGGATGAAAAAAGAAATTTTAAAGCATGCAAATTGGAAAAGAAGAAATCAAAATATGACTACATGCAGATAATATAAGATGTATAAAAGATCCTAAACTATCCATTAAAAAGACTATTAGGAACAGCTAACCAGTACATAAAAGTAGCAGGCTGTAAAATAAATACACAAAATATCTATTGATTTTAAGGTACAGACAATGAATTAAAAGAAAAAGAGATAAAAATGACTGCCCAGTTAAAAATACTGTTCAAAAACAGAAAACATGTAAGAATCAACTTGGGGCTGAGGCTATCGCACAGGGGGTGGAGTGTTTGCCTTGCATGAGGCCACCCCAGGTTCGATTCCCAATATCCCATATGGTCCCCTGAGCACTGCGAGGAGTAATTCCTGAGTGCATTAGCAAACAACTCCTATGCATCGCTGGGCATGACCCAAAAAGCAAAAAAAAAAAAAAAAAAAAAATCAGTCAACTTAACAAAAGTTGGGAAAGACCATATCTTGAAAACTACCATAAATTTCTTACCTCCTTCCTCTTTGTACTCTCCTTTCTCTAGAACACTAGCAGTAACTTATTTTTGTTATTTTTTTGTTTGTTTTTACTATCACCATAGTTTATTCTTTCTTTTAACATCTTATAGTTTATATCACAATGTGTACGTCATTTCAAAATTGATTTCCTTTATAAATAATGTTAATTCATTATTTATTCATGTTACCCTTTTATATTATTCTTTCTACCTTTAATATTTAGAAAATGTATTTGTTCAGTGAGTCTAATCTAAGTACATGATTTCTTTAGAAAAAGAGTGGTTTCTCTAACCAAATATAGATGTGAGAAGGATCAAATAGACCCTTACCTGCTTGAAACTAGAAGCTCTCTCAAAAATAAAAAAATGCAAGCATCATAAAAATGCAGAAAGGAGAACCCAGTTGATGACTGGTGAAGGATTGGATATTTTAGGCCTATGGTCCTAAGATCTGGATTAGTGAAACAACCATAATGAGCCTGGGAAAGGATTAGGAGGACAGAAAGGCAAATAAATTGACTTTTTTCCCTTATCTGGTTAGCTGTCAAAAATCTAGTTAATTCTACAAAGAAATAAGATTCACAGAGATGCAAAGGAAAAAATGGTGTTTTTCTAACTACTAATTAGTTGGGAATTTGTTTCTCAATCACATAAAATTAACTCCTATTTGAATGCCTGAAAATGGAATATACTTTTTAAAACATAAATGATGTATATAAAATTATGTAAAAGTGGACTCTGCATAGGGACTATAAGAATTTTAGGTGACACAATGAAAAATCACATTTTTTGAACAAAATTCTACTAGAAATATCAACAGTAAACATTGATGTTAAAGACTCAGCTTGATAATAGAAATCAGATGGAAGGAGATGCATATGTTGTTATTTAGTAGCAAAGATATTATCTCATCCTTTCCAGTTTCAAGTTTCTGCTTATAGTTTAATGTGAGAGATGAAAGATAAATTGAAAGAAAAGGGAAGGAGGGAGAAGGAAGGAAGGAAGGAAGGAAGGAAGGAAGGAAGGAAGGAAGGAAGGAAGGAAGGAAGGAAGGAAGGGGAAGGGAAGGGAAGGGAAGGGAAGGGAAGGGAAGGGAAGGGAAGGGAAGGGAAGGGAAGGGAAGGGAAGCGGGGAAGAAGAGAGGAAGGGAGGGAGGGAGGGAAGGAGAAAGAATTTGTTGTTTTTTTTTTCCTTTTTTTAAATTTATTTATTGAATCACCATGAGAACAGTTACAAAGATCTCAGGTTTACGTCTGGGTCATACAATGATCAAACACCCATCCCTTCACCAGTGCATATTTTCCACCACCAAGAACCCCAATATAACCCCCCATGTCACCCCTCCCCATGCCTGTGAGGCAGATAATTTCCACTTAACTCTCTCTCTACTTTGGTTACATTCATTATTTCGACAAAAGATGCACCATTATTTTTTGGAATTTTCCCCCAACAATCAAACCTGCTGAAAAGGCATCATGAAATAATTTGTTTTATATTGCTGGTTATGAAGACGATATGATGTCACATATATAATGTCTGATATTTTACTAATTAAGTCCGGAGGGATTTCTGCCAAAAGCCAAATAGTTCCGAAATTAGTTTGTGTGCCTCTGGGTCCATGGCCATGCTGGAGAGCCGCTCATGGGGGTGGGGGGGGAGGGCAATGTTGGTCTTGGCAGGGTAAGAAGGACGTACCGGTTCTGCTCCCCATCCTATGAGGCTGCAGTTGCCCCGTAACCACCAGCTCATATCTGTCTGTCCAATAAGCTCTTAGGCGGTGGCCACCATGCCACCAGGGGGGAAAATGGTGGAAGAGACAGAAACCCTTTCCCTTCAGGAGGGGCGGGGGGCACAGCACCCACAGCTTAATGTATAGTCCATTCACATTTCTGCCATTTTATAAAATTCTCAGCATATTACAATTAGGAAATTATTTCCAAAAGTATGTTGCCAAAATATAAAGTGAATTCTTTTTATACAAAAATATTCTAGAAGTCTTAAGTCTTCTGGCCCACACCCAGCTAATAAAAGATACTAGCAGAGATCATATTAGTTTAGAAACAAAATCAATTAGATTTTTTTCAAGAATGTAACAAAACCAGATAAAATCCATAAAAGCTCACAAGATTCTTGTAAACGTTATACATGCATTAACAATATTGACCTGTAACAGTAAGATGAGTATTAAGTAAAATAATTTAAGCTTCTATTCCTCAGATGTAATGGTAGGAGTTAAGCAGTATACATATTCCTATTTCTGTTGAATAGCATTTACTAGTACGAGTGAATTTCCCTTTGTGTACTGCAAGACATTTTCTGTTTTAATATATCATTCAGTAATACTTTATCTAGATATTTTTTCAAAAGATGCAAAGACACCAATTTTAAAAGCTATTTGCACACCTAAATTTATAGCAGCAGTATTTACAAAATCGAAAATATGTATTCATTCTGTATGCTTATGACAGAGGTCTGAATAAAGAAGCTGTGGTATACATACCAACTAAATACTATTTTACAGTTTAAAATTAAGAAATTGTACCGTTCGGGACAAAAGAGATGAAAATGAGATTATGCTGAGTTAAAAAAGGAAATAAATTTATTGCTAGATATTTTTGTTCATATAATAGATGTAAATAATTGAAGAAAATGGACTGGGTGAAAAAACTGAAAAACTAATTTCTAGACAGTGAAATTTATGCAGAATTCTTCAAGGAAAAGGGGTGGGTGGTGATGGTGGGGTTGGTGATAGAAAAATCGGTTTTTTGATGGTGAGATAATGCCAGAACTTTAGTGACAAACGTTCTGAATCCTGTACCATATGGAATTATAAAGCTATACCCTTGATAAATTATATTTTGTAAACTAAGGAAATCAATTATTTTTAAAAAAAAAAACAACAAAACACTATGTTTTAAAAAATCTTTATAGCCATAAAAAATGAAAATGAATACTATTGTAAATTATGATCAAAGATTTTTTTGCATAAAAGAATCAAAATTATTTTAGAAAAAATTATTCTCTACAGTATTCATTATCAAAACCTTGAGCACTACCATAAAGAAATCTAGAGGATATTCAAGTAATAAATAATGCTAAAATGTCTAGAAGCTGAGAGTAGATATTTCTACTAAAAGCAGAGAAGCAGAGAAGCCAGCATCAGAATTTCATAGAATGCTATTGGATCAACAATCTGAATGAGTCTTTGAAGTGATCCTACCTCCCATTTGGCAGAGTTGAGATCAGATTTATGATAGGTTGACATTTATATCATAAGAGCTTAGCAAATTCCTCAACTAAGAAAATTTCTATCTGAAGAAATGTTAGAAAATTAAGATGAGTATTTTAGATCACTGAGTTGCAATCATTGGTTATGCAAAATTTAAAACTAACATATAGATAATAAGCTACTTGGTTTAGTGTTGTTAAAAAGATCATAACCAGCACTCAATCTTTATTTTTTAAATGAAATATTATGTGGTATTTTTAAATAATTTTGTTGCAAATCCCTGAAAATCGTCCTTAACTTTTTAGAGACAATATTTATTATCTTACTATCCTGCCTTTCTTATATAAAAATGGAATATTTATTACATTGTGCATAAGAATCAGGACACAGGTTGTCAAATTATTGCAAATCAAACAAGAGAGAAAGACAAGTCTTGACAAGTCTTGACCCAGAGAGTCAGCTCTTCATCCAGAAAATGACTCACCTAACATTCTTAAAACAGTTAATCTTTAAAAAAATGTTACTTTTTAGGCTGGAGCGATAGCACAGAGGTAGGGTATCTGCCTTGTGAGCAGCCAGCCTGGCCTAGCCAGGTTTGATTCCTCCGCCCCTCTCAGAGAGCCTGGCAAGCTACCCAGAGTATTCAATATGCCAAACACAGTAGCAAGAAGTCTCACAATAACAGTAACAAGAAGTTACTGGGCCTGCTCTAGTAAATCCATGAACAAGGGGAGGACAGCTCTTCTTCTACAGTTTAGGCACCTTGTTTTGCTAAATTGTCAGGTATAGGTTTTTCTGAATACAGAGTTCCACTACCATGCCTTCAACATAAGTGTCCACCCCCAATCCCTCAGCTTCTCTCATTGTCCCCAACAATGTTAAATTTAGTTCTGAAGGCCAGTTCTCAGGTCTGATTGCCTTTGGCCATTTGTTACTCTGGAACAATGTCGATTTTTTTGTATCCCACATATGAGAGAACTTTCTGTATCATTGTTCATTCTGAGTGGCCACTTATCATTGTTGAAAAGAAATAGATATTGGGTAATCATATAAATTATATCGTTATAAATCAATATATTTCTTCTTTGTACATTTTGACACCATACCACACAATACTCTGGGTTTACTCAGGAATTTGTATTCTGGGATCACTTCTGGAGGACTTGGGGGATCATATGGGACACCAGGATGGAACCCTGGAAATATAAATTTAAATACCACAATTTACGTGGTTTATCAAAATACATTTGTTTCAGGCATTCAATATTCCATCACCAATCCTTCCACAAATGTGGACTTTGCTCCACCAATGTTCCCAGTTTTCCACCCATCGCCCAAATCTACTTCTTAGCAGGCAAACAAAAAATTTTAACTTTAAATTTTAACTTTAAAATTTTAACTTTTTACTTATCCTTTCTGTTTAAAACAGTTTGTAATCCATATATAAAACATATATTTATTTTTAAGTTGTCATTAAGCATTTTGCTTTAACACCTAGAAACTCTAGTCTTTATTTGTAAAGAAACAGTCCATACTGCCAAAATATACTTTTGACTTTCAAAGAACTATACTGTTGAGGTTCAAAGAAATATTAATAAACTTAAATGTATAGTTTTAAAGAATAATAAGAAACACTTGTTATATTAATTGAACATGCATATTTTACTTGAAAATACAAATTATAATAACTTCCTAAAATATAAAAAGGCAATGCAGTACAACTTTCATATAATATAATCTCCAAACCCTAATGTATATATTGAATTTGATCAATAATATCTACAAATATCTAATGAAAGTGTATGTTCTATTATTCTAACATATTTTCCAATCGACTTCCTATTATCTTCAAATATAAATCTCCAGTCAAGAAAGAAAGTTACTCTGTGTAGTAAGGTTTATAAACAGTACTTTATAACTTTATAATCAAATTTTGCTTCTGTCCTTATGTGCAATTTGCACATTGATATAGTAAACATTGATCAAGTTTACTATATTCTTCAATGAAATGCATGAATAAGAAGATTATTTTTCAAGGTAATACATGCAATAGCATATTTAAAATTCCTAGCAGAATACTTGAAGTATTCTGTATAGTTATTAAAGTAGTTCTGCATAGTTATTATTTTCTTCTTCAAAATTCAAAGAAACTATAGTTTTTTTATTATCACTGACAATCTAATTTGACGTGTAGTTTTTATCTTTGAATAAAAAAATATGCTCTCTAGTTATTTCCCATCTCTGCATTTATCTCTATATCCATCTCACATCTCTTATTCTTCATCAACAGATAAAAGGAATACTGTTTTTATATTTTCAAAATAAATTCTTAAAAGTAATACTAATCACAATACCTGAAATCCATATGAAACCCTATCACTAATAAAATTTTAAAGCACAGTGCCTAAAATAACAGTAAAAATATATTATTAATAATTTTTATTTCATAATTAGTTACAAAAATCAGTATGCTGATGTAATTAAAACTGTGCAGCGTTCATACTATATATATATAGAAATAACATATTTATGCCCTGATAAAATTTCAAAATGACAAAAAACACAAGGTTTTAAAATGAGATAAAGACTTTTATAAATCAGCAGTAATTGAGACAGAGAGATGGTACAGAAGGTCAGGTGTATGTAGCCAAACCTTGTTTCATCTTGTGGCCCAATCCCTGAGCACCTAGCAGGAACTTAATGTTCTGTGTAATATTAAAGGTCTTCATTATAAATTATTAAAAAGCAAGCATATTTTACTATGATATTTTCAGTTTTCAGTGAATAGCTAGCTTAGTATGTGTTTTAGAAGTAGAGAAATGTGTGTATTTTAATGAGTAGAAATACAATGTGAATTTTATTACTTCTTATCTTTACTTACAATAGCAATGTAGTTTGCTAAACTTGACTCAGAATACATTGTAAACTGAAACACATTATAAAATAATATCTTCCATTTATAAAACTGTTAAAATAGTATGTTGAAACCAATGAAATTATTTCACAATTATATTAAATATGTACTTGTCAAATGACCTAGATGTTATTATTCAGTAATTTTTTTTTTCTGATAGACTTGTTTCAGGTGAATAATTTTCATTCAGAATTAGGTTACCTACCATATGGTTAAAGGAATCATCATGATAGTATACAAACAGAAGCACAAGTTTCAATCACAATTTCCTGCACCAAAGACTTTTCCTTTCTCCTTAGTAGCTCTGTGACCCTGGGTACATTCTCCCTAAGACTTCTGATCCACAGGAAACCAAGAAAACCACCCTTTGTTCTTGATTCCCACAAAGTGGGATATAACATACAGCTCAAACCACAAATTTTAGATATAATGTGTCACACAGCATTGGCATGCAGTATGTATGGATAAAAGTGCTAAATCACTGTCAATGTATCACTGTCGTCCCATTATTCATTGATTTGCTCAAGTCGGCACCAGTAACGTCTCCATTCGTCCCACCCCTGAGATTTCAGCAGCTTCTCCTTACTTGTCCTTTCCAAGCTGCTGTATTGGAGGCTCTTTCAGGGTCAAGAGAATGAGGCCTACTATTATTACTGTTTTTGGCATGTTTAATACACCATCAGTAGCTTGCCAGGTTCTGCCACATGAGCGGGAAAAATTCTAAATATAGTACCAAATATAGTAGATTAAAAAAAATTCCCTAACTGTGAAAAAAATGAAAAATGCAATAACCATAGTCTGGCTAATGCTATCAAAGATACACATTAATGAAATATTTTTGGGGAAGTGATGCCTCTCAAAATAGAGCTCAGTGGGCACTCCTGGTAATATTCAATTATCTGGGATGGAAAACTGGAAGAAGTGATATTCTTACTCTGATTTAATCCCCTGTACCACTTAATGTTCTTCCAAGCACTACCAGGAGTGATACTTGGCAGTGAGTCCATGTACCGAAACCTGGGGCTAAATTCCACTACCTCACAACTAATATGTTATCTCTCATGTGTTAGGAGAAAGTCTTCATTTATATGAGAAACTCATAGTATACACTTTAATTGTTTTATAGTTTCTTTCCAAGAGAATGACTGTGAACCTAAATATTTTGTTAGACAAATAATAATCCAAAATAAAGTACTGTAATATACTTATCACATTATCAATAGAAATTTATACTTAGTTATCATAAATCTTAATAAAATAAACATTGATATCCATAAAATATTTGCTTAATGAATTATCATAAATAAAATGTCAATATTAATGATATGATTCATATATTGATTTTATGCAAAAAAATTCATTCACTGAATGATTTCAACCAAATACAAACAACTATAATGAAATCTTGCCCTATGACAATATGAATAGAGTTGGAGTGTGTCATGCTAAGCAAAATAAATCAGAAGTATAATTGGATAAACTCACTCATATGTAAGATTTAAAGAAACAAAGAAAGAAAACAAGCAAAGCAAAATGAAAGCAAATATTTGTAACATGGAGCAAGAACTGAAACCAACAAAGAGGAAAGGAGTCTAATGAAAGAGTTTGCAATGGAAAATTATGCACGGTTATCAGTATTTTGGTGGTTGGTATGGTAGAGCAACATCTTTTGAAGAAGTGTGACATTTTACACCTAAAATATACCTAGCTTTGGAAACCAACTTTGTCTTGACTTTAAAAAAGAATATAAATTCATTTATGACAAAATCATTATAAACATGGTAAAGCTTTATTCAAAAGAAGAATAATAAAATCAGACTTTTAAATTTTAAAACTTTTCTCTTATTCTGTGTTATTCATCTATTGTGTACCTGCACTGAAAACATCAAGTGCATTCAACTTTCTGAAGAAATTAATTTTCTTTTTAAAAAATATCTCCAAATTCTGTTTAAGGGTATATTAATTCCAGTAAAATATGGATATATTGTGTATACTAATTTATAGTGAAATAAAAGTTCATTAACCCTTTTCTACTTATTATACATTTAGTGCTAAAACTATATAATAGTATTGTTTGCTGGCTTGGGAGCTTACTCCTGGATCTGAGCTCAGGCATCACTCCTGGCAGGGACTGGAGAATCATATGTCTTAACAGGGATCAACCAAGGTTAGTTCCAAGCAAGGCAGATACTCTACCTACCAGCTATAAAATATTTCCCACTCCTAATAGCATAATTGTTGAATCCTTGGTTAAATATATCTTTTAAAGTGATCTTACATTTATACAATATATAAAAAATGCATTGCATTAATAGTTGCTTATTAATATAAAAATGGTAATAGCATTACCATTTAATGCTATACAGGCTTTAGTACAGTTAGTTCTAATCAGGATTTTTCCGTAATCCCTTTACTCTCTTACAGTCTTGAATTCTTCTAAGTAGTCTCCACTGCCTCACTCAGAAGGATTTTAAATAATGAAAGACCTGTTTCAGTTACTTAGAGTATCCTAAAATTGTTTTCTGTTTCTAAATTTATTATATTATTAAAAAGTAAAATATATCTATTTGAATAGATTACATTCTATATCTGCATATTAAAATACTGAGCTCATGTGGATCTATACATGTTTTTATATGCAAAAAAGGTAATTTGTTGAATGTTAGCTTATTTTTTATATCCAATGACAAATACACTTGTCCATTTGCTAAAGATCATAATTGAGAGTCTTTAAACAATGTATTTATAAATTATGTTGAAAAACTTTATTTTACTTTAGGAAATACATAGAGGTATGTAGATGATAGGTAGAAAATAGATAGTGTTTATATGTATATAAAATATGGGAATAGTTGTAATCTTCCATTCAGAAACGAGCATTTTATTTCAAAGCAAAATTCATAAGGGATTTATTTTGATGCTGATGGAGAAATTCATACTATATTATTTTAAATGTATGGTTTATTCAGTCTCCTATTGATTGCAATTTGCTGCAAATATCTTTCTTCCCTATTTTAAAATCTAAATAAATATTTGAATTTGGGATATAAATTATGCAGTGGATAAGATTTGAAATATTTTATCTTTAATTTTAATATATTTTTAATATTTTTATTTTGATAGGCTTTAAAAGTAAAATAGTAAACTATCTGTTGAGTCACTTAAAATTTTTAAAAATGCACAAAAACCCTCTGAAACAATTGAACAATTAAAAATACACTTTAAAGTTTTAAAATTGTCTCTCCACACTGTAATTTCTTCTTTAAAAATGATTTATTTAAACACAGATTTTGGTATTGGAAACATAGTTTAAAGCAAGTAATAAACCTTGGTCTATTGAAATTATAATGAAACTAGAAAACTACTAAAATAGTATAAATTTTCAAAAATTATGCTGTCAAAATAGATCATATACTTAAAATTACAGAGCAATTTGCAAAATTTTTAGAACCCAAACTAAGTGATAATCAAGGTGGCATAGATTTTGACACTGATATTTTGCAAATCAGATAAAAAGAATTATCTATGGAAGACAAAATCAAGAGCTATTTTTTTATGCTGAGAAGAAGGGACCCCCTAGAATTGCTTAGGGCTTGATTTGTTCTCAGGAGTAACTCGTGGAGCTACTGGGGTACCATAAATAGTAGTAGGTATCACATCCTGGCTGGTAACGTGCAAGTCAAGTGCCTTTACTTTTGTGCTATTTTTCCATCTCCCACCCATAATTAGAATTTTTTCAATTGAAAACTTTTTTCTTAGAAAATTTACTGCTAAGATAATTAAAATATAAGCCACAGAAAGAGTAAGAATATTGGCCAAACCATTATATGATAGAGGACTTTATTAAAAACCTCAAAGAATTCCCAGGACTTAACAGTTAAAAAAAAAAGACTTCTGGGGATCAGCCCTTGTGACCTGAGTTGCAGCAGAGAATAAAAGCATGGGGTCCAGGGATTGGGCCACTGAATACCCTTTATATTCAATATTTACCTCTTGGAACATAGAAAAAAGGGGGAGGACATTCCTCAATAAATTGCTAATCAATGCTAATCTAACTGGTCTAACACAATTCTTATATATCCAAACATCTGCACTGTTTTCAGGGTTGTGTTTTCTGACCATTTTGCCTCTCTCCTCAGTCTATCTTAACCATTAATTCCCAAGACTAACCAAACTAATTAAAAAGTTTAAAAAATATCTGAATCTATATGTCACCAAATAATATATACAGATCTCAGGTAACTATATACATAGGTGCTTGCTCCATATGTATTATAAATGAGCTACAAATTAAAACAAGGATACACTACTAGGCACCTATTAAAAAGAAAACACTTATAAAATCCTGCCAAGGATGAAGTTTTTATTGCTTCGGGGAGTAGGACAGTCACATTGAGGTATAATCCAATAATTTCTTTCTATAATAAAATGAATCTAGTGTTTATATTGGTTTTGTTATAATTTCTTAACCTGGAAACCACCAAAAGGTGAAGTGATAAGTAAACTCTGCTACATGAATACCAAAACATTAATCAGAATTTTAAAAAAAAACAGTAACTGTAAAGTTGTGGAAAAAACATTGTGTACTGCTAAATCAAACAAGCACATATAAAGAGTTTACATATTATGTAATTCCAAGTATTTCTCTAGAAAAGTCAGTGGACCAGACAGTTCAAAGGAAAGGACAAGTAGAGCAAGCAGATTCAGTGATGCTAACCTATTCTATACAATTCTGAAATGGTGAATTCATAACCTTTTACTTTTGTTAAAACCCGAAGAATACAAATAAAATGAAATGGTAATGTAAACTATGGAATTTAGTTATAATGTTTTATGTAAACTATGGAATTTAGTTATAATATTTTATGATGCCTCTTGGAGAACCTGACAAGTTACCAAGAGTATCCCCTGCCCACACAGGCAGAGTCCGGCAAGCTCCCCATCACATATTTGATATGTCAAATACAGTAACAACAGGTCTCATTCCCTTGACCCTGAAAGAGTCTCCAATTGTTGGGAAAAGACGAGTAAGAAGAGGCTGCTAAAATCTCAGTGCTGGGAGGAATAGGGACATTACTGGTGCCCGCTTGAGTAATTCGACCATCAATGGGCTGATAGTGTGATACAGTGTGATACAGTGTTGTATGATACTGACATTCTGATTTTAATAATTATATATGGAAAGCAATAGGAAAAGACATATAGGAGTTACATGGGAACTCTATCCTTTAGCTCATATTTTATATAATCTAAATTGGATCTGAAAAATAAAATATTTGTAAATTATGCCTCCATAATATACATGTGCCTAAGTCAATGTGGATGTTCAAAGAAAAGGAGGTAAAATATTATTTAGGGAAAATAATTCTCTTATTTAAAAATGAAAAATGAGTATGTGATGTTTTACATCAGTTGTCGTGAGCTCTTTTGAAAAATACATGAGAGTAACAATAGGAATATCCTCCATGAGATATTATCTTGGTTCAATAGTAATACAGTTCTTTTGGGGGGTTGGAAGATTTTTCTTTCCATGCTCTTTGCTGTATTTCAGAACATATCTAGAAAATTGAAGGAAAATATTGCAAATTATCAATCAGAGAGTAGATAAAATATTTTATTTCAGGTTTCTGGAATCACCTAATGACTTTCAAAATCTCGGCTACAATGACCTCAGTTGCTCTGAAGTAGAATGGATTTTATTTATGTATGTATGTATTTCTTTATTTATAGTATCACCAAGAAGTTATAAATTACAATACATCCAAAAAGTGGGATCAAAAACGGTTTCATAGTTTTTTTAAATATCTATCATTTAATCAAATCATATGCAGAGTAGAACCAACTTCAAGGTTCTACCTGAGGATGAAACATTCTGCTACTATATACCATGTATGTGTGGCATCCCTGGCATTGAAAATAATAACAATAATACATAAAAAATATCCCTCCAATTCTTCTGTTACTTAGGCTTTCTAAACAATAAAGTTGATATTGGATAATGGAGGACTCATTTGCTTATTCGTGAGGGAACACAGAACAATAATTTTAGCCAAAAAATATATAACGTTCAAACATTTTATGTCTTTCCCTTGATCAACATTTTTTGCAACATTATAAGTGCAACTACATATTCCCTTTTGCTTAAATTAGGTAAAATAAAGGCATGTTTCATATTAAACTTCAAATAATGAAGAAACCAACAGGATTATTGCCAAAGAAAGTGGGTGGGTTTAAAAAATGCATTTAACTTATTTGCTCAGAGTACAAATAAATGAACTGTATATCGAAGATTGAACAAGTTCTTAAAATACACATTATCTTTAGGAATAAAAAAATTGCTATTGCATATGTCATTCAATTTCATAACATTACTATTATCTGAACTGTATGGAAATGAGGATGTGTGCATTTCTCTCTATGTTTATGTTGATTAATTGGGAAATATTATATGACTAAAAGTAGCTTCACTTTGCAAACCTAAAATATCCAAAAGTCTCTACTAAAGAGTATGAATTTGTAATTTAAAATACTCAAAACATTAATTCATTTTTATGTGTATTTAAGATTTTTGGTTTTATGGTATACTTTAATGAAATAAATAAGATGACTGAAAATAGAAATGAAAAGGACATATTCCATTGCCTTTCTGTATGGGAAAAGAAAAGTTACAATAACCAATTTGTTTAATTGTATTTATTTTGCGGGTGGAGGATTAGGCTACAATTGGTGGTGCTCTGGGCTTCCTCTTCACTCAGTCCTCAGTTGTAACTTCAATAAGTGTGAGGGGATCCTGTGTGGAGGTACCAAGGTTTAAATCAAGATTGGGATTAAAGTGAGGCTGACTGTGCTGAAAGAAGTGCCTTAACTTCTGTATTAAGATCCCCTTAAAAATAGAATGGAGCCATCACACTGCATTTGGCTTGATAGGCATTTCAAAACAGAAGGCGATGTGCAGATAAGCTTCATCTTGGGCACCTTGACCAAGAAGATATCCACTTCCTCTTGCAGTATCTTCAGAGTTTCAACAGCAGTCTGACTGACTGCCTGCTTCAGTGATTACTTACAGTTTTGGTGTACAGCAATTCCACCTAGACTTAGTACATTAAACCATCTGCACTAGGTATATATATTTGATAACACAATACTTTTCCAAGACTGTTTCTTGAGAACAACGTATATAGGACACGTGAGTAGATGAAATATTCAGGGTACTGGGGTGGAATGTAAGGGGCCTCTGAATGTTCCTCTGCAGATTTTGAGTCAACCACAGGTCAGACCTTCCCTCTAATCTCCTCCAACACATAACACTGGATGCTTTGGGGTTTGCAACAAGGTAGCTTTATAGGAAATATAATCTTTTGGAAATGTAGTTGATTAAAATGAAAGAAATCTAATAGGTTTCTGGTTGAGTGTGAAAAGTAAATATAAACACAGAAAGATAGGATATTTCTGAAATTTCCAGGAAAGTATTGAACACTTAGGTAAAGGTAAAGGCCCTCCCGTTGATCATTGATTTGCTCGAGCGGGCCCAGTAACGTCTCCATTGGAGACTTTGTTGTTACTGTGTTTGGCATATCGAATATGTCACGGGGAGCTTGCCAGGCTCTGCTGTGCGGGCGAGATCCTCTCGGTAGCTTGCCGGGCTCTCCGAGAGGGGCGGAGGAATTGAACTCGGGTTGGCCATGTTGGCTGCATGCAAGGCAAACGCCCGACCGCTGTGCTATCGCATCCGCCCTTTTTTTTTCTGTAGATGAAAAGGAGCAGATAACCCCAGCCCTGAGTTTCAAAGTCTAGTTACAGACTTCAAGGTGAGCTGGCGGGCATCCCTCACTCACCAGGCGTTTGCCTTGCATGCAGCCAACATGGCCGACCCGAGTTCGATTCCTCCGCCCCTCTCGGAGAGCCCGGCAAGCTACCGAGAGTATTCGATATGCCAAACACAGTAACAACAAAAGTCTCCAATGGAGACGTTACTGGGCCCGCTCGAGCAATTGAACACTTAATAACTCAAGAATGCAAATATATGCATGAAGGATAGTTGAAAGGTGGAAAGCACAGCAAAATCACAAGTTAGAAACAGAGGCAGAAGTCATGTAATAACTATTCTCTTCCTCCCATCCATAGAGTCTAAAATCAGATATAATTAATTAAGATAATAAAGGCACAACACTTCTGATTGCTGATCTACTGTTTCTACATGAATACCAGCAGGAGTAACCTGGCAATTGATGATGCCCATTTTGCTCTATTGCCCTGAGATCAAGGCACATAGTCTTCTGTTTTGAATTGCCTATTAAGCTAAACACAGTGTGATGGCTCGAATCTGTTTTTGAGGGGTCTTAATATAGATGTTGAGATTAGTCCTGAGTCCTGTTGCCCAAGAAGAAGGACTAATACAGGTTACAGAGCTCAGTCTAGGATTCTCTGTAAGTACTACTCTATAAAGAAAAATTAAAGGATGAAGAAAAAAGTGATAAATGAAGCTAAAATATTTGAAAAACATAGTTTAGTGATTGGAGAGATAGCACAGCAGGAGAGATAGTACATGCAAAGAATTTGTCAGAATTGAAGCAACCCCATGTTTGATCCCAGGAATGCATTAATTTTCCCAGAGGAATGCATTAGTTTCCCTTCAGAAGTCATTCCTGAGCACAGAACAAGGAGTGAGTACTGACAGGTGTGACCCTCAATTTTTTGATGACACAGATATATATACACAAAATATTATGTATAATATTTTATATATTTATATAATTATGTATAGAGAAGTTTAAGAAAAGTAGGTCAAATCATGAAGGGGGAAAATGTGTTAAAAATTAATGCAAATATCCTAGGGCTTTTGAATATTAACTTTTGTAGAAAGTTTCTTTCCAGGAAGGAGTATAAGGATCAAGACCCAGGAGTGATAAATCCTTGGGCATATTGGAAAGGTGAGAAACTCACATCACTTGGCTGCTTTATAAATAAGCACAAAGGGAGAGGAGTTCTGTGAGGCAGTAGGTCAAATGTATGTGATTTGCGGGTAGGTGACTAGGGAAAGGGATTGGGCTCTAAAGATAGATAAACAGAATTAAAACTACAGTAGGAGGTAGGAAAAGATAATTCACTTTAGCATAATAAAACCTTAATAAAAAATGAACAGATCCTTATTTGATGCTAGTTGTTATGTAGCTCAAAAAGAAAGATCCAATTCTCACCAATAAGATTTTAATCACATTTGGACACACATATGAAATTATGATCTCAAGAAAAGGAATTCTACTTTATCATTTGACTCATAACATCTAGCATGAACACATGGTGATAATATACAATATATATTAATATTATATATAATGGTATATGTGTATATATAACTATGATTACAGTAATCAAAGCATTTTAATCTAGGAAAGATAGAAATTAGGGGATTTTTACATCAAATGCAATGATTTTTTACAAGGTCTAAACAATTCTTAATAGGAAAAAACAGAAATAACAAACTTTTTTATTTTTCTTACAGGGAAGGGTGCAATTCTATTCCGCACTACCACAAATTATGCAGTAGAGTTTCCCACATTTGGGCAAATCTCAGGGGTCATTAAATCCACAGTGTGATGAATAAGCCTCACCCAAGAAAAACCGTTTTCATGATAGGAGTATCTCCCCTGCCAGGTATATATACCAAACACATCTCTTTTAGGAGTAACAAATTATACAATGGAATACTTAGAAAAGAGAATGACTTAGTTATAGTGATACATATGGTAGAGGAAGCTCTTTTACATCTGATTATGAATTTATTAGGATTCAGTTTTGATACATCACAAATGTTCATTAAAATTTAATACACTAACTTTAAAAATAAGGTTATTGAGGAATCCCTTATAAATGTACAAAATTGCTCAAAGATTTGACTGAGCAAAATTTGAAGCTCTGAAAATGTATGAACTACTTTTATTTTTCAGGACTGTGGCTGACAACATGTCATGGTTGACAGGTCAATCCTAATAAAACTATATCTGACAATCTAGATGGCAGGCAAGATAGAGATCAATCTTAAGCTAGAAAAGTTGATGGAATTTGTCATAAAATAAAAGGCCACAATAATTTGTGACCTTGTGTTAAATAAGCAAATGCCCTTTTATATTTCAGTAGCTTGTATCATCTCTATGACAATAAAAATACACTTTTGCAAGCTAGATCAAATTAAAAATAAATATTTCAGTGCACCAATATAAAAAACCCATAAAGTAGAAACATCTGTAGCAAGGACAAAATACAAAGCAAAAGCAAATTATTATTTATATCTTTGAATTACATGTAATTTATGCAACTGTAAAACAACTCAGAGAATTCATATATAACTTTAAAACTTCTTAAATAATCAAGAAAGTCAGTAGAAATACCTATATGAAAATGCAACTTGATACAATTTCAATTGAATATTTAAACAATTTAGGTGGACTTTTGGGTTGTTATTATTTTGATTTCTAGAAAGTCACATTTCACTGACCACTTATAAAGAATGTGACTCAATTAGTTATGATTTAATAATTGTAGATAATATCCAGAAGTTTTATAAATCAATGTTAATTCTTTGTATTTTCCACTGTCATTCTTCATTAAAATATTGATGTTGATAATAGTTACTGTGTATTATATGCTCAGTCAGGTTTTTCAGTAGTGTCTTTTTCTTGAATGTGGGTAAATAATATATCAAAATTATCATAGAGATCACAAATTATATCACTCTAAATTATTTATAAATATAGAAATTGGTGTTTGTAAATAAAATTTTTAAATCATTAGTAAGTTAATATATATTCATTTCCAAGCTAATCCTAAATTTTATTTTAATAAATAATAGTACACATAAAACCTTAGTTATAATTATATCATTTTGATTTTTGCAGAAACATATATTATTGTACTTTTAAATGAGTATTTATAACATGAAAATACATATTTCAAGAAGGGTTTCTCTTTCAAAAAGTTGCAGAGCAACATATATAGTACCCTAATACTGCTTCAGGAAACAATTATAAATTTGAAATAAAGTTTTTAAAAATAAACTTTGAAGAATACTCGAACAGAATCTGTTAATAAACTAACTCATTCTTTTATTTTTCTTTTTGGGTCACACCGGGCAATGCACAGGGGTTACTCCTGGCTCTGCGCTCAGGAATTACCCCTGGCGGTGCTCAGGGGACCATATAGGATGCTGGGAATCAAACCCGAGTCGGCCATGTGCAAGGCAAACGCCCTACCTGCTGTGCTATTTCTCCATCCCCCAACTCATTCTTTTTAACCCATTAAAAAATGAAAGCAACAGTTATGCTGTCACTGTCACTGTCCTCCCGTTGTTCATCGATTTGCTTGAGCAGGTCGAGTAACGTCTCCATTGTGACACTTGTTACTGTGTTTTGGCATATTGAATACATCACAGGAAGATTGTCAGGCTTTGCTGTGCGGGCAAAATACTCTTGGTAGCTTGCCAGGCTCTCCGAGAGGGGCGGAGAAATCGAACCTGGGTCAGCCGGGTCTGCTGCATGCAAGGTAAATGCCCTATCTGCTGTGCTAACAGTTATACTAGTAGGAAAAATTATCTGTTTATCTACTCAATAAAGTTTTTAATTATTTTGAAAATCTTAATTTTTTATGTTAAAATAATCTGTAAAATATCAGCTTATTTACATTATATTTGATCAGTACTCAGGGAATTCTAGTTTCTTTCATTATAGAAACATTTTGCAATTGTTTCATAATGACAAAATACAATAAACATTTTACTATATATGAATATTTTCTTAGCTTCTCAGCAGTGTAGAAAAACACTTCTACATATTTTGTTGCTATTGTTGTTGCTGGGATATAAAATATATATGTATACATATATATATAATCACTTAATCACTTAACTTCCCATTAGTCATCGATTTGCTCGAGCAGGCGCCAGTAACATCTCCATTTGTCCCTGTCACGTGCTAGTGTAGCCCAATGGCAACTGTTCGCTCTGGGAACATGAAGGGCCTCAAACCGATCGTTCATGATCTTGACGAAGAAATCTGACCAACTGGTAAGTGGGCGGCCACGCAGTCTTTTGACATCCCGTGGAATCCAGTCGATAACAGCTCTAGTCCAGCGGTCGTCTTTGAATCTCATTACGTGACCAGGCCATCTGATTTTTGACACCTTGGCAAATGAGACAGCGTCCCTGATTCTTGATCGTCGACGGATGTCGGAACTGCGGATTTTTTCTCTCATTTGAGTGAAACGTGATATTCCAAGCATAGCTCTTTCTATTCTTCTTTGGGAGACCTGAATAGCGTTCTCATCCTATTTGCGTAGGGCCCAGGTCTCTGAGGCATATGTTAATGCAGGAAGAACAGTGGAATCAAAGAGATGTGCCCGGAGCCGGAGTTCTTTGTCCTCTTAGTTATTTCTTCTACGTTCTTGAAGGCGTTCCAAGCTGCTCTCTTCCTCCTGCACAGCTCGGGTGCCAGGTCATTTGTCATGTTGACTTCTCAACCTAGGTGCACATAGCTGTTGCATAAGGTTCAAATATGGTAACACCTACAAGGGTGATTAGAGGTCGCCCCCAAAGCCTCTATCCCTCTCGGAAAGACTGGCAAGCTACCGAGAGTATTCCGCCCGCACGGAAGAGCCTGGCAATCTATCCATTGTGTATTCGATATGCCAAAACCAGTACTGCAACTGGTCTCATTCAACTGACCCTGAAGGCTTCACCGACATGGCAGCACTGAGAAGGATGAGAAAGGAGAGGCTGACAAAATCTCAAGGCCGAACTAGGCTGCCACAACGAAGGAAGACAAAAATGATCGTCTGCACTTTCAATGCACGTACGCTAGCATCAGATGCATCCATCAAGGATCTGATGGTACAAGGATGAATGATCAAGTACGACATCATTGGTCTGACCGAGACAAGAAGGCACGAATCTCACCATGCCGTTTTTGGCACCGGAGAAGAATTGTTCCTCAGAACATGCGATAAACAAGGTGTTGGAGGCATCAGTGTCCTTCTCAACACAAACTTGGCCATGAGCATTGATTCATTCGAATGCCTAACAACCCGAATCGGACGTTTACAATTTGAATAGATGTGGCTCACTGCCTGCAGTTTCTATCTTCGTTGTCTACGCACAAACATCTCATTATGATGAAAGAGAAATCGAGAAGTTCTACATGAAGCTGGAGAAGTTCTATAAAGAAGACCACACCTTCTACAAGATCATCATCGGTGATTTTAATGCCAAGATAGGACCAAGAAGATCAGCTGAAGAACTTCACATCAGGACTCATGGCCTAGAATGGAACAAACAGGGTGAGAGACTGTCTGAGTTCATCATGTCGACCAAGACCATCCATGGTAACTCAGAGTTCCAGAAGGCAGAATCTAAACGTTGGACATGGGAGTCTCCCGGTGGACGATTCCACAACAAAATAGACCACATCATATTCAATCGACGGTTTTGCCTGACTGATGTCGCTGTTATCCCAAAATTTCGAACGGGATCGGACCACCGTCTCCTTCGTGCAAAATTCTACTTCACAGAGCGGGGAGAAAGGGCTGCAAAGTTCAAAAAGAGAACTCCCAGAACGACCACCAACTGGGAACTCTTTGGCACTATTGCGGCAACATGGGAAGATGCTATTGTTGACAACATTGACGAGGAATATGATCGACTAGTTCCGCACCTCCATGAATGTGTGAGGAACGCCAAGAGAGAGATAGACAGAAAGAAAGCCTGTCTTCAAAAACTCTTGAGCTAATTCGCCAGCGTGGTTTGGAGCATGCCTCAGGAAACCACAAGCTAACATCTGAGCTCGAAAAGCAGTGCAGAGATGCGATCAAGGAAGACCTCAAAGAGAGAAGAGCAGAAGAGAGAGATAACCACAAAAAACCATCTTCTTCGAAAACTCTTGAGCTAATTTGCCGGCGTGGCTTGGCGCATGCCTCAGGCAACCACAAGCGAACGTCAGAGCTGGCAAAACAGTGCAGAGAAGCCATGAAGGATGACCTCAAAAACAGGAGAGCAGCAGTACTGGTGGATGCGGCAGAAGCTGGGAAAAACATTTGTAATGCCCGCCTGTCCTTCGCCAACTACAAAACCAAGATAACTGCCCTCTGACATCATGATGGATCTAACACATCTTCCAGAAGGGCAATGGAGAAGATTATTCATGACTTCTACTCAGATCTCTTTAATAGCCACATCCACTTGCCCACATACCACATACCACATGATGGATATGTTGTTCCCAATGTTCTCCCTTCCGAAATCCAACATGCCATCTCATCCGTAAAGAAACAAAGAGCACCTGGCCCAGACAAGATCAGACCTTAACACCTGAAGAACTTACCATCAGTACTCATCAATACATTGGCTCGACTCTTCACACGCTACCTGTCTGAATGCAAGGTTCCATCCCAATGGAAAACCAGCAGGACTGTACTATTATACAAGAAAGGAGACATCCACGACATTGGCAACTATCGCCCAATCTGCCTATTGTCTGTCATCTACAAACTATTCACTCGAGTCATCTTGAATAGGATTAGCAGAACACTAGATGAAGGACAACCATGTGAACAAGCTGGATTCTGAAAAGGACTCAGTACCATCGACCATATCCACACAATAACCAAGCTCATTGAGGTATCTCGGAAGTTCAAGATGCCGCCCTGTCTAACATGCATTGATTTAAAGAAGGCCTTTGATTCTGTTGAGACAGAAGCGGTCATGGAAGCACTAGCCAATCAGGGCGTACAAACTCAATACATCAGGATCCTTCGTGAGCTCTATTGCAGATTCACTACCAAGATCTCACCATTCTACAAAGAAGTAATCATCCATATCAAGTGAGGGGTTCGGCAGGGTGATACCATTTCATCAAAACTCTTCAGTGCCACCCTCGAGAACATCATGCGACAACTGGAATGGGAAAACATGGGAGTGAAGATAGATGGTCGGCAACTACACCACCTCCGCTTTGCTGATGACATCGTTCTAATAACACCAAACATCAGCCAAGAGGCACAAATGCTGAACGACTTTGACCGTGAATGTGGAAAGGTCGGACTACAGCTGAATCTTACGAAGACAATGTTTATGAGAAACAGCCTTGTTCCTGACACTCCATTTGCTCTCAACGGAACCACCATCTCCGAATGCAACAGTTATATATACCTAGGTCGAGAAATCAACATGATGAATGACCTGGCACCTGAGTTGCGCAGGAGGAAGAGAGCGGCTTGGAATGCCTTCAAGAGCATTGAAGAAATAACTAAAAGGACAAAGAAACTCCAGCTACGAGCACATCTCTTTGATTCCACTATTCTTCCTGCATTAACATATGCCTCAGAGACCTGGCCCCTACGAAAACAGGATGAGAACACTATTCGGGTCTCTCAAAGAGGAATCGAAAGAACTATGCTTGGAATATCACGATTCACTCAAATGAGAGATAGAATCCGGAGTCCTGATCTTCGTCAACGCTCAAGAATAGGGACGCTGTCTCATTTGCCAAGACATCAAAAATCAGATGGGCTGGACACGTAATGAGATTTACAGACAACCGCTGGACTAGAGCCATTACTGATTGGATTCCACGGGACATCAAAAGATCACGTGGACACCCACCTATAAGATGGTCAGACTTCTTCGTCAAGACCCTAAATGATCGGTTTGAGGCTCTGCATGTTCCTAGAACGAACAGATACCACTGGGCTACGCTAGCACGCAACCGGGATGAATGGAGACGTTACTGGCACCCGCTCGAATAAATCAATGAATAACGGGGATTAAGTGATTAAGTGAAGTGATATATATATAATAAAATGGTTTCAAAACCATTTTTTAGTTAGTCCTCTTTTACCCAAACTGATTAAAACTGGCCTAAGAGAAAGAAAATAATTATTTATAGTTACTTCAATGTTTTGGATTTTGGAAGAACACAAAAAGGAAAACATACCAATCTTCTAGAAAAAAAATATGAATTAGCACCAAAGTTTATATCAAATAAAGTTATGCCATCCATGTCAAAGAATAGTATGTGAAAAAGTTCTCAATTAAATATGTTTGGAACTTTGTTGTATTAATCCTGATTTAATAAGTGCTTTTCATAGATTATGTGAGTTTTCTAAACAAATGAGGTAATTTTGATTATCTTAGAATATCAAAATATAATCATCATTGTTTTAGAAAGCCAAAATTTTTATGAATGACTTTGATGAAATTATCGTGAAAATAGCTATCTTTCAGGCTATCTATGGTTTGCAGAGAAGAAAAATAAATATGTTTTGTAGCTGTTGGTACAGCTGCGGCACCTGGGAACATGTTGACTATTGAGATGCGGGGCTGATGGTCCAAGGATACACATGTCATGGGTAAACTGGGACATACCATCCACGAGGGCATAGACTTGTGGTCATATGATAAAAATTTATTCGGGAAACAGTAGTTATTAGGGGCAGAATCACTTGTAACACTTGTCATCCCGTTGATCTTCGATTTGCTCGAGCATGCACAAGTAAGCACAAATAATGCTTCCATTCATCCTAGCCGCATGCTAGTACAGTCCAAGGCATCTGCTTGTTCCAGAAACAAGAAGAGTCTCAAAGCATTTTTTCAGGGTTTTGAGGAAGAAACCTGACCATCTCATAGGGGAAGCCACATGTCCTTTTGACGTCCTGTGGAATCCAGTCAGTAACAGCTCTAGTCCAGCAGTCATCTCTAAATTGCATTATGTGTCCGTCCCATCTGATTTTCGACACCTTGGCAAAGAAGACAGTGTCCCTGATTTTTGATTGTCGATGGAGTTTGGAACTCTGGATCCCTTCTCTCATTTGAGTGAAACATGATATTCCAAACATAGCTTTTTCAATTCCTATTTGGAATATATGAATAGCTTTCTTGACCTGTTTTTGTACGGCGCAGGTCTCTGAGGCATATGTTAGTGCAGGAAGAACAGTGGAGTCTAAAAGATGTGCTCAGAGTCAGAGGTTCTTTGTCCTCTTAACCACTTCTTTGATGCTCTTAAAGGTGTCCCGTGCCACTCTCTTCCTCCTGCGCAGTTCTGGCACCAAGTCGTTCCTCATGTTGAGTTTCTCAACCTAGGTACACACAGCTGCTGCATTTGGATATGTTTGTTCCATTGAGCGCAAAAGGAACATCGGGGACTAGTTAATTTTTCATGAACATAGTCTTGGTGAGAATCAGCTCTAGTCTGACCTTTCCACACTCATGGTCAAAGTCAGCTAACATTTGTGCCACTTGGATAATGTTTGGTGTTATTACAACAATGTCATCAGTGAAGCAGAGGTGATATAGTTGTCGACTGTCCATCTTCACTCCCATTTCTTCCCATTCCAGTCATCACATGACGTTCTCGAAGGTGGCACTGAAGAGTTTTGGTGAAATGCTATCACCCTGCTAAATCCCTCTCTTGACCTGGATGATCACTTCCTTGTAGAATAGTGAGATCCTGGTGGTGAATCCATAATACAGCTCACAGAGGATCCCGATGTACTGAGTTGGAACGCCCTGTTTAGCTAGGGCTTAGATGGCTACTTCAGTCTCAACAGAATCAAAGGCCATCTTTAATTCAATTAACGTTAGACATAGCAGCATCTTGAACTCCCGAGAAACCTCAATGATATTGGTTTCCATGTGGATATGGTCGATCGTGCTGAATTTTTTTGGAACCCGGCTTGCTCTCATAGTTGTCCTTCGTCTACTGTTCTGCCTATTCTATTCAGGATGACTCCAGTGAACAACTTGTAGACGATGGATAACAGGCAGATACGGTGATAGTTGCCGATGTCATGGATGTCTCCCTTCTTGTACTGCAGAACAGTCCTGCTGGTTTCCCATTTGGACACAAACCTGCATTTAGACAGGTAGCCTGTGAAGAGCCAAGCCAGTGTAATGACGAGTACTGGTGTCAGATTCTTCGGTGTTCAGGTATGACCTTGTCTGGATCAGGTGCTGTTCGCTTCTTTACCAACGAAATGGCGTGTTGGATTTTAGAAGGGAGAATATTGGTAACAACATATCCATCCTGTGGAATTTTGTATGTGGACAGGCGGATGTAGTTATTGAAGAGATCCGAGTAGAAGTTGTAGATAATCTTCACTGCCCTTCTGGAAGATGTGATAGATCCATCAGAATGTCGGAGGGCAGTCATCTTGATCTTGTAGTTGGCGAAGGACAGGCGAGCATTGTGAATACTTTACCCGGCTTCTGTTTCATCAGCCAACACTGCTGCTCTTCTCTCTAGGGGCAGACTGAAATGCATTATGTGAGGAAGGTGAAATCTATGATTAATTGGGCTAGATAAGACAGAGTGTCATCATGTGTCATGGGGTTTCTATGATCTAATACAGAGGTGGAACTGAAGTATTACAGATATCTCAGGTGTGGGCTCCCCTAACTTCAAAAGCTGCAAGGCTTCATACCATGCTAATAATCTGGTTATGCCAGTTTCCCTGGCAATAGCTCTCCCTCATTAAGGTGGGGAATCAGGACTTCCCGCTCAAGCCTAGCAGCCTAGATGGTCAGGGAGTTGTGCCAGGAAGGACTCCATCTCTGCTGCCTTATTGTGATACACATAAATAACTATATAGTGATCTTTTGTTTGAGGCAGAGGCGCATGCAGGCTGATAAAGAAGACATGAAGGGGGAGAGGTATTTTAGTGGTCAGCATTGGTAATGGTCAAGGTTTGTCTTCCTTGTGCACAGCCCACCCAGGTTCCATCCTCAGGACCGCAGTATAGTACTCCAAGCCCCATGAGGAGTGACACTTGAGTCCAGAGGTAGGAGTAAGCCCTGAGTACAGGAGGTGTGGTTTCATAAAATAAATAAATAAAAGAACAAAGTCAGAAAAAATATCATAATTTTATAATATCTTTATGTTTCATATTATCTTTGTATATGAATTTAGTGAATAAAATTACACCTTTTTATTAATGCAATCACCATTTGAGATACACAGTTACAAAGTTGTTCATGATTAGGTTTCAGTCATTCAGTCGTACAATGTTTCATCACTTGTCCCTTCACACCTGTGTAGTTTTCTTACCATTAGTGTCCCCAGTTCTCTCCAGCCCTCCCTCAACCTGCCTCTATGGCAGGCAGAGACTTTTCTTTTCTCTCTGCTTGTTTTCTTTTGAGCATCATTGTTTGCAACACAGGTACTGAGGTTGTCATGTTTGTTCCATCATCTACTTTCAGCACTCAGTTATTTTTCCTAGTGATCATTTCTAGGTATCATTGTCACAGTGGTTCATTCTCTGTCCTAGCTGCCCTCTCCCTACCACTACTTGGGGCAAGCTTTCAGCTTTGGACTATTCTTCCTGGCCCTTATTTCTACTTTCCTTGGGTACACTATGTTTAATATACTGCTAAATCTTATTTTCTTTTTCCTAACTTTATTGCTACAGTTCGAACATTACATATACTAATTTCAAGATAAACAGCAGGAATTCATATATATATATATATACACACACATATATATATACACACATAGATATATTACTAGGTGAAAAAGAGATAGAAGTTAATTAACATATATTTCACATTATATAATTAGGATTTTTATTTGATTGACAACTTTCTTTCATACAGCATGTATAGTATTTAGGGATCAGTGTACAGCAATAGGGTTCTTGCCTTGTACACAGTAAACCCTTCTATCCCTAGTACCCCATATGGTATGCCATATCACTCCTGAGCCTGACCAGAAGAGATCCCTGAGTGTAGAACAGGTCCCTGAGAACTGCCCGAAAGGCTCCAAGAAACTGTATATATAGTTTTGTGTGTGTGTGTGTGTGTGTGTGTGTGTGTGTGCGTGCACACACACATGCTCACTATTTAACTATAGTCACCACGGTAACATTAGATCCCAGAAATTATTCACCAGATAAGTAGAATCTTGTACTCTTTAACGGATTTCATTCATTTTTCCCACAACACTTTTTCTGAAAACTTCCTCACAAATTGCAGTAAATATTTATCAAAACATCTATATGTGTGTTTTATAAGCACATCAATATTTTCATTTTAAAGTATGTTGAACAAAAGAATTTGAAAAAATTTATTAATGAAACTCACCAGGTTTCTGGTTTTGGGATACATATTTTGCATCTGAAGTTTCTTTTAATAAGGTGCAAAAAGTAGTTTTTAAATAATCTGTCAAAATTAGACATTGAAGATAGTATGGTTGATGAGCAAAAGAGTATGCATTACTATAAAAATTTAAAACAGTGTGGATTGACTATAAGGTAAATTTTCCTATTTTAGAGATCATTCTATGAAATTTCTAACATTTAAGGAAAAAGAAACCTGTAAAAGCAAGTTGAGAAAATACCTGAGAAAAGTCAGTTCTGAGAAGGAGAAAAACTATGTACATCAGAAAGGTTCTAAATATATATATATATATAATGGAATATTTTGTTATTTTAAAATTAAGTCAACTAAATGTTACCCCCCAAATTTTTATAGCTATTATAAAGGGTGATAAAAAATTTAAGAAAGATGGTTATCAATTGGTTCAAGCAGAAGAAATAATTTATGTGAGTTACAAAATTAATAGAAAACTTTTTATAATATATTTTTTTAAATGAACACTGGCTCATTGATTGATGATCTGATTGAAACTGAGGACAGTGAAAACATCTGGTTGAGGATAGACTGTGAGCAATTTTTTGTGGACAGAATCTATAAAATAATAAGCCAAATAAAAGTAGCTTTTCATGCATTTCTGCATTACTTTTAGAGAAGAGTACAGAACAGTAAGACTATTTTATTGAAATAATAGAAATATCTGTTATTATGAAATGGCTAGAATGCTACCATATTTCCTGACTTGCATATATACTAAGACCTTAAATAAAAATACCACTTTTTTAGCTTTCAAATGTTTAGGCTTGAAGCATAGCAAGGAAAATTCTGGCAATAACGTTTATATTTAATCTAAACTATTTTGAGTATTTATTTCAAGAAAACATTTATCAAATATAAAAGTAATAAAAGCCACTTCATGTAAACTTTTTTCATGTGAAATTTAATTTTCTCTTTATTATAATTTATTTCAAGTCAAATGATTACCTTAGTAATGATTTTGACAGATCAACTTAAAATATTTATTTAGATGTTTTATTTGTATAATAGCCCTTATCAATTCTAATTAGTTTAGAGAGATAAAACTAAGATAAAGTTTACTTAGACATGAATATTTTATTACCACATTGCATTTCTACTACATTGTTTACTCAATAAAAAGTTATAAATTTTAATCTATGTGACAGGGTTTGTGTCAAAATCGGAATTAGAACAGAATATAATTATAATGCTCCTAAGTTAATTAAAACAAGTAAAAATCAGAAAATTAAATTGTATACAATTTTTGTAATTTTGCACCTAAGAAAGTAATTGATGTTAAATATATTTAAAGGATTTTCATCCATATTTAAGATCAATAGAATTGCACACTTTATGTTAATGTATGACCCCCTAAAATTTCACATTCTCTAAAAGTAAAAAAAGGACTAAATGTCAAAGGAATATCAAATAAGATGGCATTTGCTGACAACTTTTAATCCTTTTAGTTCTAAAGCTTTGGAGATCAAAGAACATTATAAAGACTCCTGACACCTAACTGTAATTTTAAAAAGTAGTATGTAAATCCTGGCAAGAAATACATATCAGTATAATTGGTATTCTTGTAGCATTTTTGTCAGTTTTTAATTGAATTTGAATCTCCAAATAATTTTCAAGTATTCACATTACTGAGTTATTCATATCACATCTTCAAAAGAAAAAAGGACATTGCTTTTGAATGATTTATATGTACCATTATTTTCATGTCTTTAGTATTTCTCTTTTGTCACAAAGAGGAAATAAAACCCGGGTTTAATAATCACAAGGTTGTGAATTATTTTAGTGTCATGTGCGGTTTTTTATATTGGTGTTGTTACTTTTATTTTTAATTTAAAATAATGAATTGTTCACTTATATTTCTCTTTAAATTCTGCTACATCTTTTCGAATCATGAGATTTTATTACTTGCAAGATGCTGACACATATGCCTTTTTATTTTTTCATAATTTTCATGTATTTTATGATTTTACTAGATTTTCTTAAGTCATGAATTTATAAAAACATTTTGGTCACCATTTCTGAAATAGAATTTGGCTGGATTTTAGACTTCTGTCTCAAACATACATAGCATAGATTCAGTTAACCTTTTATTCTTACATAAGTGTTAGAAAGATAGCAAGAAATTAGAAACTTTTGTTTTGCTTTTTTTTTTTAAAGAGGCAGGAGAAACATGAAGAAAAGCATGTTTTCACAATATTTCCCTAAAGCATATCACCTGTAGAGTATATATAGAAATATAAGAAACAAGTACAAGGGATCTGTCAAAGAGGGGATCTTGTCAAAATTTACTTGTCAAAAACACAAGCTGCTTTTCAATTGCTCATAATAATCTTAATAAAATTAGTCATTGTATTGAATGACAATGAGATTCTGTGGTATTTTTTTCAAGGTGAAAAAATGTATTGGGGGGGCTGGAGAGATAGCACAGTGGGTAGGGCGTTTGCCTTGCACGCGGCCGACCTGGGTTTAATTCCCAGCATCCCATATGGTCCCCTGAACACCGCCAGGAGTAACTCCTGAGTGCAGAGCCAGGAGTAACCCCTTGCATCGCCAGGTGTGACCCCTCCTCCCAAAAAAGGAAAAAAAATGTATTGGACATATCTTCTCTGAAATATGTCTTTTGTATTCTAGTGTATTAATATAAGATATAAGACCTTAACTCTTAGTGAATTTAATGATTAACGGAATTTCATAGAGAGCAGACAGTCTCACTAATTCCTAGGAAGTGTTATTAAAAATCAGTTGAAGTCTGAAATTATGGAGGTTGAACAATCCTATATGAGCTTTTCCTGATACAAATATACTATTATAAAGTTTAAGTTATTGGATAGCCATACTAAAAGATTAACATCACAATATTAACTGTATATAACAATTAATGATATGAACTTGTTCTCCTTTGCCTCCTTTGCCCCTTTTCTCTCTTTTAATGCATATCTATATATATATTTTTCACTTTTTGGATCACACCCGGCAATGCACAGGGGTTACTCCTGGCTCTGCACTGAGGAATTACCCATGGCGGTGCTCAGGGGACCATATAGAGCGCTGGGAATCAAACTCAGATTGGCTGCGTGCAAGACAGATACCCTATCTGCTGTGTTATCGCTTCAGCCCCTAATACTTATGTATTTTATAGAAAATGTTTTCAGAATGAGAGAGCTGTTTACCTTTAGTAACTAAAACCTGGGAAACAAACAAACAAAAACCAGGAGAGGAGTCATTCATTAAATTCTCAAGATTCTGCAAAACTCTTTATTATTGTCCTTTTGTTTATTCAGGGAAAATCTTTCATGTTTCTTATAGTTTACTCTTGTCATTGAGCACAAGTATCTCTTGCATGGGTTCTTGGGGGATATTCGGGGTGCCAGGAATTGAACTTGAATAGACTTTTGCAAAGCAAACACCCTACCTACTTTACTATCTTTCTGACCCCCATTAAATCCTTTCTCAGGAACAAATCCACAACTTAATCTGGAAGGAAAAAAGGATTAAAACGATTTCTCTATTTCCAGAATTGATCTGAACTGCTTACACAATATATAGATGTGAAATAAATAATTATCTGTATTTTTATGTACTATTTTACTATTGAGAGCTTGTTTGGAGGTTCTAGCAGGGGAGCGCAGCTACTCGTACACCCTCGACCGAAGACTGGTCCGTCTCTATTCAGGGAAGGCCATCCTCTTCAACTGAGCGTGCAGCTTCGGGAGGGACGCACATGGAGAGGTGAGGGAGGAACGGGACACCCGCCTAGCCAGTCAGATCAGCCGAATCAACCCTGGCAATCAATGGGGTGACAGATATCGCAGCCAGATCGCCCTCAGCAGTAGGGCGTTTGCCTTGCATGCAGCCAACATGGCCAACCCGAGTTCGATTCGTCCGCCCCTCTCAGAGAGCCTGGCAAGCTACCGAGAGGATCTCGCCCGCACGGCAGAGCCTGGCCAGCTCCCCGTGACGTATTCGATATGCCAAACACAGTAACAACAAAGTCTCCAATGGAGACGTTACTGGGCCTGCTCGAGCAAATCGATGAACAACCGGAGGACAGTGACAGTGACAGTGACATTTTACTATTGAAAGTTACATATTTTTGTGTTGACACTGAATTGTAGAGCAGAGGTTTAAAAGGGGGAGGGGTTGGTTAAATGTGTCTTCCTCAGGCTGAGCAATAGTACAGCTAGTTAGTCATTTTCCTCTCATGTGTTGAACCTGGATCAGAATCTGGCACCCTATAAGGTCTCCTGAATACTGCCAGGAGTGATCTCTGATCACAGAGTCAGTAGTAAGCGCCGAGCATTGCTAGGTGTAGCCCTCAAACACCAACAACAATGGTAACAATAATAGAAACAGACTAGTTGATTTCTTTTTCTGTGCAAATTTGTGTAAAATATTGATGTCTAAGATAATCAAATATTTGCTGTTTCCTCTTTTTAATTGATTTCACTTGGCATAACTGTCTCCTACTTCTATTCATTCATGTTGTACAAATTACAAGTTTTTATCTTTTAAATTGCTTAGTAGCATTCCATTGTAAAAAATAATAAAATAAAAACACAAACAAAGAAAAAAACTTTTTAGCACTCCTCTTCATCTGGTACCTACAGGAAGAATAAATTTTCAGTTAACTGCTATTATATCCTCATTATGTTGAATAAGAGCAGAAAATTCTTTAAGAAAATAATTATTTTCTGTCTGTGAGAGTGACTAGAGTGATGGTGAGTGTTAGTAGGATCTCTGTCCTTAAATTTCATAACCCACAAAATAGAAAGTGGTGCCAACTCACTCTTTCTTTTACTTGATCTTGCCATTGCACAATCGGGTCAATTTCTCTATGAAAACGGATGTGGTTAATGGTGAACGTAGCTGTTAGTAGGTCCCTATATAACAATTGCCTATTAAGCCATTGAAGATCTCTGTGAACCTTTTAGAAGTGCAGCTAATGGGTGAATTCCAGGTATTTTTTTATAGGAAGACAAGTATAAGAATACTACTGCAAGCCTGTGTTGTGAGAGCTAGAATATTGAGTGCTTGTTTTTGGTAAATACATGATAGTCTCATACTTCTAAGGTTGTTTCCTCAGAAAAAGATGGGAACTCACAATTATCTTTCAAATAACTTTTGAAAGGGTTAATATAAAGTTTTTAAAAGGATTATCATAAAGCAGTATTCAGTTCTATTTATTTGTGTTC
This sequence comes from Sorex fumeus, assembly GCF_029834395.1. NCBI lineage: Eukaryota > Metazoa > Chordata > Mammalia > Eulipotyphla > Soricidae > Sorex > Sorex fumeus. Next base: position 39,178,542 of record NW_026606065.1, read on the forward strand.
CTTAAACAGCTAAGTCAGCAAATGTTGAATTTTTAAAAAATACAGCTCTCTTTTTCAAAATACTCTTATATACTTTTTATGGTCATAATTTATTAGAAAGTGAAACACCACTTATATAGGAAATTCTCCAGAAATAATGATAACAATGCATTCATATGTCTTTATTTTGCTAAAGTGAGACAGCCACTTATAGCACTTTGAAAATTCTATGTGTCCCAGTTTGTTCTCAAACACTTTACCTAAGGCCAGATAAGTAAATATATACATTCAAAATAAATGTATGTATAATTTACTTCACAGAATAGGGTGACATTTTTCTAATTATATAATTTATTTATTTTTTAGGAGGTTATGCTTGTTGCTGCTTTTAATATTTTTTTCCTAGACTTTTTAAAAAATTTTTATTAGTGAAACACCATGAGGTACAGTTGTAGACTTAGAAATTTTTGTGCTTGGGTTTCAGTTATACAATGATCTAATACCCATCCCTCCACTAGTGCCCATTCTCCATCACCTCTGATCCCAGTATCCCTCCCACCCCTCACCCCCCATCCTCTGTTGCAGGGCATTCCCTTTTGTTCTCTCTCTACTTTTGGGTGCTGTGGTTTGCAAAAGCAGCATTGAGTGGCAATCATGTTCAGTCTATAGTCTACTCTCAGCACTCATCTCCCATCCTGAAAGGATCCTTCCAACACCCTTTATTTGGTGCTCCCTTCTCTATCGGAGTTACCTTTTCCCCTAGGGTGTGCGACTGGCCTCGAAGCCCTGGAGTAAACTTCCTGGTACTTATCTTGGCTATTCCTGGGTGTTAGTCTCCTATTTTGTTGCTTTATGTTCCCCAGATGAATGCAATTCTTTCTATGTCTCTAGCTCTTTTTCTGACTCATTTAGCTTAGCATGATACTTTCCATGTTGTACCACTTGTATGTAAATTTCATGACTTCATCTTTTCTAACAGCTACATAGTACTACATTGTATAGATGTACCAAAGTTTCTTTAACCAGTCATCTGTTCTTGGGCACTCAGGTTTTTTCCATATTCTAGCTACTGTAAACAGTGCCACAATGAACAAACAAGTGCAGATGTAACTTCAACTATACTTTTTTGCCTCTCTGGGATTTATTCCCAGGAATGGCATTGTTGGGTCAAATTGGAGCTCAATTTCTAATTTTTTGAGAATTGTCCATATAGTTTTCCAAAAGGACTGAACCATTCGGCATTCACACTAGCAATGAATGAGGGTCCCTTTCTCACCACATCCATGCTAACACTGGTTGCTTTTGGTCTTTTCAATGTGGGCCAGTCTCTGTGGTGTGAAATGATATCTCATTGTTGTTTTGATATGCATCTCCCTGATGATTAAAAACAATCCTGTTCACAATTGTGCCCCAGGAAATCAACTACCTAGAAATTAGATTAACAAAGGAAGGAAAGAACCTGTACAAAGAAAACTACAAAAGGCTACTTCAGGAAATAAACAAAGACATGAGAAACTGGAAGGATATCCCCTGCTCATGAATTGGGAGAAATAAAATTGTCAAAATGGCAATACTTCCCAAAGCATTGCACAAATTCAATGGGATCCCTATAATGATACCCATGACATTCTTCAAGGAAATGGAGCAAACACTCCTGAAATTCATTTGGAAAAATAAACCCCCACGAATAACTAAAGCAATTCTTGGGAAAAAGAAATTGGGAGGAATTAACCTCCCTAACTTCAAACTCTACTGAAAAGCAGCAATAATTAAAACAGCATGGTACTGGAAAAAGGCAACGCTGCAGACCAATAGAACAGGGTTGAATATACTGACATCTCCCCCCAAGCATATGATCATCTAATCTTTGATAAGGGGGCAAGAAATGTGAAGTGGAGCAAGGAAACCCTCTTTAACAAATTGTGCTGGCAAAACTGGATGGCTACATGCAAAAACCTTGGCTCAGATTTCTGCTTAACACAATATACAAAAGTAAGATCAAAATGGATTTATGACCTCAACATCAGACCAGAATGCATAAGGTACATTGAAGACAAAGTTGGCAAAACCCTCCATGTCATTGAAACTAATGGTATCTTCAAAGATGTCACACAATTGGCCGAGCAAGTGAAAACAGAGATAGATAAATGGGACTATCTTAAACTAAGAAGCTTCTACACCTCAAAAGAAACAGTAACCAAAATACAAAGAAAGTCTACAGAATGGGAAAGGATATTCGCCTAATACATATCTGACAAGGGGTTGATATCAAGGATATACAAAGTACTGGTTGAACTCCACAAGAAGAAAACATCCGACCCCATAAAAAATAGGACAATGAAATGAACAAAAACTTTCTCAAAGAAGAAATCAGAATGGCAAAAAAGCACATGAGAAAATGCTCTACATCATTAATCATCAGGGAGATGCAGATCAAAACCACAATGCGATACCATCTCACACCTCAGAAACTGGCCCACAATCAAAAGAACAAAAGCAACCGATGCTGGCACGGATGTGGCGAGAAAGGGACACTCCTTCACTGTTGGTGGGAATGCCGACTGGTTCAGCCCTTTTGGAAAACAGTATGGACATTTCTCAAAAAATTAGAAATTGAGCTCCTATTTGACCCAGCAATATCACTCCTGGGAATATATTCCAGAGAAGTAATAATGTCAAAGTGACATCTGCACTTGTTTGTTCATTGCAGCACTCTTTACAATAGCCAGAGACTGGAAGAATCCTGAGTGCCCAAGAACAGATGACTGACTAAAGAAACTTTGGTACATCTACACAATGGAGTACTATGTATCTGTTAGAAAAGATGAAGTCATGAAATTTACATACAAGTAGTAAAACATGGAAAGTATCATGCTAAGTGAAATGAATCAGAAAGAGAAGGATAGACATAGATTGCATTCATCTGGGGGATATAAAGTAACAAAATGGGAGATTAATGCCCAAGAATAGCCGAGATCAGTACCAGGAGGATTACTCCATGGCTTAGAGGCCAGCCGGGCATTCTAGGGGAAAGGGCAGCTCAGATAGAGAAGGGAGCACCAAATATAGGGTGTTTGGAGGATCCTCCCATGATTGGAGATGCATGTTGAAAGTAGACTATGGACCGAACATGATTACTACTCAATGGCTATTTTGCAGACCACAACACCCAAAAGGTGAGAGAGAACAAAAGGGAATGCCCTGTCACAGAGGCAGGATGGGAGGGGGAGATGAGGGGTGGGAGGGATACTGGGATCCATGGTGGTGGAAAATGGGCACTGGTGGAGGGATGGGTATTTGATCATTGTATAATCTTTACCCAAGCACAAAAATTAGTAAATCTACAACTGTACCTCATGGTATTTTACTAATAAAAATTCAAAAAAAATTACAAAGACAGTCTACAGAATGGGAAAGGTTATTCGCCAAGTACACATCTGACAAGGGCTTGATATCAAAGATATACAAAATATTGATTGAACTCCACAAAAAGAAAGCATCCAACCCCATTAAAAATGGGACTAGAATATAAACAGAAGCTTTCTCAAAGAAGAAATCCAAATGGCTAAAAACCACATGAGAAAATGCTCTAATTATATAATTTATAGTAGGAAAAAATTATACAATACTCATACCCATTTCTATAAACACATATTTCTTTTGAACATTTTAGTAATGTCTTACTAATGGGACTAAATCTCCAAGTCACATAATCAATATTCAAATATTTGCAAAAAATTAGATGCAAATATGTTGTGTATTTCATCTGACAAACCATAGTTTATTTATTGAGTATGCTAGTAAGGTATTGGCTTTATTTAGTTTGTACTGATTCTTCCCTTGAAATGAATAACTTAATCACCGTATATGTGTTTTTTTCCATTTCTGATTAAAGGGAATAAACTATAAAGTTTTACAAATTCCAGGCACAATGCTTTGCTGACATGATCTATTTATGTTCAATAATTCACCTCTCTTGTGTCACTCAGAACAACTTGCTATTCATATCTCTGAATTACTTGACATTCATCAGGGTCTTGTTCTTTTCTCGGTCAGAGATTGAGGCAAGAAAAATAGTCGTAAATACATGAATCTCTGCATGAATACACAAGAAGATTCTTCCTGGCAAAATGCTCTCACTCTCTCTGGAATGTCAGATGCAAGGCTTTCACCAAAGCATGAAGTGAATGAGGAAGCAAATGAGATGCCAATTTAAACAATTCAAACTCTTGTATGTTGGGGGTGAGCATTGAACTGCAGTAGCTGAAACTAGGGACCAATCATAAAATGTGTTTTAGTTAACGAGTTACGTAACTAGGAGTCATTTTCCTTGCAGTTCAACTACAATGAACCCTTCTGCCTACACGGGAAGGAGAAATGAAGTTATCTGATTCTCTATTATGTATAGGAATTCTCAACCTTCACACCACCCCCTATTCTCAAAGCTGCAGAGATACTGACTTGAGTTTTCTTGGCTTATATCCTCACTACAGATGATTTTAAAATGCCTGACAAGATCTTTGAAACGTTCAGAATAAGAGAAGGAACACATGGAGGGTGCGGGATCCCGGAGGAAAAGAAAAAAGAAAAAACAGGTTCCAAAAAGAGCCGAGAGCACCGGGAAGTTCCAGATGGAGTAGGCGCCGCATCCCGCCTCCCCCAGATGGAACCCTGGTGACCAGAAGCCTCTACAAACACAGCTCGAGTATGCGGGAACGAGGACTTTTTCTCAAATCTGCCGGACTACACCTCCCAGGTAACCTCTGATCCCGGAAGTCATGCCCAAGGCCCGCCCCCCAGCGCCATCTTTGAAACGTTCAGAATAAGAGAAGGAACACATGGAGGGTGCGGGATCCCGGAGGAAAAGAAAAAAGAAAAAACCGGTTCCAAAAAGAGCCGAGAGCACCGGGAAGTTCCAGATGGAGTAGGCGCCGCATCCCGCCTCCCCCAGATGGAACCCTGGTGACCAGAAGCCTCTACAAACACAGCTCGAGTATGCGGGAACGAGGACTTTTTCTCAAAACCGCGCGGCCGCTTACGCGGCCGCGCGACATCTCTGTATATACAAAGTGATCAATGAGAAGTAAACCACCCAATCTTTCTCCCTGAAAATCAGAGTTAAGTTTGGAGCATGGCCACAGCCCCAGAAACACAAGGACTTAATGCAGAAACCAGCAGCTTAGAGCAGAAAAGTGAACGGACGATGCGTTAACCCAGGCCATCATTTCTGCCCAGAGGGGAAAAGGGTGTTGCCCCATTCGCCCTCTCCTCTCTGGAAAGAAAGATGGCGGCCACATGGGAGCCTTGTGGACAGCAGGTATGAGCCGGGAGTGTGGGGGCGACTAAAACCTCATGGGAAGGGGGGCGTTCCGGTCCGTCCTTCACGCCCTACCGAGGCCACCAGTTGCCCCCACGAGCGGCTCTCCAGCACGGCCACAGCCCCAGAAGCACAATGACCTAATGCAGAACCCAGCAGCTTGGAGCAGAAAAGTGAAACGACTATGCGTTGATCCAGGCAATCATTTCTGCCCAGAGGGGAAAGGGTGTTGCTCCCTTCCGCCCTCCTCCCTCTGGAAAGAAAGATGGCGGCCACATGGGAGCCTTGTGGACAGCAGGTATGAGCCGGGGGTGTGGGGGCGACTAAAACCTCATGGGAAGGGGGGCGTTCTGGTCCGTCCTTCACGCCCTACCGAGGTCACCAGTTGCCCCCCGCGAGCGGCTCTCCAGCACGGCCACGGCCCCAGAAGCACAAGGACTTAATGCAGAACCCAGCAGCTTGGAGCAGAAAAGTGAAAGGACTCTGCATTGATCCAGGCCATCAAGTCTGCCGGAGGGGAAAGGGTGTTGCCCCATTCGCCCTCTCCTCTCTGGAAAGAAAGATGGCGGCCACATGGGAGCCTTGTGGACAGCAGGTATGAGCCGGGAGTGAGGGGGCGACTAAAACCTCATGGGAAGGGGGGCGTTTCGGTCCGCCCTTCACGCCCTACCGAGGCCACCGGTTGCCCCCCGCGAGCGGCTCTCCAGCACGGCCAGGACTCCAGAACACAGAAACCAATTTCTTAACTATCTGACTTTCAGTAGAAATACTTCCAGGGTCAATAGGTAAAAGAGCAGAAATCCAAAACCAACATTTAATTCTTGAACCCAGCCGTAGAAAGCAAATCACTTCACAATGCTTTTTCAGCATGTCTGATTTGGGGGGGGGGGGGTAAACTCTAAATAATAGTGGTGAATCTTTTATTGAAACAATGAATCTAATCAAAGCAGATAGAGTGTTAACTAGAATTCATCTGCTTCACAGGGACGGGGAGGGGTGGGGGGTGGGGTTTTATTGGGGTTCTTCATGGTAAAAAATAAGTATTGGTAAAGGGAAATGTGTTTGATATTTGCATGACTGAGACATAAACCTGAAAGCTTTGTAACCTTTCCCACAGTGATTCAATAAATAAATTAATAACAAATAAATAAATAAATAAAAATAAAAAAAAAAATAAAATGCCTGACAATTGGACATTTAGAAAGGAAATATTGGGCCCGCGTGACAGGACATCAGATAGGACATTTGCATCCCAAACTGTTATCCCTAACTGTCCCCCAAACAGGGTCAGAGTGATCCCTGAGTGCAGAGCCAGGAGTTATCCCTGAGCAAACCTGGGGTTGGCACAAAAAAAGAAGAGCAATACTGCAATACTATATTTCAATGAACCACAATATATTCCATAAAGCAAATTCATTCATAATATGAAAATATTATGAACGGTTTAAAATGATCTATTATTAATGCTGCAGAATGATATCATATTATCAAAGTTATTTAGTTTGTTGACATCAAAAATACTTATTTTTCTCTGATACATTGAAGAGATACTTCAGTAAGGGTAAAGCACATGCCTTGCACTCAGCTGATCTGATTTAATCCCTGCACTTCATATGACTCCCTGAGCACCACTAGAAATGTCCTTTCAGCAATGTCATGAATAAAATCAGAGCATAAAGGTAAAGGTAAAGGCCCTCCCGTTGATCGTCGATTTGCTCGAGCGGGCCCAGTAATGTCTCCATTGGAGACTTTGTTGTTACTGTGTCTGGCATATCGAATACTCTCGGTAGCTTGCCGGGCTCTCCGAGAGGGGTGGAGGAATCGAACTCGGGTCGGCCATGTTGGCCGCGTGTAAGGCGAACGCCCTACCCGCTGTGCTATCGCTCCAGCCCTGAAATCAGAGCATAAATATTTTAAAAAAACACAGTTACATCCATTAACAGCTACTGAATAAAAACATTTTTTTTATCCTCAGGATATTATTTTGAGTAAGATATTATGAAAATACCTTTTATATAGATAAGAAAATTGAAGTTCAAGATAACATAGCTAACAGGTGATAAATGCAGCTTTCACAAAGCTTCTGTCTCATTTACAAACCCAATTTAATAGTCTGATTGTATTACAGCTTTAATAGTCATTTAAAATGGTGTTATTATCAATTTCCTCTCATAGAAGCATAATAAAAATGAAAAATATCTCTAAGAACAAATTTCAAATTAGGAATCACCTGGAACAATGTGTTTCAGGTAATTCATAAATTTTGTATTATAATATAGTCGATAATATAGTTTGCAGGAAATATACAGTTGAAGAGATGAACAACATTCAGTATACTTCATTAATACACTTTTTAATGAAGTTGGTGAATAAAATGAGAATCTATCAGAGAAGACACACCTAACTTGCAACATTTTTGTTATGAAGATTTTTTGTGGAGGGAAGAAAAAGATACAGAAATGATATGACATACTTGTTTGTCAAATATTTTTTCACTAATTTTATTTTTATGTATAGACACTAAAATTTAAGTGTTATTTTCAAAATATTAGTTCCTATTTATCTCAGATCTTTTTTCCATGTATCAATTTTTAACAAGTTATATTTTCAAGATTCTATTAGTAACCTTGATTTCCCCCTATACTGATCATGCTGCATTTTAAAAATAGTCATTCTTTAGTCTACTTTTTGATCAATAAGTTGTCATGTCTTTAAGTGTCTTTCATGAGACATTCAAGTGTAAATTGTAATAAATGTATCTCTTTATTAACTATGCTCCAGCCCCTGGGTTGAAGTGATAGCACAGATCTAGGGCATTTGTTTTGCACATGACCGGCCTGTCTGAGCCGGGTTCAATTCCTCTCCCCCTCTGGAGAGTCCACAAGATACCAAGAGTATCTCACCCACACAGCAAAGCTTGGCAAGCTCCCCGTGATTTATTCCATGTGCCAAACACAGTGGGCTGGAGCGATAGCACAGCAGGTAGAGCGTTTTCCTTGCACACAGTCAACACGGCCGACCCGAGTTCGATTCCTCCACCGCTCTTGGAGAGCCCGGCAAGCTGCCGAGAGTATCTCGCCCGCAGGACAGAGCCTGACAAGCTCCCCGTGATGTATTCTATATGCCAAACACAGTAACAAGTCTCACAATGGAGATGTTACTGGGCTGCTCCAGCAAATTGATGAACAAGGGGAATGGGAGGACTGTGCTACAGTGCTACATTATAAGCAATACGGGGAAACTAGTGACATTGGTTGTGGGGAAGGTACATTGGTGGAGGGATGTTGATTGTATGAATGAAATCCAATGATGAACAGTTTTGTAACTGTGTATCTCTTAGTAATTCAGTAAAATAAGCCCTCTGAACAGTCAGAAAAACTGTCAGTGCAGTTGGCAGATCTCAGGATCAAAGAAGTGATTCAGAAAGATAAAAGACTCACTGAATAATCACATTTATAAATGGACTAAAAAGAAAGAAATCAAGGGATTGAAAGAAAAAGGTTCTATGATAAAACCAACAAGAAAGTTTCCCTTGGTCCCACAACAGAAATTTTTATTTAATAATTAGAAAATATTGAAAAATTATTTCACAAAGAAGTAGTTATTGAAGAAAATGCATCATAAAATGAAATTACCCGCACAGCAGAACCTGGCAAGCTACCCGTGACGAATTTGATATGCCAAACACAGTAACAACAAAGTCTCCAATGGAGACGTTACTAGGCCCGCTCAAGCAAATCGATGAACAACGGGAGGACAGTGACAGTGACAGTGACTTAGTTTCATGTAGGTTATAGACAGTGATTTCACACTATGAATTTAATGTGACTTCTATTATATTCTCAAACACTATAGGAAGGTTTTTCTTTTATTCATCAGATCCGGAAATTTTGATCAGAGATGTCTCTTAGGAAGATCAATCTATAAGTAGAAGTCTTAAGGATGAATTAGAGGAGTAACAAAATACTGTGTTGGCATTCAATTATTAAGCTTTAGAAGAGTTGGAAGGAAAAGTACATGTAGTCTGATTAAAGAGGGTGACAATGGGAAAGGTAAAGATAGAAAGGAAGGACATACAATTAACCTGATAATGTACAACTTAATGAAAAAAGTTAGATGAGAGATTTTTTAAAAGGCATACTTGAACTGGAAAAAATAAGTCGTTAAAGAAAGGTTTTAATGTTTAGGTTATAAGTTAGACATCATTTCTGATCCTTTGTTATTTAGGTTCCAGTAACTTTATCTATATACAAGCTATGTGAATAGAACCCAGATCAAATAAAACCATTGCATCATACTTAGTACCTCATTTCCTAAAGCTTTCTCATTTTCTTACTTGCCAATTTAGTATTTCATTTCCCTTTTTCCAGCCTATGTGTCTCTTGAACTTTTAAAAAAGAAATATTTGGAGTATTATATATTTTTCAGGCTGGAGCAATAGCACATCGGTAGGGTGTTTGCCTTGCACTCAGCAGACCAGCCGACCTGGATTTGATTCCTCCGCCCCTCTCTGAGAGCCCGGCAAGCTACCGAGAGTATCTCGACCACACAGCAAAGCCTGGCAAGCTACCCCAGATGTATTCGATATGCCAAACACAGTAACAAGTCTCAAAATGGAGATGTTACTGGGCCCGCTAGAGCAAATCTATGAACAACGGTAGACAGTGCTACAGTGCTACATATTTTCTACAATTAATGCCTTACACCATTCTACAAAGAAGTAATCATCCATGTCAAGAGAGGGGTTCGGCAGGGTGATACCATTTCACCAAAACTCTTCAGTGCCACCTTTGAGAACATCATGCGATGACTGGAATGGGAATAAATGGGAGTGAAGATAGATGGTCGGCAACTACACCACCTCCGCTTTGCTGATGACATCGTTCTAATAATACCAAACATTAGCCAAGGGGCACAAATGCTGACTGACTTCGACCGTGAGTGTGGAAAGGTCGGACTACAGCTGAATCTTACAAAGACAATGTTTATGAGAAACAGCCTAGTTCCTGACACTCCATTCGCTCTCAACGGAACCACCATCTCTGAATGCAACAGTTATGTGTACCTAGGTCGAGAAGTCAACATGATGAATGACCTGGCACCTGAGTTGCGCGGGAGGAAGAGAGGGGCTTGGAATGCCTTCAAGAGCGTTGAAGAAATAAGTAAGAGGACAAAGAACCTCCAGCTATGAACACATCTCTTCAATTCCAAAGTTCTTCCTGCATTAACATATGCCTCAGAGACCTGGACCCTATGAAAACAGGATGAGAACGCTATTCGGGCCTCTCAAAGAGGAATCTAAAGAGCTATGCTTGGAATAACACGATTCACTCAAATGAGAGATAGAATCCAGAGTTCTGATCTCCGTCAACGCTCAAGATTCAGGGACGCTGTCTCATTTGCCAAGGTGTCAAAAATCAGATGGACTGGACACGTAATGAGGTTTACAGACAACCGCTGGACTAGAGCCATTACTGACTGGATTCCAACGTCGTCAAAAGATCGCGTGGGCGCCCACCTACAAGATGTTCAGACTTCTTCGTCAAGACCTTGAATGATCGGTTTGAGACTTTGCATGTTCCTAGAACGAACAGATGCCATTGGGCTACACTAGCACGCTACAGTGATGAATGGAGACGTTACTGGCACCCGCTTGAGTAAATCAATGAATAATGGGGGATCAAGCGATCAAGTGATCAATGCCTTACAGATAGATTTTAATTTAGCTTATTTGTACCTCCAGAATTTTTATTGACCTTACCCAACTCCAAAAACATAACTAAACTTCAGACCAAATGTCTGGTACTTCTCTCTTTTTCACATTTCTCACTTTAAAGTTCTTATGCATGATTCTCAACTTATAGCATAATCTATAAGATTATGTACATTATGTACAGGAGATAAGAGAGTAGCTAGGCTTAAAATATCAATGCACATGAAATGTCACTCACAGAAGAAAATTTTGACATAATTAAGTGCCAAGCTGCCCCATGTCCCCATTTGAATGTGTGTGACACACTTAGATGTAATCAGCTAAGGTCTTACTTGCTTCAGTAGCCACTGATCCAATAGTTGTTCAAACTATTGTTCTTGTATATCCAGCCAAATATATGTAAATTTCAATAGTAAATATGGTAATGATTGTTACTTAGTCTATGGAACCATGCAATTTATTTTCAAAGTAGAATGTCCTTGGGAAATTTGAGTTTTCAAAATATACAATTAGACTAAAAGTGACATAATGACTGTGATAGAAGATCCTGGGCATATAGCTATCCATAAAGCTACAATTAATGTGTATATCAATGCCATAAAACATAAATATTAGCACTGTAACAATGTCAGCTAAACTATGTAAAATTATTGTATTGAAAAAATGTGCTATTATTTTATGTTATTTTAACATAAAAATCTCTGTAATACCAACAAATGTAAACAAATTCTAATAACCACTATATCTAAACATTATGCTTAACTGGATATTGGACTTTAACTTGTTCAAATTGCTTTTTAAATACAAAATAAACATTTTGTAAAATACTTCTTAAAAATGGGATATTAAATTTAAGTCTGCTAGAATCATACTATTAATGGGACACATAATTGGCTAAATATATTCATTTGAAAATTATAAAATCTTGTAAGAAAATATACAATAAAATAGCATTCAACACACTGAAGTTTATCATTAATGCAATATTAAGTATCTGAACCAAAGACACAGTGAGAGGTAGATAGAAATGCAGACTGAGTAGACTGAGAAAAGTTGTAAGAGAAAGTAACTGCTAACCAGATAGCTTATCTTGTACCTTGTTATGTATACAATTTACATTCATCAAACAATTTATGTATAGGATTCTCCCAGGCCACATGGGAAGCTGAAATGTATACGATTTATAGCAAGCTTTATTGTCTTGAATTTTGTACATTGAGTGATATTTCATGTGCATTGATATTTTAATATTTGATATTTTTATCATTTCTGATTTATTTCAAACTAAATATATATTAAGTTTGCTATCTTGTTAGGTATCTTCCCACACATAAGGAAAGTTTTATCTAAACTAACCTAAGTCTCACTTCCAATTGAAGCAATCAATTCTCTTGTATTTAGCTGATTGAAAGGTTGAATAACAGATCACTATCTTTTTGAAAAATAATTGAACCTGAAACTATTTGTGATCTTAAAATTACAATGAAGGTGAGGAGTTCAAAGTATTGGGATTCTTCCTGACAAACCGAGAAGTTATAGTTTCTGCATCAGTATAACTGTATTTGAAGATCTAATAACAGAATAGAATAAATAAAATGATGAGAATTTTCTTTAAGACCTTAAAGAAACTTCTGGTAACAAATTTTTTTTTCTTTTGAAATTTTTGCTTTGTTACATTCACCTAAAATTTAAAACCTTCAAAACTCACCAAAAGCACCTGGTAGATGGTTTAATAATAATAATAATAATAATAATAATAATAATAAATACTATCATTGAAATCTACTGTATTAACTAATAGCTAGATATGATTAATCTGAATTTTATTTACCAGTAGCAAATAATTGATACCAATATAATAAATTTGTCAAAGAATAAAATCTTACAACAAAAATTTACAACAAAAATTTTCCAAAAGTGGATTATTATTTTTGACTTTAAATGATATTAGAAATATTTTTATACCTCCATTATACCAAAAAATGGAATAAAGAAAATATAGTGTTTTATGATAATGTGGTTACCACATACCAATTTTTAGACTTCAAGGAAAAAAATTTTTTTACTCTTTCAAAATTACTTCTAATAGAAATCCATAAAAACAATATAGGGATTGTGGTGTATGCCTTTCATCCTAGTAGCATCAAGTGTGACCTGGAGGCTTACCAGTATGACCAGATGTGACCCTGGAGGTGTTAAGCACTGCTGAGGTAATCCAGGTAATCTCAGCACTTGTCATTGAACCATTGCCTCATTCACCAGTATTCAAAGGGAGGGTCCCGAGCTCTCCCTGATTGGGGAAAAAACAAAAACAGAAACTTCTAATGAGAAATTTCTTTTAGCTACTGAAGGACATTTTTCTTCTTCTTGGCATGCTAAAATATTCTTCCATGTGGCCTGGGAGAATAAGGTCACTGGTTCATTTAAGTGGGTATCTTACTGGTTACTCCAGATCACCTATCATCAGGGGCTTATTCCTTCCCCTGCACCCTCTTCTCTGTAAAACCACTCTCTGACCCAACCCTGAATCATCAGAAGTTCAGTGGATGAGTAGACTCACTTTGTGGGACAGAAAACCTGGTCCAAATCAAACACCAGTACAACCTCTGAACGCTAACCATGTAGAAATAAACCAATAACAGATACCTAGAGATTTAGAAGTTAATTGAAAGGTTTTATCTAAGGATACTGGTAGAATGATCGCACTGTCAGTAAACAATGAACAGTTCTGATACTAGACAAAGTGTCATTCTGCCAAACTGTGGAGAAAATTTATAAACACATGCACTTACTGACATTCATTGCACAAATTAAATGTACATATAAAACATGCCAACTAGAGAAAAATAGGATCACAAGCAGAATTAGATTTTTTAAAAAAGCTAAATTTTTCATGTGAGGAGGATCATTTTGACTGGTTAAATTTGTGAGACTGTTGTAATGAAGTTATTTTAAGTCTGGATTCTGGGAGGAATCATGGTGAGGAGGAAAAATAAAACACTTAATAGCCCTGATTTCCTGTAAGCAAATAAAAGAATTTACAGATTATAATGAAAATAAGACTTTATTTCAACTTATTCTCTCCTGTTGACAAAAGTATATATATATATATATATATATATACATATATATGTATATGTATATATATATATGGTTTCTCTTGAAGATTATTTTTCACTATTGGTTCAAATTAACCAACTCTATGTTTGAAGCAATAGTATTAACTTATGTGCTCCATTTCTTCCAACTATAATATTAGTCATAGTTTTGTCTCTGTATTATTCATAGATAATTTCCGAGAACATTAAAAGCAATAAATCCTTCAAAGAAATTTTTTGTTATTCATAGTGATTTAGTGGAATAATGAGGATAATAAGGGTGTGTAATTCACATGAATTGGCATAATATTCACATAATATTCACTAAATGATAAAAGTCTTCTGCTCCTAGCCAAGATTAAGGAACAGGGGCTACAGGTAATATCCTGAATTAATTAAATAAAAATAGAAATTATGTTTAGATAGAAATATAAAAATGGGGTTAGAGTAATAGTCCAGCATGTAGGGCGTTTGCATGGAATATGACTGACCCAGATTTCACCCCTGGCATCGCTTATGCTTCCTTGAACCCAGAAGGAGTGATCCCTGAGCTCAGCGGCACAAGAAAGACCCAAGTCCTCTTGTGTATGACCAAAAACCTTAGACTGGACGACCGATAACAAAGGAAAATTACCCTTCAGAAACAGGAAATAAATGAGATGAATTTTTGAATGAAAATAACCACACTGCCAGGAATAAGTTTATACGCCATCAGTAAGGGCTTAGCAACCCAAAAGAATCTTCTATTCTTCATTAATTAAGGCAGAGGTGACCATGAGAAACACTAAAATATACACTAACCAATACAATGAAAGAATACACTAATAAGTCACAAAAAACAGAATCATAAAATAGCAAATGACAATGAAATTGATTACAACTATCAATATTCATTTTAAGTGCCAAAAAATAATACATTTAATTTAGTGAAGAGGTTGTCAGAAATAAGGAAAATATGCAAAAATGTTTTGCCTAGAATATATACATGCCACCAAAAATATATATAATGACACCAAAAATTCAAAGCTAAAGTACATTGAAAATATATTTTCACTACTCAAAAGATATTTGATTCACACAATCTTGCTTCCAAAGTAAAGAGTGCTACAAGACATTAAAATCACATGTTGTTTGTAAAAAATTTGTCATTTTATAGCACATAGTTTAAAACAATATGAATGTAATAAGGAACCAAATGCATATACAATATGAACTCTCAGAATTTTAAGAGAAAATGTAAACTTTTTTAGAGACTTCAAAACTTTTTAAATAATTAATAAAACATTAAACGAAAAATTAATAAAACTTTAATAGTGGAACTGAAGAACACCAGTAATAAACAACAATGATATTTATGTACATATTTATCTACCATCAATATATATATTCAATAATACACAACATATTCATGCTTATAGATCATATCTTGACGTTGGAGCAAAACATAATAATTTTATGAAGTGTTTTGGTGGGTGGAGGCCATACCTAGCAGTGGTGAGGGTCTATTCTTGAATATGTGAGATACTATTTAGAAGAGTAAATAGTGGGAAATTTAGAGTTCTCAAGGCTTATATTGAAAACTGAAGAAAATCCTATTTCTATGAAACTTCTCTAATGTAAGCCAAATAATAATCCAAAACTTCTGTACCTCCAAAGAAACAGTGACCAAAATACAAAGACAGTCTACAGAATGGGAAAGAGTATTCGCCGAATACACATCTGACAAGGGGTTAATATCAAGGATATACAAAATACTGGTTGAACTCCACAAGAAGAAAACATCCAACCCCATCAAAAAATGGGGCAATGAAATGAACAGAAACTTTCTCAAAGAAGAAATCCGAATGGCAAAAAAGCACATGAGAAAATGCTCTACATCATTAATCATCAGGGAGATGCAGATCAAAACCACAATGAGATATCATCTCACACCTCAAAGACTGGCCCACATTCAAAAGAACAAAAGCAACCACCATTGCTGGCACGGATGTGGCGAGAAAGGGACACTCCTTCACTGTTGGTGGGAATGCCGACTGGTTCAGCCCTTTTGGAAAACAGTATGGACGATTCTCAAAAAATTAGAAACTGAGCTCCCATTTGACCCAGCAATATCACTCCTGGGAATATATCCCAGAGAGGCAAAAATGTGTAGTCGAAGTGACATCTGCACTTGTTTGTTCATTGCAGCACTCGTTACAGTAGCCAGAAACTGGAAGAGACCTGAGTGCCCAAGAACAGATGACTGGTTAAAGAAACTTCGGTACATCTACACAATGGAGTACTATGTAGCTCTTAGAAAAGATGAAGTCATGAACTTTACATACAAGTGGTACAATATGGAAAGTATCATGCTAAGCGAAATGAGTCAGAAAGAGAGGGATAGACATAGAAAGATTGCATTCATCTGGGGGATATAAAATAAAATATGAGATTAATACCCAATAATAGCTGAGATCAACACCAGGAGGATTACTCCATAGCTTAGAGGCCAGCCGGGTATTCTAGGGGAAAGGAAAGTTCAGATAGAGAAGGGAACACCAAATAAAGGGTGTTTGGAGGATCCTCCCAGGAGGGGAGATGCAGGTTGAAAGTAGACTGTACTGAACATGTTTGCCACTCAATGCCTCTTTTGCTGATCACAACACCCAAAAGGAGAGAGAGAACAAAAGGGAATGCCCTGCCACAGTGGAAGGGGGAGATCGGGGGATGGGGGGGATGGGGGGGAGGGATATTATCCTGGTGGTGGAAAATGGGCACTGGTGGAGGGATGGGTATTTGATCATGGTATGACCGAAATCCAAGCACAAAAATTTGTAAATCTACAACTGTACCTCATGGTGTTTCACTAATAATAAAAAAATAATAATAAATAAAAAAAAAGAATCCAGATACATTTAAAAAATTAAAAGGAATCAATTAAAAACAAAATATAGAGAAAATGAATAAAACCGATCATCGTATTTTTGAGAGAAATTGTAGTTAATAAAATAAATATATAAGAAAAATAAAAGCAAAAGACACTACTTGCCATTGTATGAATTTGAATAGAAACATCCTTAGGAGTTCCAGAGAAAGGAAAATATCATTATACTGATAATAAAGAACATTATTCCTAATAATTAAATGATTTAGGCAAAACAGACTCCTTGAAAAACAATATTCAAGAGTAAAGAAGGATATGGAAAAAAGAAAAAATATCAAGACACTTTAGACTTTGCCGAATATGTTTTAAATACTTTTATAAGAAGCTTAATTACAAATTTTTGATACTAAAATATTAGAATATAACAATAATATCACAAGTAAGATACATATAAAAATGTTTTTATGTACCGTAATAGCAGCATTTTTTTTAACAAAGTGTGGAAATAGAACCCTGGAAATAGGTTTTGGCACTAGTTGTGCCTACAGCGACTCCTAATTCAATGCTTGGCACTGAACAACCTTCTCCAAGCACTGGCAGGAGTTAATCCTAAGCACAGAGCCAGGTATAAACACTGAGTACCACTTGATCTCACCAAAAACCTAAAACAAAACAAAAAAAGTAGAAATAACCAAGATTTCAATTAACTAACTCATAAAAAAATTTATACAAAAGATTAAGTATTATTCAACCAGAAAACATTCAAAGATAAAAGTCCAGTAAAACATTAGGCAACTGAAAACTGTTATACTGAATTTAAAAATAAAACTATACATAGAGGACTACATTAGCATGATTCAATTTTCAAAACATCTGTGGAAAAGGCAACTCAACAGAAACATAAATAAATGTATAGTCCTGGTTAGTGAGGGAAAATAAAATTAATTGCTAGTAGCAATAGTACCTTAAATGATAATGCTCTTAAATTAAGTGTGATGATTGCACAATTCTACAAATATATTAAAACGTTTAATTGTACACTGTGAAGGTGAAAATTTGAAAGTATGTAAAGTATTTTTAAGAGCTGAATTTAAGAGAGGCACAAATAGGTAAAATGGATATTCTAATAACTATTAAGCAAACTGAATTAATCTTTAAAAACATTTCCATTTTCTGTATTAAAATAGCCCTTTTAAAGAATCCTACAAAGTTTTAAAGGAAGCAAGTATAACAATTTATCCAATTCAAACTGTCTAGAGAATTAAAGTAAAAGTAATATATCTCAACTCATTTCATTATTTCAAGAGTTTCTTGATGCCAAAACAAAATAAAGATATTACTAGAAATAAATATAATCAAAATTTTAACAAACATAGATACAAAGTGCTAAGACCAATTTATTTTAGTATCCAACAACATAAAAAAATCAGTGCATGGGGCTGGAACGATAGCACCGCGGGTAGGGCGTTTGCCTTGCACACGGCCAACCCAGGTTCAATTCCCAGCATCCCTTATGGTCCCCTGAGCACGGCCAGGGATAATTCCTGAGTTCAGAGCCAGGAGTAACCCCTGTGCATCGCCAGGTATGACCCAAAAAGCAAAAAATAAAAAAAAAAAGTTAAGTGCATCATAAAATAGTGAAATGTGCACAAGAGCAATACGATTTAGCATACAAAAACAATATAATTGCAAATGATAGCAATACCATCAGCAAAAACACTAAAGTGACAAGAACACATAGTTCAAGACCTTAATACTGATTCAAGACTAACTTATGTGCAAATCTGTAATAGAAGAAAATTGGCTAAACCTGATAAAGATTATCTTAAACTACAACAACAAAGTTTACACCAAGAAACAAAATTGATGTTGAAGAAAAAAAAAATATATATATATATACTCTATGAAGATTAGAAATATGTCATGCATATGTTCATTTTTATGTTGCAAATTTGGTTAATGCGATGATAAATTAAAAGAGGAAAGGAGGAAGGAAGGAAGGAAGGAAGGAAGGAAGGAAGGAAGGAAGGAAGGAAGGAAGGAAGGAAGGGAGGAAGGGAGGAAGGGAGGGAAGGAAGGAAGGGAGGAAGGGAGGGAAGGAGGAAGGGAAGGGGGAAAAAAGAGAGAGAATGAGAGAAATTTACAATAAGTGTTAAAGGAGTTCAACAGATAAGTAAAAGTTTCCAGTACATTACATTGTGTAGCGTACACATCATGGTGCATATGTATGACCTCAATTCAAATAAGAACTGTCACTGTCACTGTCACTGTCCTACTGTTGTTCATTCAATTTGCACTAGCGGATCCAGTAACGTTTCCAATGTGAGACTTGTTGTTACTGTGTTTGGCATATATCAAATGAGTCATGGGTAGCTTCCCAGGCTTTGCCCTGCGGTCGAGATATTCTGGATAGCTTATGCGACTCTTTTAGAGGGGCAGAGGAATCTTTGCCAATCTTTGGTTGGCTGCGTGCAAGGCAAACACCCTACTGGCTGTGCTATTTCTCCAGCACTCAAACAAGAAAACAAAGTTTAATTTTAGCTTGCTAAGGGATTTTTAACAATTTTCAATAATGAATTAAAGTCTTAGTTATATGGAATTTATCTATTCCCTTTCTTGAAATATATTTTTTACTTATATAGGCCTACTCAGAATTTACACTTTAAATTTTCTTGGTTCTCTTTACTCTTACTAAATTTGATATTATATATTGTAACTAATTAATGTACACTCAAATATATTTCCATATAATTTAAAAATAAAATTTTATTTATAACGAATGACAGGACGATTACCACAATGAAATTCAAGTTTAAAAGACAATTAACAAAATGTATTTAGATTCATAAATGAAATTATGTAAGTAACAGTAGGCATTATTTTATATCGTGATTTGAATTCTTTATTTACATAGGTTAAAATCATAAAGTTATCAATCATCACAAATCGACGTCTACTAATTTATTTTCTTATCATTTCATCTGCCATTCCTTTCAGTTTTGTTCCAACAAAAGTAATATGAAGTAAAGTTTATGTTTATCTGACTACCAACAAATATGGGGAAGGTTGGAAGGCAGTAAGGGGACATATATGCTTAGACAACTATATTAAGAATAACTTTGTAAATCACAATGCTTGAATAAAAATAAGTTTTAAAAGTGTTTAGTGCTTCAATTAGTACAGTGATGGAAGGAAGCACACAGTCTCATGGAGGATATGATGTGGAATATGGTATGCATGAAACCCTCACTAAATGTATTATAAATCATGGTGCCTAAAATTAAAAACTGAATTAAAGTTGCTTCTTTTATTAATATAAAACTGGTAAAAGCAAAAGGTAAGTTTTGCCACATAAAGTTAAGCAACATAAAGTAATTTTTTTAAAAAGATTGATTTCCAGTCCTAAACCTAGTCAAAGGTAGATAGGAACTCAAAGAATAGCGAAGACCAAAGCTATAGTTCAACAGGTTGCAGCATATTTTCTACAGACAAGATGCCTGGGCTCTATTCCTGCCATGGCATTATCCCTCTCCGCCTTCACCCAGCATCTCAGAGCTAGGAGTAAACTTTGAGCAGCAGTGCACAGCCCAAGTAAACAAACCCAGGGTAAAAATATTGTACTTAAGTCGCTCATACTTAACTCCAAGAAAATTCAATGAAGAAAAAGTCATCTCAATTAGCACGAAACAATTGAAAAGTCATAGAGAAAAAAATATACCGCCTAGAGGCTGGAGCAATAGTACAGCAGGTAGAGCTTTTGCCTTGCACGCAGCAGATCCGTGTTCAATTCCCAGCATCCCATATGATCCCCTGAGCACTGACAGGAGTAATTCCTGAGTGCAAAGCCAGGAGTAACCCATGTGCATTGCAGGGTGTGACCCCAAAAGCAATAAATAAATAAATAAATAAATATAGCATAAATGAAGCCTATATACCTCACAGATCACACAAAAAGTGTATGAATTGATCTAATGTAAAAGACTGATACATCTAATGTAAAAAGAAAAAAATGAGCAGAAAAATAAGAAAAAATTGTTATGGCTAAAATATTCAAAACTTTTCATATATAACACCTGAAACTTGATGTATAAAAATACATTGTTTCACCCAAACCGGAAGACTTTTTCCCTTGAAAAGAGAATGCAATAAGATAGATAAAATAAATTATGAACTGAGGGAAAATACTTGCGAAGTTTTCATTTGAGAAGGACATTTTTTGTAGAGTATAGAATTCTCAGAAAAATCAGTAATAGTTTCTATTCAAAATAATAAGAACAATCATTTTAAGGGGTAGTTCAACAAAGATGCAGGGATGGAAAATGCAAATGAAAACACTTCATAATTTTTCTCTTTCAAAAATTGTTTATTATTAGCAATATTTGTTTATCAAGATAGCAACAACATTTTATAAAGTGGTAGAGTGAATATATATGCTTGATTAAGAAATAATTTAGGATAATTTTTTATTACAATGCATAAATGCACCAAGATTGCTACAAATTTTAATTGTTCAATTTTTGAACTTAGAAATGTTTTTAGCTCTTTACAGAATTATTTTGTACCATGTTTTATTTTATCCCCACCTACTTCTTCATGAAAGCATTTCATATATATCAGTCTTTCCTTTATAATTTTCCAGTTAAATTTAACATTAAGTATTCTTTTGTCTTTCTTTTCTGTCTTCTCCAGGAGAACAAAAGCGTTAGGAATGCAGGCTATGTGTGTTTTGCTCATTGGCATTCCCTAATGATTGAGAAAAGCTGATAGAAGGTGTTCAGTAAATATTTGCTGTGTTCTTTTCCTTTAATCTGTTTATAATGTCAAATTACTTCATTAGCAAACATGATATAAAAACATGCTAGTATTCTTGGAACACTCCCTACATATGCATGCTTTAATTTTAAAGCTTTGCTATCTTTTTTAGGCTGATATAAACCTTAGAATATGGATATTTGGAGTTGTGTGTCTTTTTATCTTCTGTTACATTTCTAGGGTTCAATTCCTCCACCTCTCTTGGAGAGCCTGGCAAGCTACTGAGAGTATTTCGCCCACACGGCAAAACCTGGCAAGCTATCCATGACGTGTTTGATATGCCAAACACAGTAACAACAAGTCTCACAATGGAGACATTACTGGGCCTGCTCGAGTATATTAATGAACAACAAGAGGACAGTGACAGTGACTGTTACATTTTTAGTACTTTTTTCTCCTGCCTATCGCTATCATTTGATTCTTTGGTGAATCTTTAGAATTATATTCAAAACAAGTTCATTTTTCATTAATATTATATTTGATAAAGTTGCTAAGCTTTAAAGGAGGCTCTTCTATTTAATACAAATTTTAAGCGTATTTCTTAGATTATATCTATTGACCTTATACTCTATTTTTCAAAATCTTGCTATTCCATAAAGCATCTATTTTGTTATGAAATTTAAATCCAATACTAATATTTTAGATATACTTTTTAAATATCTAAAATTATTTCATTTTTAATTATTTGATTAAAAATTAAAAATCATTAAAAACAACAATAATAACCCATGGTGCTCAGGGCTTACTTTTGCCTTTGGGCTCAAGTATCATTCCTAGGGGACTCAAAGGAACAAACGGAATTTCAAAGATTCAACCAGTGTCAGATACATGCATGACAATCACCATACCTACTATACTACTGATCTGTAGCACTGCACTGTCTGTAGCACTTCCTCCCGTTGTTCATCAATTTGCTTGAGCGGGCACCAGTAACATCTCACAACAAATTGTGAGACTTGTTGTTACTGTTTTGGACATATCATATATGTCACAGGTAGCTTGCCAGGCTTTGCCATGCTGGCGAGATAGTCTTGTTAGCTTGCCTGGCTCTCCGAGAGGGGTGGAGGAATCAAAAACAGGTTGGCCGTATGCCAGTCAAATGCCCTACCAGCTGTACTATCACTCCAGCCCGTACTATTATTCTGATCCCACAAAATATATTATTTATTTAACTTTGTTTTGTTTTTTGTTTTGGGACCACATGCGGCTGTGCTTAGGTCTTATCCCTTCTTCTGCTATGCTTCAAGGATCGCTCTAGGCAGACTTCAGGAACAACATGTACTTCCTGAAATATAACCCTGTTTTGCCATGTGCAAGGCCCTACTTGCTGTACTATTGTTCGGACCAGAATAATTTAAGACACCTGTTTGTTCCTGAATATTGTGTTTCTTAATGAATGTCTAAATAAATTGTATAATTCAATAGTAATTTTATAAATGTAAACTTTTTAATCTATTGTAGAAAATATATGTTTTTGATATTTTTACACAAACTGATATTTATTTAATATCAATACCAATTATTATTTTTTTATTTTGCTTTTTGGATCACACCTGGCAATGCACAGGGGTTACTCCTGGCTCTTCACTCAGGAATTACTCCTATTGGTGCTTGGGGGATCATATGGGAGGCTGGGAATCGAACCAGGGTTGGCCGTGTGCAAGGCAAACGCCCTACCTGCTGTGCTATCTCTCCAGTCCCCAAATATTATTTCTCGTATTGATATTTTCCAAAGTAATGCTCTTAGAAACCATATTTTCTGCTCCTTACTGACACTATCTTTTGCACTACTTAATTTTAGGATTTTTCCACTTCCTTGTATTTGAAGAGGGGCTATGTATAGTTTCATTGCATTATATGTATGTACATATATATTTTTACATAAATGCATTTGGATTATCTAAAAACTTGGCTACTGTTTTGAGTTTCTTTCAACTATTTTTATATTTCTCAATGATTAAGAATTTGAATAACATTATTTTAAAATTTATTCTATTTTAAATTATTTTATGCATTTAAACATTTTTATTAATTTAGTCAAGCAAGATCATTTAAAAATATTTTATGTAGTCACAGTGAAACTATAGTTATTTTTTATTGGGTTTCAGGCATGTAATGTTTCAAAACCAATCCCTTCACAAGGATCTCTTTCCCTCCACCAACTCTCCATGCTCCATATGCTTCCCTCCACCAGTATGCCTTTGAGACATGTTTTGTAAATAAATTTTTGCATTGTGGTTTATAGTACTGTTGCTCTTAGGGTTTCATGAATAATACCTTACCACCTTTCAGCACTACTTCCTCTACTTATTTGAATATTTCCTTCCACCATAGTTGACCTTTTGGAAAAATATATTAAATGCATATCCATAATTTTAACTGCATTTTTGTGGTTATATGTATGATACTTTTCATTTAGTTCCTTTTCTTAAGTTAGGTATTTGGGGTCCATCAGTTTAATTTTTTTAAAAAAAACATATTTTGCTTGTTTTCTTTAACTTTTTCCTTCTTCTGTTTTTTCCCCCATCTTGGCTCGTTTTATTTTGGAGTAATATTCTACTGTGCTAAGCACTTATTTCTGACTCTGAGCTCAAGGATGACTCCTTTCTGCTAGTTGGAATCATGTGGTTATGGGATCAAACTTGGATCAGCAGCATACAAAGCAAATTTTCTATCTGCTTTACTATCTTGCTAGTCCTTAGTTTTCTTTTCTAAGAAAACTTTCAATGAAATCCATTAAAATTCATTGATTGTTTTCAAAATAGGTGCTGATTGGCACATGTATACATTTATTTTATTATGTGTTTTGTTTATGTCTGTGTTCATTGTTAGTTTCTTGGCACACATAGTTACTTATTTACTCATGCATTTTGTTTTTATTTATGTTCATCATTAGTAGATACTTCTTAGGTCTATATTTGGACCACCCTGCCTGAGTTGATGGTCTCTTTTTAGTAATTTGCATGTGTGTTTTTCAGGATAATTTTGCAATTTACTCTGCAGAATGAACACTATCAAACTGTAAATACATACAAAGTCCAGATAAGATTACATTATCTCAGGAGTACTTAAATCATTCCACAAAGTCCATCACAACAAAGCCTACTACTTACTGACTGAGAACAAGTTATCAGTCATTAAGGCTGATAACTTTTTTATCCTTTTCTAATTGCTGAGAAAAAGTTCAAGTTGCTCACTGGCCTTCATTTCCTTTCATATTCCTGCATAAACCCCATAGTGTTGGCATGAAAAGATCAAGTAATTGAGCCCCCACATCACTTTACCTGTGGACAACATGTTTTTCTTATTTGTG
This sequence comes from Sorex fumeus, assembly GCF_029834395.1. NCBI lineage: Eukaryota > Metazoa > Chordata > Mammalia > Eulipotyphla > Soricidae > Sorex > Sorex fumeus. Next base: position 39,203,637 of record NW_026606065.1, read on the forward strand.
TATTTTATATTTTATGTAATTTTTGAGTATCCAACTCTGAATTCAATATATTATACCCGGAATTTATTCCTATGCAATTAAGAAAATACAAACCTAACATAATCTTGGCCATCCATTTGCCAAAGTCCCTGAGTCCTAATAGGGTGTTAGTTTGCTATCATTTGTAGAGTTTTCTTTTGTTTGCTTGTTTGTTTTGCTGTGTATTTGGACACCACACTCAGTTATGCTCAGGACTCTTAGCTCTTCACTCAGTGAACACTCCTGGTGAGAGGATGAGACCATATGTGGTGGTAGGGATCAAACCCAGCAGGGCCTTATGCAAGGCTAATACTTCATCATCAGGTTTGTTGATGTGTTTGTTTATTTTAGTTTCCCAGGCATGAGAGATCATCATAATTGCTGCACTGATTAGTGACTATTCATAATCATAACCCATTCACAGATGTAGTTTAGATTGACTGTTCCCAAGCATAAAATGCCACTGTGCCTCTAACTTTACTAAACATTTTAATTTTAGCACTTTTGCCAGGTGTGTGCTAGACATTGATTTTTTTTACTAGTGTTGTTTATTATTAAAATAGAGGAACTGACCATATGGATTTACATGAATATAATATTGGTTCTGAAGAAAAGGTGCATCTCCTGCAGTGGTGAAAAATTAACTGGCTCTAATAGAACATCTTTCACTGGAAATTTTCTATTGATGCAGGAGCCTACAAGAATGTGTTTTTGTGGAAAATGTTACCAATAATTACTCAGTAATATTTACAGTGAAATTTCATTTTTCCTTACAATATGAATATTAAGTTTTCAGTATAATATATAATATATAATATATATAATATATATAATATATATATATAGCACTACACTGTCCTCTCATTGTTCATGGATTTGTTTGAGTGGGCCCAGTAATGTCTCCATTGTGAGACTTGTTACTGTGTTTGGCATATGGAATTCGTCACGGGTAGCTTGCCAGGCTTTGCCATGCAGGCGAGATACTCTTGGTAGATTGCCAGGTTCTCTGAAAGGGGCAGAGGAATAGAAACTGGGTTGGCCATGTCAGCATCCACGTGCAAGGCAAAAGTCCTATCTGCAGTTCTATTGCTCCTATATATATATATATATATATATATATATATATATATATATATTTTTTTTTTTTAATTTATTGAGGGGGCATCTGGCTCCTGGTGATAGAAGATCTCTCAGGCCACACATGTCTATGCTCAGAGGACCATGTGGTGTTGACTTTTGCTTCCAGTACCTCAACACACAAGAATTTGTCCTCTTCCACTTAGGCTACATTCATTGCCCCATCTGGATATGCCATGATTCAAGTTAGCATGCTTTAATGAATAGTCTAGATATTCTGAACAATAGACTCAAGTCCTCTGACACCTGTGATTCATTTATTTTCTGACAGGTCGGATCAATTTTCAACCAGTTCTATTGCAAGCACATGTCCGTGGTGATTTACACTTGGAATTTCTCTCCTTTACAATCACTTTATGGAAAACTGTGCTGAAGTTGATTAAGTTCATAGTACCAGAAATGTTTCCAGAAAGCATATCCAGTTTTCATGAAGTGAAAAAATTATCTCCCCAAGTGTGACTTTTGTTAGTATTTTCCAGACTTTGGTTTTCAGTGGCTCAAAGGACCTGTATTCTGCTTCCTGCTTTCAAATTTGTACTTTAAAGGTAATATTTACTTGTTCTCTAAAATATTCCCTGTTTGTTTTCTCCCCAGAAAAACTGATCCATTGTTTCCTTTATTAATGCTATGAAGATGACAAATTGACTTTGCAACGTTGCCTGAGCACAGTAAAATTCCAAAATAAATTGATTCCCAATGGAGTCCCAAGGATGCCTCTGCACTCAGAGAGAGCACTGTTGATCTTTAAGAGAAAAACCTGTCACTGCTACTTTATTTCAGACTTTCTCCTTGGTTTTACCCTATTCTCTACCTACAATTAAATAAATAGTGTCTGCATCTCTTTATTTATAATGAGAGTCACAGCCTAGAACTTCTGATTTACATCAGTGGGAGGTAAACATTGGTATTGAAAGATACACTCTAAATTAAGAGATTGGGGTGGAGAGGCTCTTCATAGACTTTATCCTCCACTGTATAGAGGATAGAGATGAGCATGACAAATCTACAAAATATCCTGCTTTTAATGTTTTGAACCATAATCATTTCTCCCTTATCACTTTAGATATAGTAATATCCATTTTGAGGTATGTAGAAATTACCTCTCACCATTTTTAATCATTTGGGGGAGGAGGCGCACCCAGTAGTGCTCAGCACTCAAGTACCACTCTTGGCAGTTTTCAGGGTGCCATGTGGGCTGTATATCAACTGGGTTGGCAGTGTCAAGGCCAGCACTTCCCTTCCTGTACTAACTCAACGAGCCCCACAGAATTTTCTCAAAGACAAGGTTTAATAAGCTACATGTGAGTCATGTATTGCATCGCAAATGTGATAATATAAATGGAGTTCATTTATGAAACCAGTATATCATCATGAAAGAACAGTAACCAATTATATAATAAGCCCTCCACTTAATAATACAATTATTAACGAATGTAGTATTGACACTTCTGAAAAATTTATCTTGAGATGTAGCAAATAACATTGGCTTCATTTTAGACTTCATTACCTTTTCTCATGTTGTGGAGACTCAAGCATGTCATTATTACAGCCTTGTGGTAGTTGTTATTCTAAGAAAACTTAGTGTTTTTGTAGTTCACCAGCCACAACTTAACTCCCTTCTGAGCAAAGTCAGAAGCTCCATAAATATAGTAATGCGATGAGAAAAACTTGACACTGCCGAAAAAGAATTCAAACTTCCACAGTTACATGCTCACGTTCGACTAAAATAATATAGCTGAGTACAGGATTTTGGGGTGATTTATTTTGATGTAGATTACTGTTTTCTCATGGGAGGCAAACTTTCTAACATTCAAGTATGGAGTATAACTTGGTATAATATGATGACTGTAGTTTAGTTGTTGAGGAAAGGAACATGCAAAAGCAATGTTCCCTAAGGCCTACCTTTTCTGACTATAATTGCCTTATTTCCAGCTTGATTTCTTTGATGCTTTCTATTAACATGATATCATGTCCTCTAAGCACATATACTTTAAAGGGTTCAAAATTTACCATCTTTGTTGAACAAGCTAATGCTAATGGAGGCCAATCTACTTTAGTTTCATATTCTTATGCATTTCAAACAATCAAATCTCAGCAAGGATAAACTGGGAAACAAACAAACAAACACTGTCCTCTCGTTGTTCACCGATTTGCTTGAGCGGGCCCAGTAACGTCTCCATTTTGAGACTTCTTGTTACTGTGTTTGGTATATGGAATACATCATGGGGAGCTTGTCAGGCTTTGCCATGCAGGCGAGATACTCTCGGTAGCTTGCCAGGCTCTTCGAGATGGGCGAAGAAATCAAACCCAGCTCGAATACCTATGTAAATTATCTGACAGATATGATATGGAGCAAGTGGATTTTCTTTTCCTCTATATACCTAAAGCCATACAGAATATATTTAAGCATTTCTATTATTGAGATAAATGTCAGAACAATTCATGGTACTATGAAATGTATGACATTGTATTATTTTATACATTTTGATTTATTTATAGTGTCTGACAGAAACAGAATTTTTGAAAGCTGTTCTATTTAATACAATTTATAAGAAAAATATAGGGATATAGGCTACAGTTATGAAATGATGTGCTAAATATTCTTTGTTTATTTGTTTAAATAATTTTGAAGCATTTGGGTCACATGTCCAATATTCAGGGTTTATTCCTGGCTGTGTGCTCAGAGATTACTCCTGGCAGGGCTTTGGAGAGCATGTATTTTACTGGGAAATAAATCTGGGGCAATAGTGTGCAAACCAGTCACCCTACTTCATGCACTATGCCTCCAGCCCTATATTTTTAATTTTTAATTCACCCTCTGTAATCATAGTCATGCAATCTACACAAGAAGTATCTTAATAGATTCTTTCAGGAACAAAGATAAGAAGTTTCTTTAGAAAAGACACTGAAATATAAACATCCATCATATCTACTAGGTAAAGGTAAAGGCCCTCCCGTTGATCGTCGATTTGCTCGAGCGGGCCCAGTAACGTCTCCATTGGAGACTTTGTTGTTACTGTGTCTGGCATATCGGAGAGCCCGGCAAGCTACCGAGAGTATTTGATATGCCAAACACAGTAACAACAAAGTCTCCAATGGAGACATTACTGGGCCCGCTCGAGCAAATCAACGATCAACGGGAGGGCCTTTACCTTTTTTTTTTACCATATCTACTAGAGACAGGAGACAGTTGCTCCAAAGAAATGTTTATTTTCTTCAAAACTTGAGGCATATCGTTTTATTGTTTTCTACTGATTTTGCACTGACTCAAATTGTCACCATTCTTTGGGTCATAAAGTTTGGGAATAGAAAGTATAATAAAAGATACTCTAAATAGTGGAGTGTTGCTTTTCATAAAAGCACTTCTTTGTCCCCTAAGCATGTTGAAAGGCTCCATAGTCAGTGAATAACCCTTCTGGATATCATTCTAGGGGTAGCTAAAATATCAATTCATGCAACATTATTTTTATTCATTAATAACCAATTTCAATATTCAAAGTTTTAACAAGCTAAAACATTTCACTTCTGATAACTTTTTCTCTTGTTTTTTATATTTAAAAAGATATTAACTACTAAAACAGGACAATATAGTGGTAATGAAACAAATCATTTCATAGATTTTTTTCACTTCAAGACAATTCTTTAAAACTTGGAGCAATATTTAGAGAAAAAAAACATGCATGTTTGTCAGTTCAACTAAACTTTTAAGCTATCCTGTAAAGTCTATGGCTTTAAAATGTAGGCTGAATAAAAGCATAATTAATAAGAGATCATCCTGAATCTGCATCTCCTGATGCATAAAAAGGTGATAACTGTTGTGTTTTCCAGAAAGCATGGTGACCCTAGATCCATTCATCTTGATGTTGTGAAGGGAGCACTTTCAGATGAGCCTGAAAGGGCCAGAGAGATTGAGCAGAGGTAAAGTACTTGTCTTGTCAGTGGCAACTGTGGTTTGAACTCCGGTGCCACATATGATACTATGAGCAACTTCTCTTTACTAGTCTTTTGTGTACCCTTTTGTTCTGGTCCTCATACCTTTTCCTAAAGAGAAGCGCCTTAGTTTAACGTAGTCCCATAGTTAACATTTGCTTCCATTTTTTTTTTTTTTTTTTTTTTTTGCCCATGGCATCGAATCCCTAACAAAACATCTAGGGTAAATGTCATTGAGTGTTCTATGTTTTCTCAATATAATTTATTTTTGTTATTGAGTTTACATTTGTTATTGAGGTCATTAATCCATTTTCGCTGGACTTTTGTATATGGTGTTAGCAAGGGTCTGAATTTATTTATTTGTATGTGACTAAGCAGTTTTTCCAACAGCACTTTTGTATTGTTCCATTTCATACCTGTTTCTCCTTTTTAAAGATTAATAATCCATATACCTGAGGTTCTTTATTGGGACTCACACTGTTATTTCATAGATCTGAGAGTCTGTATTTATCCTATTTACACACAGTTTTTTTAACTACTACTCTGTAGTATAGTTTGAATTTGAGGGAAAGAAGTCCTCTCATGTTCTTTCATGTAGGATTGCTTTGGTTACTCTTGGAAGGGGTGGGTTTGTTTTACTCTATAAAAATTTTAGAAGTACTTGATAATATTATAATACATAAATATATGGATATACAATTGTGATATATACTTATATAGATGAGTTGATGAACCAAATCATCTATATATATATATATATTTGAGTTCCCCAAAGAGGAATCGAAAGAGCTATACTTGGAATATCATATCACGTTTCATCCAAGTGAGAGAAGAAATCTGGAATTCCGACCTCTGTGGATGATAGAGAATCAGGGACGTCTTCTCGTTGCCAAGGTACTGAAAATCAGATGGGTCAGACACGTAATGCTATTCAGAGATGACCGCAGGACTAGAACTGTTACTGACTAGATTCCACGGGACGTCAAAAGAATGCTTGGCCACCCACCTACAAGATGGTCAGATATCTTCATCAAAACCCTGAACAAATGTTTTGAGGCTCTTCATGTTCCTGGAGCGAGCAGATGCCACTGGGCTATACTAGAATGCAACAGGGACGGATGGAGACATTACTGGTGCCTCCTTGAGAGAATCGATGAGCAATGGGATGACAAGTGACAAGTGACTATTATATGGATATATAATTATAATATATAATATCCTTAAAATATATCATAAATATTTTACAGGGACTTAATTGAAAGTAAGTAATATTTGAACTAGATAGCCATTTTACAATGTATTTATCCTTCCAGACTTTGAGCCTGGGACAATGCTTCTCTCTAAATCTAGAAACACATATATCTGAAAGACTTGAACATTTCATTTATTATATACTTGAAAACTACCTTTTTTTTGGTTGGTTTTGGCTTTTAGGTCACATCTGGTGGTACTCAGGGCTTACTCCTGCCTATGAACTCCTAGAAGTGCTCAAGGAGCCATATGTTGTGTTGGGGATTGAACCCAGATAAGTGATCTATCAGCTATACTATTGCTCTGATGCAAGTAACTTCACATTAAAAGGTTTGGGTATAAATATCTAATAATAATACACTTTATTGACCCTTGTAATCTCTACCATTACTATTTGTTAGACAACTTTAAAAATATGGTTTGAGGTTTCATTAGTTTTTTACAATCTATTTGCGGAAATTTTCTATGATAAAAGATACCATAAATCTAGCATAGATTTGCTTGAGCGGGTTCAGTAACATCTCCAATGTGAGACTTGTTGTTACTGTGTTTGGCATATTGGATATGTCACAGGGAGCTTGTCAGGCTTTGCCATGCGGGTGAGATACTCTCAGTAGCTTGCTGGGCTCTCCGAGAGGGGCAGAGGAATTGAACCTGGTTCAACCGGTCTGGCCGACAACAAGGCAAACACCCTACCACGGTGCTATTGCTCCAGCCCTAGGTACCATAAATATTTTTTAAAATTAAAAATATTAGGATTCTCCGAATGGTTAAAAGGCACATGAGAAAATGCTCCACATCATTAATCATCAGGGAGATGTAGATCAAACAACAATGAGATATCATTTCACACCACAGAAACTGGCCCGTATCCACAAGAACAAAAGCAACCGGTGCTGGCGCGGATGTGGCAAGAAAGGGACACTCCTTCACTGTTGGTGGGAATGCCGACTGGTTCAGCCCTTTTGGAAAACATTATGGGCGATTCTCAAAAAATTAGAAATTGAGCTCCCATTTGATCCAGCAATACCACTCCTGGGAATATATCCCAGAGAGGCAAAAAAGTATAGTCGAAGTGACATCTACAATTGTTTGTTCATTGCAGCACTCTTTACAATAGCCAGAATCTGGAAAAAACCTGAGTGCCCAAGAACAGATGACTGGTTAAAGAAACTTTGGTACATTTACACAATGGAGTACTATGTAGCTGTTAGAAAAGATGAAGTCATGAAATTTACATACAATTGGTACTACGTGGAAAGTATCATGTTAAGCAAAATGACTCAGAAAGAAAGGGATAGACATTGAAAGATTGCATTCATCTGGGGAACATAAAGTAACAAAATAGGAGACTAACACCCAAGAACGGCTGAGATTAGTACCAGGAATTTTACTCCATGGCTTGGAGGCCAACCACACATGTTAGGGGAAAAGGGAGCTCAGATAGAGAAGGGAGCACCACATAAAGGGTGCTGGGAGGATCCTCCCAGGATGGGAGAAGCATGCTGAAAGTAGACTATAGACCAAACATGATTGTCACCCATTGCCTCTTTTGCAAACCACAACACCCAATAAGAGAGAGAGAACAAAAGGGAATGCCCTGCCACAGAGGCAGGGTGGGATGGGGGGATAGGGGGTGGGAGGGATACTGGGATCCGTGGTGGTGGGAAATGGGCACTGGTGGAGGGATAGGTATTTGATCATTGTATAATTAAAACCCAAGCACAAAAATGTGTAAGTCTGCATTGTACTTCATGATGTCTCACTATTAAAAATTTAAAAAAATATATATTCGGATTCTAGTTTATTTTGAGTTATCCTGTTAACTAAATAAGAATTTTTATTTATATATTTTACTCTACTATTCTATTGTCAAATTTATATCACCATTCTATATAATAATATAGAAATATCACACCAGAAATACCAATTAGCTTGGATTAAATATGAATAAAAATCAATGTATTTGTTTATAATAATATATACTTATTTGCTCCATACTTTATCTTACAGGTAAACCATAATAATGCCACTAAAAATTCTACTATATAGTGAAAAAGATAAACATATGAATGATTTCAGAGAAAATTTTCAAAATAATTAAAAAAAGGTGCAAAGGATTAAATGATTGGTTTATTCATTGTTAGTTTATTCATATACAGAATTAATTCATACATTACTCAAAACAGAGGTCATAAAACTTATTGTTCTGCAAACCAATGATATTTATAAAATTACTGAAATATTGGAAGTTCATAAAAAATTATAATTATTGTTTTCATTATTTGGCATCTTATTTCCTAAAATGAAGCCACATATATAAATCCTATAATTGCTTTTAGAGTGCAATATTCTGATCAGAAATAAAAACTACATTATTATAGATTCTGAAAAAATGTTCAAAATATGTCTGTAGTAATTTACAATTTCGTACACTAGGAAGCATATATATTCCCCTATTGTTCATAGCATTTTAGTAATTAGGATAAATGTTCTAAGCATTTGCAGACGTATGACGTTTCAGCAACTCCTTAACCATTTCCCAGTCAATATGGGTCTTTTAATGGTAATTTATTCTGCATGTCACACCTTAAAAATTCCAATAATCACTATGTGATTTGTCTTTCAGTGAAACTTAAAGTGATTTTATCAAAATTAGGCTAATCAGATGAAGGAAAATCAAATAAGGTGGAGAGAATGAAAATAAGGTGGAGAGACTTCCCCCCACCACCGCTTTATTTATTATTGTATCCATCACATGTTGTTTTAGTAAATTCATAGGAAAATAAAATCTTCAGGCACTGATACGACAACTCTATTAGTGTAACTTCTCTGTGATCCTTCCGTAATATCTTTGGTGATGAAAAATTCTAATCCATGCAGAACAACTGCTAGCTCAACTATCCCATCAATAGCTACATGGATAAGTAATCAAAGACATTTAGGTATTTGACAGCACACTATGATTATGACTGACTTCTGTGGTCTAACAGTAACAATTGTAGTTATAACCTTGCTATGTCAGTGTTTGATAAATATTTATTGAAGATCTGCAACACTGATCAAGTGTTTGAGGTCTCAGCAATTAATAGGAGTTGCTGCTTTTCTTTTCTCATACTAACAGACTGGGACAATGACAAGCCAGACACAATGAACAGACGTTTCAATGCATTTTAGAAGTTAAATAAATGACATTATGCTAATTATTTTCTGAGATGAATAAAAAAATTTTTCTTTCAAAAAGTATTTAGCTTTAAAGAAGCTCTGTCATAATAGCCTTTTGAGTCCAGATTTAAAAGAAGATTAATAACCAGCCATGTAAATAAGAAAATTTTAAGGAATGTCTTAAAAATAATATCAATGACATAATAAAAGCCATATCCTCATTTCAAAATTTTTTTAATTTAATACCTTAACACCACATTTTCCTAACTTTACATTGAGGCTCAAGCTCTAAATCTGTGGTTTCCAGTCCTATATATGTGAAATAAAATCATTTTGAAAACAAAAACATTTAAATAAAAATGTATTTGTTCTATCACAGACAACTGAATCCCAAGTTTTAAAACTTAGTAAACAAATTTTTCTTTTCATTTTCCCCCTTTTTTGGAGGGGGGTGGTGTTGACTGGGGGTATTCTTAAAGCTGACATCTAGCTCTGAATTGAGAGATAACTTCTGGTGGGCTTCGAGGATCATATGGGATCATATGTGATCATACGAAATGCCAGGGATCAAACTTGGAAAGAAAGCACTTTACCAGCTTTACCATATCTATTGCCCCAGGGTAAATAACATTTCATTAAATTTCCCAATTTATAATGCTCAGTCAAAATAGAAAATCATTTCTTTATTCATCATAATATTCTGATTTTATATTAATACGAGCTATATGTTATTTTTAAGTCAAATGCATAATATAGAATAAAGAGTTTTAACATTTACAGTTTATGACCTTATACATTCCTGAGTACTTATTGAGCATGATCATCTTTCCAGTTCCTAGTGGAGTCTGTGAATAAATAAAATGACATGCACATCACCCTGATTTACCCCTATTTTAGTGGTAATCTTGCTAATAAAAATAAAGCTATCGCTGGAGCGATAGCATGGCGGGTAGGGCGTTCGCCTTACACGCGGCCAACATGGCCGACCCAAGTTCGATTCCTCTGCCCCTCTCGGAGAGCCCGGCAAGCTACCGAGAGTATTCGATATGCCAGACACAGTAACAACAAAGTCTCCAATGGAGTCGTTACTGGGCCCGCTCGAACAAATCGACGATCAACGGGAGGGCCTTTTTTAATTTTAAATATTATAACTAAACATGGGCTGGAGCGATAGCACAGTGGGTTGGGTGTTTACCTTGCAATGCAGCCGACCCAGCTGACCTGAGTTCCATTCTTCTGCCACTCTCTGAGAGCCCGGCAAGCTACCGAGAGTAACTTTCCTACACAGCAAAGCCTGGCAAGCTACCCATAACATATTCAATATGACAAACACAGTAACAACAAGTCTCACAATGGAGACGTTACTGGGTCCACTCGAGCAAATTGATGAACAAAGGGAGGACAGTGCTACAGTGCTATAGTTAACTAAAAATAAATTTGGTTGTAGAGAAACAAATTAAATTCTCTAATATGAAGCAATTTTGGAAATACAATCTGTAGTTCTATTACACCTATCTATGAAATCACCTCAAATTAAAGAAAATAAAGACTAATTCTAATAAGATTATTTCACTCTCTTCTTCAAAAAATATCTGATATAATTTTCTATGTTACCCTATAACAAGAATATCTATGAAGACTAATTCTAAGAAATAGCTTTGATGTTTATGGGAAGATTTACTCCCTTAAGTGTATTAATCCCTATATTGACTAGTAATTTATTAAGAAGAGTAACAAAGCACACAAACTGTGGGAATATACTTTCCTTAATCCTCCTACTGTAATCCACACACATGCTATTTTCCCACTTATATCTAGTTTCAAATAGTATTGATTTTGTCGACCTGCCTTTTGGGCTTCAGTACATTTATTTTCTCTATTTGTTGCTTCCAACTTAACACTTTCCTGTCAAAAGTAACAGCCAAAATCAGAATAAAACTACTCTCCTAGGAAGAACAATTTTAAAAATATAGGGATGATGAATTACATTTTGTCTGAATAAACAAATGTACCTTAATAATCTCTTAGTAATTATTACTAAAGTCACTACTATAAGAAATTCTTTGTAGGGACCAGGAAGGTTTACAGCAGGGAGGTGCCTACCTCATATATGTCCAGTAACCAGCATTTGATCCATATGCTCCCCAAAACATGAGCATCCCTGAACACAGATCCAGGAGTAAGCCCTGATCTCTGTAGGCAATTGTGTCCCCAACCCTCTCTCCCTAATTAATAAACAAAATTAAATACCCTATTATTGATCTTATTTCAGTTGGAAAGTTAAGAGTCCATGATATTGATATTCATTTGTTGGACTGAATTAGGCTATTGTTGCTCAAAGGTAGAATACTTTCTTTTATGTATGAGGCTCTGTGCTTGAAATCTGGTTTCATAAGTAGGAGAATTAATTTTAAAATATTAAAGTATTTTCAAAATGAAATTTTAATGCATATATTCATGTATTATATAACCTGGGAACACAAAAATATAGTTTTTTTTTTTTTACTTTTTTGGGTCACACCCAGCTATGCTGGCCTACTCCTGGCTCTGCACTCAGGAATCACTCTTGGTAGTTCTGGGGAACCATATGGGATGCCAGGGATCGAACCCAGGTTGGACGCATGCAAGGCAAATGCCTACCTACTGTATTATTGCTCCAGCCACCCAAATATAGTTATTTTTAAAGTAACTTTATAATATGCTAGACCTCTTGAGAAAGGAGGCCACCATGGAATAGTTTAATTGAGTTTAATTGTGTGATACGTATAAGTTAATCAGAGGAAGGTATTAGATCAATTAGTATATCCAGCTCTTGGAAATTGCTTTGGTGTTTAAGCAATTCTAGTTCTTTTTTTTTTAAAGTACAGCATTTTATTGCTATCAATTAATAATGTTAAGTTTAACATGTTGTTTTCCCCCATTTTTTAAATTTAAATAACCTACATTCTATCATAAGAATCATAAAATGCACATAAAGATATTTTAAATTTTACCAAAGGTTTTCCTCTAATTAAAGTTTTAAAATAAGCTATTAACTTTTTTTTCTTTTTTTATTGAATAACTGTGGGGAAAGTTACAAAGCTTTCAGGTTTAAGTTTCAGTCATGCAATCATCAAACACATTTCCCTTCACAGTACTTATTTTTCACCACCAAGAAACCCAATATATCCTCCCCCCAACCCTCTCAATGCCTCTAAGGCAGATAATTCTAGTTAACACTCTATCTAGTTTGATTAGATTCATTGTTTCGACAAAAGATGCACCATTATATTTAGAGTTTACACCCCAAAATCAGACCTGCTGAAAAGGAACTGTGAAATAATTTGTTTTCTACAGCTGTTTACAAGAATAAAATGATGTCATGCGGCCGCTATCTCGGCTGCGTGATTTTGGATTTCTGGTATTTTACTTATTAAGCCCGGAAGTATTTCTGCTGAGAGTCAGATAACTATGTGATTGGTTTCTGTGGCTCTGGAGTCATGGCCGTGCTGGAGAGCCACTCGTGGGGGGCAACTTGTGACCTCGGTAGGGTGTGAAGGATGAGCTGGGAATGCCCTACTTCTCATGAAGTTTCAGTTGCCCTGTCACGACTGGCTCATACCTGGCTTTCCAAAAAGCTTCGAGCAATTCTAATTCTTAAATGCTTCTAATATAACTTTATAAAAAGACAAATTATTATCCAGTACAAAGTTTCTGCAATGCCAAATTTTATTTGAATCATTTTGTTTGCAAATGAAAGAAATTAATCTCAAACTATCATAGAAACAGAAACAATGAATTTTCAAATATCAAAATTATCTAAAGGACTTCATTAACTAGACCAAACAGCCCTTTCTCAATAGGGTCACCCCTGTTCTAATTTGGCTTTGATGTATTTAAAATGCCTGTATCACTGTAAAAAAGAAGATATGACTTCATTTCATATTCCCAATATCAATTATTTTCTAGTTCTTTACTCCCAAACTAACAAAGGAACTTTGTATATATGTCTATAGACAGAGTAGCATATTATGATTTTTTTAATTAAGGCAAATGCTAGATTAAATTTTCCCCTGTATTACTGAAATTTAAAACAATTTTATCATCCACCATCAATCTAAGATTTGAACAATATTATTAAATGCCACCTATACATTCACCATGTGTCTGAAAAAAGACTACTCTTGAGAAAGAGATTCTGGGTCAAATACTTCAAACATTCACTTAGTTTACTTGAAGCAATGAGCAATTCTTATGCACTATATTCTGTGCTTTAAAGTTTCTTTAGACTTTTCTTTCTCATAGGATTATAGCTTTTATTTTGCATTGCAAATTATTTTTGTTACTGTGTTTGGCATATCGAATACATCACGGGTGGCTTGCCAGGCTCTGCTGTGCGGGCGATATACTCTCGGTAGCTTGCCGGGCTCTCCGAGAGGAGCGGAGGAATTGAACTCGGGTTGGCCATGTGGGCTGCGTGCAAGGCAAACGCCCTACCGCTGTGCTATCGCTCCAGCCCAGATTATTAAAAAATTAACATCCATCACTTCAGTGCACTTGACATATCAGAGCACTTTTTGAGTTTTAAATAAGCCAAAAGTCAAGAAATAAAAAGCTTCTTCCTTGATAATGAAAAATACCATTTCCCATAAAAATTTTTTGCCCTGATAGTTGTTGCTATTTCTTAAGATAAGTTAGAAGAGAAAAGTCAATTATCTAACAATAAATCCTGCTGCAAAATATTTGAATAAGGTCTAAGGAATGAATAAAGGAAAATCTTCATATTTGCTGAATTTTATGTAGAATATAAAAGCATGACATTAATAGAAAATCTTGTTTAAGAAAGTGTTACAATGACAGAATTTCTCATGATTTTTGAAGATTTGAATGGGACATTTGCTGACTAAAACTTACTTATTCTACAGCTACAAATCACTTACCCTAATTTCTTCCCCATTTATAATTGCTGTCCTTTTCCCTGCAAATGATATAGCAGTTATATTCCAAAGTGTTTCCAAAAGGCATGAATGTGTATTCATACAATAGAATAGCTTTTAAAAGGATCAATTGCAGTAGTTTATTTAACAATTTGATGAATGAAAGTGAACCAATGGAATTTATAGAGAGAAATAACTAGCAGATAGATTGGGTCATTTTGCTGCAATGAGCCAACATTGCAGCTGTTGTGAACTAATTTTAAAAATCTCTAAAAAGTAAATTAGATAACAAGCAGTAAATATCAATAAGAATTTTGGTGTCTTTTTTGTTTTCATGAATGTATTAGCAAGTAAAATGTATAAAAAACAAAAATACTGGAACTGAGCTTATAGTACAGCAGATAGGGCATTTACCTTACATACAACTGACCCAGGTTCAATTCCCCAAATCCCATATGGTCTCCCTCCAAACCTGCACCTCCAGGAAAAATGCTGAATGGGGCCAGGAGTAACCCCTGAGTATCAGTGGGAGTGACTCTCTCACTCCCCCATATAATATTATGAAACAAATATCTAAATAACTAACTTTTAATCTAAGTTTCAGTTTCTGAGAACTGTTCTCTATTCAAGAACTGGTCTTGAAATATATTTCAGCCTTTAATCCTAAAGAATAGAAAAAAATTATGAGAAAGATTGGTCATCAGGAAAGAGCTGCTATAGCTTATTCTGTGTCTAGGCTAGTGCTCTTAGATTTTCCTGTGATAAATGAAACATGACATTTGTGGTAGAGTAGATAATAACATAAATTCATCCCATCATTTTACATCTTCTTAAATACTGTGTTCTCATAGTGCCTCTATTCAAAAGGTTGAATAAGTTCCAAATGATTGTATTCCCTTGGTTAATGAAACATTTTTAAAAGAGTAATTTAGTAGAGGTTGTTATCCCATGTATAATCTTTCTCTCTTACAATGACTTTGGAGCACAGAGGCCTTCCATCTGTACCAGTATGGCAAACAGAATGAAAGATAAAAACTTAGATGAAAACAATTCAAGCAGACATGATAGCATCTTCTAGCCATCAGATATACAAGTTAATTCATCTTAGGTTAAATAAGATAATCAAACACACCAAATACTGGGCTTATTGACAAAACCCAATAGTTTGGAAAGACTTGTTCAATATCAAATTCAAGGTAACATGTCATCGCTCACTAAAATTTTAGTGTACCTTTTATATTTTGCATTTTTGTAGGATTCATTTGTAGGTTACTGTTTCACCCACAGTACTACTTAGTGGTTATTTCTAACTCTGTGCACAGAATAGATTCCTGATGGGTAGCAGGGAGCAAATTCACTGCCAGGAATCAAACCAGGGACTGTGAAATGAAAGGCAAATGCCTTATATCCTGTCCTACCTCTCCAGCTCTAAATATAAAATTTGTTCAACTCAAAACTATCTGTGCATTTAAAAATAAAATTTAAAAGATTTTTATGTTTAGAGACATGTATATGATACATCAATTTATTACTTTTGTTAAGATTAAAGTAAATATTTTTCATATTTGGATTGCTATTATTTAATAAATGAACTTTCATTTATAATTTATAGTATTATATTAATTTAAAAGCACATAAACAATTAAAAATTTCAATATTTCATATTCGGACTCTGCGCCAGGCTGTTTTCATTCGGGGTGTCCCAGAGGGGGGTGGGCAAGAGCACTTCCTCACCTTAGAGACCCAGCACCCGCAGCCGACCTCCACTACCCAACCACCCCCACACTCCAGGCCACTTTTCCAGACACATCATAAGACACTTCCTATCCATTTTCCATAATCACCGCACCATGATTAATGGAGTTCAGATAGTAGGCAACAAATCATAAAGAGAAATATACATATATAATATATAAAGAGAAATATACATATATGTACATATATATGTGTATATAATGTCTCTCGAAGAGCCCAGCAAGCTACCCAGAGTATCCTGCCCACACAGGTAGAGCCTGGCAAGTTCCCCATGGCGTTTTCAATATACTAAAATCAGTGACTTTAACAGGTCTCATTCCTCTGACCCTAAAAGTTCCTCTAATTATTGGGAAAGATGAGTAAGGAGAGGCTGCTAAAATCTCAGGACTGAGACAAATAGAGATGTTACTGGCATCTGCTCGAGTAAATCAATGAACAATGGGATGACAGTGATACAGTGATACAGTGAATACTTCATATAAGTGGAAATTATGGAGTTTTGTCTAGGAGAACTTATTTATTTCTGCTTTTAAAGTGTTTGTAAATAAAATACTTAAGTGGCATGCAACATATGAGAATACTGTGTTTATGCCATGAATGATTCCGTTGGAATTTTTATATTATGATATTTGTTTCTTCTAAACTAAAACAAAAATTTTATAACAGTATGAAATTAAACCATATAAAAGTTTGTAATTCTTCCAGTCTATGGTCTTACTGCAAGTCTTATTAAAATACTAATGGCAATACCAAAACTTATAAAGGATCACATAACACCCACAAAAACTAAGCAATTAAAAAAAAAGAAGATATAAAGCTTTCTGATTTTCAATTCTGTTATAAGGCAATAGAAACTAACATCGTAACTTTATCCTGATGTTCATGCCTAGAATCTTACCTGTTCTCAGTTATCCCCTGAGAGATGAGTAAATGTTGAGTTGCAATCATTTTGCTTCTGTTCATATCCGGCTGTCATCTTCACTTGCAGTAATTAGCCTTAACAATTGTACAGTGTGGAGTCACAGCTGGACTTTGGCATTTTGCTTTAAGTTGAACCAGACTTGGCCTTACTCTCTGATGCAAAGAAAGCCAAATACTGTAATACTGTTTTTTTCCAAAAAATGGGAAAAAAATATTGTAATCCATAGTGCAATAAAAAGAAAAGAAATACTGAAAACCACCTATCCGTTCCTTGATTAACAGTTTATAGGAGTGGAAAGAGGTGTTTGACACATTAGTCTATCTTTGGAAAAACAATAGTTTTTTTTTTTTATTTTATTTATTTATTTATTTATTTATTTTCTTTTTTTATTAGTGAAAAACCATGAGGTACAGTTATAGGCTTACAAATTTTGTGCTTGGGTTTCAGTTATACAATGATCAAGTGCCCATCCCTCCACCAGTGCCTGTCATCCATCCCCATGGGTCCCAGCATCCCCCCTCCACCCTCATCCCCCCCCCCCGTCCCATCCTGCTCTGTGGCAGGGTATTCCCCCTTGTTCTCTTTCTCTTCTTTTGGGTACTGTGTTTTGCAAGAGAGGATTTGAGTGGCAATCATGTTTGGTCTATCGACTACTTTTAGCATGCTTCTCCCACCCTGGGAGGACCCTCACAACATCTCCAATCTCCAAAATCTGGCTTGCCAGATAATCCAGACTTCTAGATAAATGTATAATGTCAATTTCTATTACTTTTTTTTTCCTAAAAGGGTTTTAAAACTGATGCCTACCTTGAAAGTGAAAGACAACAGAAATAAAGATAAATTTTTTATTCTCTTCTCATTTTATTTTGTAGGCAAGTTCAATTTTAACTTATTTGCTTCCTCTGTAAAGAAGTTCTTGTGTGTTGCGAGAAAGTTATTATCTTTGTATAACCTAATTTGTCAATGTCCGCTCTACCTCTCTAAAGGACACTGTTGGGTAGCCACTTCCTTTTAAGCCACAGTTTCATGAACAAAACTTTCATAATATTTTTTTATTTTTTATTCTTTCAAATTTTTACATAGGTGGAAAAAATAAATTATGAGCCCAGAATTTAAGAAACAATTCTACTAATTATTACATAATGCCTCTAAATTTCCTCCTGGAGAACCTCTTGTGAATCTTGAGTAGAGTGAAGGGGCCACATGCACTAATAGGATAGAGGTTACTACCTTATGTATTTAATAAAAAGTAAATAAAAGTGTTCATTTTTTATTATGAATGTCACATATGAAATCTGCAATCTTATATGGAGTGGCAAATCTTCTGAAAGTTTTAAAAATATGAATGCTCAAAGCCAAATGGGCTTCAGACATGAGATAAATAGCATTCTTCTCATTTCTTTTTTTTTAATTTATTTTTTTAAGGCACCATGGTTTATAAAGCTGTTCATGATTAAGTTTTAGGCGTAAAATCTTCTAGCATTAATCCCAACACCAGGGTTAGAGACTGCCCACCAATGTCCTCTGTTTTTCAACCACCCCACCTGTCTCTGGGAGACACTTTTAATTGTATTATTTTAGACTGTGATTTACAATACTGTAAATCACATACAATATATGTTACCAAAAGTGCTTCATACCTGACACTTTCCAACCCAATGCTTTCTTACAGAGCAAGCACTGTCTTGCATTCATAGTCTCAGTGTCCCTGTTCCCACCTTATTCACAATCCCTCCCCTGTTCATTGTCAGTTTTTAAAGTCTTTGGGCAATTGTGACTCATCTATAATGTTGATTTTTATATTCCACATATTTAAGAGATCTCTCATGTCAGTTTCTCTCCTGACTAACTTCACTCACTATTCTACTCTCCAGATCCAGCCATGTAGCAGTAGCACTGTAGCACTGTCCTTCCGCTGTTCATCGATTTGCTCGAGCAGACACCAGTGACGCCTCACAACAAATTGTGAAACTTGTTCTTACTGTTTTTGGCAAATCAAATACATCATGGTTAGCTTGCCAGGATTTGCCATGCAGACAAGATACTCTCAGTAGCTTGCCAGGCTCTCCGAGACGGGTGGAGGAATCGAACCCAGGTCAGCCATGTGCAAGGTAAATGCCCTAACTGCTGTGCTATTGCTCCAGCCCACCATGTAGCAGTGAATTGCATAATTGAATAATTTCAATTATTTTTTACAAGTGATGAGTATTCTTTAGGTGCATGTGCCATATGTGCCATAGTTTCTTTATCTCTAACTGGGTTCTAACCTATTCCATTGATGGAGAATCTGTCCTTATTTCAATACCACACTGTTTTATATTGCTACAAAATTACAGTGAAATTAGAAGTTGCAGAAAATTAAGACTTCATCTATTGCCCTAAGATTGCTTTGGACATTTAGGAGTTGGTGGTGGGAAGGGTGTGTCATATGATAGATGTCGTCTATAATTCTATTTTTGTTGTGTCTCTGTCTGCTTTTGATATCAGGATAATTTTTGTCTCATTGGAAAGTTTTCTATTTCTTTGGCGTTTTGAGAGAGGCTTGAAAAGAGCTTGCAGTAAGTCTTCTTTAAAGGTTTGGAATAATTCACTAGCAATCCCATCTCTGGGATTTTGCTTTGAGGAGACTTTACGTTGCTATATCAATTTTCTCAGTAGTAATTGGTCTTTTCAGTTTTTCCATTTACACTTGGTTCAATTTCTTTGAAGTTTCCTGTGTTGTGTTATAAAGATTTTCCTAACATAAAGATTTGATAAACCTTTACATTTCTGTGTATTTCTTGTGACATCTCTGCTTAATTTCTGATTTTATTTGCTAATGTTCTTCTCTTCTTTCTTTGTGATCCTTCTTAGTGTTTGTCGATCTTGTTTATTTCTCTAAGAACCGACTCTAGTTTTATTGCTCTTTTGTATCCTAATAAATTAATTTTTGCTCTAAACTTTATTCCCTCCCCTCCCCTTCCCTTCCCTTCCCTCCCCTTCCCTTCCCTTCCCTCCCCTCCCCTCCCCTCCCCTTCCCTTCCCTCCCCTCCCCTCCCCTCCCCTCCCCTCCCCTCCCCTCCCCTCCCCTCCCCTCCCCTCACCTCCCCTCCCTCTCCTTTTCCTTTCCCTTCCCTTCCCTTCCCTTCCCTTCCCTTCCCTTCCCTTCCCTTCCCTTCCCTTCCCTTCCCTTTCCTTTCCATTCCTTTCTTCTACTTCATTGGGTTCTTTTTATTGGTCCTTACCTAGTTGCTTAAGATTTGTAGATGAATGATTCTGTGGGCCCTTTCTTTCTTTTTAATCAATACTTGCATTGTTATGAACTCTTGCACAGCTTTTGCTGTGTTCCATAATTTCTGGTAGCTCATAACTTCACTGTTTTCATAAATCTCTTGATTTCCTCTCTGATTTTCACTTTGACTTACTGGTTTTTCAATAATGAACTGCTTAATTTCCAAGTTTTTAAAGTTTTCTTCTCTATTTCTGTGTGTGCCGGGGTTCTGCTTGGGACAGGGAAGGAAAATCTCTAGAACCCAGCCATAGCCATTCTCTAGGCCACTCTCCACACACTCAGATGAGCCTCAAACATGAAGGAAACAGTAGAGGAAGCTAAGTATGAGGGACTCATGACTGAGATCTCCAAGCCTGCTTGGATTGGTACTGGGCCTCCTCCATCCAGATCCCCCATTTTCCAATAGCTTGGCAGTCACACCCACAAACTGCCCACTGTGCCATGTAATCTCATTAATGGCCAAGATCCAGAGACTATAAAAGAAAGCTCCCCAAAAAGAGTGATACAGTATTTCCTGGAGTATGAGGCTGTATTTGCAGTCATGCAACCTCTTATAGTCTAGCCCACTGATGTACCTAAAGCAGCACACATGTGTTTGGTTTTAACATACTTGCTTGTATTTTTCAACCCTCTCAGACAGCCCTGAAAGCTACTGGGAGTATCCCACCTGCATGGCAGAGCTGGTAAGGTACCCGTGGTATATCCCATATGCCAAGAACAGTAACAATAACAGGCCTCATTCCTCTAACCCTGAAAGAGCCTCCAAAATAGCAGCATTGGGATGAATAAGGAGAGGCTGCTGCAATCTCAGGGCTTGGAAAAATGAGATGTTACTGGCACCCGCTTGAGTAAATTGATGAACAAAGGGACGACAGTGACAGTGATAGTGATTTCTATGTGGGATTAATTTCAATTTTCAACACATTAAATAGTTTATAAAATTTCTATCCTCTGATTTTATGGAGGTTTATTTTGTGATTTATCTTGGATAATATCCATATGCATTTGAAAATAATTTATATTCTACTTTTGTAGGTTAAAATGCTATGATGTATATATTTATATGATATATATCATGATTATTATATATTATGCGGCATATATATTAAAGAGAGCAAAAGAGAGAAAAAGAGTGATAGAACATATTTTCCATTTCTTCCATCAAAGACAGTGTCCCCTTATTGAGTTTTAGTATGGTAGATATATCAAGAATGATAGAGCAGTATTGAAGACTCCAACTACTGTTATATTGCTGACAATATCTTCCTTCAGGTAGATAAGCAATTGCTTTATATATTTTGATGGTCCTTCATTGAGTCCATAATTGTTTAGAAGTGTGAGTTTTCCTAATGTATATGTCCTTTGATAATAAATAAGTGAA
Source organism: Sorex fumeus (assembly GCF_029834395.1). NCBI lineage: Eukaryota > Metazoa > Chordata > Mammalia > Eulipotyphla > Soricidae > Sorex > Sorex fumeus. Next base: position 39,225,383 of record NW_026606065.1, read on the forward strand.
AATCTATTTATTTAATTAAAAAAAAAGAATTTATCTTGAGATCCTTGTTCTCTGAAGCAATTGTGGTCAAACTAGCCGTACTAAAAGAATTATTAGCATGAAATATTGTCCTATAACTTTTGACTTGAACTTGTCATAAATGTTCAGATGTGCTTCTTATAAGCAACAGAGAATAGAATTAAGTTCTCAAGTCCATTATGTACCTCAATTTTCCTTTATCAACACATTGAGGCCATTAACATTAAGATAATTGCCTTAAAGATTTTTGTTATTCTTAACAGAAGTAAGACTTGTTGCGAAATTGGTCTCATCTCAAGAAACCCCTTTATTGCTTCTTGGAAGTTGGTTTTAAGATAATAAGGTTTTTGAGAAGTTGTTTGTATATAAATTACTGTATTTTTTCTTTGAATCTGAATGACAGTCTCATGGGCTAGAATATTCCTGTGGAAGAGTTCATTTCATTGAGATTTTTTTTAACTATATTCACCATTGTCTTTGGACTGATAATGTCTCCATTGAAAAATATGGTGTATATATTAATGATGTGCCCTTCTATGTAATTTATTTCCATGATTTTGCCACTTTCAGTATTCAATCTCCATATTTATCTTTCACCTTTCTATTCATTATTTTTCTTGGGATATTTTTATTTAGCTCTCTTTTGGCTTGCACCTTCTGGGTCTTAAATATCAGTGTATGTGCTCTTCAACTCTGAGGACTTCTCATCTAAAAATTCTTTGACAAATGATTCCTCATCAAAATAAAAAAATTCTGTTCCTAGGGGTTTCCAATAAATTTCATGGCACTCCTATTAAAATCATTCCTCAGCTCTATCATCTGCTTTTTATTTATCTTAAGACATTTTCACCCATTATTTTTAAGAGCTTTCCTACATCTCATCTTAGAGCTTTCTGATCTCATCCTTGGCTGCTATGAATCTGCTGTCAAGACCATTGATTGAAATTTTCATTCACCTGCGCAATTATTTTAATTCTGTCACATCTGATTGTATATTTTTTTATTTCTGATCTCATTATGTTCTTGTGCTTTATTGACTACCTGTACTATTGTATTTTTCTAGCTCATCATATATCATCAACATTTCCTCTGTAGAGTTCCTGAGAGGTCATACAGCAGTTCAGTACTGGTTGAGTCTTTATGGCTACTAACTTTGCTTACCAAACATATGGAGTATGGCGAGGGGGCTTTCTAATACACTGTTGATGCTTTCCCACATCAAGGGAGATCTCTGGGGGCATCTGCTATGTGGTGGTCTTTTTCTTCTCTATCAAAGAAATTCCAACTCAATTCAATGTGACTCTCTAGTTGTTTTGAACTTCTTGAGCAGGTTCCAGAAAGGCATTCTATTTCATTGACTCTGCTGCTATTTTGTTTATAATTCAGGGTTCTATTATTTCTTATTACAACTGAGAGATCTGTGAGTTTTTGAGGAAAAAGTGAATGGAACAAAGGTTGAGTTAATATTAACAAAGTGCATTGTGGGTAGTCGAGCTACTACAGCGTTAGTTCAGCACAAGAATTCAAGCTGTGTTCTATGAGGAATATGATGGAATGGAGTATCTCTAAGCTACAAATGCTGCAGCACATTACAGTTTCCTGATTCCCGGGATTGGCCAGGGGTCTGCTCATCAGTTTCTGTCTTTGTGTACACCAACTGATGTTCCATTTGGGTGCCAAAAAGGAACCACAAGGAAAACCATCAAAGGTGAGGCTTTTCTGATTGTGGAAAGTAGCTAGTGATTCTTTCTGCTTCCACAGAGAGTTGCTTTCACAATCTGTTTACCAAGATTTTGTATCCAATGCTGCAAGTGGTTTTATCTCATGGGAAGCATTCTCAGTATAAGAAATGTTAAATTTATCGTGATGTTGCATCTTTGTTCCCCTGAGAAACAGCAGTAGCAAAGCTAGAAGTCTACTTAAAATAAGAAATAGCTTTAGGAAAAACCTTCAGGGAGAGGTGATCTTTGGGGGCAAAACAATTTGGTTGTTAAAGCTTGATTTTGCCTTTGTTCTAATTTAAAATGCGAGCTTCTAAAAATGAGGCTGGTAATACACCTAAACTGTAATATAACTTTACTTTATTTTGTAGACTACCCAGAACTTTTGTGCTTCAATTCAACCTTAAAAACTCTATGGTATTAATACAACTAATTTTGGTTATTTTATAGCAAAATTTAAAAATAGAGATAAAAATTGCTTTATATAAGCAATAGCACAGCGGGTAGGGTGTTTGCCTTACATGCAGCCAACATGGCCAACCCGAGTTCAATTCCTCTGCCCCTCTCAGAGAGCCCAGCAAGCTACCAAGAGTATTCGATATGCCAGACACAGTAACAACAAAGTCTCCAATGGAGACGTTACTGGGCCCGCTCCAGCAAATCGATGATCAACGGGAAGGCCTTACTTACTTACTTATAAAGAAATAAGTATTCTTTGCATATTTGAGAATGTGTAAATCTGAATTTCCATAAACGCATTGTGCACAGACTATGTTAGGATATGCATAGAATAAGATGCAAATACATAGTGGCTCTGCAGGGTGTTAGAAAACTATGTTGGAAGATCTATGGTTTAGAAGTCAGTGAGGTGAAATCCTAATTTCACCTCTCTTACCTGCATCACTTACTTAATCTTTAATCCTTTATGTTTTTAAGTTTACTGTTTAGAGATACAATTTTTTATGTACATACAATTTTGTGAGTTAATAAAATTTATGTAAAGCACTCTCTTGGAACATGTTATATTAGTCTGAACAAAGTTCAGTGTTGTTGGTGTGTAGTAGTAACTTGTTTTGAAAGTAAAGATATGATTCATATTAATAAAATTAATTTGGATTGTTAAATAAGAAATAATTAAGTTATATAACTGTGACAAAAAGAGACCACTATAAAGAAATAATCACACTGTGAATATTTGTGAATATGTAAATTTGAAATCCTGTAAATGCATTGTGCAAAGCTGTGTTATGATCTCCGAGCATATGTCCGGGAGTAACCCCTGAGTACCATCGAGTTTGGTCCCCAAGTAACACAAAAAGTAGCGATCTTTATGGGAGGAAAGATAAACGAATTTAATTATTGTTCTATCTTACTGTGTTTTTATGGTTTTCACATCATTAGAGAGTCATGAAAGATCAAAAATTAGACAAAGGACTTCCTGAATTGAAAAAAGTGATGGTAGCAGTCTTGGAAGAAAAAAACTAAAGAAATTTGCAGGATGCTAAGAAGAACATTGAAATTAGAAATAGGATCCTATATTAATCAATGAGATACTGATAAATTACATGTATAAAAACACTGCTTGAGGGAGAGGAAAGAACCACCAAAAGCACAAACAGGGGCAGAAGTAGCATCTGTATCCAGAGTCATATTGGAGAAAATGAGAGTTTCTGGGCATTGAGTGATACAAGGTTGATTAAACGTCAAAAGCAAAGAAAAAAAGAGCACTTTTCAGAGTTTTTTTTTTAACCTACCTAAAAAAAAATCTACAATCAGGATCAAATAAATCAATATTTTTCCAAATTGCTAGATACTAGAACAAATCTGACGACACTATATCAGGATATAAAAATGATCAGCAAGAAAACTTTACAAAGTCTGGCAAATTACCAAAGATATGTAAGCATTTAAAGCTGCAAATGGTGGGGCCAGAGAGATAGCACAGCATAGGTAGGCTGTTTGCCTTGCACACGGCCGACCCAGGTTCCATCCCCCACATCCCATATGGTCCCTTGAGCACTGCCAGGAATAATACCTGATTGCAAAGCCAGGAATATCCCTGAGTATTGCTGGGTGTAACCCAAAAAGGAAAAAAAATAAAGCTGCAAATGGAATTTAGGGAAGAGGAAACGCAGTCCCCAGAAATCTACACAGATTTAATACAGATATAAAACTAAAACCAACAGAGAGGTATATCAAATCATCATGAGTATTCTTTGTGCCCAGGAAAACAAAGGTGTGGAAGAGAATAAAAAACTAATTCAAGTGATCGGGAGTAATTTAAGTGTTAGAGCACATGACTATCAAGTATGAACCATATGAGTTTGATTTGCAGCACCGCTTGGTTCTCAGAACTTTATCAGTTGTAACACCGATGGTCTCTGAGCATCTCTGCCTGTAGAGCTTAGTCATATACCTACACAATAGGAATGAGCATGAGTGGGTGTGGCCCTTTCTTCACTCTCACCCCTACACAAATGCAGCTCCTCTGGGAGTTGACTCTTAAAAAACATACCATTCAAATTCCTCTAGATGAACAGTACAACTACAAACAAACAAATAAACACTGTCCTTCCGTTGTTCATCGATTTTGCTCAAGCGGGCCTAGTAACATCTCCACTTTGAGACTTCTTGTTACTGTCTTTCGCATGTCGAATACGTCACAGGTAGCTTGCCAGGCTTTGCCATGCAGGCGAGATACTCTCGGTAGCTTGCCAGGCTCTCCCAGAGACGGAGGAATCGAACCCAGCTCAGCTGGATTGGCTGCATGCAAGGCGAATGCTCTACTGCTGTGCTATCACTCCAGCCACAACTACAATGTTTGATAAATATGCGCTGGATTGAAATAATGGAGGATTTAGTATTGAACAAAATGCTAATTAACTTGAAGTAGCAATGATTATTTTTCAAAATACAATATGTATGAAAGAACTATATTTCTAAAAAGATAACATCAGCAGTTTGTTTAATAAATAAAAATGGAGCCCTCAAATGGACAATGAAAAATATTTTTAATAATGGTTTAAGGATTTTAAATTCTGATGCAACTACAAAATTATATACAAGATATCTAACATACTTAAAACACACAAGCATGAAAGAAAGAAAATCACAAAACTTAAAAGGCAGCAGGAAAAATCCTCAACCACAGAGGGAAAAATGAAACTGTCCGGTACTGATTTCCATTAAAAATTAATGTTTCCACTGTTTCTAAGGCTGTTTGTGAAGGGGTTTCAGATATCACAGTCCACAACAAAAGTAAGTAGAAGACAGGGCAAGTTTTTCACAACCTGTTTTTCAAAAGTACTAAATCACAGAAACCAATAACTCTCTCACAACTGTTTTTCCAAAATCACTAAATTTCAGGAAATAATAAATCTATCACAAGTTGGTTTCAGAGCCTATGCGTAGAAAACACAACGCTGTCCTCCAAATGACCAACAAAATCCATGCATAAACAGTGAGCTGGAAATAACGGCCAGCTCTGAGTGATGTTTCAGAAAGGACAGTAGAGAAAAGTATCATCATCCAAATTAATAAAATTACTCTCAGACATAAAGGTATTTAGCAATATCTCTGTAACATTAAAGATACGATGCCAAAAATGTGTGTAAATTGTGATTAATTGTAAAAGATCATTTTCCATAATAGACATTATTTTAAGTAATAGTGATTGAAAATGAAAATTATGAGGCCAGAGATGTGGTTTAAGTGTTAAAGCAGAAGCCTTGCATATGTATCTCCTTGTGTGATCCCAAAATGACACCCTGCATCCCTGCAACACAAGAGTAATACTGTGGTCTTCCAGCATCACCAAATATGCCCTACTCCAACCCTCAGTACTGCTGGTTTTGGTCTTGGCATTGGCTCTCCCAAGCAACCACATGTGGACCCACAACAAACAGAAAGTACATAGTAAAGCAAAAATTGAAGCATTTATACACTTTAATTTCAGCAAAGGAAACAAATGGTAGTATGCTATTTAAAATATTTGTTTAGTATCCATGAAATCACAGTCTTTATAGTGACCCTGATGAACTAACTATTCATTATGTAAATTTTAAATAGCCAGTGGAATACTGAGATTTTAAAAATATGGACAAATAAAAAACAAAAATCAAGATGAGAGACAAAACTAACTACAACAATAATCAGATTGAATGTAACTGTTTGGATATTTCCAATTTTAAAATGCTGACTGTAAGCTACCTACACTATTGCATTTTAAATAAATGGACCATTTTAAATATTGGAAATACATCGTGCTATAGAAAGCTAAAGGAAATCTGGTATAGCTATATTAATATTAGTAAAATTAATTTTAGAGCAAGTAATATGCTTAAACATCAAAGTTTATTCTACAAGGATAAAGAAGTCAAATCTTTTAAAGGGCATGTCAATCTTAAACTTTATTGATTTATATAGTAACAGAAAATCAAGATATATGAATTAAATAGGGGTCAACTATGAAAAAGACAAGGTAAATCCACCGTTAACATTGATACTCAGCATCAGTTATTAATCAACTAAGGAAATAGTTAATAATAGCAGATTTTAATAACACTATCAAATGAATTGAGCTAATTGACCTATACAGAACTTTGCACACAGTAATAACCAAAAAGGCATTATTTGTGTAGTGAAAATGCATCATTTGTCATGATAAACAATAGCACTGTAGCACTGTCTTCCCGTTGTTTATTGAATTGCTTGAGTGGGCCCAGTAACATCTCCATTGTGAGACTTGTTGTTACTGTGTTTGGCATATCGAATATGTCATGGGGAGCTTGCCAGGCTTTGCCATGTGTGCAGGATACTCTCAGTAGCTTGCTGGACTCTCCAAGAGGGGCAGAGGACTTGAACCTGACTTGGCCAGGCCAGCCGCACACAAGGCAAATGCCCTACCGCTGGGCTATCGCTTCAGCCCAATGATAAACAATATTTCGAATTAAAACTTTCAATAAAGTTTCAAATACATTCAGTTAGTATGTTAACTAACCAAAATGAAATAAACTAGGGAACAAAAATGAAAAGAACTCTGAAAGTGCTATCAAATGTTTAGAGCATATAGCATTAACCTACATAAACCTCCCAAGGAAAATTTGTAAAAAGAAATTTAAAAGTCCCAAAAACTAAATTAAATTAAAATTAATGCATACTAATTTACAGAACATCTCTGAAACAATCCTTGGGTTTATATTTATAGGGTGAAATACTTATAAAATATAAGGAGAAATTGAAATTTAAATATTTTAATAGTTCCTAGCCTGAATCAATAGGAAATAGAAAATCAGGTTGGCTTCTCACCAGAACAGGAATCTGGTTAATTAGCATTTTTCATAATTCCCAGGTAGCCCCTAAAGTTCCTTCATCGTGAATAATGTTTATTTATTTTATTTTAATGAGAAAATGTTGATTTACAAAGCTTCATATGTTTAGGTGTATAACTTACATCTCAAAATGTTACCACACAACACCTACTACCAAACTACCAATGTTCATCCACCACAATCCACCAGATTTCCTAATTGTTTTAGTTTCCTACTCTCCACCTTCTGGTAACCTGATTTCTGTAGACCAAAACAAGGTTTTGTTTCCCTCTAGATTTGTGCATTCCCTTGAATCATTTCTTTGTATCCAGTATATGACTGAGGTCATCCTTCTCAGCTATTTTTTCATCCTTCTCAGCTATTTTTTCATCCTTCTCAGCTATTTCACTCATCAAATTCATTGCAATTAACTCAATATAGTCACAAAAGCCAAGATTTCATCGCTTTTATAGTTCAGTAGCAGTCCCTTGTGTGCATATAACGCATTTGTATTATTTATACTTCTTTAATTAATGTTAATATTATTTGTATTTCTTTTGCTATTGATTTTTGTTTGTCTAAGCAGAGTTGGTGTCTTGAAGTAATTGTCAAGCCCATAATATGCTGTGTTTTGACTATGTCTTCTTAAACATATGAGTTCAGACTAGCATCCACGATTCTCATCCCTTTTACTTAACTATAACACATCATGTGAGATAGCAATTCTTAGCATTCTTTTGCATGTGGCCATTCCGTTTCCTACCAGAAATTTTAAGAAGAGACTTTCACCAAGTATTTAATTTTCTTAAGTTCTTGAGAAAAAATATAAAATCTTTCTCTGACTTAGATTCCTGGACTTTCAACTCCATTGAATTGATGTGGTTTAATTTAATTTCATACCAGTGGCTTGGTTGCTGCAGCGTTTCCATATATTTGGAAAATAGAGGGTGCTGGCACTTGTCTTCAAGTACTTTAAGATAACTCCAGAGAAACCTCAAAGAGCTTGGTCATTGTGTGGATATGGTCGATCGTGCTGAATTGTTTTCCAAATCCGGCAGAGCTGGCGATAGTTGCCAGTGTCGTGGATGTCTCCCTTCTTGTACAGTAGAACGATCCTGCTGGTTTTCTGTTGGAACGGAACCTTGCATTCAGATAAGTAGTGCATGAAGAGCCGAGCCAGTGTATTGAATGGTACTGACAGCAGAATTTTTAGATGTTTGGGTCTGACCTTGTCTGGGCTGGATGCTGTTCGCTTCCCTACTGACAAAATGGTATGTCAGATTTTAGAAGGGAGAACATTGGGAACGGCATATCCATCCTGCAGAATTTGATATGTGGGCAGTTGGACAAGGCTATCAAAGAGACCCGAGTAGAAGTCATGGATAATCTTCACTGTCCTTCTGGAAGATGTGATCTATCTATCAGGATGTTGACGGGCTGTCATCTTGGTCTTGTACTTGGCCAAGGACAGGGGGGCATTACAAATACTTTTCACAGCTTCTGCCACATCAGCCAGCACTTCTGCTCTTCTCTCTTTGAGGTCTTACTTTATCACTTCTCTGCACTGCTTTGGGAGCTTGGATGTTAGCTTGTGGTTGCCTGAGGCCCACACAAAGCCACTTTGGCGAATGAGCTGGAGAGTTTTCAAAGACAGGCATCTTTTTGTGGCTTTCTCTTGGTGTTCCTCTCACAATCTTGGAGTCATGGAGGTGCTGAACCAGTTGATTGTATTCCTCGTCGATGTTGTCAATGATGGCATCTTCCCATGTTGCTGCAATAGTGCCAAAGAGCTCCCAGTTGGTGGTCATTCTGGGAGTTCTCTTCTTAAACTTTACAGCCTTTCCTCCCTGCTCCGTAAAGTAGAATTTTGCATGAAGGAGACGGTGGTTCAATCCCATTTGGAATTTTTGGACAACAGCGACATCGGTCAGGCTGAATATCAGTGACATCATCGTCGATTGAATATGTGGTCAATTATGTTGTGGAAATGTCCACAAGGAGACTCCCATGTCCAGTGTTTAGATTTGGCCTTCTGTAACTGTGAGTTACCATGGATGGTTTTGGTCGACATGATGAACTCAGACAGTCTCTCTCACTATTCATCCCATTCTAGGGCATTAGTCCCGATGTGGAGTTCTTTGAGTGATTTTCTCAGTCCTATCTTGGCATTAAAATCACTGACAGATCTTCTCGGTCCTACCTTGGCATTAAAATCACCGACAATGATCTTGTAGAAGATGTGGTTTTCTTTACAAAACTTCTCCAGCTCCATGTAGAATGTCTCAATTTCTTCATTGTAATTGGATGTTGGTGTGTAGACTATAAAGATAGAAACTGCCAGCAGTGACCAACATCTAGTGAAGTGTAAGCATATGGTTTGGGATGTTAGGCATTTGAATGAATCAATGCTCATGGCCAAGTTTGTGTCACCACCCTATGTGATTGCTATATAAACTAAGACTCTACAGACCAGAGTCAGTCAGAATCCAGAGGCCAGAGTCAGACAGAATCCACGGGCAGAGAGTCAGAATCCAGAGCAAAGGACTCTAGAGAGAGAAACAGAAGAACTCCAGAGAGATAGAGATCAGAAGAGACTAGAGGACAGACTGCAGAGACAGAGTCAGAAATAGAGATACAGGCAGAAGAGAGCACAGTGGCAAAGCACAAAGGAGGAGCCATGAGGATCCGGTCCATACACAGCAGCTCGAGAGCACCAAATGTGGGCGGCAAGAGAGAGCTGCCCTGAGAGCCTGCCAACAACATATCATCTTCTTCATTCATCCCCACGTGCATGTAAGATATAGTTTTTACAACCAAACATTAGCCAAGCAGCACAAATGCTGGCCGACTTCGACCATGAGTGTGGAAAGGTGAGACTGTAGCTGAACCCGACAAAGACTATGTTTATAAAAAAACGGACTAGTTCCTGACGTTCCATTTGCTCTCAACAGAATGACCATCTCTAAATGCAGCAATTATGTGTACCTAGGTCGAGAACTCAACATAATGAATGACCTGGCACCTGAGCTGTGCAGGAGGAAGAGAGCATCTTAGGACTCATTCAAGGGCATCAAAGAAATAGCTAAGAGGATGAAGAACCTCCGGCTATAGGCACATCTCTTCGACTCCACCGTTCTCCCTGCACTAAGATATGCCTCAGAGTCCTGGGCCCTATGAAAACAGGATGAGAACACTATTTGGGTCACCCAAAGAGGAATTAAAAGAGCAATCCTTAGAGTATCATGCTTCACTCAAGTGAGAGAAGGAATTCAGAGTTCCAACCTCTGACCTCCATAGACGATCCAGAATCAGGGATGCTATCTTGTTTGCCAAGGCATCAAAAATAAGATGAGCTGGATACATAATGCAATTTTTAGATGACCGCTAGAGTAGAATTACCAACTGGATTTCACATGATGTCAAAAGAACGCATGGCTGCACACCTATGAGATGGTCAGAGTTCTACATCAAGACCCTGAACAAATGGTGTGAGGCTCTTCCTGTTCCTGGATGGAGCAGGCGCCACTGGGCTACACTAGCATGCGACAGGGACAAATAGAGATGTTACTGGCACCCACTCAAACAAACCAATGAGTAAGGGGATATCAAGTGATCAAGCAATCAAGTGATCAAGATTTTCAGATTGCTTCACTTATTTAGGATTTTCTACAGTGATATGGTTCCATATGCATTTAAGTCTGTGCTAGTTCAATGAATAATATTATTGGGACTTTGATGGAGACTGCATGAATGAAAATGATAAGCAAATACTTAATCTGCCAATAATACAAAAATAATATCTGAAATTTATATCTATATCTCCACAACTTTTTAGCATGTAATATTTCTGTTGAGACAAATGCTAATAGACTTTTGAGGACACATTTTTTTGTTACTCTTTGTTTTTTTTTTTGCTGATTTCATTGTTTTTATATTCAGAAATTTCATCTTTGATATATCTTTATAATTCAATTTCCCTTGATACAAGGAAAGGTGGAAATGTCTACTCAGGAATCCTAATATCAGTATAAAAACTTCCTCTTAATAACTAAAAATTTATAATAGAACTCCTTTACCCCATAAATAATGCATCTCAGGCTTCTGAGTATAAGAACAATCTTGTTTAATTGTTTAGAAGGGATATTTCAAGTATTCTCTTGGGTAAATCTGTATGCATAATGTATTTTTTTAAAACTTTCAATGAATTGTTATTTTTACATTCTGCTATAAGTTTCCTGCAATAGTGACTATTGTTTCTAATACCTAAAAAATAATACAAATTTCAAACTGAATTTTCTGGTTTTATCTTGTCTTTCCTTTCTGTAACAATCTTAAGCTCAACTATACATCCATTTTTAAACATTCCCAATTTGATATTTTTCAACATGGGTGTAGCTGTCTCTCTGGTTTTATGAAACCGGGTTTATAATCTATGCCTTATGTCATTTCTTTGCATATTTTGTTTTGTTTTTAACAGTGCTAGCAAAGTCACTATACAGAAGTTCCTCTATTTTTTTATTTTATAAGAGCGGTAGCACAGGGTTAAGGTGTTTGCCTTACACACAGCTGGCCCTGACGAGCCAGGTTCGATTCCTCTGCCCCTCCCAGAGAGCCCGGCAAGCAATCAAGAGTATCTTGCTCGCACGGCAAAGCCAGGCAAACTACCCGTGATATATTCAATATGCCAAACACAGTGACAAGTCTCACAATGGAGAAGAGTTACTGAGCCCACTCGAGCAAATGGATGAACAATGGGAGGACAGTGCTATATATTCAAAATATTTTATTAACCTTCAAAATTTTTAACATTATAATTTGGTTGATTTTCAAGAGTATCATAGCCATCTGTTTTGTAGGTGATTACTTTGAATTTTCTATTTTTTTATAATTAGAATATGCTTAGAGAAAGATTAAGTTCTTTCAGTATATCATATTCAAAGACATGTGATGTTAATTCTATTGCTATTCATATAAATATATTTGATACAGTGTCCGAGCTTCAACACATTATATTTCCACTATATTTCTTGGATAAATATGTTGACAATAAATTTTTACTGCACTCCATCAGTTTTCACAGAATAGTTTTCGATTCATCGATACTACATTCTTCAAGTAATTATTATCATTGCAGTAAATTTGATTTTTCTAATTTTATCATTCCTTTGATTTGTTTATGGCATTTTCTGTATAGTGCCACTCCAAAATAAGGGTGTTCAATACTATTGAATGTAATTTATTAGTATTGCTATCTAAATTGCTCGATCAGATCCAGTAACATCTTCATTGTGAGACTTGTTACTGTGTTTGGCATATCAAATATGTCACGGGTAGCTTGCCAGGCTTTGCCATGCAAGGGAGATACTCTCGGTACTGGGCCCTCTCAAGCAAATTAATGAACAATGGGAGGAGAGTGCTACAATGCTATCTAAATATTTCAAATTATTTTAGTAGCCCAATGAAAGTATATATTAGTTATCTTCTATGTCATTCTCTTATGATTTTAGGGTTGATACTGCATTTCATTATTTCCCGGGCATGAGAAGAGTCAAAGTCATCTGAAATCCTCACAAATACAGATTAAGATGTTTTTACACAAAACGAATACAGACATGCACATACTGAATGTCCCGTGCCTAAATTAATAGTCTGTGTTTTCCTTAGTTTACTCAGCTTTCTATCCTAACCTACAGATCACTGACACTCTGTAACATGAAACATATACTCATTTGCTACTTTGGGAAGCTCATAAATTTACAGGATTATTAAATCAATACTATTATCAATAAGTCTGATTATATTTTAAAATTTGTTTAGTTATATTTACCCTTAGCCTAGCAGTACTTAATCAAAGGTTTTTACTGTGATTAAAACCTGATTGCGATGCACAGCTTGCTCCATCTCCTAGAAAGCCAGTTTTCTCCCCTGATCTGCGCGGGATGGGCATGGAGGCCCAGCTATGGGCAACAAATCTGAATGGCTCCTATTCCAGCCAGGTATGGCCCGCCCCCAAAGGCCTGGGACCCTCTCTGGGCATGCGCAGCTAGCTCCATCTCCTAGAAAGCCGGTTTTCTCCCCTGATCTGCATGGGACGGGCATGGAGGCCCAGCTATGGGCAACAAAGCTGAACGTCTCCCCTCATTCCAACCGGAAGACATTCCCAACTCCTCGCCCAGTGCCAGGGACCCTTTCTGGAGTCGCGGCTGCTAACGCGGCAGCGAAATATTTTCCCACTACATATGCCATAGGAACCATAAGCTAACTTCTTAGATGGAAACTTCTCTAGTTTAGCTCAGCCACTAGAAACACAGTAGCCAATAACTCATAAGCCTATCTTAACTCACACTGCATATCAAGCATAATAGTAACAGTGAACATGAAGGACTAAACTACACTTGTCACATGGTAAAGCAACGCAAAAGCCCACAAAACTTTCTTATTGAAGAGTCTAGCCCAGATGACAACAACAGTACTGTAGTGTTAGACAACCTCTCTGACAAGGAATTCAGAAGGGAGCTACTTAGGATGCTTAGGGAACTAAAAGAAACAATGGAAAGCAATGCCAATAGAAGACAAGAGGATTTGAAGGCAGAAATGACGAAAATACAATCGGAAATGTCTGACCTGAAAAACCTAGTAGCCGAATTGAAAAGCTCAGTGGAAGGCCTCAGCAGCAGAGTAAGAGCGGCTGAGAACAGAATCAGTGAGCTCGAAGATGAAGTTCAGAGACTCTCCAGAAAAGAGCAGAAAATGGAAAAGAGACTCACAATTCGGGAACAGATGGCAAGAGAAAATCGTGATGAAGCCAAGAGGGCTAACATAAGAATTATTGAAGTCCCAGAGGTACAGGAAGAAAACCTTGATGAAGAAGAAATTGTCAAAGACATCATTGCTACAACGTTTCCAGAGCTGAAGAAAACTTGTGACCACATTCAGGAGGCCCGAAGGGTACCAGCTAGAAGAAATCCGAATAAAAATACCCCAAGACACATTCTGATCAAAATGACCAAAACCTTAGACAGAGACAAAATTCTGAAAGCAGCAAGATCGAAGAAAGAAATTTCATACAAAGGAGCATCCTTAAAATGCACAGCTGATTTTTCTGATGAAACCCTCATGGCCCGAAAACAGTGGTGGGACATAGTGAAAAAACTCAATGAAATAAATGCCTCCCCAAAAATACTTTACCCAGTGAGACTCTCATTGATAATAGAAGGAACAACACACAGTTTCACAGACAAACAACAGCTCAGGAACTTCATAGACTCAAAACCATGGTTACAAGAACAACTAAATGGGCTACTTTAAGGCAAGAAAGGCCCCTCAAATACACCAAATTTCAATAGAACAATGGGAAAAAATCCCATAAAAATAATCTCTCTCAAGGTCAATGGGCTAAACGCACCAATTAAAAGACATAGAGTGGCAGGATGGATTAGAAAATTGAACCCAACATTCTGCTGCTTGCAAGAAACACATCTCAATAGTCAAAGCAAACACAGACTCAGAGTCAAAGGCTGGAAAACAATCCTACAGGCAAACAGCTCCCACAAAAAAGCTGGAGTAGCCATCCTAATATCAGACCACATCGATTTCTGAGTGAAGAAGGTCATAAGAGACAGTTAAGACCATTTCTTATTGATCAAAGGATCTGTACAACAAGAAGAACTTACAAAAATAAATGCATATACACCTAATGAGAGACCAGCAAAGTACTTAAAACAACTACTCATAGATTTGGAAAAAGACATCAATAGCAACACAATACGAGTGGGAGACTTCAACACCGCTTTGTCACATCTTGATAGATCAACCAGACTCAAGCTTAGCAAGGACATACTTCATCTGAGGGAAACAATGGAAGAAAGGGACTTAGTAGATATATACAGGACACTTCATCCACAAAAAAGCTGCATACACATTCTTCGCAAGCGGACATGGAACATTTTCCAAGATAGACCACATGCTGAGCCACAAAACATGCCTCCATAAAATTAAGAAGATAGAGATTATATCAACAATCTTCTCAGACCATAATGCACTGAAATTAGAAGTAAATCACACACAAAAACAGAAAACTAAATCAAACACCTGGAAAT
The DNA here is from genome assembly GCF_029834395.1 of Sorex fumeus. Taxonomy (NCBI): domain Eukaryota; kingdom Metazoa; phylum Chordata; class Mammalia; order Eulipotyphla; family Soricidae; genus Sorex; species Sorex fumeus. The sequence continues at coordinate 39,240,530 of NW_026606065.1, forward strand.
TAAGCAGTGCGCTATTGAACAACGAGTGGCTTAGACAGGAAATCAAAGAGGAAATCAAAAGATTCCTAGAAACAAATGAAAATGAGGACACGAGTTACCAAAACTTATGGGACACAGCAAAAGCTGTGTTAAGAGGAAAGTTTTTAGCTCTACAAGCATTCCTCAGGAAATAGGAGCGAGCACACATAAGTAACCTAACCTCACAGCTTAAGAGCTTGGAGAAGGACCAAAAAAAGGAGCACAACCCGAACAGGAGAAAGGAAACAATAAAACTCAGAGCAGAGATTAACGAGATGGAAACCCAAAAAACAATCTGAAAGATCAATGAAACCAAGAGCTGGTTCTTCGAGAAAATTAACAAGATCGATAAGCCTCTAGCAAAACTCACAAAAAAAGGGAGAGAGAAAGCCCTAATGAACCGAATCAGAAATGAAAAGTGGGTCATTACAACAGAAACTACAGAAATTCAAAGTATCCTCAGGTAGTACTTTGAGAAGCTTTTTGCCACGGAACATCAAAACCTCGAGGAAATGGATAAATTCCTAGACTCCTACAGACTCCCAAGGCTGAACCAAGAAGACCTGGAATACCTGAACAGACCTATCACCATCAAGGAATTGAAATGGTAATAAAAAGTCTCCCCAAGTACAAAAGTCCTGGCCCGGATGAATTCACTAGTGAATTCTTCCAAATCTTTAAAGAGGACTTACTGTCAATCCTCTTTAAGCTTTTCCACAAAATTGACATATAAAAAACACTTCTAAACAGTTTCTACGAAGCAAATATCACACTGATACCAAAAGCAGACAGAGATACCACAAAGAAAGAGAACTACAGACCGATATCCCTGATGAACACAGATGCAAAGATCCTCAACAAAATACTAGCAAATAGAATCTAACTACTCATCAAAAAGATCATACAACATGATCAAGTAGGATTCATCCCAGGGATGCATGGATGGTTTAACATTCGGAAATCAATCAATATAATCCATCATATCAACAAAAGAAAAGATAAAAAGCATATGATTATAACAATAGATGCAGAGAAAGCATTTGACAAGATCCAGCACCCCTTTATAATGAAAACCCTAGACAAAATGGGTATAGAGGGGACCTTCCTCAACATAATTAAAGCCATCAACCACAAGCCTACAGCGAGCATCATCCTCAATGGGGAAAAACTGAGAACCTTCCCTCTAAGATCAGGGACGAGACAAGGATGCCCACTCTCTCCACTGCTGTTCAATATGGTACTGGAAGTACTTGCAATAGCGATTAGGCAGGAAAAAGATATTAAGGGCATTCAGGTAGGAAAGGAAGAAATCAAGCTCTCACTATTCGCAGATGATATGATACTCTACTTAGAGAACCCAATAACCTCCGCCAAAAAACTCCTAGAAACAATAGACTTGTATAGTGAAGTTGCAGGCTATAAAATCAATACCCAAAAGTCCATGGATTTCCTATATGCAAACAGTGAGTGAAAAGAAAGCAACATGAAAAAAACAATCCCGTTCACAATTATGCCCCAGAAAATCAAGTACCTATGAATCAGCTTAACTAAGGAAGTAAAGGACCTGTACAAAGAAAACTACAAAACGCTACTTCAGGAAATAAAAGAGGACATGAGGAAATGGAAAGATATCCCCTGCTCATGGGTCGGGAGACTTAACATTGTCAAAATGGCAATACTGCTGAAAGCATTGTATAAATTCAATGCAATCCCTATAATGATACCCATGACATTCTTCAAAGAAATGGAGCAAACACTCCTGAAATTTATATGGAACAATAAGCTCTCACAAATAGCTAAAGCAATTCTTGTGAAAAAGAAAATGGGAGGAATCAAACTCCCGAACTTCAAACTGTACTACAAAGCAGTAAAAATTAAAACAGCATGGTACTGGAACAAAGGCAGAACTGCAGAACAATGGAACAGGGTTGAATACACTGACATCTCCCCTCAATCATATGATCATCTAATCTTTGATAAAGGTGCAAGTAATGTGAAGTGGAGTAAGGAAAGCCTCTTTAGCAAAACGTGCTGGCATCACTGGACAGCTACATGCAAAAATATGGGCTCAGAACTCTGCCTAACACCATGTACAAAAGTTAGATCAGAATGGATGTATGACCTCAACATCAGACCAGAATGCATAAGGTACATTGAAGACAAAGTTGGCAAAACCCTCCATGTCATTGAAACTAATGGTATCTTCAAAGATGTCACACGATTGGCCGAGCAAGTGAAAACAGAGATAGATAAATGGGACTATCTTAAACTAAGAAGCTTCTGCACCTCCAAAGAAACAGTGACCAAAATACAAAGACAGTCTACAGAATGGCAAAGGATATTCTCTGAATACACATCTAACAAGGGGTTGATATCCAGGATATACAAAATACTGGTTGAACTTCACAAGAAAACATCTAACCCCATCCAAAAATGGGACAATGAAATGAACAGAAACTTTATCAAAGAAGAAATGCGAATGGCAAAAAAGCACATGAGAAAATGCTCAACATCTTTCATCATCAGGAGGTGCAGATCAAAACCACAATGTGATACCATCTCACACCTCAGAGACTGGCACACATTCAAAAGAACAAAAGCAACCGATGCTGGCATGGATGTGGCGAGAAAGGGACACTCCTTCACTGTTGGTGGGAATGTCGACTGGTTCAGCCCTTCTGGAAAACAGTATGGACGATTCTCAAAAAATTTGAAATTGAGCTCCCATTTGACCCAGCAATACCACTCCTGGGAATATATCCCAGAGAGGCAAAAATGTATAGTCGAAGTGACATCTGCACTTGTTTGTTCATTGCAGCACTCTTTACAATAGCCAGAAACTGGAAGAAACCTGAATGCCCAAGAACAGATGACTGGTTAAAGAATCTTTGGTACATCTACACAATGGAGTACTATGTAGGTGTTAGAAAAGATGAAGTCAAGAAATTTACATACAAGTGGTATAACATGGAAAGTATCATGCTAAGCGAAATGAGTCAGAAAGAGAGGGATAGACATAGAAAGATTGCATTCATCTGGGGGATATAATGCAACAAAATATGAGATTAATACCCAAGAATAGCTGAGATCAGCGCCAGGAGGATTACTCCATAGCTTAGAGGCCAGCCAGGCATTCTAGAGGAAAGGGTAGCTCAAATAGAGAAGGGGGCACCAAATAAAGGGTGTTTGCAGGATCCTCCCAGGAGGGGAGATGCATGTAGAAAGTAGACTATGGACTAAATATGTTTGCCACTCAATGCCTCTTTTGCAGACCACAACACCCAAAAGGAGAGAGAGAACACAGGGGATTGCCCGGCCACAGAGGCAGGAGGGGATGGGGGCATAGGGGTGGGAGGGATATTATCCATGGTGGTAGAAAATGGGCACTGGTGGAGGGATGGGTATCTGATCATTGTATAATTGAAACCAAGGCACAAAAGATTGTAAATCTACAACTGTACCTCATGGTGTTTCACTAATAAAAAAAAAACAATGGCATGGATACCATTTGGTATTTGGTAGGTGAAATTTAAAAAAAAAAAAATCTCAGTGGAAGTTCTCAACAGCAGAGTAACAGCACCTGAAAGAAAAAAAAAGAAAAATCAGTGAGGCCCAAGATGTGATGCCAGAAACATCTAGAAAATAAGAAAATCAGCAAGGTCTCAAAATACTCCAAGTCCAAAAATGAGGAGAGAGAGAGAGAGAGAGAGAGAGAGAGAGAGAGAGAGAGAGAGAGAGAGGTGAGAGAAAAGAAAAACTGAAAGAGGGTATGTCACAACCCTGAAAGAAGGTATTACTTACTACAGGATCATCATGGATTACTATGAAAGTCTATACCCTGTGAAATTAGAGAACCTCGCAAAAAAATAGATAAATTTTTAGACTCTTACAATCTTCCAAGGCTGAATCAAGAGGAAAGAAGAGCAGTTAAACAGACCTATTTCTATCAAGGCAATTAAAATGGTAATCAAAAGTCTACCCCCGAACAAAAGCTCGTGCCTAACGGGATTCACTAGTGCATTCTTCCAAATCTTAAAATATATTCCCAATCTTTTTCAGGTTCTTCCAGAAAGCTGAAGCATTCATGAGGCAAATATTATTCTAAAAATGAAAGACAGAGAAACACTAAAAAAGAATATATGCAAAGATCATAAACAAAATATTAGGAAACCAAATACAACAGCACATTAAAAATATCATCCATTATGACCAAGTGAGATTTGTCTCGGGAATGCAAGAGCAGTTTAACATATTCAATTCAATGAATGTCTCACAATACATCAATTCGGAGAATACTAAAAAACATATGTTCATATCAATAGATTCAGAGACAGCATTTGACAAGATCCAACATCTTTTTATGATTTAAAAAAAAACAATTAAATTGGAATAGAAGGGACTTTCCTTAGTATAGATCAAAAACAGACAGCTAACATCATACTCAATGGTCCATCCTCTGGTAGGTATCAATGTACAATGGAAAACTATGCAGGTTTAAGTAAAGACAAACTACTCTAGTTCGCCGTTATATGAGATTAGAGAGTGTCTTGTTGAGGTAAAGTCAAACAAAGGAATGGGGAAATATACAAAAATACCTCTTTTCCTGTAGGATATAAAAATGCATAGTAAAAAAATAAAAAAAAACTGATTGCATTAGTATTTCTTTTTCCTACTTTGCCTTTATTTTATACACTGAATACAAGTAGGATCACTTGCATATGCTTGTTTACAGGGTCTAAATATTATGTCTTGTAATTTTCATTTGTAGTTAAACAGATGTTCATAACTTATTTTGTAGTTTTTATTGATGATTTTTATGCATGTATATATAATTAAGCAGTAATATATGAAATAATGTTTTGTGATGTTAACATGATAAAATACAATTTAAAATCTTTATAAAGGCATTTGAGATGATATGGCGACAAGTCATACAAATGATTCCCTCATACATTTTACTAATTTGAAGCAATCTGTACATATTTGCTTAATTGTATCCTTCTATCTAGATGAAAAGTTTACTTTTTAGTTTCACTTGAAGATAGAGTCATAATTTGAAACTTTTTTCCTCTTTGATCTTAACAAACATTTGGGAAAAGGAAGATTTTACATGTACAAAATTGATTTTTTGCAATATTTTGATGTGTAAATTAAGACAAAGTGCTTCCTTATAGCTGAATAAGAACAGATGCATGTGATAAATATAACAAAAACAGAAACAGATGGCATAACACATGTATAACATCATAATTCATCTCTTTTTATGTAAAGCAATTACCCTAACAAGTATACTATATTTAACTAGTTTTCTTAGAATCTTCCATTTCCTAAATAAGCAAATTTTCTTTTTTTAAATAAACTACACACATTTACCCACACACATTACTTTGTGTTATTGTTGTGTTGTCCTAACATGATCAATAAAACACACACTTTTATCTTTTGAATTTGTATGCAGTTAATATTGTTACTGATCTTACTCTAATCAAAGCAAGTGTTGAATAAGGAACGTTTCATGGGAAAATTATTTCTATTGCAAATAGACAAGCAGACATTTACCTCCCTATCATTCAAAAAGGAATGAACATACATGTAAACACTTTGCTTTCCTATGATCTGCTTTCATCAATATTTCCAGCAAAGTAGTATTGTATTAAACATGTGTTACATTTATGTGCCATTTAAAATCAACAGGTTTACTATACATTTATGTTCAATAGATTTATATTGTTAGGTTCTGCCACTTATTCTATGTAAGAGCATTTTGTTCCTTATAACTGAAGAGCAAATTAAAATTCAAGACTAAATTTGACTATGATGAAAAAATTTGAAGGAAATTTAGAAAGTTGCATTGAAAATTTAGATGTTTGAATCATATCAGGTTATTAGAAATCAAAAAGAATTAATTTTTGAGTTATATTGATCAAATTTATTTTATAATTTTTAAATTTTCCTGTTTATTATTCCTATATCATAATATACTTAAGTTAAATTACCATCCAGGACTAGTGAAAATAATGAGTTGCCAAATTCTGTTTTTTTCCTACACACATTTTACAATTTCCAAGAGATGCCTTTTTATATCTGTTGTTTTAAAGTTTAACAATACAGATAATTTTGTAATACAGTCAAATAATATTTTCTTATGCAATGAATACTTCGTCCAATCTTGAGGAGATTTAATATAGTTGCAGCTCTTCTCAAATACATTGTCACGGTGTCTGAATTAATCATCCTTAATTTCGGTCATAAAGACAAAATACATGTAATTAATGTGCCTGTGTTAAACTTTAAGTGTATTCATGTGTATAGTCAAATAGCAATTTTAGTCTTATTAGGGTAAATGTCACTATTGCAATTCTTCAAACTAAACTGTATTTGTAAAATTATATATATAATTAACTTCAACACAATGTTGATGGATGTTTGCATATGTACATAATTGTATCAAAATATGTTTATGCTTGTGATAATTATGTAAAATATTAGATAAATATATATGAAAATATTCTTTACCAGCATTTAGGTTTTCTTTCTTAAAATATCATGGGTTGCTTTCTTGGATTGGCTAGACTTACTGTTTGGGAAATATGTCGAATGTTTGTTTTAATTTTTAAAAAATTTTGGTTGTTTCAGTTAAAATTTATAACAGAATGCAAATTATAAGCACTAATACTGAATTATGAGGAGCCAGATTAAATAGCTATCATGCTAATAGTTGAATTATCAGCACAATTTTATTTATCTCACACAGAGATTTTTTTAAATGTTCATTCCATGATGCTAATACATTTTCTTAAAACTTACGATTACATATAAGGCTCACAAACATATGAATGCTCTAGTAAGGTCTTTAACCAGAGAATAATGTTCTAATAACATTCTGTTTAAGAAGATAATGTGTCATTAATTTGGTATTCGTTTTCAGGTATAAAAGTGCTTAATTAGTCATGAAAACTTGGTATATGTTGCATAATTATAAAATCATCTAGGAAGTCAATCTCTTTCATGTTTGTGTAATGTTTTTCTAATTTTAAATATGAAGTTTGTGCATAATTGAAAAATTAAACCACACACACGCATGTGTGTGCATTCAAACACACACACAAACACACACCAACAACTAAAATGATAACCTATATGTGGTTAGAAAATTCTCAATTTAGAAATTAAAGTACATAATTATTTTTCTAGGAACACATTTTGTGTTTTATTTAAGATAAAATATTGTACCTTTGCCTGCTTCTGTACTTATGGCACAGTTGGAGATTAAGCCAGACAAAATAGAATCCCCTAAAATAGAAAAATAGACTATTGAGTAAGTTATTCAATCTCACAAATTTTAGTTGAATCATGTTGTTTTGAGAACCAGTACCAGGGATGATGTTGGCGTTCATATCTCTACTTCCTAATTAATAGATCTAGGGGTGTGGTGGTTTTAGGTTGAGCTGAACACAAAAATAGCACAACTGTAGGAAAGAAAATAATGATAGTCTTTCACTCATCAAATATTTATTGAACACTGTTAGGTCCCAGGCACTGAGCTCTGTATTCTATACATAATGGCAAGATTTGGAGATAATTAAAACTGAAACTTGTCACTGAGAAAGAATTTTGTAGCTCACAAAAATATGGAACTTGTGAAGTGTTTGGGGAAAAGAGTATAATTAAGGTTTGGAAATGAAGTGAAGTCAAAGGAGTACATGAAGGAAAATCCGTATTAAAACGTGTTCATTATATTGCTTCTTTGAGAATAGAGTATATTGATAGAAGAAAATAAAATGAAGGAGAAATGGAAAGTTCACTGAAATAAGTATGAATCTACGGGCCAGGAGATAGAACAATGTTTTAAAGCATTTGCCATGCACAAGGCTGACCTGGTTGACTCCTTGGCAAAACGGTGATCTTGAGGAACAAACAGTACTTCAGTACTACACCACCTCAGTTTCTTGCGAGGTACTGCGCAGGTCACTCCCACTTACCCTCTACTTCCTGCGGCCTCTGGATCTGGGGCATGGAGGTGGGGAATGCCCATATTTTTGGGTGTGATCTCCAAGATAAACAAAATTAGTCAAGTTACAGAGGGAATTAAGCATGTTCTTTATCAGAATAACAGACAGGAATTCTCTTTTAGTATTAAAAGGTTGCTGGTAAAATATTGAACTTCAAATTTCAAAATGTTTCTAAATATTTGGATAAAAGTGGGGATTTTTTAATTGTATAAAGGTAAAGGTAAAGGCCCTCCCGTTGATCGTCGATTTGCTCGAGCGGGCCCAGTAACGTCTCCATTGGAGACTTTGTTGTTACTGTGTCTGGCATATCGAATACTCTCGGTAGCTTGCAGGGCTCTCGGCCTTTTGGCTAAGATCAAGTGTAGTATCTGTTCTTATCAGTTTAATTGTATAGATTTTACAATTTTGACAGAGCACATTCCACTGGAACTGGACATATGTAGCTTTTCCCCAGGAAACTGGGAAGTCCTCTGATGGAAAAGTTCATCATCTTTGATTTCTGAACTGCAGCTTGCCCAGAAATTCAGAACCTTGGAATTAGATGTTCCACATTCTTGCTTTAATGCTCTTCTGTCAATTTACTAAGGTTTCTAATAATTTTAAAGAATGTCCTGCAATTTTACTTTATTTTTCTGATTTTCACTAATTACCTTTCTTCCTAAAAATACACTTAGCTTTTATTTAAGCACTGTGATATGCAAAGCTCAAGCGGTGTTGGCCCAAATGCACATTTTTTTTGCATGTTCTCTCTTTTTTTTTCTTTTTTTATTAGTGAAACACCATGAGGTACAGTTATAGACTTACAAATTTTGTGCTTGGGTTTCAGTTATACAATGATCAAGCACCCATCCCTCCACCAGTGCCCATCATCCACCACCACGGGTCCCAGCATCCTCCCGCCCCCCATCCCCCCATCCCACCCTGCCTCAGTGGCAGGGCATTCCCCCTTGTTCTCTCTCTCTCTTTTGGGTACTGTGTTTTGCAACAGAGGCATTGAGTGGCAATCATGTTTGGTCTATAGACTACTTTTAGCATGCTTCTCCCACCCTGGGAGAGTCCTCACAACACCCTTTATTTGGTGCTCTCTTCTCTATCTGAGCTTCCTTTTCATCTAGCAAGTGTGGCTGGCCTTCAAGTCATGGAGTAAAATTCCTGGTACCAATCTCAGCCATTCCTGAGTGTTAGTCACCCTTTTTGTTGCTTTATGTTCCCCAGATGAATGCAATCTTTCTGTGTCTATCCCGCTCTTTCTGACTCATTTCGCTTAACATGATACTTTTCATGTAGTACCACTTGTATGTAAATTTAATAACTTCATCTTTTCTAACAGCTACATAGTACTCCATTGTGTAAATGTACCAAAGTTTCTTTAACCAGTCATCTGCTCTTGGGCACTCAGGTTTTTTCCAGATTCTGGCTATTGTAAAGAGTGCTGCAATGAACAAACAATTGCAGATGTCACTTCAACTATACCTTTTTGCCTCTCTGGGATAGATTCCCAGGAGTGCTATAGCTGGGTCAAATGGGAGATCAAATTCTAATTTTTTGAGAATCTTCCATACTGTTTTCCAAAAGGGTTGGACCAGCCGGCATTCCCACCAGCAGTGAAGGAGGGTCCCTTTCTTGCCACATCCGCTCCAGCATTGGTTGCTTTTTTTCTTGTGGATATGGGCCAGTCTCTGTGGTGTGAAATGATATCTCATTGTGGTTTTGATCTGCATCTCTCTGATGATTAGTGATGTAGAGCATTTTCTCATGTGCCTTTTTGCCATTCGGATTTCTTCTTTGCGAAAGTTTCTGTTCATTTCCTCGCTTCATTTTTTGATGGGGTTGGGTGATTTCTTCTTGTGGAGTTTAACCAGTACCTTGTACATCCTTTATATCAATCCAATGTCGGATGTGTATTTGGTGAATATCCTTTCCCATTCTGTAGGCTGTCTTTGTATTTTGGTCACTGTTTCTTTTGAGGTGCAGAAGCTTCTTAGTTTAAGATAGTCCCATTTATCTATGTCTGTTTTCACTTGTTCGGCCAGTGGTGTGACATCTTTGAAGATACCATTAGCTTCAATATCATGGAGAGTTTTGCCGACTTTGTCTTCAATAAACATTATGGATTCTGGTCTGATGTTGAGGTCATAAATCCATTTCGATCTTACTTTTGTGCATGGTGTTAGGCAGAGATCTGAGCCCACCTTTTTGCATGTAGCCATCCAGTTTTGCCAGCACAGTTTATTAAAGAGGCTTTCCCTGCTCCATGTCACTTTTCTTGCCCCCTTATCAAAGATTAGATGATTATATTTTTGGGAGGAAATGTCAGTATATTCAACTCTGTTCCATTGGTCTGCAGCTCTGCCTTTGTTCCAGTACCATGCTGTTTTAATTATTACTGCCTTGTAGTAAGTTTGAAGTTAGGGAGGTTGATTCCTCCCATTTTCTTTTTCCCACGAATTGCTTTAGCTATTCGTGGGGGCTTATTGTTCCATATAAATTTCAGTAGTGTTTGCTCCATTTCTTTGAAGAATGTCATGGGTATCCTTATAGGGATTTAATGTCAGCTTCCTTCCACCAATGACCCAAGGTTGCCGCCCTCTCCCCTTCCTGTCACCTTAGCAAACTGGGCTTTTGTTTGTTTACCTGTTTTTTAAATTTACTTCTTATAATTTGGATTCTGTGCTTACAGTAGTGATGACTTTTATATATTTTATGTCTACATTCCCCCTCCTCATTTCCTACCCCTTTCTTGTCATCCGATGTCTATACTCCATGGCCAAGAGAAAGCCATCATCTGATATTTTCCATGTCCATGGTCTTGTTGTATAAAGGCATTGGTGAGAGAGAACTTCCGTATTTGTCTGTCTTCCCCCTGGATTTGTTTGTGCAGGCCTCTCCAGTTCCATGCAAACTGTGTGGAACTTTAGCTTATAAGTTTTTCTTTTGTCTTTTTTTTTTCTTTTTCTTTCTTTTTTTTTTCTTTTTTTATTAGTGAAACACAATGAGGTACAGTTATAGGCTTACCAATTTTGTGCTTGGGTTTCAGTTATACAATGATCAAGTGCCCATCCCTCCACCAGTGCCCGTCATCCATCACCACGGGTCCCAGAATCCCCCCCCCACCCCTCATCCCCACCCCACCTCCGTCCCATCCTGCCTCTGTGTGCAGGGTATCCCCCCTTGTTCTCTCTCTCTTCTTTTGGGTACTGTGTTTTGCAAGAGAGGCTTTGAGTGGCAATCATGTTTGGTCTATCGACTACTTTCAGCATGCTTCTCCCACCCTGGGAGGGTCCTCACAACACCCTTCATTTGGTACTCTCTTCTCTATCTGAGCTTCCTTTTCACCTAGAGCCTGTGGCTGGCCTTCAATTCATGGAGCAAAATTCCTGGTACTAATCTCAGCCATTCCTGGGTGTTAATCTCCCTTTTTGTTGCTTTATGTTCCCCAGATGAATGCAATCTTTCTGTGTCTATCCCGCTCTTTCTGACTCATTTCGCTTAACATGATACTTTCCATGTAGTACCACTTGTATGTATATTTAATAACTTCATCTTTTCTAACAGCTACATAGTACTCCATTGTGTAAATGTACCAAAGTTTCTTTAACCAGTCATCTGCTCTTGGGCACTCAGGTTTTTTTCCAGATTCTGGCTATTGTAAAGAGTGCTGCAATGAACAAACAATTGCAGATGTCACTTCGACTATACCTTTTTGCCTCTCTGGGACATATTCCCAGGAGTGCTATAGCTGGGTCAAATGGCAGATCAAATTCTAATTTTTTGAGAGTCATCCATACTGTTTTCCAAAAGGGTTGGACCAGCCGGCATTCCCACCAGCAGTGAAGGAGGGTCCCTTTCTCACCACATCCGCGCCAGCACCTGTTGCTTTTGTTCTTGTGGATGTGGGCCAGTCTCTGTGGTGTGAAATGATATCTCATTGTGTTTTTTTTTAATTTATTTATTTATTTATTTATTTATTGAATCACTGTGGGAAAGGTTACAGAGCTTTCAGGTTTATGTCTCAGTCATGCAAATATCAAACACATTTCCCTTTACCAATACTTATTTTTTACCCTGAAGAACCCCAATAAAACCCCACCCCCCACCCCTCTCCGTCCCTGTGAGGCAGATGAATTCTAGTTAACACTCTATCTGCTTTGATTAGATTCATTGTTTCAATAAGATTCACCACTATTATTTAGAGTTTACCTCCCCCCCCAAATCAGACATGCTGAAAAAGCATTGTGAAGTGATTTGCTTTCTACAGCTGGGTTCAAGAATTAAATGTTGGTTTTGGATTTCTGCTATTTTACCTATTGACCCTGGAAGTATTTCTACTGAAAGTCAGATAGTTAAGAAATTGGTTTCTGTGTTCTGGAGTCGTGGCCGTGCTGGAGAGCCGCTCGTGGGGGCAACTGGTGGCCTCGGTAGGGCGTGAAGGGCGGACCGAAACGCCCCCCTTCCCATGAGGTTTCAGTCACCCCCACACTCCCGGCTCATACCTGCTGTCCACAAGGCTCCCATGTTGCCGACATCTTTCTTTCCAGAGAGGAGAGGGCGAATGGGGCAACACCCTTTCCCCTCCGGCAGACTTGATGGCCTGGATCAATGCATAGTCCGTTCACTTCTCTGCTCCAAGCTGCTGGGTTCTGCATTAAGTCCTTGTGCTTCTGGGGCCGTGGCTGTGCTGGAGAGCCGCTCGTTGGGGGCAACTGGTGACCTCGGTAGGGCATGAAGGACGGACCAGAACGTCCCCCTTCCCATGAGGTTTTAGTCGCCCCCACACCCCCGGCTCATAACTGCTGTCCACAAGGCTCCCATGTGGCCGCCATCTTTCTTTCCAGAGGGAGGAGGGCGGAAGGGAGCAACACCCTTCCCCTCTGGGCAGAAATGATTGCCTGGATTAACGCATAGTCCTTTCACTTTTCTGCTCCAAGCTGCTGGGTTCTGCATTAAGCCCTTGTGCTTCTGGGGCTGTGGCCGTGCTGGAGAGCCGCTCGTGGGGGGCAACTGGTGACCTCGGTAGGGCGTGAAGGACGGACCGGAACGCCCCCCTTCCCATGAGGTTTTAGTCGCCCCCACACTCCCGGCTCATACCTGTTGTCCACAAGGCTCCCATGTGGCCGCCATCTTTCTTTCCAGAGAGGAGAGGGCGAATGGGGCAACACCCTTTCCCCTCCGGCAGACTTGATGACCTGGATCAACGCATAGTCCTTTCACTTTTCTGCTCCAAGCTGCTGGGTTCTGCATTAAGTCCTTGTGCTTCTGGGGCTGTGGCCATGCTGGAGAGCCGCTCGTGGGGGGCAACTGGTGACCTCGGTAGGGCGTGAAGGACGGACCGGAACGCCCCCCTTCCCATGAGGTTTTAGTCGCCCCCACACCCCCGGCTCATACCTGCTGTCCACAAGGCTCCCATGTGGCCGCCATCTTTCTTTCCAGAGGGAGGAGGGCGGAAGGGAGCAACACCCTTTCCCCTCTGGGCAGAAATGATTGCCTGGATTAACGCATAGTCCTTTCACTTTTCTGCTCCAAGCTGCTGGGTTCTGCATTAAGCCCTTGTGCTTCTGGGGCTGTGGCCGTGCTGGAGAGCCGCTCGTGGGGGGCAACTGGTGACCTCGGTAGGGCGTGAAGGACGGACCGGAACGCCCCCCTTCCCATGAGGTTTTAGTCGCCCCCACACTCCCGGCTCATACCTGTTGTCCACAAGGCTCCCATGTGGCCGCCATCTTTCTTTCCAGAGAGGAGAGGGCGAATGGGGCAACACCCTTTCCCCTCCGGCAGACTTGATGGCCTGGATTAACGCATAGTCCTTTCACTTTTCTGCTCCAAGCTGCCGGGTTCTGCATTAAGTCCTTGTGCTTCTGGGACTGTGGCCGTGCTGGGGAGCCGCTCGTGGGGGGCAACTGGTGACCTCGGTAGGGCGTGAAGGACGGACCGGAACGCCCCCCTTCCCATGAGGTTTTAGTCGCCCCCACACCCCCGGCTCATACCTGCTGTCCACAAGGCTCCCATGCGGCCGCCATCCTTCTTTCCAGAGAAGAGAGGGCGAATGGGGCAACACCCTTTCAGCCTCCGGCAGACTTGATGGCCTGGATTAACGCATAGTCCTTTCACTTTTCTGCTCCAAGCTGCCGGGTTCTGCATTAAGTCCTTGTGCTTCTGGGACTGTGGCCGTGCTGGGGAGCCGCTCGTGGGGGGCAACTGTTGACCTCGGTAGGGCGTGAAGGAGGGACCGGAATGCCCCCCTTCTCGTGAGGTTTTAGTCGCCCCCCACACCCCCGGCTCATACCTGCTGTCCACAAGGCTCCCATGCGGACGCCATCCTTCTTTCCAGAGAAGAGAGGGCGAATGGGACAACACCCTTTCCCCTCTGGGCAGAGATGATGGCCTGGGTTAACTCATCGTCCGTTCACTTTTCTGCTCTAAGCTGCTGGGTTCTGCATTAAGTCCTTGTGTTTCTGGGGCTGTGGCCGTGCTCCCAACTTAACTCTGATTTTCAGGGAGAAAGATTGGGTGGTTTACTTCTCATTGATCACTTTGTATATAGAGAGATGTCGCGCGGCCGCTTATGCGGCCACGCGGTTTTGAGAAAAAGTCCTCGTTCCCACATACTCGAGCTGTGTTTGTAGAGGCTTCTGGTCACCGGGGTTCCATCTGCGGGAGGCGGGATGCGGCGCCTACTCCATCTGGAACTTGCTGGTGATCTCGGCTCTTTTTGGAACCTGTTTTTTTTTTTTTTTCCTCCGGGATCCCGCATCCTCCATGTGTTCCTTCTCTTATGTTGAACGCTTCAAAGATGGCGCTGGGGGGCGGGCTGTGGTCGTGACTTCCGGAATCAGAGATTACCTGGGAGGTGTAGTCCGGCAGATTTGAGAAAAAGTCCTCGTTCCTGCATACTCGAGCTGTGTTTGTAGAGGCTTCTGGTCACCGGGGTTCCATCTGCGGGAGGCGGGATGCGGCGCCTACTCCATCTGGAACTTGCTGGTGATCTCAGCTCTTTTTGGAACCTGTTTTTTCTTTTTTTTTTTTTTCTCCGGGATCCCGCATCCTCCATGTGTTCCTTCTCTTATGTTGAACGCTTCAAAGATGGCGCTGGGGGGCGGGCTGTGGGCGTGACTTCCGGAATCAGAGGTTACCTGGGAGGTGTAGTCCGGCAGATTTGAGAAAAAGTCCTCGTTCCCGCATACTCGAGCTGTGTTTGTAGAGGCTTCTGGTCACCGGGGTTCCATCTGGGGGAGGCGGGATGCGGCGCCTACTCCATCTGGAACTTGCTGGTGATCTCGGCTCTTTTTGGAACCTGTTTTTTCTTTTTTTTTTCCTCCAGGATCCCGCACCCTCTATGTGTTCCTTCTCTTATGTTGAACGCTTCAAAGATGGCTCATTGTGGTTTTGATCTGCATCTCTCTGATGATACAGAACGCTACTTCAGGAAATAAAAGAGGACACGAGGAAATGGAAAAATATCCCCTCTTCATGGATGGGGAAAACAACATCATCAAAATGGCAATACTTCCCAAAGCACTGTACAAATTCAATGCAATCCCTATAAGGATACCCATGACATTCTTCAAAGAAATGGAGCAAACACTCCTGAAATTTATATGGAACTATAAGCCCCCACGAATAGCTAAAGCAATTCTTGGGAGAAAGAAAATGGGAGGAATCAACCTCCCTAACTTCAAACTCTACTACAAGGCAGTAATAATTAAAACAGCATGGTGCTGGAACAAAAGCAGAGCTGCAGACCAATGGAACAGAGTTGAATATACTGACATTTCCTCCCAAACATATAATCATCTAATTTTTGATAACGGGGCAAGAAAAGTGAAATGGAGCAGGGAAAGCCTCTTCAATAAACTGTGCTGGCAAAATTGGACGGCTACATGCAAAAAAGTGGGCTCAGATCTCTGCCTAACACCCTGCACAAAAGTAAGATCAAAATGGATTTATGACCTCAACATCAGACCAGAATTCATAATGTTTATTGAAGACAAAGTCTTTTTCTCTTTCTTTAAAACCTGAGTTCAATTTTGGATGCTTATAATAATCACTTCTCCTTCAAAAGATACAGGCCATCAATCTACGTCATGATATGTGAATATCAAGTCTGTGCTGTTTTTTTTAGCTTTCTTTTAAAGTCTAATTGTCTTGATTTGATGGAAGCACCCATCACCCATGGGCCAGCGTAAGGAGAGTAGAGCTAAATCCGCAGTTCCCTGGTTTCTGCTGAATCCCTGAAGGCCCACATATACACCACTTTGACAAATGCGAGACTTCTGAGCATTTAAACTGAAATTTAAATTTGTTGATTTTAAATTTCAACTAAAGTTCTTTAATTCATTTACCTCAAACTGTGGGTTTCTATTAGTTGCAGTGATTTTGAGTACATGTCTCTGATTCAACAGAACTTGACACTTTACTTTTTTTTTTAATTTACAAGTTCTCTTCTTCATACATGAGGATTGTAATCCCTAAAATTATAGGTGAAAAAGTTTTCTTTTTTGGGTGGTGAGGGTGCGATGACCATACCCTTCAGTGCTTAGAGAGTACTAGAGATAGGCTCTCTGAAAGGAGGTCACACCTGGTAGGGTTTTGGGAGACCAAATGGGTGGCCTTATGCAAGGCAAGTGCTCTACCTATTGTATTATCACTCCAGACACAAATAAAATAATTTTAATGATAAAAGTAGAAGAAAGAAGTGGTAGATTTGAGAGAGCACTCAATGGCTGTCTTCTGAGCAGCTAAGCAAAGAGTAGGGAGTATTCCTGGAGCATTGCCGGGTATGAGTTAGTGGTGAGAGAAGAGCTTGGCTGCTGTTGAAGTATGAGTCACCTAGGTAACCTATCTTGCTGCACATATTCTTTGAGAAGGCATTGTAAAACTCTCTTTGCTCTTAGCCTATCTACCATGGTATATAGCTACAAAAATACCTATTCATTCATTCCTTTATATCATATAATATACAAACTTTTTCAGCAAAAAAAATGTATATTCAAACAAAGCCATTAGGAGAAAGGTGAGTGGAAAAGAAAAGAAGAAAAACAGACTTCGAGACAATTGGAGGAGTGTCCTACAAACTTTGGTCCTGATGGTGGAGGGTGTCCACTAACTTTTCATACCTTTTTTATAAACATTAACACTATCATAACTTTCTGAACTCTAATCATGTTTAAAACTAAATTTTTAAATTAATATTCACTATTCCTACAAGGCTTTTTTGAAAATTTGGGTGACAATTTTCTTCAAAGCTATCTATATATAGCTGCGATACAATTAGATACCCATTATTTCTTGTTAATGGATTTCTAGTGTGGGCCTGAGTCTTTTTTATTCAATATGCTTAAAACCTGTGCTAAAGTTTGATGCCATCAAAGATGAACAAAATAAAACAAAACAATAATAAAAATTGCACTGAAAATTGCCCTTTACTTTTACTTATCTACATTATTAGTTTATTTGTATTCTGACAGAAAGATAAGATTTTTAAATTATTTAATCATCAGTGAACCGTTTCCCTCACAAGGCATTTATTATCCACCTATCAGATTGGCAGAGACTTTTTAAGAGGCCATCTATAAATGTAGCACTCTGAGTTGGCTGTCATTTAATAACTGTCTTTACTACAAAATATAATTGATTTATTGATTAATGTCATGAAGATCAAAAAGGAAAAAGTTTTACAGCAATGAATGGATAACATCCATCACATTTTAAACATAGGCTATCTATCATTCTTGAAAGCTATGTTTTCATTTTTTATCTTTTGCCTGTCATGCCATGCTGGTATTTATCTTATTCTTTTTCCTTTTTTATTGATATGACTAATTTAGCTAGGGGGAAAATGGCATGTACAAGATTTCAACTAGGCTGTGAAAATAGAAGCAGGGATTCTGTGACATAAAATTCACGTCTTCAAACCTATTGTATTTGATCCAGTTTTATCATGCCATTTATTATGATATACACACTGCTTTGTGTATTTGACTTTTTAACATTCTTCTGATTAAAATGGAATCATTTGTAAGTCTCACTAAATATTCAAATCACACATAATAGAAACAAAGAAATGCCATTAAAATGGAGAATTGTTTTCCAAAAAATATTCACACACTGCACAAGGTATAAGGATCTAGTTTCTCTTTAACCCAATAGTGAAGGTTGCCTGATTTGAATTTATGGCGTTCTAGTTGGTGTACACTTCTAGTATCTTGTACCTATACTCAAGTTTTTCTTCTCCTAAATAAAATGAGAACTTATTTATCCACATTTTATTGCAATGTACTGCTTTTCCTATTATTCATTCTTTCCTTCTTTATATTGAACAGTTTCCCTGCTGATTCTTATTCTTTGTGTCTCGCAAATCATTTGAGTCACCAATGTCCTCTGAATTCTTGTTTATTTTTTATTTATGTACAATATTATTGCTCTTGTTCATGTTTTTGATTGCTAACCAACTTCTCTTGAGATGAACAGTGTTTTGAAAATGACTTTAATATTGAGATGCTGAAAATAGCTAGCTGTCTTTGAATACCTGCTTTGCAAATGTGAGTTTATGAATATGGTCACCAACACCACCCAGTAGAATCCATGCAGCTTTGAGGTTTGATCCAGGCAGCTCAAATATCTGTGAGCTGTTGAGGGCAGCGGGCTATTCTTGGCAGATGTGTGAGAGTAGCTGCTGAAAATTGTGACTCATGTTAAAGCCCTATTGTGTGAGTACCCTGGGCACAAAGTGTGAAACATAGTGATTGTGCAAATCAATACCACAGAAACCACTGCATAGTACTCCAATGAAAATGTGTGTGAACATCCCAACTAAACTGTACAATGTGAACAAGCATCTGAAGGAGTTCAAACTTTGGTGATCACTGCAGCATTTGCTGACTGATGGCTTCCCTTTAGGACATGCTATTCCACCATTTTATACATCAAGTTTGAAACTGTATCTGGATATTCTGTTTGCTCTCCACTGTAATAATTATGCATTAATTTGTTTGTAACTTTGCACTTAATTTTGATATTTGAAGTCAGTTCTTTTTAATGTTTGTCACATTTTAGAAGCATATTTTGTTCCTCCTGGCTCTTTATAATTGCCTGTGTGTTTCAAGTTGCTTTTTTTTCAAGAATAGAAAAAATCCTGGAGTGGTTATTTGAATTTATATCAACATTAATATATCAATTTGGAGAAAATTTATGTATAGTAGGTTATATATGTGAAAATTTCTTATTCTTTGATATTGAAACCACATTGATATATAATTTAATGATTTTATGGTTCTTAATACATTTATTGAATTCTACAATTTTTATTTATTTTTTAATTTTTGCTTTTTGGGTCACGCCCAGGAATGCATAGGGGTTACTCTTGGCTCTTCACTCAGGGAATTACTCATGGCAGTGCTCGGGGAACCATATGTGATGCTGGAGATTGAACCAGCAATGCAAGACAAACGCCCTACCTGCTGTACTATAGTTTCAGCTTCGTACAATTTTTACTTTTATACAAAAATAGAATTTATTACTTTCAAACTTATACATAAATTGAATGTCACTTGAGCTTATTATTTAGTTTGAGTATTAGAAAATGTTATATGCAATTGTTTTCAGACTGCTTTGTATGGCCAGTGTATAAAAAATCATGCATTTGCATGTGACCATTTTGTCATTAATCATAGGGGATCGTTTGCTAATGTTGATAATTACTAAATTTGTTTTGAACTATTATGAAGACAACCTCATTTCACAAAAAAAAACACATGCAAGGATTATATATTTTCATTATCTCAGAGCAGAGATATCAGCTACCTATGCTTAGTGCTAGCAGGGAGAGGTAGGTTAGAACCCCTCATGGTTTTAAGCCTCCTATGTAGTAGCAGTTTGGGAATTCAACGTTTTCCACAAAAGAGAAGTATGCCAGACCTGTTGTTGAAAATTATTACTTAATTCTACATTAAGCCTGAAATATGTTGTTTCTTTGGGATGTAGAATGGCTCAGAAACTGTTCTTGTCTTTCTGATTTCTCTGGATACCATCAAACTTGTTCCTGCAGGAAAGGTTCCTTCTGTTTGAGGATACTCTAAGATATCAAAATCATGTTTATAACATTCTTGGACACTTTTATTTTCCTGTTGAATGTCATCCTATCTTTGTCAGTCATGAGACCCTACATATTTTTTTTTCTAGCACTGTATTCTTCAGCTGCACACAGAATTCTAGGTAATCTAGTCTAATTTATGGGACAATAAAAGCATTATTCATTTCAAATAGCCTATGCTTCTAGCCTTGGAAGAAGAGTGCAGTGAGGATAAAGGTAGCCAAAAGAAAATTTATTATGTGTGGATCGTAAGACATTTGGGGGAGAATATACATTTATATCTTAAACTGCTAGCAAAACTTTACTGATTAATAGGGGATAAGGGGGTTAAGATACCAATAGACATATCTCATTTGCTATATCTATGATTAGATTCACACACACACACACACACACACACACACACACATATATATATATATATATATGTCGCTGTTCTACCATTGTTCATTGATTTGCTCGAGTGGACCCAGTAACATATCTATTGTGAGACTTGTTGTTACTGTGTTTGGCATATCGAATACATCATGGGCAGCTTGCCAGGCTCTCTAAGAGGGCAGGAGGAATCAAACCTGGGTCAGCCGAGTCGGCCACATGCAAGGCAAACATCCTACCCACTGGGCTATTGCTTCAGCCCTATATTAAGTCGGTGGTGGTTTTTTATAGCAGTGCAGCAATCGAATAATATATTATTCAGTTGTTACACTGCTATAATAAACCACCACTGACTTAGTGGTTTCAAATGTATTGCTTTGGGACTGGAGTGATGTTAGAGAAGGTAAGGCACTTTCCTTTGAAGAGGTCCATGTGAATTTTATCTCAGCACTTCATGTGGTTCCCTGAGATCTACTAGGAATGATCTTGCAGAAGTGATTTCTAAGCACAGAGAAACACACTTAATTTCATATTTCCCTCATAAACTCTCTGTGATTCCAATAAATAAACCAGGATAACCCAGGATAAGCTCTTCATTTCAAGATCTCTAACAAAGTCCTATTTCTAAATTGCCTTATGTCATCTAAATAACTTTTACATAATCTGGATTTTAGGACAGAAAAAATTTTGTAAGAATTCTATTTTGTTTGCATAGTCTATGATATTTAACTTTTATTTTAGGGGATTCCAAGACAGCTCAGGAAGCCTGGGAGTTCTTCTGGAGATTTCAGGGGTAGAGCTTGGTTGCTCTAACGTGTGGATGAGTGCTGCTCAGTGCAAAGCCTGACAGTGCCCTGGGAGCCACACAATGCCAGAGATGGAACTTGGAGCCACTGCACAAAAGACATTAGCCATATCTTCCCTTGAAACTTTCTTCTCATCACTTACATTTACTTTAAGTTGAGGGTAGCAATCGTTTACCAGAGTGTATGTGTTGATATGTTTCAGGATATATGATATATACCATATACCTTGCCAAAGTTCCCAAATCCCAAGCACCAGATTGTTTCAGCACATGCCCATTCCCCTTGGTATCTTCAGTCACAAAAGTACTGTTTGGTTTTGTGTTAGACCACACCCAGCAGTACTCATAGCATATTTCTAACTCTGCTCTCAAGGATTATACTTGTTGCATGGGGATCATATGGGGTGCTGGGAACTGAACCTGGGTTGACTGTGGTCAAGTGCCCTACCTGATGTATATTCAGAACTTTTTTAAAAAATAGATTCTTTCAGATGGGGCATTCTTGGGAATGTCTTTCAGTATGTTGTTGCATATCCCAGTACACATCCTGTGTTCACTTATAGCCAATAGTCACCTAAATCTACTCATTATTTTTTTCTGAAATAATTTTTAAAGTATCACTGTATCACTGTCATCCTGTTGTTCATCAATTTCCTGGATCAAGCACCAGTAACGTCTCCTTCGTCCTAGCCCTGAGATTTTAGAAAGTGTCACATTCAAGGCTCTTTCAATGTCAGGGGGCGGATGAGACCCATCATTGTTACTGGGTTTTGGCATACTGAATATTCCACGGGGAGTTTGTCAGACTCTGCCGTGAGGACAGGATACTCTCAGTAGCTTGCCAGGTTCTCCGAGAATAAGAACTAGATAAGATGCTGTACAGCCGCGAATGCAGCCACGTGCTTCCTATAGTCTCTGGATCTTGGCCGTTGATGGGGTGATATGGCGCCAGGGTCAGTTAGTGGTTATAATACCTAACTACTGGAAGATGGGGATTCTGGGTGGAAGAGGCCCAGTCCTGATCCGAGCAGGCTTGGAGATCTCAGCCCCGGATCCCACATGCCTGGGTTCTTCTGCTGGTTTCTTCATGCATGAGGCTCGTCCGAACGTGTGGAGAGTGGTCTTAAGAATGGCTGTGGCTTGTTCCAGAGGTTTTTGGTTGCCAGGGCTCTGCTGGGGCGAGGAGGGAAACTCAACCTGCCCCTCTCCAAGGGGCCCCAGTGAGGACAACTAGGCACAGGGCAAGAGACTCTGTGCTGTTCTCTTTTGGGAGCTGTGTTTTATAGTCTCTGGGTCTTGGTTATTGATGGGATAACATGGTGCCAGGGGCAATTGGTGGGTGTAATGACTACCTACTGGAAGATGGGGGATCTGGGTGGAGGAGGCCCAGTGCCGATTCGAGCACAGACAGCTCAGGAATCCTGGGAGATCTTCTGGAGATCTCAACCCTGGGTTTGCGTGCCTGGGTTCCTCTGCCGGTTCCTTCATGTCTGAGGCTCATCCGAATGTGTGGAGAGTGGTCTTAAGCATGGCTCTGTCTTGTTCCGGAGGTCTTTGACTGCCAGGTCTCTGCTCAGTTTTTGAAATAACCTTTATTTTTTACTTGAATTATGATTATAATTCAATCTCCTCTTCCCATAATCAATTTTGAAGACTTCCTTTCATTACATTTACCATTCCACCAATCATAATCGTATAACCACCTAAATTCTTTTTTTAAAACATAAGTTTGTTGTGTCATCTATTCTCCCAAAAGAAAATCTTTAGACATACATTGTGCAAAACCTTCTGTATTATTATTATTATTATTATTTATTTGATGGCCATGCCCAGCAGTGCTCAGAGTCTATTTCTGGCTCTACATCCAGGAGTCACTCCTCACAGGGCTGAGAGTTATCATACTAGTGATTATAATATTGCTTGGACACCAAAAGTTTTGATTTTGTGGTACAAAAGGTCAACACTTGAAATTGATTAAAAAGACATCTCGGTGACTGGAACAGTAGTTACTAGAATGCTGTATGGTTAAACATCGTCATTCCCACTGGAATAAATGATCCACAGAGCAGATACCATGCATCACTTGGTTGACTGCTAAATTTTCATTCACCAGAACAGCAGATGACAAATATGTGCTCAATTTGTTGGCTAAAAGAATGATATGCTTCTAGAATATGTCTTCTTTTAAATCTTCCCTTGTCTATTTCCCAACAGTTAGACACACACACACACAAATCTGAAACTCATGTTTGCATCAAATTATCTGTTCTTTGGCAACCCACTTGTCTTTGATTTTTTTCCTATAGCTTTCTAACTATTTTATTCTAAAATACTGCTCTTATCAAAAATAAAACAGTATATTTTCTTAAAGTGTGCATCTACTTTCTTTAGACCTTCCCAATCCTTTTACTGGTAGCTTCCTATAGTACTGATTGAGTGGACATTCCTACTCAAGTCTACAGATACATAACTAAATCATTCAAGTTCACTTTTTTTGTATGCATGTGTATGCAATATTTAATACCTTAGGTCTAAAGGACTCAGATAGTTTACTTATAGCTAGATGTAGGCTTCAGTTCTTGAATTTAGATTACCACGGCTGCTGTTAAAAACCATCACAAAAGTAATGAATGGCTTCAAATCACATAAATAGGTTGGCCTATAACTTTGTTGCTCAGACATGGAGCTTAAAAGAACTCCTTTGGAGTGAGGTAGGAGAAGCAATTCTGGGTTTTTCAAATTTGGAATCAAGGTAGCAGCTTGGCCAGGCTCCTATCAGAATTCTCTAAAGAGAATAAGTGGCTGAGCAGACTCAATGCTCTGTAAAGCTAGGACTGCACTTCCTATTCCCAACTGTGATTGCTGTCTGCTGCCAAAGGTTTCTTTCTCTTCCAGCTTTCTGAGTGGCTTCCTTCATCAACCACTGCTTCCTTTCCTTTGTCCTTGTTCCTGATTTCTTCTCTCTTCCTGTCCTGCCTTCAAAAGATATGTGTGATTACAGTGTGCTAGTCCAGCTAGCCTGAAATCTGCTCGCTAGTTTATTGTCAGCAGATGAAAAACCCTAATTCCATCTGCCAAGTCATTTCCCAGTAGGACCTAGATTAGCCAGTGATCTTTGAATAACAAAGGCCTCCCAACCCCGTGAGGAGGGGGAATAGCTTTAGAATTCAGACTGCACAGTGCTGAAGAGGGAATTAGAAAATTCAAAGCCATGATTTACACAATCACATCAAGATATCTTTGAAAATTTTAATGTATTGCCTATCAATAAAAGTGAGGTGGGTACATGAAGATACAGAACAAATCAAGAGAGTCTAGTTAAATAGGAGAGAAATTGTCCTCAGACATAAAACAAGTTTGGTTTCTTGTCTTTCTTTATCTGCTTTGGGGAGTGAACAGTAAAACTAATTGTGACCAAAATCTCTGTGTTCTTTTAAGAAAGTTGAAACTGTAGTACTCTAATATGGTGGATGTTTGAACAAAACAGAGGTACAGAACAGCTTTGAGTGATATATGTTTTGGTATGTGAGGGAGAAAAGAAAAAAGCAGATTGTATTTCAAAAGCCTAGGGCCTACAGAAGCCAGGGATATGCACAACTTGCAAGGCTAGTTAAAGAAAAAACAAAACAAAACAAAGAACAAGGACTAATACCTGAAAATTTAATGACTACATACTCAAAGTTTATAGTTGTCCTAAAATATTTTAATATTTAATATCTTTATTTGTGTTGTCACCAGCACACAGTATGAAAGATCCAAAAAGTACTGTAGTTATTTTACTACTCAAACTAATGAAGCTGTTTACCATTATAGAATGTACACTATTTATAATATATGTCCTGCAATTTGTTCTTTTCAAATATTTATACGTGGAGAGTAAAAATTAAATGCATTTTAATTTTATATTATTGTAAAAAATCTTAAAGTGGCCCTAAAGTATACTTCAAACATTGCAATGAATGTTGCAATGAAAACAGCATTTAAATTCAATAATGAAATAACTGCTAAAGCATGCATATTGTATCATTGGTAGCACCTATAATGTTTTGCCCTCTTATTCGTTATTTTCCATTATATTCTGTCTCAGTTAAAAGTCTATCTGGAAGCTCTAAAATTTGCCACATGCTACAATATAAAAATGAATGAGGCAGTCCTCGCCTAGGATAAGATCAGTCCATTGTGAAATGAGAGGCCAAGGGAAAAAAATTCAATTCCAGGAGAATAGAAAATGTTACAAATGGGGAAGTTTCTAAAAGTCAGCATGAAAAGATAAGGAGTGTTTTCAAATGGGAAGTAACCACCCTGTAGTTGAACTGGTTTGTGCAAAGGGTTTATTTTATAGATCACTCTTTGAAGGGCAATTTAATCTATGTATTCTGAAGGTTGAATTTTGATATGTTCTACTTGGAGAAATCCATCAGATACTTCAGTCTTGTAGAAATAAAATCAGTTTGTACAGAAAGAACAAAGGGAGGCACCTTCTTGATGTAATATATTTGACAGAGAACATACGATTCTATAAAATTACTTTTTCTATTTTGACTATCTAATTTTTCTTTCTATTAGGGCAGCCAAAAATAGTTTAGGTTGTTTATTCAACCCTTCATCTCTATTAAGTTTACTTCATACTTTCAAATAAATAATATAAATAAAAGCAATGGAATTGCCATTGAGACACATTAGACAAGTGATATTATTCTACCATAGTGCAAGAACACACATAGCCCAAATTAAAACAATGCTTTCATACAAACAATTTATATGGCTCTCCTGCCATATAAATTGTTCCATTCCATTCCATTAGAGAAGTTCGGAAGTTCATATTCCATTCCATTAGAGAAGTTCGGAAGCAGTCCTACAATTATGAAAAATTAAGCAACGATCCCAATAATAAATGGAAAGACCATGAAATTATTAGAGTCTTTAAACTGAGGGTGCCTCAGCTCAGGATTATACTGATGTACACAGTGGCAAATGCCAAGGATCTTAATTCTATACACTAATTTACTCTTTCATTAAACAGTGTGAACAGAGAGTAATGTACCTTAATTTATTTTTTTTCAGAAGAACTCCAAAATAATAGTTATTTATTTATTTATTTGCATTTCCCTGGTAGAGCACAATGATAGTCAACCATAATGCAGATTTGATTGTTCTCAACCAGTTCAAAGACTGGTAATATTTTATTATTTCAAGTCAGTGGGATATTCGCTGGATAAATTTCAAGTCAGTGGGATATATAAAAATATAAAGCATGAATGCATTTCTACCTGCAGTCATTTAAAAGTATTGTACTTTTTAGTCATTCTAAGGTACTGTTAAAAATTGTATACAAAATCGTTTCTAGGATTGTTCTTCAAGCCCATGTTCTCCCTTGAACATGAATCTCCCCTTCTCTTTGTTGCTTTGCTTGATTATTTCTATTCTGGAGAAGACTGTGTTCTCTCTTGAACACACACTTTTCCTTCTGTCTCCTCTCACACCTCTCTAATTAGGTTTCAATAATAAATATCTTGCTTCATAATTAAACGTCCTCCAGAAGTTTTTTTCTTTTAGGGAAAAATGACGGATGTGTAATGCCTGTGCCAATTGTAGTACTGACCTTATCTAGGTCATGAATTTCCTTGAGAATTTGTAGTCGTGGTGGGTTAAGCAGAGGTGGAAACACTCAGTTCTTGAGACAAATTTGCATGTTCCCCTTTTTACTAAACCAAGAGCAATTCATCCTTCCTTCCTTCCTTCCTTCCTGCCTGCCTTCCTTCCTGCCTTTCTTCCTGCCTTCCTGCCTTCCTGCCTTCCTGCCTTCCTGCCTTCCTGCCTTCTTCTAGCCTTTCTTCCTGCCTTCCATCCTGCCTTCCTTCTCTTCTGAGCTACACCAGTTTGTATTTGGGATCAAATCCAGGTCTAGTATGCATGCACTCTAGCTTTTTGAGCAACTCTTGGGCCCTTTTCAACAGTAAATTTTTTTGTTCATTTGTGGTAGCTAGAATCAAACTCAGAGCAAGGTAAGAGTTTTACTAGTGAACCACATGCCTGACTCTTCTTAAGCATCTTATGTATCAACAGAATTTAAAGGAAAAACTATTAATTGGTTTTTAGTTGTTAAGGACCCTTTGAGGGTTTGAGGAGATGGGTAAAAGGGCTGGAGAACATACTTTGCATGAGGGGATTCCAGGTTCAATTACCAGAATTAAATGGTCCCTAAGTACTAAGCCAGGAGTAGCTTCTGAGGTGAGAGAGCAGATGCCCAGGTGGGCACTGGTGAAGGATTGTTGTTGGAAAAATATAAGCCTGAAACTCAATCATAAACATCTCTGGGACTTTGTTGTTCATGATTAATCTGTAAAATAAGTTGTAAACAAACCAAATTTAAAAATTACTTCCTAACATCTTTAGTACTTTGTAAAATTGATTTGAAAGTTCTAATTAAAATTTAATTACATAAAATACCAACTAACCTATGAGAAGAACACTGGATTGCATGCATAAAATTTACATGATAATAAGTACTCTCTAAAACTTTTCAAGAGAGCTAGCGATATAAGGAATATGCATCATCAAAAAATATATTGAATACTCGGTCTAGAGAGACAATTCAACAAGCTGAACACATGCTTTACGTACAGGTCTGGGGTCCATCCTCAACACTTTCATATTTCTTGTCATCCCTCAGTGAAGAGCTGGGAATAGCCCCTGAAAAGCTCTACATGTCCCTCACTCTAAAAAATAACAATTGCAACATTTCTCTTTCCCTGTCAAAGAAAGTTGAAACTATTCCCAACATGTTAACATTCTGCTAATAGAAATTCCTAATCTGCACGAAAATCAAATCATGAAATATTTCATAAAAGTTTCATCTGTAACTCTATCCACTATCAAAATAAATCGGTTTGATCAGTTGTCCACAGAGAACTTAGAACTTCTTGAATGAGATTGTTCTTAGTGATCCTACTTTAAGAAGCCTGAAACTAAACATTAAGTAATTAATAATGCAAATTTTGTAATTTGAATGATGATACAGCAATGTCAGATTCATTGTTCCATCATGAATTCATGGGAATTTTATCACAGAAAAAAAACAAAGGCATGTCTTGAAGATAAATTGACCAAAACTCTCACAAATTCATATGAATAAGTGTGGTTATTTTCTAAGGAAAGCATATTTGACAGGAATGAATCTATGTTTTTTAAATTTATTCATTAAAAAAGAAGAGTACTAGTTTCAAATTTTTTTTTTAATTATTTCATGCCTATTTATATAGGAATTTCTAGATAACATGGATTGCAGAGTGATTGCTTACACTATTAGATTTTACTTGAAAAAACAAATCTAGAGCCACTCAGGAATAAGGAATATAATTTTTATTCCCTCTTTACCACAAGAAGATGATGATGTATGAAAGCAAATGGGTATCAAGAACATAAGAACTTTAAGAATCTCAAACTTTGAAAGAGTTTTCTTTAAAAAAAATCGTAGTAGCCTGAAAGAAAACACCTTTTTACTTCGTATCCGAGCAGTGATTGAAGCCACTTTTCACCATTCTGAGTGAAGGAATGAACTTGGTTTATGTCTCCCCATTGGAGTATGAGAAAAAATAGACTTCTTGTTTGCCACTGTCACTGTCCTCCCATTCCAATTTGCTCATGCGGGCCCAGTAATGTCTCCATTGTGACAATTGTTACTGTGTTTGGGATATCGAATACTTCACAAGTAGCTTGCCAGGCTTTGCCGTGCGTACGAGATACTCTTCTCAGTAGCTTGCCAGGCTCTCTGAGAGGGGTGGAGAAATCAAACTCGGGTAGGCCATGTTGGCTGCTTGCAAGGCAAATGCCCTATCCTCTGTGCTATCGCTCCAACCCAGACTTCATGTCTACAGAGGCCTTTTCATTTTGTTTTGGGGCCACATAGGTAATGCTCAGGGATTACTCCTGACTACACTCAAGAGTCGGTCCTGGCCGGCACAGAAGACCATCGGGAATGTGAAGGATCCAAACTGGGTGGGCCGCATGCAAGGCAAGCATCCCGTCTACTGACTATGGGTCAGGTCCACTTCACCATTGACTTTATGCAATCAAACTGGCAATGTTTTAAAAAGGAAAAGAAGAAAATTTCATCTTTTATTTGATTCATTCATTTGATTCTCTCATTTGATCTTGTGTGTGCGTGTGTGTGTGGATGTGTATGTGTGTGTGTGTATGTGTTTGAATGTCATACTGTCTGTTCCATAGATTCAGAGGTACCTGGAATCTTCATGAATTTTATGGTCGATAATAAAGCATATCACAATAATTAAATAGCTGGATGATCAAAATACAAATGATTTGGAGAAAATATTATTTGACAAAAAAATGATTCCTCTGACCCTCTCAGAAAACCTGGCAAGCTACCATGAGTATCTTGCCTGCACGGCAAAGTCTGGTGAGCTCCCCATGATGTATTCGCTATGCCAAACACAGTACCAAGTCTCACAATGCTACTGGGCCCGCTCAGGCAAATTGATGAGCTACGGGAGGACAGTGACAGTGACGGTGAAAAATAACCAAAATGTCTTGATCAGTTCTGTTTTTTAACCGAGTTAGGACTCAGCCATACCATGCCAGCAGATACTACAGACTCAGGAAAAGAGCACCAATTATCCTGACCTTTAAAATCACAACCTATTTCTCCAGCTAAATGAACACAACCAAATGATACATTTCTGGAATGGCATCCTTAACCATAGATTAAAATGGGAGGTGATCTGTAAATATTTTATGAGGACTTCACTGTGTACATTATGAGACATATCTCTTTTTCTTTAATTTGAAACAGATTGTAGATAAATGTATTCAGTGTTTCAATATACATCAGTATGCATTCAAAGGAGGAAGATATTTGAAAATAGAACACCCTCCACAAAAGACTATATTCTAGAATCTAGATATATTCATATACACATGCATGTTTATATTTCCATGGAAAACAGTTCAGTAAGATTTCAAAGTTATAAAATGATAAAGAAATGCTAAAATTCTTCACAATTTAGAAAATCAGACTAGAGTAAAACTACAGAATCATAATACTTGTTGTAAGACAATAACAAAATGAAAGTAGTTTTAAAAATATTCTAAAAGGGACTGGATTCTGAGCATTCTGGAATTGTTGCAAGAACAGTGAAAAAGTCAATGATTCCTTACTGTTTATCGGTTCATTTAAACTGGCTTTAACTAGAAGCACAATATCATTACATTGCCTTAGAGCTTTCTCATAACTGAGAGAATGTTCTAGGGATGGCTTTCATTTCCATGTCTTTGCATGCTATCAAGAACTGTCAATTTATCCCTGAAGTGTGACTTGTAACTAATTTTTACTCTAGATTTCAAAAATATGCAAAATATCTAAGCTAAGTCCATAGGTGTAAGAGTGATTAGCAAAATAGTCACCAGTATTTTTAACTAAATGAGACAGCTATGAATACTAAATCAAGATCATCCAGATAACTCAGCTCATATGTTAAATACCATAATAAACATTAATACACACAGATACTAATAGTATTTGAAAAATAACATTTTTAATTGTGTATATTTAATTAATTTTATTGTTCTCCCAAATAAAATGATATTTTTTGTTTAGGGATATTTTCAAAATATTATTATATTATGCAGAAGCTACATTATTATAACTGTTTAAAAATCAATAACATTTGTCAACTCTTGAGTATTCAGTTTATTACATTAATTCCTAGCTCTCAACCGTGTTTTTTAAATATAAGTAGGTATAAATATTTAAAAAACTTGTGCTTCGGTGTTTGCTACTAAACTATCTGAGACCATTTTACTTCCCTGTGAGAAAGAGATTATAAAATTGAATGTTCAGAATTTAAACAAACTAATACATTAAAAACCTTGGCAAGTGTGTGGTAAGCATTCAAATACTATTAGCAATAATAATCAAATTACCATGATTATGTTTGATGATGCAGAAATCACAGCAACACTTGCCAAAATACTCCAGTTTTGTGCATTTAGAAAGAACTTGTTACTTTGGTGTATGAAAATCTACTGATTTTTTAAACATTTTAATGCTAATACATTTACTATAACTATTACTGCATTACAAATAGCACAAAAATAATTTGGATTTGCATTTTAAGATGCATGTGGTCTTTCTTACATGGACACACTGTAAAAATTTATCGGAAATCACTAATTTTCTTCATTTTGTAAGGTGCTGAACGAGCACCCTTTCCTAAGGTATAATGTGTAAGCTCACACAAAATGGGGCACAGCACACACATAGTGGCGGTGGCTCTATCTCTTCCGCCGCCCACGTTCGGTAGTCTCACCCTTCTCCCACCCTGGAGAGGTCGATGGCGATGGTCAGGCAGAGGAAGGAACGAGGGCCAGGCTGGTAGGTATTAGTCGTAGTTTATTCTGGTTCTCTCCTCATCTGTCTCTGCTCCCTTTCTCCTTCTCTCTCTCTGCTCCCCATTCTTCCTCCCCCCAGCTACTTCATTCTCCTTCTCCATCCCCCTTCATCCTCCTCCTCCTGATCCTCTCTGAACCTCTGCTTCTTCCTTCTGCCCCCAGCCCACTCCTACAGTACAGTTAAATCCTCTCTCCATGAGGAATTGGGGGAACAATTACGCATAGGTGTGGTCACAATCAATAGGGGTAGAAATCAATAGGGGTAGAAATCTTAGCCTCAGGGAAGACAGCTCCTAGGACAGATCCTTCCTCAGCAGGAGGACCCACCCTAGAGCATAATCCCATGGGTGCGCCTCTCCTCTCCTTGTCCGACAAGCATGTAAGAATATAATATAAATCATTTTGTATGGATACAGTAAGAAATATCTTAAACTTATAGAATTGCTCTCCTAGGGCCATCTTGATCTCAGACTGCTGTGCTCAGGCCAGATAGTCTTTCCCACCCCTAGCAGGATCCTAGTCTTGTCGTTACCTTTGGATCATGACAGCATTTGTCTATGATCAAACTCTTAACTTATAGTTAAGAATCGTGGCACTTTGGCCTGGCCCATTTTGCTGCCAGGGTACCTCGCCGCTTGCCCTGGGTCCATTCAGTCCCTCGTCGGGACCCTGCTTTTGGGGTGTTAGGAACTAAGGGCAACTGAGGTTTAAGTCGAGAAAGCAGATGCCCAGTAGTGAATAATATTCAAGGCCAATCAAATCCTAAGTTACAAAGCATAATGTTAACGGTCTTTCTGTATCTATACAAAAAGGATATTACTTTATAGTAAACTGTTCATAAGGCATAAGGAGAGAAGAAAGGCAATATTTCACTCATACATATAAAATCATAGATTTCTGGGAAACTGATCTTACAAATTAACAAAGTCTGATTAAGAGGAAAGCTGATTAACTGGGTGGGAAGGAGAACATAGAGAAGATTGTTTACAGATAAACACAATGGAAGTGGAAGTGCTTCAGGAGCACTGTGATGGGTGTAACCAGATAAACCTAAGCTTCTTGTGGAAGGACAAAGCAATGTTACCCAACAGTATAATATATATATACATATCTATATATCATGTATATTTATAATAAATATTAATCACTTAATCACTTGTGATTAAGTGATTAATATATATTATAATCACTTAATCCTTGCTATTCATCGATTTACTCCAGCGGGTGCCAGTAACGTCTCCATTCATCCCAGTTGCGTGCTAGCGTAGCCCAATGGTATCTGTTCATTCTAGGAACATGCAGAGCCTAAAACCGATCATTCAGGGTCTTGACGAAGAAGTCTGACCATCTTGTAGGTGGGCGTCCACGTGATCTTTTGATGTCCCATGGAATCCAATCAGTAATGGCTCTAGTCCAGCGGTTGTCTGTAAACCTCATTACGTGTCCAGCCCATCTGATTTTTGATGTCTTGGCAAATGAGACAGCGTCCCTGATTCTTGAGCGTTGACGAAGATCAGAACTCCGGATTCTATCTCTCATTTGAGTGAATCATGATATTCCAAGCAAAGCTCTTTCGATTCCTCTTTGAGAGACCTGAATAGCGTTCTCATCCTGTTTTCGTAGGATCCAGGTCTCTGAGGCATATGTTAATGCAGGAAGAACAGTGGAATCAAAGAGATGTGCTCGTAGCTGGAGGTTCTTTGTCCTTTTAGTTATTTCTTCAATGTTCTTGAAGGCATTCCAAGTAGCTCTCTTCCTCCTGCGCAACTCAGGTGCCAGGTCATTCATCATGTTGATTTCTCAGCCTAGGTATATATAACTGTTGCATTCGGAGATGGTGGTTCCATTGAGGGCGAATGGAGCGTCAGGAACAAGGCTGTTTCTCATAAACATTGTCTTCGTAAGATTCAGCTGTAGTCCAACCTTTCCACATTCACGGTTAAAGTCGTTCAGCATTTGTGCCGCTTGGCTGATGTTTGGTGTTGTTAGAACGATGTCATCAGCAAAGTGGAGGTGGTGTAGTTGCCGACCATCTATCTTTACTCCCATGCTTTCCCATTCCAGTCGTCGCATGATGTTCTCCAGGGTGGCACTGAAGAGTTTTGGTGAAATGACATCACCCTGCTGAACCCCTCTCTTGATATGGATGATTACTTCTTTGTAGAATGGTGAGATCTTGGTAGTGAATCTGCAATAGAGCTCACGAAAGATCCTGATGTATTGAATGTGTGCGCCCTGATTAGCTAGGGCTTCCATGACCGCTTCCGTCTCAACAGAATCAAAGGCCTTCTTTAAATCAATGAACGTTAGACAGAGCGGCATCTTGAACTCCCGAGAAACCTCAATGAGCTTAGTAATCGTGTGGATATGGTCGATGGTACTGAATCCTTTTCGGAATCCAGCTTGTTCACATGGTTGTCCTTCATCTAGTGTTCTGCTAATCCTATTCAGGATGACTCAAGTGAACAGTTTGTAGACGACAGACAATAGGCAGATTGGGCAATAGTTGCCAATGTCGTGGATGTCTCTCTTCTTGTATAGTAGTATAATCCTGCTGGTTTTCCATTGGGATGGAACCTTGCATTCAGACAGGTAGTGTGTGAAGAGCCGAGCCAATGAATTGATGAGTACTGATGGTAAGTTCTTCAGGTGTTCAGGTCTGATCTTGTCTAGGCCAGGTGCTCTTTGTTTCTTTACTGACGAGATGGCATGTTGGATTTCGGAAGAGAGAACATTGGGAACGACATATCCATCATGTGGTATGTGGTATGTGGGCAAGTGGACGTGGATATTAAAGAGATCTGAGTAGAAGTCATGAATAATCTTCTCCATTGCCCTTCTGGAAGATGTGATAGATCCATCATGATGTCGGAGGGCAGTCATCTTGGTTTTGTAGTTGGTGAAGGTCAGGCGGGCTTTACGAATGCTTTTCCCAGCTTCTGCCGCATCTACCAATACTGCTGCTCTCCTGTTTTTGAGGTCATCATTGATGGCTTCTCTGCACTGTTTTGCCAGTTAGGATATTCGCTTGTGGTTGCCTGAGGCATGTGCCAAGCCACTTTGGCGAATAAGTTCAAGAGAGTTCAAAGAAAGACTGTTTTTTGTGGTTATCTCTCTCTTGGCATTCCTCGCACAATCATGGAGGTGTTGAATCATTCGATCGTATTCCTCATCAATATTGTCAATGACGGCATCTTCCCATGTTGCTGCAACAGAGCCAAAGAGCTCCCAGTTGGTGGTCGTTCTGGGAGTCCTCTTCTTAAACCTTGCATTCTTTTCTCCTCATTCTGTGAGGTAGAATTTTGCACGAAGAAGATGGTGGTCTGATCCTGTTTGGAATTTTGGGACAACAGCAACATCGGTTAGGCAAAACCGCCGATTGAATATGATGTAGTCTATTTCATTGTGGAACCGTCCATTGGGAGAATCCCATGTCCAACGTTTAGATTCAGACTTTTGGAACTGTGAGTTACCATGGAAGGTTTTGGTTGACATGATGAACTCAGACAGTCTGTCACCCTGTTCGTTCCATTCTAGGCCATGGGTCCCGATGTGGAGTTCATCGACTGATCTTCTTGGTCCTATCTTGGCATTAAAATCACCAACAATGATCTTGTAGAAGGTGTGATCTTCTTTATGGAACTTCTCCAGCTCCATGTAGAACTTCTCAGTTTCTCTTTCACCATAACTAGATGTTGGTGCATAGACAACAAATATAGAAACTGCCGGTAGTGAGCCACATCTATTCAAATGTAATCGTCCGATTTGGGTTGTTAGGCATTCGAATGAATCAATGCTCCTGGCTAAGTTTGTGTTGACAAGGATACCGACACCACCGACGCCTCTTTTATCACATGTTCCAAGGAACAGTTCTTCTCCAGTGTCGAAAATGGCATGATGTGATTGATGTCTTCTCATTTCGTTCAGACCAATGATGTCGCACTTGATCTTTCGCTTGTACCATAAGGTCTTCAATGGATGCAGTAGATGCCAGTGTACGAGCATTAAAAGTACAGACAATCATTTTTGTTTTTCTTCGTTTTGGCAGCCTATTTCTGCCTTGGTATTTTATCAGCCTTTCCTTCCATATCCTTCTCGACTCTTCCATATTCAGGGTTAGGGGAATGAGATCCATTTATTACTGGATTTGGCATATCAATTTGGTCTATTTGGCATAGACCACGGATAGCTTGCCAGGCTCTGCTGTGCGGGTGGGATATTTAAAAGTACCCTGAAAACTTAGAGAAAAGTAAATAAATACTCGCGCGGCCACAAATGCGGCCGTGCGCTCCTGGGAGCTTGTTGTGATAATCTCTGGATCCTGGCCATTGTTGGGGTTACACGGCAGTTGGAGGGTGTAACTGTCTAGCTACTGACAGGTCCAGTCCCAAACCGTGCAGGCTTGGAGATCTCAGCCCCGGGTCCCACACACCTGGGTTCCTCTGCCAGTTCTGTTATGCCTGAGGCTTATCCAAGTGTGTGGAGAGTGGCCTCAGTATGGCCTTGGCTGGGGCATGGAGGTCTTCAGCTGTTTGGGCCCTGGCAAGGATATTCAGGCACAGGGTAGGAGATTCTGCCTTGTGCTCTCCTGGGAGCTTGTTGTGATAATCTCTGGATCCTGGCCGTTGTTATATTATATATTTATATATTTGCATTATATAATAAATAATATTATATATTTACATATATATCATATATAGAGAGAAAGCCTAGTCTCACACCTATTTAATTATTTGATTGTGTTAGTAAGTAAAATAATTAAAATAAACATTTATTCAAAGCAATTATATAATATCTGGTCAGAAAAAGAGATAGGTCAATTCCAGGAAAATGCATAAGATACAGAGTACTTCTCTTGTATGTGTGAGGCACTAGGTTATAATTCCTTGCACTAAAGAAAGATAAACAAATATGGAAAATATTGATGATACTTGCTACAATATTACTTAACTAAGAAATAGTTTCAGTAACAAGCCATGACATATTTTTTATTGTATGATGATTTCTTTTATATATTAAAGCAATATAAATACATAAATAACATAAATATGATGATTTCTTTTATATATAAAAGATAAATATAAATGAATAATAAAAAATGCTAGTGTTAACAGAGCTGGTAGGGTGTTCGTATTGCATGCAGCTGACCTGGGTTTGATTCCTCCATCCCTCTCAGAGAGCCCAACAAGTTACTGAGAGTATCCCACCTGCACGGCAGAGACTGGCAAGCTACTGTGGCATATTCAATATGCCAAAAACAGGAACAACAAGTCTCACAATGGAGACAGTACTGGTACCCACTAGAGCAAATAGATGAACAACGAGAGGACAGTGCTACAGTGCTGTTGAGTAATTATAAGTACTAAGATTATAGTACTTTAAAATCTGGCCATTCCAGTAACTCAAATGGCATAATAAATACATTTTTTAAACAGAAACTTCTAATAGGTCTGGGGTTTATAGTAATCAAATACTTCAGATTAACTCATTCTTAAAATGACTATGGGATATCTAAATACAGGTGTCAGTTATTGCTGCCATTAATAGAAGATACATAAATAAATATTAATTTAGACTCAAAAGAATCCCATAAAAGTAAATAATTAGAATGGGAAGGAATAGCCAGGGACTTAAGAGTAAATTAAAAAACTTTTTTAAAAAATATAAAGTCAATGTTGTTAAAAGCGGCAGAGTCTCCTGCCTCCACGCCTTGCTGTCCTCACCAGAGCCCCTTGGAGGAGGGTGGGTTGAGTTTTCCTCACCACCCCGAGCATAGCCCCTGCAGCTGAAGACTTCTGGTTCTAGCCACAGCCATGCTTAAGACCACTCTCCACATGTCCGGACAAGCCTCATGCATAAAGGAACCGGCAGAGGAACCCAGATGTGCGGGACCCAGGGTGTAGATCTCTAAGCCTGCTCAGATTGGGACTGGGGCCTCCTCCACCCAGATGCCCCATCTTCCAGTATATAGGCGTTACACCCACCAACTGCCTGGCGCAGTGTAATCTCATCAACGGCCAAGACCCAGAGACTATAAAACCCAGCTCCCAGAAGCATGACATCTTATTATCTAGTTCTTACTCTGGAGAATCTGGCAGGCTACCAAAAGTATCCTGCTCACACGGCAGAGTCTGGCAAATTCCCCGTGGCATATTCAATATGCCAAAAACCAGTAACAGTGATCGGTCTCGTTCTCCTGACCCTGAAAGAGCCTCAAATGTGGCACTTTTTAAAATTTCAGGGCTAGGACGTAGGAGATGTTACTGGGGCCTGCTCGAGGCAATCGATGAACAATAGGATGACAGTGATACAGTTGTTAAAAGCAACTGGGTAAATCAACAATATGATCAATGGAAACTTTCTAGATATTGGCAATGTTTGATGTTGGTAAGTATAGAGAGAAACAAGTCAATAGTATATAAAAGGCAGAAAGTAATAGTTCAACAAATTGAACATTTTTAAATATCATTTTTAAATTAAAACACTACTAAATTAAGATCAAAGTTAATATATAGCGATATGCATATAGATCCCTCCATGTCAGGTTGAGTTTCACCTGGGACACCACCAGAGGGGACAAGTGAGTCCAACACCCAACACCCACCCAAACAGAGCCCTAGAAGTCAAAACTTCCATACACCACAATTGCTGCCATGCTCAAAGTTGAACTCCATTACTGCCCTGGACAAATCTTGTTTCACAATTCATCTGTTGGAGAACTCAGGTACGCTGGTTTTGTGACCAAAATATCCAGAGACTCATGGAGTCCAGGATGAACTACCTCCCTTCATCTCCCCATTCTTTCTAGAGTCTGACAGTCATGCCCATGAACTGCCTCCTGCTTGCGCCAAACAAGCTCATTAATTGGTTGTGGTCCAGAGATTCATAAATAAATTTCGAAAGAGATCAACAAGCTGCAGAGATGC
This sequence comes from Sorex fumeus, assembly GCF_029834395.1. NCBI lineage: Eukaryota > Metazoa > Chordata > Mammalia > Eulipotyphla > Soricidae > Sorex > Sorex fumeus. The sequence goes on from NW_026606065.1 coordinate 39,279,161, forward strand.
TTCCAGACCCCAAAGTCTCCAACTAGTTAAAACTTTCACTTCAGCTCTATCACCCCTTTAAAATTTTTAGAATTCTTGTAATGCAAAGCCACGAAAGAGTAGCACACCCAATGGATGGGATGTAAAGTAGAAGGCAACCAATCTCACTTAAGAAAATATTAACTCACAAGTTATGATATAAAAACATGTAACAACATGCTAATAATCTCTTATAGAAGGGTCCAAAGGCTTCCTGGTGAGATGAAACAATCTTCACACACATTTTTAATTTTTTTTATTGAATCAGAGTGATAAACACATTTACAACTTTGTTCATGATTGGATTTTACTCAAATAATGTTCAAACACCCATCCTTTCACCAATGTACTTTTCCCACAATTAATTGCCCCTGTTTCCCTCCCACCCTATGTCACCCCTCACCCTCCCGCCTACCACCTTGGCTCTCTCTCTTTTTCCGTTTGAGCCTTATTTTTTGTAACTTTCAATGCTCAGTTCCTGTTCAAAGTAATTATTTACAACTGTTATTGTCATGCTGTTCCCTTCTCTATCTTAACTACTCTTTGGCCTCACAAACTCTTGCGGCAAGCTTTCAACCATGACCACACACACACACACACACACACACACACACACATACACACACATAGTTTCCCTCTCCTTCTGACTCATATCACTCAGTATCATACTCTCCAAGTCCATCCATTTATAAGCAAATTTCATGACTTCATTCTTTCTAACAGCTGCATAGTGTTCCATTGTATAGATGTACCATGGTTTCTTTATCTAGTCTTCTTTTCTCAGGGACTTGGGTTGTTTGCAGATTCTGGCTATTGTGAATAGTGCTGCAATGAACATATAATTACAGGTGATGTTTCTGCTGAACAAGCACCTTCATTTAAGGAAAACATTTTTTATCATTTTTAGTGAATTATTCATAATAATTGATATAAGCTAAATTATTTAGTATATGGGAGTGAAGATAGATGGTCGGCAACTACACCACCTCCGCTTTGCTGATGACATCGTTCTAATAACACCAAACATCAGCCAAGCAGCACAAATGCTTGCGGACTTTGGACTTTGACCGTGAGTGTGGAAAGGTCGGACTACAGCTGAATCTTACGAAGACAATGTTTATGAGAAACAGCCTTGTTCCTGACGCTCCATTCGCTCTCAACGGAACCACCATCTCCGAATGCAACAGTTATATATACTTAGGTCGAGAAATCAACATGATGAATGACCTGGCACCTGAGTTACGCAGGAGGAAGAGAGCGGCTTGGAATGCCTTCAAGAGCATTGAAGAAATAACTAAAAGGACAAAGAACCTCCAGCTACGAGCACATCTCTTTGATTCCACTATTCTTCCTGCATTAACATATGCCTCAGAGACCTGGACCCTACGAAAACAGGATGAGAACACTATTCGGGTCTCTCAAAGAGGAATCGAAAGAACTATGCTTGGAATATCACGATTCACTCAAATGAGAGATAGAATCCGGAGTTCTGATCTTCGTCAACGCTCAAGAATCAGGGACGCTGTCTCATTTGCCAAGACATCAAAAATCAGATGGGCTGGACATGTAATGAGGTTTACAGTCAACTGCTGGACTAGAGCCATTACTGATTGGATTCCACCAGACATCAAAAGATCACGTGGACGTCCACCTATAAGATGGTCAGACTTCTTCGTCAAGACCCTAAATGATCGGTTTGAGGCTCTACATGTTCCTAAAACGAACAGATACCATTGGGCTACGCTAGCACGCAACCGGGATGAATGGAGACGTTACTGGCACCCGCTCGAATAAATCGATGAATAACGGGGATTAAGTGATTAAGTGATTAAGTGATTAAGTGATTTAGTATATACTAATGGGAATGAGTATATACTAACAGAATGCTATTCAGGTATCCCAAAGAAGAATCAAAAGAGCTAAGTTTGGAATATCACATTTCAGTAAGAGAAGGAATCTGAAATTCGGACCCCCATTGATGGTCAAGAATCAGGGACACTGTCTCGTTTGCCAAGGCATTGGAAATGAGGTGGGACAGACACATAATGCGATTTAGAGACGAACACTGGACTAGAGCCTATCAACTGGATTCCACAGGAGGTCAAAAGGACGTGTGGCCACCCACCTATAAGATGCTCAGACTTCTTCGTCAAAATCCTGAACAAATGGTTTGAGGCTCTTCATATTCCTGGAGTTAGCAGATGCCATTGGGCTACACTAGCACATGACAGGGAGGGATGGAGATGTTACTGGCACCCACTTGAGCAAATCAAAGATCAACGAGATGACAAGTGATACAAGTGATATACTAATGGGACAGGCTTGATTGGTGTTTGGGAAATGAGAAATAATGGTTGTGGGAAGGTACAAGTGGTGTAATTGATGTTGGAATATTGAATGTAACATATCATCACAAACAACTTTATAAAAATAACAATTAAAAAATAAGGTCAGTAAGTACAACAAGAGAAAACAAATCTGTTGTATAATAAATTTAACAGAGTAATTTATTGAAATGAAATATAAAATATTGTTAAAAAATTAGAGATTATAGAACAATTTAGAGTGAACACGAAGGATCTAAGTTTCTCCTAAGTAGTAGTAAAAACTTACAATTAAAGTTTCAATAAATTTATGCAGAAACATGAACTTGTGATTAATTACAAAATTAATAAATTATAAAAATTAATTTTATAGAGATAAATAAATATACATATAATACATATATACATATACATATAATACAAATACATATAATATACATATATCTTATTGAACTTTGAATGTTTTTTACCTCAAATGCTATATTATAAAAACAGATATCCATTATTCTTTGTTATTTCCTTTAATAACTATTTTAAATTGATTCAATTCACTAATTTCATACTCTCATTAACCTTATGTAACAATTTTAATAACAAAGATCACAACAATTATAATAAATATTGGAATGCTGATCATAGGCACAAAGGCTCATTGAAAGTTCACATATGACTGGCCTGTAACACTTTTTCATTTTCATAATTTATTCATTATTTCTATTTCATTCTTTATTGCCCCTTGTATCATAAATATATTAATAAGTTTAATTTTATTTATTTATATTCTTATACAATTTCAAATTTTGTCTTATGATTGTGTGAACTTTAGTATAAGAAAATAGCAACCTCTTATATATGCTTTGTTTTCTTATATTTTTTATTAGAAACATGATTTTAAGATAAATTATATTTATAAAATTAATTTTTATGTAGTTGGGTTGCATTGGTGAATATTACACAGTATATACTTTAAACATACATATATCATACATGGGCTGGAGCGATAGCACAGTGGGTAGGGTATTTACTTTGCATGCAGCCAACATGGCCCACCCGAGTTCGATTCCCCCGCCCGTCTTGGAGAGCCAAGCAAGCTACCAAGAGTATCTCACCCACATGGCAAAGCCTGTCAAGTTCGCCGTCAAGTATTCGATATGCCAAACACAGTAACAAGTCTCACAATGGAAACATTACTGGGCCCGCATGAACAAATCGAGCAAATAGATAAAAATGGGAGGACAGTGACAGGACAGTGACAGTGACAGTGATATCATACATAAACATATATCCTCTAAATATTCCATATGATGAATATTTTCATTACATTTACCATAGCAGTCACAAAATACATCAATCCTGAGCATTCTTATAAAATTTGCATTATAAGTTTAAATGATGTATTATTCTTAATATCCACTTAGGATATGTTATTGATATAAAGAGAAAATATATATTTATTTTAATACAATAATACTGATCTAAACAACATCTTTTTGAGTCTTCATTCTTATAAACTACTCATTGGGACTCTATCAGATTATAACTGAAAAAAGACAGTAAGATATTTGCAAGAAAGTCCAAATGTCTGAGAATGCATTTTGCAGGATAGATGCCTAGGTTTGATCTCAAATACCCCTAGACCTTTGAGCACTGTCAGAATATCCCCTGAGCACCACTGTGTTTGGGACTTCTAAATGTCTAAAAATGTAGTGTATGAAATGCTTCTCTTGGGAATTCTGAAATGCATTAAATCTATTATTATTTATACTTAGCATTTATTTACATGATAATGAAAGTCTGTAGGGCTGGAGCGATAGCACAGTGGGTAGGGCGTCTGCCTTGCACGCAGCCAACATGGCCGACCCGAGTTCAATTCCTCCGCCCCTCTTGGAGAGCCCGGCAAGCTATCGAGAGTATTCGATATGCCAGACACAGTAACAACAAAGTCTCCAATGGAGACGTTACTGGGCCCGCTCGAGCAAATCGATGATCAACGGGAGGGCCTTTACTTACTTTTAAAATAACCAGAAGAAAATGTGATCCAGAATGAATTTATAATATGTAAATTCTATTTTTAAAAAATCACTGTACTGGGGCTGAGTGATAGCACAGTGGGTAAGGCGTTTGCCTTGCACGTGGAGGACCGAGGTTCGATTTCCAGCATCCCATATGGTCCCCTGAGCACAGCCAGGAGTGATTCCTGACTGCAAAGCCAGGAACTAACCACTGTGCATCTCCAAGTGTGACTCAAATCCCCCCCCCCCCAAAAAAAACACTGTACTTATACTTTAATAGTATTAAAAATGTGCATATGACTTCCAAAAACCATAAACAAATGAGAAATTGCTCTATATTCTAGAAAACGATAGTAATAACAAAGAAACAAACCATATAAGGTAAACATACAAGGTACTTTATTAAACCATGCAGTTGACTTTCTAGGTAAATTTTTAAGTTTCATCGATGCCTAAAATCAGTTATGTAACTATTAAAGTGTTTCTGACTCCCTCCTCACCCCACTGCCCCCAACATATTTTAGTCTGAACTGATTTATCCGTAACATTTATTTATTTGGGAGAAGTGGAGCCGTTGACCCTACCTACCTCGTAGTGTGTAAGGGCTAACCCTGACTCTGTGCTCAGGAATCAAACACAAGTAAGACTTTAAATGCTGTTCTGTGATTATGACCCCTCATCTTTTATTTTAAAAGATTTAAATACTATCCTCATTTTTTTAATCAGTTTTATTTTGTAAATAAAAGAAAATGAAAAATAAAATTACAAATCAAAAATTGTATAAATGGATGCAACTAGAAGAAAGTCTATTAGAAATTAAAAACAATAAAAGTTATCACCTAGTACCAAGAAAAAGATGCATAGTTTTTTTATATGTATATTTCTAGGAAGAAAAAACCAATTCTCCAAACTATGAGAAATTCCAATTAACTAGACATCTGTTGAAAGCACAGCTGAACTGGATACAATCTGTTTAAAATGAATCTGCATAATGTGGTCAACAGACAATTTAATAAAGGAAACAATTAAGGTGATAGGGTGGTAATTTATTAACAATTAAGTAGGAATAACTGTTTCTTGTATGGGTAGGTGATTCTGAAAATCAATCATACATAAGCAAAGGTTGGAAATTCAAAACGGAGTTTAAAAATTACAGAAAACATTTAGCTCAGAAATATATGGCATTCTTCTAAAAAATGAAGAGATAACACAGCGGTAGGGCATTTGCCTTGCATGCGGCCAACTTGGCCAACCTAAGTTTGACTCCTTTGCCCCTCTCGAAGAGCCCGGCAAGCTACCGAGAATATCTCGCCTGCACGGCAAAGCCTGGCAAGCTACCCGCGATGTAATTGATATGCCAAATACAGTTACAACAAATCTCCCAAGGGAGACATTACTGGGCCCGCTCAAGCAGTGCTTCTAAAAAATAGCAATTTTGCTTAGAGTTTGTGATAATTGTAAAATATTTAAAAATATTACAGTTTAATTACAATAATTTAATAAAGATACTGTAGAATATCTGTAACTTATTTTTGTTCTTTTGGTTTTGGGTCACACCTGGTTATACTCAGGACTACTCCTTGCTCTGCACTCAAAAATCACTCCTGGCAGTGCTCTGGGGCCCATATCAAATGCTGGGGCTCAAACCTGAGTCAGCTGCATGAAAGACAAGTATCCTAACCACCACCAGCCCAAGGATAAAACTATTTACATTTTTTCTATGCATTTCCTCATTGTCTAAGTATCATTGCATATATTTTTATCACACATGAAATTGATACAAGATATATTAATTATCTTCATCATATGCAACATTAACATATTCTTTCTGAAGCCGTTGGGAAAACAATTTTAATTTATATCACTTCAGATAGACATGAATCAAAGAGTCTTCTTTAATGAGAATACTATTTCACTATTTCACATGTTATATTAAGAGGCACTAGATGACTAAAATTAAATAAGTAAAATAAAATTAAGTGAAATAAGGAAAGTGATTTTTCCTAGAAAGATAGATTCTCTGTGATACATATTTTCCTTTGGAAAAACTTTAAATTTGCTAGCTTAAGATAAAAATGATGTAGGGCCAGGGAGATGACTGAAAGGGATGGAACAACTGACTTGCTCATGACACCCCCAGAGAGAAACCCAACCTTGTTGAGTGCAGAAGCTCTGCATTAGTTGAGACACACAGGAAACAACAACAATAATAGCATATATTGTTGTTATTATTATTGTTCTACCTTGTAATTATCAGGCTGGCATGTTTCAAAACATTGAAAACTATCGTCAAATATTTATTTATAACTATGTATAAATACAAACGTATATCTATATCTATATATAAAATACGGAATTTTGGGACAACAGCAACATCGGTCAGGCAAAACTATCGATTGAGTATGCTGTGGTCAATTTTGTTTTGGAACTATCCACCAGGAGACTCCCAAGTCCAACCCTTCTATCCAGTCTTCTGCAACTCTGAGTTACCATGGTTGGTCTTGGTCGACATGATGAACTCAGATAGGCTCTCACCCTGTTCTTTCCATTCTAGGCCATTCTAGGCCATGGGTTCTTCAGCTGATCTTCTTGGTCCCATCTTGGCATAAAAATCACCAACAATGATCTTGTAGAAGGTGTGGTCTTTTTTATAGAACTTCTCCACCTCCATATAGAGCTTCTCAATTTTGTCTTCATCGTAATTGGATGCTTATGCATAGACAATGAAGATAGAAACTGTAGAAACTGCCATCAGTGAGCCACATCTATTAAGTGTAATCATCTGCTTCCGGTTGATAGGCATTCAAATAAATCAATTCTCATGACCAAGTTCATGTTGACAAGGACACCTACAACATCGACACCTCTTTTGTCGACTGTTTCAAGGAACAGTTCTTCTCCAGTGTCGAAAATAGTGTGATGTGATCTATCCCTTCTCATCTCGGTCAGACCAATGATGTCGAACTTGATCTTCCATGCTTGCACCATCAGATCCTCGATGGATGTTTCCGATTTCAGCATATGTGCGTTTAAAGTACAGACAGTCATTTTAGTCCTCCTTCATTTTGGCAGCCTAGTTCGGCCCTGAGATTTTATTAGCCTCTCCTTCCCATCCTTCTTAATACTGCCATATTGAGAGCTCTTTCAGGCTCAGGAGAATGAGACCCATTGTATTTACTGTTTTTGGCATATCGAATATGCCACAGATAACTTGCCAGGCTCTGCCGTGTGGGCAGGATATTCTTAGTAGCTTTCCAGGCTCTCCAAAAAGAATAGAGGCTTTTAGGACGGCCTGTAATCGCTCTTGCAGGTGTTCCCATGGTTCAAACTACCATCCTCTTCATGAAAAATTCATTCTACTTCATGGAACAGTGAAAAAGGGCCGCAAAGTTTGAGAAGAGAATTCCAGAACAATTACCAACTGGGAGCTATTCAGTACTATTGCGGCAACATGAGAAGGTGCAATTGTTGACGACATTGACAAAAAATATGATCAACTGGTTCAGCACCTCCATGATTTGTGTGAGGAATGCCGAGGGAGATGCCTGTCTTCAAAAACTCTCAAGCTATTTCACCAATGTGGCTGGACGAGAGTCTCAGGCAACCAGAAGCGAACAGCTGAGCTCACAAAGCAATGCAGAGATGTGATAAAGGAAGACCTCCAAGAGAGAAGAGCAGCAGTGCTGGCAGATGCAACAGAAGCTGGGAAAAGCATTTGCAATACTTGCCTGTCCTTCGCCAAATACAAGACCAAGATGACTGCCCTCCGATGTCCTGATGGATCTATCACATCTTTAAGAAGGACAATGGAAGATTTTCCATGAGTTCTACTCAGATTTCTTTGATAGCCACATCCACCTACCCACATACCAAATTCCACAAGATGGATATGTAGTTCCCAACTACATAGTGTATGCACCCTTCTGAATTCTGATATGCCATTTTATCAGTAAAGAAGTAAACAGCACCCAGCCCAGACAAGGTCAGACCTGAAAACCTGAAGAATCTACCATAAGTACTTGTCAACACACTGGCTTGGCTCTTCACACGCTACCTTTCTGAATGGCAAGGTGCCATCCTAATGGAAAATCAGCAGGTTCGCTCTACTGTACAAGAAGGGAGACACCCATGACATTGGCAACTATTGCCTGATCTGCCTGTTGTCTGTCCTCTACAAGCTTTTCACTGGAGTCTTCTGAATAGGATTGGCAGAACACTAGACAAAGGATGACCATGCTAACAAGCTGGTTTCAGAAAACGATACAGCACAATCAACCATAACCACATGGTAACCAAGCCCACTGAGTTCTTGAGTTCAAGATGTCACTCTCTCTAATGTTCATTGATTTAAAGAAAGCCTTTAATTATGTTGAGACTGAAAGGTCATCGAAGCCCTAGCCTAACAGTGCATTCAAACTCTGTGATCCTCTGTGAGCTGTATTATGGATTCACTATCAGGATCTCATTATTCTACAAGGAAGTGATTATCGATGTCAAGAGAGTCACAGTGATACCATTTCACCAAAACTCTTTAGTGCCACCCTCGAGAACATCATGCGACGACTAGAATGGAAAGGAATGGGTATAAAGATAAACCACCTCAGCTTCACTGATGAAATTGTTCTAATAACACAAAACATTAGCCAAGCAGCACAAATGCTGGCTGACTTCGACCATCAGTGTGGAAAGGTCAGATTGAAGCTGAATCTTATGAAGACAATGGTCAAGAGAAACGGACTTGTTCCTGATGTTCCTTTCACTCTCAATGGAACAAACATCTCTGAATGCAGCAGTTTTGTATACCTAAGTCAAGAACTCAACCTGACAAATCACCTAGCATTTGAGTTTAGCAGGAGGAAGAGAGTGGCATGGAATACCTTCAAGAACACTGAAGAAATAGCTAAGAGGACAAAGAACCTCTGGCTCTGGGCGCATCTCTTCGACTCCACCATTCTTCCTGTATTAACATATCCCTCAGAAACCTGGGCCCTATGAAAACAGGATGAAAATGCTATTCGGGTCTCCCAAAGAGGAATAGAAAGAGCTATGCTTGGAGTATCTCATTTCACCCAAGTGAGAGAAGGAATCCGGAGTTCCAAACTTTGTCGACTATGGAGAATCAGGGATGCTATCTCATTTTCCAAGGTGTCAAAAATCAGATAGGCTGGACATGTAATGTGATTGGAGGTGACTGCTGGATTAGAGCCACTAATAATTGGATTCCACGGGATATCAAAAGATTGTGTGACAGCCCACCTACGAGATGGTCAGACTTTGTCAAGACCCTGTATTAACGGTTTCAAGCTCTTCGTGTTCCTGGAGTGAGCGGACACCATTGGGCTACACTAGCACGTAACAGGAATGAATGCAGACATTACTGGTGCCCGCTGGAGTAAATCAATAAGTAATGGGATGTCAAGTTATCAAGTGATATACAAATATAAATACAAGTACAAATAAATTTATTTTGAAGCCCCCAACTCTGCAGTACTAAGAACTTTTTCCTGGTTTCTAAGTGGTTTCAGAGGATCTCATGTGGTACACATGATAGAACCTGGATAAGTTGAATGCAAAGAAAACTCCTAACCAATTGTACTATCCCTCTGCCCCCATGAAATATATTTATAAATCAGTATTTTATACTGTATTTCTGACAAAGTTCTTTCAAAAATTAGCAATGCAGATAAAGCCAAAGAGTAGTCCAATGTTCTAGAACCTTGAAATGAATGAGAAGAATAAGATATTTAAAATATTTTATAAATATCACTCTAAAAGCATTTGAGTAAAATTCATATGTATTTCACAGATTTCTCATCATTGAGGTATTGTATTTTTTCTTTTCATAAATTGTGTTATGTCTATTTCCCTTGATAAAGATGGAATTGAAAGATAAAAGCTAATTAACCAGGGAAATATATTTCAATAAGACCATAATGAATTGGTTGCAATGAGAATGACTCTATGAATCAATGCATAGGTAGGACATAATATAGTGCCTGTTACAGAATAAAAGTTCATTGTGTATCAAAGTTGATATAAAATTGATATAAAATTGATTGCATTGTTATTGTATTATTATGATGAGACTGAAAAGAAGTATCAAGCGCAAGTTATTCTTGGTTGAACACATAAATTTTTGTTCTGCAAAAAAGATTTTATATTTTTTGATACATTTCTTTATTTACACTTGAATATTTCATTTAGTTAGTAATCAAGAATAATTAAAATTCTAATTCAGTTTTATTTTTATAAATGGCTCATTGTGAAAAAAAAGGATTTCTATAATGTTAATTTTCAGTAGCATAGTAATTATATTAATTATTTTTTCTTCCCCTCTTTCTCAAATTTAAAAATTGCCATGATTTCTTTGATGATTAGGTTAGCTTTTACAATTTGCTAAATTAATAGGTTCAGAGTAGCTAGCAAATAATTCAGTAAAATAGTCAATGCAAATCACCGGCCTTAAAATATGAGAGTCCAGGAACACAGCTTGGTGGCCGATCAACTGTCTTATCTGGGGGACTCTGGATTTAATCCCAGGGCCATAAAAAATTATAACAAACAAAAACAAGAGAAACACCTGAAAAACTTCTCTATTTCTTGGGGAATATGATTCATGTGTGTTTGAAGAAATTTTGATCATCTAGATAAATAACACAGAGGGAGTAAAGGTTCGTGCGCCTTAAAACAATGTTTGTGTGCATCATGAAATGCTTGTATGATTATAGTAGAATTGTGAATTACACATAGAGAAAAATCAGAGATTGATAAATGAGAGCATTTGGTGATTTAACTTTAAATTTAACTTGAATTCAAAATTCTTAAGTTTGTTATTCAAAGCATTATTCAATACCTACATACTTCTAGGTATAAAATGAGTTTCAAACTATATTTAATTTTAAAGGACAATAGAAATAATGGGAGAATAAATACTTTTAAAAAATAAAAGGGTGGGTCCAGAGGAATAGTACAGGAGGAGGTAGAGTGAATGACTTGCAAGCAAGTGACCAGAGTTAGATCCACAGCATCCTGTATGGTCCTCTGACCATCACCGGAAGTAATTCCTGAGTGCAGAACCAGGAAAAATTCCTGAGAATCGTGGGGAGTGGCCCCCAAATTTTAAAAAAAATGACAATAATAATAAGGAAAGAAAGTATTATGGCAGATAACCTTTGTACACAAATTATTATTTTGCATAATGTATAAAACTTTTTACATTAAATTCCACACATGATTAACCATTCTTCCCACTGTATTTTTTCAAATGTGTTCTTGTCATGTTCTATAAAGAATCCTTGTCTTTAAAATTTTATGCAACATAAAATAAATTAATGTTTCAAATATTCTATTTGCAGGGGAGATGGGAAAATATATATACTCTAGTGTTCTAAAGTCTTGCATTTACCTTTAATTCTATCTATAACATACAGATTGCAAAAGTCAAATGTGTGTCCATTAACTCTTGTATTTACATAAAAGAACTCACTATGCAGCATCCTACATGTCCTACATGTTGTCACATAAAAGTTTATATTTGAAATTTATTCCTTAAAATTAAAAATTGAGTAATTTAGAAAGAAGAAAGGCAGCTGGAGGGCCCCACTGCTCCCGGAGAATACTCCGGACCCCAAACAGAGCCGATATCACCGGGAGGTCCCAAATGGGGTAGGTGCTTCCGTCCTGCCTTCTTCAGATGGAATCCCAGTGACCATGAACTTCTACAAGCATGGCTCTGGCATGCGGGTACCAGGACATTTTTTCCGAACTGCGTGGCCACTTACGCAGCTGCAACATTTCCTTATATGCAAAGTGCTCAGTGGAAAGTAAATCATCCAACATTTCTCCCTGAAAATTAAGCTTGACTCTTTTGCAAACCAAAACACCCCAAAGGAGAGAAAGAACAAAGGGTAATGCCCTGACATAGAGGCAAGGTGGGATGGGGGGGATGGGGGGTGGGAGGGATACTGGGATCTTGGTGGTGGGAAATGGGCACTGGTGGAGAGATGGGCATTTGATCATTGTATAATTGAAACCCAAGCACAAAATTTGTAAGTTTACAACTGTACCTCATGGTGTCTCACTAATAAAAATTTTTAAAAAAATGAGTAATTTAAAAAAAATCTGAATGTGAGAGAAAATATTTTACACACAGTAAAAGGCTATGATAAAAATCTACAAGTATTAAGTGAAGACAGATTTGAAATCAATATTCTGCATAAACATTATCACTCTGCTCTGCTTCACTGATATTGAGGAAAGTTAGTCCCTGTCAACGTGATAGATGGCCAGCTCTTTTGCTCTTTGGGAACAGAATGAATGACTTCAAATTTAGAAGTGATATTTTTTGGGGCTAGAGAGCCTTGCACATGACCCACCGGGGTTCAATCCCCAGCATCCCATATGGTCGCCCAAGCACTGCCAGGAGTAATTCCTGACCAGAAGTAACCCCTGAACATTGGTGGGTGTGACCCCAAAAAAGCAAATAAAAAAAATAAGTAATATTTTTCTCTCACCACCACAATGGTAGGGGGAGTGGAAAAGGAGTTTCCATTTAATGAAAAAATGTATAGATTGTTCTCTTAGAGCTGCTGCTGTTTCTCTGACAAAATCACAAAATGGAGAAAAATGTATTTGTATATATATATAAATATATATATATATATCAAGCAAAGAACTCTTATGATCATCAAAGTTAGAAATGAAAAGATGACCAATGTGAATAGTAAGCAAACATGAAGTGATATGAGAACTGCTTCTTAATATGAGAGCAAATTCACAAATTTAATGTTTTATTCAAGAATCATATACTCTGTTCTCCTAATGTTAAATATTTAACACTGCGTTAAATTTTTAACAGTAGGAGAAATGCTCAAAAATAACTAGATCTTTAAAACGAAAAAGCAAAAATTATTGGTAGAGAATTATTCTATTACTGTAGAATCGATTTTTCTAAATTAGATTTTCCATTTGAGAATTTATTGAGAATTTATAGAAGCATTTTAAAGAAAATTACAGTCATATTCATGAAATGCATATAAATCATTGAAAGAGCAGTGTATTATTGCTGGTATACATCAGATTTGTTTCAGTGCAAACACTATCTAAAAATATTTTATTACTATTTTATCAGCATGGGAAATATGTTTACTCATTTTGAGGCCAATTTCATTATTCACCTTTTTCTTAGTTGTTTACCATATTTTCCATTTTTCTAGAGAATATAAATATCTCCATATGAAATCCATTGACAATTATAATTTTAGTTTTATTTAAACTTTTAGTATCTAAATTTTTTACCTCAATACATAAAAAACTTTATTTTGATATGTGATTAATTCTATGAATAAATCAATGCAGATTGCTATAAAAATATGTGATTTTTTAATGTTTATTTCCCAAAAGTTTCTCAGAGGTGGTGTTTTCTAAATCCAAAACGTTGCATGTCTCGTATGAGTCAAACAAGGTAAGGCAGAGAGATGTGCTGTTAAATGTTATTTCTCTGACACTTCTGGGAGTTTGGTATAATTCCTGACAGTTGGCCCTTACAATGTCAGAGTAAACCAACCATTTCCCCATATTGAGAAATATCTGCATGTTGCTTTCAAATTCCTAAAATTCAACTAAGTTGTTCAAAGCTTAAAAATACTGATTGAATTTAATATATATTGTGTTAACTATATTCATTCTATCTACTAATCTTAAAAATACGTTAGAAAAAAGATCATAGTATTAAGAAATCCATAAGTAAAACTACATTCTCAGTTACATGGGATATATATCAATACCAAAAATTGATATAATTGATTTACAAAGTTAATTATCTGTTAGAACCTACATCTATACTGTCCCTAGAACATACCAGGCAATTCAACTATGTCTTACACTGGCAGAACTTTTCTCTACTTCTTGGGGCACTTTTAGCATTAGTGTTGGAATTATGTATGTGATTGATGGTATTCTCAGGTGTCCAGTATTGCATTAAGCACAATGAAAAATATGCATGGGTTGTAAGAGACCACTTTGCACTCTGATCTGCAATTTACTGCACAGAGGAGCTGCTCACCTGAACATGACTGACATCACATTGTGTTTGAAGAGGATATTCAGGACAGTTCAGATCACTGCAATTGTAGCAGGTGGTAGTTAAAAAGTCATTGCATTGTAGAGTGTGCTAAAGTAATTTCTCTTTTTTTTTCTTTTTTCTGAATAAAGACAAGCATTTAAGACCTTGTTACTTTATTATATATATTCACTTTTAAATGTTTTATTACTTACTTTGATATATTATGGAGAAAGTCTGTTTTAGGCAGAAGTGATTTATCACTCTATATTTTTGTGCATTTCTCTGGACAATAAATGTGTCATGCAAAGTCCATGTTCGTGTCATATGTTTTGACAAATTTTATTTTGTTATTTTATTTCGCCATATTTTATCTTACTATTTAATTTGGGGGCTAGACCCACTGGTGCACAAGGTTTATTCCTGGCTCTGCTCTCAGGGATTACTCATTGCAGGCCTCTTGCAGGCCTTACGGGGTGCCTTGAATCACTCAGCTTGGCCACCTGCAAAGCACATTCCCCGCTCACCTGCTATTTCTCTAGCTCCTGTTTTGAAAATTGTAATCTTAAATAACAGATTGGTGTATAATAGTAGTAGAAAATAGACTTACCTGTACAAGTTTTATACATGTATAACCTATATAGTGTTTTCTTCGTCTGTTTTATTTGAGTTTATATGGAGATATATTTGAGCATATTTGCAAGCTGACACAAATTCCCCTTGTGTTTTCCAACACATTTATTGAAAAAAAACTCTGCATGTAAGAAGACATGCACATTTCAAACCTGTGTTGCTCAAGAACGAATGTACTTGGCATATTAGTATTGTGAAAGATGTTTGGAAAATCGGTCACAGAAAATATAAATTCGTAGAGATTTTATGAGTCTTTCATGGAAATGACACAAAGTACAGTTTTTTACCTTTTGACTTTGAGAGGCCTATGGTTTCTTGTCCATCTACATTTTACATCCCTGCTGGGATGCCTGGGACAGCAGGCGGAGAAGCTATAAAGGCTGGAGACAAATAGTCACCTGAAGAAAAAATCTGATGATATATTTGTCTCGTCATTTTTATTTCCTCAGATCTAGAAAGGTTGGCCTCAGAGATACAGGTCACTGAAGTCAGCCAGACAGGAGTTGCTAAATGCCCATGAAGATAAACATTCATTACTTTTGTTGTTTTTGTCTTGGGTTTTTGGGTCACACTTGACTGTACTCCTGTTTACTCCTGTCTCTGCTCAGGCATAACCAGGCATAACTCTCACAGGCTGTGGGACCATATGGGGTGCCGGGAGTTGAAACTGGTTCAGTCACGTGTAAGCAAGAGCTCTACCCGCTGTACCATCACTCAGACTATTTTATTAGATTTAAAGATGGCTATTCTGTGTTCTGTGTTTGTGTGTGTGTGTGTGTGTGAGAGAGACAGAGAGAGAGAGAGAGAGAGAGAGAGAGAGAGAGAGAGAGAGCACACGTAGGGCCTAGTTTATATACTAGAACTAATTTTGTTGAGGCCTAAGGGGTGCTACTGAAACTCTTTACTGGCTTGGATTTGTCTAGACTAGAACTCACAGGATTGCTTTGACCTTATTTCTGTAAACCAAAAACATTTCCTTTCCTACAGAGACAATATCTTATTTTGCCATCAGTGTTAAAGTCTATTGGCTTACAAGACAAAGGAAATCTAAAGTAATTTCATAGTAACACAAATGCTAAAGGCAGTGGCAAAATATCCCATGAAAAGAATAGCAACTGTGGCACTGGATTGTGGGCACATTACATAAGTGAAGATTAGGGCTTGATTCTGAAGAGGCATTTGATGAATTAATGACCGCGTTCAGTTGAAATCTGTTGTGATGTTTGGTGAAATTGAGAAGGTATACAATAGATCTATTATTTATATAAACAAAATTCAATGAAATTTTAAAAGAGAGTAGCACTGTAGCAATGTTCTCCTGTTGTTCATCAATTTGCTTGAGCAGGCACCAATAACATCTCCATCGTGAGACTTCTTGTTACTGTGTTTGGCATACCGGACATGTCATGGGTAGCTTGCCAGGCTTTTCTATGTGGGTGAGATACTTTTGGTTGCTTGCCTGGCTCTCTGAGAGGGGAGGAGGAATTGAACTCTGGTCGACTGTATGCAAGGCAAATGCCCTATCCACTGTGCTATTGCCCTAGCCCACATAATCATAGGAAAAATATACTAATATAATTATATTAAAATATTGAAAACCCAGCGTTAATATTAGTTTTATAATAATAATTACTATTATTATCTGAAATTTACATTACTGTATACTACTAATTTTAAGGGGCTGGAGCGATAGCAAAGTGGGTAGGGTGTTTGCCTTGCAAGCAGCCAACATGGCCGACCTGAGTTCAATTCCTCCACCCCTCTCAGAGAGCCTGTCAAGATACCCAGAGTATCTCGCCCCCACGGCAGAGCCTGGCAAGCTATCTGTGATGTATTCAACATGCCAAACACAGTAACAAGTGTCACAATGGAGACGTTACTGGGCCTGCTCAAGCAAATCGATGAACAACAGGAGGACAGTGACAGTGACAATTTAGTTATGGGAAAGAGTTATTTTTATCTTAACTGGAAAAAAGTATGCCCAAGGAAACTCAAATTTGTAAAGGTTACAGCATAAACTAATACTATGGTTTTCCACTCTTATCTCTCTCTCTCTCTCTTTCTCTTTTTCTGTCTCTCGTCTCTCTCTTTCTCACTCTTTCTCTCTCTTTCTCTCTTTCTTTATATCTTTCTCTCTCTCGCTTTGTCTGTCTGTCTTTCTTTTTCTCTCTTGTTCTCTTTTATGCTTTTAATTTGTTTGTTTTGGCTGGAGCGATAGCACAGCGGGTACAGCATTTGCCTTATATGCAGCCAACCCAGCTGACCAGAGTTTGATTCCTCCGTGTCGACTCTTCCACCCCTCTCGAAGAGCCCGGCATGCTACTGAGAGTATCTTGCCCGCTCGGCAAAGCCTGACAAGTTACCCGTGAAGTATTTGATATGCCAAAAACAGTAACAACAAGTTTCACAATGTTACTGGGCCAGCTCAAGCAAATCAATGAAGAACGGGAAGACAGTGACAGTGACAGTGGCAGTGACATTTGTTTGTTTGGTGCCACACCTAGCTGTGTTGAGGGCCATTTCCACTCTCTGCACTCTGGATTCAGCACTGGTGAGTGCAGGATACTAAAGTTGACTCAGGTCAGCCTCGTTTGTGGAAGACAATCCCCTTACCTGCTATGATCTCTCTGTCCCAGTCTAATTTCTCTTAAATGGACTAGAATGAAGAAAATTACTGGAATTATCTTTCCACAGATTTTCTTAATCCTTTTCTATATTCTTTACTTCTTTACATGTACTCGCCTCATGTATTAATTTACAAAATTTCCCCATTGAATTAAATCACAGTTATTGTATCATTATGCTTATCTAGATATTGCAGCATATTCAGAAAGGAATGCCGTCTGGTGATAAGATCCTGAACAAAAACTTCTTTGGCACAGCACTTGTAGCATATTGGCTGCTGGGTTGAGTAATATTAAGCTAGGCTATTTTAAACATGCCCTACCAGTTAGTTGAATATTGTAGCACAGCATTGTATTTGATGTTATTAAAATTTGCTAATACGGAACACTAGAAAACATTGGCCACACATGACATTAACTGTAAGTGGGTCAATTTAGTTCTTGCTAGTCTATTACACAAAATTTCAATGGAAATCATTGTTGTTGTTGGCTAGAGTTCAATTATTCATAATACCCATGAAATGGCAAGGAAGATTTTCTGCATAATATTCTGTAGAAAAGTAGCAGTCTAGAGAGTTTAATGATAATTTTCTTAAAAATGTAATTTCCTGAGAGCTATTTTTGGACCATAGAGTCCTTGAGTCCAAAATGTAAATATACACTTATACACCGTAAACTATTGATTCTAACAAGCCTCACTGACCATAAAATCATTTTATGCAATAAAATATTTGATTATTATTAAAGAAGAAAATTATCTCTTTACATTTTATTGTATTTAATCAAATCCATAGCACTCAGATTCCTTGTTTTCTAAAACCTCTGGAAACAAGTCACTATATTGTCTGTAGTATAATACTATAATATCTTGTCCAAATAAAAATCCTTGATGGTCTAGAATAAACAAAATTATGATAAATAATGATAAATGGAGTTCTGTAAATAAAATTTATACTGCACATTAAAAAATTCCGCATGTTCAAATATTTTGGCAAACCCCCAGAAGGTTGAGGTGCAATTCTCAGTTTCCATTTAACACACCTGTATTGTTTCCTCTACTAACTAGAGCTACTCTAGCTTAATTCACTTATCTCTTAAACCTCTTATACTACGAATATTATAAATGAAAGGTTCATTGCCCACCTCTACCTGGGTTCACTGGATTGAGTGTTTGTGTTGTAAACCCGAAGTGGGGCTGGGTCCCGAGCACTCCATATGATCCTAGAGCTTGCCAGAAGTGATCTCTGAGCACAGAGCAAAGAGTAAGCACTGAACACCCCTGGGTGTAACCTCCACCAAAAAGTACTATATTATAAAAAATCATTTATATTATGCAGAACACAGAGTTGGTTTTTTATTTTTTTTAACTTCTAGGCATTACATATTTCTTTGTATTGCATTATACTTGGTCTGAGTTTAGTATCAGAGATAATTGAAAACTTTTCTTGTAATAAAATAGAAATTGTAAATTAGAGGGGCCTGAGAGATCATATATGTTAAGGCACTTTGTAAACAGCTGACCCTGGTTTGATCCTCGGCATCACAAATGGTTCCCTGAGAATTATCTTGCATGCACCTTGAGAACAGAGCTAAGAGTAATCTGGAGAACAACTGGGGCTGCCACTCAAAACAAAAAAATAAACGAAACAATAAATATTTTGACCTTAGGGGCCGGGGCAATAGTATAGCATGTAGGGTCATTCATCTAAGTGTAGTAAAACCCAGGTTTCATTCCAGCAACCCATGTATTCCCCTGAGCTAACGCAGGAGTAATCCTGATTGCAAGCCAGGAGAACACCCTGAGCATCACTGGCTGTGACCCAAAGATAAACAAAAAGTACTGTTTTTTTTAACTACATATCAAGTATTCACATATTTTAAGGAACCATTGTTTCAATACCCCGCACTTCAAGTAATCAAAAGTTCAGTGAGTAATGACGAGTATCAATGGCGCTATATATACATAACTGATCATTTGCAATCATATCGTCATTATATTTATGTAGTATAAACAAAAATATTATTATATTTCGAGTTAATCTTTTCTCAATTTATTGGTAAATTACTTGCAACAAAAAATCAAATGCAGTTTGTGTTTGTCCAATTAGTTTTCAAATTTGTTGTCATAATCTGACCTAACAACTTTTTACTCAACAATGAAACTCAGACACCATTTTTTTTTCTTTTTTTTTTCTTTTTTTTTTTCCCCTTTATTTTATTTTTTTTTTAAAGTTGTAGATTTACAATTTTTTGTGCTTTGGTTTCAATTATACAATGATCAGATACCCATCCCTCCACCAGTGCCCATTTTCCACCACCATGGATAATATCCCTCCCACCCCCATCCCCCCATCCCCCCGTCTCTGTGGCAGGGCAATCCCCTGTGTTCTCTCTCTCCTTTTGGGTGTTGTGGTCTGCAAAAGAGGCATTGAGTGGCAAACATGTTCAGTCCATAGTCTACTTTCGACATGCATCTCCCCTCCTGGGAGGATCCTCCAAACATCCTTTATTTGGTGCTCCCTTCTCTATCTGAACTGCCCTTTCCTCTAGGATACCCGGCTGGCCTCTAAGTTATGGAGTAATCCTCCTGGTGCTGATCTCAGCTATTCTTGGGTATTAATCTCATACTTTGTTACTTTATATCCCCCAGATGAATGCAATCTTTCTATTCAGACACCATTTTTAACCTATTAGCTGTTTTACTCTTTGTGCATATTTATTAACCCTCTAAAAATTAATTATCAAATTACCACAAAATGGGCTAGCAGGTTGTTGCAGATTTTGATGTTTTATATTTGGGGAAATATATAGGAAATGCATGTCACATGGACTCATGAATCTTGGAAAAAGTTAACTTTGAATAAAGTATTTTCGAAGGAAAAGACAAGACATCTGATTATTATGGGGAAAACAGGTAACAAGGAAGAAGAGTTAGAAATTTTCATGAAATTTTGATGGATAAAAGCTGTGTATTGTGCATGTGTGTTTGTGTGTTTGTGTGCTATATGTTTGTTTTTGGAAAAAGAAAGATAATGGAAGAGAGCAAAATACCCAAATTTAAAAATAAATCTTCACATAGAAAAATGAGCTTGACTGTTTTTAAATTTCTCGTACATTAATAATCACATAAGATAGTTACATACATGATTGAAAGTCAGCATGGGTTCCTGATTCTCCAAAGACTAACACAAGTTGGTTAGAACCAAAACCTGCTTATTATATTACTTCCCACCTAAATTTTCTAAACTGGTTTGCTTTCCCAATGTTAAATTCTGACTTTAATTTGATGACCCTTTCACTTAAATAGAAAATGATTACCTAAGTAATTAATATAATTCAAGGTTATGATACACTTGATTCTGGAATATAGCACTAATGTAGAATATAATACATCATATTATAAAGGAATATCTTGCTTTATGTTCTTTATTATAAAGAAGGTAATTAAAGTGCAAGGTAATTTTTAATAACTGCAACTGTATTTGAAATATATGGTAAGAGGGAAAAAATAAATTTCTCAGTGAAAATATAGTGATATTTATTACATCATGAATATTCATTAGGCAACCTGTAGCACTGTAGCACTGTCCTCCCATTGTTCATCGATTTGTTCAAGCGGGCACCAGTAACATTCCACAAAAAATTGTGAGACTTGTTGTTACTGTTTTTTGTCATATCAAATACATCACGGGGAGCTTGCCAGGCTTTGCCATGTGGGAGAGATACTCTTGGTAGCTTTCCGGGCTCTCTGAGAGGGGTGGAGAAATCAAATCCAGGTCGGCTGGGTGCAAGGCAAACGCCTTACCCATTGTGCTATCATTAGGCAGTCTTCTAAAATTGATAAATAAAAGTACCCAAGTGAATGTAAGTAATTGAAATCAATGATGATCTAATAAAAATGATTTTAATAGAAAAAGTTGTGAATAAATACTGGAGAAGCACCACAGTTGATGTTAAAGAAAAAAGTATGTACAAATTATAATAAAGAGACAAAACCAAGACAAATGCTAAATTGCAAAAGTCATGCAGAAGAATTAAAAAAATTAGCATTTGTCTATTCTAATAATAGAAGAAAAGAAAAAAGAAGAAAGGAAGGAAGCAAAAAAAGGAAGGAATGAAGGGAGGGATAAAGGGAGGGAGGGACGGTTATGGGAAACAGTGATGGAGGGAAGAAGGAAGGAAGGAAAAAAGTGTGAGGAAAGAGAAAGGCAGAGGAACGAAGGAAGGAAGGAGGGAAGGAAGGAAGGAAGGAAGGAAAGAAGGAAGGAAGAAGGGGGGAGGGAAGAATCTAGATATAAGAGATAGGGAAAGAGACAGAGGGAGAGACAGAGAGAGATAGAGGGAGAGAGAAAGAGGAGAAAGAAAGAGGGATAGAGAAATCTTTCCTCATACAGAAGAAGCACCACTTTCTACCCAATGTCTTCTCTTATGCTGATCTGAAACCTTAGTGTGTATGTCTCATTGACCTTCATTAATTTTAAAAAGAGAATTTTATGTCAGTACATAAATTCCTTGTCAGTAGAAATGAAACTCTGTGTCAATGGATTTCTATTCCAGATGACTGAGCAAATTACCAGCTGTGGGACTTTAATATCTCATCTTCATTTTTTGAGTGTTAAAATGAGAGAGGAGATAATCTCTAAAATTTCTATTACTGAATTCTCAAGACAGATAGTGGGAGAAGAAGAATTTCTAGTTTTTAGACATAGGAAATATGACTTTAATTGATAACATTCTATATCAGCCCTTCTATCTTTTTTTTGGTTGCAGTTTTTGGTATTTGTTTGTATTTGAGCTACACTGAGCTGTGCTCAGGGTTTACCCTTGGCTCTATGCTCAGAAATCATGCCTGGCGGTGCTCAGGGGACCATACAGTATAACAAGGATGGAATCTGGGTCAGTGTGCAAGACAAGCTCCGTTCTAACTCTCCTTTCACTCCGTTTCAGACCCTTCTTTCTATAGAATAAATTTGTGGGTCATAGGAGATGCATACATGATACCATTAATATAGTAACGTTTACTAGTTAAAATATTAAATACTATATAAATACTAGAAGATTTCTTTCCAAGAAACATTGAAATTGCCCAAATTTTGTCATTATACACAGGATCACCTCTTTCCTCCCAGAGATACCAGCAACCATGTTAAATGAACAGTCCTAATTGCCTTCAATCTGAAGACCATTATGTCCTATGTCTACCCACTGTTTAATTTCCCTGTTGAGTGGTAATTTTGAGCAACAATTCACCACATTTATAGAACTTTTCTTGAAGCTTCCTACCTTCCAATTAAGTCTTATGAAACAATCTTTGGAAGTATTCAGATGGTACTAAAATATCCTGATTCGAGTTATTGGCCAATGTATCAAGAGTATAAATTTAAAACTGAAGAAAATAATTATATCTCACACGCAGAAATATACACACTTGAAGTCACAGAGTCTGGAAATATTAAATAGCATACACTGATATTTGCTTTAGACATATTTGAATGCATTGTTCAATTCTACTTAGTAAACAGAGAATGATTAAGACAGCATGACATTGAACTGGAATTTGAAAAAGAAATGATCCAGTTGCTTTATTTAACTATTATTTTATTTTCTTCATATTTCTAAAAAATGTATTTATCTTGGTTTAAAATACTGCTAAAAATGGCCTCTCACACACATAATTGCAACACCACACCCATCACCAATGTACCTATCAACCCCCTGCCACATACCCCAATCCTTCCACTGCCCCCTTGTGTCAACTCAGTTTTGTGGATTAGTTTCCCATTGTATTTCCTTTGGGCATTTATTGCTACCTCCTTTTGCATCTTTAAGCCCCATATACAAGTCGCTATATTTTGAACTGATTTAAGAATCTAAATTCTTAGCACTTTAATTAATTCCTAAAATGTTTTCTGTAGAATAGCTATATTTTAAGGTTTCTTCATTGCTTCTTAGTAACTTCCTTTGATTCATCGGTAGCTACAGGTAAGTCTGCATGAATAATATTAAAAAGAACTAGTGGTAGTGAGCCTCTTACCTCTACTATAGGAGTTTTTTTTTTTATAATTTATTTCTTTATTGAATCACTGTGGGAAAAGTTACAGAGCTTTCAGGTTTAGGTCTCAGTCATGTAAATATCAAACACATTTCCCTTTACCAATACTTATTTTTAACCGCGAACCCCAATAGAACCCCACCTCCCACCCCTCCCAATTCCTGTGAGGCAGACCAGTTCTAGTTAATACTCTATCTACTTTGACTAGATACATTGTTTCGATAGAAGATGCACAATTATTATTTAGGGTTTACGACCCCCCCCCCCCCAATCAGACATGCTGAAACAGCGTTGTGAAATGATTTGCTTTCTACAACTTGGTTTAAGAATAAAATGATGTCAGCGGCCGCGCGGTTTTGGATTTCTGCTATTTTACTTATTAACCCTGGAAGAATTTCTATTAAAAGTTAGATAGTTAAGAGATTGGTTTCTGTGCTCTGGAGTTGTGGCCGTGCCGGAGAGCCGCTCATGTGGGGCAGCTGGCGACCTCGGTCGGGCGTGAAGGACGGCCCATTACGCTCCCCTTCCCATGAGGTTCCTGCCGCCCCTCCCCACCCCCCCCCCCCCCCCCCGCGGCTCAAACCTGCTGTCCACAAGGCTCCTGTGCGGCCACCATCTTTCTTTCCAGAGAAGAGTGGGCGAGCGGGACAGCACCCTTTCCCCTCCGGGCAGGCATGGTGGCGCGGTTTAACACATAGTCCATTTGCTTTTCTGCTCCAAGCGGCTGGCTCTCTGTGCTAAGTCCTTGTGCCTCCAGGGCCGTGGCCATGCTGGAGAGCTGCTCGTGGGGGGCAGCCTGCGACCTCGGTCAGGCGTGAAGGACGGCCCATTACGCCCCCCTTCCCATGAGGTCCCTGCTGCCCCCCCCCCCCCCCGCGGCTCAAACCTGCTGTCCACAAGGCTCCGGTGCGGCCGCCATCTTTCTTTCCAGCTACTATAGGAGTTTTTAATGAGAAGTTCTATAGAGTCTGGTGAATAGTCATGGCCTTCATTTGAAGTTTTGTTAATTCATTAGTTACAGAAAGTTATAAAAATCATCACTGAAGATGAATTCTTTGAGAAAACAGTCGACCACGAATTCTGAGTTTCTCAGCATATTCTGAGTGTGCCAGATGGCCAGGTTTCTGTTTTCTGGCACTGCATAAGTTCTGTGACCACTCACACAAGCAACAAATAGGTCAAGACAACCGCTGTGTGACTGTCATACTGGGCTTTCTGTCTAAGAGAAAGTAAAGTGGCCTATTTGCTGATTATTCCAATATGGAGCCATTGCCCTCATGTTCATCCACTGTTCCACAACTCACACTGGCTGTGTCTGTGACCTTTTCAGATCTCACAGAATCCTTCCATGGACATAGGAGGCAGTATAACCTGTGTCCGTATACAAACACTCTGACAGCTGTTTCCATGAATAATAATTTCTACAAATAATGAATTTTTATGTATGTCCGAATAATTCCACACATATACTTGAACCATGCCAGTTTCAAATGTCAAGTTGTAAGTTGGGTAAAATACCAAACTTTTCACCTCTCTTGGTATGTTTGAACTAAATTGCACAATTTATCAAAATTTAGATTATGATGGGATGGGACATATAATTTAGCATGTTGCCTGCTTGCTATGCACATAGTTGATTCAGTTTTGATCCTGCCATACCTTATGGCCCCTTGAGTCCTTCCAGGAGTAATAACTGAGCCAGGTATTGATTCTGAGTACCACCATGTGTAACCCAAAGAAAGACCAAAAAAGTGATGTATATTACATTTAAAAAGTCATTGTAACAGTTCTGAATAAGTTTAAATTTTATTTTTCACACACTCAAAAAAAAAACACATTAACTATAGTATTAAGGCTGAAAAATTCCCTCACCAGAATTGCAAGATTTTTGAATAATCCAATTCTTCTAATCATTATTCCTCGTTCCTTATCTTTTCCACTTCTGTGTTTAACAACCATTTTAAAAATAATTAGCATCTTGAAGTCAGAGAGAAAATATAATGTATAAGGTTCTTACCTAGAATTGACTTCTCCAGAAGGTCAGTTAGAAGTGAGGCATAAATCACAGTCAATTCAATTTGTGAATATTCATGGACATGTCTAAATCAATGATTATTGGTGATAAAAGTCTGATTTTACTGAACTGATGTCATGACTTCTACGAGTGTCTTTGGGGATTTGAGCTGTGACCCATAATGTGTACCCTTTGCATTCATGGGGCATGGGTTTAGCACACCAAGCACTTCAAAACCAGAAAATAAATGAATTTGCTCTGAACATAAAAATAGCAAAAGATTCTGATATTTTTAGGATAATTAAATTCTAACTATGTGTGATCAAATGGGTGACCAGAGCTACCTGGAGACAGGGATTTGTATAGAAGTCTTCATATAACAGATGACAGAGCTGGAATGACTGTGTGATAGGCTGAAGTGACAGAGATTGAAAGGGCAAGCAATGAATGAATCAAACAGAATGCCCTTGACTTAAATGCAGCTGTAAAACATAAGAAAGACCTGGGCAATAGGACAGTGGGTAGGGCTCTTGCCTTATATATGTTCGATCTAGGTTTGATCTCCTGCACCATGTATAATACTCAGACCCCCACCAGAAATGATACCTGAGCACAGGACGCAGAGGAAACCCTGAACACCACAGACAGTGACCCTTGAAAAACAAACAAAAAGAGCAAGAAGACAAAGAAATGATAGAAAACAAACAAAACCCCAAAATACTAAAAGTCTGAACTACTTGGTCTATTGAGTTTGATAAGAAAATGGGAGAACAGACTGAATGAGCAATCTTGTAGAACAGAAGCTGAAAAAAGAAGGCAATAATTATAAGTGCTAGTCTAACTGAAATGATTTATAACTGTGCAATGACTGAGGAAAAGGTCAAAGATCTGGTATAATTTATTCAATGATTATATAGAGTTCAACGATTGCCTCAAGCAGGCCCCAGTAACGTCTCCTTCATCCTAGCCCTGAGATTTTTTAAAAAGTGCCATATTCAAGGCTCTTTCAGGGTTAGGAGAATGAGACCCATTATTGTTACTGGTATTTGGCATATTGGGTATGCCATGGTGAGTTTGGCAGACTCTGCCGTGTGGGCAGGTTACATTTGGTAGCCTGCCAGTTTGTCCAAAGTAAGAATGAGATAAGAAGATGTCACGCGGCCGCAAATGTGGCCGCGCTTCCGGGAGCTGGGTTTTATAGTCTCTGGGTCTTGGCCGTTGGTGGGATTACATGGCGCCAGGGGGGCAGTTGATGGGTGTGACCCCTGCCTACTGGAATTTGGAGGATCTGGGTGGAGGATGCTCAGCCCCGATCCAAGCAGGCTGGGAGATCTCAGCCCTGGGACCCGCATGCTTTTGTTCCTCTGCTGGTATCTTCATGCGTGTGGAGTGGTCTCAGCATGGGGGTGGCTGGTTCTGGAGTTCTTTGGCTGCTGAAGCCCTGGCCGGGGCAGGGAGGGAAACTCAACCAGCTCCCCTTCAAGGGGCCCCGGCGAGGACAGCCAGGTGCGGGGGCAGGAGACTCTGTGCTGTTCTCTTCCGGAAGCTGGGTTTTATAGTCTCTGGGTCTTGACCGTTGATGGGATTACACAGCACCAGGGGGCCAGTTGGTGGATGTGACCTCTGCCTACTGGAATATAGAGAGTTAAAATTATATCAGTATATTATATAAAATCATGTCATATAAAATAAATGTTGAAAAACTATACATCATGCTTAATATAAAATTAAAAGGTTTTTTAATTTTTGTGTTTTTCTAAGTTTTTAAATATTTTTTATTGAATCACTGTGAGATACAGTTACTAAGCTTTCATGTTTGAGTTTCACTCATACAATGATCAAACACCCATACCTACACCAGTGCACATCTTCAACCACAAATGTCCCAATTTCCTCCATATACTCTCTCTATTTTTGGTCATTATGGTTTTTGCTACAGATGCAGAGACCACGTTTATTCCTTTATCTACTTTCAGCACACATCTCCCTTCCCGAGCGATCCTTCCAACCACATTGACTTATTGATCCCTTCTCTATTCCAGCTGCCTTCTGCCCCATCTCATGATGGAGGTTTCCAACTATTGAGCAATATTCCTGGCCCTTGTCTCTACTGTCCTTGGGTGTCAAGTTTCATGTTATGTTATTTTCTATTGCACAAATGAGTGCAGACATTCTACGACTGTCCTTTTTCTGACATATTTCACTTAACAAGATACTCTTCATGACCATCAACTCATAAGCAATATATGATAACTTAATCTTTGATAGCACAGCGGGTAGGGTGTTCGCCTTACACGCGGCCAACATGGCCGACCCGAGTTCGATTCCTCCGCCCCTCTCGGAGAGCCTGGCAAGCTACCGAGAGTATTCGATATGCCAGACACAGTAACAGTAACAATCTTTGATAAAGGAGCAAGAAATATGATGTGGAAAAAAAGGAAACCTCTTCAACAAGTGGTGCCGTGAAAACTGGACAGGTACCTGCAAAAATAAAATGAACCCTGACCTCTGTCTAACCCCAGGCCCAAACATCAGAGCAAACTGGATTGAAGACTTCAATATCAGACCTGAATCTATAAGGTACATGGAGGAAAATGTAGGCAGAACCCTTCATGACATTGAAGCTAAAAGCATCTTCAAGGATGAAACACCAACCAACCAACTGGAAACAAACTTAAAAAAATGTGACTACACTAAACTAAGAAGTTTCTGCATCTCAAAAGAAACAGTGACTATAATAAAGAAGGGGCCCGCAGAATGGGAAAGAATATTTACCTAATACTCATCTGAAAAGGGGCTAATATCCAAGATATAAAAGACACTCATAGAATTGTACAAGAAAAAACTGCCAACCCCATCAAAAAAATGGGGAGAAGAAATGAACAGAAGCATCCTCAAAAAAGAAATACAGTCGGCCAAAAGGCACATGAAAAACATTCATTACATTGCTAATCATCAGGGAAATGCAAATCAAAACAACAATGAGATATTATCTCACACCAGAGACTGAGACATATTCAAATGAACAAGAACAAATCAGTGCTGGTGAGAATATGGGGAGAAAGGGACTATTTCATTGTTGGTAGGAATGCCAACTGTTTCAGCCATTTGTAAAAACAATATGGCAATTCCTTAAAAAACTAGAAATTGAGCTTCCACATGACCTAGCAATACTATTTCTGGGAATATATCCTGAAGGTGCAAAAAAAAAAAAAACCAGAAATGTCAACTGTTCATTGCAGCACTGTTCACTATAGCCAGAATCTGGAAAAAAACCTGACTGCCTGAGAACAGAAGACTGGGGTACATCTACACAATGGAATACTATGCAGCTGTTAAAAATTCTTTTAAAAAATGAGTCTGGGGATATACTTCAAAGAGCTATTATATAAGCCTTGTATGGTTGAGGCCCTAAATTAGATCCTTATACTAATATGGCCCTGTTGCACATAAGGAATAGTCTCAGTGTTCCCTTAGCATCAGTGAGTCTACCATAGTGATCCCAAGCCTTACCAGCCAAAGCAGCAGCACACTACTGGCCTGGATACCAAACCAGTCACATTACAAATGTCCACATCACCGAGTCAAGCACTAAAAGTCTGAGCAGTGAACACTCCTGGGGATGCATATTCTCTAAATTTGATAATTAAAATTAATATAGATCTTGAGAGAGGAAGAAAGGATAGAAGGGAAGGGAAGTAATGGTGTGCAGGGGTTAAGAGAAGTTGGACACCAAATGTTGTAAAGGATGGTATAGCTAAATATCCAGACTTAACAAAAAACATCAGGACTTCAACAACCAAACTTAAATAGGTGCCTGTCAAAACTCAACTATGACTAACTTTGTAAATGACAGTGCATTAATAAAATAAAATATTAATATTAAATGACAAAATTAATGTGATACATTCATTTTAATCTACATAAGCTTTAGGAAAACATGTTTTTTCTCTTTTTTGTCATCCTCGACCTATGTGGTCTGAACTATCCCAATATATACTGCTAAAAAAGCCTTTTGTTAAGATGAAGTCATGAAATTTACATACAAGTGGTACAATATGGAAAGTATCATGCTAAGCGAAATGAGTCAGAAAGAGAGGGATAGAATAGAAAGATTGCATTCATCTGGGGGATATAAAGTAACAAAGTATGAGATTAATACCCAAGAATAGCTGAGATCAGCACCAGGAGGATTACTCCATAACTTAGAGGCCAGTCGGGTATCCTAGAGGAAAGGGCAGTTCAGATAGAGAAGGGAGCACCAAATAAAGGATGTTTGGAGGATCCTCCCAGGATCGGAGATGCATGTCGAAAGTAGACTATGGACTGAACATGTTTGCCACTCAATGCCTCTTTTGCAGACCACAACACCCAAAAGGAGAGAGAGAACACAGGGGATTGCCCTGCCACAGAGACAGGGGGGATGGGGGGATGGGGGTGGGAGGGATATTATCCATGGTGGTGGAAAATGGGCACTGGTGGAGGGATGGGTATCTGATCATTGTATAATTGAAACCAAAGCACAAAAAATTGTAAATTTACAACTGTAAAAAAAATTTTTTAAAAAGCCTTTTGTTTTTGAACACCTTACCTGTGAAATTCGTGCACAGATCTCTAACATTTATATGGCTACAGTGTTGCATACTGTAAGAATAGGCATATGCACCCACAACATGCAGTTTTAATTGAAAGGAGATTGAATCTCCTCTAAATGAAATACAAGAGTATTGTTCTTAAATGTTTGATAAAGTGATTTCTCTTAATTGTTTTCCTCCTGCTGTAAGAACGTGGCTTAACAACTGTGATGTTTGATGAAAACTGAAGACTTTGTAAGTCAAAAATAAATAAATTGGAGTGCTTACTCAGAACTGCAACAGCTGTGTTTTGATGTTTACAACCACAGATGTTAGATGTTTCCAGATGGAAACAAGGTTGTCAGTCTTCAATTTCCTCCAGAAAGAACCATATAATGATGCGCAGTTAAAAACTAGTTTCATATTTTTTCCCTGATGCTAGTCAGAGAATCCCATAGTTTGCTTGAAATATGTATATAATGTTGCTTTTATCTGGTTGTACATATTTATTTCAAACATTTAAAATTGTTTGTTCATTTAATTGCCTTCTACATCAATTACCGTATCTTACAAATAGTATTTCAATGAGGTCACCACTACTTTCTCATCTTCAAGTGTTTCCTGGATAAATGATGGAAATATATTTTTGACAGATTTAAAAAGAAAAAATGACAATTTGTTTTTATGTTATGAGTTTGGTTGTTGTATTAGGTTCTGTGTAGACTGTTATCCTAAATGCTGACAACAGATACTACCTCCCCATGTACTGTGTGTCTAGCATGGTGCAGATCACTTTCTCTCTAATTATCTTGGACATAAACTCTTTCTGTACAAAAGATATTCTGTGAAAAAGATACTTTTACTATCCAAACTATACAGGTGAAGAATCAAGGCTTCTGGTGGTTGAGTCATGCAGCAAACATTATAAAATCAAGCAAATAATAAAACCAAGCTGTGGGAGAAGAACTCTAATCGACACTGTCCAAATTCTTCACTAGTGCATTTTAGAAGATTCTACTCAGCCATGTTTGCGCTGCCTATAATCTTATTTCCTCACCATCTAAACTTAATGAGACATATAATAGTCTTCTATTACAAAATAGCTTAAAATTACGGAGAGTCTAATATAATAATCTAATATTACAAAGAGAAAACAGAAAAACAGGAATGACAATTGAATTCAGATCCACAAAGAACACTTTAAGGTTAATGCATGTGAAATATTCTATATTCTCATTAGCACTGGGCAAGCTTGCAAATTTAATTGTAATATTGCCCTTCATTTTCAGGAAAAAAAATCACTCAGCACCATTCTGGAAATCTATCTCCTTTATATGAACAAATAGAAGTTATCACTGATTGCACCCCTTTGGATGGTTCCAGCAGGCCATGACAAAAATCTCTTTGCAAAGGACTGCTGTAAAGTGTAAGGAGATCCAGGAGTGTAACTCATTTCCCCAGATCATTAAGAAATAAGGCTCAATATCTTGTATTTTCTAAATTTTATTTTATTAAAGTCTTGTGCTTTACAAAGTTATTCACAGTTGAATTTTATCATACAATGATAAAATCATGCAATTTGTGACATCATGGATGAAACTGTAAGATGTTATGTTAAATGAAACAAGCCAGAAGAGGAAGATAACAGCAGCTCATTATCTTTTGTTGTTTTTCTTTTTTTGTGTGTTGAGGGGTGGGTGCATCAAATCTTATGGTGCTCAGGGAGTAGTCCCACTTTGGTGCTCTAGTCATTTCTGGAACTGTTTGGGGAAGGCATTCTGTGGCAAAAATTAAACCCAGACCTTCTGCAGGCCAAACATCTAGGGTTTGAGCTGTATCTCAGTTTCCGGAACGTCCTTCTTCCTCCCTCCCTCTTTTCCTCCCTCCCTCTTTTCTTCCCTCCCTCCCTTCCTTCCTTCCTTCCTTCCTTTCTTCCTTCCTTCCTTCCTTCCTTCCTTCCTTCCTTCCTTCCTTCCTTCCTTCCTTCCTTCCTTCTTCCCTCCCTCCCTCCCTCCCTTCATTCCTTCCTACTTTCCTTCCTCCTTCCTTTCTTTCTTGGAGTAGGATCAGGGGAGAGAAATCAGGGAAGATATACTGTCCTGTGCTCAGCATTTACTCCTGGTTCTGTGCTCAGGAATCACTTCTGGTGGCGCTCTGGTGACCATATGTTATATTGAAGATTAAACTGGGGACAGATGCATAGAAATGCTTTACTTGCTGTATTTCTTCTTCAGTTCAAAAGAACTTCCCTAAGACAAGCATTTATCCAGGCCTACATAGTTTCAGTTTCTTCATACAGAATATTTTTAATAAAATATATTTGTAATTGAACAATAAAATGGAAGCAGAAACTTTTTCAAACATAAATTCTCATTTTCAGCAATGTATATATTGTGCATCTTTTCTTCCCCTTTTATATGCCCTACTGCTTTATTTAGCTTTATATAGCTAACAAAATTTTTGTTATATATACATATACATGGTAATTTGTTATATTTTGTACATATAACATATTATATAATATATTATACATTATATTGCAATCATATTGTATATTTATGATATATAATATAGTTATATATCTATATATAAATTTTATATATGCACATTGTAAAAGCACATGGCATAAAAAATCAATAAATCTATCACTGCACACAGTACTTATTTCAAAATTACACATAGCAGTGCTGTTCAAGTTAATCCAGGTTGTCTGAAGTGGTAGCTCTCCTTAATTTTCAAAGCCAGAAATGTATTTCATTCTATATGTGTTTATATCTGGGATGCATGCACTCTATCAGTAAAATGCCTCCTCAAGTACTAAATACTAAAGTTTAAAAGGCAGTGATTCATAGTAGGTTAGCTATATCAAAGTCATTTTCTATGTCTGTATGTGAAACCTGGAGCGATATCACAGCGGTAGGCTGTTTGCCTTGCACGCAGTCAACATGGCCGACTCGAGTTTGATTCCTCCACCCCTCTCAGAGAGCCCGGCAAGCTACCGAGAGTATCTCGCCCGCACGGCAGAGCCTGGCAAGCTACCCGTGACATAGTCGATATGCCAAACAAAGTAACAAGTCTCGTGATGGAGACGTTACTGGGACCGCTCGAGCAAATCGATGAACAACGGGAGGACAGTGACCAGTGACCAGTATGTGAAACCTCAAGACACCCACCAACACAGTTTTAATACAATCAGTACAATAAAGTTGACCCTTTCTGCCATTTACTCTCTAATTCTCTCCATCTCACAGTCATGATGTTTTTCCCAAAGTCTAAGTTATTTTTGTTGTGACATGTTTGCTTTGCTTGGAAATAACTCATTCTGCAATTGTTTTTCACTTTCTGACCTATCTATTTTTAATATCAGGACCTTACATTTTGCAAAATGTAAATTCTTTAATCACAGACTCATACTACTAGATATTGATCTGAAAATAATAGTTATGTACACCAAATATTTTCACTAGTATAGCATAAGAACATTGTATATAATAACTAAAACATAGATAGAACCTAAACACTGATCCAAGGATGAATGGTTAAAGAAGGTCAGGACTTTGAAACCATGCAATCAAACTTGGCAGAGTAAAGAGAGAGAAGCCGTTCATTGGCCTGCTTTGTCTGTGGAATCCTGGGGATAGTGGCAGGAACTATCAGCTTTGTGGCTTTAGCCCACAGGTAGAATGTTGTGGCAATTAACAACTTATATTTGTTCTCCTCTCATGAGACTCATAACTGCAAGTCCTGCTGGTTCAGCACTAGATTTCTGGGGAAACCTAAAAGCTGGTGGATTTGGGTAGTAGATATGAGGTCTAAATCTTTTACTTTAGAATAATCTGTAAGTGCTGTTTTCCCTTCTAATTTTATGGTACTAAGGGGCTTTAGAGAGAGAGAGAGAGAGAGAGAGAGAGAGAGAGAGAGAGAATGTAACAACGTTCTTTCTCTCTTCTGATGCCATTTTCTTTGACTCAGTAACCCAATGTGCTCTATTTTTGTAGATAGTTTGAATTTATGAGGGAAATTATACATGTATAGCTTATAAGGCACTTCCGTGGAATGAAGGACATTCAATACTCTTGGGTTCATCCCTATCACATTGCTGTCTGCTTTCTTTCACTCTCAGGAAATTTCAGACAGCTATTAGCCACTTAAATGAGGAAGTAAATGAGAGAAAAGAATTCAAGGGTTTACAGGAAAGAAATGAAACAAAAATGAATACGAGAATCACATAACACCGAATAATGAACAAAGTGAATACACAATAGTCAGATAAATTAGGTATAAAACGGCCATGCAGATTTATGTAGAACAGGAATACCTATTAAAGTTTTCTCATAGAATGAAATAATTAAAGCATTTCATATATCTGGGTATATATGGAATGTTTAATATTTTATGGTCATTTGTGATACATATACTAAAATATTAAAAATGAGGAAGACAGAGGGCTAGATATCTAGAGACAGAGACTGATAGAAAAAGTAGAAGAATGAAGTATGGAAATGCCAGGACAAATAACGAGAATTAAATCATATTTTAGTAAATACGTCTTTGAATATAATATTTCCTAAACTAATTTAAAAGCACAAAGCACATACTTATCATTATATTTATGTTAACATATTAGCAATATAACTTCATTGGGAAAATGAAAGGATAGGAAAATTATCTTTGCTTTCTTTGGGGCAAAATAGAAAAATCTGTTACAAAATAGAATCTTTCAAAATAGCAAGTACATAGTATATGTAGCACTGTAGCACTGTTCTCCCATTGTTCATAGATTTTCTCCAGTGGGCACCAGTAACATTTTCATTGTGAGAATTGTTACTGTTTTTGGCATATCAAATAAGCCACAGGATGCTTGCCAGGCTCTGTCGTGCAGGCGGGATACTCTTGGTAGATTGCTGGGCTCTCCCAGAGGGAAGGAGAAATCAAACCTGGGTCTGCTATGTGCAAGGCAAATGCCCTACCCGCTATGCTATAGCTCTGGCCCTACTTAACATAATACATAATGTCAAAAAATGTTTTTAAACAAATAAAACATAGCTTTATATGTACAGAAACCTGTTAGAAACAATCTCAGATTATTCTATTAAAACATTTAACTTTACTCTGACAAAGGAGGATAAAAGAAGTTGACATTTTTCATTTTATTAAAATATAAGTAGTTTACATGTTATATAAATTTGAAATATCTACAGCCTTTTACATCAACTATACTAATAAGCCTCAGTGAATCACTTCATTTTTAACACACTGAACATTGTTGACTCTTATAGAACTAAAATAATTGTGCTGGCATTAATCAGAAATAATGGAACTGGAAATAAAGAAACTCCTTTATAAATTGAAGTTGAAGATTTGTAACAGGAGTTAGACTATGTCATTCCCAAAATAAAAGAAACTACTAAATAGTTGAGATCAGAAAAACAAACTAGATATTTCGGAGGGTAGCTGAACCTGATAGGCCTTTATATATCCTCGACAGAGAAAGAAAAAGCCTAGATTTGGGCAGAACAGGGTGAGTGAGAGATGAGTAGCTGCATGTAGTACAGGTGCATTTAGATATAACAGTATTCTAGGGAGGAAATAACGATCAATTATTAGGAGAAATGGTATGGTCATACAGATATACAATGAGTACACAGTAAGCATGCATAACAACAGACAGATAAAAAGTGGTCAAATGTCACTTGTCGTACAGTTTGTACTTTTTCTTTCTTTTTACAATTTTGGTATGTAATGAAAGGGAAATGTGACTGATGATGAAGTTGGTGTGTAGTCGAAAGTCCAGGAATTTGCAGTCTTTGGGAATACACATGTATTTATAAAATCCTATCCTAGTTCTATGTGAGATTAAGTGGGGTGTGGGAGGATTAAAAATTAACACAGTGATTACTTCCAAGAGGGGTGTTGCCACATTATACAAATCACAAACCCCTGTCCAGCTGTTCTTCTTTTGTTTTATTTTTAATTCTAAAACTAGAGAAAACCACCTATTATGATGAGAAGGAAGCACATTGGTTTTTATTGTTGATAATAGTTACAGGGGAAAGAGAGTTCGATGATGCATCAATACTATGAAGGTTCTCTTGAAAAGTTCACCAAAAGGAAAACGCCAATTACTGGAACAAAGAGAGCCTCAGTACTACTCTTATTACAGAATACAAAAGGTAAAAGATAAAAAAGCAAAATCTGAGCCCAAAGCAGTCAGGGTACAGAGCAATTGTGCAACAGAGTAGTTGCCTTACACACAGTTGATCTGGGTTTGATCTCCTGTACCACATATGGTCTCCCAAAACACTCTAGAAGTGATCCTTGAGTACAGTGCCAGAAGTAAGCCCTGAAGGTGGCACAGTGTAGTCCCCAGAGCAAGAAAAATCACGGAAGAAGGTCAGGGATATGGTCCAGTGGTTCCTCACTAGTTTTGTACACGTGAGTTCCCGAGTTTGGTTTCTGACAGTGCATGGTCTCTGGGGTGCCAAGTCTCAAGCAGCTCCCAAACCTCCTGAGTCTAATGCTTCCCTCAAAAATACAAAAGGCAAATTTAAAAAAATATATATAAAAAAACAAAGGTAGGGAAGACAATAAAATTGCATATAAGTGGTGGTTACTGGGGCTGGAGCAATAGCACAGTGGGTAGGGCTTTTGCCTTGCATGCAGCCAACCCAGGTTTGATTCCCAGCATCCCATATGGTCCCCTGAGCATTGCCAGGGGTGATTCCTGAGTGCATAATCAGAAGTAACCCCTGTGCATCGCCAGGTGTGACACAAAAAGCAAAAAAAAAAAATTAAAGGTGGTAACTACTCCCAATATAGAATCAATAAATATTTGCCTTTCTTGCACATATGTGTATGCACATGTGTGTGTGTACTTGTGTGTTTGTGTGGTAGGTTTCCCCTTTCCTACATCACTTATTTTATTAAAGTAACATCAATCTACTTCCTCAGAGTCAAGTCAGTATGAATCAGGCATGATTTTTTCTTTACAAATGTTTTTACAATTCATGTGGAAAGATTAATAGGTAGGCCAGATAAGAGGATAAATCCAGAGCTACCGGCAACCTGTGTTTTAAACAGACCTTATGTCTTAGACCATGAATAAACTGGCTTGGGAATGAAACTAGAAATAACTGATGTGGAAAGAATCCTAAAGACCCTTTATCTCAGGGATCGGTTAAACCTTTGTTTCACCTTTGCCCTTGCTGAATATATGGACCAATAAATTCTATTTTGAGCTTGAGCTAGTTTGCATTGACTTTCTGTCATGTACCTCCAGAGAACAGTGACTATTACAGAGAATTTAATAGAGAAGTTAGAAACTGTAACAATGATCCCATGAACTCTCAAGAAAGATGCATGTGCTTGCATGTTCTGATATGCATGTGTAAGGAGAGAGCTGTAAGCATTGGAGTACAGAGACTTCAGAAAAATATACATGATCCAGAGATTTAAATGACTAATTATGCCAATAATTTAACTAAAAAATAAAACTATGCCAAGTTACCTGGGATTATAGGAAACTATAGAAAGTTAAGGAAAGGTAGAGGACTCAACAACTCATAAGAATAAGTTCTTATATAATGATTTTCCAAACCTTGAGATTCTCTGTGACATGACTGTGGCGTCATGTCATGGTGTTGATGGTTGTCAAATAATTTTAACCAGAAATTCTCTTTCAGTTAATATACTGTCATATTGTTATAATTTTCTTTGAATTTATATTTCTATAGAAATAAATCTTATATCACATTATGCTTTTATGATATTCGAAACTTTGAATTTTGTAAAATACATTAGAAATATGAATACAGGGGTTAGAAAAGTAATACAGAAGGTAGGGCATTTGGCTAGCATAAACAGACCAGGTTAGATCTCTGGCACCTCATATGAAACGCCAAGTCCACCAGCCCACCGGGAGTGATCCCTGAGTTCAGAGCCAGGAGTAAGCCCTGAGCACCACCAGGTATGGCTGCCAAACAAAAATTATAAAATACATACATAATGTATCCAAGCATGTTATTCTCCACCAAAAATGATACTAACCTAAAACCAAATAAATAGATGCTTCTACTGAGAGTACAAATGGGATAGTTTGCCTATTTCCCAGATAAGGAAATATAATGTTGGAAAAGGTGCTTTAAATCCTATCTTAATGATGACATAGAGGTGGCAGTATGATGTATTGTATGGATGATACATAGGTCTTAATTTGTTTGCATTCAATGCTTAATAAAAAAGAGAAGATGTGCCTACAAATTATATGGTATCAGAAATGTCCTATAGGAAAACGCTCATCTGAGTGATATCAGTGTCTTTAAGCAATATGAGACATTCTCCCATGATGCTCAAAATTAAGTATGATCTCACTATAAAAGTTTCTACTGAAATTTTTATAACTTTTATAAGTAAATCATACTTCTATATTTTTGATATCTTGACTCGTGCTGAATCTTGGTTCTACCCATGGCACAGCATATGTTATCCTCAGTCACAGGCAGGCGTGTCTATGGCTGCAGGGCCAGTATTAAAGCTCAGATACTCTCAACATGCTGCCCCAAAGCCAACCAAAGCAAAACTATGATTTGATTTTTTGCTCACACATCTATGTAATAACAATAGTCATTGTTGTTAATAAAAACAAGGCTGTCCTTCCCAGCCCACCTAGACCGAGAGTTGCCCCCCACTAGTGGCTCTCTGACACTGCCATGGCCCCAGAGGCACTTGTACCTAGTTCAGAGCCCAGCAGCTTTTGGCAGAAATGTGAATGGACTATGCATTGAAATGTGGTGCCGTGCACCCCGGGAGGGAAAGGGTTTCTGTCTTGTCTGCTTTTCCCGCCCCCAGCAGCATGGTGGCCATTGCCTCAGAGCTTATTGGTCAACCAGGTTTGAGTCGGTGGTGACAGGACAACTGCAGCCTCATCGGATGGGGAGCAGAATTGACATGTCCTTCCCACCCCGCCAAGGCCAAGAATTGCCCCCACGGGCGACACACCAGCACGGCCATGGCCCCATAGGTAGACAAACCTATCTCGTAACTATGCAGCTTTTGGCAGAAATCCATCCAGACTTTATTAGTAAAATATCAGAAATACAAAATCATTATATGGTCTTCATAACCAGCAATACAAAACAAGTTAGTTCACAATGCCTTTTCAGCAGGTCTGATTGTTGGGGCAAAATTCCAAATAATAATGGTGCATCTTTTGTCGAAATAATGAATACACTCAAACGAGAGAGAGAGAGAGAGAGAGAGAGAAAGTGGAAATTATCTACCTCACAGGCATAGGGAGAGATGGGATGTGGGGTATATTGGGGTTCTTGGTGGTGGAAAATATGCACTGGTGAAGGGATGAGTGTTTTGATCATTGTATGACAGAGACTTAAACCTGAAAGCTTTGTAACTTTTCTCAAGGTTATTCAATAAATAAATTACTTTAAAAAAAAGAAAATGAGGGTCAAGGGTCCTTCCTGTGATTGACCCCTGATTTTATATTAAATTCAGCTTTCTGTTTCTATTTACTCATTCATTTATTTATTGAAATTTGGTGATTAATTGTGTGTTATAGGAAGGACATTAGACTTTGTAAAAATAGAATGTCAGAGGACTCTAGACATCATCACAGGTATCTGCTCATCTTGGAATTACTTACAACATATTACTCCAAAGATTTTAGGAATGAGTCATCCTTAATGCTGAGGATATTAAAATATAACCTTATGTTTTCAGAAATGTTATGTGACTTTCTTATCTTGAGTTTTCATTGTGTAAGTGTGTATTTATTAAATAGTATGTGTTTTGTAACAAGCAATGTAGTATATTTGGAAACATGGGTTTAAATTCAACACCACAAAATAATAAGGTATGTTATTTAAATTTTAGTTAAATATTACAAATATTTGACCTATCTAGCAGTTTTTTAAACATAGAGATTATATGTGCCTTAGTGCTGTTTGATGCTTATAAGTAACCAGTATAATGATTTAGAAATACATTGTTGAGGGGCTAGAGAGATATTACAGGAGGGAAGATACCTCCCCTGTAAATCTGACCCTGATATGAATTTCTGGCACCACAACTAAAACCCTAAAATCATCAGGGGACACTCCTGAGCACAGGAATAGTCACTGAACACAACCAAGTGTGACCTACAAAGAGAAAAATTAAACACGTTAAACAGAAAAAAATTGTAGCAAACAATTATTCTCTTGGGAGTATTAAATTAATATTTGTGTTATAAATTTTGTATCTAAAATAAGTGATACAATGGAAATGCTTTAATGGTCTGTGTACAACATATCAGTTGTGAATGTTTTAAACATTAAAATATTATAGTGTTAAATCTAGACTCAATCTAAAATAAGTCTAGTCTCCAACAAAAACAATCTCAATTATATTCTGCTATGAACTTTTAATTTTCATATTAGTATAAATCACTATTTTAATGCTCTTTACAGGTAATGCCAATTCAACTTAAGTGAAAACTTGATTATAATAATAAAATATTTTAAACATCTTGACTTTTGAAGAATAGTTTATTTTTATATACATTTTATGACTTTAACTATTGCTGCTATCTTGTGACTTCTGCTTTACCAAATTTATAACTACCTTATTCAACCACAGGACAAGACTGTGGACAAGACTGACTCATTCAATAATAAATTTAAAGTCCAGAGCATAGTTGACTATACTAGCCTGGCATTAATTCATAGTTGACTATTCTAGCCTGAATTAATGAATTAATCAGAATTTTCTTGCTAATAATTAAAATTAAAATAAATCATTATATTCATCTGTCAATTTAATGAGGATTTGGGAATAGCTTTGGGATTTGGGAATTTGGGAATGGCTGGAGCAATAGCACAGCAGTAGGGCATTTGCCTTGCACGCAGCCAGCCTAACCGAGCCAGGTTCGATTCTTCCACCCCTCTTGGAGAGCCCGGCAAGCTACCAAGAGTATCTTGCCCACATGCCAAAGCCTGGCAAGCTACCCTAGACGTATTCAATATGCCAAACACAGTAACAACAAGTCTCATGATGGAGACGTTACTGGGCCTGCTCGAGCAAATTGATGAACAACGGGAGGATAGTGCAATATTGGGAATAGAAGAATGATAAAACTGACAATTATTTCAGTACAAATATTATCAAAGTAAAATTCAGTTTATTGAAACAGATAAATGAAACAGACACTTAGAAAAATTATTTTAAAGTTTGAAACCGAAATATATATATATATATATACATATTCAAGTCAAAGAATTTCCACTTTTCCAAATGCAAGCTTATTAGTAGAATGATGACTCTTCAATTTTATAAGATACTACTGAACCCTTAAAATTAGTTTTATTTTTCACTTTGCTATTTGAAAACAACACTTTTCAAGAAAAACTATATTCTGAGTTAGTATTTTTTTTTTGGACCGCACCCGGGAGTGCTCATAGTATGCTCTTAACTCTCTGCTCAATATTCACTCCTAAAAGTCTCAGGGAAACTTAATGTGCTGCCACGGATAGGTCCCTGGTAGGCTACATGCAAGGCAAGTGCCCAACCAGTTGTACCACATCTCTGATCATCGACTCTCTAGAAATTAGTAATGGAGTTGAAAGAAGTTGCTATATAATAAGGATTCTACAGGCAGTGAGTGCTTTCACTTTATTACTTAACTTTTAAACGATCATTTAAAGTTTTGTTCTAGTCAGCATTTTACAGATAAGAAAATCATCTAGATGAATTTTTTCGGATAAATTCTGAATGTGGTAAAATGCATATTAAAAATATATATTGCTATGAATAAAGCTATGGAATAAATGCTGAAGGTACAAACAAATTTGATTAATATCAAAGAAGATAAACTACCATTGCTATACAATATTAATGTGTTTAAATTATAAAACAGGATGATTATATAGTCTCCAAGAATTGAAATAAAATGAGAATATATATATACTTAGAAAAGAAATTATATATTAATATTGATGGAAACCGTCCTAATGATTGAATGTAGCATATGATTTGTACATTTCCTTTTAACATTTTGGATAAAACTTCTTTTCATTTTTGAAATGTAATAATTGCTTGAATAATTTTTTCACACTTTGGCTGTTTCTCAAATCTTCCATTTTAATTATAGTTCTATAACCATTAATACTATATCCTAATTAAGGAATCCATTAAGTCTCTATAGAAGTTGCTTTAGAGATAATATTAAATTTACTGAAGTTTTAAATAATAAATTCATGTGATGGGATTTTAATGTGCAATTTAATAAGTTATTAATATTTGAAAGAAAGAGACATTGCTTCTGTACTCAATCAGTACTGTTTTTCTCTTATACTAAGTTACCAATTTTATCGTTCTAATATTTTATAAATACTCATAAGAGCTCCACAGGCAAAGGAATATCTTACTTTGCTAAAACTTCTTTGCTTAAAAATTGAAGTATTAAAACCCATTTATTTCAATAAAAAGTGCAATATATATATTAGTCCTACTTTAAGTGGGTGTAACTATAAATTTTACTTTTTCCAGTTTAAGATATATTTTAATCCGTACTCAAATAACACATTATTTCCATACACATCTTTCGTGCATTATAAGGATAACGCTACTCCAACAATATTTTGGTATTTTGGTCTTGGGTTCACCATCTGGCAATGCTCAGGAACTGCTCTTTTCAGTAAGAAATTACTCCATGCAAATGTCTTGCCCACTGTACTATTATTCCAGTCCAAAAACATTTAGATTTAAAAATAAAACATTCATTGCATAAATTATCTGATTGAACAGCAGCATTAAAATTAAGATCAGATGGTCATTTTCAGCAGCACTTCTGCTGTCTCCAAACGAGAACCAATTAGTGTATTTGGAAAGACTTTGAGTGAAACAGTGAGCTTGACATTTTTTAGGCCAAGACTGGCAGAGGGCTGCAGCAAGAGCTTGATTTACTCTCAAGAGAGCAAAACGCTGCCAGGATCTGAAGCAAATCCATCAAATATCTCTATGAACCATTGTTCTTAGAGATTGTTATTGGAATTCAAGCATATTGAAAATGATAGAAAAACACCAAAACAGCTAGAGTTTATGAAAATTAATGAGGATTTCAAATTAATGAAGTGTTAAGAGTATGAGGGAATGAATAGTCAAAGCAATCTTGGGATTAAGAAAAGGGGTAGCATCAGCTTCCCCAGATTCAAACATTACTAAAAACAGTAGTAATTAAAACAGCATGGCATTGGATTAGGAACAGATCCAAAGACCAATGGACAGAGTTGAATATATTGCCTCAAACTTTCAAACACATGATTTATTAATCTTTGATAAAGGGGCAAGAAATGTGAAGTGGAACAAGAAAATCCTCTTCAACAAGTGGTGCTGGGAAAACTGCACAGCTACCTGCAGAAAAAAAAATGAACTCTGACCTCTGTCTAACACCAGACAAAAAAGTCAGATCAAAGTGGATTAAAGACCTCCATATCAGACCTGAATCCATAAGATACGTGAAGGAAGTTGTAGGCAGAAGCCACCATGACATTGAAGCTAAAAGCATATTTAAGGATGAAACAGGCCCTGCTCTGGGCAACAAAGCTGAACGGCTCCAATTCCAACAGGTACAGCCCGCCCCCAAGGGCCTGGGTCCCTCTCTGGGCACGCGCAGCTAGAAACAGCCCCGAGACAGCCGGTTTTCAACCCCTGAGCCGCGTGGGACAGGCACAGAGGCCCAGCTCTGGGCAACAAAGCTGAACGGCTCCAATTCCAACAGGTACAGCCCGCCCCCAAGGGCCTGGGTCCCTCTCTGGGCACGCGCAGCTAGAAACAGCCCCGAGACAGCCGGTTTTCAACCCCTGAGCCGCGTAGGACGGGCACAGAGGCCCTGCTCTGGGCAACAAAGCTGAACGGCTCCAATTCCAACAGGTACAGCCCGCCCCCAAGGGCCTGGGTCCCTCTCTGGGCACGCGCAGCTAGAAACAGCCCCGAGACAGCCGGTTTTCAACCCCTGAGCCGCGTGGGACGGGCACAGAGGCCCAGCTCTGGGCAACAAAGCTGAACGGCTCCAATTCCAACAGGTACAGCCCGCCCCCAAGGGCCTGGGTCCCTCTCTGGGCACGCGCAGCTAGAAACAGCCCCGAGACAGCCGGTTTTCAACCCCTGAGCCGCGTGGGACGGGCACAGAGGCCCAGCTCTGGGCAACAAAGCTGAACGGCTCCAATTCCAACAGGTACAGCCCGCCCCCAAGGGCCTGGGTCCCTCTCTGGGCACGCGCAGCTAGAAACAGCCCCGAGACAGCCGGTTTTCAACCCCTGAGCCGCGTGGGACGGGCACAGAGGCCCAGCTCTGGGCAACAAAGCTGAACGGCTCCAATTCCAACAGGTACAGCCCGCCCCCAAGGGCCTGGGTCCCTCTCTGGGCACGCGCAGCTAGAAACAGCCCCGAGACAGCCGGTTTTCAACCCCTGAGCCGCGTGGGACGGGCACAGAGGCCCAGCTCTGGGCAACAAAGCTGAACGGCTCCAATTCCAACAGGTACAGCCCGC
Source organism: Sorex fumeus (assembly GCF_029834395.1). Taxonomy (NCBI): domain Eukaryota; kingdom Metazoa; phylum Chordata; class Mammalia; order Eulipotyphla; family Soricidae; genus Sorex; species Sorex fumeus. The sequence continues at coordinate 39,324,011 of NW_026606065.1, forward strand.
CCCCAAGGGCCTGGGTCCCTCTCTGGGCACGCGCAGCTAGAAACAGCCCCGAGACAGCCGGTTTTCAACCCCTGAGCCGCGTGGGACGGGCACAGAGGCCCAGCTCTGGGCAACAAAGCTGAACGGCTCCAATTCCAAACAGGAGACATTCCCAACTCCTCGCCCAGTGCCAGGGACTCTTTCTGGAGCCGCGGCCGCTAACGCGGCCGCGAAATACTTTCCCACTACATATGCCATAGGAACCATAAGCTAACTTCTTAGATGGAAACTTCTCTATTTTAGCTCAGCCACTAGAAATACAGTTGCCAATAACTCATAAGCCTATCTTAACTCACACTGCATATCAAGCAGAATAGTAACACTGAACGTGAAGGACTAAACCACACCTCTCACAATGGTAAAACAACGCAAAAGCCCACCAAACATTCATATTGAAGAGTCTAGCCCAGATGACACCAACAGTACTGTAGTGTTAGACAACCTCTCTGACAAGGAATTCAGAAGGGAGCTACTTAGGATGCTTAGGGAATTAAAAGAAACAATGGAAAGCAATGCCAATAGAAGACAAGAGGATCTGAAGGCAGAAATGAGGAAAATGCAGTCAGAAATGTCAGACCTGAAAAATCTCGTAGGCGAATTGAAAAGCTCAGTGGAAGGCCTCAGCAGCAGAGTAAGAGCGGCTGAGAACAGAATCAGTGAGCTCGAAGATGAAGTTCAGAGACTCTCCCGAAAAGAGCAGAAAATGGAAAAGAGACTCACAATTCGGGAACAGATGGCAAGAGAAGATCGTGATGAAGCCAAGAGGGGTAACATAAGAATTATTGGAGTCCCAGAGGGACAGGAAGAAAACCTCGATGAAGAAGAAACTGTCAAAGACATCATTGCTACAACATTTCCAGAGCTGAAGAAAACTTGTGACCACATTCAGGAGGCCCGAAGGGTACCAGCTAGAAGAAATCCGAATAAAAATACCCCAAGACACATTCTGATCAAAATGACCAAAACCTTAGACAGAGACAAAATTCTGAAAGCAGCAAGATCGAAGAAAGAAATCTCTTACAAAGGAGCATCCTTAAAATTCACAGCTGATTTTTCTGATGAAACCCTCATGGCCCGAAAACAGTGGTGGGACATAGTAAAAAAACTCAATGAAATAAATGCCTCCCCCAAAATACTTTTCCCAGCAAGACTCTCATTCATAATAGAAGGAACAACACACAGTTTCACAGACAAACAACAGCTCAGGAACTTCATAGACTCAAAACCATGGTTACAAGAACAACTAAATGGGCTACTTTAAGGCAAGAAAGGCCCCTCAAATACACCCAATTTTAACATAACAATGGGACAAAATCCCATAACAATAATCTCTCTCAATGTCAATGGGCTAAACGCACCAATTAAAAGACATAGAGTGGCAGGATGGATTAGAAAATTGAACCCAACATTCTGCTGCCTGCAAGAAACGCATCTCAATAGTCAAAGCAAACATAGACTCAGAGTCAAAGGCTGGAAAACAATCCTACAGGCAAACAGCTCCCATAAAAAAGCTGGGGTAGCCATCCTTATATCAGACCACATTGATTTCAGAGTGAGGAAGGTCATAAGAGACAGTGAAGGCCATTACTTATTGATCAGAGGATCTGTACAACAGGAAGAACTTACAATAATAAATGTATATGCACCTAATGAGAGACCAGCAAAGTACTTAAAACAACTACTCATAGATTTGGAAAAAGACATCAATAGCAACACAATACTAGTGGGAGACTTCAACACTGCTTTGTCACCTCTTGATAGATCAACCAGACTCAAGCTTAGCAAGGACATACTTCATTTGAGGGAAACAATGGAAGAAAGGGACTTAGTAGATATATACAGGACACTTCATCCACAAAAAGCTGAATACACATTCTTCTCAAGCGTACATGGAACATTCTCCAAGATAGACCACATGCTGAGCCACAAAACATGCCTCCATAAAATTAAGAAGGTAGAGATTGTATCAACAATCTTCTCAGACCATAATGCGCTGAAATTAGAAGTAAATCACACACAAAAACAGAAAACTAAATCAAACACCTGGAAATTAAACAGTGCACTATTGAACAACGAGTGGATTAGACAGGAAATCAAAGAGGAAATCAAAAGATTCCTAGAAACGAATGAAAATGAGAACACGAGTTACCAAAACTTATGGGACACAGCAAAGGCTGTGTTAAGAGGAAAGTTTATAGCTCTACAAGCATTCCTCAGGAAGGAGGAGCGAGCACACATAAGTAACCTAACCTCACAGCTTAAGAGCTTGGAGAAGGACCAAAAAAAGGAGCACAACCCAAACAGGAGAAAGGAAATAATAAAACTCAGAGCAGAGATTAATGAGATGGAAACCCAAAAAACAATCCGAAAGATCAATGAAACCAAGAGCTGGTTCTTTGAGAAAATTAACAAGATCGATAAGCCTCTAGCAAAACTCACAAAGAAAGGGAGAGAGAAAACCCTAATAAACCGAATCAGAAATGAAAAGGGGGTCATTACAACAGAAACCACAGAAATTCAGAGGATCCTCAGGGAGTACTTTGAGAAGCTTTATGCCACGGAACATCAAAACCTCGAGGAAATGGATAAATTCCTAGACTCCTACAGACTCCCAAGGCTGAACCAAGAAGACCTGGAATACCTGAACAGACCTATCACCATCAAGGAAATTGAAATGGTAATAAAAAGTCTCCCCAAGCACAAAAGTCCTGGCCCGGATGGATTCACTAGTGAATTCTTCCAAATCTTTAAAGAGGACTTACTCCCGATGCTCTTTAAGCTTTTCCACGAAATTGAAATATCAAAAACACTTCCAAACAGTTTCTACGAAGCAAATATCACACTGATACCAAAAGCAGACAGAGATACCACAAAGAAAGAGAATTACAGGCCGATATCCCTGATGAACACAGATGCAAAGATCCTCAACAAACTACTAGCAAATAGAATCCAACTACTCATCAAAAAGATCATACACCATGACCAAGTAGGATTCATCCCAGGGATGCAAGGATGGTTCAACATTCGGAAATCAATCAACATAATCCACCATATCAACAAAAGAAAAGATAAAAAGCATATGATCATATCAATAGATGCAGAGAAAGCATTTGACAAGATCCAGCACCCCTTTATGATGAAAACCCTAGCCAAAATGGGTATAGAGGGGACCTTCCTCAACATAATTAAAGCCATCTACCACAAGCCTACAGCAAGCATCATCCTCAATGGGGAAAAACTGAGAGCCTTCCCTCTAAGATCAGGGACGAGACAGGGATGCCCACTCTCTCCACTGCTGTTCAATATAGTACTGGAAGTACTTGCAATAGCGATTAGGCAGGAAAAAGATATTAAGGGCATTCAGGTAGGAAAGGAAGAAATCAAGCTCTCACTATTCGCAGATGATATGATACTCTACTTAGAGAACCCAATAACTTCCACCAAAAAACTCTTAGAAACAATAGACTCGTATAGTAAAGTTGCAGGTTATAAAATCAATACCCAAAAGTCCATGGCTTTCCTATACGCAAACAGTGAGAGAGAAGAAAGCAACATGAAAAAAACAATCCCATTCACAATTGTGCCCCAGAAAATCAAGTACCTAGGAATCAGCTTAACTAAGGAAGTAAAGGACCTGTACAAAGAAAACTACAAAACGCTACTTCAGGAAATAAAAGAGGACATGAGGAAATGGAAAGATATCCCCTGCTCATGGGTCGGGAGACTTAACATTGTCAAAATGGCAATACTACCGAAAGCATTGTATAAATTCAATGCAATCCCTATAAGGATACCCATGACATTCTTCAAAGAAATGGAGCAAACACTCTTGAAATTTATATGGAACAATAAGCCCCCACGAATAGCTAAAGCAATTCTTGGGAAAAAGAAAATGGGAGGAATCAACCTCCCGAACTTCAAACTGTACTACAAAGCAGTAATAATTAAAACAGCATGGTACTGGAACAAAGGCAGAACTGCAGACCAATGGAACAGGGTTGAATACACTGACATCTCTCCTCAATCATATGCTCATCTAATCTTTGATAAAGGTGCAAGTAATGTGAAGTGGAGTAAGGAAAGCCTCTTTAATAAATTGTGTTGGCATCACTGGACGGCTACATGCAAAAAAATAGGCTCAGAACTCTGCCTAACACCGTGTACAAAAGTAAGATCAAAATGGATTAAAGACCTCAACATCAGACCAGAAACCATAAGGTACATTGAAGATAAAGTTGGCAAAACCCTCCAGGACATTGAAGCTAATGGTATCTTCAAAGATGCCACGCCACTGGCCGAGCAAGTGAAAACAGAGATAGATAAATGGGACTATCTTAAACTAAGAAGCTTCTGCACCTCCAAAGAAACAGTGACCAAAATGCAAAGACAGTCTACAGAATGGGAAAGGATATTCACCGAATACACATCTGACAAGGGGTTGATATCCAGGATATACAAAATACTGGTTAAACTCCACAAGAAGAAAACATCCAACCCCATCCAAAAATGGGGCAATGAAATGAACAGAAACTTTCTCAAAGAAGAAATCCGAATGGCAAAAAAGCACATGAGAAAATGCTCTACATCATTAATCATCAGGGAGATGCAGATCAAAACCACAATGAGATACCATCTCACACCTCAGAGACTGGCCCACATTCAAAAGAACAAAAGCAACCGATGCTGGCGCGGATGTGGCGAGAAAGGGACACTCCTTCACTGTTGGTGGGAATGTCCACTGGTTCAGCCCTTCTGGAAAACAGTATGGACGATTCTCAAAAAATTAGAAATTGAGCTCCCATTTGACCCAGCAATACCACTCCTGGGAATATATCCCAGAGAGGCAAAAATGTATAGTCGAAGTGACATCTGCACTTGTTTGTTCATTGCAGCCCTCTTTACAATAGCCAGAAACTGGAAGAAACCTGAATGCCCAAGAACAGATGACTGGTTAAAGAAACTTTGGTACATCTACACAATGGAGTACTATGTAGCTCTTAGAAAAGATGAAGTCATGAAATTTACATACAAGTGGTACAATATGGAAAGTATCATGCTAAGCGAAATGAGTCAGAAAGAGAGGGATAGACATAGAAAGATTGCATTCATCTGGGGGATATAAAGTAACAAAGTATGAGATTAATACCCAAGAATAGCTGAGATCAGCACCAGGAGGATTACTCCATAACTTAGAGGCCAGCCGGGTATCCTAGAGGAAAGGGCTATTCAGATAGAGAAGGGAACACCAAATAAAGGATGTTTGGACGATCCTCCCAGGAGGGGAGATGCATGTCGAAAGTAGACTATGGACTGAACATGTTTGCCACTCAATGCCTCTTTTGCAGACCACAACACCCAAAAGGAGAGAGAGAATACAGGGGATTGCCCTGCCACAGAGACGGGGGGATGGGGGGATGGGGGTGGGAGGGATATTATCCATGGTGGTGGAAAATGGGCACTGGTGGAGGGATGGGTATCTGATCATTGTATAATTGAAACCAAAGCACAAAAAATTGTAAATCTACAACTTTAAAAAAAATAAAATAGAATAAAGGGGGAAAAAAAAAAAGGATGAAACAAAGACCAAGCAAGTGGAAACAAACATAAACAAATGGGACCACATTGAACTAAGAAGCTTCTGCACTTCAAAAGAAACAGTGACCAAAATACAGAAAGAGCCCACAGAATGGGAAGGAATAGTCACCCAATAGTATCTCAGAGTGATTCAAAAACACCCATCTGATTAGGGGATAATAGCACTGTAGCACTCTCCTCCCTTTGTTCATCAATTTGCTTGAGCAGGCACCAGTAACATCTCCATTGTGAGACTTGCTGTTACTGTTTTTGACATATCAAATATGCCACAGGGAGGTTGGCAGTTTCTGCCGTGTGCACAGGATACTCTCGGTAGCTTGCCAGGCTCTCAGAGAGGGACAGAGGAATCGAACCCGAGATGGCCACATGCAAGGCAAATACCCTATCCACTGTGCTATAGCACAGAATAAGCACCAAAAAATTCATGTTCTTATTTCATAAACCTCACTATTCTATGAGAAAGATAAACTAATATTAATACAAGGGGTTAATATCCAGGATATACAAGGCACTCATAGAATTGTATAAGAAAAAATAACTCCAATCCCATAAGAAAAATGGAGAGATGAAATGAACAGAAACTTCCTCATAAAAGCAACGCAAATGGATAAAGGGCACGTGAAAAAAAAATACTCTACATCACTAATCATCAAATTAAAACATCAATAAGATACCATCTCACAACACAGAGACTGACACACATCTAAAAGAACAAAATCAAGGACTGCTGTTGCGGATGTGGGGAGAAAGGGACTCTCTTTCATTATTGGTGGGAATGTTGACTGGTCCAGCCTTCCCAGAAAGCAATATGGGCATTCCTTAGAAGAACTAGAAATTGAGCTTCCATATGACTCAGAAATACCACTTCTGGGAATATATCCTGAGGGGGCAAAAAAGCACAATAGTACTGACATTTGCACCTGTATATTCATTACAGCACTGTTCACAATAGCCAGAATCTGGAAACAACCCAAATGCCTGGGAACAGACGACTGGTTAAAGAAACTTTGGATGTTTACACAATGGAGTACTATGCAGCTGTTAGGAGAGATGAAGTTATGAAATTTGCTTACAAGTGGATGGTCATGGTGAGTATCATGCTAAGTGAAATGAGTCAGAAAGAGAAGAACAGACATAGAATGACTGCACTAATTGGTGGAATATAAAACAACACAATATGAGACTGACATTGAAAGACAGTAGAGACAAAGGCCAGGAATATTTCTTCATAGTTGGAAGCCTATCTCATGAGCTGGGGGGGAGAAGGCAGCTGGAATAGAGAAGAGATCACTAAGTCAATGATGGTTAGAAGGATCTTTCAGGATGGGAGGTGTGTGTTGAAAGTTCATAAAGGACCAAACATGATAGCCTCTCAGTATCTGTATTGCAACCCACAGTGGCCCAAAGTAGAAAGAGAGTATGGGGAAAATTGTCCACCAAAGAGGCAGGAAAGTGTTGGGATTGGGGGTTTATACTGGGGACATTGATGGTGGAAAATGTACACTGGTAGAGGGATGGATGTTCTGCATTGTATGATTGAAAGCTTTGTAACTGTATCTCAGGGTGATTAAAATAAAAACAAAAAATAATTAAAAGAAAAAAAGAGTGTGTGGGGAATTTTGTCTCCTTCACTTCAATTTCTTAGCTGTGCTAGCTCATGTAATAGCATTGAAACTACTTTCCATTCAGGTCAGTAACATATTTTGAGACTACACTCTGTTTCTATGAGACACACTATTCAAAATATTAAGAAAAAATATCACAGTTTGGAGTGATATTACAGCGGGTAGGGTGTTTGCCTTGCATGCTTCAGACCTAGGTTCTATGTGGACCCGGAACCTGTTAGGAGTGATCCCTGAGCCAGGAGTAAGTCCTGAGCTCTTTTGGTATAAACCCAAAACAAACAAACAGGAAAATTGAAAAAGTAACAACAATACGTTCTGGCTTTCACATCACTTAAAATAATGCAAGACTGAACAAAACAAAAGAAAAAAGAGAGAAAATGAAAGACCTAGTACAGAGGAAAATAGAAGAATTCATGGAATGAAATTTCAGGGTAAGGAGTGCCTCAGTAACCTAAGTATCACAATAAAAAGCTTACAAATGGTAACAGTAGAGAGAAATAAGATAAATACTCATTTGTCGAAAAACACGGAAACACACGAGCATAGGCATTTAAGAAGTGCTCACTTTTCAACTATTCTGATAGTCAATATTATCATAGGACTTTGGAGATTTGTTTATCTAATTTTAATATTATTTATTTATTTATTTTAGCTTTTTGGGTCACACCCAGTGGTGCTCAGGGGTTACTCCTGGCTTTGCACTCAGGAATCACTCCTGGCGATGCTCAGGGGACCATATGGGATGCTGGGAATCAAACCCGGGTCAGCCGCATGCAAGGCAAACGCCCTACCCGCTGTGCTATCTCTCCAGCCCCTCATTTTAATATAATTTAATAGTAAATAAGTTCACATTTATCATTGATTGTACATGGTATATTAAGTGTGTCAATGTTAAATATGCCAATATTAAATATGTCATGATAAGTGGAAAACAGGCTAGAGCAAAGGAACACTTGGTAATTCACTTGCCTCGAACATGGCCACTCGAATTTGATCCTGTCACCCACATTGTCTTTTCACCAGGCTCTTTGTGAGTCCCGGGCACAAAGCCACAAATAAGACTTTGGAAATAAGCTGGGAAAACTGTAAATTATAGTATAAGTGGCAAAGTGACACCCACGATATTCCCTTTTGACATAAGAGTAATTTTGAGGTAAAGCTACTTAAAAAAATTCAAGTAAAGAATTCTTATATTTTTTTATTTGTAATTAAACAGTTAATAAAAACTCCCAAATTAAAATATTTATGTATGTCTTTTGGGTATTAGAGTTTGGGGAAAAACCCTTTCAGCAGAGAGTTATAAGCAAAGAAATTTTGTGTACTTAATGTTATAAAATATTTCTGTATTTCCTTTAGCAACCTAAATATTTTGCATTTTTACTACCACTAATTTTTTGTTCAATCTTATATAAAAACTTTTAGCCTTTACCACATCTCTGGGCCTTCAGTCTTCGATATTGTGTAAAATATAAAAATACTTTGATTTTCTTCTGTTCATCATTTTATTTCCATTAAAATTTTTGGTCAATGTGAAATTGTCTAATGGTAGAAGAAAAAATTTTGTCTACCCTATAACAAGATACTGAAGACTGATAGGAGGTTTAAAAAATAGAAAACTCTAATTTACTTACTTTTGGTTTGTTTGGTTTAGAGTCATCTACAGTAATGCTTAAGGTATATTTTTGGTTCTGTGCTCATGAGTGACCCCTGAAGGAATCATATTTGGGTACCATATTTGTTCTAGGGATTCAAACCAGGGTCAGTAGTGTACAAGGAACGTAACTGCATTTTTCTGGCCTCAAATTATAACTATATTATTATATAAATCTGCATAATGTAATATTGCATTGCAAGAAGTACATAATTAAGTTCAAGCAATCTTAGGACAATTTGACTAATAGAATAGATCCGTTGCACCAAAATAGGGAAGGAGAAGTTTATTAGTTTGCTTTTAGTTTGCTTTTCATCATTGGTTAATTTTATGTCTCTGGAGTTCATTTCCAGATTAAAAGTATTTTTAACTTGTTTAATTAGCTACCCCCATGACTTGTTTTAATCTACTATATTAGAGCCATACTTTACAGTATAAGTTATAGCTTAAAAGTAAAGAAAAGAGTTAGCACTTCTTCACTTTAAATCCCTCTACCATGTAAACCATAAACCACACTGGAGCAAAGGATGCATACCATAGTACAATCATATATTAGTGTAGGATATACAAATAATAAAGCAAAGTTCACATAGAGAATATTAATATATATGAAGAAAATGCTATGATTCTGTTATAAAGCCTTTCCGAAGAATGATACTTCACTTGTGAACTGCAGGATGCTAGGGAACTGTAATGACAGGTGGCAGAAGAAAGGACAAATAACAGATTGGTAGACTGTGGCATTTTGTGTTCGGGATTGCCAAAAGTCACTGTGATCAGAAAAGAGTGAATAAATTAGAGAGCTGTAAGAGATAAAGTGAACAGAGTAGACTAGCTCTTCATAGGATCTATGGTTTTTCCTAGAAAAGTTTTAAGGGCTTTCTAAGTGATTTTCTTAAATTTTGGAGAATGAGATTTTAAAGGTGATAAAATGTGAGCATGGATTTAAGCATGAGTTCTGGGTCCAGTTATATTGATTTTTGAAATAGATTTTTGTTGTCAGTCATATAATTAATTTTCTAAATCTTTATTGTAGGTCTCTTGAGGGAAATATATAAGTTCCAGTTTCAAAAGGATTTCACATTCAATCAAAAAATGATAACAAAAATAACCTTGTGCCTCAGTTTATTCAGTAGTTTACTATTAGACTGTGAGCTCCTTAAGAGACTGTGAATTAATCATTGTTTTACCCAGCGCCTTGCACCATGCCTGGCACATTGAGAAGTGATCAATAAATGTTGAAACAAACAAAAAAAAAAACTTTGGTTACAGGTGGATATTAGAAAAAATCATATCCAAAAAGAAAATCAAATAATTCTGCTGATTGCACTACTAAGTGTACAAATTAGAATAGATTAGCAAGAGTTAGTTAGTTTTTACCTGGAGCTGTCAGGCTCACCTAGAGCTGTGGTTATGTGGACAGTTTGACAAATGTAGAAATCCAACTTGAGCTTGAATTTGCATTGCAACACAGAGAAATGACCTCTCAGTTGGGAGGTAAACCGCAAAGTTTCTTCCACCAAATCTATGGAGCATCAAAAGCCCTGAAGCTATGTGCATTTTTCTGACTCTGACCTGAGATAAAACGGTATCTTTGCCAATGATGGATTGTTCATGGGCACAGTTTTTGACAGCATCTTCCTCATGTGATGAACTGGCATTCAGGGTGGAAGAGCTGGCAGTAGGTGTCAGAGTGAACTTGAATGACATTTCTAAAAGTCCTTTGCAAATTATATCCAGAAAGCATATTAAAAGACGGGCTGGAGCGATAGTACAGCGGGTAGGGCGTTCGCCTTACAAGCAGCCAACATGGCCGACCCGAGTTCAATTCCTCCGCCCCTCTCGGAGAGCCTGGCAAGCTACCGAGAATATTCGATATGCCAGACACAGTAACAACAAAGTCTCCAATGGAGACGTTACTGGGCCCGCTCGAGCAAATCGACGATCAACGGGAGGGCCTTTACCTTTACCTTTTTATATTAAAAGACGGTCAATATCATGAAAGTCTCCTGACCCCACACCTGGCTGTCCTCGCCAGGGCCCCTTGGAGGGGGGTGGATTGAGTTTCCCTCCTTGCCCCAAGCAGAGCTCTGGCAGCCAAAGACCTCCAGAACCAGCCACAACCATGCTGAGACCACTCTCCACATGCATGAAGTTACCGGCAGAGGAACAAAGGCATGAGGGTCCCAGGACTGAGATCTCCAAGCCTTCTCAGATCGGGGCTGAGTATCCTCCACCCAGATCCTCCATCTTCCATTTGGCCGGGTTCATACCCACCAACTGGCCCCCTGTGCCGTGTAATCCCATCAACGGCCAAGACCCAGAGACTATTAAAATCCAGCTCCTGGAAGCATGTGGCCAAACGCAATGTCTTACTATCTCATTCTTACTTTAGACAACCTGGCAGGCTACCGAACGTAACTTACCCACACGGCAGAGTCTGGCAAACTCTCGATGGCGTACCCAATATGCCAAGTACCAGTAACAATGATGGGTCTCTTTCTCCTAACCCTGAAAAGAGCCTTGAAAAGAGCACTTTTTAAAATCTTAGGGCTAGGGCGAAGGAGACATTACTGGTGCCAGCTCGAGACAATCGACGAACAACAGGATGATCGTGATTGTGATCATGAGACACTCCCTACTCATTCTCCATTAGTACCACACCACATTTGATGGGGTTGAAATAATAGGCAACAAATCATAGAGGGAAATATATATGTATTATATATAGGCATATATACATATTTCCAGATAAATATACAAAAGCTCACATCACTCAACCTTTAACATATTAGTGATATCCTAAGGAATATCTTAATGGTCCCTGCCAAAATAGAACAATCTTCACACTGTTTCCTCTATGGATACTTTTTGGTAGCATTTTCAATGGTTTTTCATAACAGATAATATAAAGCATATTATTTCAGTTGTGCTTTGGAACAGGGATTGGGTCTTGGGATGGAAACATCCCAAATTTGGTGGTGGGAAACTGTAATGTTGGTGGGATTGGTGTTTGAATATTAAATTTAATCAAATATTGTGAACTATCTTATAACATTAAAAAAATAAAAAATTTAAAAATGGTCAATATTATCACAAATGGAAACCATGAGATACCCACCAGAATATCTGTCGTAAATAAGCACCAAGAGGATTACTCCATAGCTTAGAGGCCAGCGGGGTGTTCTATGGGAAAGGACAGCTCAGATAGAGAAGGGAGCACCAAATAAAGGGTGTTTGGAGGATCCTCGCAGGAGGGGAGATGCATGTTGAAAATAGACTATGGACTGAACATGTTTGCCACTGAATGCCTCTTTTGCAGACCACAACACCCAAAAGGAGAGAGAGAACAAAAGGGAATGCCCTGCCACAGAGGCAGGGTGGGATGGGAGGAATGGGGGTGGGAGGGATATTATCCATGGTGGTCGAAATGGGCACTGGAGGAGGGATGGGTGTTTGATCATTGTATAGTCGAGACCCAAGCACAAAAATTTGTGGATCTACAACTGTACCTCATGGTGTTTCACCAATTAAAAAATAATAATAATAAAAAAGGAATATCCACTAAAAATTTATTTAATTCAAAATAAACAGAACTGTATTAAAAAGTAAAAAAAAAAAAACAGGGACAGGTGTTGGAGAAGTGCAGAAATTAGAACCCTACTTGCTGCTCGTAGGCTGGAGCGATAGTACAGTGGGTAGAGCATTTGCATTGCACACAGCCGACCCAGATTTAATTCCTCTGCCCCTCTCAGAGAGCCCGGCAAGCCTGGCGAGAGTATCTTACCCTCAGAGTAAAGCCTGGCAAGCTACCCGTGACATATTCGATATGCCAAAAACAGTAACAACAAGTCTCATAATTTTTTGTGAGACGTTACTGGTGCCTTCTGGAGAAAATCAATGAACAATGGGAGGACAATGATACAGTGCTAATAATATCATATAATAATCTCATATGCTGGGAGAAAGTAGAAGAATTTCTATTCTACTTATAGGTCATAAAATTTTGAAATTGTATATGTCAACTTTGGAAAATAGAACTATCTTCACTGGAAAGCAATTGGAAAAATTTCTGCTATATATATGTACAAACAAAAAATATATGTTTACATAAACATATGATTACACATTGCTTATACATAAGCAGTCTGTAAACATATATAAAAAGGACTTGTATATCTACTCACATATTTTATTATGTACATAAATATATACACATAATTATAAACATATATGTGTGTAAAGGCAAATATAACCTTTGAAAAATGTTTATGCAGGTCCTATGTTTATATTTAAATTAAGATACACGGGACAAGTAGTTTGCTCCATAGCTGGAAGCCTGCCTCATGAGCAAAGGGAAGAAGGCAGCTGGAATAGAGAAGGGATCACTAAGAAAATGATGGCTGGAGGAATCGGTCGGGATGGGAGATGTGTGCAGAAAGTAGATAAAGGACAAAACATTATGACCTCTCTGTGTCTATATTGCAAACCAAAATTTCCAAAAGTAGAGAGAGATTATGGAGAATAATGACTGCCATGGAGGCAGGGTGAGGGTGGGAAAGGGGGGTATACCGTGGATATTGGTGGTGGGGTATGTGTACTGGTAGAGGGACAGGTGTTTGATCATTGTGCGATTATAACCCAAATATGAAAGCTTGTAACTATCTCACGGTGATTCAATAAAATTTTTTTAAAAAAGAAGTTTTTTTCATATATTAAGTTTATTTTATATAACACCTCCTTTTGTGATATATGAATGACAGATGCTTTCTCTCAATCCAGACACTGACTTTAAGTTATTTTTTTTGGTATCATGGTTTAAAATTTAATAAAGTTCTACTTATTAAATTTTTATATATTATCCTAGATTTTCAATTAATAACCAAAAAAAACATTGCCTTGCCTCAGTAAATATCCAGAAATTTTCTGCTATTATTTAATTCTATAATATTTATGATTTCTTTAATTACATTTAAGTCACAAATCCTCTTTAAAACAAATATTTATATGGCATGTGTTAAAACTTTATTCTTTTGCTTGTGATTATCAAGTTTCCCCAGCACTGCTCATGGAAAATTTTTCATTTTCTTGTTCTCTACATTTAGTATTATTATCACATTCACTGATCTTATATTCATGGATAATTTATGCGCTACATATTCCATTTCATTGGACTGTGCTTCTGTTTTTATACCATATCATACTAATTCTATACAATCATATATTTCATATAATACTGATTTAGTTGCTATCATTTCGTGATAAGACATGATTAAAAAATACAATAATTTTTCAGGTGCATTTCCTCTACTAAAGTTATTATATGATTCCATATAATATTTTATTTTTTTCTAAATAAAAAATAGTTTAAACATCTATTAAATGTATAGACTTGTCTTTATAATTGTTTATAAATGTATAAGCATGAGTCTATTATTTTTATTTTCTACTCTTTAATTTCTCAAGTATAAATATTATAAAAATGACAATTAAATGAAATTTATACTCTAACTTTTAAAATTCTACTATGCTTATTAAGAGAGGTTAATTTTGAAAGTCAAACTTTTATGGGACTGGAGATGGGTCACATACGTTGAATATGCAATGCTCTGAGCTCAGATCCTGACATCACTTGACCCTCTGAGCAATACCAGATTTAAAGTCCTGGTAGTCGCAAATTTCTGTTGAGAGCATTTTCTGAATCCCAAATTAAAATCTTATTTTATTCTTTATTTATCATCTTCCCCATGGAAAAAAGGCATTAGAAAAACACATGTGTTGACTTTTCTCAATCTTAATTCAAAAACTAAAATACCATCTATGGTATACACATGATCTAGAAACATAAATTTCCAGTTCATTTTGCAAAATTAGCTTACAATTTTTTTTCCCAGTTTTTTATTAATTTTCGTGAATTGGAATTACCTTTTCTATCTATTAAATCACAAATAGTCATCTAGATATTCTTCTACAGAAGCAATATTTTATTTTTTAGAAAAGCGCAATTATTAAATCAAAATCCACCACTTGCTTGATAGTCTTTGTGAAAGATAGGGTAATGGAAAATATATTACCCAACAAAATGGTAATGGAATTTTTTTTTTCTTTTCGGGTTCATACCTGGAGATGCTCAGGAGTTACTCCTGGCTTTGTACTCAGGAATCACTCCTGGCAGTGCTCAGGGGACCATATGGGATGCTGGGAATTGAACCCGGGTTGGCCACATGCGAGGCAAACGCCCTACCTGCTGTGCTATCACTCCAGCATCCAGGTAATGGAAAAATATTTTTCCCATTAAATATAAAAATATTTTCAAAAAAATATTTTAATGGTACCCATATCATGCATCAAGTAGGCAGTCCATCATATGATTTGGTTTAAAATTATAAACCAGACTCCTGACCTGAGGCGGCGCCCATCTCATCTTAATTCCAGGTCAGAACAGCTGCCGGCTCGCGACCCTGGGACCTCCATCTTTCCCTGCAGGACCCCAGGTGTCCCCCGTGATGCCTGAAGAGAAGCAGTTTTGAGCGTCTGCCCTGCCCTCTTCACTCCTGACCTGAGGCGGCACCCATCTCATCTTAATTCCAGGTCAGAACAGCTGCCGGCTCACGACCCTGGGACCTCCATCTTTCCTTGCAGGACCCCAGGTGTCCCCCGTGATGCCTGAAGAGAAGCAGTTTTGAGCGTCTGCCCTGCCCTCTTCACTCCTGACCTGAGGCGGCGCCCATCTCATCTTAATTCCAGGTCAGAACAGCTGCCGGCTCACGACCCTGGGACCTCCATCTTTCCCTGCAGGACCCCAGGTGTCCCCCGTGATGCCTGAAGAGAAGCAGTTTTGAGCGTCTGCCCTGCCCTCTTCACTCCTGACCTGACGGCGGCGCCCATCTCATCCCAAACCCAGGGTTCTGTAGAGGCGTGGCCTCCTCAAAGTGGGCGTGGCCTCAAAAGTGGGCGTGGCTTAATTTCCAGCGGGCGGCTGCTACGGCCGCAGGTTGTCTTCCCACACTAAGGAACCTAGTACCCAAGGAATCTAGTAACCCAACCTACTCAGCAATATGAAGAAACAAAGAAAATCTCCAACACAAGGGGAGAACAACGAAAACTATCTAGACCATTCTGTCAATACAGCTCACCTAAGGGACCTCTCTGACATAGAATTCAGGTACGAAGTCATCAAGATGTTCAATCAACTCAATGAAACAGTCAGACAGACAGCCAGTAACACCACAGAAAAAATCGACAAATTACGAGAAGAAATGAGGGCAGAAATGTCACGATTAAAAGATTCCATAGATGAAATGAGAAATTCAGTTTCTTCTCTTAAAAATAGAATGACCGCAGCTGAAGAGAGAATCAGTGACCTGGAAGATCAGCTGCAACAAGCCAACACGCAACAACAAACACTGGCAAGGGACCTCAAAATGGCTCTACAGAGAATCAGAGTCCTAGCAGATGACTCCAAGAGGAACAATATTAGAATCATGGGACTACCTGAACCTCAGGGAAACAATCCCAATGAAAAAAACACCGTCAAACAAATCATTGCTGAAAACTTCCCAGAGCTGCACAATGCAGCCATTCAGGTTCAAGGAGCCCGAAGGATGCCAGCTAAAAGAGACCCCAACAAAAACACTCCAAGACATATCATACTTAGAATGATCGATACTGCCGATAGAGACACAATACTGCAAGCAGCAAGAGCAAAGAAGGAAATCACATACAAAGGAGCATCCCTTAGATTCACAGCAGACCTATCAGAGGAAACCCTACAAGCCCGAAGGCAGTGGCGAGATATAGTCAAAAAACTCATGGAAATGAATGCTTCCCCAAGAATACTCTACCCGGCTAAACTCTCCCTCAAAATCGAAGGAAGAGTACATTATTTTATAGATAAACAGCAGCTCAGGAACTTCATAGACTCAAAACCAAACCTAAAGCAAGGCCTAAAGGGGCTACTATAAGAAAAGACAAACCCTACAACCACAACACACCCGCACAGAAACATGACACAAAACCCCATAACCATTCTCTCTCTCAATGTCAATGGTCTAAATTCACCAGTTAAGAGACACAGTGTGGCAAAATGGATACAGAGACAGAACCCCAACATTCTGCTGCCTACAAGAAACTCACCTCAACAGCCAGAGCAAACACAGACTCAAAGTCAAAGGATGGAATACAATCCTGCAAGCAAACAACTCCCTCAAAAAAGCTGGGGTGGCCATACTAGTATCTGACAACATTAATTTCACCTTGAAAAAGATTAGAAGGGACAGTGAAGGCTATTTTCTCTTCATCAAGGGATACGTACAACAGGAAGAAATCACACTCTTAAATGTATACGCACCTAATGAGGGAACAGCTAAATATTTAAAACAACTGCTAACAGATTTTAAGGAGGACATCACTACCAACACAATAGTACTTGGAGACTTCAACATCGCCTTATCACCTCTGGATAGATCAACACGAACAAAACCCAGCAAGGAATTATTGGCTTTGAAAGAAGTAATAGAAGAGAAAGGGCTTATGGACTTATACAGGGCTTTACACCCCAAAAAGAAAGAATACACATTCTTCTCCAGTGCGCACGGAACATTTTCCAAAATAGACCATGTGCTAGGACACAAAACATACCTCAACAGAATCAAGAAGATAGAAATAGTATCAGCCATCTTTTCAGACCATGATGCACTGAGGATAGAAGTGAATCACACACAGACACGGAGAACCAAATCAAACACCTGGAAATTAAACAACTCGATGCTGAACAATGAGTGGGTCAGGAACGAAGTCAAGGATGAAATCAAAAGATACCTGGAAACAAATGAGAATGAAGACACAAACTACCAGAACTTATGGGATGCAGCGAAAGCTGTATTAAGGGGAAAATTTATAGCTCTGCAAGCCTATCTTAAGTCGATAGAAACGATGCACATAAACAATTTGACCTCACAGCTCAAGACCTTAGAAAAGGATCAACAGAAAGAGCCTAAATCAGGCAGAAGTAAAGAGATCATAAAACTTAGAGCAGAAATCAACGACATGGAAAACAAAGAAACAATCCGAAAGATCAATGAAACCAAGAGCTGGTTCTTCGAGAAAATAAATAAGATAGATAAACCACTAGCAACACTCACAAAGAAACAGAGAGAGAGAACCCTAATAAATCGAATCAGAAATAAGAATGGGGATATCACAACAGAAACTAAAGAAATTCAAGAGATCATCAGAGACTACTTTGAAAGTCTCTATGCCACGAAACACGAGAACCTAGAAGAAATGGATAAATTCCTGGATCTCTACCATCTCCCAAAGCTGAATCAAGAAGATATAGAGTACCTGAATAGACCCATACACATCAAGGAAATTGAAACTGTAATCAAAAGTCTTCCCAAAAACAAAAGCCCAGGCCCAGACGGATTTACTAGCGAATTTTTCCAAACATTTAAAGAGGACCTATTGCCAATTCTTCTCAAGCTTTTCCAGGAAATTGAAAAAACAGAAACTCTCCCAAACAGCTTCTATGAAGCCCATATCTCTCTAATACCAAAAGGAAACAAAGACACCACAAGAAAAGAAAACTACAGGCCAATATCCCTGATGAACACGGATGCGAAGATTCTCAACAAAATACTAGCCAATAGAATACAACAACTCATCAAAAAGATCATACATCATGACCAAGTGGGATTCATCCCAGGGATGCAAGGATGGTTCAACATTCGGAAATCAATCAACATAATCCATCATATCAACAAAAGAAAAGATAAAAATCATATGATCATATCAATAGACGCAGAGAAAGCTTTTGACAAGATCCAGCACCCATTCATGATGAAAACCCTTGCCAAAATGGGGATAGAGGGGACTTTCCTCAATATAGTTAAAGCCATCTACCACAAACCTACAGCAAACATCATCCTCAATGGGGAAAAACTGAGACCCTTCCCCCTAAGGTCAGGCACGAGACAAGGATGCCCACTCTCTCCACTACTGTTCAATATAGTACTGGAAGTACTTGCAATAGCGATTAGGCAAGAAAAAGATATTAAGGGCATCCAGATAGGGAAAGAAGAAATTAAGCTCTCACTATTCGCAGATGACATGATACTATACTTAGAGAACCCTAAAACCTCTACCAAGAAACTCCTAGAAACAATAGGCTTGTATAGTAAAGTGGCAGGCTATAAAATCAATACCCAAAAATCCATGGCATTCCTATACGCAAATAGTGAAAGAGAAGCAAGTGACATCAAGAAAACAATCCCATTCACAATTGTGCCCCAGAAAATCAAGTATCTAGGAATCAGCTTAACTAAGGAAGTAAATGACCTGTACAAGGAAAACTACAAAACGCTACTTCAGGAAATAAAAGAGGACACGAGGAAATGGAAAAATATCCCCTGTTCATGGATGGGGAGAATCAACATCATCAAAATGGCAATACTTCCCAAAGCACTGTACAAATTCAATGCAATCCCTATAAGGATACCCATGACATTCTTCAAAGAAATGGAGCAAACACTCCTGAAATTTATATGGAACAATAAGCCCCCACGAATAGCTAAAGCAATTCTTGGGAAAAAGAAAATGGGAGGAATCAACCTCCCTAACTTCAAACTCTACTACAAGGCAGTAATAATTAAAACAGCATGGTACTGGAACAAAAGCAGAGCTGCAGACCAATGGAACAGAGTTGAATATACTGACATTTCCTCCCAAACATATAATCATCTAATTTTTGATAAGGGGGCAAGAAAAGTGAAATGGAGCAGGGAAAGCCTCTTCAACAAACTGTGCTGGCAAAATTGGACGGCTACATGCAAAAAAGTGGGCTCAGATCTCTGCCTAACACCATGCACAAAAGTAAGATCAAAATGGATTTATGACCTCAACATCAGACCAGAATCCATAATGTTTATTGAAGACAAAGTCGGCAAAACTCTCCATGATATTGAAGCTAATGGTATCTTCAAAGATGTCACGCCACTGGCCGAGCAAGTGAAAACAGAGATAGACAAATGGGACTATCTTAAACTAAGAAGCTTCTGCACCTCCAAAGAAACAGTGACCAAAATACAAAGACAGCCTACAGAATGGGAAAGGATATTCACCAAGTACACATCCGACAAGGGGTTGATATCAAGGATATACAAGGTACTGGTTAAACTCCACAAGAAGAAATCACCCAACCCCATCAAAAAATGGGGTGAGGAAATGAACAGAAACTTTCGCAAAGAAGAAATTCGAATGGCAAAAAGGCACATGAGAAAATGCTCTACATCACTAATCATCAGAGAGATGCAGATCAAAACCACAATGAGATATCATTTCACACCACACAGACTGGCCCACATCCACAAGAACAAAAGCAACCGGTGCTGGCGCGGATGTGGCGAGAAAGGGACCCTCCTTCACTGCTGGTGGGAATGCCGGCTGGTCCAACCCTTTTGGAAAACAGTATGGACGACTCTCAAAAAATTAGAATTTGATCTGCCATTTGACCCAGCTATAGCACTCCTGGGAATATATCCCAGAGAGGCAAAAAGGTATAGTCGAAGTGACATCTGCAATTGTTTCTTCATTGCAGCACTCTTTACAATAGCCAGAATCTGGAAAAAACCTGAGTGCCCAAGAACAGATGACTGGTTAAAGAAACTTTGGTACATTTACACAATGGAGTACTATGTAGCTGTTAGAAAAGATGAAGTTATGAAATTTACATACAAGTGGTACTACATGGAAAGTATCATGTTAAGTGAAATGAGTCAGAAAGAGCGGGATAGACACAGAAAGATTGCATTCATCTGGGGAACATAAAGCAACAAAAAGGGAGAGTGACACACAGGAATGGCTGAGATTAGTACCAGGAATTTTGCTCCATGAATGGAAGGCCAGCCACAGGCTCTAGGTGAAAAGGAAGCTCAGATAGAGAAGAGAGTACCAAATGAAGGGTGTTGTGAGGGCCCTCCCAGGGTGGGAGAAGCATGCTAAAAGTAGTCGATAGACCAAACATGATTGCCACTCAAAGCCTCTCTTGCAAAACACAGTACCCAAAAGAAGAGAGAGAGAACAAGGGGGAATACCCTGCCACAGAGGCAGGATGGGACGGGGGGGGGGGATGAGGGTGGGGGGGATGCTGGGACCCATGGGGATGGATGACGGGCACTGGTGGAAGTATGGGGACTTGATCATTGTATAACTGAAACCCAAGCACAAAATTTGTAAGCCTATAACTGTACCTCATGGTTTTTCACTAATAAAAAAAAATAAAATAAAATAAAATAAAATAAAATTATAAACCACACTTTAATTACAGGCTAGAGTTATGGGTTCAAAATTTTAATATTATAAAATAAAGGGATTCCATAGAAAGTGTATATTTAATTTTGATCTTCAGTTGACTGATATTCTTATGATGCTAGGCAGCAGCATGAAGGACAATTTCTCAATCTACCAGAAAATTGTGGCCAACACAGGGAGACAAAATATTCTGCATTTATCTTTTACAGAAAATCAATACAATTAAGAAAAATGAATTATCTAGTCAAGTGATATTAAATTTAATGACATGTGTAACAGGAAGGAGACACACTAAGAATCGTTAAACTACATATTATGTTTAACCACCCTTTTATAATTGGTAGTATCTTAAATAAATGTTAAGCTTAAATATATGAATAACTCTAAATTTAAGGTCACAATATTAAATCTCCATCTGTTTCAGAAAATTTGTAAAGCTAATCAACACATGTCCTACAATAATCTGTAAAGTATTATCACTCATAAAGATTATACATCCAATACATGACACCATTATGTGGTTTAAATGAAATTTTGAATATTTAAGCCAATTTTAATTCATATGTTTATTTGTATGTTTATTTTATTACTTATGTGTCATATTAATATTACAAAATGTGTAGCTATTTACTATTTTATATCTATATTGCCAAGTGTATATAATTTTGTTATATTGATAGCTCAATATACAGTTTTCATTTTTAAGAATTCATATACTTTAGATGAATTTATTTTAAAATATTTCACAAATGAGAAATACAATATAAATAATGTACTTTAATTTGACACCATGAAATATCTATCCATTGCAATATTTTCATTTAGTGTTTTTTATATATGTGTATAACATATGTAAATCAAATTGCAAAATTCTTATAAGGGTCACAGAGATAGTACAGTGGTTATGTAACTACCCATGTTCTATATTAAGCACTACATATGTTGAACCTAGGCACTTCTAGGAGGTACTTCTAAACAAAAAACCAGGAGTAACCTTTGAGAACCCCTAGGTAATTATCCCACAAAAAATAAAATAAAAATAAAAGAAGTTAAATATTTATCTATTTCAAAATTTCTCATGATATGAATTATTTATTATAGAGTAATACATGTTTATTAATTTAATGTTATATACATATATCAGACCATTGTAAATTTCTGATGTACAATAATGCAGTTAACTTTGGTTATAACTTTAGGCTGTTATCATTGGGAAGACATTTAGTTCCAGCAAATGTGCATTATGTATTAACATGGAAAACTATGATAGGTTTTTGTTTTTCCCAGATTTATTAGTTATAAATGTCCATAGAACAGTATTTTTGACCTGTAAAACTTGAAGATACTTGTCACCGGGCCACACCAGGGGGAAAGGGCTCTGTCCCTCTGCCTGCTCCCCCTAGGCGGCTTGGTGTCTGCCATCCTCCAGAGGCCACTGGACAGTCAGGTTTGGGTCCTCAGTGATGAGACAAATGGGGCCTCACAGGATGGGAGTGGAGTCGGCCCTTTCCTCTCCACAGCCCAATAAGACCCCAAGACGTCAACCATGAATGGCCTCTCTGGCTCCTGATCAAGCTGCTTAATGGCCATGATCTCAGAGACTTGGAATCAAATCTCGGAACCCAGCAGGTTTTGGCAGAAATCCCTCCAGATTTAAGTGTTAAAATTTAGGGATTTCAAAATTGCGTGGCCACTACTGCAGTCACACAACATCATATGTTATTCTTAACCAGCAATAGAAAACAAATTGTCTACTGTTGCCTTTTCAGCAGATCTGAGTGTTGGAGTAAAATCCCAAATAATAATGGTGGGTCTGGTGTCAAATTATTGAATGTGATCAAAGTAGAGAGAGAGTAATGTGGAAATCATCTGCCCTACAGGTAGGGGGAGGATGTGGGATGGGGTTTTTGGTGGTGGAGAATGGGCACTGGTGAAGGTATAGGTGTTTCTTTGTATGACCGAGACTTAAACCCAAAATCTTTGTAACTGCTCGCATGGTGATTCAATAAATAAAATTATAAAAAATGAAAAAAAAGAGAATTTTTTACTTGTATCTCTGAAATGTTATAACCTCCAAATGCACATTTCCTCATTTTCCCGTCTCTCATCTTATGACAATCACCATTTTACAGTTGCTTCTCTTACTTTTAACATTTTAGATTCTATTTATTAGTGAAATTAGGCAATATTTCCCTCTCTCTGGGTTATTTCACATAGCATAGTGCCTTCCGTTTCCTCCACGCTGACATATATAGCTGGAAGGCCATCTGATTTCAAGACTTAATCTTGAATAAGACTGAAGTATGTATATACAACATTTTTTTCTTTATATGCTAAGACAAGGAGGGCTATTGAGTGGATATTTCCCATAAATCTTCCTATTTATTTTCCTTTATCTTTATTTGTTGTTCTTGTATCTCACATTGGTTGGTACTCAGGGCTTACTTCGGACACTGTACTTAGTATTCTCTTCTGGCAGAGCTCGGGAACCATACGCCGCCATGTGCTGGTAAGCTCCCCATTCACTGTACTATCATATGGTCCTCTTTTCTCTCCAGGAGTTGACTAGTTTGAATAGTGTTGTCCAGTTGTCTCCTTGATATCCTCATTTTGTGTATTTTAAATATATGCAGCAAAGAAGGAGAGCTGAGTCATAAAATCAAGTTATAGTTTTAAAAGGTACTCTTATTTTTCTTAATAACTGTGAAATTTGTTTGCCATTAAAAGAAATACTCTGCTGATTGTAACTTTTCTGATGATAAAACTTCTCATCATTGATAAAATAAAATGAATGCAAAACTAGACTATAAAAGGAATCAGAGAATGGCTTTGGAAAGAAGCATTGGAGTGCTGTCATTGATCATTACAGCAGGAGAATCCTTTGATCCCTGCTGGAAGTTATCTCTGAGGAGAAAATAAAGAGTAAGCCCTTAGTACTGCAGGGAGTGGCCCAAAACAACAACAACAACAAAAAAGAAACAAGATACAGAAAACTTAGCTGCTGTATGTGTACTAACTTTGGTTATCAATATAAAGTGAGCTGAAAATTTAATATTCAAAAAGAAATAACTTTAGTCTTGAGCTATTAACAATCACAAGGAACAGAATCTGTTTAAATTAGTGATGCATATTTAAAAAAAAACTAAAAAATATTTTTTTGAAAAAATGTAATTATAAAATTACTGTCACTGTCACTGTCACTATCCTCCCATTGTTCATCGATTTTCTCGAGCGGGCCCAGTAATGTCTCCATTGTTTGACTTTGATGTTACTGTGTTTGGTATACGTCATGTGTAGCTTGCCAGGCTTTGCCATGTGGGCGACAATACTCTTGGTAGCTTGCTGGACTCTCCGAGAGGAGCGGAGGAATCCAACTCAGGTTGGCCATGTTGGCTGCATGCAAGGGAACCGCCCTACCCGCTGTGCTATCGCTCCAGCCCTATAAAATTACTAGTGATTATTTTTCTATACTATTTTTAATGCCATGTATTGAGTCTGGGTGCTCAGGTTTTACTCCTGGTGAGTCCCTAGGGATCAAATGTGGTGCTGAGCATATAATTAAGGTTGGCTGCATGCAGGGCAGCACCCTATCAACTGTAATGTTGCTCAGGCTCATTTACCATTCATTTTATGGCTGTTTAAGAAATCTATTAATTGGTCAACACCTCATACATAGTTTGCTCAGAGTCCAATGACTGAATTAATATCTCTATTAAAAAAACTTCCTAAATTTATATATTATGAAATTGTTTTCAAACTTCATAGTGAACTTCTGTGTAAAGTAAAATGTTTCGCCCTCTTTCTAGTCACAGAAAATACATTTGAGGAAGTCTATTAGTTTTGAGTCCCAGCACACAGCAGGAGATAAATAAAAACACAACACGCTAAATAAGCTAGGCATAGTTCAAGAAAATGGAAAATTCGCTCATCTGAAAAAAATCTGAACTTTAGTTGTTGTCTATTACTTTTCACCTTTTTGCATCTACAAAATGTTGACAGACAAAAGAATAATTCAGAGATTTTTGCTTCCCATTCCTGTTATACTTGCTGATACCTGATTAGTCATAATCACATAACATAGAACTGATTAAATCGTACTGATTTTTCTTTAAACAATATTTTGAAGCCCAAGAGTAAGCTTGATGAATGGAGAAAGTCAATGTGTACATCACCTTTTCAGTGTAACTTCGAAAGAAAGGGTGAAGGCTTTAAAATTGAGTGTAAATTAAATATTATGTAATAAGAAGTATAAAATATTTTTGTGCACATGATTCCTGAAAGAACTTGGTAAAAATACCTGTGTATAACTACATTTGAGACTGTTAGACACATCGTGAAAATAGGAAACTGCAACTTCAAGTTTTTCCTCCTATATGGGAGTAGTACCTATCAAGGTGAAATTTAGTGGATACTGCATATACTAACATCTTAGAAAATATTGAATTTTATTAAGAATATATTATGTATGTATATATGTATTTAAATTTTTCTTTTACTTTAATAAGAAGTTGAGGGATTATGATGTATGATATATAAAAACAGGACTGCCTGAAAAAATGAAGTTTTTTTAAAGTCAACAGGAATGAAATTTTTAATGAATATTGAAGAAGTAAAATTATTTTGATTTTTAAAGTGAGTTTCAGTGAGGTTAGGTTATTCCCAAAGAAGTTAAACAACAGAAAATTTAGAATGAATATATGAAAATTCACTATAGAGATTTTTAAGAAAATAAATGCACTGTAAACATGATTGCATGAGTTATAGATCTAGATATAGTTACTGTTATGGGCTACGAGTTTATAAACATGGCAGGTTAGGTTGAACATGAGAGTGCCTAGAGTGGTGTTTGAGGTTAAACAATTTGAGAACATGACACCATTTGAAGACTTAATTCAACAAGATATCCAAATCTGTCCTAAATATCCTACCAAGGACAGCCATATTGAATGGAACTAACACCCATTTCCTTTGTTTTGATTTAGTATTATGTGGCATAACCAGTGATTGGTAGCTACTATAAACTAAGCTACAGTTTTAGTGAATGCCAACAAACAAACAGATGGAGACTGCAAGGAGGATAAGGCAATATTTATCTTCCCCTACTGAACATGCCTTGCCAATAAAAGAAAAAGGAACTCTGCAAGTATTTTAGCTTGTATCACGTCATGATGTCTGTAGCATTCTAACAGAGAGACAAACTTATTTTTCATTATTGTGTGACTTTGCCAGAGTGGTAGTTACATTTAATACTTACAACACACCCCCCACCAATAAGATTAAACAGTACTTTATATTAATTGTTTTTATCAAGGAAAGTTAATCACCTTAAGGGCTTGATTAAAGAATTACTAATTAACAACAGTATCTCAAAGTAACGAGTCCATGTTAATCAAGCATTATTGTAAGGCAAACAAAATCAAAGAAAAATAATATGTGTGCTGATTTTCACTAAAGATTGGTTTATTTAAATTCTATTATAAACAAAAAAAGAATTAGTAGCAAGCTAGTTTTAATTCTGAATAAAAAAATTACTTTCCATTTAGGACATGGATAAATGTATCTATGTGATCAGTGATATATTGTTTTTAATTTAAACATGCATTGGAAAAATCTCTGCTACCTAAGAATCCTTGCAAACACTGATGGTTAAAGCTATTATACTCCATTCCATAATAAGAATTACCTAGACATAGAGGCGTATCTTGACAAGTTAAGTGAATGTAAAGAGGCTAGAGAATGTGTGATTAATGAATTCAGGACAATGTTTCTAAATTGGCACTTATAATTTCCAATTTTGACATACCTTAGTGAAGTATGTGGGGTATATAATAGCCTCACCAATCATTAAGTGTATTAGGAAAAAGGTATTCCTCCATAAATGAAAGAAGTTATGTATTTAGGAGTTTGGTTTCTGAGTGAAGCAATCTGTCAAAGCATTTCCAAAGAATTTTTTAAGTTGTTACTTGGCACTAGAATATCAGGCAATAGTGGATTCCTAGTATGCATGCGTATTAAATGCTGATGCTAGATCAGGTTTGGTGATATAGAGTAAATAGCAAAGAAATTGAACATTTTCTGTATTTCACAGTATTGCTAATTGCTAACCAAAGAACACAACTGGCTATTCAACCAAAATGAAACATATTTTATTATATTACACAGTCATTTTCATGCAACTTATCTTTAGAACATGAAGAAAACTAAAGATGGTATTTTCAATGAAATTTCTACTTTAAGATGTTTTTAATCCAGACTTGAAGGGAAATAAAATTATGTAGGTATAAAAATTGTATAAAGTTATAACTGTTATAGTTATTCCTTCACAGAGGAATTAAATAACAGCTGTAGTCTAGATAATATAGAAAGAGTAGGCTATGTAGACAAGATGAGTAGCATTATTCTCATTAATATATTTATGTTTGTATTATATTTGGTTATAGTGAGCTTCCCTTAGCAATGTTTACATGTAAATGTACTTTTTTTTTCTTTTTTGGGTCACGCCTGGAAATGCACAGAAGTTACTCCTGGCTCATGCACTCAGAAATTACTCCTGGTGTAGCTCTGGGGACCATATGGGATGCTGGGAATCAAACCCAGGTCGGCAGCATGCAAGACAAATGCCCTACCTGCTGTGCTATTGCTCCAGTCCCATAAGTATATGTTTTAAGTAGGCTTGAATTTTAAAAAAAACTCTTTGATAGTGAAAATATCAACTCAAATAAATGCATTTAATTTATCATTTAGAAATTTAATGGCACTTCGATATCAATGTCATTAAGAGTATTAAAATTAGTGAGAGTTTGCATACATATGGAAGTTGAACTGGGTGTCATAAAGGACACTTATATGATGACGACTGGATCTGTAAAGTAAAGTAAAGTAAAGGCCCTCCCGTTGATCATTGATTTGCTCGAGCGGGCCCAGTAACATCTCCATTGGAGACTTTGTTGTTACTGTGTCTGGCATATCGAATACTCTCGGTAGCTTGCCGGGCTCTCCGAGAGGGGCGGAGGAATCGAACTCGGGTCGGCCATGTTGGCTGCGTGCAAGGCAGACGCCCTACCCGCTGCGCTATCGTTCCAGCCCTATTGCAAACATTTGTGCTACTTTTAATTTTTGTCAGAACACTGATACACAGAACACTTTTCATGATAGAATTTTATTCATATAAGTTTCTAGACATTTGAATTTACTAGCATGAACATTCAATGCCTAACATGATTAATCAATGCCTACTACATCCAACTGGAATTTTCAATGTAAAATTTGTGTTGATTTCCATGTTTTCATGAAAGACTGAGTTTGTAATTTTACTGTTTTAAATGAATAAATCTGTATCAGAAGATATAATATTTGGTGTTCTTGTTTCTTTTTTCTTCCTACTTAGCTGGGATGTATTTTGCTGGACTCTATATTCTGAAATTATGTAAACAGCAGCTTGGTATGAATTTTGGTAAATACCTGAATAATTGACAGCCAAAAATAACAAAAAGTAAATGAATAGATTTTTATTTTAGTAACACTCTTTGGAGATAGTTATAAAAATTTGAAATCACACTTTTATAAACCTGAAATGCCAATGCATTTTTACAGTATTTTTCACTTGTGTAACCAATGAGGATGTGTAGCTATTTAAAATCAAAATGTTGTTGGGGCTGGAGTGATAGCACAGTGGGTAGGGCTTTTGCCTTGCATGCTGTTGACCCAGGTTCGATTCACAGCATCCCATATGGCCCCCTGAGAATGCCAGGAGTGACTCTTGAGTGTAGAGCCAGGAGTAAACCCTGTGCATCTCCGGGTGTGACCCAAAAAGCAAAAAAAAAAAAAAAAAATCAAAGCGTTGTTTTAAATACTATCTTTTTGTGGCTAATTCATTAATAAATATAATGTTTATTCTAAGCAAGACACTATACTGGTACATTCAACTATTCAGGAAGCTATTAATCAATCCTGTACATAAAAAAGCCATACGATAATCTAGATATTTAAACCATATGTCAAATATTGTGTTTTTTGCTAGGTACTTATTTTTCAGATGTATATTACACACATATGTGTGTATAAATATATATATATACACACATTTATATCTACACACATCTTTGTAGATATATGTGTGTGTTTAACTAGGCACAAAGCTTAGTGCACTGAATTTATATCTCTAATAGACTTTTGAAAATTGGAGATATTTTATCATGAAATAGATGTTAAGGGAACTGAAAAAATAGCTTTATATTTGTAAGTAGCATTAAGGTATCTCATTTTTCTTAATCAAATACATAGAATTTCATAACAGTAAGAATAAAACCCTTAATATATGTCTTCATATGTGCATCATACTATGGTATCCTGTTTGCATTTTGTCAAATCTATCGTGCCTCAGCCTAGGATTTTGTAAACGTCCTTGATTTTTGCTCTGGTATTATTCTATTTAACAATATTTCAACCTGACAAAAAATCAGCATAAGATCAATATTTACTCCCTTCTCAGAGGGTAGTCTGTAATTGATCAAAAAGGTGAAACAATATATTACCATTGTTACATTAACTTTTTTTAAAAAAGGGCCCTCCTGTTGATCATCGATTTGCTCGAGCGGGCCCAGTAACGTCTCCATTGGAGACTTTGTTGTTACTGTGTCTGGCATATGGAATACGTCACGGGGAGCTTGCCAGGCTCTGCCATGGCAAGCTACTCTCAGTAGCTTGCCGGGCTCTCCAAGAGGGACGGAGGAATCGAACTCGGGTCGGCCATGTTGGCTGCGTGCAAGGCAAACGCCCTACTGCCGTGCTATTTAACTTATTTTAATTTTAAATCATTTTTTATTTTGGGTTTGGGACCACACCGAATGATGCTCAATGCCTATCCTATCTCTGTGCTCCTGGTAGATTGAGGGACTGTGTGGGGTGGCAGGAAATAATCAGGTTAGCTGAGTGCAAGACAAATGATCCACCTACTTACCATGTCTCCAGCCTGGCATTATAACATTATATATTAAAAATAAAATTATTATATATATTTTGTTATACATTATCAGTTCATATATGTTATATATATGGTTTTACCTCTTAGCAATTTTGAGTGACAGTTTTAATAAATTAAATATTTATGGCTCATCGCAGCACCACCTCCTCTTCAGGTTCTTTGGGGAGCCGAGGAGCGTGTTACTGTCTCGTGCCCCGCGCATGTGCCATTTCCCCGTGCCATGCCCCCACCATCAGGAAGCCAGAGGAGACTAGGGAACACCTGCCAGAGTTCCCCCAGACCACCCATCCACCTCATCCCCAGGCTGTCCTCTCCTGCAGGTTCCTAGGTCAGTGCATCCCTGGGACTGGCTGGGGGTGTGACCTTCTCAAAGTGGCCACAATTATATTTCCCAGTCCTGGTCGCCTCAATCACAATACAATAATCCACTGGCCTACTCTAATTCCAACAAAAGACCAATACACAAAGAAGCTGTACAAGCCCAATATAAAAGACCACCTCCTCCAATGCTTCACTAGATGCCTGTCATAAGCCACAGAATAAGACCTGAGAGGAAGGATATATTCTAGAAAGAGAGAAGGGTGACCACCATCGCCTGACCTTATTCAGAATCCTTTCCCGCAATAAGAGGGAACAGTGCTAGGGAATTCCAAGGTTTTACCTCTAGACAACCACAACAACATGGGTAAACAGCACAAATCTCCACTATGAGAAGAGGAAATAGAGTACAGAATCCTCAACAGGGGTTACCCAAAAATATTTTCTCTCCAATAAAGAATTCCTAGATAAAATGCTGAGGATGTTCCAAAAGAATCAATGGAGCAGCTCAGGAAATTCATAGACTCAAAACCAAAAATTAAAGGAAGATATGAAAGAAACAGTGGAACAGATAGTCAAGAAAATACAGGAAGAAATGAGAACAGAAATAATAAAAAAAGCTGCAAAAGAAGTGTCACAAATACAGGATTCGGTAATGAAATTAAAAACTTAGTGGGTTCCCTGAGCAGTAAAATGACTACAGCCAAAGACAGGAGCAGTAAGCTTAGAGATGAGCAAAAGAAATCGTACAGGGAAGAACAATGAGAAAAGACCTCAAAATAGCTCTAAAGCAAATCAGAGACCTAGGGGATGATGCCAAGAGGAACAACATTAGAATCATCAGAGTACCAGAAGGACAGGGAGGCAACCACAAAGAAAAAGCCACAGTCAAAGTAATTATTGTTGAAAAGTTCTCACAATTAAAGAATGCAAACATCCAGATCCAAGAAGCCGGAAGGGTGCCAGCTAAAAGAGTCCCTAATAAAAATACTCCAAAGCATATCATAGTCAGAATGTTGGATGTTGTGGATAGACACAATACTGCAAGCAGCAAGGTCAGAGAAGGAAATCACATACGAAGGAGCATGTCTTAGATTTACAGCAGACCTAGCAGAGGAAACCCGGCAAGCCTGAAGACAATGGTGGGATATTGTGAAAAAACTCAATGAAATGAACACTCACCAAGAATATTTTATCCAGCTAAACTCTCACTCAAACTTGATGGAATGATACACAATTTCATAGATAAACAATAGCTCAGGAACTTCATAGACTCAAAACCAAACCGAAAAGAAGGATTACAGGGGCTCCTGTCAGATAAGAAGGAAAAAACTTATAAACATAACCAACCCCTACAGAAATATGGCACAAAACCCCATGACAATAATGTCTCTCAAGGTCTATGGTCTAAATGCATCAATCAAGAGACACAGAGTGGCAAAATGGATTCAGAAACTGAAACCAACATTCTTCTCTCTACAAGAAACTCATCTGAACAGTAAGAGCAAACACAGACTCAAAGTTAAAGGATGGAAAACAAAGCTGCAAGAAAATAGCTCCCTAAAAAAAGCTGGGGTGGACACACTAGTATCTGAAAACATAGATTTCAGGTTGAAAAATATTAGGAGGTACAGTAAAGACCATTTTCTATTTATCAAGGGATACATAGAATAGGAAGGAATCACACTCAAATATATGTGCACCTAATGAGGGACCAGCTAAATACTTAAAACAACTGCTAACAGATTTTTAAGGAAGACAGTCTTAGCAACACAATACTAGTCGGAGACTTCAACATCGCCTTATCACTTCTGCATAGGTCTACAAGAATAAAACTCAGCAAGGAAATATCGGCTTTGAAGGAATAAATAGAAGAATAAGGAAGAAAGAATACACATTCTTTTCCCGTGCACAGGGAACATTTTCCAAAATAGACGATGTGCTAGGCCACAAAACATACCTCAATAGAATCAGGAAGATAGAAGTAGTATCCACAATCTTTTCAGACCATGATGTGCTGAAGATACAAATGAATCACACAAAGACACTGGGAAACAAATCAAACAACTAGAAATTAAAAAACTCAATGTTGAACTATGAGTGGGTCAGGAGGGAATTCAAGGACGAAATCGAAAGATACCTGGAAACAAATGAGAATGAAGACAAGAGCTACATAAACCCATGAGACACAGCTAAAGCTGTGTTAAGAGGAAAATTTATAGTTTTGCAAGCATTCCTAAGGAAAGAAGAAAGGACCTACATAGAAAACCTCACAGCTCAAGATCTTAGAAAAAGACCAACAAAAGGAACCTAAACCCAACCGAAGGAAAGAAATAATAAAACTTAGGGCAGAAATTAATGACATGGAAACCCAAACAACAATCCGAAAGGTCATTGAACCCAAGAGCTGGTTCTCTGAGAAAATAAACACGATTGATAAACCACTAGGAAGACTCACAAAGAAAGAGAGAGAGAACCCTAATAAACCACATCATAAATGAAAAAAGGGACATCACAAAAGAAACAAATGAATTTCAAAAGATTATCAGAGACCTCTTTGAGGGTCTGTATGCCAGGAAACAAGAGAACCTAGAAGAAATGATTAAATTCCTGGATTCCTATAATATCCCAAGATTGAACCAAGAATACTGGGTTACCTGAAATGACCCATTCATTTCAAGGAAATTGAAACTGTTATCAAAAGTCTTCCCCCAAACAAAATCCCAGGTCCAGATGGATTCATTAATGAATCCTTCCAAACATTTAAAGAATATCTGTTGCCAGTTCTCCTCAAGCTTTTCAGGAAATTGAAAAAAAACAGGAAGTCTCCCAAACAGCTTTTAAGTGGCACATATCTCTCTAGTTCCAAAGCAAACAAAGACACCACCAACAAAGAAAACTATAGGTCAATATCCCTAATGTACATGGATGCAAAGATACTCAACAAAATATTAGCAAATATAATCCAACAACTTATCACAATGATCATACACCACAATCAAGTGGAATTCATCCTGGGGATGCAAAGATGGTTTAACATTTGGAAAACAATCAACATAATCCATTATATCAACAAAAGTAAAGATAAAAAATATATGATCGTATCAGTAGACTCAGAGAAAGGTTTTGACAAGATCCAGCACCAAGTTTATGATAAAAACTCTCACCAAAATGGGTTTTCAAGGAAATTTCGTCAAGATAGTCAAAGCCATCTATGACAAACCCATGGCAAGTGTTATCCTCAATGGGGAAAATCTAAGGGCCTTCCCTCCAAGATCAGGGGCAAGACAAGGATGCCCACTATCACCACTTCTGTTCAAAATAATACTTGCCATAGCGATTAGGCAAAAACAAAACATTAAAGGCATCCAGATAAGAAAGGAAGAAATCAAGCTCTCACTATCCACGGATGATGCACTATATCTAGAAAATCCTAAATCCTCTACCAAGAAACTCCTAGAAACAATAGACTTGTACAGTAAAGTTGCAGGCTATAAAATCAGTGCCTCAAAATCCATGGCCTTCCTATACGCAAATAATGAGACAAAGGAAAGTGACATTAAAAAAAAGCAATCCCGTTCACAATTCTGCCCCAGAAAATCAAATACCTCAGAATCAACCTACCTAAAAAGGTAAAAGACCTCTACAATGAAAACTACAAAATGTTACTCCATGAAATAAAGAGGTCATGAGGAAATGGAAACATATCCCCTGCTCATGTATAGGAAGAATTTACATTGTCAAAATGGAAATACTCCCCAAATCATTATACAGATTCAATGCAATTCCCATAAATATACCCATGACTTTCTTCAAAGAAATCAATCAACACTCCAGAAATTCATATGGAACAAGAAATGCCCACAAATAGCTAAAGAAATTCTTAGGAAAAAGACAGGGGGAAGCATTACCCTCCCCAATCTCAAGCTCTACTACAAAGCCGTAATAATTAAAACAGCATAGTACTGGATCAAAGACAGGACCACAGACCAATGGAACAGGGTGGAATATCCTTACACACAACCCCAAGTATATGACCATCTATTCTTTAATAAGGGAGCAAGAAATGTGAAATAGAACGAGGAAAGACTCTTCAACAAATGGTGCTGGAATAACTGGACAACCACATGCAAAAAAAAGGGCTTAGATCTTGACCTAATGCCTTGCACAAAAGTCAGAACAAAATGAATTAAATATCTCAAAATCAGGCCAAAATTCATAAGGTACATTGAAGACAAGGTCGTCAAAATCCTCCATGATATTGAGGCTAATGGTATCTTCAAAGATGACACTGCATTGACCAACCAAGTAAAAGAAGAGATAAACAAATGGAACTATTTTTTTTTCACAAATGGGACATTTTAAATTAAGAAGCTTCTGCATCTCAAAAGACAGAGACCAGAAAACAAAGACAATCTACAGGATGAGAAAGTATATTCACCCAATACCCATCTGATAAGTGGTTGATATCAAGGATATACAAAGCAATGGTTGAACTCCACAAGAAGAAATGGGGAGACAAAATGAACTGAAACTTTCCCAAAGAAGAAATCCAAATGGCTAAAAGGCACATGAGAAAATGCTCTACATCGCTAATTATCAGGCAGATCAAAACAACAATGAGATATCATCTTACACCACAGAGACATGCCCACATCCTAAAGAACAAAAGCAACCAATGTTGGCGTGAATGTGGCAAGAAAGGGACTTTCCTTCACTGCTGATGTGAATGCTGACTGGTTCATCGCGTTTGGAAAACAGTATGGACGATTCTCAAAAAACTAGAAATTGAGCTCCCATTTGACCCAGCAATACCACTCCTGGGAATATATCCCGGAGAGGCAAAAAAGTATAGTCAAGATGACATCTGCACTTCTATGTTCATTGCTGCACTGTTCACATAGCCAAAATCTGGAAAAAACCCGAATGCCTGAGAACCGATGACTGGTTAAAGAAACTTTGGCAAATCTACACAATTGAATACTATGCAGCTGTTAGAAAAGATGAAGTCATGAAATTTACATACAAGTGGTACTACATGGAAAGTATTATGCTATGTGAAATGAATCAGAAAGAGGGGGACAGACATAGAAAGATTGCATTCATCTGGGGAATATAAAATAACAAAATAGGAGACTAACACCCAAGAATAGTCGAAATAAGTAGCAGGGTGTTCATTCCACAGCTTGGAGGCCAGCCACACATGCTAGGGGAAAAGGCAGCTCTGATAGAGAAAGGAGCACCAAGTAAAGGGTGTTGGGAGGATACTCCCTGGATGGGAGATGAATGCTGAAAGTAGAATATAGACCGAATATGATTGCCACTCAATGCCTCTTTTGCAAACCACAGCACCCAAAATGAGAGACGGAAGAAAAGGGAATACCCTGCCACAGTGGTGGGGTGGTATGGGGCGTTGGGGTGTGGTAGGGTTACTGGGATCATTGGTGGTGGAGAATGGGCATTGGTGGAAGGATGGTTACTCTATCATTGTATAACTGAAGCTCAAGCACAAAAATTTTTAAGCCTACAACTGTACCTCATGGCATTTCACTAATAAAAATTATAAATAAATAAATAAATATTCATGAACTATAGGATTTCTGCTATAATCCCCTTTATGAGTCAATCAAGTATGTAGCTGTTATAAGGTTAACAACTTTCTGCACTTAGAAATTAGAAGATTTCTTGAGCCTGAAGATAGCACAGAAGATCAGCACTGGCCTTGCATGCGGCAGATACAGGTTCAATGCCTGGAACCACGTATGGTTCCCTTAACTCCACCAGGAGGGATTCCTGAGCACAGAGCCAGGAATAAGTCCTGAGCACTGCCTGGTGTGCCCCACTAAAATAAATGAGGAGAGGCTGTGATTTTGTTAAAAATAACAGTGTATTATTGCTAATCATTTTGTATACAGTATTATTTAAATTCTTATTTATGCGATTTCTTTTTCTATGTTCCTATTTCATGAAACTATGCTTCAGTACATCTGAGCTAGGTTTAGCTGTATCTGTCCAGGGCATTGTGTTTGCAAATTCAAAACATAGATGCTCCAAATTATCACAAAAAATATTACATATCTCTAAAATATTCTCCAAAACACAGAAATGCATCTTTCTTGCTCAAATATTTGTGGACAAACAATAATACAAACTATGTGTTTACTTCCCTTAATAATTGAGAAAATACATAAGTCACAGAATGCAGAATCATGTGACTGCTTCTTTAAGGCTTTCAAGACTTTAAGTGATTTTCTAAGAGTGTTGAATGATAAAAAGAAACTTTAATCTTTATAAAAATATTTTGAGACCCCAAAATGTATCAAAGTGAATATAATTTAACCATTGACTAACCTTTCACCCCTTTCTAAGAAAGCATTTTGAGCTAATATCATTGTTTCAAAGTGTTACCTTAAGAAAACTAGATTTTTTATTTTTTTATTGAAGTAAAAAGAAAAAAAAGGTTTTTCTTCCTAGGCTAAAAAAACACTATTCCATTCAGTTAATGCCCAACTATCAATTTTTATATTCATACACCATCTCTCTATCTCTATTTTTTATTATAAAACACATTTCTCCTCTGGCTCTAGTGATTATTAATCCACGCTGACATCAGCAAGGCTATTGTGAACAGGAGATCAAGCTGCCCCTCTGAGCTTTTCTTTAGAACTTTTATTGTTTTCTTCTAATTGTTATAGAAAAGAAACATGCCAGGCTTTTTGCAACTATAAAAACATGCAGTAGTTAAACATTTTTTCCTACTCAGATATTATCAGCTTTTAACAGAAATGAATTCCAGACACAGTATGTTCAAGGTAATTAGCTGATTCAGTAATGTGCAGAAGCAGAAAATAAATGAGAACCTAAGGGTAAATGGCCAGTATTTGAAACATTAAGCATATCTTTTTAAAATGCAAGTCTGTATGTACTATGAGAATAAAAATTAGTCACTCACAATAGAAAGGTGAGCAAATGCTTGTTAATAATTATAGAACTTAAAGCCTCTTATAAAATCACCATACTTACTTTTATTCCTTCAGATCTTCACAACTGTACAGAGTTGCGTGCAATCACTTAAATGACACTTATTAAATACCTCAAATAATAAACACTAACAAACAATTTTCATGCTGTGGTAACACACTCTTATTCATACGGAGTATTTAAAAATACACCTACTTCATGATTAGTAACTTTACTTTGAAATGTGCCAGTAGATATTCTAAAAAGAAGAGAGTGCATGTGATACTTGGCTTAGTAGTTACAGAAACACTCAACAGGTACAAAAAGCTGAACATAGAGAGCTGAAAACTGAAGTGGTTTCAAACATCACATGATGAGTCTGATCTCCTGAAAACAAGGACAAAAAAAGAAACATTCGAAAAACAATTTTGTTGTAAAGTCTCCAAGGATTTGTGCAAAATAGCAATGTGAATGCATGGACTGCAGATATAGTACAGGAGGTAAGGTACTTACTGCTTCCTTTCTATAAGGCCAACCGGAGTTAAAATCCCTGGTGCATGGTACACCAACCCCACCAGAAGACATTTATGAGCAAGAGGCCAAAAGTGACCCTGATCCCCAACATGTGTGACCCAATTCTTTCCCTGCTCCCCATAAACAAAAATGAATGCAACATTGGGAATAAACTTTAGACAGTTGGTAGACTTTGCATATGGTATTCAGAGAAGAATAAAAAGAATGCTGAGAGATTTCACTTTATTAGTAGTAAATCTGGCATAGACAAAAGATATGGATGTCACCTAAAGGACAAATAACATTTATTAGGTAGTGTCTTACTGTTAGTGATAGAACAAATACCACACTGTTATTTAAAATCTAACATGGACAACTCTTTAAAAGAGAAAAATGTAAGTGGTATTAATGAACTAGAGACAAATAGGACAGTAAGTTCTAGAAGATTAGCTATAAAATGAGTGGGGAATCCCAGAAGAGTTTGTGGAAAGGTGAAAATTATAAAGACACATATATTAAGATCATAGTATGGATTGTATAAAAGTATGGGATATATAAGTCTGATTCCATGTAAACTTTTAAATCACTGCTATTAAGTGTTTCCATAAGAGTTACCCAATTTTGGGGTTAGAAGAGATTTATAGAACTAAAAAAAAGCAAAGTTCAGGGAAAATTTGTTTTCGTAAATTACTATGATAGATATGAAATGAACAGGACATTATTTACAGAAACTAAATTTCCTTTGTACTATGCTCAATGCCTGTCTCCTATAAAATCCACTAGAACTTTTTAAACTTTTGATACTTTGTGAAGATTATAAATAATAATTCACTTATTTTAATATCCTTACTATATTTCAGTTTTTGTTAAGGTCTTTGCAGCATTTAAAGTGGAAGCAAGTGAATTCATTCTCTAAAAAGGATGCCAAAATTAGCAAGGGAAATCCTAGGGAGTTGTAGAAATTTATTGAGAGAAAATTTTACTTGGTAAGCTAATATATTTGGCAGTGTATTTTAATCACATTATTGGTAATTTCATCACATTATTGGCAATTTTAACTTTTATATTTTACTTAGATTCAAACAGGGATAAAAGTCTCTGAGAAAGAATGCTCTGCTATTGTAGTGCATTCTAGGGCTTTATGTGTTGATTATTAATGCACATTTGTGTTCTTTGTGTGCTATAAAGGTGCCTACCCAGAGAATAGGGCCAGAATCAAAATCATGCCCTGAATTGCATATCAAGCTCCCTGATACCACATCATTCAGATGCAGACGTAAGCAATACAGGAAGAGAACTGTTTTCTCTGATTTTCAGAAAGGTGATTTATGGACTCCAACAGGCTTTGAGAATTAAGTCTCTTTGCATCTCAGAGCATATGAACAATGTCCTTATATCATTGCTTCTTCATCAACCTTTGATAAAATGGTCAATACAAAAAAATTACCACAGAAATGGTCTGGAGTGATAGCACAGCGGGTAGGGCATTTGCCTTGCCTGCAGCCAACATGGCCGACCCGAGTTTGATTCCTCTGCCCCTCTCAGAGAGCCTGGCAAGCTACCAAGAGTATCTCGCCTGCTCGGCAAAGCTTGGCAAGCTACCCGTGACGTATTCATATTCGATATGCCAAAAACAGTAACAACAAGTCTTACAATTTGTTGTGAGACGTTTCTGGTACCCACTCGAGCAAATCTATGAACAACTGGAAGACAGTGCTACAGTGCTACCACAGTAATACCACACCACTAAACAGTCAATATATTCCTGTATTACTGCATCACTATAGAGCAAATACATCCTCAAAATAAATACACAACATAAATTCCAGAACTCAATAATATAAATAAGATAGATAAATAAAAGCAGGTACAGAAATATCGTATTATGTTCAAAACAGTGTGAAAGGAAGAAAATTACTATAAATTAGGTATAGAGGTATATAAAGCGGGGGAAAAGGTAACTCATTACTTCTATTTATGCTGTGGACTAAAAAATAAATAACTCGAACCAGTTAAAATTGGTCTGAAAACTTAAAGTCAGCAGTCCAAAGTCTTCATTGCCTTGCCTCTAACATTAGTGAACAGAATGCTTCTGTAGATGAAATACCATCACTCTCCTTCTTGTTTGTTTCCAAATTACTAAATATAGTTTGGAGGGGCACAGGGAAGATGTCTTTATGCTCTATGCCTCTAGTGCATCTGCAAGTTCATTTTTATATTTGGAGTTGGAAAGTATGGGAAGCATTCAAACCTTTTCAAGGTATTCCAGGACTTATTGCAGGTGAGGAACTTACAAAAGCCCATTCCCAGGATGAAGTTAAACAAAAGTCAAAAGATTTTTTAATTCTTTAATAAAATTAGAAGACAATGCAATTTTTCAGATTTGTTTAAAATGATTCTATTTATCTACACATAGTTTATTCCTCAAATATTAGTATGTGGGCATTAAAAATACAAATTCTAGGGCTGGAGCAATAGCACAGTGGATAGGGCATTTGCCTTGCATGTGGTGGATCTGGGTTCAATTCCCACAATCCCATAAGTTCCCCTGAGCACCCCCAGGAGTAACTTCTAACTGCAGAACCAGGAGTAACCCCTGTGCATCGCCAGGTGTGACCCAAAAAACAAAACAAAAAATACAAATTCTAAAAAGTTTAGAAGTGGGCTAGGGAGATATAGTTCAGAGGAATAGCTCTTGTCTAGCACTCTTGGGTCTTGCATGCATTCCATCCCTGTTCCACAAGATCTCCTGAGCATTGTGAGGCTGTAGTACTGGTAGTTTCCAGAACTAGGAGGAAATGCATTTTCTTAAATAAGGGCTTAATTGACAAATTTCCTATTATTCAATCCAAAAACTAAAGAAAACTACTTGTAAGTATAAATACTTGTGACCATACCTATATAAAATGGTAGGTATTTGATGGTGAAAGTTATGTATTGGTTTGAATAACAATAAATAACTTTATTTTTCTCTAATTCGTAAAAAACCTTTATTTTGCTCTAATTGATAAAAAAAGTCTACTTACTCAAATGGAACAAATTATTAATAGCTTTATATATGTCACTGTCCTCCCGTTGTTCATCGATTTGCTCGAGCGGGCCCAGTAACGTCTCCATTGGAGACTTTGTTGTTACTGTGTTTGGCATATCGAATACATCACGGGTAGCTTGCCAGGCTCTGCTTTGCGGGCGAGAATCTCTCGGTAGCTTGCCAGGCTCTCCGAGAGGGGCGGAGGAATCGAACTTGGGTTGGCCATGTTGGCTGCGTGTGAGGCAAATGCCCTACCGCTCTGCTATCTCTCCAGCCCATAACTTTATATCAATATTTAAAAACCACTGTCAAATATTTTCATAAGTATTTCCACAACATTTAGGATAGTGTCCCCCCAAATAGTGCTCAGAAACCCCTCCTGTTGATTTGAGTCCAATTGAGTCAACAGTTCAAGGCTAGAATAAAAGTATATGGTGCATACATGGTTTACATAAATTTAATCATAGTTCATCACTTCAACAACAATAATTTTTCTAACCAAAATTACTTTGTAGAAAGCTAATCATAATGGCGTTCATTCTGTTCACCTAATATTTAATCACAACAGATTTTCAGTGAACCAAGAGCAGACCTATACATAAAGACATAATTAAATATTAGGCTTTGACAGCATTTTGTTTTTTAAAGCCCTGGGGATAATCTATTATAATATTTTGTACAAAATAGAAAAAATATTCATGTTGCGCATATACGAATACCCAGATTGATTTCTATTAGATACATTTATTGCATTGAGAGATCAGGCAATGGAAAATGGTTATTGATATTCTGATAATATTAAAAATATATAAGCGTCATCATAATTTCTGTCAACAGAATAGCACTTTGAGTTTCTCTATCTGTACATCCTGCTGACATTCCATAAACCATATACTATACCCTAGTTTCCAGTACTCCATAAACTTTTGATCACTGACAAAATACATGCCCTTATAAACAACTGACAAACATGAAAAGATGAAAATGAATAAATATTAAATCAGACATAGATATTAATCCTTGTAAACAGTAAAAACATGTTTTAACAAAATAAGTTATTACACTATAATTTAAAACAAGCAATAAAAGCAATGTCGTTTTTAATAATTTTGCAATTAATGTTATAAATTCTTTAAGTAATCTGCCCGAACATTTCATAAAGTAGGCAAAAATATTCTTATTATTTAAAGTACATAAATTGCATGCATTTTCTTTCTATTCAACTAAGATGCTGTCTAACTATCAAATAAAGTCTTCCCCTCAACAAACCTTTCATGAATTCTTTTTTCCCCCACTTATCTTTTGCAATTGAAAGAACAAAAGCCTGGTTCACACACTCTCTAAGCATGAGGAATTGATGCCTTATTTCACTTGTCAGGTACTTTCAAAGAAGTTGAGCACTTAGAAATGTAAATAATGAACACCTCTTGCAAACCTAAGGTATCTTAGTAAGTGAATACTTTTGTTTACTAATGCAATTCCAACACTGAATGAGCTCTCAGAACTCAGGAAAATAGCCCTGCATTGTTTATTTAAGAAGATAAGTTGCTTTTTCTGTGAATATAACAGCAGGTATCATTTACTGAGTTATGAATTATTCTTAACGCCAAAAATATACTAATATATTTCATAATTCTATGAGCATTTTCTAGGCATAAAACTCGATACTGTGCATACCTAAATATACAAGCATATTACTCAACTGATTTCCACAAAATAGAAGGGAATTAAACGGGTTTGTTTGTTTCCAACCCCAAATACTATTTGATGTTTGAACTAGGCTTATATATGGCAATTAATTTCAGTGACAAAGTATTTAAGGAATTTGACATATCTTAAATATATAGGTTGGATTGAAGACATACTACAGGGTATAAGGTGTTTGCATTGTAAAAGGCTGACCCCCAGAATCCCATATGATCTCCTGAGCAAGACCAAGATTGATCTCTGAGTGCACGCAACAGTGGGCATTTTGTATAGCACAGCAGTAGGGCTTTGTCTTGTGCACAGCCAGCCAGGCTGAGCCAGGTTTGATTCCTCTGCCCCTCTCGGAGAGCTACCAAGAGTATCTTGCCCGCCTGGCCAAGCCTGGCAAGCTACCCGTGACATATTCATATGCCAAACACAGTAACAACAAGTCTCAAAATAGAGCCATTACTGGGCCCGCTTGAGCAAATTGATGAACAGCGGGAGGACAGTGTTTGTGTTTTGTGTTTGATCCCTGAGTGCAGAGCTAGGAGTAAGGTCTGAGCACTGCCAGTGTTTGGCCATATCCCCCAACCCCCAACAAAAATAAACATAGGTAAAACCAGAGTATTTACCTTGCAAAATTGAGAGGAATTCTAATTGAGCAAATAGATCCAGTTTTTTTTTAAGGTCATGCCCTGTATATCAGATACTCAAATAATTTGAATCTGTTTTGATTTTCATGTTTCTGTCTTAAGCTCATAATATCAAAAACACAACTTTAAATCAGAAAAATCAAAAAAAGGGCAAACTCATGTCAGAATAACTTGGATACAATTCCGTATCTTACAAATTAAATTTATGAAGGTTTAATATCAAGCATTTTGAATTTCTTTTTATGTTCCAAAACAAAGAATTGCTACTGATAGTGTTCAAATAAAATTCAGATAAATTCAAAGAACTTTGTAGAGCAAGTGAAATTACATGTTATTTAACTTTACTAGACATGTGTTAGCAATTGGTCGCCAAGTCTGAAAATATCTGTGCAATGAAAATAATAAAGTTCCCTTCTTAATCCCATTCAGTTGCAAAATAAGTAATAATAAGAAAGTCCAAAGGTAGGAATCAAAACAAAATTCAGCACTATCAAGAAAATGGAGGGAGTGAATATGCACAGTTTGCATAAAGTAGAACATTAGGTGAGGAAAACACACTCCTGAGGAGGTTGATCTGAAAAGGCTAGTAGTGAAAATTAAACTTTGACTGAATCTAATGCAAAGAGATGCAACTTTTTTTCAGTTTTCAACAAGCCTTTAGCCTAATAAGTGATACAATGAGAATGGGTTAGCATAGAGGCAGCACAGGTTTTACTGGCGTATTCTTAACATAGAAATGAGTTAAAAAAAAAAAAAGATCAGGCCAGAATACAAAAGGAAACTTTGACTAACTGTTGACTAATTGTTCATCGATTTGCCCTAGGGGCACCACTAACATGTCCATTGTGAGATTTATTGTTACTGTTTTGAGCATAATGGATACGCCACAGGTAGTTTGCCAAGCTTTGCCATGAAAGGGGGGTACTCCTGGTAGCTTGCCAGGCTCTCAGAGAGGGACAGAGGAATAAAACCCAGGTTGGCCATGTTCAAGACATACGCCTTACCTGCTATGCTATCACTCCAATAAGGTATTTATAGTGAGAAAAAGTTAAAACAAGGTAACAAGAGTGTTACGA
Source organism: Sorex fumeus (assembly GCF_029834395.1). NCBI lineage: Eukaryota > Metazoa > Chordata > Mammalia > Eulipotyphla > Soricidae > Sorex > Sorex fumeus. Next base: position 39,368,453 of record NW_026606065.1, read on the forward strand.
TGTGGATAAGAGGGACCAGCCAAATAGGAGAGAGGTTAAACCACAGGCCTCTTATAGGCCCACCTCTCCGCACCACATGGTCCCTGAACACTGCTGAGTGACCCAGGTAAGCCCTGTTAGAGCAGGAGCCTGGCAGCACCTTATCTTCAGACTCTCACACTGACCTGCTGAGCAAGAATTCTTAGGATAGACCCCTGGTCTCCTGAGCACTGCTTGGGAGCACCCCCACAAAATATACGTTGAGATGCTGGACTCAGGTGCATGATGAACCATTATAACAGTATTGCAAACCACAGAGTTTCAGTCAATTAATATAAATAAGACCCGAGAGAGCACTCAATGCACAGTGCTCTATTTCACAATGCAGGACATTGGGTTTGACCCCAGAGCCCTGCACCTCTCCCCCGATTGCTCGTGGCCCCAATGCAAAAACAAACTTAGAGAGATTAACACACACAGAGGGAGGAAGAGGTAAAGAGGTACAAGAGGACGGTCCACATGCCTGAGAAGCTGCAAGCACGTCACGGCACAGAAGGAACCAGTTGGATTAGTTCCCAATGTCCAGGACTTCTCTGCCACACACTGTGGTTGTTTCAGAGCCACCCCTACTCCAATCTGTGGCGCACGGTGACAGCAACTTCGCAAATGAAGGCAACAAAGTCCAGGAGACCAACATTCCCCTAGAATCTCTCAGGTGGGGAGAGATTCTGCTGAGCGTCTGTCTCGGAGCTTGAGAGGGTCCAAAACAGTGTGGAGGAACAACGCTCAGCTGGCAGAGCAGCTGGGGGACCCAGGGATCAGGGGTGACTGCGAGTGGTCCCTGCGCTTAGGGGGATCCACCTTCTCTCAAGGCAGGGCACGTCCCAATTCTTTCATTCAGACTTGCAGGAGCAGGAGCAGGGGTTTGCAATCCCGGTACAATCCCTTGGTATCCCATATGGTCCCCCAGCACCACCAGGAATGATTCCTGGGGTTAGAGCCAGAAATGACCCTTGACCATTGTCAGTTGTGACACAAAATCAAAACAAAGCAATCATCTTGGGGCACCTATGGGGTTAGCGCAGTTGGTATTGCCTCTTACCAGGAGGCCCCCACACACCTCCATGGGGCCCGTGCACTCTATCATGGAACCACACATCTGGCCTGAAATTATTATTTGGAGGGGGGTTGGGCTGCGTATTCAGCAGTGCTCTTTCTGCTTATGGTTCAGTGCTCAGGGATTACTCCTGCCGGTGCACAAGGAACTATATGTGGTGTCAGGAGAGTTGAGCTGGGATGACCTGCTCTCATCCTCAAGCAATGCAAGCACCTTCACCCCTGAACTCTCCCCCTCCCTGAACTTAGCGTTTTAATGTAAGGCTTTTGACTCCATTCTTCCTATGCCGCCATCCCCTCTCTGCCCATCAGAAATCCTCATTCCCTCATGCCTCAGAAAGACCACTGGGCTGGACCTGCAAGAAACCAGCTCTGAGCCCTGAGTGTGGCCTCAGCACACTCCAAGATGAGCACAAACTGCCCTTAGCAGAGTTGTGAGAAGGAAGGGCCTGCGGGGTCACAGGTACCAGTGCCTCTCAAACCTGGCTGCACACTAGAATCATCTGGGGAGTGTTTATGAAAACGCTTATGCCAAGCCCGCGCTCCCGAGATTGGGTTCAGATATTCTGGGGTGGGGCTTGAGCTTTGTGGAACTTTCAGAACGCTCCCCCGGGGCTGCTCAGCCATAACCAAGTACAACACTCTAAGTTTTATAATTTGTGCTATGAAACAAATGGCTTATTATTTTATTATTCAAGGACTGTATAACAGGTATCAAAATAACTAGTCTTAGAATTTAGTTATCCGATCATTATAATTATTATTATTGAAGGCCATATCTGGCAGTGCTCAAGGATTTCTCTTGATTCTATGCTCAGGGATCATTTCTAACTATGCTCAGGGGACCATATGGGGTGCCAGAGAACGAACCCCATTCTGTCATATAAAGGATAAGTACCTCACACCCTTTGGACTCTGTCCTATAATTTTTATATTCACTGCTATAAATTTAATTTTTAAAATACTGATATCCTGAAATGCTCTTTTATACCTAAATAAAATATTGTCACTCTGCATTGATAGAGATGAATAGTTTATATTTAATTTTTAAAGACAGCTAAACTTTATACATAGAGTGTAAGGAATCATATTATAATAATGTGCTATATTTCTAAATTTTATTAAAAGTATATTATATTAAGATACTATTAAAAATAGAATGTTCTATTAGACTTTCCTACAGTTTATAAAATAAATCGAAATGTCTGCTTTTCCTTTGCTCATTGCTAACAAAAGGCTGTAAGTTTTGACCTGAGTCACACCAGGCAATGCTCTTTTTAAATGTTAAGCTATACCTAGTGGTGCTTCAAAACTGTTCTTCATGGAGTCTCATTATTTAATACTGGCAATAGGTGGGGACACATATAGTATTGAAGATCTCTCTCCAGATCCTCAATAAAAAAAGTAGACACTACTTTCACTAATTTGTCTCTCCAGACCTAGGTAGACCTTAAGTCTGGACATTTTGATTTGATTCCTTCTTCTAAATATATGTTCTATTCATATGACAATTATTATTTTTTATGTTATAACCTCAGAGTGGAAACTCTCTTCTATGTAGTTTTCAAAAAATTTCTAAAAAATAAATTTGTAGATAATTCAGAGATCAGTTGATACAGAAAACTAACATTGGTTTTATAATTTGTAAAATCAAAAGAAAAATGTCAAATTCTAAAATTTAAATCTATTTCTCATATATATACCCGAAGTTATTAAAATATTTTTAAGGGTTTTTGAAAGTAGAAAGTAAACATATTTTTGCATAATATATAGACCAAATACATATATATATATATATATCTGTGATTATGTGAAAGAAATGGTATGGGATATTGGTTTGGACATTTTATGTTTTCAATTATTGTGAATAATTTTATAAATATATTATAAACAGGTGGAGTCATACCACAGTGGTAGGGCACTTGCCTTGCACTCAGCCAGCCTAGCTAAGCCGTGTTCGATTCCTTTGCCCCTCTAGGAGAGCCCGGCAAGCTACCAAGAGTATCTTGTCTGCACGGCAAAGCCTGGCAAGCTACCCATGACATATTCAATATGCCAAATACAGTAACAATAAGACTCAAAATGGAGACATTAGTGGGCCCGCTCGAGCAATTCGATGAACAATGGGAGAACAGTGTTTCACAGTTGATAAACATGTATATAGATAAAAATAAAATGAGATGCGTTCTTCCATTCCCCCATAAATTTTGGTTTCATGAAAATGAGTTCAGATGCATGTCCAGATACAATCTGCTTTAAGATGTTGGTAGCAACTTTGTCACATCTGCCAAAACTTGGCAATAAAAAGATGTTCTTCAAGCAGAAGAAAGTATCAATGCATCATGGCATATCTAGTACAATAACCAAAAAATGAATAATAAAATGCTGTTCAATGCTAGAATTAAATGAACTGATTATGGAAGAACAGCATTTAATAACTAGAAGAAGCCAATCTAAACAGTGCATACAAACTGTATGATCCCGGATGCATAATAATTATATTTCATCAATTTTGTCAGCACTAAAAACAGTATATGATCAAGAGTGTCCCATTCACATAAAGGATAGACTTTTGATGAAAACAATGTGTCAATATAGGTTGATCAATGATTAAAACATTCCACTCTGATACAGATTGTTGTTGGTAGCTCTTGCTGGAGAAAAGAGAGGTGGAGAATCAGGGCACTGGAATGGTATTAGGTAAATCTCTACTTTGTCTTCAATTTTTTTAAAAAAAAACCTAACCTCTTTTAAGAATAAGGTCTATTTAATGCAATCATCTATACCCCATTTTACATGCCAATGTCAGCAAGAATATGCAAGAGAAAACAATGACTGAGCGATTGTTTCCTATTTAATTTTAAGGACAGAAAAAAAAATGAATACTTTGTATTTCACTTAGCCCTCTTAACCTCATCCATTCCCATATGCTTATTTTCAATGTATGAAATTCACACTGCTTTAAGGACTACTTTCGTAGTCCTACCCCATTACAAAGGAAGGACTTCTAAGAAAGGGAAAAAAATGTATGGAGAACTCTTTTTATGCTCAAATTATTCATCTGTTTTCAATTTTTTAAGAACTTTAAGAGAAGCATTTACACATGAATAGCTGAAAAGCTGAGATACAACACTTTTTCCCATATAAGAATGCCTACCTGCAAATTTTCTTTATCTTGAATTTTTTGGGTTAATTCATATAACAATATAAATGCTTGCATTTTTAAAGAATCTCTATAATCAAGTGCCTTAATATTCCTCATTCCCGTCTCATATCATTTACAACAAACATTTTAGCATTTTTAGCATTCATTATATTTAGATTATATAATGGAAAGCATATTGTTAGGGGTACTGGAACAGTAGTACAGTGGGTAGGCCTTGCACTTGGTTTACCCAAGTTCAATTGTTGACATCCCATTTGGCCTCCAAGAACAAACCAGAATAATTTCTGGGTGCAGAGCGAGGAGCAATGTCTGAGCATTAGCCGGTGTGACCCAACAATGCCAAAAACTAAACAACCCCTAACAAATAATATCTTTATCTTATTGCAAAAAATAATTCTTTAAAATATTTTATTGTTTTGCCACAGTTTTAAGAAACTATATACATTTGGGGGTTCACTTTCATTACAATATGTATTGCACTCATTTTTTCATTTCATTAGCTCTAATGTATATATATTTACAAATATACTTTTACTATGATATGTATGACATAAAGGAAAGATAAAAAAATCACGCTTTCAGATCTGAAATACCTACATCATCTCAAAGAACATTTTAGTTTTTGAAGATCGAGTTAAAAAAGTAAGACCCAAATAGTCATTTAGAAAACATTTAACAAGTGTAACCACATTAGAACATTAGAAACAATGTTCCTTTCTGCTGATTTCTTTCTGCATGAACATTTTAAAATGCAAGTCTAATGGATTTGTAATTATGACATATTTTTACTTACTAGAGTCTTCTATTACAATCATCAACAACCTATATGTTCTGGAACATAATATATGAATTCAAATGCATTCTCAATATATTTTCTATACTTTGTAGATCAAGTTGTGGGGGCTGGGAAAATGTCATTATTTAGTTTGGAACTCTTTAGTATTTTTCTTACTATAGTTTTCAGTAGGTGTTGTTCGGAGTAAGATGTGTGACATATCAGTTGCTCAGTACCTGCTGTTACTTGTGATTAAGAGACAGACACAGTTCAAGGAAAATTGTCTTGTAATTACTACAAAGAGCAGGCAATCAACACAAGTATTGTCTTTTTTATATTTGAAAGAGAGAGAGAGGGAAATTAAACCAGTACCTTTATTTGAGCATTAAAACTCATTTAACTTAAAACTGTTTTCACAAAATAACTGCCACCCATGGTGATGGCTCTATGGGGGTTAGTTGCCCTATGCTTATGAGCTTTTAATCTGACCCTTTTAATCTTACATCACTCTACACAATTACCATAAAGATAATAGTGTTTTTCTTCTTCAAAACACTATAATCAATATAGAGATAATGGTTTTCGATAATTAACATTAATAATTATTCAATTTATTACTATATTAACTTTAATCTTGCTTTTAAATCAACTCAATTTTAAGTATATACTTAAATCATTGAAAAAATATCAGAAAACAAAACTAAATTGTTGATGTATTTTTTTCCTGAAAATTAATAAATAATTTTTAAAGGACTATTTATGCATCCATTGTTCTATGCTAACAGAAACTTTAGTGGAGAGGAATCGTGTATATGTGTGTGTACATATATATATATATGATTTGAACTGGGGACTCAAAGTATAAAATTAATATCTATTTCCTTTATTTGGGGCTTACAGGCATAAAACGTGGATTTTAATAACAATATATAAGATTACATTTTATATTTTGACAGATGAGTACATTAGATGACAAAGATTAACATTATATAGTAAATATAGTCTGACAGGTAGGCATAGTATTTGTTTTAAAGTCAACATTATATAGTAGTTAACTAGCTTTTCTATTATTTTAAACTCTGGGTTTATGCATTCAAAGAAAGAATTATTTTTTCTCAGGGATAAAACAATGAAAACAAAAGCAAGTCAATGACTGTAGCAATATGTGAAAGATCATTATGAAAGTATGAGGGAAGGCTTTAATTGCACATTGGTAATTGTAAATCAATGAATGTTAGACAGAGTGGCATCTTGAACTCCAGAGAAACCTCAATCCAGAGTTCCGATCTTCATCAACGGTCAAGAATGAGGGAGCTGTCTCGTTTGCCAAGTCATTAAACATCAGATGGGCTGGACATGTAATGAGATTTAGAGATGACGGCTGTACTAGAGCCATTACTGACTGGATTCCATGGGACATCAAAAGATCACATGGCTTACCACCTATGAGTTGGTCACACTTATTTGTCAAGACCCTGAATGATTGATTTGAGGCACTTCGTGTTCCTAGAATGAGCAGATGCCACTGGGCTACATTAGCACGTGACAGGGACGAATGGAGACATTACTGGCACCCACTCGAGCAAATCGATGAGTAATAGGATGTCAATTGATCAAGTGAATTGGAAATTCTGCCTAGGAGAATCAAGAAAGTACCAACATAGAAATTCTCCCTAAATGTTATTAGATTTAATAGAGTTACCATAGTTTCAGAATCATACTTTATCATTAACTTTCCATTATAGTTAAAGTGAGAAAGATGGTTATGTGGCAACAGGAGATATTGAAAGAATCAAGGAAAGAGAGATAGCTCAAGTGGTATTCAGGTAAATGAAGTCCTTGGGCAAGTATCCTACTCTAATATAATTGGTGATTTTATAAGAAATGAAGAAGTAGGAGAAGACATGTGGTCTTCTAAAGAGAGATTTTCCAGGTAAAACTAATCTCAGTGACACATTTGACTCCAGAATGGTGAGAAATAGTTTGATTGTTTATTTAAACTAACCAGTGTGTGGCATTTTGTATGGTAGACTGAGAAGTGTAATGTATTTTTTATTTTCTCTGGTATTTAATTTTCCTTTAGTCCACACTCAGATGTACACAGGTGTTACTTACAGTTCACTGTTTGCATGTTTCTCTGAGAATGCTTGGGGGGGGGTGTTTCATGTGGTTCTAATTTGGGGAACCATATGGTACTAGAGATTGCATCTCGGCATACCATAAGCAAAGCATATGCTTCAAGCCTTTGAACTATCTCTCCAGCCTTAATACTTAAAGATTAACAAAAGATAGAAAGGAAAGTTTTTATTTCAAACAAAAATTATTTTAAAAATGTAAAGAATGTTGATGGAATATGTTGTATGTATAAGAAAAGCAAAGACCCATTCTCTTGCTATTTTCTAAAATTCTAATAAAATCAAATGAATGCAAATAAACAGCATAAAATTAATATAAAATGAAATTAAGGTGAAAAGAAATGTAGACCCAACTTTAAAGCACATTATTAAAGAAACTGATAAATTATGCTTGACACTGAGTTAAATCTAGCAAAAATACCAAATGCAAAATGAGGACTGGAGTGGATTATTTAGGCACAGTGCCTGACTCTCTTCACCCTTGGAGGAGGATGGGATGAGGTTCCCTCCCCACCCTGAGCAGAGCCCCGGCAAGTGAAGAACTCTGGAACCCAGCCACAGCCATGCTCAAGACCACTCAGCACATGCTCTTCACGCATGAAGGAATTGGCAGAAGAACCCAAGTGTGTGGGAGCCAGGGTTGAGATCTCCAAGCCTACTCAAATCGGGCCTGGACCTCCTCCACTCAGATTCCCCATATTCCAGTAGCTAGGCAGTGACTCTCACCAACTGCCCATGGCCACCATGTAATCCCATCAACTGCCAAGATCCAGAGACTATAAAACCAAGCTCCTGGAAGTGTGAAGCCACATTTGTGGCCATGCAACCTCTTATTGTCCAGTTCTCACTCTCAGAGAACCCGGCAGGCTACCAAGAGTGTCCTGCAGGAATGGCAGAGCCTGGCAAGCCCCAGTGGCATATTCGATATGCTGAACACAGTAACAATGATTGGTCTCATTTCCCTGACCCCGAAAGAGCCTCCAATGTGGCAGCATTGGGAAGGACAAGTAAAGAGAGGCTGCTAAAATCTCAGAGCTAGGATGAATGAAGACAATACTGGTGCCTGCTCTAGCAAATCGATGAATCATGGGATGACAGTGATACAGTGATACAGTTTTAAGGAGTATGTCACTTTAAAAGTAAAGGAAATTATTTTAGTTAGTGTAAGGCATATTATGGCAATATGTTATACCATAAAAATATAAAATTAAATTTAAAGAAAAATTGACTCAAGTTTATTATATATAATGAAATATATTTTTTAATATGAAGGACAGAAAAATATGTCTCAGGTTGTACTAAACAGAAGAATTCAAATTTTACTTAAGGATCTTTCTTAATATTACTAGGAAGATATTATATATTAATGTGCATTAGAAATCAGGCTAATGTAAGACATAATGGTGACTGAAGAGCATGCCATTTATCTTATTATTTATCTGTTAATTTTTTATGTTCTGATAATGCACATCTGATGGAATATGTTGTATATATAAGAAAGGTAAAGACCCATCCTCTTGCTATTTTCTAAAATTCCAATAAAATCAAATGAATGCAAATAATTCAATAAAATGTGGGAATAAAAATACATGGAAAGTCCCATAAATTTGCTAATAGCTATAGGGTCAAAAAAGTAGGTTTTAGGACAGTCAATTGAAATATATTTTTGTAAATAAAGTTTATTGGAATGCAGTTATATTCATTTGTTTGCATATTATCTAGACTTATTTCATGCTACCAGGCATGATTTGAGCGACCTGATATATTTTATGAATCTAAAAGATTAAAATAAAAGAAATATAAACCTTTATAAACAAATGTGTGATGCCCAAAAAGAGAAAGAGAGAGAGATTGAGGGAGAGAGAGAGAGAGAGAGAGAGAGAGAGAGAGAGAGAGAGAGAGAGAGAAGAAAAATGTGTGTCATAGAAGAAGGCTGGGAGGAACCTGGGAGTGATGGATGGAAAACTGGGGACATTGGTACTGGGAAATGTAGACCGGTTCTGAGATGGGTGTTGTAACAGCTTTGTAAGCATCTATCTCATAGTGATTCAATAAAAATATATATAAAAAAGGAAAAAAATGTATGGACTCCTTTTATTTATAAGATTGAAAATAAAGAAACTATAGAAATACATATAGTAATAGTAATATTATGTGTATATTATATGTAGAGAGAGACAGAGACAGAGAGATGGAGATATATATATATATTATATATAGAGAGACAGAGACAGAGAGATGGAGAGAGAGAGAAGATGCAGAGAGAGAGAGAGAGAAAGTTGGGAGGCTTGCTGGTGCTACTAGCCCTTGTTTTCTTGCCTTAAAGTATTTTAGGACAAAACTGTATATAAGAGTAGAGACATTTTTTAGAGATTCTATACAGAACTAAGATGTGAATGCAGGTGCTCTTAAGGGAGATTATAATGTTTTGTGACAGAATGTTTAAGGTATGAGCTAACTAAGAGATTGGGGGAGCTAACTTATATTTCAGTTGAGTTGCTTAACATGTATTTAGGATAAAGACATTGTTTTACACCAGTTCCAATTGAGTAGGAAACTAGGTGATTAGTTGTTTGTTTTGTTTTGTTTTAATTCAACCTCCACGCATTCCTTCTCCTCCTTGTTCTCATCTAGTATAGAAAGGAAGGATCCCTTGCCTGTATTCATCATATAGCATAGCACATGAATACCTGCAAAAGTCATTATGAGTCAACTTAAAGTCAAGAGTATTTAATTTAGAGTATTTCTGCTGAGAGAAAGTAATAATTCAGTTAGTGCTCCCTTCCAGACAACCAGTTTCATTTATTTTTTAGAATTATATTCGGAAACTAACTGAAAATTTGAGATAGAGTGCATTAAATTCTCAAAGGGACATTATCTATTAATTATGCAAGAAGAAATAAAGAGCAAATACCATGGAATTGGTATTGTTCCTGAAACATAATTGATAAAATCTCTAATATAGTTTTTACATAACATCATTCTATGGAGAAAAACTATTATTGAAGCAATTAACTGCAAAGCTTGACTAAATGTAATGTAGTATCTGATTAAAACTAAGAGAATCATCTAACTAATCTAATCTTCTGTAAAGTTGGTTATCTTCGATTGACTTACCTCAGAAAGTCTCTATGAGGGGACTTCCATAGCTGCAGGAAGTTTGCAGGGAGAGGAGATTTAAATGTCTGGGGAGCAGAATTGGTTGAAAGACAGATACAGCCAGGTGCTGGGGAGTAGAAGGGGAAAATTGTGGAATTGGGGTTGGCATTAGAATTTGTCTGCCTTAAAACAAATTGTCCTTATCTGCACTTGGAAAACCCCCTGGAGAGAGGAAATATATGGATAGAGTTTCTTTAGTCAAAGCAATTTCTTGAGATTGTTATCTGCAGATGGATCTAGGAGAATGACAAAATTAAAAAGAATTTGCATAGGAATTAGTTCAAAACTGTGAAGACCTCATTCCTAAAAGATGTAAATTCTGAGCTCTTTGGAGCTGGAGAAAGTGAGCCACCACATTGCAGAAATTGAGATTCTATAAATGAAGAGTTGGACCCCTCAGGAAGGAGACACATGAAGATATTCTAACGGTCATAGTTTTGATTTATGTAAGAATACACATCTCAGGTTGAAATATGGGCCAATTTCCAGGGTAAATCCCGGGTTTCCCTTAAGACATTTATAATTCTTTAAAACATTATATATACATTATTACAATTTTTAAACATGTGGTTGTACAGAATTTTATCAGAATTTAATCACCTGACAAAATTAAAACTTTTGCCCATTGAAGAACAATTCTCCATTTCTTTTATTAGGAAATCCAAGTAACAGTTATTCATCCCTCTAGTCTATGTTTGACTATTTTAGATGCCATAAGTAGTTGCAATCATTAAGAATTTGTGACTCCTTTTGCGCTTGATCCATTACCATCATTGACTGCTATAGAAACAGATGAATTATCCTCAAATTAAAATGGGAAGTTCCATGTGGATCTAGTATTCTACATTGAGGTGTTTATTTATAATAGAGGCCAGGATCTCAAAGACCTATTTATGTGCCCACGTTCCTGTAGCACCATCATACAAGTCAAGATGTGGAATCTACTTGTACTAGGAATATGCCAGCATTCAAAATATATTGTAAGAGGAAGAATGTAATAAAGCTAAACATACTCCCTTTGTCCCATCAGAATTAATACAATTCTGTGTCCCTTAATCTGTATCATTTTACTTGAGTAGTTTGAAAATCACTATAGCACTGTGAAACTATCCTCCCGTTCATCTATTTGCTCGAGTGGGCACCAGTAACGTTTCCACTGTAAGATTGTTACTGTTTTTTGGCATATCAAATACATCATGGCTAGCTTGCCAGGCTTTGCTCTGCAGGTGGAATACTCTTGGTAGTTTGCTGGGCTCTCTGAGAAGGGCGGAAAAATCAAACCCGGGTCGGCCACGTGCAAATTTGAAAAGCAAAAAGTAAAATTTACTCTTTCACTATTATATTCCTTTGGGAAAATTAGTTGCCAAAAATATAGTTCAATATACATAATATAAAGTACAATGTAGGAGCTGGAGAGATAGTCATCATGTTATGTGCATGTCTTGAAGGCAAGTGACCCAGGTTCAATCCCCAGCAACCTCTATTGAAACTTGAGCACTGTCAGTAGTAATCTCTGAGCAAAAAACCTGGAGTGATCCCTGAGCACAGAACCAGCAATGATCCCTGAGCACCTATTGGTTCATGGCAATAATAAAATAAAATATGGTTCATTGTGTAATTAAAATATAGTGATTAAACTATTCGTCACTAATCAAGCTGTTGTGATAGTTTCATTCACTATATAATAATCTAACAGCATTGATAGTTTTGTTAATGTTATAATTACTTAGAATCATTAAATTAACAACAGATTTTCTTAGTAAATATCTTACATTAGTAATTCAATGTGTTCAATATTTATGAATTCTAACACTACTGTTCAAAATTAAATGGTTAATGTTGAGACTGAAAGTATACAAAAGCAAGCATTCTAACTTCCTACTTCTAACAGAAATTATGAATAATGATTAATTTGCAAAGTGATTAAACATTTATTTGTAGGTTCTCTATGGTCTTCATTTGAAATATTATTATAGGATACATAGAAAAGATTGCCAAAATCTGAGTAGTTCTAAATTACCAAGTAAAATTAAAATACAATTGTATGCTTGATTATTAGAAAACAATCATATGAGGAACATGTGTCTGTAAAACAATGGTTAATATTTCATACAGTAGTCTTGATTGTTGATATATTATTGCAAATTTCAGGTGGACTTTAGCACTTAATCAAAATGGCAAGATCTTACAAAAACTAAATTTATAATTAAAAAGATTTAAAAAAAAAATAAAGACTGCTTGGGGATGGAGCGATAGCACAGTGGATAGGGCGTTTGTCTTGCACATGGCAGACCTGGGTTCAATTCCCAGCATCCCATAAGGTCCCCTGAGCACTGCAAGAAGTAATTTCTGAGTGCAGAGCCAAAAGTAACCCCTGAGCATTGCTAGGTGAGAGACAGAAAGAAAAAAAGGAACAACTGCTTTTAAAAGATTGTCAAATACAAAAATGTGTACTTCAGTCTATGTAAAAGCAGTTTTTTACCATGATTTTCTCTTGCATATACTCTAGAGTGCAATTAATATATACTCCTAATTTCTAAGAATTATGTATTTTCAGTTAAGTAATCTTTCCTTTTTTTTATACTGAGATGAGAGTTAATGTCTTCATCAGAAAATGTGAATTTATGTTATGTTTCAAGGTGTTTCTAATAAAGTGAATCATATGTATCAAACATCTACGGAAGTTCTTCTGGATATGTTTTGGAAAACAATAATTCTACTGTCATCAGTTTAAACTTTCCTTTTAATATATTTAGTAGTGCAATATAATCCATAATAAATTAATTACATAATAAAATCAATTATAATCTCAAACAAGAATTAATATATTATATATTCCTTTAGTGAATTACTTTACAGATGACATTTTGCAGCGTTACACATTTAAAACTTGATAAAATACTGTTTTACAACTTTGAAAATTTGAAAATTAAATTAATTGAATTCAATTAATCCTCATACATATTCAGCAATTAAAAATATAGCATGTTTAATTATTTGAATATTTAATATGTAAATGAATGACATTTGAAAAGAATTGTTTGAATAGCAAATAATACAATGAAGCATTATGAGGATCTTAACATTAACAAAAGTTAATACGAACAAACAGAAAATTATATGATGCAGAAAAACAAAAATATATGCTGGAAAATTTAGTCTATGAAAATCTACTTCTCTTTTATAAAATTGTCATTTTTTTCATCAGACTTTGGTTTGGGGGCACACCAGCTGTGCCTAATGGCTTATTATTGGACCAAGGATTATTCTTGGAAGAGGTCTGATGACCATCAGTGGCATCAGGGTCACGCCCAGGTCTGCTATGGGCAAGGAAAGATTCTTATCAGCTATAGTATATCTTAGTATCACTTGATCACTGGGTCAGTTTGAAATCCTGTTACTTATCTATTTGCTTGAGTGGGGGCCAGTAACGTTGCTATTTGTCCCTGTCACGTGCTAGTGTAGCCCAATGGCCTCTGCTAGTTCTAGGAACACAAACAGTCTCAAACTGATTGTTCAGGGTCTTGAAGAAGAAGTCTGACCCTCTCATAGGTGGGCGGCCATGCGATCTTTTGACATCCCGTGGAATCCAGTCAGTAAGGTCTCTAGTCCAGCGGTCGTCTCCAAATCTCATTACATGTCCAGTCCATCAAATTTTCGACGCCTTGGCAAACAAGACAGCGTCCCTGATTCTTGAGTGTTGACAGAGGTCAGAACTCTGGATTCTTTCTGTCATTTAAGTGAAATGTGTTACTCCAAGCATAGCTCTTTTGATTCCTCTTTGGGAGACCCGAATAGCATTCTCATCCTGTTTTTGTAGGGCTCAGGTTTCTGAGGCATATGTTAATGCAGGAAGAAAAACGGAATCGAAGAGATGAGCCCGGAGCCGGAGGCTCTTTGTCCTCTCAGCTATTTCTTCCGTGCTCTTGAAGGCGTTACAAGCCTCTCTCTTTCTCCTGCACAACTCAGGTGCCAGGTAATTCATCATGTTGACTTCTCTACCTAGGTACACATAACTGTTGCATTCGGAGATGTTTGTCCCATTGAGAGTGAACGAAGCATCAGGAAAGAGACTCATAAACATTGTTTCTCATAAACATTGTCTTCATGAGACTCAGCTGTAGTTCCACGTCTCCGCACTCACGGTCGAAGTGGGCCAGCATTTGTGCCTCTTGGCTGATGTTTGGTGTTATTAGAACCATGTCATAGTGAATCGAAGGAGGTATAGTTGCCGACCGTCTATCTGCACTCCCATTCCTTTCCATTTCAGTCGTTGCATGTCATTCTCGAGAGTGGCACTGAAGAGTTTCAGTGAAATGGCAACGCCCTGCCTAACCCCTCTCTTGACATCAATGATCACTTCCTTGTAGAATGGTGAGATCCCAGTAGTGAATCCGCAATACAGTTCGCGGAGGATCCTGATGTATTGAATTTGATTGCCCTGTTTGGCTAGGGCCTGGATGACTGCTTCAGTTTCAACAGAATCAAAGGCCTTCTTTAAATCAATGAACGTTAAACAGAGCGGCATCTTGATGTCTGCGGCTGCCGGTCCTGAGACAGCACTGTCCCTGCGCCTGTGCAACAGTGACCCTGCCACCCCACGGAGCACCATCCCCAAAATATGATAATGAAGATATTTTAGGAACCATACGATATTTTTAATTTCTGGATTAATTTTTAAATTATAGATAATGTTTGTTTATATAGAACTGTACTATTTCAAGCTTAAAATCATATTTAAATTCCATGGCATTAGGGAAATTTATGTAGCGAAATTTATAAGGCGGGATATTCTTGGTAATTTACCAGGCTCTCCAAGAGGGATGGAGGAATAGAACTCAGATAGCCACATGCAAGGCAAACCCGCTACCTACTGGGCTACTGCTCCACCCTGCTTACAATTTTGCATTCATAAAAAATATGAAAAATACTTTTTTTTTTTTTGCTTTTTGAGTAACACCTGAAAATGCACAGGGATTACTTCTGGCTCATGCACTCAGGAAATACTCTTAATGGTCCTCGGGGGATCATATGGGATCCTGAGAATCGAACCGTGATCAGCCACATGCAAGGCAAAGCCCTAACCCACTGTGCTATCGCTCCAGCCCCCATAAAAAAATACATTTTATAAAGGAGACTATTTTACATTATTTGTAATAATATAGCACTCTAGCACTGTTGTCCTGTTGTTTATCAGTTTGCTCAAGCGGGCAGCAGTAATGTCTCCATTGTGAGACTTTTTACTGTTTTCATCATATCGAATATGCCATGGGTAGCTTGCCAGTCTCTGCCATGAAGGCGGGATATTCTTGGTAACTTACCAGGCTCTCCTAGAGGAATGGAGGAATAGAACTCGGATGGCCACATGCAAGGCAAACCTGCTACCTACTGGGCTACCGCTCCACCCTGTAATAATATATGTTCACTAATTTTAGTAGTTGATAGTAGCTAGCAACATTGTTGGATATTTAGTGAGCATGAGTGTATTTGTGTGTGTGCTTGTGTTTGTGTGTGTAACTTAGCTTTGTTTATATAAGTTTCAATGTCACAATACAAGTTTTTAAGGCCATAAAGATACTACAATAGGTAAGGCACACATTTTGATACCACTAATTCACATTCCATCTATGGTAAATTTTTGATAGGGGTTAAATTTATCCTTACATTATATTTTTACACAGTTTTATTGTTCATTCTCTTATCTTGTACTCTTGTCCTCAACACATCTGTTCTTCTTCAAATATACTTTATTAGTTCTTCCATCTCAACTAGAGAATCTCTCATTGAAAATGGTCAACATTACAATTTAGGTGGAAAATTGTCTGATTCAGCAAATTTATCCTAACACCTATCCACATTTGTTTTTAAATACACCTATACATTTCAAACAAAAATACACTTATATACTGTCAAAGACTTTCCATGTTCACTTAATTTCAATAAAATTTAAAACCACTTCGGCATGTGAACATTTAGATATCTATATTTGGATTAAAGTGGCAGTAAGGTGGTTGAGGTGTTTGCCTTGCATGCAACTGTCTCTGGTTGGACACAAAGCACTTCATGACTTTCCCATATGGTCCTCTGAGCAGAGAGCTAAATGTCAGCCAACATTTCCTCCCCCAAAAAGACATCTGTAGTTAATTCATCCCATTGCAAATACATAACAGGATTTTTAAAACAATAATATGCCCTTTCCCATAGCAAAATCATTATTTTCTCTAAGAACTTGAGTTGCAGAAAAATGTCTGGTCCAATGATGGACCTTGACAGAGAGTGGACAAAGTTGTATATTAAGTCAGTCAAGTCACCAATACTCTTAATCCTGTTCATTCTTGTTGGGTATGCAAACACATAAGTTGCTAGTTACTCTTTACCTGGACTTTTATTTAATTTGTGTATGAAGGATCATTTTAAGAGATGGTAAAGTGCATAAAATCTCTCAGAGACTTGGGCTGCTACCCCAACCGGGGAGGCCTGGGTCATGGGGCAGATGGTGGACAAAACAAAGGCCAAGCTGGTTGATTGGTCAGATGTCTTTTATTCCTTCTACCCATGAGCCTGCCCCAGTTTCTCTGAGCCTCCCATTCAAGTCTCACACTGCCCCTCATTCCCATCTCTTCCTGTCTCTTCCACTCATCTCTCCATTTTCCATCTCACAGCCTGAGCTCTCTCTCTCTCCACGTGCCTGCCCCTGTATCATCTTCTACATTTTTCTCTTTCTGTTCCCCTTGCTACTTTCTCTGCACTCCATCAAGCTGCCCTGCACTCTCGCCTCTCTCTCTCTCTCCGGATCCTCCAGCTCTCTACCTCTCCAACTTCTTTATCTCTCCAACTCCTCAGCAATCTGGGCCCACAACCCCAAGTCTGGTAGCCAAATCAACAAAAGAAAGCCCTTCTGACTGCCAGGCTCAAGTGTGGAAACACCACCTAGGGGTATTTCAAAGCCCTTCCAGACTGCTCAAGTGCAAAATACCTGTTAAAGTGTTTTTCTCAGTCCAATAAGTCTATCAACATCTTAAAACTAGTCATTTTTGTATGGACACAACAAGAGATACATTGAGTTTTGTAGGGCAGCTCTCCTGGGAACATCTTGCTACAAACTCAGACTACAGAGCTCAGGCTGGACTAAACTTTCCTAACTTTAGCAGGGTCTGAGTCTAGTTATTACTTTTTGGATCCTGACAGCATTTGTCCATGACCAAGCTATTAATTTATAGGTAAGCATTAGGCAATTTGGCCAGGCCTATCTCCATGCCTGGGTAGCACATAGTTTACCGCTTGCCCTGATTCCATCCAGTTCCTCACCAGGACCCTGTTTGGGGGGGGGCAGTAGGAAGTAAGGGCAGCTGAGGCTTAGGTGAGAGAACAGATGCCCAGGAGGAAATTATCACTGAGAGTCATGTTACAAAATGTCTTCTTGTGTCCATACAAAAAGTACATTGCTCTGAATAAACTATGCAAAGATCTTAGGAAGAAGAGAAAAAAAAATTTACAAGTCAACAGAGTACAAAGTTGACAAATAAACGCGGAGGAATGGACGTACTGTGATGGGAGCAACCCAATAAACCTAAGCTACCTGAGGCTATGCAGGAAGGACAAAACAATGTTATCCTACACTAAAGGTTCTCCAGTGAAGCACACTTCTCACTGCTCACCTATTATATAAGAGAGCAGAATTTTCATCTCAGTAATTATCAGTTGTTATGGAAATCCAGGGCATAGACAGCATTCATTAGGTTTCAAATTACATTATCCCTCTTGAGTTGAGATATATATTTCATTGCTCCTGCAAAAGCTTGTTGTACCCTGAGGTTAAAAGCATCATATAAATCTTGTGTCTTCTTCCATAACTGTTCAATCTGAAGTCCTTATGTTTCATTATCCTCTACTTACAAGTTAGACATTTGCCTTTTTTATTCCTTTGGTAGAACACTCTGAAAACTTATAATCTAATATGAGAGACTTAATGAAAAGATACCATTTCCCACAGTTCAGTTCCATTTCTATAATAAGTCATCGTTTGCATTTTAAATTCAAATTCTTTAAATGCATTGATGTCAGACAAAGAAAGAAGATGGTTAAGGTACTAAATCTAGGACATCACAGGGTCTCCCAGTGTAGTCATGTCAGCAGAAACCAAGTCACTACATTGAGAGTATTTCCTGAACATCACATGGTTTAGCCCTAACAACCAGGTTCCTATAATAAATAACTGTCAACTACAACCAGTTAAGGAGGACAATCATGAGGACTATCGTGAGAAAGGAGTTTATATATAACATTTTGGGCTGGAGCTATAGCATAGCGGATAAACTCCTTTTCCTGCTTTTTCTTTTCTTTATTTCAGAGGAAAAGACACAATGTAGTATTTTACATCAAATAATTAAATTGCAGGGCCGGATTGCTAGTATAACTAGTAAGACATTTGCCTTGTACTGACTGACCTGGTACAAGGTCAGTCGAGCCCCAGTATCCCATATGATCCTCCAAGCACCACCAGGAGTAATTTCTGAGTGCAGAAGGAGGAGTAACCCCGGAGCATCGCTGGGGTTACTCAAGAAACAAAAGAAAAAAAATCAATTAATTAATTAATTAAATGAATTGGATCAAATTTTATAGCTAGAGGGCAGTATATTTGTAGATTTCTAAGTCCTAGTGAAAGTAGAAATTGTGAGAAGCCACATTGACCACCCTAATACCTTGGACATTCCAAGGCTACCTACTATGTTAGCATCGAGAAACTGCAAAACACCTGTGAGGCCTACTGCAAGATGCCTGTGAGGCCTACTGCATCAGCAATGAATCAATTACACCAAGAGGAGTTTTCTGGGAAAAATGAAAAGGAAACTTTTAATATCTTCTACAGCTACTCTAATAGATATCCTTTTACAATATTTTTAAATGTATTTATGAAATAAATTCTGGTGGTTCTACTTGCAAAGGGCTCGATTGATAGTACAGAAGGTAGGGTGTTTGCCTTGCACGTGGCCAACGCAGGTTCAATTCCTCTGACCCTTTCAGAGAGCCTGGCAGGCTACCAAGAGTATCTCGCCTGCATGGCAAAGCCTGGCAAGCTACCCGTGATGTATCCAATATGACAAACACAGTAACAAGTCTTAAAATTGAGACATTACTGGGCCCACTCGAAAAAATTCATGAACAACAGGAGGACAGTGCTACAGTGCTATTTGCAAAGAGTTGACTTTGAATCAGCATTTTCTATAGCCTAAATAGCTATCTTTATATGTTGGAATAACATTTATTTTATTTGTACAAATATATGAGATCATATATCATTAAAACATGTAATACATGACATATTACCCAAAATTTATATAAATGTATATATTGGAATATAAGAACATATAATGCCATAGCTTATACATAACTAATATTGTCCGATAATTTTTGTAAGTATACATCATCTACATTTTCCCTTAAACATTGTATTTTAACTTTTTAAGAGACTATGAAAGTATGTTGTACGAAACATATTTATGTATAAACATATATACTTATGACATAGAGTGCAAACATATATACTTATGACATAGAGTGCAATTTTTAACAATAAGTTTAAAATGGAGGAATGCATTGAGGTCAGTTATTGCAACATTACAATAGTTTCAACCTTCTAATTTCATTGTGGATTAATGATATATACCTGAGCACATGCAACATATTCTTCATAAATGTTCCTTAATTGACTATACCAATCATTTTAAACAATCAGCTTCAAAAATAGAAACACATTCAGATTATCTTTGGAGGAAAAAAAGGAATGTACATAACATTCATCTTGCACACACTTTTATAAAACAAAAAATAAAAAGCTTATAAATACTACAGGGCATGCTTTGGGAAACAACAGAAAGTAAGAAATATGAGTTGAATTTTACAGGGTAATATACTCTCTAAAATTGAAATTTGTAAGACATTATCTAAGAAGAAATTGAAAAAGCCTGTAGCAAAATGTATACCTATATTCAAAAGGCAAATAAGAATTGGAATAGAATTGCTAAGAGAGTTAATAATAAAAAAGACCCCAAAAAAATCCCAGGAAATTGCTGTTTTAGAAATTACATAATATTTATTTAAATCATTAATCTAGTATTGGTCATCCAAACTTGGATAATAGAATTTTAAAAGCTTCTTAGTAGAGGAGCAAAAACAAAAGCCAAATCATTGACATACTTTAATTTATAAATGAAGCAAAGTAAACCAGTGTATAAAGGATTGAATGGAAGGAAAAAAGCATATTTCACTTTTTTAAAATTTATGAGCTCTGTTGATTTCACTGACAGTAGATGTTTTAATCCAATTCATACACTAAGGCTGCTACTTCTTATTTGGTTGTTCTCCCTCTTTTCTGTGGGTCAGTCATCCTGAAGTTGTTCCAGAGATAAAAATGAGATGTAGAAAATATGAACTAAAAGCCAAATGAACTTCATGGTGGCTTTGGCTATGCCAAATCAGGTTAGACACTAACTGCTTATTTATTGATTTTATTTAACTTGGGGCCACATCTGGCAGTACTCAGTGATATAAGTAGGTAAATAGGTAAAATAATGACAAATGATTCTGTATATCTCCTAGTAAATGTCAATGACACAAATATTCTTTGAAAAGTTTTGATTTGTATTCTTTATTGGTCCTGAATTCTTTATAAATCAATAGCATTCAGTCCTAACCAATGTCCAAAGCCTCAGGGAATTTCAAGTGCCTCTGAAAATATTTTTGGACCCTGTGAAGGTTAAAATACTTTGCATCCAAGCTTACTTTCCCTCTCTTTCATTGACTCCTGCTTCAACTTCTATTTAGAACAGAGCACTGTAGTACTGTACCACTGTCCTCCTGTTGTTCACCAATTTGCTCAAGCGAGCACCACTAATGTCTCACAACAATTTGTGAGACTTGTTGTTACTGTGTTTGACATATCAAATACATCACGGGTAGCTTGCCAGGCTCTGCCGTGCGGGCGAGATACTCTCGGTAGCTTGCCAGGCTCTCTGAGAAGGGCGGAGGAATCGAAGTCGGGTTGGCCATATTAGGTGCATGCAAGGCAAATGCCCTATTGGCTATGCTATCACTCAAGCCCCTAGAAAAGAGAATAAATGACAAATTGAAAATTTATAAATACTAATGACAAATACCTACAGAGACATTTAGATATCAAATATCACTGTCAACTGTTGTAAATAAAAATAAAATAGGTAGTTTCTAAACATTTAATTGATCATTTAAAAATTATGATTAAATTAATGTATGTACAGTGGTGTTGACTTTTATGGTCTTGATGAGAGTAAAATATTTATAAAAGAAAATATCAGTATTATTATTAAGAAGAAACAAATATGAAATTTTAGGAAGTTAAATAAATTAACACCAATGCATACAAGTAAATCTGTAGATTGCATACACAGAACTCAATCAATGATTTAAATATAATTGAATTTTACTGTAAAATTCAAATTTTATCTCTATGGCATCTGACCCTTTATTATAGCCAAAATTCTCTATGATAATAAAAACATCTTTTAGAAGGCTTGTTTTTAATGTTTTGAAATTTTCTACAAGGTCATTTAAATCTTGTTTAACTTTTTCAATGCATCCTTTGCATCTATAACATGTCCTATATGATGTAATGTCACTGCATAAAAATACATATCAGAAAGCATACTTAGAAAAATAATGAAAAGATGTGGAAATGATGAATTGTACTCATTATTTGCATAATGTAAGTCCAACAAGACATTAGGTATTCACATTAGATACTAATTGTATTTCAACAAACTTAAAGTATTTTGAACTTCACACATTTCAGAAATTATTGATAAATTAGAAACTTCATAATTAAAAAATATGAAGCAAATTGATAATTTGCTTATCCTCTCAACACTTTCACTCCATGCTTTGTATATTCTGAGATTTCACAATCACGTGTCATACATTAAACACTATTATGGAGTCTTTCTATCTATAATTTGACTCAATTCCTTTATACCTAAATATAAAAACATTAAAATATAAATGTATTCCTCATACTTAAAAGTGTACCTTTTTTTTTACCGAAAATGTATACTTTCTAATTTTAAAGCACAATAAGATATTGACTACTAGGCACATTCTTTTTGAGAACTCAATTAATCAAAAGTATCTACCGTCTTAGGGCTAGAGCAATAGCACAGCGGGCAGGACATTTGCCATGCACGTAGTCGACCTGCTGTTTGATTCCCAGCATCCCATATGGTTCCTCAAGAACCGCTAGGAGTAATTCCTAAGTGCATGAACCAGGAGTAACCCCTCAGCAAAGAAGAAAAAAAAAGAAAAAGTATCCACGGTCTATCTATTCAACAGTTTCTACTAGATACCATCAAGAGGTAGGAAGGATTGGGCACAAATGGCAGTGCTCAGGACTCACTACTGACTCTATTTCTGCTAAGGGATCACTGCTGCTGGAAGATGTGGATTAAATGATTACATATTCTGAGATGAATTATTTCTTATAAAAACATGTAAAAATAAGGAAAATGATACAATTTCTTTGAACATTATTATGTAAGCCAAAGCAAGTCTTATTTCTAATTTAAATGTAGAAATACAGCTAAGCTGAAATGCTTATGCTTTTTTTGTGTTTTACTGAGATTGGGGCAAAGTGTGCAATGCAGAACTAAACTAAACAAACAGGTCTATGATTAAATTTATGGAGAGTTATCTCTTGACATGGAACATCAAATTTTCAGAATATGCTGAAAAATTATAATGACCAAAAATAACACTAGTTACAACAATAAAACCTCTGCATTCATAGTTAGATGACCCTAAAGAAAATGCATGGTATTAATTGGTTACATCAGAGGTAATGAGAATGAAATAATACATGTTTTTCTTAAGACAGCTTTGTTATTCATCTAAATTAAGCTGTTTCTTAATAGTAATTTAAAATAACATTATGTCTCTTTTCCTCAACAAATTAAATATTCAGTATAATAATATTACTTACCTGCCCACACGGCAGAGTCTGGCAAACTCCCCTTGGCTTAACCAATATGCCAAATACCAGTAACAATGATGGGTCTCATTCTCCTAAAGAGCCTTGAATATGGCACTTTCTTAAAAATCTCAGGGCTAGGATGAAGGAGATGTTACTGGGGCCTGCTCGAGGCAATCAACGAATAACAGGATGGTGGTGAGCGTGATCTTAAGTATCAATTCTTTCATTTCTTTAATGGAAAATATATTTATCAGTGGCAGTATTATCTATGAGTTATTACTTAGCTATTCCCCCACTAATATACATACCATTCTTTTAAAAGTCTAATGTTAATATTCCACTATATTAATAATACACTTTATTCATTTTTAACTTATCTTATATCTTTAGGAAAACATTTTGCTTCATGATTTTTTTATTAAGCACTGAATATCTTCACACAGAAATTGCATGGTATGCATAATATTCCTATATGAAATTAAGCAAAGTATATGTAGATACAGTTGACAGAATTATCTTTGGAAACTTCTGTTTTTCAGATTTTGGTGGACAATTATCTCAAAGAATATGGAAGAAAAAATTTCTTTCTACCAAATTTATACTTTGATATTAAAAAGTAAATGCTTCTTCTATAGTGATAAAAAATTTTGGTGATAAAAGCTTAGATCATGAGGTTAGAGCAATAGCACAGCAGGTAAAGCATTTGTCTTGCACGCCGCTGACACAGGTTCAATTCCCAGCATCCCATCTGGTCCCCTGAACACTGCCGGGGTAATCCTTAGTGCAGAGCCAGAAGTAAACCCCGTGCAACACCAGGTGTGACCCAAAAAGAAAAAAAAAAAACTTAGATCACCTTTCAAAGATTTTTTTATATCAAATAGAAGATGATACATTTGTACATAGAAGTGAGAAAACAACATAAATTCATCTTGCTTCTCTAAATATAAAGGAATATGAAGCATACAATATAAATTATAGCATATAATCTATAATTAATATTCTATAATTTATGATATATGTGCTACATATGTAATATATAACAATATAATTTTACATGTAAAACATTTATATTTTCACACAAATTACACCTGTGTAAATATTCTATACAAAATGCTCTGTAGTTAAATAATTGTATATAGGTATACTTTAAGAATATGATGATATTTTTATTCTATTATTTATCCTAAGAAGCCAAGTTTCAAATGTGATACTCAGGGTTTAGTGCTCAAGAGTCACTTATGGCAGTACACAATGACTAAATGCGATATCATTCATGGAACCAGGTCAGTTGTATGTAAGGGAAACACCTGAACTGCTCTATGTCTCTCCAGCTTTCAATGTTCTATATAAGAGCAGTAAGTCCATTGCTTGACTCCCTATTATAGCACTGAATCACTGTCCTCCTGTTTTCATTGATTTGCTCAAGTGGGCAATAGTGAAGTCTACATTGTGAACTTGTTACTGTTTTTGGCATATTGAATACATCAAAGGTAGCTTGCCAGACTTTGTCATACCGGCGGGATACTCTAAGTAGCTTACTGGACTCTCTGAGAGAGGCAGAGGAACTGAACCCGGGTTGACCGCATGCAAGGCAAATGCCCTATCCGTTGTGCTATCAATCTAGCCCCGGCACCCTATTAATTGTTGTAATTACTGAAATAAAGATTTTATTGCTTTTATCCAGTTCACCAGAAATACAGTCTAAGTTGAATTTAAAAATATATTACAGACTTCAAGCAATGTAGAAATTCTTAAATGTATTTGTCTTTTTTAAAGTAGCATAAAAAATTGAATATTTTAGAGCATCAGTTTTATTTCAGGAATGTTTTTATTTTCATTCCATTAAAATATAGAAAAATGTTAGAAAATGTTTATACTAATTTTGTTCACATAAATTTGGACCTTTAAATCAAACAAATACTCTAGATATTTTTTCCACATAAAATAATAGACTACCATAGCATTGTTTTTAATTTCAGTGAAGTAAAATCGTTTTACTATTCTAAGGAAAATATAGATTCAGAGAGAGAAAGAAACAGAGAGAGAGAGAGAGAATAGAGTTTTAAACATTAGTGAAGGGCAGAAGAATACAACATGCTCAAACATACATTTTGGCAAAGCATTATTTTGTGGTAAATATACTTGAAAAATAAATTCAAGGAAATGCTCTGACCATTTTTACCTTAAAAAGACAAGATAAAAATTTTAAGATAATTATTTCAACCAATATCAAAAAGAAAGTAACTATCATCAAGGGTGAGGAGATAAGACAGAGATAATTTTATACAAGTACAATTTGTAGAAGTATTTTATTATTCCTCAAGCTTCCCCAGATAGATTAATTACTTTTCCACTTCTTAATGAGGACTCTCACGGCATACAAATGCATATTGTATGACCTTTTCTCCTATTAATCATTCATATATTAGTTTAATTTTCAGACCAACTCAAAATATTCTAGTACAAAGGAAAACTATTCCTTGCCTCTATTGGTGGTAATGCAAGTAGTGATTGACATTCTTTTCTTTCTTTCTTTCTTCCTTCCTTCCTTCCTTCCTTTCTTTCTTTCTTTCTTTCTTTCTTTCTTTCTTTCTTTCTTTCTTTCTTTCTTTCTTTCTTTCTTTCTATACCATCAGTCACCTGACAAAGGGCCTTATACATGTAGCACTGTAGCACTGTCATCCTGTTGCTCATTGATTTGCTTAAGCAGGCACCAGTAATGTCTCCATAGTGAGACTTGTCATTACTATTTTTGGCATATCAAAAATATGCCAAAATAGTAATAGAGCCATTGGGAGCTTTCCAGGCTCTCCAAGAGGGATGAGGAATCAAACCTGGGTTGACTGTTTGCAAGGCAAACCCCCTACCCCCTGAGCTATTGCTCCAGCCCCTTATACATGTGAGGAAGGTAATCTACTGCCAAATCACATCCCTTGACCTAATAATTAAATAAATATGTATTCTATGTTAGCAGCATTAAAATAATTCTCAAGGCAAGTTTTTCAATATTTCCATTATAATGAATAATATAATACATAATATAACATATTATAATTATATAATATAATATAAAAATATAATATAATTATCTCAGCAGCCCGGCAGACCTCCATTACCTCCACTATCTCCACTACCCAGCCTCCGATACGCTCCAGGATGTTTTCCGGACCATTTAGACTCGCGACACATCATAAAACACTTAATACAAGATTATGGCACCATATTTGATTGTGTTGAAATATCGTTTGAACCATGTGAACACCTGCAAGGACAATTAGAGGCCACCATAAAAGCCTCTATCCTTCTCAAAGAGCCTGGCAAGCTACCGAGAGTGTTCCACCCATAAGGCAGAGCCTGGCAATCTATACACAGTGCATTTGATATGCCAAAACCAGTAAATACAATGGGTCTCATTCCCGTGACCCTGAAAGAGCCACCAATATGGCAGCATTAAGAAGGATGAGGAAGGAGAGGCTGATAAAATCTCAGGGCCAACCAAGGCTGCTAAAATGAAGAAGGACAAAAATAACTGTCTGTACTTTCAATGCACGTACACTGGCATTGGATGCATGCATCGAGGATCTGGTGGTGCAAGCACGAAAGATCAAGTATGACATCATTGGTCTGACTGAGACCAGAAGGCATCAATCACATCACGCCATTATCTGCACTGTGGAAGAACTGTTTCTCGGAACATGCTACAAGAGAGGCATTGGTGGTGTCTGTGTCCTTGCTAACATTAACTTGGCCATAAACATTGATTCATTCGAATTCCTTACAACCTGAATCGGACGATTACACTTGAATAGATGTGACTCACTGCCGGCAGATTTTATCTTTGTTGTCTACGTACCAACACCAATTATGATGGAGGAGAAATTGAGATGTTCTACATAGAACTGGAGAAATTCTTTAAAGAAGACCACACCTTCTACAAGATCATTGTCGGTGATTTTAATGCCAAGATAGGACCGAGAAGATCAGTTGAAGAACTCCACATCGGGACCCATGGCCTAGAATGGAACTGACAGGGAGAGAGACTGTCCAAGTTCATCATGTCGACCAAGACCATCCATGGTAACTCACAATACCAGAAGGCCGTATCTAAACATTGGACAAAGGAGTCTCCTGGTGGACGGTTCCACAACAAAATTGACCACATCAAATTCAATCGACGGTCTTGCCTGACCTATATCACTGTTGTCCCAAAATTACAAATGGGATATGACCACCATCTCCTTCATGCAAAATTCTACTTCACAGAGCAGGGAGAAAAGGCTGCAAAGTTTAAGAGAACTCCCAGAACAAGCATCAACTGGGAGCTCTTTGGCACTATTGCAGCAACATGGGAAAATACCGTCGTTGACAACATTGAAGAGGAATATGGTCAACTGGTTCAGCACCTCCATGACTGTGAGAAGAACACCGAGAGAGATAGCCACAAAAAGACTCTTGTCTTCAAAAACTCTTGAGCTCATTTGCCAATGTGGCTTGGCGCAAGCCGAACCCACAAAGCAGTGCAGAGAAGCTATAAAGAAGACCTCAAAGAGAGAAGAGCAGCAGTGCTAGCAGATGTGGCATAAGCTGGGAAAAGCATTTGCAATGCCCGCTGTCCTTCACCAACTACAAGACCAAGATGACTGTCCTTCGAATTCCTGATGGATCTATCACATCTTCCAGAAGAGCAATGGAGAAGATTATCCATGACTTCTACTCGGATCTCTTCAATAGCCACGTCCACCTGCCCACATACCAAATTCTGCAGGATGGATATGTCATTCCCAAAGTTCTCCCTTCCGAAATCTGACACACCATTTTGTCAGTAAAGAAGTGAACAGCACTTGGCCCAGACAAGGTCAGACCCGAACACCTGAAGAACCTGACATTAGTACTCATCAATACACTGGCTGTATTGATCCAGAGTTCCGACCTCTGTCAACAGTCAAGATTCAGGGATGCTGTCTCGTTTGCCAAGGTGTCGAAAATCAGATGGGGCTGGACACATAATGAGATTTGGAGACGCTAAACTAGAGCCATTAATGACTGGATTCCATGGGGCTTCAAAAGATCGCGTGGTTGCCCACCTATGAGATGAACAGACAGTTTCGTCAAGACCTTGAATGATTGGTTTGAGGCAGTTATCGTTCCTAGAATGAGCAGAAACCATTGGGCTACATTAGCACGCAACAGTGATGAATGGAGACATTACTGGCAACCTCTCGAGCAAATCGATGAGCAACAGTATATCAAGTGATCAAATGAATATAATTTAAAAAAACTGTCTATGAATTTATTAAAATTATGTTTATAAATTATTTATTCACCACAGTAGAATTGAATGATTAACAATGCAATCCATTAGAATTGTAAAACTTTTCCACATACCTAAGACAACAAGTGAAAATTATACACATGAGAAAGTATAAGAACATTGCTAATAAAATAATTTAAGTTTCAGATTCATTACCTATGAAATGGGGATTGTTATAATCTTATCTATGTTGGAAGATAGATTTGAGGATTAAACAAGTATTGCATCCCATGTATCATCCTTTTTGGACTTTGTGTTCATATTATGATGAATATTATAATTAAAATCCTCAAAACATACAGTGGAATCCCCTGGCATTAAATGAATGAAATGAATTAGCTTGTTTGTTTATTTAATTCCAAATTCTTCTGGTCTTGAAACCACCCTTAGTATACCAGAAATCTCTCTACCATCTAATTCTTAATACTAAATAGAAAATTGAGGTAGAGACGATCTATAATTATAAATCTGTTCTGTTCCATGAATATTTTATTTCTATTTTTCTCCATTAAATATATAATGTTAGTCCAAGATACTCAGAACCTGGTTTTTGTAATGATAGGAATTTAGGAAAAAAATATAAAATTTTCTGGTATCCTTAGGATAGGCTGGTCCCATTTTTTCTAATGCTGTAAACCTTAGATTGATTTTGTCATAGTTTAATTGTTATGGGATCATTCCATTATATTTGTGTTTTTATATATGACTTTATTCACTCATTCAATCTTTTATAATTTTCTAAATTATAAGAAATTCAAAGTAATAAATGAAAATCACACTCTAAGAAAGCTCTCTTTGTGTATAATGATCCTTTCTTATCAAATTCTTATAACTCAAAGAATTATAATAATTTGCATAGAAATAAAATATAGCCATTGTAAAAATAATTTAAATTTTTTGAATAAATATATTTTAAAAGATGAACTTGCCATAGCATCTGCATATGCTGAATTTAAATGATGTACATAAAATTACACTTCAATAATACAATATCTGAATTATAAAATAATTTAAGAAGAAATCTAAAAATAGGAGACCAGTCCTGGAGGTATGGCTAAGTGTAACACACTATGCCAATATGTGTACCATCCCTTACTACACAAAGAAATTATATGACTTGTCTTTACATTGTGCAAGATAAAATGATAGAAAAAGACTTTTAAATACTAAATCTTTCTTGTGAAATTTCCCTTTTGCCAATGAATTAACTTTCTTTATCCCTTAAATATTTTTGTGACACACACTATAATACTGTATCACTGTCATCCTGTTGTTCACCGATTTACTCCATCAGGCACCAGTAGCGTCTCCATTCATCCCAGCTCTGAGATTTTAGCAGCCTATCTTACTCATCTTTCCCAACGCTGCCACGTTAGAGGCTCTTTCAGGGTCAGGGGAATGAGACCCGTTATTGTTACTATTTTTGGCATATTGAATATGCCACGGGTAGCTTGCCAGGCTCTGCCATGTGGGCATAATACTCTCTGTAGCTTGCTATGTGTATGTGTATATATATTACATATATATATATATTCCTCTATGATTTGCTGCCTACTGTCTTGCCCCATTAAATATGGTGTGGTAATTATGAAAAATATGTAGGAAGAGTCTAGGAATATGTTCACTCATATGTGGGGCTCAGCCCAAGCATGTAGAAAGCGGCCTGGAGCTTGGGGTATGTTGGGTAGTGGAGGTCGGCTTCCAGGGCTGGGTTCCTTGGTGTGGGGAGGGCTCTTACCAGCCCCCCTCTGTGGTACCCTGAGTAAAAACAGCCCGCCACAGAATCCAGTGGCATGGTTCTGAGGCCCTCATTTTATGCTCCCTTCTGGGAGGAGCAGCCATGAGCTCTGGAGGGTGGCCAATGAGATTATCTGCCCCTGGCAGGAGGTGACGTATGGGTGTTACCCCTGAGTCACCAGAGATTGGGGGAGCAGGCAGAGGATCTCTGCTCCCAGGTCCCGTTGAGCCCAGAGTCCAAGGTCACATAGTTCTTCATTATCTGGGTTCCAAGGAACTTTGCTTATGCATGAGGCTTGGCCTGAGGATGTGGAAAGTGGCCTGGAGTGTGGTGGCTGTTGGGTAATGGAGGTCGGCTTCTTTGGGCTGGGTCCCTTGAGGCTGGAAGGGTTCTCACTCCCCACTTTTACACATACATACAAAATATATATTATATATGTGTGCACATTATACATATTAATAGAACTGGTATGTCTAATTTCTAGTACTTTACTAAATATATATATATATTTAATAGATATTATAAATATATTAATAGATCAATACATTAAATACATTTAGTATAGTAAATATATAATACCAGGTGTTTGACCTTGCACAGACCCTCCACAATGGGGTACTGCTTCTGACAGCTGCTCAACAACCTCTGGGTGCACTCCATTAACCTCAAGGAGATTAACCTGAGGCCGTAGATGTCCCAAGTGCTGCCCAGAGATGCAGGCAGGTGCATTCTTGTCAGCATGTAGATCATTACAACAAACTAGCCTTCTAAAAATCGTAAAAGTGATTAGTGGTCACCCCAAAAGCCTTTGTCCATTTTGGAGAGCCCAGCAAGCTACCGAGAGTAACCCGCCTGCACAGCAGAGCCTGGCAAGCTACCAATGGTGTATCTGATATGCCAAAAACAGTAACAATGATGGGTCTCATTCCCCTAACCCTGAAAGAGCCTGTAATATGGCAGCATTGGTAAGGATGAGTAAGGAGAGGATGCTAAAATCTCAGGGCTGGGACTGATGGAGATGTTACTGTGGCACCCACTCGAGCAAATCGATAAACAACAGTGATACAGTGATACAGTGATAGTATATGTTTAGTATAGTAAGTATATGTAATATATTATGTAGAAATGTATTTAATTCATTAATATATGATATATATTTCGGAACTGGAGTGATAACACAGCGGGTAGTGTGTTTGCATTGCATACAGCCAATAGGGCCGACCAGAGTTCAATTCCTCTGCTCCTCTCAGAGAGCTCAGCAAGCTACCTAGAGTATCTCTCCTGCACGGCAGAGTCTGGCAGGCTACCCATGACATATTCAATATGCCAAACACAGTAACAAATCTCACAATGTTACTGGGCCGGTTAGAGCAAATTGATGAACAATGGGAGGACAGTGACAGTGACAGATATATATTTAGTATAATATTAGACAGTAGACATACCAGTTCTGTTACTTTGTATATCTGGTACTGGTTATTGTATTCAATACTTTTGGTTTGAGCTGATTTGTAAGTTCTTTAGTGTTTATTTTACTCGGTTTTGGTTTGTGTGGGGGACACACGCACAATGATCAGGGCTTATTCTGATTCTGCACTTGGGAATTGGGAATTATTTATAGTAGTACTGGGAGGACCATATGGGATGGCAGAGATAGAACCTGAGTAGGCCACCTGCAAGACAAATACCCTACTTGTTGCTCTACCTCTTCAGCTCCCATTTACAAATACTTTGTAAGTATTTGTACAGAGAGTTGGATTATGAAATGACTCTGTGTTCATTTATAAATGCATCATTTCCTGAACGTAGTCCTATACTGGGTTCTTTCCAACGCAGGGCAGTTTCTTTTCCTTTCTCTTTGATTCTCCATTCAGATTTTTCTTTTCTCTATAAAACAAAAGAAGGCCTCCTTTCCAGGTATCTAATGTCTTACTGCTTTGATAACAATTCGGCAGTGGTGAAAAGAGTGTTAATATCTTATTTGGGGTATTTCTGGTGCACGTTGTTGTGTATATATTCCAACCTTAATTCCTTATGATGATATATCTAGTAGAATTCTCTAAGTAAGTTGAGTCTACTGTGCAAAAGGCAGGTGCAGTCAACTTTTTTTATAACACCAGTCAGATTTTTCTCCCATAGATAACACTAGGAGATAGATAGATACAGAACCAGGAGTAACCCTCGTGCATCGCCAGGTGTGACCCAAAAAGAAAAAAAAAGGAAAAAAAAAGAAAAGTATTTTGTAAATTGTGATTCAATCCAATCTAGTGTGTTTGGCCATATAGTAAAATAAATGAAAACAAATAAGATAATGCTTAGGATTTTAAAATAAACAGTGAACTTGGCATGAAAAGAAGTATCATTATAATACAAAAAATATATTCACGTAAGTATGTATATGTACATATATAATTCAATTCCCTATAAACATATTCAAAAACCTCAACTTTCTTGCAATAATTTCTGAGTCCATGTTTTCCTGCGTTATCCGTTTTCTGATTATAAACTCAACATAAAGTTAATGATGTCAATTTTGATCTGATTTTAAACTCAGCATAAAGGTAATGATCTTTAAGGGACTCCATAGAATTGGTTTTAATGTACCCATTTCTTAATTTAAGCTTAGAGTTGATTTTATCTTTCTGGCATAGGTTCAAATCAGTGAGTTCTTAGATTTTCAAAAATTTGTCATCTTCCTACCTCTCTTTCTTTACTCACCTCAGCTTTTATTTTAGAACACAGTCACCAACTACCTCTTGCTTGTTCACATTAAAGAATTGTCCTCATATCAAGGATCCTATGAGATATGCTTATATGTCAAATTCTTTTCAGAGCATTTTTTCAGGTATACATGGATCTTAGATGGACTCCAGTGACAAACGCTTACCAGAAACTCATTTTCAATGTTTGCCTGTGTATTTGCAGCCGCTTTACCATCCTCTATTTTTTTCTTTCCCTGACCAGAGAAAGCAAAAACTCAATAAGATTAATTAAGGTCATTGTTGATGGCAAATTTCACTTTAAATCAATAATGTATTTCATTAGGTGATGGTGTTCTAAGGCTGATATAATCCTTTGTTTTCTTTGATGCCTGATCCACCTCACCTTAACCAGCTTGTGATGCTTAGAAAAGTTTTAGACAGTGAGAATATTTCTATCAGAATGTACCATTCAGAGTTGTAGAAAAACTAAAGTATTTTCCTCATTATATTATAGACTGTAACAGCTATTGCAAATTTGCAAATGATCAATCTACTGTATCCCCTCATCCAAATTAATGCTGATGTGATAAAGTGGGATTAGCACTGCATCCAATTTTGTTGTCAGATAAAGATAGAACAGAAGGTTATTGGAGCCAACTTTTACCACTTAGGATAATTTTGTATATGAAGATATATAACCCATTTCTAGTAATGTTTTATAATTAGCATATTTATTTCTAAAATCACTAAGATTTTTTAAATGGACACATTCTGCTTTAAAATATATGAACTCATTTATAAGAACTGATGAGAATTCTAATAGACTTTTTTTAGAATTTGCAGGGTACAGTTTTTGGAATTTAAGGGGAATGGTTAAAAAAGAATGTTGTTTTAGTCATTGCTTTACAGATAAGGTTTTATTTTCTAGAGGTCTGTATGGGTAAATATTTATTATCTGAAACAATATGAAAATAAGTAATTGAAAACTATGGTTTCTTTATCAAAAGCGTGTCACATATCTTACAAAACTTAAAGAAAAATAAGATTAATATGTACCTGCTTTTAAAACGATCTGTTATGTTCACATTTTATATCTAGAGGGAAAAAAATGTTATGGCTTGTGGCCAAGCAATGTCCTTTCAAAGGTGTCATTGTCAGAGCAAATTAATTCATGGCTCATGCTGTGCAATGTCAGCATCTATTGTTATCTTTTTTCTTCCCCCTTGTCATTCAGATTAATAACATAAGTGGTGCTATATGCTTACAGCTTTCTTCTCCTTGTCAGTTGACTTAGAATCTCCTTTGCACAAGTGATTTTTCTTCAGCAAATTTAAATGTACTCTAATACATCTATGTTTAGTTGAAAGGTATAGATGATTATTTCTCTTCCAAACTTTCTTATCAAAGCTAATTTAATAGGCTTCTTCATTTGGTGGAATTTTTTTCCCAAGCAGATTTTACAGAATTAATGTGTGGTCTTACAGTAATTTGTAATCATAATCTAGTACTAAAATTATTAAAACGGCTTAAGACACATTTTAAATAAAAATGTATTACAAATATTAAATCACTAATAACATACACCACAAATTTCCTTTACTTATAGCTTGTATTCATTAAATCTTGACTTTTTTTAGAAAAATTGTCTGAATTATATAATCTATGCATGAAATGCAGTGAAAGTGGCAAATTATGCTTTTTTTTTTAAATAAGTGTAATCAAAGTTCCAAAAAGCTTCAACATGTACGTGTTAGAATGAAAAGAAATTCAACATTTGTTCCATTCACCGCTTTTCCTTCCAGAAAAAGGAAAAGTCAGCCACCTCTGAGTCATCTTTACTCATAAATCAGGAAACTAGCAAAGCAAGACAAGGAATTTACGAAAGACATTTAGCCTTGACTCACATTTGGAAGATTTGTAATGCAAGAATGCAAAGTAATACAGTTTAACTACGTTGACAATGTGAATTTGAACTCCAAGCATTGCCACAGGTCTTCATTTTTATGCCATTTTATCCATTCTGTAATCAAAAATTTACCACGCAATGGTAGCAATCACTAAAGAGGACAGAAGTGTGCAAGGAACCATTGTTACTTGGAGCTTGGTGATACACTTTGAACTCCAGAGGCTCTTCATTGGAGAGGATTGCATGATCTTCTAACACAGCTTTGGAATGATTGAATGGATTCTGTGTTTTTCTGAATTCTCAATTTCTCTAGGAACAACCTAAATCTCCCTTTAGTGGAAAGAGAGTCTGAGAAGTAATTTTTAGCGCTTTGGTCTTTGAAAGTATAGTGAAAATGGAAAAACGAAGGTAATGAAAATTTGTTGACAATAGAAAATAACTAGAATAGAAAATATATATTGACAATACAAGTTTCAATTACGATTACTTGAGTTCTAGAAGTGTTCATTTCCATAATTAGAGATTGGAAAAAGTGGATGAAAAAGGAATATTCTCTTGGAAATTGTACTGTCTTTTGGGGAGCATTATCGTTCACAAAACCTCTAAGATTAGCGTATCGATCATTCTATCACTATACCCTAACCCCATTATCTGCTTACTTTCCACAATTGTCCTAGTGCCCCCCTCCCCTCCATTCTCTTCTTTACTGTCTCTCCCAACATGGTGAGCATTCTACTAAAGATCAGTTTGATGTTTCCTTTGTCTTTAAAGCTTTGTCTCCTATCTACTGTTTCTATTTTTTAAGTTGCTCACCATAATTTATTACATTCAATATCCCAACACTAATCCCACCACCATTACACTTTCCCACCACCATTATTTTGAATTTTCCCACCACCACCCAACCCTGCCCCAAAGGAAGATCCTAAAAAATTTATTTTGTATAGCTTTTCATGAATGATCTACTAAAAATGATCAAAAAAGTTTTACTTTCTCCATTGTTTCTTTATATACCACATACAAGCAAGATCATTTTACATCTGTTCCTCTCTGTCAGACAAACTTCTCTCCATCATAATACCCTCTAAATCCATCCACAGATCAACGTATCATGGTTTCTTTTCCAGTCATATATGTTCTTAAACACTTGTGTTATTCCAGATTTTGACTATTAAAAAGAGTGCTGCAATTGGAATATGAGTGAAATTGTATTTTCTGAATAGAGTTTTGTGCCCTTGAGGTATAGTCCAAGAAATGGGATTGTTGATTCATACAGGATTTGAAAATCTACTTTTTGAAAAATTTCCATATTGGATTCCAAAAATGCTCTATTCCATCATTCTTTCTAATTATCTTTTCCCACTTTATATTATCTCTATTTTTAATAACTTTATCATCTTGGACATCATGGTGGCAATAAAAATTAAGTAGCTTTGATCTATGTGACAAAGATGAGATCTGTAGGAGAACAAATGTTTATATATTTTTCAAAATGTGTAGTATTACCACCATAAACCCCTCACCAAAATGTCAAATTCTCTCCACCACAGTACACTGTGCCTTTTCTTGTTCTTCAATGAACTCATTCTGCCTTTAGAATTTGAAAGTGTTGTTGTATATTGTACACTCTTTTGCTTTATTTCTTTATGTACCCCCCCCAACCGCCAATTAACCCTTTTTTTAAGTTCCTTCTTTTCTGACCCTCCTTGAAAGTTTGAATGTCAGTACAAAACGGGATTGGTTCAGGGGAAACATTCATAAACATGACTGATGGTGAGACATCCCCCTTTTCACAGAGCTTCTTAGCATTCTATTTACTGTTCTACAGACTCTAGCAGAAGGCCCAAAAGGAGGTAGGTACTGAGACAAAGAACAGGAGATCCAGTAAGAAACACAAACTCTAAATCTTCAAAAAATCTAAGCCTGAGAGACTTCTCCGGCTCACAGCTAACTTGACTTTCTGCTAAGGAAAGTCTCAGTGGAAAGTATTGTCTCCTTACAGCTGGGAAAGTGGCAGGGATTTCTTAAGATGTGCTCTTGCGATGCTACTGAAAAATTTAGACAAATTCCATCATGGTATTCTCGGGAAGAAACAGTTCCGTTTCTTCTGCAGAACAGTTGTGACTGCAGTATAATTGAATCAGGAAGAGAGTCCAGAATAGGGAATTATTCATTACAATACCATTACAGCCAGAGCTTTCCTGTTAAGAGAAAATGATGAGCGATTCCTTATGTTCAGGCCTTATTTCCCAGCGTAGGAATGCAGATGTGTAAAGCTGATGCAATACAGGTCCCAGAATTCAAATGAACTAACAATGCCAATAGGGTGTTTATGCTATTACCTTTAAGGAATCCTACTTGGCATATCAAATCCCACTCCAGGGACACAAAGAATACCTTGCCAGCCCAGACAAACTCTACAGAAGAAATTTCAGTATTGTATCATATTGCTCCACCTCTAACATCTGTATAATTTATTCTATAAATATATAGAATCACTGTAATTTTAAAATCTCTCTGGTTGGGAACATGAGGAGGCATGGAGCTGAGTGACAGCAGCCACAAAGTGATCTTGGGCTGCTTGGCCCACTGAGGAAGGTCATGGGGATGTGCCCGGGCAGTTCAGGGCTCATACAATCTGCAGGAACTCTTCCGTGCATTGCAATTTAAAGTCCTCACTGACACCCACCATTCTGAAGTTGATTGTCTGTTCTTACAGACAGAAATTTCCAAAGACGGGACAAAGAAATCTTTCAGGTGTGAAGACACTTGCCTGGTATGGATGACCTAGGGTTCAATACCAGCACCACCCATGGTTTACTAAGCAGGGTCATGAGTGACTCCTGATCACAGAGATAGGTCTCTGAGAACTGTCAGGTGTGCCCAATACCAAAATTAAATAAATAAATAAAAAGGGGGATGGAATGATTGCACAGTGGTTAGGGCATTTTCCTTGCACATGGCTGACTTGGGTTCAAGTCCCAGCATCCTATAGGGTCCTATGAGCATCACCAGGAGCAATTTATGAGAGCAGAGCCAGGAGTATCCCTTGTGCACTGTGGGTGTAACCCAGAAATAAATAAATGAATAAATAATTAAGAAAGAAAGAAAGAAAGAAAGAAAGAAAGAAAGAAAGAAGGAAAGAAAGAAAGAAATTCAATATTAATGATTTTAGTTAGAAAATATGAGAGGAGAGAGACAGGAACTAAAAATGCACTGCAGGAGTCTGAGCCATAGTAATGCAGGTGGGGCATTTACTTTGTGTGTTGCTGACCTGGATTGAATCCTTTTCACTCCATATGATCTTCTGAGTCTGTTGGGTTAATTTCTGAAAACAAATCCATAAATAAACTCTTAGTTCCACTGTGTGTGGCCCCAAATTTAAATAAATAAATAAATAAATAAATAAATAAAAGTACATTCCAAAGGGAATATAGGCCTTTCCAGGAAAGATTAAATAACCTATTAAGGTGAGAGAAATCTCATGCACCCCAGACGGGATGCACAGATCCCAAATAAAGTGCACGAAATTATAAAGGGAAGAGTTGGCACTCCTCCTGAGCAAAACGGTGTGTGTGACTCCAAGACAAGATGGAGTACAGCAGTAGCTTTTTCAAAGTTTAACAATCACCCCTCCCCTCCCCAGGTTTTTAAACGAAATAGCATGGTTTATGATCATTTCATGCAAATGATGTTCAACCACGGCACCTACCCCATGAGGGCACACTTTCTTCCACTAATGCTTCAATGACCCCTTCCACCCCTAACCACTCCAAGTAAATTCAGTTGTTTAATCCATTCATTATATTAATTATTTATGCAAGTATTATTATTATTTTGTTTCTGAGTCACATCCAGACGTGCTCTGTGCTTACTCCTTGATTTGTGCTTAGGGAACACCCCAGATGGACTAGGGGTTTGCAATACAGGTTGTCAGATACACATATATATATGGAGGGGTTGGGCCAGAGCAATAGCACAGCAGATAAGAGTGTTTGCCTTGCATGCGACCAAGCTGGGTTCTATCCCAGCATCCCATCTGGTCTCCCAAGAACTGTCAAGACTAATTCTTGAGTGCAGAACCAGGAGTAACCCCTGAGCATCTCCGGGTGTGATCCCAAGAGCAAAATAAATAAATAAGGTAAAGGTAAAGGCCCTCCCGTTGATCGTCGATCTGCTCGAGCGGGCCCAGTAACGTCTCCATTGGAGACTTTGTTGTTACTGTGTCTGGCATATCGAATACTCTCGGTAGCTTGCCGGGCTCTCCGAGAGGGGCGGAGGAATCGAACTCGGGTCGGCCATGTTGGCCGCTTGTAAGGCGAACGCCCTACCCGCTGTGCTATAAATAAATAACTAAATAAAAATAAATAAATAAAATGTATGAGTTGACTCATTATAACATTAGCCTGTGGATAAATTTAACCCTTATTTATTTTATTACGACCACAGAAAACTAATTTTTTTTTATTAAAACACAATGAGTCTCTACCTCAAAGGACTGTGGTAATAAATAATATCAGTTCATTAATGCTGACATAGTAAAAATGTGACTTATAAGAACAAAAAAAATTACTAAAGGTAACCACGAATTCGATGATAATATCTATGAAGCCTCTGAGAACACCGTGACCACTTCCCGCCAGCTCCAGTGAGAGACATACCTTTCCTGTTGCTATCATTACCAGTATAAAAAAAAAGAAGGTAACAAAACCCATAATAAAACATATTAAAACCTCACCATATCCAATTTCTGTGGAAAATCTCTCAGCAATATAACTGCTGTGCCCTCCCTGAGTGTCAAATTGAGTGAGACTAATTTTTGAAGGTCTTCTATAATATTTACCAGAAAGAAACAGAATACTTTGAAATCCTCTGAGTACAATTTAAGAGTGGAGCACTAAACATATATTTTCGTAAGGTTATTTAATTACATCAAATTAGTGAAATTTCTGTGTGATTTACTTTGAAATGCTATGTGCTTTTAATGTGATCTTTCAGCATACCAACTGTCAAATGTTGGTCTTTTGGTTATTGTAGCCTACAAAATGTTAGTAAAAACCCAATTAACACTTCAAGAAAATAATTTTTACTGGTGCTAAAAACTTAGATAAATGTATGCCCTGAAAATATTTTTCCATGACTTTTCTAAAGCATTCTGGGTCTGAAGAAGAGGAAAT
This sequence comes from Sorex fumeus, assembly GCF_029834395.1. NCBI lineage: Eukaryota > Metazoa > Chordata > Mammalia > Eulipotyphla > Soricidae > Sorex > Sorex fumeus. The sequence goes on from NW_026606065.1 coordinate 39,408,614, forward strand.
AATCAGTTTATCATATATTAATTTGCTAGATTCAGTTATTCTGCTACTTATAGCCATTATAATTTACTATTCTTTGAAGCTGATTAGGTTAGGTGGCTCTGAGCCAGGCAGCACTATGAGTTCCAATTTCTTCTAATCTCATTTTGATTTCTTAGAAGTTAAATAGGGAGACCTGATGTGTGTACTCCCTAATGATGCATTCAGACAATGGTACTTTCAGAAAATCAGCCAGTCTACTGCCTTGCATTTTATATTTTTAATTGTGCTAATCCTTTTGCTTAATAGATAAGAATTAGATTTATATAATATGAAATCCTTATATGATCGTTGGTTCAGTGTTTTGTCGGAAGCCTAGGAAACAAACGTCATGCTGCTATTTATTATGCTATGCATATAATGGAAATTTAGGAAATTTTGTAGGCTATGACAAACATAAGATATCCTGAAACTAAGTTATTACTTCTTCATAATACATTAGGAGATTTAAAGGAGATAATACATGTATAACATTATAAAAATATGTATTTGGTAAGTGGAAAAAAATATGAACACTTAATATTTATCTAGACATGTTGAGAATTTTATTTTTCATCTCCTTATAACATCTTGAACAGTTTTTTTTAAATATGCTCTTATTTGGGATTGGAATTTAGGATAATTGCCATTATACCTCATTTTAGCAAAACTTGTGCATTTAACCAGCCATATAATTAAACTGAGTCTGTTACCGTCTATTAAAATTTAAATAGAAAGTCAGACTTACTTAAAGGACTACCATTAAGGTAACATCAAATGAGATAACCTAAACAGAGTATTAAGTACACTGATTCTCTAGAGCCACAAAGATTCCACAAGAATTTTTATTCTTCAGGCTTTAGAGATAATAGGTGCTTGCCAAACCCAGTTCAATCCACCACAGCTCAGTATGTAGAATCACTGCAGTGCAGGATGCAGCCTTGGAGTTCTTCCAAGCACAAAGTGTGGCCTTGGAGACTCCCAAGCACCAGCAGGATGGCCCTGGAAATCTTTAGTGCTGCAGTGCCTAAGTTTCATTGTATCCTAGGATTCTTGGCTTGACTTTTCCCAAAGTTCACTGGAATAGATGAGCTCCCTGGCTTGCTGATCAGTGTTTAGAAGTCCCCCACCTGAAAAATATCTTTTTCCCCAAATTTTTACCTCATTTGCTCTATCAACTCCTCTAGCTTATTTCATGCTGTTATCTAACTCGTATATATTTTTCATGAGTCTTGTCACCATATGGATTCATAGATTTGTGTGTTTCAGGTGAGCTCAATGCTCCTTTCCTCCCAATTGCCAATCACAGGCAGTTATGATTGTGTGTCCTTACCTTAGAATAATACTGTAAAATGAGAAATATTGAATAATTAGATTCTATATGGGGGAATAATGCTTCCAAACAATATTAGTACTATGTGACACAGATTAATTTTATTTCTTAGATTTTGTTTCATCAATTTTATTTTCTTCTCAAAGTTAGCCAAATTGACTTAATTCATAATTTAAGGAAGAATTTCTCACCTAGAATCTGAATAGTCCACCCCATATTAGGTCTTAGGATATTCCATAGGTAACATGAGAGAAAATCACATAAACAGAGGACTATGGTATCAGAATAGTGAGGCAGCTAGTTGTACAGTAGGAAAAAAACAAGTTTGAACCAAACTAGAGTGTAAAAATATTGAGAAACACTGAACAACAAAGAGAAAGAAGGTAGGAAAGAATTTTTAAAAAGGAAGGATTATTCAGACAACCACCATTCTTATTCTCAATCTTGCAATCTCTCTTTTTCACTTTCCTGTGCAAACACACAAAAAATAAAAAGGCCGGCGGTCTGGCCGTTTCCCCACTCCACGGAGGTTGATGGCGATGGTCAGGCGAAGGAAGGAAAGGAGGCCAAGCTGGTTGGTCTTAGCAGCCGTTTATTACATGGAAGAGATGTATGTCATGGAGGCCTCAGGAATCCTCGAGCACGTGCACCTTTGTTCTCTCCGCTTCTGTCCTCAGCCCCATCTTCCCCGGTTCTCTGATGCACTTGTCCCCCCAGAGAGCCCTGAAATCTCCCTTATATAGATCATAGTACCTCTAAAGGGCGCAATATAGTGATGTCATCAAAAGGAGTTACAGAAAGAACATTGAGGCGGCAAACCATACATTGTTTCCTTACATCCACATTGTTTCCTTATATCTGCAGGCCAGTAATACTGGCCTCCAGAAAGAAGATACAAAGCCAAGCTGAAACCTTTCACAAGCACTTTCACAAGCTGCAAGCACCTTGATTTGCATCCCAAAGACCAGCCTGGCTACCACCTGAGATCTGCATATCTAAGACCAGCCAGGGTTCTGAGAGAAAGGGGAAACTGTCTCAATATACTGAAATCGTTTACTGAAGACAGTTTGAAGGGGAGAAAGCAGTCTCATCCAAGCTAGGCAGGACACACGGGAAAACTGCTTCTAGGACGTGTTTCTCCTCTCCTTGTCCAACCAACATATAAGCATACATAATATTAATCATTTTGTATGGACACAGTAAGAAATACTTTGAGCTTATAGAATTGCTCTCCTAGGGCCATCTCGATCTCAGACTGCAGTGCTCAGGCCAGATATCTTTCCTATTCCTAGCAGCAGGGCCCTAGTCTTGTCGTTACTATTGGATCATGACATCATTTGCCTATGACCAACCTCTTAAATTATAGTTAAGAATCGTGGCACCTTGGCCTGGCCCATCGCGATGCCAGGGTAGCACATAACTTACCGGCTTGCCCTGGTTCCATCCAGTCCCACGTCGGGACCCTGCCCTTGGGGTGCTAGGAAGTGAGGGCAACTGAGGCTTAAGTTGAGAAGGCAGATGCCCAGGAGTGAATAATATCCAAAGCCAATTAATTCCTAAGTTATAAAGCATAATATTAATTAATTGTCTTCCTGTATCTATACAAAAGGACATTGCATTAAAGTAAACTGCTCAAAAGACATAAGGAGAGGAGAAAGGCAATATTAACTTACAGTACAGCTTCAGTGTCTAAGAAGGAAGAGACCTTACAAATTGGTTGGGGAAAGAGAGCATAGAAGTGGTTACAGACTGACAAAGTAATGGGAGTGACTCTGGAGCACTGTGATGGGTACAATCTGATAAACCTAAGCTCCGTGTACTCCAACACTCTCCCTTCCTCTCTCTCTCTCTATGCCTGTCTCCCTCCCACTCTATCTTCCTCTCATCTCTCTCTCTCTCTCTCTCTCTCTCTCTCTCTCTCCTTCCTCTTGCCCTGTTTTCTATATAAGGCCATCATACTCACAATCTGGAAGCTCTAAATTATATGGGAATGTAAATCAGAGTTTATGCATATATACATTAGATATGTGAATTTCTTGGAAGATAAAAGACACAAAAATGGATAGTGTTTTGTCTTATACTCTGAGCATAGTCCAGTTACACACCACAGTGGCTGTGGGAGAGAAGTGTGTGAATAAATATGTAACCACCGAAATGCATCAGCAAGTAGATATGCAAACATTTCGTACAAATCAAACTATTATTTATGCATTTACAACAGCAAATTTCTATTTTACCCTCAATATGAAATTTCTTTCTCTTGGCAATTTAGATATGCTTTGAACAGGAAAACTGATTTTAAGGTATGTTACACATTCTTCTCTGTGTTTCCTTACCTTCAGTGTTGGGGTCACTCCTGGTCTGGATGCTTTAATGATCTCAAACTGCAGTTTTCAACTTCAGTTGAACTATTCTGTCTCATGTCATCAAGTCTTTTACTGTTCAAATCCTCATTTGGATCTGCATAGAACAAAACAGCAAATTGTGACTAGTAGGGAACCCTGAAGAAAATCACCTTGGCCAAATGAATTTCTACTCTTATTGGTACCTGGCTGTCTTGGAAGCGGCTTGCTTGCTCTAAACAATTATTTAAGTTGTATATATGGTTCTAAGAGTAGAAATATTTCTCGTATCTGCATTTTACATCTAAAAGGAAAAAAATGCAATGCTACAGAGCTTGAAAAAATAATAGATACTGCTTTTGTTATCATCTGATTTTTTCTCACTGTTTTAGCTAACTCTCTTTCCAAACTAAATTTGTTATGTTTTTTCAGCTTATTGTTCTCTAATTAGGGCTTTTTTTTTCAGTATCTTGCATATATTGAACATTTTTCATGTGGCAACATTTGCCTTCATGTGGATTTCATCCTGGAAAACTTATCTTCTTCTTTGCTTTTACATTTCAGATGAATTACCTTTGTTTTGAGGACTTATTCAGTGCACAATTTAAGTAAAGTCTCACCAAACAGCTATTCTTCTAGACCTTGGTTCCTTTCCCAAGGATAATTTAGAACTCTTTTTGCAGTAGACTTTGATTACTTGTCTCACAAAGACATTTAATTTCCATGAAGAAACAAGCTGTAATATAAATAAATATATAGAGCATTCATTTTAAAAGAACAATAAATCTGTGAAATATGACCAACTAACATGCACACGTGCATTTCTTTTTCCCATCAAATTAAATTTAATGCAATTCACCATTTAAGAGAGGGAAAAGTTTGACACATAATATAAGAAATTCCACTTTAGAAGTTTGAACAAATCATTTATTTAACAATTTATACTTAGGAAGTAAGCAACCTCTAAAATGTTGCAAAAATACTGAGGAATGTGGGGGATGGAGTGATCATACAATGAGAAGGACACTTCCCTTGCACACAGCCAACAACAAAAGTTCAGTCCTAAGCACCCCTCATAGTCCGCCAGGCCTGCCAGGAGTCCAGGAATGATCCCTGAGCTCAGAGGTAGAAGTGAGCCATGAGAGCCACCTGGTGAGGCAAAAATAATAATAATTTTAAAAATAATAATGAGGATCTTAAGGCAATTGTAGCTAAATTTTATAATAATGTGATTAGAGATCAATTCTTTTTATTTATTGACATTTTTTACAAAGGCAAGCATAATATAAATATTTGTGCATGGATTTTTGTAATAATAATATTGTCAATTAACAATTTAAATAGTTTTAATATCTTATTTTCTAGATACTTCTCTAGTATTAATTTCTACACATCATGTTAACAATATCTTCTAAAAACTATACTTTACAATTTCTTAATTTGTAAGACTGGAAATATTTCGCTCAAAAATGTATATGCATGTTTTTTTTCCTCCACCTGAGCTGTCTTCCATTGTTCTCCAACATTCATGAAGTATAAATTAATCAAATAAATATTTAGATGGTATTTTTAGTGTCTAATCATGGTGCAAAATTCTAGTGATGATATAGTTCAACTTACCAGATTTCTGTTTGTGCTTTGTTACCTGCGTTTGAAGTTATTAGAAACCACACCTTAGAAGAAAATTTAATTGTAAGTATTTAGTAGTAAGGTATATACTTATTAATATGTAATACTAAATAAAGTACACTGTATAATATTTTTCAAACTTTGTTTTAGCTTTATTTAAGCATTCTGGTTCACAAACTTGTTCATCATACAATTGTTTTGGGCATTCAATACTCCAGCATCAATCCCTTATTAGCATGACTGGCCTTATAGCAGGCACAAAATAATTAATTTCCCCATTACAACCGAAATGGCAAAAGGAATTATCAACAAGTACTTAAGAAAAATTGTGAAAACTGTTATATCGTAGAATGGGATTATTCAGTTACTGAGGGTTTACAAAATCTTTTGTTGTGAGTGCAGCCTCTGAGCTCCCATCTAATTCGGTGCGCTCCTACTAAGCTGTGAACACTGGAATTTCTAGACTGGCTGCATCCATGGACATGAGCTGTAGGAACTCTTGCACCTGTAGACCTGGGCAGATTAGTTTCAGCAGCTTGTTTTGGCTGGTATCTCTCGTAATTAGTGAACAGTGGAGCAGTGAAGTTGCGCTGTCTCTTAGGTACTGGTGGCTGTGGGATGTGGGTGGGGCTTCTGGGGCTTTCAGAAGTACCAGGGGTGGGGGGGTGGGGAGGGGGGGCATGGGCCGGTGGTGAGGGGAAGGACTGGGATCCCCACTTTGAGAAGTCCTCAGAATTTTTAGATCAGGAACTGGTATGTCTGAATTGTTTCCTGGCTTGGCCTGTCTGCAGAGATTAGTTGTTAAGTAGTGAAGTTAGGCTGGTTGTAAGACAATAGAACCTTTGGGGAAAAAACAAAATAAAACAAAAAACAGCTTTGAGTAATTTTTTTTTAACAAATAATTCTACAACGATAAATGGTTTTAGTACGATTATTTTTATTGAGACAAAATCGTATTTCTATAAAGAAATTTAGAAGGACATAGGGGTTAGAGAGAGTTGCCTGTTCAAGACATAACAGATTTGTCAGAGTGAAAAAAATATGAATTTCAATATATAAGATTTTTTTCACCAAGAAATAACATGTCTATAATTACTTTAACTCTAGTATCTATTATTTAAAATTTATTATAATTATTTGGGCTGGAGTGAGAACACAGCGGTAGGGCGTTTGCCTTGCACACCACCAACATGGTCGACCCGAGTTTGATTCCTCCCCCCTCTCTGAGAGCAGGACAAGCTACTGAGAGTATCTTGCCCGCACAGCAGAGCCTGCAAACTACCAGTGACTATTAGATATGCCAAACACAGTAACAAGAAGTCTCATGATGGAGACGTTACTGGTCCTGCTCGGGCAAATCGATGAACAACGGGAGGACCATGACCGTGAGAATTCATTACTCATAAATATTGACATATAATTATTTACTTAAATATTTCAATGATATATGGCATAAACATGAACATATACACATATATAAAAGAAATATTTAAACATTTAACACAGATTTACATTATATCTTTTATTTCCAAAATAATCTGTACTTATTGTCATTAGTAATATTTTCTCATATATTATAATCCTTTGTTAGTTCCTTTTTGTTGTTGTTGCTTTTGTTTTTATGTTATGCATTGCAGGGCTTAAGGCTTATTTCTGGCTCTATACTCAGGTATCACTCCTTTAGGGGTTCAGCAACTAAGAGTTGTCAGAGATGGGCACAGGTCAGTTCCATACATGGCAAGTGCCCAACCCCTTATGCTATCACTCTTGATTCCAATATACTTACTATAATCTTTTTTATATGTAAGGGTTTTTGGCACAGTGTTTCTGGTATATACTGAATATTTTAGGTGATCTAACATTTCTTAAAATATGACTTCTTTTGATATTTCAACAGAACAAGGTAAGCGGAACTCTCTGAGACCTTGGACTCCAGGCTCGGCGGACCCAGGGACAGAGCTTCTCTGCTTGCTCCCACCACCACAGGTGACAAAGGGATTCTAATCAGGAGCCCCACCCTACCCTGCCCTGTCTGCTTCCATCAACCACCCAGGGATCGAATTGTGCACAGGAGACCCACCCTACCCAGATAAATACCCCACTGGCAGACTTCCACTCTCGACACTACTTCCACTACCCAGCCGTCGCCACACTCCAGGACGCTTTCCGGACCCGCGCGGCCGCAAGCGGCCGCGCGACACATCATAAGACACTAAATACCCGTCTTCTGGAATTGTCGTACCATATTTGATAGGGTTCAAATATGGTAACACCTACAAGGGTGATTAGAGGTCACCCCAAAAGCCTCTATACCTCTCGGAAAGACTGGCAAGCTACTGAGAGTATTCCGCCCGCACGGAAGAGCCTGGCAAGCTATCCGCTGTGTATTCGATATGCCAAAACCAGTAACTACAACTGGTCTCATTCACCTGACCCTGAAGGCTTCACCGACATGGCAGCACTGAGAAGGATGAGAAAGGAGAGGCCGATAAAATCTCAAGGCCGACCTAGGCTGCCACAACGAAGGAAGACAAAAATGATCGTCTGTACTTTCAATGCACGTACGCTAGCATCAGATGCATCCATCGAGGACCTGATGGTACAAGCGCGAATGATCAAGTACGACATCATTGGTCTGACCGAGACAAGAAGGCACGAATCTCAACATGCCGTTTTCGACACTGGAGAAGAATTGTTCCTCGGAACATGCGATAAAAGAGGTGTTGGAGGCGTTGGTGTCCTTATCAACACAAACTTGGCCAAGAGCATTGATTCATTCGAATGCCTAACAACCGGAATCGGACGTTTACATTTGAATAGATGTGGCTCACTGCCTGCAGTTTCTATCTTCGTTGTCTACGCACCAACATCTCATTATGATGAAAGAGAAATCGAGAAGTTCTACATGGAGCTAGAGAAATTCTATAAAGAAGACCACACCTTCTACAAGATCATTGTGGGTGATTTTAATGCCAAGATAGGACCGAGAAGATCAGCTGAAGAACTTCACATCGGAACCCATGGCCTAGAATGGAACGAACAGGGTGAGAGACTGTCTGAGTTCATCATGTCGACCAAGACCATTCATGGTAACTCACAGTTCCAGAAGGCAGAATCTAAACGATGGACATGGGAGTCTCCCGGTGGACGATTCCACAACGAAATAGACCACATCATATTCAATCGACGGTTTTGACTGACTGATGTCGCTGTTGTCCCAAAATTTCGAACGGGATCGGACCACCGTCTCCTTCGTGCAAAATTCTACTTCACAGAGCGGGGAGAAAGGGCTGCAAAGTTCAAAAAGAGAGCTCCCAGAACGACCACCAACTGGGAACTCTTTGGTACTATTGTGGCAACATGGGAAGATGCCATTGTTGACAACATTGACGAGGAATACGATCGACTGGTTCAGCACCTCCATGAATGTGCGAGGAACGCCAAGAGAGAGATAGCCACAAAAAGTCGCCTATCTTTGAAAACTCTTGAGCTAATTCGCCAGCGTGGTTTGGCGCATGCCTCAGGCAACCGCAAGCTAATGTCCGAGCTTGCAAAGCAGTGCAGAGATGCGATCAAGGAAGACCTCAAAGAGAGAAGAGCAGAAGTACTGGTAGATGCGGCAGAAGCCGGGAAAAGTATTCGTAACGCCCGCCTGTCCTTCGCCAACTATAAGACCAAGATGACTGCCCTCCGACGTCCTGATGGATCCATCACATCCTCCAGAACGGCAATGGAGAAGATTATCCATGACTTCTACTCAAATCTCTTCGATAGCCATGTCCACTTGCCGACATACCAAATTCCACAGGATGGGTATGTCGTTCCCAACGTTCTCCCTTCCGAAATCCGACACGCCATTTCGTCAGTAAAGAAGCAAACAGCACCCGGCCCAGACAAGGTCAGACCTGAACACCTGAAGAACCTGCCGTCAGTACTCATCAATACACTGGCTCGGCTCTTCACTCGCTACCTGTCTGAATGCAAGGTTCCATCTCAATGGAAAACCAGCAGGACCGTACTACTGTTCAAGAAGGGAGACATCCATGACATTGGCAACTATCGCCCGATCTGCCTATTGTCTGTCATCTACAAGTTGTTCACTCGAGTCATCCTGAATAGGATTGGCAGAACACTAGATGAAGGACAACCATGTGAGCAAGCAGGGTTCCGCAAAGGATTCAGCACCATCGACCATATCCACACGATAACCAAACTCATTGAGGTTTCTCGGGAGTTCAAGATGCCGCTCTGCTTAACGTTCATTGATTTAAAGAAGGCCTTTGATTCTGTTGAGACGGAAGCGGTCATTGAAGCCCTAGCCAATCAGGGCATTCAAGCCCAATACATCAGGATCCTCCGTGAGCTGTATTGCGGATTCACTACCAGGATCTCACCATTCTACAAAGAAGTGATCGTTGATGTCAAGAGAGGGGTGCGGCAGGGTGATACCATTTCACCAAAACTCTTCAGTGCCACCCTCGAGAACATCATGCGACGACTGGAATGGGAAGGAATGGGAGTGAAGATAGATGGTCGGCAACTACACCACCTCCGCTTTGCTGATGACATTGTTTTAATAACACCAAACATCAGCCAAGCGGCACAAATGCTGGCCGACTTTGACCGTGAGTGTGGAAAGGTAGGACTACAGCTGAATCTTACGAAGACAATATTTATGAGAAACAGCCTTGTTCCTGACGCCCCATTCGCTCTCAATGGAACGACCATCTCCGAATGCAACAGCTATGTGTACCTAGGTCGAGAGGTCAACATGACAAATGACCTGGCACCCGAGCTGCGTAGGAGGAAGAGAGCGGCTTGGAACGCCTTCAAGAACGTCGAAGAAATAGCTAAGAGGACGAAGAACCTCCGGCTCCGGGCACATCTCTTTGATTCCACTGTTCTTCCTGCATTAACATATGCCTCAGAGACCTGGGCCCTACGCAAACAAGATGAGAACGCCATTCAGGTCTCCCAAAGAAGAATAGAAAGAGCTATGCTTGGAATATCACGTTTCACTCAAATGAGAGAACGAATCCGGAGTTCTGACATCCGTCGACGATCAAGGATCAGGGACGCTGTCTCATTTGCCAAGGTGTCGAAAATCAGATAGGCTGGTCACGTAATGAGATTTAAAGACGACCGTTGGACTAGAGCTGTTACTGATTGGATTCCACGGGATGTCAAGATACCGCGTGGCCGCCCACCTACCAGATGGTCAGACTTCTTTGTCAAGGTCATGAACGATCGGTTTGAGGCCCTCCATGTTCCTGGAGCGAAGAGATGCCATTGGGCTACACTAGCACGCGACAGGGACAAATGGAGACGTTACTGGCGCCCGCTCGAGCAAATCGACGACTAACGGGAAGTTAAGTGATTAAGTGATTGATATTTCATAAAAGATTATTCCATTTTTTATTTTCCAGAGTGATTCTGAGTACATTGATTCACTATTCTATAAATTTGGAGGTTTTACCTTCTTTTTTAAAAATCTCCTTTTATTCTTTTATCGATATATTCAACATATTTAAAATGTGAGCTCCCTTCTGCTTAAGGTGCTGGAAATCTCTGATAAATTGATATTTGTGTATTAATGATTATCTGTGCAATATGTGACCAGTCTGTCATTATTTTAAATATATTTCTTTCATCCAGTTTTGGAGTTTGGCCAATTGTCCTGTCTTGAGTTTCATTGCACATTTATAATAGGACATATATTTTAACATTCTCATAAAATAAAATATAGAAATGTTTCCTTTGCTTGCAGGCTTCTTCTTGGTTTTCATTAAATACTTGGTCATTTTTTAAAAATAAATTATTGTATTACAATTATTATACCAAACATGATTTCTGCTTCACTGATATCAAATTGTTTTCTGATAGTCCATTTTAGTGCCTTTCAGCATCAGAATGACTTCTCATTCAATCAAATTTATAATGTGATATTTTAAAAGGCATTTGAAAAGCAATTAAATATAAGAAATATGTACAAATCTCCTAATTCAAGTAAATGTCAAAATGTGAAAAATATGACTGATAAATATATCACATACACAGAATGATGTAAGTGCAATTGGATAAAAAAACAGCCAACAGATGTACAATATCATGGATTTATGGTATTGTCAGGAATTTATTTTTTATTTCTTTTTATATCACCTTTTAGTTCAAAATCAGCAGCACTAAAAGTTTTCTTCTGTACTCAGGGATCACTCCTGTAGTGGTTAGGGGACCATATGCAGTCCTGGAGAGGGAACTGGATTCAACTCTGTACTCTACTACCTCTCCATGTTAAAGATTTAAAGTGAGGGAAAAAATACACATTACATAAGAAAAGAGGAGTTGTACTGCTACCTAGCTTGCAGATATTGTAGCTGAATGTCACTCATAGAGTGAAAGTGACTGCTATTCTTTTTTTTTTTTTTGCTTTTTGGGTCACACCTGGCGATGCACAGGGGTCACTCCTGGCTCTGCACTCAGGAGTTACTCCTGGCGGTGCTTAGGGGACCATATGGGATGCTGGGAATCGAACCTGGGTTGGCTGCGTGCAAGGCAAACGCCCTACCCGCTGTGCTATCTCTCCAGCCCCCTTATGAATATTTTCAGTTCTAAGTACTATAAGAAGATCAAGTTTGCCACCACTTAAATAGATTGTTATGGAAAAAAATCAGAAATAATTATAATGGCCTTGAGATCACATCGTAATAGCAGGGGTCTCCATCTAATGTGTTTCCCCCATGCACCTTGCCAATACTGCTGAGTGCTTAGGGGCACTTGTGGATAAGAAACTAAGCTAGATAGATGGACGCAATTATCTACTAGTCTATTCTCTACAAATTTAAAGCTGCAGATAAATTTGAATATACAAGTCAGTCCTGATCTAATTCAACTTCAAGCAAATAAAGCATTAAGCATCCTTACTTTATTTTTCAAAGAAAAGACTCGCTGTCTTTATCAAAAAACATTCAAGTTTAGTTTTCTGTCACTGTCATTATCATTCTGTTGTTCACTGATTTACTTGAGCCAGGTGCCAGTAACGTCTCCATTCATCCCAACCCTGAGATTTTAGCAGCATCTACTTAGGATTTCCTGGTTCACACACACTGGTGCTTGGGGACCTCCAGAGCTTCACACTGTGAGTTTCTAGAGTGTCAGGAGTCAAACAAGGATACATCTCATGCTAGGCCTTCACCTAACCCATGGGCCAACTCTCTTGCCACTAAACTGAAATTAAAAATAAATAATAAAGTCTTAACTAGGTGAACTTTACTATCACTTTTGTATTTTGTGGTTCTGAGTCTCATTTATCTTCCTTGTTCTTTAGCCTTCCATAACAGCAATAACAATAATACTAACAATACATAGAACTTCATTGGGAAAGACGAGTAAGTAGATGCTACTAAAATCTCAGGGTTGGGATGAATGGAGACGTTACTGGCACCCGGCTCAAGTAAATCAGTGAACAACAGAATGATAATGACAGTGACAGAAAACTAAACTTGAATGTTTTTTGATAAAGACAGCAAAGTCTTTTCTTTGAAAAAAAAGTAAGGAGGCTTAATGCTTTATTTGCTTGACCCGAACACCTGAAGAATCTGTTGTCAGCACTCATCAATACACTGGCTTGGCTCTTCACAAGCTACCTGTCTGAATACAAGGTTCCATCACAGTGGAAATCCAACAGGACTGTACTACTGTGCGAGAAGGGAGACATCCATGACATTGGCAACTATCGCCCAATCTGCCTGTTATCTGTTGTCTATAAGCTGTTCACTCGAGTCTTCCTGAATAGGATTGGCAGAACACTAGATAAAGGACAACCATGTGAGCAAGCCGGGTTCCAAAAACGATTCAGCACGATCGACCATATCCACACTATAATCAAGATCATTGAGGCTTATTGGGAGTTCAAGATGCTGCTCTGTCTAATGTTCATTGATTTAAAGAAGGCCTTTGATTCTGTTGAGACTGAAGTGGTCATCGAAGCCCTAGCTAAACAGGGCATTCAAACTCAATACATCAGCATCCTTCATGAGCTGTATTACAGATTCACCACCAGGATCTCATCATTCTACAACGAAGTAATCGTTGATATAAAGAGAGGGGTTTGGCAGGGTGATACCATTTCACCGAAACTCTTCATTGCCACCCTCGAGAATGTCATGTGGTAACTGGAATGGGAAGAAATGGGAGTGAAGACAGATGGTCAGCAACTACACCACCTTCGTTTTGCTGATGACATCGTTCTAATAACACCCAGCATTAGCCAAGTGGCACAAACGATGGCCAACTTCAACCAGGAGTGCGGAAAGGTTGGACTACAGCTGAGTCTTGCAAAGACAATGTTTATTAGAAATGGTCTTGTTTATGACATTCCATTCACTCTCAATGGAACAAACATCTTCGGATGCAACAGTTATGTGTACCTGGGTCAAGAAGTCAACATGACGAATAACCTGGCACCTGAGTTGTGCAGGAAGAAGAGAGTGGCTTGGAATGCCTTCAAGAATGTCAAAGAAATAGCTAAGAGGATGAAGAACCTTCAGCTTCGGGGATATCTCTTCGGTTCCACTGTTCTTTCTGCATTACCATACACCTCAGAAACCTAAGACCCACCATAACAGGATGAGAACACTATTTGGGTCTCCCAAAGAGGAATCAAAAGAACTATGCTTGGAGTATCACACTTCACTCAAGTGAGAGAAAGAATGCGTTATTCTGACCTCTGTCGGCAATCAAGAATCAGGGACCCTGTCTCATTTGCCAAGGCATCCAAAAGCAGAGAGGCTGGACACGTAATGCTATTTGGAGGTGATTGCTGGACAGAGCCATTACTGACTGGATTCCACGTGATGTCAAAAGATCACGTGGCCGCCCACCTACAAGATGGTCAGACTTCTTCATTAAGACCCTGAATGATTGGTTTGAGGCTCTTCGTGTTCCTAGACCAAGAAGATGCCATTGGAGTACACTAGCAAGGGACAGGGATGAATGGAGGCTTTAATAGCTCCTGCTCGAGCAAATCGATGAGTAACTGGATGTCAAGTAATCAAGTGATCAAGTTCCTTTTTCTTAAACTAATTAAATGACTTGCAAGTAAATGATAATGTATATTTTAGAAATGTTAATGAATAATTCATCTGGGTTAGTATGTACTTTATTTTTACTTAAACAAAGTCCCGTATAATTTATCAGTTACTACTTGTGTAATCGTCAATCCATATTCTACTTAAAAACTCCAAATTTATCTTTAAATATTCCTAAAAACTATTGTTGAGAAAATTTGCCAAATATTTAAATTGACCAAGAATGCATATTTAACATTTTTTCTATTTTATCTGAGTAAGCTCACTACTGTCCATGTTGAAAGCAAGTATTAGGGCATTATGTGTATTTAATTCATTTTTGTATATATTTAGTTTGCTGTGAAGCTGTTCTGTGAAGATAAAATTTAGACACACTGGCTTATGCTGAGCTCCACCTGATTTTTTGTATTACCTTTATGCTTAAGGAGATTAGCATTCATTATTAGTATAGAATGCCTACAGATTGCTTTGAATATCAAAAAGTGACATGCACTTTATGATACATCATAGGTATGAAAATTACTTCAAAAAATTCTCATTCAAAATTTATGAAACAATTATACAGAAATAAACTTTCATTAAACATCATTTAAATATTTTTGTTTAGCATTATATTTCTTTAAATTTTGTGGTCCAAATGAACCTTTGCAAATAATACTTTTAAATGTTTGACATCTTTAAAAACATTTTTGGATTCAAAATGCTGATGGACTTAGTATAAAAAGCACAAGTTATTTTATATTAAAATATTTTATGTTGATGAGCACATTAATTGCATATTTGAATACAAAAATATTATCACATTAAAATATAAAGTCTTATTACTAGATTTTATATATACTCTGTTAAACATTACCTTAGCACTATATCTGTATATAAGCTTATATATAAGTGATGTACATTGATAATATATACTTATTGTATATAAGGGATATACCTCAATGTAATCACCTATCTCTAAACTCCACATTCAAGAGAACAGAAAAGCCTTTGAAAAAAATTTAATGTGTTTAGCTGATCAGTTATTAAAATGCCATAACTCTACTCCTATAATTATATTTAATTGATTTTTTACATAAGATTGGCTATTCAATTTTGTTTCTTTCTCTCATTCTTTTTCTTCACTTGTCTTTAATGTCTTTAGTTTTAATCTCATGGCACTTAAAAAAATAGCTCTATTAATGCACAGATTGATGTCTGGCAATTCTGAAGTCTATTTTTTCCACCAATATATATTTTCATAAACTTCAAAAATGACTATTTTTGGAAAGCTTTAATTTTTTAATAAAGGAAACAATTACAGATTCGAACTCCAAGTGGTTGAGAGCAACATAAAATTATACAGAGATCATAAGTGGTCTTTGGCCGAACCGATGCCACTGTATTAGCATGCATTTACTGTTATTTATTACAATAGTTTTCTATTACACACTAGAGGACATTTTTCAATTATGTAGAAATGTAATATTTGAAATAACATTGGCTGATGAAAAATAAGTTAAAACATAAATCCAAAAAATACGATGGATACAATACATACCATATTTAACGTGGAAATTAATTTTCAATCTATAAAATAGCCCAGAATGATTTATACGATTTTAGTTACAGTCTAAAATAGTATTTGAGCAAATTACATATAGGTAGCTATATGAGAAAGAGTAAAAGAGTAAGAGGTAGAGAGACAGAAAGTGACTGAGTCACAGACAGAGAGACATAGAGAAAACAAGAGAAGGCAGATACAGGTCAGTAGCAGAATCCCTTATGTCTGTGACCAAATAAAAAGATAATCTGACCTTCCAAAATCAGTAGATCAATAACTAAAGCTTAGTTACTTGTTAAAAATTAGTTGTAGTCCAGTTGTCTAAAATAATTTACCAATCATTTATTTTTAAGTCACCAAGTTTGCAATGCTGTTAAAGACAGGGCTTTGCACATATCTCAGTCCAGCACCAAGCCCTCTACCAATGTTCATTTCCCTCAGTATGATACTCTCCAAATTAAGCATGGTACTCTCCATTATGATACTCTCCAGATCCAGTCATGTAGCACCAAATTCACAGGGTTTCATCTTTCCTTATATCCAAATAATTTTCCATTGTGTCTACTTACCAGCTAGAATAGATATAGGAGTGCAGATTTCTTTTCTGTATAGTTTGTATGGCCTTGGGATATCACTGTATCACTGTCATACCATTGTTCATTGATTTACTCCAGACAGTAATGTCTCCATTAGTCCCATCCCTTAGATTTTGAGCAGCCTCTTCTTACTCCTCTTTCCCATTGATTAGAGGATCTTTCAAGGTCAGGAGAATGAGGTCTGTTATTGTAAGTGATTTTGGCATATCGAATATGCCATGAGGAGCTTGCCAGGCTCTGCCATACAGGTGGGATACTCCCGATAGCTTGTCAGGTTCTCAATATATATATATATATATATATATATATATATATATATATATATATAATTTATATTTATATTTCCCTCTATGATGATGTGTTGCACAGTGAGGAATACGTTCAGTCTTGCGTGTGGCTGAGCCCGAGTGTGTGGAAAGTGGTCTGGAGTATGGAGGTAGTTGAGTGGGGGAGGTCGGTTGCCGGGACTGCACCCCTTGAGTTGGGGAGGGCTTTTGCCCACCACCCTCTGAGGCACCCTCAGTGAAAACAGCCTGGAGTGGATTACAGTCACATGGTTATGGGGCCCTCATTTTATGCTCCCTTCCGGAAGAAGCAGCTGTGAGTTCTGGAGGGTGGCATCTACTCCACTGTCACTGTCACTGTCCTCCCGTTGTTCTTTGATTTGCTTGAGCGGGCCCAGTAACGTCTCCATTGTGAGACTCGCTGTTACTGTGTTTGGCATATCAAATACGTCATGAATAGCTTGCCAGGCTTTCCCATGCGGGCACAATACTCTCTGTAGATTTCCAGGCTCTCTGAAAGGTGTGGAAGAATCGAACCTGGCTCAGCCAGGCCGGCTGTGTACAAGGCAAATGCCCTACTGCTGTGCTATCGCTCCAGCCAAGCATCTACCCCAAGGGTTGAAAGATCATATAAATCTTTCGGCCCTTGGGGTAGATGCCAAAAATTGAGATTATTGAGGCATATGGTGGCTCAATTCCTAGTTTTTTGAACAGTGTTTATTCAGGTTTTCAAAAATGCCAGACTGAAGGATTAACACTTTTTTTGTCCTTCCTGCAAAGCCTCAGGTAGTTTAGGTTTATTGGGTTGCTCCCATCACAGAGCTACAGTTCCTCTGTGTTTACTTATAACTTCTTTGTACTCTTTTGACTTGTAAATATTGGTTTTCTCTTTTTCCTAAGTCCTTTGCATAGTTTATTCAGAGCAATGTACTATTTGTATGGACACAAGAAGACAGTATATGCTATGCTTTTGTAATGTGATACTCAGTGATATTTTCCTCCTGGGCATCTGTGCTCTCACCTAAGCCTCAGCTGCCTTTACTTCCTAGCGTCCCCAGCAGGGTCCTGACCAGGGACTGGATGGAACCAGGGCAAGAGGTAAGCTATGTGCTACCCTGGCATCGAAATGGGCCTGGCAAAAGTGCCTAATGCTTAACTATAGGTTAAGAGCTTGGTCATGGACAAATGCTGTCATGATCCAAAAAGTAATAACTAGCCTTGGATACTGCTAAGGTTAGGAAAGATGATTCTGGTCTGAGCTCTGTAGTCTGAGTCTGTGGCAAGATGTTTTCAAGAGAACTGCCCTATAAGCCTCAATGTAACTCTTACTGTGTTCATACAACAATAATTAGTATTAAGATGTTGATAGAGTTATTGGACTGAAAAAAAAAAGAAAAACACCCGAGGACTTATTTTGCCCCTGGGCAGTCAGGAAGGGCTTTGAAATACCTTTTAGGAGGTGATCCCTTTGAACTTAATAGTCCCTCAGGAAGGGATTTCTTATGTTGATTTTGCTACCAGACTGGTGCAGTGTCAGCCCAGAGTGCTGGGGAGTTGGAGAGGCAAGAGAGCTGGGAACAGAGTGAGTAAGAGCAGGGCGCAAGATGGTCTGCGGAGAGACTAGCAAGGAGGACAGAGAGAGAACAATGTAGAAGAATACAGGAGCAAGCACGTGGAGAGAGCGTCCAGGCTGCAAGATGTGAAAGAATCCATATTAGGGCATCAAATTTTTGTGTACTTTAGCTAACTTGCAACATTGCTTTCTGTAAAACTGCTTGGCTGCTTTGCACCTGGGGGAGAGGGGACTTGGAAAGTGAACAGGGCATAACTTCTTTCTAAACCAAGTGTGACAGGATTCAGGTGTATTTACTGTCCCTGAAATGTATTGTCTCAGTAAAGCACCCTGCAGATTTGGGTAAAGGATAACTCAGGATGCGGGTGGTTGGGGGAAATTGCCCTTTCCTGGAGTGTATTGTCTCACTAAAGCACCCTGCAGACTTGGGTAACTCAAAATGTGGATGGTCAAGGGAGATTACCTAAGGCTTAATGATTCCGGCTATAACCTTGCTTGTTCTGACAATCGATGTACGTAAATGCTGATCTTTGAATCTATAGGCTAAGGAGTGAGGTACTTTTAAATGGATTGGTTAAGAAAGTAAATGTTGTTACAAATCTATTGGCTATGAAATGTGTGGGCCTTGCTGTAACAGCCAGTGAAGGCCTATATAAGATCCCCTTTGAAGAAGCTCGGGGCTCTCAGCCACTGCTCTCTCCGGGTTGTGCTGTGGAGCCCCAGCATGCTGGTGTAAATAAACCCCATTTTGACTCCTGCAGGAATTGTGCCTATCTGGTCTCTCTGTGCCTCCCAGGGCTAGGGAACTCCCGATCCCAACAGATGGAGTGCAGACAGATGAGCGGGAGAGACAGGAGGAGACAGGAATGATGGCAGTGTAAGACTAGAATGGGAGGCTCAGAGAGACTGGGGCAGGTGCATAGGGAGAATGGAATAAACGGCAACTGATCAACCATCCGGTTTGGTCCTCATTTTGTTTATCATCTGCCCTGGCTGGGGGAGTGACCTGGGCCCACCCCAAATGCAGGCGGCTAGGGGAAGAGTCGTTGCCCCCCACCACTGCCCCTAAAGAATTTATACACCAGACCAGTTTTACATTTTCACCAGTAGTGAATGAAGGTCTATTTTTCCTCAGTGCATACCAGCAATGTATTTTATCTTTGTCGTTATCTTTTGCAATCTGTGTTTATATTATTGGTATAAAGTGATAGGTCATTATTGTTTTAATTTGTATTTCCCTGATGATAAGTGATACAGAGCATTTTTTTTCATATGCCATTTGGTTATCTGTATGTATTCTTCAAAGCAATTTCTTTTCATCTCTCTTCACTTACCCACTTTGGGAAGGAATTGATTAATTTTTTTCATTTACCAGTGTTTTAAGTGCTTTTGATAGTACCCCTTTATCAGATGAGTGGTGTGCAAATATTATCTCCCAGACTATAGGATATTTTTTTATTTTGGTCCTCATTTCTTTTGCAGTACAGAAGAAGCTTAGTTTGATGTATTCCTATTTGTTTATTTTTGCTTCCATTTGCCTGGCAAATGGCATTGAATTATGAAAGATACCTCTAGCTTCAAAGACATTGAGATTTCTATTTTTGTTTTCCTTGATATAATTTATGGATTTAGACCTAAAATAGAGGTCTTTAATCCAATTTGCTTTGGCTTTTGTGCATGGTGTTAGAAAGGGGTCTGCATTTTGCATGTGACCAATCGGTATCCCAGAACCATTCTTGGAAGAGGGTTTCCTTTGCCTAATTCGTAATCACTGCTCCTTTCTCAAAGACTAACTGAGTAAGTACCTGATGATTTGTCTCTGGTTTAAAACTTTATTCCATTGGTCTAAGAGTTTTTCTTTATTCTAATATCACACTGTTTTGACTAGTACTGTTTTATACTACAGTTTGATATTTGATAAAAAGAAACTTCCCATCATTTATTTTTTAACAGAACTCCTTTGGATACTGGGAGCTCTCTAAATGCCTTTCAATATTGTTTGATCTATGTCTTTTAAAATGTCAGTAATGCATCGACAGGAACTACATTGAGTCAATACAATGCTATGAGCAACATCATCATGTTGAGAATGTTGATCTCTTCAATCCATGAACAGGGAACGCATTTTCTTTCTCTCATGTTTCTTAATTCTTTAGTATATGTGCTTCCAAACGAGCACTCTCTTTTAATTCTTTTAGCATTGATTTATAGTTTTGTTTTGTTTGGTTTTCTGTAGCCTGCTAGATGATTCTGCAAATGTATTGTTCCTAGAAACATATTTGTAGAGTCAGCAATTTAAAGTATAGTAACATATCATCCAACAATAGTAAGAATTTGGTTTCTTTTCTCACCTCAATACCCTTTATATCTCATATTTGTCTCTTTACTCTGGCAAGAACTTCCAAAGTCAGTGAGACTTTCAAAAATTTGACCTCAGATATTTTCAGGAAAAAATTCCAATTTGTTCTCAAGATTCTGCATTTCCTACAAACTTGTTATTTTTGTGACTTGCCAACTGGCTGGTCACAACAACTCTCTAAGAAATTCTTTCTTTTTTTTTATGTTTGCGATTTTTTTCCATTAATATTATTTACAATTTTTTGTGCTTGGGTTTCGATTATACAATGATCAGATACCCATCCCTCCACCAGTGCCCATTTTCCACCACCATGGATAATATCCCCCCATCCCCATCCCCCCATCCCCCCGGCCTCTGTGGCCGGGCAATCCCCTGTGTTCTCTCTCTCCTTTTGGGTGTTGTGGTCTGCAAAAGAGGCATTGAGTGGCAAACATGTTCAGTCCATAGTCTACTTTCGACATGCATCTCCCCTCCTGGGAGGATCCTCCAAACATCCTTTATTTGGTGCTCCCTTCTCTATCTGAACTGCCCTTTCCTCTAGGATACACAGCTGGCCTCTAAGTTATGGAGTAATCCTCCTGGTGCTGATCTCAGCTATTCTTGGGTATTAATCTCGTATTTTGTTACTTTATATCCCCCAGATGAATGCAATCTTTCTATGTCTATCCCTCTCTTTCTGACTCATTTCGCTTAGCATGACACTTTCCATATTGTACCACTTGTATGTAAATTTCATGACTTCATTTTTTCTAACAGCTACATAGTACTCCATTGTGTAGATGTACCAAAGTTTCTTTAACCAGTCATCTGTTCTTGGGCATTCAGGTTTCTTCCAGTTTCTGGCTATTGTAAAGAGTGCTGCAATGAACAAACAAGTGCAGATGTCACTTCGACTATACATTTTTGCCTCTCTGGGATATATTCCCAGGAGTGGTATTGCTGGGTCAAAAGGGATCTCAATTTCTAATTTTTTGAGAATCGTCCATACTGTACTACAAAGCAGTAATAATTAAAACAGCATGGTACTGGAACAAAGGCAGAACTGCAGACCAATGGAACAGGGTTGAATACACTGACATCTCCCCTCAATCATATGATCATCTAATCTTTGATAAAGGTGCAAGTAATGTGAAGTGGAGTAAGGAAAGCCTCTTTAATAAATTGTGTTGGCATCACTGGATGGCTACATGCAAAAAAATAGGCTCAGAACTCTGCCTAACACCATGTACAAAAGTAAGATCAAAATGGATTAAAGACCTCAACATCAGACCAGAAACCATAAGGTACATTGAAGATAAAGTTGGCAAAACCCTCCATGACATTGAAGCTAATGGTATCTTCAAAGATGCCACGCCACTGTCCGAGCAAGTGAAAACAGAGATAGATAAATGGGACTATCTTAAACTAAGAAGCTTCTGCACCTCCAAAGAAACAGTGACCAAAATACAAAGACAGTCCACAGAATGGGAAAGGATATTCGCCGAATACACATCTGACAAGGGGTTGATATCCAGGATATACAAAGTACTGGTTAAACTCCACAAGAAGAAAACATCCAACCCCATCCAAAAATGGGGCAATGAAATGAACAGAAACTTCCTCAAAGAAGAAATCTGAATGGCAAAAATGCACATGAGAAAATGCTCTACATCATTAATCATCAGGGAGATGCAGATCAAAACCACAATGAGATACCATCTCACACCTCAGAGACTGGCCCACATTCAAAAGAGCAAAAGCAACTGATGCTGGCGTGGATGTGGCGAGAAAGGGACACTCCTCCACTGTTGGTGGGGATGTCGACTGGTTCAGCCCTTCTGGAAAACAGTATGGACGATTCTCAAAAAATTAGAAATTAAGAAATTCTTTCTACCACTTCCATTGACGAACCATGAACCCAAACACAAAGGATCAGGACTGAGCCCCAAGGACCAGGACTCTCTTCCAAATGTCTTTATGTAATCCTGAATTCTCTCCTATTCTCCAAACCACAAATTCATAGCTGCATAAGTATCTTGAATGTATATTTTCTATATCCCAATGATGATGAAGCAGAGTGCAAAAAAAACCACTTGTCTTCAATGTGAAGACAAAAATCACCTATGATCAGGTACTAAGTTAGCTGAACCATATTCCTATCAATTTTAATTCAATAGGGGACTAGCATGAACTCCAGTATACTGAATTTGTAATATGCTTTTAGTTAATTATGGAAGTCTAGTCCATAGAACATGCTATACCATCTCAGACAAAGCTTCCCATATTTGAAACAAACACCTAGCTCTTCCTATGCTTAGAGCTTGCTCCTGGCTCTGTGCTCATGGGTCAATCCTGGGGTTCAGAGTACTTTTTTTTATGTAGGAGATCAAACCTGAGTCAGTCCACTTCAAGACAAGCTTATCCATTGTATTATCTTGCTGGACCCGCAAGATAAATTTTTTTGTGTGTGTGCAACTTTACTCTTCACATTTTTATCATAACATTTTGCACAAATATTTCATATAGAGGAATACATTCTGATGGTAAAAAAAACAAAGAACAAATTGGAAAACATTTATGATCAAAATATATCATATGTCTTCTATGTCAAGGCTTTTTTTTCATTTTTTGTTACTGTTTTGGTGTTTAAGCCAGCCAAAGTGGTGATCAAGAAATTATTGCTGGCAGGGTTTGGGAAACTAAATGGTGTATCAAACTCGGATAGGTTATGTACAAGCATCCTACTTGCTGTCCTATCTCTGTAGACCCAGATTTCAAGAATGAAACCTTTTTGACTAAAGAATTTTCACATAACACCAGTATATATGTATAAAAAACTGATATACATGAGACATTTTATGGTAATGAATTATAGAAAATTATTCTAAAACAAACTTTTATTACACTCCTCATATAACATCATGCATGACCTACTGTTTAAAAATGTCGTTCTGTGTGAAGTACTTTAATTCTTTCCTTTTTTAAAATATCTTGCTATTATTTAAATCTATCACGACGATCACGACCACCCTGTTGTTCGTCGATTGCCTCGAGCAGATGCCAGTAACGTCTTCTTTGTCCTAGCCCTGAGATTTTTTTTTAAAGTGCCATATTCAAGGCTTTTTCAGGGTTAGGAGAATGAGACCCAACATTGTTACTGGTATTTGGCATATTGGGTATACCACGGGGAGTTTGCCAGACTCTGCCGTGTGGGCATGTTACATTTGGTAGTCTGCCAGTTTGACCGAATTAGGAATGAGATGATAAGATGTCGGGAGCTGAGTGTGATGATCTCTGGATCCTGGCCGTTGTTGGAGTTACACGGCAGTTGGTGGGTGTAACTGTCTAGTTACTGGCAGGTCCAGTCCCAAACTGTACAGGCTTGGAGATCTCAGCCCCGGGTCCCACACACCTGGGTTCCTCTGTCAGTTCTTTTATGCGTGAGGCTCATCCAAGTGTGTGGAGAATGCTCTCAGCATGGTCTTGGCTGGGCCTCGGTGGTCTTCAGCTGTTGGGCCCTGGTGGAGACAGTCAGGCATAGGGTAGGAGACTCTGCCTTGTTCTCTCCCAGGAGCTGAGGGTGAATCTATACCATTTTAAAATGAATCTCTAAGGTATTGGGCTGGAGTGATAGCACAGTGGATTGGGCATTTGCCTTGCACGCCTGACCTGGTCAATGCCCGATTCGATTACTCCATCCCTACTGGAGAGCCTGGCAAGCTACCAAGAGTATCGCATCCGCATGTTTAGTAAGCTCCCCATGGCATATTTGATATGCCAAACACAATAACTACAGGTCTCAAAATGGAGAAGTTAGGAGGACCGCTTGAGCAAATTGATGAACAATGTGAGGACAGTCCTACCGCGCTCTAAGGTATTACAGTTGTTTTTATTTTAAAAATTTTATGACAACACATATAGTATTTGTGATTATAAGTTTTTCCATTTCTGCTTTCAGTAGTGTAAAGATTTATATCTGAGAGAGGCTTAAGAGTTGGCAATGCATTTTTTTATCTGAAAAAAATTTTTTCACTCATTTAGAGAATATTTTAAATTATCATATGCAAACATCCATCATTGAGTGTACTAGCCATTTTAAATATGTCATCAGTTCAAATGGTGATGTTCCATATGCAAAAGCTATTTTGAAAGATCATCAGAACATTATTATCCTTAGGTTTCACAACAAGTTTTCGAATATTAAATCTTCAGGTAATAAAAGCTTTATCTATTAGGGCTCAACCTAATCTTCAACTTAATCCTTCTCCTTGTGATTCTTTCTTGTCTTAAACATATTACTTTTTAAAAAGTATCTTCTATTTTCTTTTAGAATTAACTTCTTTTTATCATTTTTGAAGTAATTATCATATTAGTTCTAGACTTTTTTCATGCTTTTTAACATAATGAGGCTTTTCTATTTTTGTTTCAGACAGTAATTTTAAACATAGGTAGGTCTTGAATTATGTCAAATGCCTCATTGCTGAGAGAGCACACATTTTTGTCCAGTTATTTAATAAGTAGTAAATTAAATTCATTGGTATTCAAGTGTTAAAAAATTTTGCATTCTATTACGAACATCTCAGTAATAAATTCTACTTAGTAAATCTGAATTCTCTTTTCTGTATATAATTGAAATCACTGCAGTATTTTCTGCTTTGGGGGAGCTTGGCAAGCATCCACTGATGCTCAGAAGTAGCTTGGGCTGGATTCAGGAGATTGTATGTGCTGTAAAGCCAGTTAACATGAGACGCAAATACCCTTACCTCCATGTACTATCTCACTATTTCCAATCCTGGCTTTTCTTATGGTTTAATTTCAGTTATAAATGTCTGGCATGGCAGAGCCTGGCAAGCTACCCATGGCGTATTTGATATGCCAAGAACAGTAACAGTAACGGATCTCATTCCCCTGACCCTGAAAGAGCCTCCAATATGGCAGCGTTGGGAAAGATGAGTAAGGAGAGGCTGCTAAAATCTCAGGGTTTGGACAAATGGAGACATTACTGGCACCTGCTCAAGTAAACAGATGAACAACAGGATAACAGTGATACAGTGATATAGTGATAAATGTCTAAAGAAGTTTATAAGTCTATTTATACATTTTTATTAAGACTTTCATAAAAATAAGTTTTTCTTAGCATAACATTTTACTAATAAAAATGTGACTGAAGTTTGGAAAAGTTTTTTTAACAATTTTTTTCAATTAACGTAGAGTTATTAAGATTTTCTAATTTTCCTGCTGTCAGTTCAGCAAACTGTCTTTTCTTATTCCTCCTCTGATTGCTCCAACTAAAATTTGGTCAATTTTTTCAGTTTATTCTAAAAAACTGTTCATTGCTTGCAAATTTTTATTCTTCATATTTTTCTGTTTTCTACTCCGTTACTTACTACCTTGGTCATTATCATTGCTTTCCTCCTATTGAATTTGGTTTACTTCCTGGTGCTAGATATTTAAGCTGTCTGTGCTACAATAAGCCATTATTTTGAAACCTTGTTTCTTCTCTAAGTATTTAAACTATGCATTAATTTGGGGGAATTCTGTTAGTTACATTCTAAAAATTCTGGATCACTTTTATTTTATGTTTAAAATATTCTCTAATCTCCAGTGGGGCGGAGCGATAGCACAGCGGTAGGGCGTTCGCCTTACAAGTGGCCAACATGGCCAACCTGAGTTCGATTCCTCCGCCCCTCTCGGAGAGTCCGGCAAGCTACCGAGAGTATTTGATATGCCAAACACAGTAACAACAAATTCTCCAATGGAGACGTTACTGGGCCCGCTCAAGCAAATCGACGATCAACGGGAGGGCCTTTACCTTTTACCTTTACCTTTAATCTCCAGTGACTTTTTTTTTTAACATATAGATTACTTAGGATTTTGTTGTTTAAAAATTATTTGAAGATTTTCTTAGGTACCATTAGATTATGGATTTTTTAATCTAATTTTCCTAGCTTCTACAATGAGTTAACGTTTTAGTGAAACTATGGATAGCATATATCTTGTACATTTGCAATATTTGAGCCACATTAGCATCTTTATTATGATCTATCATGTGATTTTTTTTCTAATGAGCTTCAAACTTGTACACTACTTTTTAAAACTACCTTTGTTTTACTGTTAAGTGTGGTACTTTATAAATATCAAACACACCAAATTAATATTGTACTGTATATGTCTTCTAAATACATTACCAGTTTTTTCCATCTACCTGTTCTATTACTTTATGATATCAGAGTGCCAACATCTCTAATACAATTCTGTTTTTTCTCCAATGTCATTTTCAATGAAAGGTTTTATTACTTTTGTTTATTCTTTGGGGCCACACCTACCAGTGCTCAGGGCTTTATTCTGGCTTTGGAATCAGTGGTCAAGGGGCCATCTCGGTGCTGGGGATCGAACCCAAATTGGTCATCTAAAATGCAAATATGGTACATCTGCGTGCTGTACTATAGCTATGACTCCTTTTCATTGATTTTTCCCAATTTATAGTCATGATTATATCGACATCATTTTTACTGCTTTGACTATATTAAAATTTTGATGATTATTCTGAAGTATAATACTGACTTTCAAAGATATTCATGTCTGCATGTCAAGATATCATGAACATATTTATCTCCATGGGAAAGGGGATTTTGTTGATGTAATTAAGGTGAAGGTCTTAGAGATAGAGAAATTAACCCTGATTTTCCAGGTAGGCTCAGTTTAATTACGAGTCCTTATTATACAGAAACATGCCTTCATTGACTTAATGAGAAAGTGCAACAAATGGAGTTTAGACAGAGACAAGGAGAAAAACCTGCAACTTACATTTGATAACTTTGAAGATGAAGGAAAGAGTCTTTAAATATGAAAATGAGATCTTCACTGAATTTTACAGGAAATTAATTTTAGCATAGAGCACCAAATGGGAACTGAGTCTATTAATTCTCATCTCCTTGTTATGTTTTGCAGAAGTATAAAATGTTTCACAATCACGATCATAATCGTCCAGTTGTTCGTCAATTGCCTCGAGCAGGCACTAGTAATGACTCCTTCTTCCTAGCCCTGATATTTAAAAAGACACATATTCAATGCTCCTTCAGGGCTAGAAGAATGAGACCTATTACTGTTACTGGTATTTGACATATTGAGTAAGACACGGGAAGTTTGCCAGACTCTTCCGTGCAGGCAGGATACTTTCAGTAGCCTGCCAGGTTCTCCAAAGTAAAAACGAGGTAATAAGATGTCACATTTGTGGCTGTGCGCTTCTGGGAGCTGGGTTTTATAGGCTCTGGGTCTTAGCTGTTGATGGGACCACCTGGCACTGGCCGCAGCTGGTGGGTGTAACGCCTACCTACTGGAAGATGGTGAATTTGGGTGGAGAAGGCCCAGTCTCAATCTGAGCAGGCTTGGAGATCTCAACCCCCGGTCCCGCATGCCTGGGTTCCTCTGCCAGTCAGTTCCTTCATGCATGAGGCTTGTCCAGATGTGTGGAGAGTGGTCTCAGCATGGCTGTGACTGGTTCTGGGGGTCTTCAGCTACAATGTAAACATTGTAAAATGTTTACAATATTTTAATGGAACCATTGAAAATGAATACATATAATTGATTAAATGAACTCTTATTTAATGGCAAGTCACCTTTAATGATTCTTCTTGTTTATTATTTACTTAATTTTTTATTTATTGTTTTTGGGCCAAATCTGGCTATGTTCTGAGCTTACTTCTGACTCTGTGTTCACAGATTATTTATGGTCATGCTCAGGGAACTTGATGTGATGTAGAGGACCAAATTGGGGCCAACCAAATGCAAGACAAGCACCTTATCTGTTATAATATTTTTCTTATCCTCTATTGGTTTATATAAAAAATAAGACCCTCAATTTGTTTTTCTATGTACTGTGGTGGTTTTTTCTGATATTTCACTTCATTACATATTAATCCATTATATATTTTATAATTTCATTTTGTTTAACCCTTTTCCTTTCCTCTAGTATGTTCATTATTTTATAAAAATCCACTATTCTTGTATTCTTGTTATTTTAAATTTTATCTAGTATATTATTAAAACCTTGTGATAATTTCATAGCCATAGACATGTTTTATTCTTATTTGAAAATTCATAATATAATAATTTTCTCTTAAAATACATTTCACATTTGATTTTATGTATTGCAGAATGTTTGAAAAATTTTAAAACAACTATAAATCATATTTTTAAATTATTTTCTCTCCCATTTATTTTTATTAATATTTTTCCAGTTAAACATGTTTGCCTCTTTACTTTGAGAATAATTTATAGTTAAATGTTTAATGTTAGAAATGTTATGTTATTGAATGCCTAGATATTATTTTATTAGGTTACACAATTTTGTTCCAGTAAGTATTTAAATATTGTGAATTAGCTTGAGCCTTCTGTAGTATATTTTAATCTGTCCATGCATGTTTTTAGACCTCTTTAAAAACATCTCTAGCATAGTGTTTTTGTACATTTTAATGACTACTTACATTGTTCAGTGATATTTCTTATGTTTCTTTTTAGCACTATTATACCTGTGTTAGGTCTCAATAGTTTTAATTCATGAAATACCATCATTTTGATTTATGTTTCATTTTCAATTATGGGTGATGTTATTTCCTTAACAAAGTCAGGTTACTTATGAATTTTCAACAGAAGATGGCTAAACAAATAATTTGCTTGTGATTCTCACCTTTTAAACTTTTGGGACCAGAGACAGCTTGGAAAGCTGAGCATAAGCTTTGCATGTGGGGATGTGAGATCAATCCCCAGAAACACTTTACCTTAAGCATTCTTGTTAGTGACTCATGAACACAGAGAGGTAAGGTGAGAAACCTGCAACTTGCATTTGATAACTTTGAGGATAAAGGAAAGAGTCTTTGAACATGAAAATGGGACCTCCAAGAGCAGTGCCTGAACACCACAGAGCACGATCTCTCAAGTAACAAATAATAAATATAGTCTAACTTTTGAGAGTAAAATTATTGACATATTTTTTCTAAATTCTTCTCATATTTATTTATATGAGGTGAATCACTGGATAACAGAATTGTTACAGTTGCCAAAATATCATATTTTATTTTAGTTTGTTTGGCTTTGCTTGAGAAAGCAAAGCACTATTAATGAAGCCATGTGATGGCTATGAATGTAAGTTGCAGTGCCAGGAGAAATAAATGTGTTAAGTACAAGAACCCACACCAATAGGAACATTTTATCTTGGTAGTTTTAAGCTCTGGTATGATTTGAAATACAGGTTTAAATTATTTAAAGTAAATAATAATAGTACTTACTCTAATGCAATTTAGGCTTAATATTCTGTATTTAACTTTCATATTCATATGTTTATACATGTTTTATATGTGTATGGATATTCCCAAACACTCATCACAATATTCCTTTTGTCATGCATTTGGTGAGCAGAAAGCTGCAGAAACACTCAATTTATCTTTAAGTGGTATGTGCTCAAGAAGTTGTGAGGAAAAAAGAAAACAGCTTAAAAAAGTCACCCACTTCCTTCTCTCCATTCTCTGAATGGTTTTAGAAATCAGCATAAGTGGTGCATTATAAAGACTTCTCCTTAAGGTATAGAGTTTGGCACTGTGAACCTTTGACCTGGCCATCAGAAGTTACTGATGCTATTAGGCAGCCCTTGATTTTACAAATAACACCCTATCAATTGGGTTCTTAAATACAGGAGTTTTAGTAGATGTATGATACGGTCAAAGGCATTTGCCCACTATGAGGCATGTTTCATTATATGCAATTTTTAAGATGTCTGTGGTGGATGAAAACGCATGTGGAGCCCCACAATTGAGTGAGTCTATTGATTGTGAACCAGTATCATATAAAAGAACCATGCTCCATGTGGGGAAAATACTTTATAGTGTCACAGAATACCAAGTGACTAGCTATGAGACAAAGGAAGTTTTGTCATGTCAATAATCTTCTGTTGGTTCAGGAAGTTTAAGAAAATCGCATAAGGAAAAGTCTTAGATGACTGTGTGACCTACTTATTATACATACATGTACATATATAAATGTGCATATATATGTATATTTCATTGGTAATTAAATGCAATCCTATCTGCATTCGATACAAAATTTCTACAGCATAATATACCATATTTAGGTAACTTTGTTTTCCTTTCTCTTTTTGTAATTAATATGCACTTTGGGGACTTTTCATTTTTTCAGAAGATAACCTCTCTACTTCAGGTATGGAAAATAAGGAAAAACATAGGAAACTACCAACCACTGAAATATAGTGACAAGATCACCTCTGTTTTCTCCCCACAGGATTCACAGTCAGTCTTTCTAATTGAGCCCACTGAACCCAAGTCCTGGATGTCAGTGACCACAATCAAATGGTTCATTTATCACCCAGACTCCTAATGTCTTCTACACACACTCTTAACCTATTTTTATCCCTAACGTTCAAGGATATTTACTGTACTCCTTGAACTTGAAGTCAATCATTAGTAAATCTTGTTTTTAATCTGAAATTTCCTTAACTTTCTTCTTGCTTCAACTAAAATATCACTCAGTTCACTGATTTCCTGGGTTATGTTTCCTCACAGTCATACACATATATTGTTTTTCCCAAAATAAATTTACTAAAATATTAGAAAAACTCTTCAAATAACCCAAAGATGCAAAACATAGAGAAAATAGGAAATACAACATAGATGCTATGTAATTACTTATGTAAATGATATCTGAATGGAGAAACAATTATGTACAGGCCATAAAAGAAAGCTCCCTGTAGTGAATATTTTTAATAAATATTGTTTACATTCTTTCTTTTAAGGATTACAAAGAAATAGAATTTCAAATATATATTCGCAAAATATTTCCTAATGTATCAGATTTTCTAATGCCTAGAAAGTGTACTTAAGATAAAGGTTAATGAACTGATTTTATTACTTCTGCAATACCTAGAGCTATTAGATAGTTGTTTGAAAACTGGCAGTGTAGATTAAAAACAAAATTAATATAAATTAAAAAACAATGTTTAATACTATTATTCCCTGAAAGTCTCAGAAGCAGCATAATGAAAGCCAAATTATTTTGTGTTTTACCTCTCATTGAAGTTTTGGTTAGTAAAATATGGAGATTAATATTAATTGAATTATTCAGTCTATTAAACCTATTTTATCATCAAGTGCTTGCTTAAAGAACTACTTGGAATGGAGTAATTTTCCTTGTTTACAAATTTTGTGGGAGGACAGTGTTGCGTCCAACCTGGTGATGTGCCAGGTTTACTCCTGACTTTTGCACTCAGTTATTACTTCTGTCAGTGCTCTAGGTTTTATAGGGGGTGCATGAGCTTGAACCTCAGTTGGCTGAGTGCAAGGAAAACACAATTCCCTCTGTACTACCATTCTGCCTCCTTAAATCTTTTATTTTGGGGTTACAATCAGTGATGCTCAGGATTTACTCTTGACTTTGTTGTCAGGAATCACTTCTGTAGGGGTCAGGGGAACATATTGGTGTTGGGACTTGAACCCTTGGTCAAGTGTATGTAAGGCAAGTATCCTAGTCAACGTACTATTGCTCTGGGCTCTACGTTTACATTTTGAAGGCCAAGAAATTAAAAAAAAAATGATGTTATCTATACTGCTTCTATTTCTGTACAGAAATTGTAAATGGTATTTTAAAAGTAAATGAATATGTCTTCACTGGGTCAACTTGGAGGGGTACAGGTTGAGTTTCCCTCCCTGCCCCAGCAGAATCTCAGCAGCCGAAAACCTCCAGAACCCAACTTCATAGCCATGATCAAGACCAATCTCCACAGGCTCTGATGAGCCACATCTATGGGGGAACATGTAGAAAAACCCAGGCATGCGTAACCCGTGACTGAGATCCCCAGCCTCGCTTGCAATGGGACTGGGCCTTCTTCCCCCAGCTCCCCAGTTTTCCAGTATCTTGGCAGTCACACCCACAAATTGCCTCCAGCACCATATAATCTCACAAATGGCCAAGATCCAGCAGAGACTGAAATAAAGCTCCCAGGAGAGAGGACACAATGTCCTGGGCGCGGCTGCATCTGTGGCTGCACGATTTCTT
This sequence comes from Sorex fumeus, assembly GCF_029834395.1. NCBI lineage: Eukaryota > Metazoa > Chordata > Mammalia > Eulipotyphla > Soricidae > Sorex > Sorex fumeus. The sequence goes on from NW_026606065.1 coordinate 39,441,416, forward strand.
ACACTATAGCCCACTTATTATCAAAAGCAGCAGCCCACATTGGTTTGGGTTTAACATATATGTTTGTAATCTCTTGTACAAGGGTTTAAATGGTTCAATGATGGAATACAATGATCTTCACAGACTTAACTCTTATGGTGGTGGGAAGGTGTAAGGTGGTAGGATTGGTGTTTGAATATAATCTGTAATGAACTATTGTGAACAACTTTATAAAAATAAAATAAATTTAAAAAAAAAACAAATAAATTATATGGGGAATTTGTCACTTTTTAAGGGTGCTAGTATATCTTAAACAAACCTCTCCCTTTTTTATGTCAACTTGATTGTACATCTTCCTTCCTTCCTTCCTTCCTTCCTTCCTTCCTTCCTTCCTTCCTTCCTTCCTTTCTTCTTTCTCTCTTCTTTCCCTTTCTCGTTTTTCTTTTTTTTTCTTTCTTTTTCATATGTTCTAAATACCAAGAATTTGTTAAACTTAGATTAATGGAGTTGAATGAATATATTAGAATAGATAAATGACTCCATGTATATAAAAAATGATAGTAAAAAAAAGTAGTACAATGTTAATTTATTAAGAGCATATTTTTTCTTTCCACAATTTTTATTTTATAGAAAATAAAGTGATTTTTTTTAATTCACTGTGGGCTGGAGCAATAGCACAGCAGGTAGGCCGTTTGCCTTGCACGTGGCCAACCCAGACAACCCGAGTTTTATTCCTCTGCTGTCTCAGAGAGCCTGGCAAGCTACGGAGAATATCTCACCCTCACAGCAAAGCCTGACAAGCTTCCTGTGACGTATTCGATATGCCAAACATAGTAACAATAAGTCTCACAATGGAGACATTTACTGGGCCCGCTGGAGTAAATTGATGAACAGCAGGAGGACAGTTCTACAGTGCTTTTTATTCACTGTAAACTGCTAATATTACCATTCCAACTGAACGCTTTGTTTTTGTGTAAGACCAATATCAGCCACTACTTTTTTGAATAGTGGTACCTAAATTTCTACTATATTCTTTTCCCCCCACCCCATTATTACAGTATAATAATGATATTCAAGTGATCAAGCTAATAACAGCATAGGGATGAACTCTAAAGGTTAAGAGACAGAGATGCCATACACATTTAGGTTAGTAACTTTTCTAATTGTTGCTGTGCTTACAGCACCCCTTAAATTGCTTTTACAAAGTAAATAATAGAATATTTATACCAACTTTTTGCTGTGTCAGTTATGTTTGTCTTTTCCTTTAGGCTGATATAGTACTTAGTATTTATTGTCCCTTTAAACACAGTAAAGGCCCTGGAGCGATAGCACAGCGGGTAGGGCGTTTGCCTTACAAGCGGCCAACATGGCCGCGGCAAGCTACCGAGAGTATTCGATATGCCAGACACAGTAACAACAAAGTCTCCAATGGAGACGTTACTGGGCCCGCTCGAGCAAATTGACGATCAACGGGAGGGCCTTTACCTTTACCTTTTTTAAACACAGTAGGGGCTGTAGAGATAGCACAGTGGTAGGGCATTTGTCTTGCGTTGCAGCCAGCCTGGCCGAGCCAGGTTTGATTCCTCTGCCCCTCTCAGAGAGTCCAGCAAACTACCGAGAGTATCTCACCCGCATGGCATAGCCTGGCAAGCTACCCGTGGCGCATTCAGTATGCCAAACACAGTAACAACAAAATGGAGACATTACTGGACCCACTCGAGCAAATCAATGAACAATGGGAGGACAGTGTTTTGTTTGTTTAATCACAGTACCCAGAAGTTTTGAAGGAGTATAAAATAGATCAAATGTATCAAGCAGTCAATTACATAAATTACCTAAAGTATAAACTATACTTACATAAAAATTTATCTAATAATTTAATTTTTTATAAAAGTATGATTTTTTTTGGATACTAATGTGTTTGATGTTTTTACCTTATTATAAATTCATTGTATTCTTTTTCTATAGTTAAATTTCTATAGCTAAATGTTTGTCTTCATAATGAATTTTTGTATATTTAGAAAGAACAATATGACATAACAGCCTTCAACCTAAACAAAGCTGATACTGCCTCTTGTTATTTCACAAAGATAGTGCAAGGCAAATCTCAGTTTAAACCTGACAATTCACATTGTTCTATGTTTGATATAAATAATACATGTTTAGAACTTTAGAAACAGCATATTTACTCTTTTTCTGATGTGTAATGCCCCTTGCTTTTAATATTTTTCAATTGTAGCTATGTATTTTGCCAATTACTTTTAGAGGACACACAGTGTTCTAGTTAAAAGATTATTCTCTTTCCATAAAATAATGGGTATAACATTTTGCCCTTAGTTAAGTGGCACTTGTATGGTCACATTAATCAGGTCCAATTACCTTGACCACTTCAGACAAACATTTATTTAGCTATAGAAAAAGAATACCAATGAATTTATAATAAGGTAAAAACACCAAGCACATTATTATCCAAAAAAGTATCATACTTTTATAAAAATTAAACTATTAGATAAAATTTTATGTAGATATATTTTATAGTTTAGGTAATATATGTAATCGACTGCTTGATACATTTGATCTATCTTATACTCCTTCAAAATTTTCTCAAAGAAAGATAGCTAGAAGGAATTGGGATTCTTCAGTGGAACTATATTAAATAGTCTCTCTTAGTTAAATTGTTTGCCATTCTGCATTTGGTGACCTAAAAATGGTATGATACATATCAATACATAAAAATACAATTGTATTATTTTATAATGTAAATTAAATAAGCACAAACTTAAATACAAATGAATAATAAAAGTAAGGAAACCCATTCTGCTATTTGGAATAAAAAAATATATCTGAAAATTTCAGTTGTGAGAAAAAATATTATTTTGGAATTCTACTCAATATTAATGGGAAGTAATAATGTTAACATATTATCATAGTATTTTGGTACTTTGGTTTTTCCTTAAGTATCAATGAATTAAAAAAATCAAATGTATAATAGTATATAACTATGTCAGAAATATAAAATTCATGATGAGAATTTTATGCTACTTTTATTGGTTTGAGCTATATTACTTCTCCTATGGTTATTGATGGCATAATTTACTTATCCTTGATCTGGGAAACAGCTTTGATTGAAGAACACCACCCACACTACTCTTGTGTTTGGGGAAATGTCCTGTGCAAGGAGCTATTTGTAGGGCTCATGGGTTTCCCGTAGCTTAGTACTTAACAAGGCCTTGCATAGTCCCTGAAATGTCTCTCCTTTCATCTCCTAAGTTATTAGCTGAAATGTTTTGGCACACTTATCAATGGAAATAAAATATTGATGAATGCTGAGCTTTTCTTCTTTTCTTAAAGTCCATATTTATTAATCATTGTCAGACAGAGTTCTCAAAACTCTTTCTTAATGATCCTTCTTGGAGAATAGACAAGTCTCAGCAGAATTTTTTCACCCTCATTCAAATCATATCACCTTTTCATTACATTTCTCCATTTTCACTTATTTCTGAGCATATTTTCTCCTTTCCACATAAACAATGCTTATGAGATGTAATATTTTTTCAGAGTTCATTTTATTTTAGTAGTAGTATTTTCAGATAATATTTTCTCATTTAAGTGTGGTCATATAATTGTTTAACATATAGAAAACATGTATTCTTAAATATATGCATGTGAATTATGAATATATTTCTCATTTAACATAAAAAATCAGGTGCCCTATGCTATATTTGTATCTCTTTTGTAAATCTGGAAAACAAAAAATTTAAATAATACAAAGGAAGGAATAAAAAGAAATAATCAAAAAAAATAATCGGAAGGAAGGGCTGGAGAGATAGAAATGTGGTTAGGCCACTTGCCTGGCACGCTATGGAATAGGTTTCATTCCCTGTACTGTTTATGATACCCAAGCACCTCTAGGAGTGGCCCTAAAGTATAGAGCTAGGAGTAATCCCTGAGCACTGCTAGATGTGGCTAAAAGATAAGAGAGAAAAACATTCAAAAGTATATTTTTCAGGTATATCCAGTTTATGCATCTTATATGGAAGGGTGGGGGGACTTGTGGGTGGGTTCGGGCGACATTCAGTAGGGCTTGTAATTTCTCCCAGCTATGTGCTAAGAGGCTATTTCTTTTCTTTTTTTTTTAAATAAGAGGTTATTTCTTAGGTTTGGTTACAGAGGGCAGCTGCATGCAAGGAAACGTATAATATTTACACCGCCTCTCTAGCTCAAAGACTCTCAGAATGACAGCAGAACCAAACAAAACAAAAATGATTATTGATATAAGATAAACACCAAAACTTCCTTACTTTGAAGCAAAAACTTTTAATATGTGTAACTACTTACACAGACATTGATTAGTGCAAGGAAAAGATGCTAATTTCTGAGACCACCTCAATATATAGCCGATCCATTTTATAAGCTCTCTCAGACAAAATTGCAACCTAATATCTATCTTACACACTTTCAGAAGTTGCTTTATAATTAGCAACTTTAAAGTATCTCATACTCAGAACAAATACAATGTAAAATGGTTAAAATGATTATTTTAAAGGTAAACAAATTATATTGTAGATTGAAAAGGAAAATGATAAACAGACACAAACAGAGTTTTGGATGTGAAATGTAGTTATATAATTAAAAAAAAAACTAGGGAAATTTTTTGCATTTTTGACTCAAAATGACACAATAATCTTTTAATTTTGAAGGAGTGAGTTTTGTTTATCTCTAGTCTAAATAAAATGATTTTCCCTGGACTTGCATAATATACTCTGTGTGCCTTTTGGCCATTCTTCATCACAGAGTCTTTAGTCACTAACTGCTACAGAGTCCTATGTAAGGGTTCCATTTATTAGAGGAGAATAAAAATAGTTATTTCCTTTCAAGAAAAGTTGTTCATTTATAACAAAAGGGCACATACATTTAGATATGATGTAGCATTTATATTTTCAAAAATTCAAAGTGTTAGAAACTTTCAATCACATAGAAACTTGACAGTAAGAGATTTATAGAAATGGTGTTGTTACTTGTACAATCTTAAAAGCAGGCAAATTTACTGATGAAACTGGTGCAGTCAAACAATTCTGTAGTCTTCTGACCTAAATAGCAATCACTGCCAAATTTATAAAAGGCATGAGAAAACATAAATGCATATTAATAAGTGAAAGAAACAGATCTGAAAAGGCTTCACATTACATGATTCTAAACATCTTTAACTCTTATAAGAGGAAAAATTGGAGAGTAGAAACAATCATGAATGTCTTAAGTTAGAGCAGAGGCAGAGAAAAGAGGGTTGCAGGTGTATGGATATGTACTGTTCAATATTTTAATGACACTCTTGCCACTTATTGGAGCTTGCAGATTACACTAAACCAAGAATGATATCTAATATAAACCATGGACTTTGGGTCATAATGATGTGTCAGCATAGATCATCCAGTTGCAATACATGTGCATCTCTTTGTGGTTATTTATAACAGTGGAATATCTACATGAGTGAAGGCTAGGTGAATATGAAAATTACTGTATCTTCTTTGTGAACTATAGGCACTCTCTAAGCAGTCTTTAAATATTGGGAAAAAATATTGGAGAAGCCTCTGAAGCTGTGCTTAAAGGCATATGAAGGTTCACTAATCAAATCAAACAGCTGAATGCTGAGACCCAGTAATGTGATATTATTCTCACCTAGGTGTGTTCAAACGACCATTTCATACTGGAGATCACACCCTGGGTGTTCACGCATGGATCATTAGTTCCAAAACTCTGGGTGTTCTATCAGCCCATGAAACAACAACTTAAAAGCAATAAGAAGAATACAATATCTAGCCATTGCTACTATATAAAAAGTATATTTGGTTAGCAATATGCATGCAGCATGGGCTGGAGCGATAGCACAGTGGTAGGGTGTTTGCCTTGCACGTAGCAAGCCCGGCCGAGCTGGCTTCAATTCCCCCGCCCCTCTCAGAGAGCCTGGCAAGCTACTGAGAGTATTTCACCCGCGCGGTAATAAGAAGTCTCAAAAGGGAGATGTTACTGGGCCCACTAGAGCAAATCCATGAACAATGGGAGGACAGTGACAGTGACAGTGATGCATGCAACATATTTCTTAGATATAGTTTGTTTTAAAATTTAGATGACTTGAAAAAACACTGCCCTGTGTACCCTTTAGTCGAAACTAGTTTTTAAAAATTAATATTAAAGGGGATCAGAGAGATAACACAGTGGATAGGGTGCTTGCTTTCCATATGGCCAACCCAGATTTGAATCCCAACTTCCCATATAGTTCCCCAGAGTCCTTGCCACCATACATAAAAAGTGACTTTTTAATGTCACCTTTTATATAAAATTATGAAATTTCATTGTTTTATATTGTTACTAATATATGACTATTGGCTTTCTATTCAAATTAAGTTATAAATAACATTTTTTAGAACCCTACTCTCTCTGTAGGCCTGTGAATGGTGGAACCATGTCAAATTGACAAAAGAAGAGAAAGTGGAAAGTAAATAGAAGTCAGCTCTACATAATACCCAAAGAGAGATATTTCAGAAAATGTTGTTAATATAAACATGTCCCACTTGAGAAAACCCATAGATACACTTTTATTTCAGGCTTGAGGTGCTTCCTGAAGAAATTCTCTATAAAATTGTAACTGAGCCATATCAATAACAGCCTAAACTGGACTACATTTTACGCAAATGCCCATAAGTTTCTCTAAGAAAGGAGAAAATTTAAAAAGTGATGTCTATATAGTGAAAGTTAACGTAGGAATTCAGACTAAAGGTTATTCAAGACATCTTGTACATTATTCATCATTATATATGCAATTAAATATCAATGATTGAATTCAGTAGCATCTCTGTGGGATATGCTTTATTGTCAAATGACATTCTAGGAGAGAAAAAAGTGTGGGGATAGAAAAAAAAGCAATTAGTTCTATTCATGAGTTAGAGACAAGGATGAATTAGGAAGAAAGCAGAGGACATCTCTGACCGTGAAAATGATCTGTACAATGCAATCATGACAGACACTTGTCATTATACTTTTGTCCAAATATATGGAAAGCAAAACACATTAAGTGAGAATATATGTGAACCACGGATCTTGCTTGATAGGATAAATAACGTAGGTTCATGTAGTACATTGAATATATGGTGCATGAGATCCAAACATATCTAATATGTCATTTTGAGAAGTATGCATTTGACAAGACAACAAAGGGAGGTAATCACTGTTTCCAGTTGTATACCTCGAAGATCATAAATAACTTAATTAGTATGAGTTTCACCAGCCTGAAAAGAATGAATACCTCCCTCTAGGAGAGTTGCAATAAAGCAAATAAATGCCCTATAAATTTCACAGCCACTGTTCCTCACCCTACTAATAATGTTAAGTCTGACTCTAAAATATCTCTGATAGTTACTTTTCTTTTATTCTGAGTGTCTCCCATGTTTACATGAGTTTTGCCTGTTTATAATTTTTTAGGGACTTTCTTTCTCTAAAGATGCCCTTTATATAAGAACCTGTTCGGAACCTAGGAAAGCGAAGGGAAAATTATTTCCCTCCCCTTTACCACCCAACACATTAAAAACCCCCAAACTCTAAAAATTTGACTCAGTGTTTAAAAACAAGCATAGAAAGTACTGTAGAATATGAAAAAGAGAAACACATATATCAGAGATTAATTTTCTTAACCTTATAAGAACAATATTAAGTTCTATTGAAAAGGAGAATTGAAGTGAAACATTTTTGTGTTCCTAAAAGTTGCAAGATGAATAAAGTAATGTGAAACTATTAAATGAGATGACCTGACCTAGTAAAAGCAATTTAAATCTCACTAAAGGAAACATTCAGCACTTTTCACATGTGGATGAAAAGAGTTGTCTTCCAAAGGGTCAGTTATGTTAGAAAGACTAAAACATATGGGAGAATATTAGAAAACTGCCTTTTGGATATCTAATAGAAAACATTATAAATGACCTTGTGTATGTTGGATCTACTTTGAAAACATTGAGTCAGCTTGCATAGTGAACATAATTCAATTTTTTAAAACTTTAATGTGTAGCTTTTTTCATCAGTAGAGTATTCTTCCTGGGAGAGAGGTATTTCAGAGATTCTATTTACTTTGTGATTACAGACTATATCAAGCTTATTTTTTAATTTCAAATTTGCATGAAACATTCTGTGAATAAATACTCATATATATATATATATATATCCTAAATATTTTATAGCTTACACTCCAAGAAATATGTATGATGCAAAAAATTTGGATGATTTTCAAATAAAATATTAAAGGGCATCTAATTTTTATAAATCAATGGTAGCAATTAAAATCATTTTAGATTAAAGATAAAATAATGTGTTATAATGTACAAATATATAAATTCCAAAAAAACATCTTCCAAATGAATTGTGGAAACATTTTTCATATAAATGCAAACAATAAAACAGCTCAAATATAAAATATTTGCTTTCTCTATTTGATTGCATAAGACAACTAAGTGTTTTGAAATACATTTACCACACTGGGATGTTTCTAGCTCTTTCTAATTCAGTACACATTGCAGGTTATGATTTTAAAAGTGTGTTGGTACAGAAAGGAAATCTCCCTCTAACTCTCGTTTCTTCTCTGACTAGTTTAATAATTAAGACCATATCAGAGCTATTAGAAGGAATAAAAAAGACCAATTTGATGGTATATTTATGTGTAATTTAAATAGAAAATGAGGATTTCAATATCTTCAGGTAAAGAATGTGACAAGAATCCCGGGCTTGAAGAAGAGAGATCAACACACACGATGACCAAGATATAATGCTTTTTATTTAGATGTTTGGCTTATTGCACAGGCAGGTTTCAGGAATAAAAGTGTGATTTTTGGTCATAAACGTAATTCTGAATAATTCCCAATTTTCAGTCTGCAGGGTACTTAAGGGTATGGTAAAACTTTCTCATGAGTATGGGATAGCTCATGAAATTGACCTTAATTCCAAAAATTCCATGTGTCAAAATGTAACACTTCAGAATTGTTCTCAATAAGTTGAGAGAACTGTTCTGAGAGCCATAATTTTATCATTATTATTACTTTTTGCTGTTTAAATCGTAGCCTTTTTATTTTTCTAATTTTTTCCATTTACTCAGGTCACTCCAATTTACAAAAATATAATGTTACCACACAACTCCTGCCACCTAAGTGTCAATATCTTTCCATCAAAGTTAATATAAAACTAGCATTATAACAATAAGAGACTGTAATAAATGGTTTTAAATATACACTGATCTATTAACTTTTATTTGGCTATATTAATCTAAATTTTATTATTTTTAATTGATTTTCTTTTACCTCAGCTAAAATTATCATATTAATTTGTGTAATTTTGTGAAAGAAGTAACTGCACCTCCACCTCACTAAAGTGTGCCAGACTCCCTACTACTTTATTGTCTGGTACACTCCTTTCTTCTTTCCCCTTCCCTTTACAATTTGATAATGTCAGATATGCAATACCAGATACTGTTATATATAAATTGTATATGTTATAAGGATTCTCTTATGTGTTTATAGGTGATCTGGGACAAAGCAGTCATGCATAATTTATTAGTTGACTATTTGAAGCATATAAATACATCTTAAATACATAAGGATTGTCTTATATTAATGATGTGTCTATTCATTCCAGTGAGATTTTGTCTGCAGTAATAAAGCCTCACATAATAGAAGATTAAGAACTAGAATGTTTTCTGTCCTTGTAATTTTTATTTGCAACATGGGGCAAGATACATAGTGATTTGAAAATACATTTCTTCAATTTAAAATTGAGCTCATATTAATTTTATACTTTTATCCTATCTGTATTTTCATGAGAACAAGTATATAGTTACTAAAAAACTGAAAAAGATGAGAAATGCTCAACTTGAACATGCTTGAATTGAAAGCCTTATTATTTAGTTTATAGAGTCAGATAGTTAGGTGTTACATAAACTTTAAAAATATCTATATTGGGGCTGGAGCCAAAGTACAGTGGGTAGGGCTTTTGCCTTGCATGTTTCCAATCCAAGTTCAACACCCCATACCCTTGATGATCTTCCAAACTGCTAGGAGTCATCCCTGAGAGCAGAGCCAGAAGTTAGCCTTGAGTACAACTGGGTGAGCTCTCTCAAAAATATCTGCATTTAGATGTTAGAGACATATTACAGTGGGACAGACACTTGCCTTGCATGCAGCTGACTTTGGTTCAATCTGTCACATTGCATTTGTTCCCCAGACATTGCCAGGAGTGAATACTGAGAGCAGAGCCAGGAGTCAAACCTGAATACCATTGAATAAAGTCAAAAAACAATGAATAAACAAATACAAGATAATGGAACAGAGGGTAAAAGGAAAGAGAAACTATGTTAATTGTGTGCTAGAGATCATTTTATTGTTAACAAATGAAGACTAAAACTTTTGTGATGGTCTATATATATATACATATATATATATGTATATATATATATATAGAGAGAGAGAGAGAGAGAGAGAAAATGAGTGAGATGCCAAATTATGCTGCTGCATCCACCTGACAATTATGTGATGTTTTAAACACTGTCACTGTCACTGTCCTCCCGTTGTTCATCGATTTGCTCTAGCGGTCCCAGTAACATTGTGAGACTTGTTGCTGTGTTTAGCATATTGAATATGTCACAGGTAGCTTGCCAGGTTTCCATACGGGCGAGATACTCTCGGTAGCTTGCCAGCCTCTCTGAGAGGGGTGGAGGAATCAAACTCGGGTCAGCCATGTTGGCCGCATACATGGCAAACCCCTACCTGCTGTGCTATCAATCACTCCAGCCCATAAATACTTAAATAATTCTAATTATCAATTATATTACCAGTATGTTTCTGGATATATTTGTTTTTACTATTAAGTAATTTTGACATTTAAACCACAATTGTCAGTGTTCAGGGTATACGACTGGCTCTTGCTTAGGGTTCAATTGCGGTGGTCTTCAAGGTAACTTATATGGCTAAGCATCAAATCCAGGTTAACCAGTGCATGGCAAAAACATTACTGACACTGCAATACCTGTATTCCCCTTATATTTATTTTTAATATGCATATTTCTTTGGCAGCTATTTGACTATTTACATGATATAATTTTACTTATATATTCCCTTAAATTATATAGTGTATCCTGCATTAAGTATAGTATGATTTCAAATTATTTGCATTAAATTGTTAATTTTATATTATACCTTTACTTACATAGCACTGTAGCACTGTTGTTCCATTGTTCATTGATTTGCTTGAGCGGGCATCACTAATGTCTCCATTGTGAGACTTGTTGTTACTGTTTTTGGCATATCAAGGACACCACAAGGAACTTGCGAGGATCTGCCAGGAGGGGAGGATACTCTGAACAGCTTGCCAGGCTCTCCAATAGGAACAGAGGAATCGAACCTGGGTCAGCCGCATGCAAGGCAAATGTATTCTATATTAAGTATAATATGTATTCAACTTATTTGCATTAAATTTGGACTCAACAGCCCACCATAGAGTACACAGGTTTAGTCTCATCCATACATAGCAATTAGGAATTAGGTGAGAAGAGCATGTCTGTTTTGTGTAATTCTTAGTCACAAAGGATCTCTTCAGTGTTTGTGGTACATAGGACCCACATTTTCATTATTGTTGTGTTTTCCAGTAAGGTGTTGTGTTTTCCAGAAAAATATGGGCCATCTCTCTCTGTGTGGTCCAAAAAGTAAGACAGTTTTCCTTACTTCAGCACACGTGACAATAGGATTTGTTTTTATTTGGTTTGGATTGGAGCCACACCTGGCAATGCTCAGGGGTTACTCTTTTTTCTGTGTGCAGGGATTACATCCCATATGCTCAGGGGACCAAATGGGATTGAACCCTGATTGGCTAGAAAGCACCCTACCTGCTCAATCACTCTGGCCCCCAGTAATAGGCTATGTATCTATGGCTTCATTTGCCATTCAAGCACCTTACGTCATTGACAGATTTTTTTCAGACATCAAAGGATAGTTTTTAACTGTAGCACTGTAGCACTGTCCTCCTATTGTTCATTGACTTGCTCGAGCAGGCACCAATAACATCTCCACTGTGAGACTTGTTGCTACTTTTTTTGGAATATCGTATACACTAGTGGGGGCTTGTTTTTAACATGAATTATAATTATATCATTTAGTTCATTTTTCATCATCCTATTCCTGAGTTTTCAACAGTATTACTATGTAAGTTGTTACTGGTGTATGGTAGAAAGAAACACTTCAATTCCTTAGGTCAATTAATTTTATAATGATAAGTACCTATGTATGCAGAGACTATAAAACCCAGCTCCCGGAGGAGAACAGCACAGTCTCCTGCCCCCACGACTGGCTGTCCTCATCGGGGCCCTTTGGAGGGGGAAGGGTTGAGTTTCTCTCCCGCCAACCCTAACCTGAGCAGAGCCCCAGCAGCTGAGGACCTCCGGAGCCAGCCACGGCCATGCTCAGACCACACACCACACGTCTGGACGGGCCTCATGCATGAAAGAACTGCCAAAGGAACCCAGGCATGTGGGTCCCGGGGCTGAGGTTTCCAAGCCTACTCCGACTGGGACTGAGCCTTCTCCACCCAGACCCCCAATCTTCCAGTAGGTAGGTGTCACACCCACCAGCTGCTGACAGCGCCAGGTTGGTCCCATCAACGGCCAAGACGCAGAGACAATAAAACCCAGCCCCCTAAAGTGCACGGCCACATTCACGGCTGCACGACATCTTATTATCTTTCCTTTGGAGAACCTGTCAGGCTACAAAAAGCATACTGCCTGCATGGCAGAGTCTGGCAAACTGCCCGTGTTGTACTCAATATGCCAAATATCAGTAACAATGATGGGTATCATCCTCCTAATCCTGAAATAGCATTGAAATGGCTCTTCTAAAATCTCAGGGCTAGGTAGAAGGAGACATTACTGGTGCCTGCTTGAGACAATCAACAAACAACAGGATGATCGTGATCGTGATTGTGAAGTACCTATGTTAGTTTTCTTTGTAAAAACAAACTTTATTCTCATTCTAAATATTTTCTTTTAAGTTGATTATGTGGTCTTTGAATAAATACTCAAGAATAAATTTATGGGTCATAAGATGAAATATATTGGTCATCTTGTAGATTGATTTTAATTTATTGTTTTTGTTTGGGGGTCACAACTAGTGGTGTGTTCAGGGATTACTTCTGACTCTTCTTCACTCAGGAATCACTCCTGTCAATTCTCAGGGAACTATATAGGATGCTGGGGATGCAACCCCTGTTGACAGCATACAAGGCAAGCACCCTACACACTGCACCACTATGGTCCTGTATAGATTTATTTTTATGCCTTGAGAAATTCCTGTATAGTATCATATAGAGGTTGTCTAGTGTCAACAATGCAACAATGAATGAGGATTTATTTTTCCTTTTTTCTCCATGCTTCTGTCTGCCAGCACTTGTTTCTGATAATTGTGGTGTAGGCCACTGTTAGAGGTATACAGTGATATCCCATTGTCTTTTTAAATTTCTGTTTCTCTAATAGTAACTACCAAAGTATATCTTTCAGGCACCCATTGGCAACAAATATATCTTTTGTTTAAAGAGTCCAGTCAATTTGTCTCCTAAATGTCTGATAAAACTGTTTGTTTCCCAGTGACCAAAATACAAAGACAGTCTACAGAATGGGAAAGGATATTCACCGAATACACATCTGACAAGGGGTTGATATCCAGGATATACAAAATACTGGTTAAACTCCACAAGAAGAAAACATCCAACCCCATCCAAAAATGGGGCAATGAAATGAACAGAAACTTTCTCAAAGAAGAAATCCGAATGGCAAAAAAGCACATGAGAAAATGCTCTACATCATTAATCATCAGGGAGATGCAGATCAAAACCACAATGAGATACCATCTCACACCTCAGAGACTGGCCCAAATTCAAAAGAACAAAAGCAACCGATGCTGGCGTGGATGTGGCGAGAAAGGGACACTCCTTCACTGTTGGTGGGAATGTCCACTGGTTCAGCCCTTCTGGAAAACAGTATGGACGATTCTCAAAAAATTAGAAATTGAGCTCCCATTTGACCCAGCAATACCACTCCTGGGAATATATCCCAGAGAGGCAAAAATGTATAGTCGAAGTGACATCTGCACTTGTTTGTTCATTGCAGCCCTCTTTACAATAGCCAGAAACTGGAAGAAACCTGAATGCCCAAGAACAGATGACTGGTTAAAGAAACTTTGGTACATCTACACAATGGAGTACTATGTAGCTCTTAGAAAAGATGAAGTCATGAAATTTACATACAAGTGGTACAATATGGAAAGTATCATGCTAAGCGAAATGAGTCAGAAAGAGAGGGATAGACATAGAAAGATTGCATTCATCTGGGGGATATAAAGTAACAAAGTATGAGATTAATACCCAAGAATAGCTGAGATCAGCACCAGGAGGATTACTCCATAACTTAGAGGCCAGCCGGGTATCCTAGAGGAAAGGGCTATTCAGATAGAGAAGGGAGCACCAAATAAAGGATGTTTGGAGGATCCTCCCAGGAGGGGAGATGCATGTCGAAAGTAGACTATGGACTGAACATGTTTGCCACTCAATGCCTCTTTTGCAGACCACAACACCCAAAAGGAGAGAGAGAACACAGGGGATTGCCCTGCCACAGAGACGGGGGGATGGGGGGATGGGGGTGGGAGGGATATTATCCATGGTGGTGGAAAATGGGCACTGGTGGAGGGATGGGTATCTGATCATTGTATAATTGAAACCAAAGCACAAAAAATTGTAAATCTACAACTTTAAAAAAAAAAAATAAAATAAAGGGAAAAAAAAAAACTGTTTGTTTCCTTAATATTGAGTTTTCTGAGGATCCATTAGAAAAAAAATTAAAAATTGATCCCTGATTGCAAAACCAGGAGTACAACCTATGTACTTATAGAATAATATCAAAACATACCAAAAATTAAATAAGTAAAAAAATCACCAAGGATTAACTTTACTGTGTTCACACACCATTGCAACATTTGTGATTTTGCTTTTATACTTTATTTTCAGTTTAACTTAAAAAAGCTATCACTCTCAAAAACTTATTAATCTTATTTAAAATTTAAACATGCTTTTATGAAAGTTCAGTGGAAGGAAAGATGTATTTTGCATTGCAATAATAAATATTTACATCTAGTCAAGCCACGAGTACTTCAGTCTGAGCAAACATGTCTAACTCTTTTTTGATGATGATGTTCTCGAAGCTTGGAGAAGGTTCTTATTGAAATGCTGACTACAATATTCTTTTATTAATATTCATACATTTGTTGAACATCCTTCATAAGTCAGATACAGGTATATTGCTAGGATAGAACAATGAAAGAAACCTGATCTGTGTCATTTATAAGGCTATAGCTTTCTGTGTATGATAGACATTATATAAATAATAAACTAACACTTGTGGTAAAGATTTTATTATGAACAGTGCAAGATGCTTATGAAATGTGTGTCAGGAGCACCTGATCTTGTGATATTAGGTATTATGAAAGGACTCCCTAGAAAAAATGGCATTTAAATTAGAAATTGTATTGATTCTTATTTTATGTTACTTTATATCACAGATGCCTCTTTTAACAAAATGAGTATTTTCTGTTTTTATTGAAAAGTTTTAATGAAAATTAACTATGTCTTGTAGACAACCCATTGACAATGCTGTAACTTCACAAAAAAATGTCAAAATTTTAATTTTCAGGGCCTCCTGCCCAATATCTCAATCTTTGGTGTTTCAAAACAATGTGGTATGTTTGGTCTGGACTGCCAATTGAGATTAATTGCACAGTCCTTACATGATAATCAGTATAAAAAGTTTATTTACTTATCATTGTATTTCTGTCATCTCATTGTTCATCGATTTACTCAAGTGGGCGCCTGTAAAGTTTCTATTCGTCCCAGCCCTGAGATTTTAGCAGCCTCTCCTTGCTCGTCTTTCCCAACGCTCCCATATTGGAGGCTCTTTTAGGGTCAGGGTAATGAGACCTGTAGCTTGCCAGGCTCTACCATGCAGGTGGGATACTCTTGGTGGCTTGCCAGGCATATATATATATATATATATATATATATATATATATATATATCCCTCTATTATTGGTTGCCTACTTGCCTACTGTCTGAATTCCATCAAATATGGTGTAGTAATTGTGGAAAATGAGTAGGAAGTGTCTTATGATGTGTCGGTCCAGGAATATGTTCACTGATATGTGAGGTTCGGCCCAAGCATGTATAAAGCATCCTGGACCATGGCGGTAGTTGGATAACACAGATCCCAAATGGAGTGCACTAAATTATAAAGGGAAGAGTTGGCAGCCCTCCTGAGCAAAATGGTGTGTGTGACTCCAAGACAAGATGGAGTACAGCAGTAGCTTTTGCAAAGTTTAACAATCACCCTTCCTTCCCCAATTTTTTAAACGAAATAGCGTGGTTTATGATCATTTCATGTACATGATGTTCAACCACAACACCTACTCCATGAGGGCACACTTCCTTCCACTAATGCTTCAAGGACTCCTTCCACCCCTAACCACTCCAAGTAAATTCAGTTGTTTTATACATTCATTATATTAATTATTTATGCAAGTATTATTATTATTTTGTTTCTGAGTCACATCCAGATGTGCTCTGTGCTTACTACTTGATTTGTGCTTAGGGAACACCCTGGAGGGACTAGGGGTGGGGGAAGGGGTTTGCAATACAGGTTGTCAGAATATTAGTTTAAAAGGAATTGCTGGAGTGAATATAATTTAAAAGATCATTTCTTATAATTTTCTATTATTTTCTATTATTTTAGAATAGAGAAAAACAGAATAATATTTTATAATATGAAGAAATATAACAAATAGCTATAGCTAGTGATTCAAATGACTTAAAGAACATTTTTCAGCAGGTATAGCAGTTAGGTGAAGTGATAGAAATAGCTCATTTGTGTCTGGGTAGAGGAGAAAGAAATGATTCATGTTCTTACTACTTATCTTAATTTCTAGTTTTTCTCTCACCCTATATGAGGTTAATTCAATTACACTCTAGTAACAAATAGTCTCTTCAGCAGGCATTCATTTTATTAGAAGGAAACAGGTCCTAATAGGGATTATGAGGTCATTTGTCATCTTCCCCAAACTCCCGTTTGTGTGAGGGGTGGTTCAGAAGTACCTCTTTTTTTTTCTATAAACCCAAATTATGAGAAAAGTACAGACTTAGAACCAGTTATGGTAGGCTGATTTAGACACCTGAAATTGATGATCTGAGAACATCAATGAGCAGAGTTGGGGTGCAAGAAATCCCCAGCAGTTAGGATTGTTTGGATTCTCCACTTCAGGACTACTGGGCTGAGAGTACTGATTTCAAGAATCAAAGCTTTTTGCATAACCTTTGAATGTAATTTTTAATAAAGGAATAGGGTTAGTTTTAGAGCTTAATGAGCACACCATGGGACTGGAGCAATAGTCCAGTCTGTAGGGGTTTTGCCTTGCAGGCAATTTACTGGATTCAATCCCCAGCTGGTCCACCAAACACTACCAGGAGTAATTTCTGAGTGCAAAGTCAAGAGGACCTCCTGAGCATCACTGGGTGTGACTCAAAAAGCAAAAAGAAAAAAGAAAATGAGCACACCATGTGTAAGATAAAAAGAATGCAAATAACAAAAAAAGTTATTAAAATTAAAAATTCTGAAGTCAATGAAACATTTTAATAATATATGGCACTCCCTGTATCAAGTACAAAAAATTTGTATTAAATTAAATTTTCATTAGATATAGGCTGCATATAAGTAATTATGGTGGCATATTTGTTCGTTGATTCATCGATTGCCTCGAGCAGGCCCCAGTAACGACTCCTTCATCCTAGCCCTGAAATTATATTCAAGGCTCTTTAGGAGAATGAGACCCATCATTGTTACTGGTATTTGGCATACTGGGTATGCCACGTGGAGTTTGCCAGACTCTGCCATGTGGGCAGGCTACATTCGGTAACCTGCCAGTTTGTCCAAAGTAGGAATGAGATAATAAGATGTCATAATAAGATGTCATATTTGTTAAAAGTGAATAAACCCACATTTGGAAAACTTGTGTTCTGTCTGCAGAGAAAGGTAGATTCTTTTTCCTTATTCATAATTTTATCAGTACAGTACAGTAGTATAGTCCTGCTGGTTTTCCATTGGGACAAAACCTTGCATTCAGACAGGTAGCATGTGAAGAGCCGAGCCAGTGTATTGATGAGTACTGACGGCAGATTCTTCAGGTGTTCAGGTCTGACCTTGTCTGGGCTGGGTACTGTTCGTTTCTTTACTGACGAAATGGCGTGTCGGAGTTCGGAAGGGAGAACATTGAGAACAACAATGTCGAGAAGTCAACTTGACAAATGACCTGGCACCTGAGTTGCTCAGGAGGTAGAGAGCGGCTTGGAACGCCTTCAAGAGCGTCGAAGAAATAGCTAAGAGGACGAAGAACCTCCAGCTCCGGGCACATATCTTTGATTCCACTGTTCTTCCTGCATTAGCATATGCCTCAGAGACCTGGGCCCTACGCAAACAGGATGAGAATGCTATTCGGGTCTCCCAAAGAGGAATTGAAAGAGCTATGCTTGGAATATCACATTTCACTCAAAATAGAGAAAGAATGCAGAGTTCCGACCTCTGTCGACGATCAAGAATCAGGGACACTGTCTCATTTGCCAAGGTGTCAAAAATCAGATGGGCTGGTCACGTAATGAGATTTAGAGACGACCGCTGGACTAGAGCTGTTACCGACTGGATTCCACGTAATGTCAAAAGACCGCATGGCTGCCCACCTACCAGATGGTCAGACTTCTTCATCAAGATCATGAATGATCAGTTTGAGGCTCTACGTGTTCCTAGAGCCTACTGGTGCCTGCTCGAGCAAATCGACAATTAAAGGGAAGTCAAGTGATCAAGTGATAATTTTATCAGAGTAGAAACTATTGAGAAAGATTCAGACATCATAGCACCATGCCTACAGAAAGAATGTTTATTTGTAAACTATAACTGTTTAATATAACCTAGTATATTACTTATACATTTTTACTTATAGTAATATTACTTTGAGTGAAAATGAATATCTTGTTTTTTTGTTTTTTGGGTCACACCCAATGATGCACAGGGGTTACTCCTGGCAGTGCTCAGGGGACCATATGGGATGCTGGGAATCGAACCCTGGTTGGCCACGTGCAAGGCAAAATGCCCTGCCAGCTGTGCTATCTCTCCAGCCCAGAAAATGAATATCTTAAGTTACATATTTTGATACCAGACCAAGCACAACTTCTGTCTAATTGATGAAAGTAACTTTGAAGATTAATACAAGAATAATAGTGTGGTAATTTTTTGAATACACAAGTTCAATGACAGCTGATGAAGTCTTCCTGAATTAATTCTGTTAATATCTGATATCCAGAACAGTACCATCTGTATTAAGTCTGATTCTGTGGCATAACTAATAAATCTGAGTTACATATAGTTAAGAGTTGATCTCTCTGTAACAGAACCACTGTGGCAGGACCACTCAATCACCCTGTTCAGTTAAATACTAAAATTCTTAAAACCTCTACTTTATTTGCAAATACAACAAGTTAATTAGGATTGTTTCCCCCACTTTTATCATATTACTAACCTGGAAAACGTCCTAGAGGATTTCCAATAAAAAGAGAAAGAAGAAATATTCATACAAACACTCGTACAGCACTTATACACTATTGACTTATAAAATTATTATAATACAGTATATACAGTCTGAAATTATATGCTGCTTTGTTACCCTTTTTTTAAATATACTTTAAGTACTATTTTAAGACCAAATTGTTTTGTTTTTTATTCCTAGTAAGCTATCGATTATCCAAGATCACTCTAAAAGATATAAAATATGATTGTGAAAAATAAAATTATTTTAAAAGAAGAGGAAACAAGCATTTTATAAGATTTTCAAAGAAATCTTCTGAATCAAAATATAAAGATTATAAAGTATAAAGGAAGAAAGGGAAAGGAAGGAAGGAAGTAAGGAAGGAAGGAAGGAAGGAAGGAAGGAAAGAAAGTTGGTTGGTTTTTACATTTTTTGAATCAGAAGACATTGGTTTTTGGGTGGTTATTTTGTTTGTTTTTTAGGTTTTTTTTTATGGGTCACATTCTGTAGTACTCAAGCTTTACTCTTGACTCTGAAATTAGGGATAACTCTGGCAGGTCCCAAGAATCATATCGAATATGGGGTATCAAACCCAGATGAGCCAAGTCCAGCACAAGCATCCTACTCTTGGTACTGTTCCTCTGATCCAAAAAGACTAGTTAAAAAGCAGAATGCACAATGAAAGGAAGGGAAGAAGGATGAAAGATGATGAAAAGAATAATGAAGGGAGGAGGAAAAACCATCAAAAGTTGTTAGGAGATGAAAAGAGGGGCCTGAGCAATAGTACAGTGTGTAGGGTGATGATTTTGTGTGCAACTGACCCTATGTCCACCCATGGTATACCAGACTGCCTCCACAGATCTGACAGAAATGATCCCTGAGTGTAGAACAAGTACTTGTCGATGAACGTGGCCCTCAAACAAAGCAAAGCAAATAAATAAAAAGAGAATATTTTAAAACATTTTGTGACTATAAAACACAGCTCCCAGAGAAGAGAACAGTGCAGAGTCTCCTGCCCCGGCTACTGGCTGTCCCCACCAGGGCCCCATGGAGGGGACAGGGTTGAGTTTCCCTCCCCGCCCCGACCAGGGATCCGGCAGCTGAAGACCTCCAGAACCAGCCACCACCATGCTGAGACCACTCTCCACACGCATGAAGGTACCGGCAGAGGAACAAAGGCATGAGGGTCCCAGGGCTGAGATCTCCAAGCCTGCTCGGATCGGGGCTGAGCATCCACCACCCAGATCCTCCATATTCCAGTAGGCAGGGATCACACCCACCAACAGGCCCCCTGGCACCATGTAATCCCATCAACGGCCAAGACCCAGAGTCTATAAAACCCAGTTCCCGGAAGCGCATGGGCCACATTTGCAGCCGCATGACTTCTTATCTCATTCTTACTTTGGACAAACTGGCAAGCTATCGAATGTTACCTGCCCACATGGCAGAGTCTGGCAAACTCCCCGTGGCACACCCAATATGCCAAACACCAGTAACAATGATGGGTCTCATTCTCCTAACCCTGAAAGAGCCTTGAATATGGCACATTTTAAAAAATCTCAGAGCTGGGACAAAGGAGATGTTACTGGGGCCTGCTCGAGGCAATCGACGAACAACAGGATGGTCGTGATCATGATGATGTGATTTATTATAACAAATATCAAAGATTTAGAAAATATACAGTATATAGGAATGAATTGTTCTTCTGTCATCACTGTCATCCCGTTGTTTTTTGATTTACTCAAGTGGGCGCCAGTAACATATCTATTCCTCCCAGTCCTGAGATTTTAGCAGCCTCTCTTTACTTATTTCTCTCTTTACTTGTCTTTCCCAATGAGTGGAGGTTCTTTCAGGATCAGTAGCTTGTAGTTTACCGGGGTCTCTGACTCTCTGACTATATATATATAGTCTACTGTCTGAACCCCATCAAACATGTTGCGGTAATTATGTAAAATGGTTTGGAAATGTCTTATGATGTTGGGGAAGCAGGCAGAGGATCTCTGCTCCCAGGACTCATTGGGCCCAGATTCCAAGGTGACAAAGTTCCCCATTACCTGGATTCTGTGGGACTTCACTCATGCATGAGGCTTGGCCTGAGCATCCGGAAAGTGGCCTGGAGCATGGCAGCAGTTGGGTAGTAAAAGTCGGCTGCCGGGGATGGGTCCTATGGGGCGGCGGGGGGGGGGGCTTTTACACAACCCCTGTGGGGCTCCCAATGTGAAAAACAGCCTGGTGTGAAGTCTGGCAGCATGGTTATGGGAGCCTCATTTTATGCTCTCTTCTGGAAGAAGCGGCCTTGAGTTCTGGAAGGTGGCCAATGAGATTATCTGGCGCTGTCAGGGAGTGGCTTATGGCTGTGATATAATATAATCCAGACTATATTATGCATATAATAAATACAGATTTATTCTCTCATATATTCAATATGTCAGAGATATAAATAATATTTATTATATGTATTTGTTACTATATTGGGCTGGAGCGATAGCACAGCGGTAGGGCGTTTGCCTTGCAGGCAGCCTACATGGCCGACCCGAGTTCCATTCCTCCGCCCCTCTCGGAGAGCCCGGCAAGCTACCGAGAGTATCTCGCCTGCACAGCAGAGACTGGCAAGCTCCCCGTGACATATTCGATATGCCAGACACAGTAACAACAAAGTCTCCAATGGAGACGTTACTGGGCCCGCTCAAGCAAATCGATGATCAATGGGAGGGCCTTACTTACTTAATATGAATTTTAATATGAATGAGTTGTTCTTAATTAAAAGTAATTTCAGTCCAAAGAGAGAATTATTATTAAAATAAATTTTAAAAAATAACATGCTTAGAAAGATGTTTTTAGTTGATTTTTATTGTTCAGAATTAGTTCAGCCTGTAGTAGATTGTTCCCATTTTCGAAATCAAAAATTACTCAGAAAAGCATATTATAAACAGTTCCCAAAAGAAGTCAAGTAGCTACTGTTATTTTCCTGCTTATTCATATCATTATTGTGACTATCTCTACCATAGCCTAATATGTTTATTTATTATTTTATTTTAATTAATTTTGATTTAAATTCAAGGTAACATCCACTATTAATTGTGCATGTCATAGTCTTATATTGTTGGCAGTACCCATATAACAGATTGCTTCTTTGATAAAACAGAGCAAATAAAAGAGGGGGAAATAAAGCATTACTTGATCAATTATGCTTGGGAGACCTTCGCTGTGCAAAAATATAACTTTAAACCAGACATTTCAAACTTTCACAAATGAAACCTCAATAGCATTCATTCTATTGAAGATAAAAATCAATAAAATGTGTTTAATCTGAAAAAGCTGTGGCCTTTGAGTATGTTACTTCAAACGATGTCAAAATTATGCAGAAGCACTGTTTTCATACATTTTTAATCTATTTTCAGAAGTATTCATGCTATGGGGATTATTTGCTCTTCTTTAGATATTTTTTGTATCATTATCCAAAATGTTTAGTAGTCTTCATCTTTCATCTTTATACCATGACAGTTACTTTATCACACAGACACCTGTTTAGGGCCTGACTTCCCTTATGAATAAGCTACCACTTCAAATGATTTGATAGGTAATAGGACAACCATCTCCTTTAAAAGCAAAAGCATCCCTAATCCTTGTGACAAATGCTTGGATTCCATTAAACCACTTGCTCGAATTAAACATCATCAAAATTGAATTCAGAGGGAGATATTTATCCTCTCCTGTAGTGATTGTATTTTTTCCAACTGAATATATATCTTTCAGAAGAATTAGAAATCCTGGCCTTCTGGGGCGATTGTAATTTGAAGAGGTGTAGAGGTGAACTGTGTCACTGAAAACTATGGTGTATGTTTGAGGTACTAAAAATATATGACAAATTAAAAATATATCACATAAATATCTCAAAACTTAAACAAGAAAATAAGAAGTTATATTCTAATAATGACAGTCAATTAACTTTTTATTAAAGAATTTCTAGCTTCCCCAAACACCAAGACCCTTCCTTCTTATGAGCAATAAGCAAAATGAACAGAATAAACAGAATATAAGATATGTTCCAAGTTTCAGCGGCCTACACTATGTCAGTATTAACCTAATTTTATATAAACTGCCATTTTAACTCAATCATGTTCAGCACTTTTAAAAGGTTTGAAAAGATAGAATCGCAAAAACAAACATTTTTTTTTTCATTATAGAAATGCTACCCTGGGTGGGTAAAATCCACCCTGGGATTATAGCCAATTCTGTTTCTATTTTAATGTTTTGCTTGTTTGTTAATGTCAGTGTTTTTGATGTTCAGGCTTTATGTTAAGTAGGAAGGTATTAATCACAAATTTGTGATTAACAAAGATTTATTAACAAAGATTTTGGTTCTGTAGGAGAGGAAAATAATTTCCCTTCTGAATTCTTGGCAGATATCTTGTAATAAAAGAGAGATTAATAGAAGAGTGGGACTTCTGGAAACAGCACACAGTTGTTGCTTTGCTCCCAAGTGAACCAACTAACAACTGATCATTAACCATGAATTGAAAGGACAACACACCAACCAAGGTCCACACAGAGCTGTGATGAAGACGTCGTCTACATTCCGGAGACTTGCCAGACCATCATAAATATAAAATAGAAGACACTCATACCCCCCTGTCTCAAAAAACACTGCCAAGTTTTGCTCTAATACTGGAGACGCAATTTCAAGGGGAAAACAGCCCAGCCAGGGTGTTTGGAGAGTGGAGAGCAGTTATGGCTGCCATGGGGCTATGCACCCTAAATCTGATGAGACATGCGCAGAGGAACTTCACTCAAGGGGATCATGACCAGAGGCTTATATAGAAGTCTCCTAGCTGACTCCTTTACCTCCTCACTTAGGATGCTTGCTGATCTTGTGGGGAATGCTATCTGAATACAGAGTCTCCTGAATTAAGAATAGAGGAACAAAAAGCCTGGGAGAGAAGTCCCTGCTCTTTCTAAACAATGGCTAGAGTCACTTCTGATCCTTCCTCACTCAGCTGCCATAACTACTCAAATACCAGCATGACTGCCTACTGAAATCAGCAAAGGTCAATGGAAATCAGCTCAAAGCAAATACTACAATGTGTAATCCAATATAATGGCACATGATTGAAAGGCGAAGGTAGTTCTACAATTGAATTAATTAAAGTCAGATAGATTAAAACTGTAAGAAAATTTACATAAAAATTGTATTAAAATATAATACATGGCAACTTGAATCCTGAATAAAACATTTCAAGGATAGGATAGCCCACCAGAATCTATCACAACAGCATTGGAGATTACTATATCTCATAACTTCATACAGAGTTCAAAACTGCTATAATAAAGAAACTCAAAGAGGCAAAAGAAATTCAAAATTGAAAGGGCAAAATGATGCATGAGAATTCAGAAAAGCTAATAGAATAGATGCAACAAAACTCAGAAAATGATTCAATGGTTCTGACATGAAGTCAGCAAACAGAGAGCAGGATTAAGCTTTAAATAAGAAAATAAATTGTGTCAGAGAGATAAAAGTTTGCTTATATAAAGCTGACCTGGAAGTGAATCTTGATGCTTCCTGTACCCCATCTGGAATGATCCTTAAGCAAAGTTCCAGGAGTATAACCCCTGAGTATAATCAAGTGAATCTCAAAAACCAAAACTAAACAGAAACAAAAAGCAAGGAAGACAAGAATAGGAACTGAGAATGTCAAAAATTTAATGGATTATTGAAAAAGTGCTAGCTAATACTGAAAACATAACTTAGCAAAATGGAGAGTCGAACCAGTTAACCAGAACATAAATAATAACAAATGATCACAAGGAATTAGACTGAGGACCTAGATATTGTTTAAACATATTTATTGAGAAAAGTAAGTGCATTATGGTATCTGTGTGGTGGTTCAAATAACGTACTCTCTGCATGTGAGAGACTAGTGTTTGATTCTAAAACCAAGAGGGCTAACAATAGTGTGGGGTGCTTTGATAATCCTTGAGCAATGTGGTTTGTAGTCCAAACAAACAAACAAAAAATTCAAACAAAAGTCACATACAATTACAAAAAGCAGCAAGTACAAATTCAGAATGAAATTGTCATAATTATAGTAGGTATTTCAGAAGGAAAAAAGAAAAGAGCGACAAAATTATTCAAACAAATAGCAGCAGAAACTGAATATACAAGTTCAGGAAGTTATCAGACTACCTGGATAAATCAATCTTTCATCATGTAAAAGATTTGAATTCACCAATCAAAAATAAGCTATGCTAGAATATGACAAAGATAAATACCCCTTGATCTTACTTATGTGTAATATTTAAGGAACCAAGAAATATAATGATATAGACAAACACTTAGTTTCTTATGACAGAATTGAGATTTCCCAAGGGAATAAAGCAGTGAAAGAGCCCACTGAAAAATTGACTGATACTGGTTCTTTGATGGTGGGTGTCATATAGTGATACTGCACTTGTAAAGCACATAAATATTGACACTTTGATGGAAGAAATGGGGTCATACTGAGCTATGCTCGAGGGTTCCTGGCTTGCTTTGGTTATCATATGGGAACCCTCTAATCAAACCCGGGTCAGCCACATGCAAGGCAAATATCCTGCTCACAGTGCTATCACTCCGGCTTAATAAAGCACTATAAAAGCTTTAATGAATTTTAAAATTTGAATAAGTTCTGTTACTTGTGAGATAGCTATCATATATATTTACATCGGGGTATACTGGATGTATATAAATGTTTATTCATATCTGTACATAATATTTCATCAAAAAGATGAATATGAGTTTTAATATATGAGTTCTAACATTTTTAAATTCTTTAATATTGATTTATAATAGTTAACTTTATAAATAATTTTTAATAATACCATAAATGATTTATTTTATATAAATTAGAATATGATAGGGATATTGTGACATGCACGGAACATGTCATCTGTTTATTCGTGCAACAAATGACCTTATTTAGTCACATTATGTCATATGCTAATCATTTAACATTTAAAACAAGTATATGGAATAAATGAGAGTATACATAGCAAATGACAATATATATACTTAAATATATATTTATATAAATGATAAGCATTAATCACTTTTTACACAAAGCTTAAAGGTTATAAAGGTTACAAAAAACAGATAAAAGTATGGACACCTGTTTTTTTTTTTAATAAATATTATGAAAGAATATTCTCATAGAGGCATCCAAACAATGAATGAGCTCTATATATGGGCATCTCAGGAATTTTTATATTTGAGTACACAGTTTTAGATATGTACCAGGGTGGCCATATACATTTTTCCCCGGAAAACAGCAATAATACTTAAAAATGGCAACAACCTTGGTAAGCTGCTTGCAAGCAAAGCATACCAGCTCTACTGTCTCTTGCTCCGAAAACAGATTTGTAAACGTGACCTTTTTTTTTCTATTGTTGTACATTCTAATCACCTCATCCCTGAAATAAACCATTTCTTAAATAAGTCTTATTTTGTCATAAAACATAAAGAGATTTCTGTCTTTGTTTGATTTGGGGCCACCCCAGCAGTGGTCAAGGTTTACTCATGGCAGGCCAAAGGACCATATGGGATGCTGGTAATCAAACGTAAGCCTACCATTTGCAAGGCGAGCACCCTAAGTGCTGTACAATCTCTCCTATCCTCAAAATAATACTACTTAGAAGACAAGTTGCCTTGCTATACGTTAAAGTTTTCAAAACTGAATGTTTTAGACCAAAGTCAACTCGTACTTTAAAAGAAAATTTCATGGAGATAAAAACACTAAAAACTATGTGTAGTGAGTTTTATTAAGTTTATTTTCAATACATACTTTACTTCATATACAGAAGATGATAATACATTGTTCAAATAAAATTTAATAGACAAAATATATGAAATTTTCAATTATTTTTGAGATTTATGTTTGGATTGAAATAATAATGGTGAGGCATTTGATTATTTAGATTCATGTTTCAGGTTTAATTTCTTTATATATGTGTATATATTATATATAGATTTATGTATATATTGCATTGATATATGTGTATAAAATTTTATATGTTGTATATACAACATGGGCTGGAGCTATAGCACAGTGGGTTGGGCATTTGCCTTGAAAGCGGTCAACATGGTCGACCCGAGTTCAATTCCTCCACCCCTCTCAGAGAGCCCTGCAAGCAACTGAGAGTATCTCGCCTGCACTGCAAAGCCTGACAAGCTACCTGTGACATATTCGATATGCCAAACACAGTAACAACAAAGTCTCACAATGGAGATGTTACTGGACCCGCTGGAGAAAAATTGACGAACAATGGGAGGACAGTGACAGTGACAGTATATATAACATATAATAGAATAAAAAATTGATGTTTAAAAACCACAGGCATAAATATAAAATACATATTTTATATATGATATCTCTGTCAAGTATTTTATCTTAATTAAAATTAAAAAAAGTAATGAATTATAAAGTTTTATATATAAATGAATATAATATACATATCCCAAATAGAAATATAATAAAATATACCTTGGAAATAAATATTAATAATTAAAATAAAAACTAACAATTTAAATTATGTGACTGATAATAAAATTAGCAATAGTCCTTTTATTTGAGCTTCTGAATTACCTTTCACTAATTTCTAAAATATAATTATAACAGAGAATAGATATTTTAAAATATTTGATTTTTCTATTCTAAAGTTTATAACAATAAATTCAGTTGGCATGCAAATGTGTCTCAACATCTTGTCTAAAAATATTTTGAAGCTAGGAATAACTATTACAACTGAAGAAAATATGTTTGTAGACATTATAGTACGACACAGAGAAATATGAATTTCTGAGACTATCAACCATAGAGGAAAGAAAAAGGAAAATATGTAAACATACTCTTCTGCTTCTTGTTTTGTGGTCCTTATGCAGATTCTCAACAGTAAGAATGATGCTCAAAAGCTTGGTTGAGAGCTTGTAGAAAACTCTCTTGTCTCTAAAATCCTCAGTAACTGCATCTACAGTGCATCCTAGACTCAAGAGGCATTGATGCAGGATAAAAGGAAACATTACAGAGGTTAGTTTGCAGTTTTATGTACCACTGTCCTAAAATAACAAAATACTAAAAGACTTTTTAGAATCTTCAGTTTCAAAAGGATAAACTAGATAGATTCATTGATTCATTTATTGATATATTTGTTTAAGAACCAAGGGGAAAGATTTTAGAAAATAGTTCAAGAATTGAGTTGAAATACAGAAGGTCTATTTATGCCCTGTAAAAAGTCAACCATTAATGGTTGGTCAGCTCTCCAACAGCTTTCCAACAGTTTTTGAATTTTGAAAAACAATTGACTAGACACAAAGGGACCAAAAAAAAACCCACTTGAAACGGAGAAGTAATAATAGACAAAGATCTACATCTACCTTAGTTAATAGAGTAGTAAGGTGAGATAAAAGAGTAATGTTCAATATTTCTACACATGGGAATTGATTCTAGTCTGAGGCCTAGTAGAAGAATAGAGAGATAGGAGACTGGTAATATTGCTATCATTACAAACATTTTTAGAAAATACATTCTTTCCCAATTTTTATTAATTTAACAAAATTCTAATTAAAAATAAAAAGAACAGAAATCTTTTAACAAAAAATTAAATATAGACAATGTTATTTCTTATTTAATAAAATTTATTAAATAAAATTTTATTAAAATTTTTATTTTATTAAAATTTTAATTTAAAATCTTGTTAAATAAATTTCTTGTTAAATAAAAATATTCCGGGCAATATTAGCAACAATAATCATTGATATAAATTATATAACAATTTGGAAAATTGTACATTATCTAGTATAGCTGAGTTTCTGTACAACTTATTTCTACAAAGTGAAGTTCTGAAATACATCCATATCTTTTTTCTGAAGGATGTGCAAGACTAAGCATATTAATATTAATTATAATATCCAAATATTGGAAACAATCCAGCCAGAGAGTCTAATTTTGTTCCTATTATCTACTTAGTGCCATTCTTTTGAAGTTCCAGTGCTACAACTTCAAGTTATAGGTCATCATTTATTTTCGTCTTCAGAACTCCTATCCAGGAGACACAGATTCAAACCTTTAAACCACTCAAACTCTGTGCATGAATAACTATAGGAAATCTCTTACAAAGGCAAAAAAAGAAAAAGACAGTTTAACAGTATTCATTTACACTTTGTGTGGCTATAGGATTTTGGTGCTTTAACCCTCAGTGGTGAAATGATTCTCAAGTGTTGACCAGTTTCAGTACTATTCATTTGAAGGCTTAACTTGCCTTGTACACAGGTGACCCATTTTCTGCCCTTAGCACTACATATAGTTCCCTGACTCCCCCAGGAGTAAACCCTGAGCACTTCTGGGTGTGGCCTCCAAAACCAATAACAATAATAAATTCTACACACATGTCAAAAAGATTTGGCAATGTGAAACTATGTGTTCCCCTGCCCTGGAGAATGTGATTTTGCCTAATTGTAGATTTTATTTTATTTGCAATCCAATTGGTTAAGGTATTGTGAATCTGTATGTATATATATATATATATATATATTTGCCCAAAATGAATTTTCCAATAAGCTGACTGTAAAATGGAAAGAATAGAATAGAAGATGAATTCAATTTGCTTTGCCTGAACCCAATATATTGCTGGAAATGTATGTCTTTGAAAAAATTGCTGATAAAAATGTTACAGTGGTATTCAGTCATTAGTCAACATAAGTAAAATAAAATTTAAAGTATGGATTTATTTGCTATATGATTTTCCTCAAGAGTATTACTGTGTAACACTGTAGCACTGTCCTCCCACTGCTCATAAATTTGCTTGATTGGGCACCAGTAATGTCTCCATTGTGAAACTTGTTACTATTTTTGGCGTACCGAATATGCCATGGGGTGCTTGCCAGGCTCTATCCATGAGGGCAGGATACTATCGGTAGCTTGCTGGGCACTCCAAGAGGGGCAGAGGAATTGAACCTGGGTTGGCTATGTGCAATGCAAATGCCCTACCTGCCTGCTATTGCTCCAGCCCAACTTTAGCTATTCTTCAATATTACAGAGACTGCTAATTTTCTTTTATTGTAAAGATTACTATCTGGAATGGAGCAATAGCACAGCGAGTAGGATGTTTGCCTTGCACATGGCCGGCCCGCGTTCATTTCCTCTGCGCCTCTTGGAGTGCCCGACAAGCTACTGAGAGTATCCCGCCCTCATGGATAGAGCCTGGCAAACACCCCATAGCATATTCGATATGCCAAAAACAGTAACAAGTTTCACAATGGAGATGCTACTGGTGCCCGCTCGAGCAAATAGATGAACAACGGGAGGACAGTGCTACAGTGCATTCTCTATTCATATGTTTAATACTGTCAAATAAAATAAGACCAGAAATCTACATTTGTGTTCAAAGAAAGAAAATCTTTTGACAATCCACTCTAAATTCAAGCTCAGAAAAGAAGCAAAAGATAGCATAAACTTCTTTTTCTTAGGTAAAGGTAAAGGCCCTCCCCTTGTTCGTCGATTTGCTCGAGTGGGCCCAGTAACGTCTCCATTGGAGATTTTGTTGTTACTGTGTTTGGCATATTGAATACATCACGGGTGGCTTGCCAGGCTCTGCCGTGCGGGCGAGATCCTCTCGGTAGCTTGCCGGGCTCTCCGAGAGGGGCGGAGGAATCGAACTCCGGTCGGCCATGTTGGCTGCGTGCAAGGCAAACGCACCACTGCTGTGCTATCGAGAAAAATGCCAAGTGCACATTAAATTGCTTCATGACTATAAATTCTGAGTTCATATATAGTTAACCTAAGAGAATCAAACTTTTTTCTCCTTTGATTTGAAGTGCTGAAATATGGAAAACTTAATTCTCATATGAAGTGTTTTAAAAGAAAATAAATCCAACGTACTTAAGGCAATCTTATGCATGCTCCTCTATATATCATTGACTTAGACCAAATAAATCCATTTAGAATATGCATTATCGTCTACATGTAAAACATCATTTAAAGTATGAAATTGTTTTTGTAATACTTTTTATTTGTTCTCCATAGTCAAAGTCAAGGGCAAAAGAGATGAATAGATACTTTTTTAAAGATTTCTAGGAATCTGAGGGATAATACATAGGTAAATATGCCTATTTTGCATACTGCTATTTCTGCTTTGATCCCTATTCAACACAAAGGCAGAAGTAGCCTCCACTACTGACTGATATGACCTAACTCTTCTTCCCTCCTCCCTTCCCCAATGCCACACACACACACACACACACACACACACACACACATTTTAATATTGCAAAAACGCATGAAACAGTACTTAGCATCACTACTAGGGAAGTACAAATAAAAATCAGAAAGAGTCTTGCATATTTGAATCTGAATATGATCAAAAAGCAAAGGCTAGTGCTATTAATATGGTGGACAAAAGTGAATCCCCACACATGTTGGTGGCAACGAAAACTGGTTCAACCTTTAAAAGAAACAGTATAATATTTTCTAAGATGTTAAAAATAGACTTGCCATGAGATCTAGAAATTTTAGTATCACGTAATTATGCAACAGATTCCAAAATAGGAGTTAAAATGATACATATATACACATTTTTGTTTCAATGTTATTTATAATTTCTAAATTGATGACCAATCCAGTTCTGAACAACCACTGCATATATATATATATATATATATATATATATATATATATATCTCACGATCACGGTCACTGTGACCCGTTGTTCATTGATTTGCTGGAGCGGGCCTAGTAACGTCTTCATTGTGACATTTGTTACTGTGTTTGGCATATCGAATACATCACGGATAGCTTGCCAGGTTCTGCCATGTGGGCAAGATACACTCGGTAGCTTGCCCAGCTCTCCGAGAGGGGCGGAGGAATCGAACTCAGGTCGGCCATGTTGGCTGCGTTCAAGGCAAACACCCTACGGCTGTGAATCACTCCAGCCTATATATATATGTATATGTATATGTATATGTATATGTATATGTATATGTATATGTATATGTATATGTATATGTATATATACACATATATACACATATATATTATATACATATATATGTACAAACACACAAAATTAATACTATTCAGCTATAAGAAAGATGAAACCTTACCGTTTGTCAGAACATGGGAGTTGCAGAATGTAATTCTAAGTGAAATAAATTAGAAAAAAAGCCAAACTACCAGACTATAAAGAAAATGTGCAACAGGATAGACACAAGTGACTCAAAACAAATCCTTGGATTAAGACCACAAAACTGAAACTGTCGACTGGTAAGTGTTATGAGGCGCTTAGGAAACAAAGGGGAGAAATGGGTTAAAAATACTAGTAAAGACAGTGCCCACTTCACTGTCTATGTGATATGTTACTTTTGGCAAAAAGTGAAAAGATTTTCTGCAACATGAAGAATTAGGGAATTAAAAATTATCTCCATTAAAACATTTTAGAAATTCAATTTAAAGCAGCTATTGAAACATAAAATTAGTAAACAGCACTTATATGTTCAACTCACTGAAATTACATGAAAACATATCCATTTTACCATTTAAAAATTAATTTGTGAAAAACAAAACAAAATATTGATTATAGTAAAACATCTATGTAAATATTACAGAGTGGAGAGTAATTTGATGTTTTCACATCTGCAAGCCATCTCCATTGAATCAAGTGAACTAACGATTGATTCAGTACCAGCCTTACAATATATAGTTGGGTTCTTAAGCGTTATAAAATGTAAATTATTACTTGGAAAACTTGTATGATAACTTTTGAACTAATAATGAAGAAAAATACGGTGAGAGTGAAAAAAAATTAAATCATGTAGTACACTAAAGATACCAATGAGAAATTTAGCACCAATAGCAGCAATACTATTATAACGTTTAAGGACTAGCATATATTTTGTTGTTGCAGGGTTCACATCCAACTGTGCTATGATCCACACCACTCAAGACAATGATTAAGAGGCTCTATGGCTATTTCCAATGGTACTTGTAGCTTGGTCCTATGTGTTTGGTGGATGGATAGTGCAGTAACAGGCATTAAACCCATAACTTAATACATAGGATGCAACTATTCTCCCAGATTGAGTCAATATTTGGCTCCTCAAAGTCAATTTAACACTAGAACAAACTTAAGTTACTTTCATTATTGACATTAAAGTTTCTAATATTAATTTTTAATCATTATTTTTATGTTAGAAATATTCGTGTAGCATTTATCATAGGGCAACATTGAATGAAATAGCATAGAAGCAAAGTCAGAGAATCACTAACATTGTGCCCCATACTATTTAGGAATGGTTATGTGATTCAAAAGCTGTTTGAAAGTCATTTTCACAAAGGGAGATGATAAAAGACTTTAACATGATAGTAAATTATATTTTAAAGCACAGCGATTTCTTGTGTGCCGGGGGTTGATGGCCCTGGAGATGGTGCCAAAGGATCTACGGCATCTGCGTGCTTGTCTTCTGTGTTCGCTGGTTAAGACTATTGACCAGTTTGAATAGGATGGCTGTGACAATTGTGATGCATACCTGCAGATGAAGGGTAACAGAGAGAGGTGTATGACAGCACCAGCTCTTCCTTTGACGGAATTATTGCAATGATGAGTCCAGAGGACAGCTGGTTCTCCAAGTGGAAGCGAGTCAGTAACTTTAAACCAGATTTTTATTCTGTATCAGTCACTGTTCGCCTGCCCCAAGGAATCCTGCGGGAGCTGAAGAGTGTAGGAGTTGCCGACAAATCCAGAGACATGGCTACAAAGACCTAGCTGGAGTCGTGGTCACGGTCCTTCTTGCCCCAACTTTCTTGCCTCTTATTTTCTGTTGTGGAACTAAATGGGCAGAGCTGCAGATTCTCAACACTCTCCAGTTCTGAAGCTCTACAGACTGGCAAGAGTGGCATGATATGCCCACCAGGATGGTGTGGCTCTGAGCCATTTTACTTTCTGAACTGCTGTTGGGGTGGGAGGGGTTTGGGTCCGGGTTGGAGCTTGAATTGAGTTCAGAGTTTGAATTGAGTTTCTGCGGAGTTTGGATTCAGTTCAGTTCCTGCATAGGATACTGGTTTTCCTACCCATGCCCAGAGCTGCCTTTGGGCAGGATCATGGGTCAAATGTCAATAAACATGAACCTCTGGAAAGTTCTTAAAACAGCTTCTGCACCTCAAAAGAAACATTGACCAAAATACAAAGACAGCCTACAGAATGGGAAAGGATATTCACCAAGTACACATCCGACAAGGGGTTGATATCAAGGATATACAAGGTACTGGTTAAACTCCACAAGAAGAAATCACCCAACCCCATCAAAAATGGGGTGAGGAAATGAACAGAAACTTTCGCAAAGAAGAAATTCGAATGGCAAAAAGGCACATGAGAAAATGCTCTACATCACTAATCATCAGAGAGATGCAGATCAAAACCACAATGAGATATCATTTCACACCACAGAGACTGACCCACATCCACAAGAACAAAAGCAACCGGTGCTGATGTGGATGTGGCGAGAAACGGACCCTCCTTCACTGCTGGTGGGAATGCCGGCTGGTCCAACCCTTTTGGAAAACAGTATGGACGACTCTCAAAAAATTAGAATTTGATCTGCCATTTGACCCAGCTATAGCACTCCTGGGAATATATCCCAGAGAGGCAAAAAGGTATAGTCGAAGTGACATCTGCAATTGTTTCTTCATTGCAGCACTCTTTACAATAGCCAGAATCTGGAAAAAACCTGAGTGCCCAAGAACAGATGACTGGTTAAAGAAACTTTGGTACATTTACACAATGGAGTACTATGTAGCTGTTAGAAAAGATGAAGTTATGAAATTTACATACAAGTGGTACTACATGGAAAGTATCATGTTAAGCGAAATGAGTCAGAAAGAGCAGGATAGACACAGAAAGATTGCATTCATCTGGGGAACATAAAGCAACAAAAAGGGAGACTAACACCCAGGAATGGCTGAGATTAGTACCAGGAATTTTGCTCCATGAATGGAAGGCCAGCCACAGGCTCTAGGTGAAAAGGAAGCTCAGATAGAGAAGAGAGTACCAAATGAAGGGTGTTGTGAGGGTCCTAGGGTGGGAGAAGCATGCTAAAAGTAGTCGATAGACCAAACATGATTGCCACTCAAAGCCTCTCTTGCAAAACACAGTACCCAAAAGAAGAGAGAGAGAACAAGGGGGAATACCCTGCCACAGAGGCAGGATGGGACGGCGGGGGGGGGGGGGGATGAGGGCTGGGGGGGCGGATGCTGGGACCCGTGGGGATGGATGACGGGCACTGGTGGAGGGATGGGCACTTGATCATTGTATAACTGAAACCCAAGCACAAAATTTGTAAGCCTATAACTGTACCTCATGGTTTTTCACTAATAAAAAAGAAAAAAAAAACAGGATTTCCAACCACTATAGTGATACTAAAATTAAGGCTTGGAGGATACATTTTATGCACTTGGTGAAGAATGTGCAAAAATGTATTTTACATAGTCAATTTCATTTAAACATGCAGTGAATATGACTATGCAGTTTATCTACGAAGCAAAAGCGATGAGATGAGTGCTGTAGAGGAAAAAAAAATATCGGGTCTATATATTTTGTTCTGGGTTCATTTATCTTACTGTGTATAGAGTCATTTTTCTATTTAAAAAAATAAAAAGCCTCTGTGATGCTTAAAAATAAATAAATAAATAAATAAATACAAATAAAGTACAGCAATCTCGAAGTTCTTACCTGAGTCGTCACTTTTGTTGAGTCCAACATTTGTTTTGTATAAATGTTTTGCAAAATATTTTATATAACATTTATATAATGATCAATCCAAAATATCTTTTGGTTTAATATTAAGATATAATCCCTTAATGTATTTCAAGATATATTTAATAACATAAATCAATTATTTTAACTAATTTTAGATAATCAAATAAGTGCTCAATATCAATTTGTGTCATTTTTCCAGCTATATGGAATGAATAGTTTACAAATATGTGGCTTCAAATAGACAAGGTAATGATAGGCTTCAGGACAAGTTCAGTGAAAGGTAATAAATTTACACATAAAATAATTTAAACCCTCATTCCTAAAATACAGTGATTTTCAACACAGTGAAAACAAATGGATATAAGAGATTCTGAAATTCTTTACAAAGAATACTTAAATATTAATTAACAACTTGCATTGTTAAGGAGATATGTCTAAAATGGGGTTTTCATTTATGAAATTTCTGTGCTCAGAGCTCTCCGTTCCCTACCACCAAATTGCCCAATTTCTAACACCTCCCTCCAAATCTCCTGTATCACATTTCATAGTATGATTTAACATATGGATCCAATAAAGGGTATTTTGTCCACATGCACATTAAGCAACAAAGTAGGGCAATTTTTTTTCTTTCTCTGTGTCCCTGTCTCTGTCTGTATGTCTGTCTGTCTCTCTCTTTCTTGCTCTCTCTCT
Organism: Sorex fumeus; assembly: GCF_029834395.1. NCBI lineage: Eukaryota > Metazoa > Chordata > Mammalia > Eulipotyphla > Soricidae > Sorex > Sorex fumeus. The sequence goes on from NW_026606065.1 coordinate 39,478,546, forward strand.
CACTCTCTCTTTCTCTCTCAGTTGCTTTCTCTTTCATCCTTAGTATCCTTTCTTCATAAACCATAGAAAACTAATTGCAATGCTTTATCCTCAATTAGTACTGTGTCATTTTGGGCAAAGAACATTTCACATTGGATTCTAGCAATAGAAATTTGAGTTCCAAGTTTATTATGCATAAGATCAAGGAGTTTACTAAAGTACAGATTTCTGGATATGCCCAGAGGGTTTATGATACTATAAAACTCTGGCATGCCTTAGATTCTGAAAATTTAACATGTTCCTCTAGTGGCTTTGAAGCAGAAGCTCTTTGACTAAAGGGCTTCACATTCTGAATTAAAATCTTAATTCATCACTATCTGCTTGAGTTCAGTGCAATCTATTCACAAGTTACCATTTACAGTCCCATTTTCAGTCTTTCCCTTATGTGAATTTCAGCTGCAGTTCATTCACAAAGCCATTCTTTCTTGATGCCTGCCTTTGTTCCTTTCTTTCCCCTTACCTATCTAGTGAACCCAATCCATCTTCAATATCAACTCAAAGGCTATATTCTGTAGGAATAAAAGTTATTTTTTTGTGATCAATTACAGCTTTCTTTACGTTGCCAGAAAATCACACATCACATTGCCTTGCTTTATAATTTATATTGTTGATCTTATTGTGAAAGTTTTTTTTTTTATTTTGTCAGCTAAATACAAAGTACTCAATAAATACTTGCTGTCATGCTCACAAGTAAAACTTTAAAAAAAAGTATTAAAAATAATGATAAAAGTATAAAAGAACATTAGGGACTAGAGACTTTTAGACTTCCATGTTATTTTCCCTAATAATACTCTTTATTAAGTTTGTTTTTCCTTTTGTTGTTGTGTTTAGACAGTTTACCCAGAACATTAAACCTATCCAGAGATTGATCATATCTAGATTTACCCAAGAGTAATGTCCTGTCTTTTCTTATCACTACCTTTAATAGCACACAACTTCTTATTAGTCTTATCATTCATTGATATGATAAAAGGAGCGTAAAACCATTGAACCAAAGCAGTTGTCTTTAGAAGGTAATAGTTTCTTTATCTACAGGCAGCAAGACACCTGACTGCATAGTGTAAGCTTGAAAAATGTGTTTGTTAATTAATTTACTACTTTTCAAAGTTTCAAGTTCTCCTAAAAATTACCAGTAATACACACATTTAGTACTTGAGTTAACCAAATATTAAAACTTTGGCAAAACATTTAAAGATAATAGGTTTTTGTTTTTAATCTGCATCATTTTTAAAGGTAATTGAAAACAAATACCTAGGAAATAAAGTTATTGTCATTCTAGAAAGAATCTGATGGAAATTGAGACTTTCGTTTGATCAATGTGTTATTGGATATATGTTCAGATATTTTGGTCACTGTCCTCCCGTTGTTCATCAATTTGCTCGAGCGAGCCCAGTAAAGTCTCCATTGTGACACTTGTTACTGTGTTTTGCATATCGAATATGTTACGGGTAGCTTGTCAGGCTTTGCCGTGCGGGTGAGATACTCTCAGTAGCTTGCCGGGCTCTCAAAGAGGGGTGAAGGAATCACGAGTGCAAGGCAGATGCCCTACCCGCTGTGCTACCACTCCAGACCCAGATATCTTGGTATGCTCATTAATTTGTCTTGTTCTAGAATGTCTCTTGAAGTGGTAACACATTTTAAATATATTTGGGACCAGAGAACTTAGTACAGCAGGTTAGACATTTGCCTTGTATTCAGTTGACCAGGGTTCACTCTCCCACACCAGATATATGTCCTGAGCAGTTTTAAGAGTGTTCAATGAGCACAGAGCCAAATATAAGTCCTGAACACAGCCACAGTAGGCCAATAACAACATACAAATCATTGTTTTGATCATAAAATTATTATTTTTAAGAAAAAAAGAGAAAATATTTGTGCAAAAACTTCAATGAAATAAAACAAATCACATATAAAAATTCTAGAGCTATACTTTATTTACAATGACTGAGATATGGTTGTATATGTTGTTAGGAAACAAATTAACTTCCCAGTTAAAATTGGTAAAGAGGTTGTGCTGGAGCAATAGCACAGCGGGTAGGGCATTTGCCTTGCACACGACTGACCTGGGTTCAATTCACAGCATCCCATATGGTCCCCTGAGCACCACCAGGGGTAATTTCTGAGTGCAGAGCCAGGAGTAACCCCTGTGCCTCTCCAGATGTGACCCAAAAAGAAAAAAAAATGATAAAGAGAATTTGGAAAAACCACATATTACAATTTTACTCACCTTTAAAAGAAGACAAAATCTTGCATTTTTGACAACATGGATAGATTTTGAAGGTAATAAATTTAGTAAAATAAATATAGGGAAAAAGTCAAATGCCATATAATTTCGCTCAGGAAAAATATAAATAATTAAAGAGCAAACAAAAAATAAAATAGAAACATACTCCTAGATATCGACAAAAGATTTATGTTTACAGTTTAGGAGAGATGTAGAAATGAGTAAACAAGTAAAGAAAGTTAATTGTATGGAGATGGAAAGTAATTTAACTTTTAGTAGTAATTATGAAGTAGTACAAAAAAACTTTAAGTTAGAATGCCATATTACTGTGATATGTATACTAGTCATGTACCTATGTGCTGAAATATAACTTTGTGAAAAAAATAGCTATTATCGATAAAAAGTTATCGTTTCCCTCATAGGACGGGGGGCGTTCCAGCCCGTCCTTCATGCCCTAACAAGGTCACCAATTGCCCCCCAAGAGCGGCTCTCTGGCATACCTATGGCCCCAGAAGCACAAGGACTTAATGCAGAAAACCAGCAGCTTGGAGCAGAAAAGCGAACAGACTATGCATTAAACCACGTCATCATGCCTGCCCAAAATGGAAAGGGTGTCGCCCCCTTCGCCCTCTCCTCTCTGGAAAGAAAGATGGCGGCCACATGGGAGCCTTGTGGACAGCAGGTATGAGCTGGGGGTCGGGGGCGAGAAAAACCTCATGGGAGGGGGGCGTTCTGGCACGTCCTTCACGCCCTACCGAGGTCACCAGATGCCCCCCACAAGCGGCTCTCCGGCATGGCCACGACTCCAGAGCACAGAAACCAATCTCTTAATTATCTGACTTTCAGTAGAAATACTTCCAGGGTTAATAAGTAAAATAGCAGAAATCCAAAGCCGTGTGGCCGCTATTGTGGCCGCGTGACAACATTTAATTCTTGAACCCAGCTGTAGAAAGCAAATCATTTCACAATGCTTTTTCAGCATGTCTGATTTGGGGGGGGGGGGGTAAACTCTTAATAATAATGGTGCATCTTTTATCAAAACAATGAACCTAGTCAAAGTAGATAGAGTGTTAACTAGAACTCATCTGCCTCACAGGAATTGGGAGGGTTGGGAGGTGGGGTTTTATTGGGGATCGTGGTAAAAAATAAGTATTGGTTAAAGGGAAATGTGTTTTATATTTGTATGACTGAGACCTAAACCTGAAAGTTCTGTAACTTTTCCCACAGTGATTCAATAAATAAATTATTAAAAAAATAGTTATTATCAAAATTGTAGGGGCTGTAGTGGTAGTACAGATGGTAGGGTTCTTGCTTTGCAAAAGGTCAATCTGCGTTTGACTTCCAGCCTTCCAGGTGGTTCCCTGAGCCAATCAAGAATGTTCTCTGAACACAGAGCCAGGAATAAGCCCTAAGCATTGCCAGATGTGGATCAAAAAGCAAAATAAAACAAAAAAATTAGGTAAGCATAAGCACTCAGGATAGGTAATGCCACCTAGAAAGCATAGCTGTTTGCCATTATTGTTATTGCTCTAATATGATTTAACTCTTTCGATAGTGATTGGCACAAATGATTATGAATCTTTTCAATATCACATTTGTGTTTCATTTATTATTTCAAATTAAATATATTAAAGTCAACATTGAATTATAACATAACACTGTAAAAGGAAATGATCCCATGAGTGATCTGTCTTCAGTCACAAAATCAAAGGAGCCTCAAGTAAGTTTCAGATGTACATTTAGAGGTAGGGCTTTCATATCTACAGCACCCTGATATTGTGTTTTTTAGAGGGGAGCTGGTTGGGTTTTGTTTTTACCTAAAATTAAAAAATTAAACTTTATGCAATCCAGAATTATTAATTTTATTATTCTGAATTTGACTCCTGGTGTGGGTAATATGTCACAAACTAATTTTTACCAGAATGATCTATAACCCATCTATCCCATTCTTTCAACAAAGAGTGAGATTAGCCCTACCCTAATTCAGTCAGGTCCCGTGAAGCAATTGAGAACAAGAATCTACAATATACCAATTGAGACAATACAATCTGAAGCTTGTTTTCTTTTTCTTTGTTTAATGTAGGAGTACTGCTATTTATTCAGCCATTGATTAAGCTGATCGAATTGGGCATGAAGTCCTAATTTCTTTTTTAAAATTCAGAATGTTAATTTTATTTCATTTTTTTAAATTATTATTATTTTGTAGTCACTGTGAGATGCAGCTTCAAAGCTTTCCTGTTTGAGTTTCAGTCACACAATGATCTATCACACAACACTCCGCCAGTGCACATCTTCCACAGCCAAGATTCCCAGTATCCCCCACCCTCTCACTCCTTCCCCTGCGTCTATGGCAGACAATCTCCCCCACACTCTTTTGTATTGAGTGCTATGAATAGCATAATATGTTGTGCAGCCCTCAAGAGCGGCTTCATGCTCCTGGAATTCTAAAATTTTAGATAATTAGGGTTTGGATAAATCTCTGAAGTGAGGTGCTCAGTTTGGAGATTCTTTTCTGTGACTCTGGATCACATTAAGGGGCTTAAGTAGCAGTGAGAGGAAGTTTGTGGATGTGACCTCCAGGGCCCCATTGGGTTGGGTTTTTAAGGTAATGATATTTGGATTTATTTTCTACAATCTATGCTCAAAAATATAAGTTTACAAACTGCTCAATGTCAAATTTAAGTTTCAGTTTTCAATCTATTTATATTAATTTAATTGAAATATGGGTTGGAGCGATAGCACAGCGGGTAGGGCATTTGCCTTGCACGCGGCCAACATGACCGACTGGAGTTTGATTCCTCTGCCCCTTTTGGAGAGCCTGGCAAGCTACAGGGAGTATCTCGCCCACATAGCAAAGCCTGGAAAGCTACCCATGATATATTTGATATGCCAAACACAGTAACAAGTCTCACAATGTTACTGGGCCTGCTCGAACAAATTGATGAACAATTGAAATATAACTCAGAAGTTTTACAGAAGTATATATTCCTTTCTATTAAAATTTTTCTGGTGCAATCTTAAAACATAATGGTTCTTTCTGTTCTTTGGTTCAATATACCATTTGGAAAAACAAAGGTATTAGTTGAGGTATAAAATTTCTTTGCATACAGTCAGCCATCGAATCCGGGTCACCCTCACAGCAGAGCCTAGCAAGCTACCTGTGACATGTTCAATATGCCAAAAAAAAGTAGCAAGTCTCACAATGGAGACGTTACTGGCACCAGTTCAAGCAAATTGATGAACAATGGGAGGACAGTGCTACGGTCAGCCATTGTTCCAGCACCACATAAAATCCCCTAAGCACCCCAGAGCTACTAGTTAGCACAAAGCAAGGTATAATACTTGGAAACGACTGGTTGTAACTCTAAACCCCTAACACCCCTCCTCCCCAAAGGTATATTGGACTAGAGAACTGGATCACCAAGTTAATCATATGCATGGCATACAGGAGCCTGGGTTTTCTTCCAGGTACCTAATCATCTCCTGAGAATAGCCAGGAGCAATCCCTGAAAATATAATCAACAGTAGATTCTAATTATCACTAGGTGTGTCCACCCTCCCCCACCCCTGAAAAAAGCAAACAAAAAACCATCTTTTTTTTTAAGTTCATGAAAATGGGACTTAAAAATAGCACAGTGATATCAACTCAATGCTGGATTTAGTCCAAGAAATTTTTAAGCACCACTGGGCTAGAGCACGTTATTACCCTGGTATCAGAGGGCCTTAATAGGAATTTAGCACTGTCCTTTGATTATCCCAGATTATCTTTGAGAGATTGCTATAGAATTCTGCAGTGATATATATTAAGGGAAATAGTGTAATGATAATAGAAAAAACTTCCATTCTGGAGCAAGAGTGATGCTATTTTTATTGTCTTCAACAAGAAACCTAATTTTCTATTTTATATGATAACATGGAACTTACTTATATCTAGATGCACAGAGGGAGGAGAATGAGTTCTTAACATGTAGAAATGTATGTATGTTGCAACTATTAAATTAGAGAAAATAATTAAGGCAATGCATGTAAAAGCCCTTATCTTCACTTTATTCAAGGTTCAATGTCTATAATATTTGAGCACTAACTCATTTAAGTTAAATTTACAGAAAAATATGACTGGTGATTGTGATCAGACTTAAGCTTTCAAAGTATTATTAACATACACTGTGCTTTATGTAACAAAAGAATTCTAAAAACATCACCCAGAGATTTACTGAAGAGTTTTAAAGAATAAGCACTCAACTAGATGTGGTAAAATAGCAATACGTGCATTTTCATCACTACAGAGAACTGATCCCACCAGCATCTACCCAGTTCTGGCTGGTTTTCTCCCAGAAAAAGAATATGGTGGGACCCAGGAAGGACTCCACATTCAAGTTCAGTGATATATTCCTAAACGAAAGGGAAAATGGGCTCTGGACTCTCCTGAATACTTGAGAGAGCATTATTCCTTCAGTAAACCATTTCTACCTTTCAATTTCTGAGTAATGTCTTCTCACTCTCTGCTATTCACCAACTCTGCTGCTTTTATTTCGTGCCTTGTCAACCAATTCTTTAACTGGAAGAGACAAGAGTCAAAAAACCCCAAAGAGTCTTCTTCTCTCCTTGATCACAATTTGACAAAAGATAATTTCTTCACCGCTGACACAGTTTTATTATCATTGTACTTTGGGGAGTTTTATGATAGTGGATTATTAGCCTGTGTCAAGACAACATGACACTATTATCTCTTAGCAGAGTTTTCTTGTGGAAATCTTTAAAATGCCAGAGAGAATACAATTACATGAAGTATTTTATAGAAGTCCTGACTCAAGATGAATATCAAAGTGCAATGTCTCTCAAATGAAGCTCTTTATTAAAAATTGCTTTGAATTTAAAATGCTTGTAAAGTAATACAGAAAAATTTGTTTAATAGAAGACACTAAAAATATAAATTGTTACAAACACTTAGTACACAATTATAAGTAACGGAACATATTCAGTAGTGGGATTTCAAATTGTAATAGAGGGACTTCTTTGGGTAATTTAAAAAAGTGTTCTGTAAGATAATCAAGATTTGTCTAAGAAAATATTGTCTCCAAGACATTTCACAAAATAGAAAGACAAATTGGGAACAGAGCCATGCCACAGTTCGAAGGCCTTGCCTTGCATGTTGTTGACCTGTGTTTGATACCTTGTATCCCATATAGCCCTGCAAGTCAGGCCTGGCAGGAGAGATCCTGAGCACAGAGTCAACAGCAAGCTGGGTGATCAGTTGGGTGTGGCTCAAAACACAAAAACAGAAGAAAGACAGAGAAGAAACATAGCTTCATTGATGCCCATTTTCTCTTTTCATTGGAAATATCACTAAAAGTCTTTAAACCCATAAGACCAAAGTTTTAATAGAAAATATGGTGAATGAATAGTTGCATGCCTGTGGTGATAAATGGGGCTCTATTCTTTTTGTAATGAATCTGCCAAACTATATTATCAACTTCATCTCTAGTGTTTTGAGGAATATGAGGATGGCGTCTTAAGTTCTTGTACATTCCTAAGAGCAAGTACAGTGTGCTGGTGATTAAGGGAAACAATGAACAATAGTTTGGTTTGGAATTGCCTGCGGATGAGACCTAGTCATGGATCCCAGACCTCATCAGGGTTCTGTCTGACTGGGTTCCTTCATGGGCAAACGGATTGACTGTTTAGCGTACTGTTCACTGCAATAGACACTCCCTTTTATGGATGTTTTGTCTACATTGCAGCCAGCTTGCTTTAGTGAACAGCAAAAGCATACTTTTATTACAAAGACACAAATTGTTTACTTTGTTGTTGCTGTTGGAGACCATTCTTACATATTTGAGGTGAGTTCTCACTGTAATTTAGGCTTGTACTTTTCCAATAATGAGTGATAGTGATCATTTCGCTTCAAGCCCCTAGTGCTCATAATCTTCCTTCCTTGTTTCCTTATTTCTTTCCTTTCTCCCTTCCTTCCTTCCTCTTTCCCTTCCTTCCCTCTTTCCTTCCTTCCCTCTTTCTTTCCTCCATTCCTTCTTTTCCTCCTTCCTTCCTTAATTTCCTTCCTTCCTTCCTTCCTTCCTTCCTTCCTTCCTTCTTTCTTTCATTTTTCTTACAGTTGTTATAATGGCCTAAAATCGTACACATTATAGAAGTAGTTTGCACATTTATGCACATTCTATGCAGAAGTTTTAGTTTGTTGTGTGTGGTGTATCACTAACAGTAATATAGTGCTATTTCAGTCTATAATGTGGAACATCACAAAATAGGACAGTCTTGGCTGCATGTTTTTAGGGAACTATCCCATCCCTGTTCCTTTTTCTTAGAGGTCAACTTTTATTTCTTGCTTCTCACTGTTTTGAAGGTTGGTGATTGAATAGAGGCAAGTTTCTCTGAGACCTTGTTGATCTGAATTCCCTGGTAGATTTACATCCCTGAAACTAAAAAGTATTTGACAACTTCTCTCCATATCCAACAAATTTGACCTTCTGTATTTAGTTGCTGTAATACTGGTATAATATCGTAACAGTGTAATATTGTAACATTGGTGTAATGGTTGTAACTGAGTGTCATTCTGTAAAAGCCTCTGGTAAGATTTCTTCATTTATTTCTATGTTAATGGGTCTTTCTTTTTCAACTAGATGAAATGGGACTTCACTGTGCCTTGGAGGTGACATTCTTGTTTGATTCCCTTAATGACTTGTTTCTAGCTAATTGTTGAGGTTTTCTTGTTCTGTTAGTCATTTTCCTCCAACACCAGGGATGAATATGGTCAGAATTATCCGGAAAATAATTTTGAAAGACTCAAATTTTAAAAATGTATCCAAATATATCGCACCAGGCGTTGCAATTTCAATTCAAGGGATTTTCTAAAAAGAATGAAAACTTGAGTTCAGATAAAAATATACTTGATTTAGAGCACTGTTTTTCATTGTCACTCAGAATTTGAAACAACACAAATATTCCTCAGTGGATTTTATCTATACAAAAGAATGTGACTTAAAAATAAAAGAAAAGTTGTTGCTATAAAAATCTACATGGATGTATCTTACTTACATTGTGCTAATTAAAAGAAGCTAAATGTGAATTGTAACATATTTCATAATTCCATTTAAATGACAGTCTGGAAAAGACAAATTCATGGAGACAGAAAATAAATCACTGTACGCAGAATGTTGTGGATTGCATAAGGGGCTGGCAATATACTGACAGGAAATGTAGAGGAAAATATTGTACAGCAAATATTAAGGATTGAATATTCTATATTCTAATGACTTTAACTATATTAACTTGCGAAAATTTATGGAATTATATACAAAATAGCCTATTTTATTACAGTAAAATATGCCTCACTACAGTAATGCTTAAAAATATTTAAAAAAATACATTTCTGTTTTAAAGTATTTAAACGTAATTAAAATGATATGTCAAAACTGTCACTGTCACTGTCCTCCCATTGTTCATCGATTTGCTTGAGTGGGCCCAGTAACATTTTGAGACTTGTTGTTACTGTGTTTGGTATATTGAATACATCACAGATAGCTTGCCAGGCTTTGCCGTGTGGGCGAGATACTCTCAGTAGCTTGCTGAGCTCTCCGAGAGGGGTGGAGGAATCGAACCTGGTCCAACCAGGTTGGCTGCGCACAAGGCAAACACCCTACCACTGTGCTATTCAGAAAATCACCAGACCAGTATAAAATAATTAAATGAAAAAAACACATATGTAATAAAAATTATCTTCTCAAACTGCTTCACTAGTGACTCCTGTATATTGTTTAAATTTTAATGCAATCCTGAGTATAGAGACATATAAAAAAGATATATAGAGTATGGAGATATAGTAGAGGAAATAAAGTGCTAACTCGGCATGCAGCTGACCCAGTTTGATTGCTGGAACCACCAGGAATGACCTCTCAGCACAGATCCAGAGTGAGACCTAAACACCAGAGTGTGACCAATCTTTGTGCCCATTTGGTATATAAATCAAACCTTCACTGAAAAAAAAATAAAAATTTTATTTTTGCATGATCCCAAAACTTATTTTAAATCACTATATAAGGTTACTTCTCAATAGTTAGGAGTTTAGGCTCTAAAGCAAATAAATTATTCTGGAAACCTATTTCTAGAAATATTAATTTTAAATAGAGAAGAAATGTTTTAATAATGCCGAATATGATTTACCTATACAATTAGTAGAAATTTTTTAATGAGATGACAAGGAAATGATATTATTGACCAATACATTTGTAAACATACTCAAGTTGGAAATTTCTTTAACAAATATTATACCTTGTTATAATCTCTCCAAAACGGCAACAAGAGATGGAATGGCATTTGCATGACATGGTTATTTAATAAGCAAAGGTTAAGCTTATATACTGATATTAATAACATTTGTGTTGGTTTTAAGCTAATAGAGGAGATATTATCCTGGGTGAGTCAGACCTAATTAGCTAGTCCCTTAAAAGTGGATTCAGAGGTCAGGGAATCGCCATAGCAGAAGGTCTACTGTTGACTTTGAAGAAACAAACAAACAAAAACACTCTTAGCAACCTGATTTAGATTATAAGCAAATTATCTTTAACTTCCTTTTGTAATGAGAATAGTGCCTCCTGTATATCTGGATTGCAGCCTTAGGAGTCCTTGAGCAGAGAACTCAAATAACGTCTGGTTTTCTGATCTACAGAAATTGTGACATAATAAATAGGTTTTGTGAGCCCCTACATGTGCCTTAATAAATCATGCAATATGGAATACTGACAGTTTTTAACCAGGCTTTTTTTTTCATTTTTCTCAATATCAATTTTCAATAAATTCAGGTATATTTATCATATATATATAATTGAGACTGATCAGATGAATAATTTTAACAACACTTATTTTTTTCTAACTAACCCAACCTTCTGTTAAATATTTATCACTGACCATTTTTTTTCCTAATTCCTGTGAATAATTTCATTTAAAGATGCTCCATATTTTATAAGCCCAACACAGACATGTCTTAAAATGTACAAGGTAGGTCAAAATCAGTCATTTAGCAGGCACTACCTAAACATAACATAATTATCAATGAAATTAAATTGTCTTTAAAAAAATCAAGCTATAAATATGTAAAATTATTATCAGAGAAATTTATACATCACTAAATTATACCAAACATAAAAATTAATTTAAAAAGTGTTAAAGTCTAGAATGAATAACCTAACTCTTTAGAAAAATTAAAAATAAGAATAGATAATACACTGATTTTTAATTTTTTGAATTAATAAAATGTGGGGTGCTTTCAGAGCAGTCTTATGAGAAATATATTATGTTATGGTCTGATTCACACAAAGCCTGCATTCCATCCTCTTTGAACTATCTTCCTAATCCCTTAGTGATACTCCTCTTGACATTAGTCTTAAAGATGCTTTTTCTTGTTTCTGTGTTTATTTGTAGGGGGCCCACACCAGTCTGTGTGCACTCCAGGATCTATATTCAGAGGTCACACCTGATAGTGCTTTTGAGGAACCATTTGAAGTTCTGGCATTAAGCCAATGTCAGGAAAAATGCAAAGTGCCTTCACAGTTGTTTATCAATCTGATGACTACTAAGAGATGTCATTAATAATTAAAAAAGCAAGGATGACAAAGAGCAAAAGTAAACAGATAGAACAACATCATGTTAAAAAGTGCTGGTGGAGTATAAGAAACTACCACAAAACAAACCACCAGTAAGTAACATACAGGTTAGAAGGAACATTTTAGAACTCATATATGTGACAACAAAGAATTTATATACAAAATGGATCAGCTCAAAAAATTTATTAATTAAAAAGCTTATCAACACAATAATAAACGTAGAAGTTCTTGAAGGAATTTCTACAAGGAAGAGACACAGCACATTATTTAAAAAAACTTGTAATTTATTATTAGATAAATATAACTACAACTCACAATGAGATATGACTTTAAATTTTTGAGAATGACCAAATGAAAAATGGAATAATCAATTGTTGCTAAGGATGTAGCATTGTAACACTGTCCTCTCATTCTTCATCGATTTGCTTGAGCGGACCCAGTACTGTCTCCATTGTGAGACTTGTTGTTACTGTGTTTGGCATATTGAATATGTCACGAGTAGCTTGCCAGGCTTTGCCATGCGGACGAGATACTCTCCGTAGCTTGGCAGGCTCTCTGAGAGGGGTGGAGGAACCAAACCCAGTCGGCCGCATGCAAAGTAAATGCCCTACTCGCTTTGCTATCGCTCCAGCTAAGGATGTAGAGAAAATACAAATGTCCTATATTTTTGTTTAGAATCTCTAGGGAGAATAGTATGATGGTTCCCCCAATGCTTCTCTTACCCAACCCCACCCCCTAAAAAAAATCTGATTTGCCATATCACGTTCACTTCTAGGTTGTCAAATAATTTAAAAACACTAAATTAAAAATAAAGATGCACTCAATAATATTAAGCAAAACTTGAAAAAAACCTAACTGATCATTGACATATAACTAAAAAAAAGATATGTACACAAATATTCACAGTCATACACATGCACACATATGTGCACACAAGCACACAAAGGCACAAACAGAATTATAATCAGCTTTTGAAAATTGAAATAACAGGGTCAGAGCAGTAGAACAGTGGGTAGGGCATTTGCCTCGCATCGGTACTGGTTGCAAGCCCATATGATTCCTGGAGTATGTCAGAAGTGATCCCTGAATACAAAGCCAGAAGTAATCCCTGAGTACCACCAATTGTAGGCTCAAAATAAACAAAAATATGGAATTTAATTTTTTATTGTTTGTGATAACGTGAATGGGATTTATGTCCATGCTGCTTAACAAAGCAGATCAAAACTATTTAATAATTTATTAACTCCTGTGTGTATGTGTGTGTGTTTCTGAGTGTATATGTGTAAAACCAAGCAAATAAAATCACTTAACTTCCCATTAGTCGACAATTTGCTCAAGCGGGCGCCAGTAACATCTCCATGTGTCCCTGTCGCGTGCTAGTGTAGCCCAATGGCGTCTGTTCGCTCTAGGAACATGAAGAGCCTCAAAATGATCATTCATGATCTTGATGAAGAAGTCTGACCATCTGGTAGGTGGGCAGCCACGCGGTCTTTTGAAATCCCGTGGAATCCAATCGGTAACAGCTCTAGTCCAGTGGTCATCTTTAAATCTCATTACATGACCAGCCCATCTGATTTTTGACACCTTGGCAAACGAGACAGCATCCCTGATTCTTGATCATGGATGGATGTTGGAATTCCCGATTCTTTCTCTCATTTGAGTGAAACATGATATTCCAAGCATAGTTCTTTCAACTCTTCTCTGGGAGACCTGAATAGCATTCTCATCCTGTTTGCCTAGGGCCCAGGTGTCTGAGGCATATGTTAATGCAGGAAGAACAGTGGAATCAAAGAGATGTGCCCAGAGCCCGAGGTTCTTTGTCCTCTTATCTATTTCTTTGATGCTCTTGAAGGCGTTCCAAGCCGCTCTTGTTCCAAGCCGCTCTTTTCCTCCTGCACAGCTCGGGTGCCAGGTCATTTGTCATGTTGACTTCTCGACCTAGGTACACATAGCTGTTGCATTCGGAGATGATCGTTCCGTTGAGAGCAAATGGGGCGTCAGGAACAAGGCTGTTTCTCATAAACATTGTCTTCGTAAGATTCAGCTGTCGTCCTACCTTTCCACACTCATGGTCAAAGTCGGCCAGTATTTGTGCCACTTGGCTGATGTTTGGTGTTATTAAAACAATGTCATCAGCAAAGCGGAAGTGGTGTAGTTGCCAACCATCTTTCTTCACTTCCATTCCTTCCCATTCCAGTCATTGCATGATGTTCTCAAGCGTGGCACTGAAGACTTTCCGTGAAATGGTATCACCCTGCCGAACCCCTCTCTTGACATCAATGATTACTTCTTTGTAGAATGGTGAGACCCTGGTAGTGAATCCGCAATACATCTCATGGAGGATCTTGATATATTGGGCTTGAATGCCTTGATTTGCTAGGGCTTCAATGACCGATTCCGTCTCCACAGAATCAAAGGCCTTCTTTAAATCAATGAACGTTACACAGAGCGGCATCTTGAATTCCTGAGAAACCTCAATGAGCTTGGTTATCGTGTGGATATGGTCGATGGTGCTGAATCCTTTGCGGAACCCGGCTTGCTCGCATGGTTGTCCTTCATCTATTGTTCTACCATTGCTATTTAGGATGACTTGAGTGAACAACTTGTAGATGACAGACAATAGGCATATTGGGCGATAGTTGCCAATGTCATGGATGTCTCCCTTCTTGTACAGTAGTACGGTCCTACTGGTTTTCCATTGGGACGGAACCTTACATTCAGACAGGTAGCATGTGAAGAGCCGAGCCAGTGTATTGTTGAGTACTGACGGCAGGTTCTTCAGGTGTTCAGGTCTGACCTTGTCTGGGCCGGGTGCTGTTTGTTTCTTTACTGACGAAATGGCCTGTCGGATTTTGGAAGGGAGAACGTTGGGAACGACATATCCATCCTGGGAATTTGGTATGTCGGCAAGTGGGCATGGCTGTGGAAGAGATTTGAGTAGAAGTCACGGATAATCTTCTCCATTGCCGTTCTGGAGGATGTGATAGATCCATCAGGACGTCGGAGGGCAGTCATCTTGGTCTTGTAGTTGGCGAAGGACAGGCAGGCGTTACAAATATTTTTCCCAGCTTCTGCAGCATTTACCAGCACTTCTGCTCTTCTCTCTTTGAGATCTTCATTGATCGCATCTCTGCACTGCTTTGTGAGCTCAGACATTAGCTTGCGGTTGCCTGAGGCATGCGCCAAACCACGCTAGCGAATTAGCTCAGAGTTTTCGAAGACAGGCATTTTTTTGTGGCTATCTCTCTCTTGGCATTCCTCGCACAATCATGGAGGTGCTGAACTAGTCGATTGTATTCTTCGTCAATGTTGTCAACAATGGCATCTTCCCATGTTGCCACAATAGTGCAAAAGAGCTCCCAGTTGGTGGTCGTTCTGGGAGTTCTCTTTTTAAACTTTGCAGCCCTTTCTCCCCGCTCTTTGAAGTAGAATTTTGCACGAAGGAGACGGTGGTCCGATCTCGTTCGAAATTTTGGGACAACAGCGACATCGGTCAGGCAAAACCATTGATTGAATATGATGTGGTCTATTTCGTTGTGGAATCGTCCACCAGGAGACTCCCATGTCCAATGTTTAGATTCTGCCTTCTGGAACTGTGAGTTACCATGAATGGTCTTGGTCGATATGATGAACTCAGACAGTCTCTCACCCTGTTCGTTCCATTCTAGGCCATGGGTCCCCATGTGAAGTTCTTCAGCTTATCTTCTCGGTCCTATCTTGGCATTAAAATCACCTACAATGATCTTGTAGAAGGTGTGGTCTTCTTTGTGGAACTTCTCCAGCTCCATGTAGAACTTCTCAATTTCTCTTTCATCATAATGAGATGTTGGTGTGTAGACAATGAAGATAGAAACTGCCGGAAGTGAGCCACATCTATTCAAATGTAAACATCCGATTCGGGTTGTTAGGCATTCAAATGAATCAATGCTCATGGTCAAGCTTGTGTGGACAAGGACACCGATGCCTCCGACACCTCTTTTATAACATGTTCCAAGGAACAATTCTTCTCCAGTGTCGAAAACAGCACGGTGAGATTTGTGCCTTCTTGTCTCGGTCAGACCAATGATGTCGTACTTGATCTTTCACGCTTGTACCATCAGGTCCTCAATGGATGCATCTGATGTTAGCGTACATGCATTGAAAGTACAGATGATCATTTTTGTCTTCCTTCGTTGTGGCAGCCTAGTTCGGCCTTGAGATTTTTATTGGCCTCTCCTTTCTCATCCTTCTCAGTGCTGCCATGTCGGTAAAGCCTTCAGGGTCTGGTGAATGAGACCGATTGTAATTACTGGTTTTGGCATATCGAATACACAATGGATAGCTTGCCAGGCTCTGCCTTGCAGGCAGAATACTCTTGGTAGCTTGCCAGTCTTTGCAAGAGGGATAGAGGCTTTTGGGGCGACCTCTAATTGCCCTCGTAGGTATTACCGTATTTGAACCCTACCAAATATGGCACGGCAATTCCGGAAGATGGGTATTTAGTGTCTTATGATGTGTTGCGCGGCCACAAAGCGCGGGTACAGAAAGTGTCCTGGAGTGTGGCGGCGGCTGGGTAGTAGAGGTAGTGTCGTTAGTGGAGGTCTACCAGTGGGGTATTTATCTGGTCCTGGTAGTGGTAGGGGGGTCTTCTGTGCGCAATCCGATCCCTGGGTCTCTGGTGGTTGATGGAAGCAGAGAGGGCAGAGTAGGGTGGGGCTCCTGATTATAATCCCTTTGTCACCTGTGGTTTTTGGGAGCAAGCAGAGAATCTCTGTCCCTGGGTCCGTTGAGCCTGGAGTCCAAGGTCTCAGACAATTCCGCTTATCTTGTTCTGTGGATCTTCAGTTGTGCGTGAGTCTCAGCAGGAGCTGCCATGCAGGTCCGGAAAGCATCCTGGAGTATGGCGGTGGCTGGGTAGTGGAGGTAGTGTCAGTAGTGGAGGTCTGCCAGTGGGGTATTTGTCTGGTCCTGATAGGGGTAGGGCAAATAATCAAACAAAAACAAATGAAAGACACTTAAATTCTAACAAAAATGATGGTCACCAAAGGAAAGAGCTGGGGATGGGAAAAAGGACAGCAGGGTTAATAGCATGGTGGTCCAAAGGTCATTGAAGGTGGTTGGTAAAAGTGGTTTCAAACACTTGATGAACTTGAAGCTATACTTTAAAAACTAGTCAAAATTTCTAAAACAGTTCATAAAAATAAAAGGAGTACATTTAGAAAATTAGAGTTCACATAGTTATACATGACTCTAAAGAAGAATAAAAGTTATATTTCTAACTCCTTTTAGAAACATTTAAAAATATTGCATACCTTTTCTCTGCAAACACTGAAAATTATAAATCCATGTGTTAATGTATCCAAAATATAGGTTAACTGGTGTTTATGCAATCATAATATTCTACTATATAACTAATGAATTATAGAACTGAGGTACCACAAATCCAAAATTCTTCTGCCAATACTGTTTGCATATGTTTTATACTGCTAAAAATCATCTGCTAAGGTGACATTCAAATGCACCCAAATGCTGGGGAAAAGGAACATTCATTTGGAAACTGAATCTAACAGACCAAGGAATCTGTCCCTTATTGTGGATACATTAATCTCTGCTTAGTACTTGCCTGCCTCTTTGTTTATCAGTAAATTTAGTGCTGGTAAGATCTAAGTGTTAGTTTTCTGTTGCTGCTGTAAAATTGTCACAGATTCAGCAAATGAAACAAAACACATTTTATTATTTTCCAGATCTTTAATATACCATGGGCCTCGCTAGAGTGAAAGCAAAATTTTGGCAGGCTATGCTAAAACCTCTCTAAGTTTTAGAGGATAATACATGTCTTTGCTTATTTATGCTGTGGTTGAATCAGGTCCCTTGCAGTAACAGAGCTGGGGCTCCATTTCCTTTCCATCATTCAACTAAGAACTGCTTCTTTCCTTGGTAATGGTGTGTATATGTACTCTTTGTGTGTGTGTTTGTCTGTGTGTGTGTGTGTGTGTGTGTGTGTGTTTGGTTGGAAGGTGGGGTAGTCAGAATTGGGTCACATTTGTCTATGCTCAAGGGTTAATTCTGGTTCTGCTGTGAGTGCATCCCTGGTGGGGTTCAAATACGAAGCTAGGGATCAAACCTAGTTCAACCATGTGTAGCTTGAGGTGCTTCCCAATTCTACTAAAATTGGGGTTGTAAGAACAATTGGATAGCACCCAACCTAGGAGCTACACCTTTAACCTTTTGATACCTCCCCGGCTCTTCTTATCATTTAGCTCACCTATCTTCTGTGTTCCCCATTTTGTGTTTTTGTTTAGGGACCACACCTGGCTGTGTTCAGGGCTTATTCCTGAGTCTGAGTTCAATTATCACTTCTAGCATTTCCAAGGGACCACATGGTGTGCAAGGGGATTGAAGTCAGATCGTGTGCATATAAGGTTAGTGTCTTGCTTTCTGTACCATCTCTTGGGCCCCTCTGCTTTATTTGTAAATGTTGTTGATTTTGGTACGGTTATGGTTTTTATGTTTTGGACCTGGGGTATTTGGGGCTAGACCTGGCTCTGCTTGGGGGTACCTCTGAAGCTGCTCTGAGTACCAACTGACACCAGGGATAAAATTTAGCCTTTCATCATGTGAAGCATGGGCTTAATTGATGAATTATCTCTCTGGTTCATGCCTTCTTCCACCTAGAAAGTTCCAAAGTCAGTGAATCTATTATAACTGCCCTGTGATAAAAATCTATGACATCATTCAATTTGCAAAGTTCTATTTTCACGAAACATTACATGTTGACAGATTGGGACGTGACAGTTAGGGTCATTGTTTTGGTGCAATGAAATGTAATCAAGTGGCAGCTGCCTGGCTAATGAATTCTAAATTTCTACCTCTCGGAAGCTCCTACATAATCTGACATTCTGCTTCTTGTCTGACCTCAGCTGGAGAACGTCTCCCTCATATCCTGTTTTTCCAAAACAGAAAAAGTGTTTGTAACTTAGAGTTATTAGACTTGCTCAGTCATCTGCTTCAAACTTGTGAACTGATAATTTTGCAATTTCTGTATGCTACCACTCACAATAGGAAGAGGGTAAGTTTCCTATGATATATACATTAACAGTATTCACCGGTCACTTCATACAACATTAACCCAATTTATTGACTTAACAACACTTTTGGACTTTCTAAATTTAACATGCAAATGAAGTACATCTAACACATACAGTTATTTTAGAAAAAGTATCTACCAAATCTACCAAAGTGCACACAATTGTAATTTTAAGTGAACAAACAAGAGAACAATATGCAACTTCTCTAAGACACCAAAATAGAACAGAATTTTTTTGAAAAAATAAATCCTAGGGCAGAAAAAGACAAAATTCAAATAATAAAATTATGTATGCCTAATATGTTATTATTATATCAAATAATTATTTATTAAAATTTAAATTTGAATCATTTCCAGAAAATTATTCTGAATGATTTATGCATATCAAAAATAAATCAAGCAATATATATTGCCTTTTTGAAGACAAGAAGACTATACTAATTTAATGATTAATTTCTAATGATTTATAAGTATAATATAGTTATGTCAGTGCTATTTGAATTCCTGTTTATTTATTGACTAAAAGACATTTTATTGTAATTAATACAACAATTAAATACAAAATTATTAAATACAAAATGCAAAATTATTCATTTGAGATTAATTCATTTTAATATGTAACATTCTAGAATATTAAATTTTACATTTAATGTTAATGAATCATCTGAAGAATATTGAAAATATGAATAAAATTTAAAAATTGTACTTCAAAATTTGGTTTTAGGGGCTGGAGCATTAGTACTGTATAGAGGTTGTTAGTTTTGCATGTAGCCGACCATGGTTGAGGACGGACAACCATGCGAGCAAGCCGGGTTCTGCAAAGGATTCAGCACCATCGACCATATCCACATGATAATCAAGCTCATTGAGATTTCTCGGGAATTCAAGATGCCGTTCATTGATTTAAAGAAGGCCTTCGATTCTGTTGAGACAGAAGTGGTCATTGAAGCCCTAGCCAATCAGGGCATTCAAGCCCAATACATCAGGATACTCTGTGAGCTGTATTGCGGATTCACTACCAGGATCTCACCATTCTACAAAGAAGTAATCGTTGATGTCAAGAGAGGGGTGCGGCAGGGTGATACCATTTCACCGAAACTCTTCAGTGCCACCCTCGAGAACATCATGCAACGACTGGAATGAGAAGGAATGGGAGTGAAGATAGATGGTCGGCAACTACACCACCTCCGCTTTGCTGATGACATTGTTTTAATAACACCAAACATCAGCCAAGCTGGCCGACTTTGACCGTGAGTGTGGAAAGGTAGGACTACAGCTGAATCTTATGAAGACAATGTTTATGAGAAACAACCTCGTTCCTGACGCCCCATTCGCTCTCAACGGAACGACCATCTCCGAATGCAACAGCTATATGTACCTAGGTCGAGAAGTCAACATGACAAATGACCTGGCACCCGAGCTGCAGGAGGAAGAGAGCGGCTTGGAACGCCTTCAAGAACGTCAAAGAAATAGCTAAGAGGATGAAGAACCTCCGGCTCCGGGCACATCTCTTTGATTCCACTGTTCTTCCTGCATTAACATATGCCTCAGAGACCTGGGCCCTACGCAAACAAGATGAGAATGCTATTCAGGTCTCCCAAAGAAGAATAGAAAGAGCTATGCTTGGAATATCACGTTTCACTCAAATGAGAGAAAGAATCCGGAGTTCTGACATCTGTCGACGATCAAGAATCAGGGACGCTGTCTCATTTGCCAAGTTGTCAAAAATCAGATGGGCTGGTCACGTAATGAGATTTAAAGACGACCGCTGGACTAGAGCTGTTACCGACTGGATTCCATGGGATATCAAAAGACCGCGTGGCCGCCCATCTACCAGATGGTCAGACTTCTTCGTCAAGATCATGAATGATCGGTTTGAGGCTCTTCATATTCCCGGAGCGAACAGATGCCATTGGGCTACACTTGCATGCGACAGGGACAAATGGAGACGTTACTGGCGCTCGCTTGAGCAAATCGATGACTAACGGGAAGTTAAGTGATTAAGTGACCGTTTTGATCCCTGGCATCCCATGTGGTCTTCCAAGCACTATTAAGAGTAATTCCTGAGTGAAGAATCAGGAGTAACCCTTGAGCATGCCGAAGTGTGACCCAAAGAAACAAACAAACAAAAATAAAAGACCAACTATATTTTTTGAAATAAAAATGTACGTGTTCAATTGAAATGTAATTAAATCCCAAGTAGAACAAATATCTATTTTAACAATATTTTTGCATTTGCGATTTTTATACAAAATCACTATTCATAAAATATGCAAATGTAACACTGTCCAAACAAATTATGTAGACCCAAATAATTATGCATTTTCTTTATCTGGCTCTTTCGTTGAACACCCTTCCCCCACAGTAGTGAAACACTATCCCTTGAAAGAACTCACACTCACATCTTATTTGTTTGTTTTTTATTAGTGAAACACCATGAGATAAAGTTGTAGACTTACACACTTTTGTGCTTAGGTTTCAGTTATAAAATGACCGAGTACCCATCCTTCCACCAGTGCCCATTCTCCACCACCAATGTTCCCAGTAGCCCTCCCACCACCCTACCCCATCCCCCACCCCACCCATCTCTGTGGCAGGGCATTCCTTTTTGCTCTATTTTTCCTTTAGGGTGTTGTAGTTTGCAATAGAGGTATTGAGCAGCCATCGTGTTCAGTCTATACTCTACATTCAGCATGCATCTCACATGCCAAGTGAGTCCTCCAAACATCCTTTACTTGGTGTTTCCTTCTCTGTCTGAGCTGCCATTACCCCAGCATGTGCTGCCGGCTTCCAAGCTGTGGAACACACCTTCTGATACTAATCTCAAATATTCTTGGGTATTTGACTCCCATTCTGTTACTTTATATTCCCCAGATAGATGCAGTCTTTATGTCTGTCCCTCTCTTTCTGGCTCATTTCACTTAGCATGGTACTTTCCATAGAAGCACTTGTATATAAAGTTCATGACTTGATCTTTTATAACAGCTGATTAGTATTACAATGTGTAGATGTACCAAAGTTTCTTTAACCAGTCATCTGTTCTAGGGCACTCGTTTTTTCCCAAATTTTGGTTATTGTGAATAGTACAGCAATGGATATAGAAATGCATATGTCATTTTGACTACTTTTTTTTGCCTCTCCGGGATTTATTCCCAGGAGTGGTATTGCTGGGTCAAATGGGAACTCAATTACTAATTTTTTGAGAATCGTCCATACTGTTTTCCAAAAGGGCTGAACCAGTTGGCATTTCCACCAGCAGTGAAGGAGGGTCCCTTTCTCATCACATCCACACCAACACTGGTTGCTTTTGTTCTTTGGGATGTGGGCCAGTGTCTGTAGTATGAGATGATATCTCATTTTTGTTTTTATCTGCATCTCCCTGATGATTAATGATGTAGAGCATTTTCTCATGTGCCTTTTGCCATTTGGATTTCTTCTTTGTGAAAGTTTCTGTTTGTTTTGTCATCCCATTTTTTTAAAAAATGTAGGAGTACTGCTATTTATTCAGCCACTGATTAGCTGATTGAATTGGGCATGAACTCCACCTTACGTTTTTTTCATAATTTTATTTATCTTTTTCTTCTTTCTTTCTTTCTTTCTTTCTTTCTTTCTTTCTTTCTTTCTTTATTGCCTTTTGGGTCACACCCGGCGATGCTCAGGGGTTACCACTGGTTTTGCACTCAGGAATCACTGCTGGCAGTGCTCAGGGGACCATGTGGAATGCTGAGAATCGAACCAGGGTCAGCTGCATGCAAGGCAAATGCCCTACCCGCTGTGCTATTGCTCCACGGTGGGAAAAATTACTAAGCTTTCAGGATTGTCTCGGTCATGCAATGATCAAACACCTTTCCCTTCACCAGTACTCATTTTTCACCACCAAGAACCCCAATATACACCCTCCCACCCCTCCCAATACCTGTGAGGCAGATGATTTCTATTTAACTCTGCTCTAAATTGATTGCATTCATTATGTCAACAAAAGATGTCATTATTGTTTAGAATTTCCCCCCCAACAATCAGAACTGCTGAAAAGGCATTGTGAAATACTTTGTTTTCTATAGTTGGTTATGACAATCATATAATGTCACATGGCTACGATTTTGGATTTCTGCAAAGAGTCAGATAATTACGAGATTGGTTTCTGTGAGTCTGGTGTTATGGCCATGCCGGAAAGCTGTTCATGGAGGGCAACTCGTGACCTTGGTAGGGAGTGAAGGACGAGCCGGTACTGTCCCTCCTCCCATGAGACTGCAGTTGCCCTGTCACCGCCGGCTCATACCTGGCTTTCTAATAAGCTCTGAGGCAGTGGCCACCTTGCTGCCAGGGGAGGGAAAGGTGGAAGGGAGTAACACCCTTTTTATCCCAGGGAGGCATGGAACCATAGTTTAATGCATGGTCCATTCACTTTTCTGCTGCAGGCTGCCTGGCTCTGGATTAAGTCCTTTTACCTCTGGAGCCATGGCCGTGCCAGAGAGCCACTTGTGGGGGGCAACTCATGACCTCGGTAGGGCGTGAAGGACGAGCCAGTGCCGTCCCCCTTCCCATGAGACTTTGGTTGCTCATTCTGGGCTTTCCAATAAGCTCTGAGGCGGCAGCCACCTTGGTGCCGGGGGTGGGGGTGAATCCAGAAGGAAGCAACACCCTTTCCCTCCCAGGGAGTCATGGCGCCATAGTTTAACGCATGTTCCATTCACTTTTCTGCTGCAAAATGCCGGGCTCTGGATTAAGTTCTTTTGTCTCTGGAGCCATGGCCGTGCTGGAGAGCCACTCGTGGGGGGCAACGTGATTTTAGTGGGGCATGAAGGATGAGCCAGTACCATGCTCCTTCCTATGAGACTGCAGTTGCCCCGTCACTGCCGGCTCATACCTGGCTTTCCAATAAGCTCTGAGGTAGCAGCCACCTTGTGTGCAGTCCAGATACATTTCTGCCAAAAGCCTCTGTATTTCAAGATTTGTTTCTGAGTCTCTGGGATCATGGCCGTTAATTAGCTTGATCAGGAGCCAGAGAGGCTATTTGTAGGCAGTGACTCAGGGTCTCGTTGGGATGGGGAGGAAAGGGCCGGTTCCACCCCCATCTGGTGAGGCTCCACGTGTCTCGTCACTGCAGGCCCATACCTGACTATCCAGTGGCCTCTGGAGGATGGCGATCACCAGGCCGCCACTAGGAACAGGCCAAGGCATGGAATCTGTTCCCACCTGGAGTGGCCCAGCAACAGTAACCTACTGCAGGAACAGAACACATTTCTGCCAAAAGCCTTTAGGTTTTGAGATTTGTTTCTGAGTCTCTGGGATCATGGTCATTAAGCAGTTCGATCAGGAACCATAGAGGCCATGCCTCCAATTATATATCTAAGCCAGAGGTGGTTTGTGGGTGTGTCTCCCACATTTCTAACTTTTGGCTGTTTACTTTCTTGGTAAACTTTTCCCCAAGTTTTTGGGGTCTGGCCAAAAACACAGCAGCAATTTTGGGGTATCTGAAAGTCTGATGGTGCCATCAGGCTGCTGATACACTCGCTTCACAGGTACAGATTGAGCTGCTGGTGGCACCATACCCCCGCCACCCCATTTTTGATGGGGTTGGATGTTTTCTTCTTGTGGAGTTCAACCATTGTTTTTTATATCCTTAATATCAAGCCCTTATTGGATGGGTATTGGGCGAATATCCTTTTCCATTCTGTACACTGTCTTTGTATTTAGGTCATTATTTCTTCTGAGGTGCAGAAGCTTCTTAGTAAAAGATAGTTCATTTTTGTCTATCTCTGTTTTCACTTGGTTGGCCAGTGGCGTGACATCTTTGAAGATACCATTAGCTTCAATGTCGTGGAGGGTCTTGCCAACCTTGTCTTCAGTGTACCTTATGGATTCTGGTCTGATATTGAGGTCTTTAATCCATTTTGATCTTACTTTGGTATATGGTGTTAGGTAGAGATCTCATCCCACTTTTTTGCATTTAGCTGTCTAGTTTTGCTAGCACAATTTGTTAAAGAGGCTCTTTTTGATCCATTTCACATTTCTTGTTCTCTTATCAAAGATTAGATGATCATATATTTGTGGGAAGGTGTCAGTATATTCAACCCTGTACCATTGGTCTACAGTTTTGCCTTTGTTCCAGTACCATGCTGTTTTAATTATTACTGATTTGTAGTACAGTTTGAGGTTGGGGAGATTGATACCTCCCATTTTCTTTTTCCCAAGAATTGCTTTAGCTATTCATGGGTCCTTATTGTTCTATATAAATTTCAGGAGTGTTTGCTCATTTCTTTGAAGAACATCATGGGTATCCTTATAGGTATTGCATGAATCTGTACAATACTTTGGGGAATACTGCCCTTTTGACAATGTTAATTATCCCGATCCATGAGCAGGAGATATCTTTCCACTTCCTCCTCACACTCACATCTTTAGTGGGTGCTATCTTTTATATACTTTGTATTTTTGTCACATTTTATCCTGACCTTGAATTCTTTCTCTAACAAAGGAAAAGAACCTGGGTCTGGTTTGTGTTTTTGTCTTTGTTTTCACGGTGCTGGTGGTAAACCACTGTCAACTCTTTTATTTTTCTGGACCACAAACAGTTAAATCTCATCTGAGTTTTAGTGGCAAGTGTTAATTTTTGAGGCTAAGCTGATCAAAAGGACAGAATGTTGACCCAGAGCCACCTTGTGGGATTTGGGAAGTTGTTACCTGGTTCTTAGCAGGTTGGGGTTGGGAAGCGCAAGGAATCTCGGTTTTTCCTTATTTTTATAGGCTACACATCTTCCTATTCTGTTCTTTGGAACATTTTGTGGTTGTCTTATTTCTCTGATTTAGGCACTAGGCTTTTTTTGTTGATTTGTTTGTTCTTAATTGGATTATCAGTGGTTTGCATCATTAGTGCATATTTTAGGAACACAATTTTACAACTTTCCACCCTGTTATTACTCCCTTCCCCTACCCTGAAGTAGAAATGAAATTAGTAGAGATGCTGAACAAAAGTAAGAGGTTCTTCAAAAAATTTTAAATGGATTTATATTAGAGTCAACGATTCCCATTCTATTTATCTATCCACAGGATGCAAAACCACTAATTCAACAGTATTTATGCGTTGACTTTGAGAGAGATAGGTTGGTGAAAAAGCACCTTTATTTCAAATGTGAGAACATAAACTCGATCTTTTGAAACCCTTTTATGCTGAGGGAGATCCTAAGGGCACGTCTTTAGATCTCTGAGTTCACTGCAAACCGTGCATTTCTGCACCTTATCCAAGTAAGAGTGATTAAAGTGCGAGTCACTTGGTGAGTACCCTAACAAATTTTGAGCTTCTAGTCACTGGAACAGAATCACTAGTCACAAAAGCCAAGTGGGAAGTGTGCTTGCTTAGCGTGAAACTGACTTGGGTTCTATCCCTGGTATAATCCATTGAGCACCACCAAAAGTGATCACTGAGCACAGAGTAGGAATAAGTAAGTGAGTGGCCCAGAAACAAACACAAAAAGTACAGAAGCAAACTGATGTCCATAGATGGAATATTTGGACATGGTATGGGATAGAGGAGTTAATGTGCGTGTGAGTGTGTACATGCACATACATTGTGCATATTTAGTGATAAAAAAACTGAGTGTTACACTTTCTGATAACCTGGATGCAATTTAAATGAACTATTCTAAGGAAATAATCTCATGGGGAGAAGAACAAACTGCCAATAGCGTTATATGTATCCTGCTCTAAAGAAACAAAGTAAAGAAACAGATGAAACCAAACCAAACAAACAGTGGATTCTGTCAACACTATCAGGGTTACCAGAGGGACCTGAACTAATCCTTTAAGTACCTTCATAGTTCCTTGTTTTGTACTTGGAGAAGCACTGAGTCCTTGCTTGAATTTTCAATGAATATTTCTGGATAACTATTTTGTTATAATGGATGAGCCAATGCAGTCTTCTACTACACTTTAGAAGATGAATGTTCTACCTCATGATTTGATCATTTTCCTATTTCAGTTCAATATGATATGTGCTTGTATATGTTCCTAGGTAAACAAACATCATTTGTGGTTATCATTGTTTTTGTAACAGCCTCGAAAAGTTGTAAGAAAAAGTTTGAAAACGGGTTACTATTCTGTATATGTCTTGGGTATGAGTGTTACACAACTTATAAATTGTGTTTGATTCTTTACATGGGTTTAGATGTCAGGAAAGTTATATGTAGTTATATGTACAGTAGTTGACCAAACATGGCTGAGTTGACAGGTAATAGATCTGGGCTGTTTTATTAAATATGCTGTTTTGCAAATGATTAAAATCACATTTCTGATTTAGCAGAGATTACTATTTTATGTTTTCCAATTAGCAATTCATAAAATAGTAAAAAAATAAAAAATAAAAGGGAAATCAGATTCAGGATTAGCCTGGAGGAAAAGCAGCTGGGAGGAAAGCCGATTCCAGAGATAGATGACACAGGTCTAAGGGTAGAATAGGGAGCAATTTGAAAGCACTACTGGGGTGCTGGAGCTGGAATGATAGCACAGTGGTAGGGTGTTTGCCTTGTGTGCGACCGGCCTGGCCGAGCCAGGTTCGATTCCTCCGCCCTCTCAGAGAGCCTGGCACGCTACCGAGAGTATCTCTCCCGCATGGCAAAGCCTGGAAAGCTACCCGTGACGTATTCAATATGCCAAACACAGTAAAACCAAGTCTCAAAATGGAGATGTTACTGGGCCCGCTTGAGCAAATCGATGAACAACGGGAGGACAGTGTTACAGTGCTACTATTTTCTGTAAGGTAATAGGGAAAAATGTAATGAAAACCGTTATTTGTAGCTAGAAGGTTACAGAAGAGGTGGAATGAAATTTCTTTTTAAAAGTCTAATTTGTAAAATTCTAGGCAGCAATATAGTAGTTGCAAAGCTTAATGTTGGCATATGTAAAAAAAAGAAATAACATGCTTTATTTTTCATGCTTCCAATAAAAATTACTGATTTATTTGTTACTGAAAGAAAATTCTAAGAGGAGTAGAAAGATTAGACAGGGATTAAGTCACTTGCCTTTTACACAGCTGTTCTTGGTTTGACTCCTGTTATCACATATGGTTTCCTAACCTCTCATACCATAGTATACTGTTCCTTAAGACATACTATTCATACATTATTTATTAAAACTAATATCCTCATAATTTTAGGACATTAATTCTTTTGTCTATATATGCTCATATATTGTTTGCTTATGCTTACATAAACATATGAATGTGAGCGAAAGACAGAATAAGCTTCCGAAACATAGTGTTCATGACTAACTTTTCCAACAAGACTACTTTATTTCACTCACAGCATGTGGTTTTTGTTCAGATTCAGCTGTTCTGTCTTAGACACCAGTACAAATGTACTGTATGTTGGAAGGTTTTGCTTCTTCTCAGAAGGGGTTATGTTACACTGCTTCCCACTGTTCTTCACTGAGTCCTCAGTACTTTTCTTCCAGGTACTTCTCTGCATCAGTCTGACTTTCATGCTTTTGTGCTTTCATACTCTTACCCATTTTTTCCCCCTAGCCCAATCCAGCTCAACTGTTTCAAGGACTCATTTGAACCAAACGAGTTGAACATAAGAGAAGAAATCCAGAGATGACTCCTTGCTAATAAGGAAATTAGCATAAGTTTCTCTAAAAATTTTAAAAGTTTGATATATGGACTTGAGGAAATACAATGAGAGCAAGACAAAATTGATATTCCTTTTTGTCACTCATTATTTCATATTTAACTCTAACAGTGAGACTCACAAGTTCTGCGCACTTTATCTCTTTCTGAAATATACTATCAGATAATATAGTTAAGGTTCAAACTAGAAAACAAAAAATGTTTTCAAGAAGGATGAACTTGATTTTTGTTCACAAAAAGGAGTGTTTTATAAGAAACAAGGCATGGAAAAATTTGAAAAGGATCAAACTCAGAAGTTAACTAAGTAAATAAACTTATCTAATTTTCTTAAAATTTTCTTTGACAAGAATGTTTAGAATAATTCAATTTACAAGAATCAATATATGGCCTTCTTATTTTATTCTGAATCAGGAATGAGGAGAGAAGAATGTGTTGATACTTTTGATATTCATTGATAAGGAGAAATCAGTGAATGAGTGTTTTATTTTTTAATCACTGTAGAGAGTTACTTATATTTTTTCTTCTAAAAGTGTCTCAATGAAGGTGAAGTCTTTGACTAAAAGCAGATTCTAAGGGAGCTTCTATACAACCTGCTTCTAGTTCTGCTGTAAAAACCAATATTTTAGTTAGTTTTGATTGGTCAGACAGTTCATCATGGACACAGCAGCTATGTGAATGAGGAAAATAAGTATGTCTATCAGTTGTTTGATATTTCACGCTCCTTCTCTCCTTCTTTACAAATGAAGTTTATTAATATGCCAACTACTCTGTACTTAGTCTCTATTTGTGTTATTGCATATAGGATTGTACATGTTATTTAGTTTCTCAAATTTGTCAATTACATAAGCTACCAAGTTTATCAAAAATAATACCAATGATAATAATAGTAACAACACCAACCTGACAAGAGGAAGATATGTGACAGTTTTAATAATGTAACTTTGAAATTTGTACTCTGTTTTAATAAAGGAAGAACAAAGAATTACAGTTACTGCATATTTTTTCTCTGTCTACGGTCTCAGCAGTTTCCACTTTTAATTGTTCGTCCTTTTTATTCAACATTCTAGATTTTTATTTTTCTCAATTAGAGAGCATCTTTCAGTAACACTTCACATCTTATCTTTTTGACCTGGAATAGTCATCATTAACAATTTCAAGTTTATTTAATATAAATGAGCTTCATAAATAGTTATTGATGATATGCTACATTCTAAATAATTTTTCAATTAGTTAAATGTGTTTAAGAACTTATTTTAGAGAATACTTGTGGTGTACTGTTTTAACTAATTGTAAAATTTAGTCATATAAAAGTGCATGTCTCTGAAGCAAGCCATACATGGACTTTTTTTTATTTGGGTGATTGAGTTGGGTTGCTCCTGGATCTGTGCTCAAGGTTCACTTTTGGTAGTACTGGGGAAAAAAGTATACCGCCATGGATCAGACCTGAGAATATCACATGCAAGGGAAGTACTTTAACTCCTGCACTACCAATCTAGTCCAGAGTTTTCTAGTACAACTAAAAAAATAATTAAAAATACACGGCTAATTGAGATGAAATTATAAGAGTCACATAAGAGTGCTTTTCTATATAAAGATAGATACTTCTGAGCAGAGGATATGTTGATAGAAATATGAAAATACCTTCTCTTATAAAATATAATGAATGATTATGATGATAATGTTGCTGATAATAATTATGCAGGTAAAAAGAATAATTAAAACTTCATGGATCAATTTGTTTGGCAGATAGATGAAGCTGGGTGGTTTTCCAATGCAATACAGGGCATAAATCTTGACTTCTTAATAGTATAATATTTTCATGACCATAGACTGCATGATACTTATGGAAGCAACTTAAAAATCTAATAAGCAAGTAGACTATGGACTGAACATGTTTGCCACTCAATGCCTCTTTTGCAGACCACAACACCCAAAAGGAGAGAGAGAACACGGGGGATTGCCCTGCCACAGAGACAGGGGGGGTGGGGGGATGGGGGTGGGAGGGATATTATCCATGGTGGTGGAAAATGGGCACTGGTGGAGGGATGGGTATCTGATCATTGTATAATTGAAACCAAAGCACAAAAAATTGTAAATCTACAACTTTAAAAAAAAATAAAATAAAATAAAGGGAAAAAAAAACTCTAAAAAAAAAATCTAATAAGCACGGAATGTTCATTAGAGAAAGATAGTGAACTGATAAAGTCAAGACAAACTTATCAAACAGAAAAATAAAAATAAACAAAATAAAAATAAAATACATTTTGAATGATTACAAAATGAATACATTTTGAAATAGATTTTTACTTGAATAGAAATAATTGAATAAATTATTAAATCACTATACAATATCTTAGGTATGTTAGTTCATGAAGTTCCTTTTAGAAAAATAAATACATTTCAAAATGATAAAAGTAAAAAAGTATTAACACTTTCCTACCTTATGCCTGTTCACTGGATTTCAAACTTCAGCATATAAAAACTATAACACTAGTCTCGAAAATCAGTTTTTGGAGGCTGGAGCGGTAGAACAGTGGGTAGCATGTGGTCAACCCAGGTTCGGTCTCCACTATCTCATATGATTTTCTGAACATCGCCAGTAGTAATTTCAGAGTACAGAGTCACATTTAGCCCCTGAGTATCATCTTGTGTGATCTTTCCAAAATTAATAATCACTATTTGGTGTTGTCTTCCTCCTAGTCATTTTGTTCTGTTGATTCAACAAACAGTTGTAATCTACTGCTAAACGTGGGTTCAGAAACTAAAATTATAAATGGTAAACCCTGTGAGATTCATCTTAGTTATATAGAGCAATATTATGTGAAATGATTTACCAGTTATCTTAATTTATCTGATATTTTAATGAAATGTGTAATTGGCCTCCATTCTAATACTTAAAATGCATGTGGCAGCAATAGATTTTTGCAGATTGATAATCACCTGTAGTGATATTGTGTGATGAAATGCCAAAAAAATAAAAATGGAAGCTATTAAAAACTCTCTTATAGAGAGCATTTCATTCAGTCAAATGAAGTACAAGAAGTATGTGTGTGGCTGGAGCCACACACAGTGGGTAGGGCATTTCCGGTTTGATTCCCAGCATCCCATGTCATCCTGAGTACCTCCAGGAGTAATTCCTGAGTGCAGACCCAGGAGTAACTCCTGAGCATTGCCATGTGACCCAAAAAGAAAAAAAAATGTAGGTTGACTACCTCTAAGTGGGGGTACTGAGAGAAATGACAATCTGAGTTCAGAGCTTTGAATTCATAGCTTATGGTTCACATAAAGTACCTTTATATAAATCTATTTTTGCCTAAAAGTATTCTCATAAACTATAGCAGAAGTGCTGATTTCTTTAAGCACAACATAAAGATAATTCTATAGATATCTGAAATGCTATATAAATTAAGATTCCCACATTATAAGGATGCATTATGTTAATGTTAGATCACTTAATCACTTAATCACTTAACTTCCCGTTAGTCGTCGATTTGCTCGAGCGGGCGCCAGTAACGTCTCCATTTGTCCCTGTCGCGTGCTAGTGTAGCCCAATGGCATCTCTTCGCTCCGGGAACATGGAGGGCCTCAAACCGATCGTTCATGACCTTGACAAAGAAGTCTGACCATCTGGTAGGTGGGCGGCCACGCGGTCTCTTGACATCCTGTGGAATCCAATCAGTAACAGCTCTAGTCCAACGGTCGTCTTTAAATCTCATTACGTGACCAGCCCATCTGATTTTCGATACCTTGGCATATGAGACAGCGTCCCTGATCCTTGATCGTCGACGGATGTCAGAACTCCGGATTCGTTCTCTCATTTGAGTGAAACGTGATATTCCAAGCATAGCTCTTTCTATTCTTCTTTGGGAGACCTGAATGGACACTACTTCCACTACCCAGCCGTCGCCACACTCCAGGACGCTTTCCGGACCCGCGCGGCCGCTCCGGCCGAGACCCACGCACAACTGAAGACCCACAGAACAAGCCGTCGCCACACTCCAGGACGCTTTCCGGACCCGCGCGGCCGCTCCGGCCGAGACCCACGCACAACTGAAGACCCACAGAACAAGGTAAGCGGAACTCTCTGAGACCTTGGACTCCAGGCTCGGCGGACCCAGGGACAGAGCTTCTCTGCTTGCTCCCACCACCACAGGTGACAAAGGGATTCTAATCAGGAGCCCCACCCTACCCTGCCCTGTCTGCTTCCATCAACCACCCAGGGATCGAATTGTGCACAGGAGACCCACCCTACCCTAATGTTAGATCATTGACATAAATTTAGTAAAACTAGTGATCTTGGTTCTCTAAATTCTGTGAAATGTTCTTGGTAGGAGAAGCTCTTTCACTCTATTTAATAACATTTTTCCATTTTTTCTCTAAGGAAACTTTGTTAAGATATGGTATTCAACTTTTGGGTTCCTGTAGATTTTCCTCAAAATCTACTCTCACCATCTCTCATTACTCTGAGACTTGAGTGTATGAAAATGTATCACCTAAACAGAATAAATATTTGACTTTGCCAAATAGCATCAGAGATTAAAGGAGAGATAAGATAGAATGAATATAAACCTTTAAATAAATAATAAATTTATATACATTGGCTCACTAAATCATGACAGTAGAATCAAACTGATAGTTTTAGAAAAGGAATTACTCAGAGATGTGTTTGACTGAAGTTTGAAACCAAACTTAATCAAATTTAAATGAAGTTGAGTACTAAAATTTCACTGGATTACTCTAAGGAAAAGTATAAAGCATCTTAAAGAGACTACGTTATTAGAATCGATTCATCATATATGATCTCCTCACTGTCTTGCAAGAATATCCAGATAAAACTCCCTTCACTAAGGCTATGAGAAATGTAATAAAGAAGAATTTCAAGAATATTTTTAAAAGCTCTGCTTTTCTTGTCGCTGGTTTGAGTACATAATTGGAAACCTTCTATTGAACTGAGCTCTCAGATTTAGGATGTCAGACCCAAATATGCAAGTGATAACAAAAACAAAGGAAGAGACATTATTGTAATGACTGCACTATTAGATCACAAGTCAGAATAATTGGGTCCACAGAGATCCTTGATGTTGTTTAGTTGATAATGATATTCCCAGAACAGAATTGGATGGCATTTATATAAAAGGTTTAATTGTATCAGTATACTGTTTCTAGGTCCAAGAAACACAATATATACTAAATAACCCAACTAGTAATGCCTCAATACGTCAAATTTAGTTAGTTTATAGATACCTGCTTCCTTCAACAAAAAAATTCTGTCTCTTGTAGAAGGATTTTGTTTTGTATGGGTACCAAACAAAACCTTCAGTGCTCAGGTTTCACTTCTCACTCTTTGATCAGAGATTACTTCCAGAGGAACAGGAGAGAATGTTTAGTAATGGGGATTTAAACAGGTGAATCATATACAAGGCAAGTCTTAACCCAATATAATCTCTCTGGTTCTTCTTGCAGAAGTATTTTTATTAATAATACTTTTCCCCAGATACTACACTTGATCTTAGCCGAAAGGCCGAGAAGTGATAGCACAGTGGTAGGGCATTTGCCTTGTGCACAGCCATCCCTGCCGAGCCAGATTCAATTTCTCCACCCCTCTCGGAGAGCCTGGCAAGCTACCAAGAGTATCTCACCTGCACGGCAAAGTCTGGCAAGCTACCCATGTCGTATTCGATATCCCAAACACAGTAACAAGTGTCACAATGGAGACGTTACTGGTCCCACTCAAGCAAATTGATGAACAACAGGAGGACAGTGATACAGTGCTACAGTGCTACTTTTCCCCAAAGTCCCAAAGATTCTCTATTTTTTAAGGGTAATTAAATTATATTCGGGGCTAGATTGAGACATTGGGCAAGAACTGGTCATTGAATTTTATCTAACACTACTAATTCATAAGACTTAAACCATTTACCTCCACTAATTTTAAAGAATCAGAGTTGATGAATAGAGTTAACGTTTAGGTCTATTTCAGTGTTGACTCAGTTTTTTCATGAAGTCTCTATCCTAGATATGTCATTTGAAATTGGGTTTATTAATGAACTGGCAGCTTCTTCACATTGCCTTCCTGAGTTGTGATGTTAGAACTCCAAGGATCTTTAGCAAAGGGGAGACAGAAGTCATTACAATTTCTGCTACATTTCAAATACTAAATCAAAATAACTCTCTATTCCTGAAGGGATAGTAGTAATCAATGCTGGTATCATGACTTGAAATGTGAAGCCATGTTTATTCCTACAATATAACCATTATAGTAATTTTATTTAACCTTTGTCATTAGATGTATCTCAGAGAGTTACAGTAAGATAATTTAAATGATAATCGAATATAGTTTCTCAGAAGTGGTTGAATTGTTGGATCAATGTTCAATGGAAGCTGATACACAAATATATACATATATATGTACATATAATTTTCATTTTACCAAGCTAATAATATGTCAGAAACAAATAGCCTTCATCTAGAATGGCAACAAAATATTTTAACTGATACATTTCATACCCCTATCTCGTGTCCAATCCTCTATTAAAACCAAGTTCCTAGATTGTGTGTACATTTTTCTTCCATGGGTTTTATGAAAGTTTTCTAATTATATTGATAAAACTGGTTAAACAGAATGTCAAAATTAGTTTAGACTTGGTATTTGTATATATGCTTATTTTAAGTTTGAAATAAATGTTTATAACAACTATTATAGTGTAAAACTAACAAAACATATATAGCTAATATGGCCCAATCCATGTGATATAATGCTGATATAGACAATATTGCTTCATACAGGTCTTCTCCAATTAGAAAAAGCGTTTCTAATTAGAATATTGTGTTTCTTGGACTTTAGAAACAATATACTATCTCTTTGGGCATGCTATTCATCATATCACTGTCATTGTCGCTGCCCTCCCATTGTTGATTTTCTCAAGCGGGCCCAGTAATGTCTCCATTGTGAGAGTTTGTTGTTACTGTGTTTGGCATATCTAATATGTCACGGGTAGCTTGCCAGGCTTTGTCGTGTGGGTGAGATACTCTCAGTAGCATATACAAAAAGAAATCTTTTGAGATATATTTCTTACTGAAAACAAGTGTCCTTCAAGGACCCAGCATATCATAAAAGTTGTGATGACAATAGGTCCATATTATCAAGTAGATATTAAACTTTTTTAAATACTAGTGAATACGTATGCTATATAGATTTTGCAACACTTTATCAGTTAATTAATATACAATTATCTAGACTATGAAATAGTCAGGCAATTTTTTATTATTGAATACATTCTACCTGAAATTTAGAGTTCCGCTAACTAATCATAGTAGGGACTAAACCATAACCACTATTCAACATCTCCTTATCAGAGTTAACAGACTATGCAAGGCAAAATGTTGTAAGAGAATAACAAATGTAAACACTCAAATGGAAAAAATAAATATAAATCATTAATTTACATGAATAGAAATATACACATATTTAATGAGTCAGTAACTCACTATTAATGGAATGTATAACTTTGTTAGTTTGCTATTTTTCTGTACTATAAAAGAAATATTGGGAATTCCATTTGTAAAAATGTATATATATTTATGTTTGTTTTATAGAAAATTATTCATAAGTATACTGACATGGCCACAAAATAAAAGAGATGTATCACTATTTCTCTAATCTAAGGAAATTTTAACAAATAATGTGAACTGTAATTTATTTTAAGGGTAGATGTTAAAATAGTAAATCTGGTTGTCTATTTGCCAGTAAGAAGTGATCACTATAGTAACAAATAGTTGGCAGTATATTCCTCCACCCCTCTCGGAGAGCCCAGCAAGCTACCGAGAGTATCTCGCCCACACGGCAAAGCCTGGCAAGCTACCTGTGACGTATTCCATATGCCAAACACAGTAACAACAAAGTCTCATGATGGAGACGTTACTGGGCCCGCTCGAGCAAATTGATGAACAATGGGAGGACAGTGATAGTGACAGTGATTGTCTGAGGCTCGCACCAAACCACGTTGGCGAATGAGCTCAATAATTTTTGAAGAAAGGTGTCTTTTTGTGGATTTCTCTCTCGGCATTCCTTGCACAATCATGGAGGTGCTGAACCAGTTGATTTAATTCCTTGGCGATGTTGCCAATGACAGCATCTTTCCATATTCCCTCAATAGTACCAAAGAGAAGCCAGTTGGTGGTCGTTCAGGGAATTCTCTTCTTAAACTTTGCAGCACTTTCTCCCCACTCCGTCAAGTAGAATTTCTCATGAAGGAGACATTGGTCCAATCCCGTTTGGAATTTTGGGACAAAAGTGACATCAGTCAGGCAAAACGGTCAATTGAATATGATGTGCTCAATTTCATTGTGGAACTGTCCACCGGAAGACTCCCATGTCTAACGTTTAGATTTGGCCTTCTGGAACTGCGAGTTACTATGGATGGTCTTGGTCAACATGATGAAATCAGACAGTCTCTCACTCTGTTTGTTCCATTGCAGGCCATGGGTCCCAATGTGGAGTTCGTTGGATGACCTTCTCCAACATTCTTGGAGTTAAAGTCATTGACAATGACAATGAATATGTGGTCTTTATAGAACTTCTCCAACTTCACGTAGAATTTCTCAATTTCTTCTTCGTCATAGTTGGATGTTGGTGCTTAGATGACAAAGACAGAAACTGCCAGCAATAAACCACATCTATTCAAGCATAAACATTCAATTCAGGTTGTTAGGCATTCAAATCAATCAATGCTCATGGACAAGTTCATGTTCATGAGGTCACCAACACCACTGACACCTCTAATGTTGTATGTTCCGAGGAACAGTTCTCCAGTGTTGAAAACTGCATGATGTGATCAATGCTTTCTCGTCTCAGTCAATCTAATGATATCATATTTGATCTTCTGTGCTTGCACCATCAGATCTTAAATGGATGCTCCCTATGCCAGTGTACACACATTAAATGTGCAGATAGTCATTTTAATCCTTCTTCATTTTGGCAGCCTAGTTTGGCTTTGAGATTTTAGCAACCTCTCCTGGCTCATCTTACTCAATGCTGCCATATTGGGGGCTCTTTCAGAGTCAGAGAAATGAGGTTCATTTTTGTTACTGTGTTTGGCATATTGAATACGACACAGGAAGCTTGCCAGGTTCTGCTGTGTAGGTGGGATGTTTCACTCTTTGCTGGCTGGCACTGTCCGAGCTTGCAGAGCTGTGCAAAGAAGCGATAAAGGAAGAACTCAAAGAGAGAAGAGAATCAGTGTTGGTAATGCAGCAGAATCTGGGAATAGTATTTGTAACATCTGCTTTTCCTTCACCAACTACATGACCAAGATGACTGCCCTCTGACGTCCTGATGAATCTATCACATCTTCCAGAAGGGCATTGGAAAAGGTTATCCACAACTTCTACTTGTTTTCTTTGATAGCCATGCCCAATTGCCCACATACTAAATTCCACAGGATGGGTATGTCATCCCCAGTGTTCTTCCTTCAGAAATCTGACATGCCATTTTGTCAGTAAAGTTGCATACAGCACCCGGTCCAGACAAGTGCAGACCCAGACACCTGAAAAATCTGCCGTCAGTTCTCATCAATCACTTAAATCACTTAACTTCCCTTTAGTCGTTGATTTGCTCGAGCGGGCACCAGTAATGTCTCCATTTGTCCCTGTCACGTGCTAGTGTAGCCCGATGGCATCTGTTTGCTATGGGAACATGAAGAGCCTCAAACCGATCGTTCATGATCTTGATGAAGTCTGACCATCTGGTAGGTGGGTGGCCACACGGTCTTTTGACATCCCGTGGAATCCAGTCGGTAACAGCTCTAGTCCAGCGGTCATCTTTAAATCTCATTACGTGACCAGCCCATCTGATTTTTGACACCTTGGCAAACGGGAAAGAGTCCCTGATTCTTGATCGTCGACGGATGTCGGAACTCCTGATTCTTTCTCTCATTTGAGTGAAACGTGATATTCCAAGCATAGCTCTTTCAATTCCTCTTTGGGAGACACGAATAGCATTCTCATCCTGTTTACATAGGGCCCAGGTCTCTGAGGCATATGTTAATGCAGGAAGAACAGTGGAATTGGAATCAAAGAGATGTGCCCGGAGCCAGAGGTTCTTCGTCCTCTTAGCTATTTCTTCAGCATTCTTGAAGGTGTTCCAAGCCGCTCTCTTCCTCCTGCACAGCTCGGGTGCCAGGTCTTTTGTCATGTTGACTTCTCGACCTAGGTACACATAGCTGTTGCATTCGGAGATGGTTGTTCTGTTGAGAGCGAATGGGGCGTCAGGAACGAGGCTGTTTCTCATAAACATTGTCTTCGTAAGATTCAGCTGTAGTCCTACCTTTCCACACTCACGGTCAAAGTCAGCCAGCATTTGTGCCGCTTGGCTGATATTTGGTGTTATTAAAACAATACATCAATACACTGGCTCATCTCTTCACACATTACCTGTCTGAATGCAAGGTTCATCCCAATGGAAAACCAGACATCCACGACATCCACAACTATCACATGATCTGCCTGTTGTCCATTATCTACAAGTTTTTCACTCTAGTCATCCAGAATAGGATAGAGAGAACACTTGATTAAGGACAGCCATGCAAGAAAGCTGGCTTCCGTAAAAGATTCAGCAAGATCAACCATATCCACACAGTGACTGAGCTCATTGACGTTTTTTGAGAGTTCAAGATGCCGCCCTGTCTAATGTTCATGGGTTTAAAGAAGACCTTTGATTCTGTTGAGACTGAAGGAGTCATCAAAGCCCTAGCCAACAGGGCATTCAAACTCAGTACATCAGGATCCTCCATGAGCTGTATTACAGATTTGCTACCAGTATCTCACCATTCTACAAGGAAGTGATCATCAACATAAAGAGAGGGGTTCGTAAGGGAGATACAATTTCACCGAAACTCTTCAGTGCACCCTCCAGAATATCACCCAATGACTGTAATGGGAAGGAATGGGAGTGAAGATAACGGTCGGCAACTATACCACCTCCGCTTCGCTGATGACATAGTTCTATTAATACCAAACATCAGCCAAGCGGGCACAAATGCTGGCTGACTTCGACCATGAGTGTGGAAAGGTTGGACTGCAGCTGAATCTCAAGAAGAAAATATCGTGAGAAATCGACCCATTCTTGATGTTCCATTTGCTCTCAACAAAATGAACATCTCAGAATGCAGCTGTTATGTGTACCTAGGTCAAGAACTCAACATGACGAACAACCTGACCTGTGCAGGTTGACCTGCAGCAGCATGAAAAGCCTTCAAGAGTGTCAAAGAAATTGTTAAGAGGATGAAGAACCTCTGACTCTGGGCACATGCATTCCATTCCACCCTTCTTCCTGCACTAATATAAGCTTCAGAGAATTGGGCCCTCTCTACAAAAACAGGATAAGAACACTATATGGGGTCTCCCAAAGAGGAATCAAAAGAGCTATGCTTGGAATATCACTTTTCACTCAAGTCAGAGAAGGAATCCAGAGTTCTGACTTCCATCAATGATCAAGGATTAGGGATGCTGTCTCCTTTGCCAAGGCATCGAAAATCTGATGGGCCAGACACGCAATGGGATTTGGATATGACCACTGGACTAGAGCTGTTACCAACCGAATGGATTCCACGTGACATCAAAAGAATGACTGGCCGCCCACCTACGAGATGGTCAGTCTTCTTCGTCAAAACCCTGAAAGAATGGTTTGAGGCTCTTCGTGTTCCTGGAGCAAGCAGACACCATTGGGCTACACTAGCACATGACAGGGACGAATGGAGACATACTGGCACCTGCTCCAGCAAATTAATGAGCAATAGGATGACAAGTGATACAAGTGATATGATCTATGACAAAATATTTGAATGGTCATATATTTCATAAAAGGAGAAAGATGTATGCAATCTGAAGAGATTGTTCATAGATTTGCAAAAAACATTAAGAAATAATCATTTAAATGGTTTCTGAAAGGGTAAACTTAGAGACCCCGTCCAATGAAGTTAGGAGGTGAAGATATTTGTGTCACATGCACCAGTTCAACAAACGGACATCACTTTCTAGATGAGTTTTAATAGTTAGAACTGTGTGTTATCCTGCTATGTAACATTTAGAGTCCTACTTCAGTTTCTTCTGTAAGTGTTTAATTAAACTTATGAATAAAATGAGCATAGGACCAATGATAGTAGTTAAACTTGGACTTAAAAAAAGATGAATCATAGTCAACAAAACTGATATGGCCATTAGCACAGCTGATCTCAATCCGCTAATAACAGAAATCAACAGTGAGTCAATTATATAGTACTTCTCCCAGGATTTCTGTCTGTTATCTGCTGTCAGGTGGATAAAGTAGGTCGTTTCTGCTGTTTCAATGTTCTCAATACAAATAAAAGCATACTTTTTCAATAAAGTGGGTTTTCAAACCCAGATTCTTAAAAATTTGGGATGATTTCTCCTCTTTTCTTAGTCCTGAGAAAGTGTTTGTAAATGTACAAAGAGACTTATCCACTATCATTGCATTCTATTCACGATAGTTCCATAGTTATGATCTCATTTAATAGAAATGGATTATAGAAGTGAGATCACATTCATGGAAGTCACTTGTTTTTTTATGCTTTCATCACCCGAAGCTACTCATTTAATGGAATAATGTAGTGGCCCATTTAAGATTCAGTTGAAGGAAATAGTTTGGGAAATTGGGAAAATATTGTCCGTGATATGACATATGCTTTAAATCAGTAATCATTCTTTCATAGCTAGGATTCATAAGTCTAGAAGTTAAGGCGTAGAAATTTTAGATCTCTTCTTGCTATTTCCCTCAGTATTTGACTCATAATGTATCTATATTCCATGCATGCCTTTGTGAGCTCTAATGATGCAGAGCCTTTTTTAAAAATAAGATGTGGATTACTGCATCATATACCATTCATTATGGTTTGCAATTATGTAAAAGTTGAAACTGCTAGACAAAATTTGATTCATATCAGTGAATCAATAGACTAAGAAGGGGCTTATCATACAAGGTATTGATCATCATAATTGTGATTTAATTCGGGTTGCCACTATATAGCATTAGTAATGAGAAGTAAATAAGAAATAAGACCTTTCCAGTGGTGTTTTATAAAATTTCCATGTTCTATGATGGAAGTCAATAAAAACTACAATAATGCAAGTAAGAGATAGTGTAATTCATTTTGCAACAATAAGATTTGGTTCACAAT
The DNA here is from genome assembly GCF_029834395.1 of Sorex fumeus. Lineage (NCBI taxonomy): Eukaryota > Metazoa > Chordata > Mammalia > Eulipotyphla > Soricidae > Sorex > Sorex fumeus. Next base: position 39,520,304 of record NW_026606065.1, read on the forward strand.
ACAGCCAAACTAAAATTTGTCTAATATTAATGAGATAGAAAGGAAGACATTAGTTGCCCTGGCCTCTCTGGAAAGAAAGATGGCGGCCACACGGGAGCCTTGTGGACAGCAGGTTTGAGCTGGGAGTGGGGACGGCAGGGACCTCATGGGAAGTGGGGCGTTCCGGTCCATCCTTCACGCCCTACCAAGGTCACCAGTTGCCCCCCACGAGCGGCTCTCCGGCACGGCCACGAATCCAGAGCACAGAAACCAATTTCTTAACTATCTAACTTTTAATAGAAATACTTCCAGGGTTAATAAGTAAAATAGCAGAAATCCAAAACCGCGCAGCCGCAATAGCGCAACATCATTTAATTCTTAAACCCAGCTATAGAAAGCAAATCATTTCACAATGCTTTTTCAGCATGTCTGATTGGGGGGGGGGGGTCATAAACTCTAAATAATAATGGTGCATCTTTTATTGTAACAATAAATCTAGTCAAAGTAGATAGAGTGTTAACTAGAACTCATCTGCCTCACAGGAATTGGGAGGGGTGGGAGGTGGGGTTCTATTGGGGTTCGTGGGTAAAAATAAGTATTGGTAAAGGGAAATGTGTTTGATATTTACATGACTGAAACCTAAACCTGAAAGCTCTATAACATTTCCCACAGTGATTCAATAAATAAATAAATTATAAAAAAAGAATGGTAGTCATAACATATAACAGTTACAGAAGAAAAATCTGTGATAGTTATTTGTATTCATTTATTTTTTCTTTTTTGTTTGCTTTTGGGTCACACTTGTTCATACTCAGAACTTACTCCTGGCTCTGCACTCAGGTATTATTCTTGGCAGGTTCGGGGGAACCATATGAGATGTCTCGGTTCAAATCTGGCCTGGCTGCATGAAAGGCAAATGTCCTACCTGCTGTACTATCATTCAGGCCCCTGTAGTTCTTATTTTTCAATGAATAAAATTTGCTTATTTATATATGTATTTAACTTTGTAAAATGAATCTTTATTAAGTAGCACTGTGGGGTTTTGTGCAGTGAGTCAAGCAAGATTCAACAAAACAGCACAAGATAAATGGGATAAGTTTAATATTCTTGGAGCAAGTTTATGATACATGCCTTGGACCACATGGGGATGACAAAGCAGAATGAAAACAGAAAAAAGAAAGAGGAACTGGGATACAAATTTTATAAAAGACAACAGGTAGCGTGTTTTGTAGTTCCTGAGAGATGCCCACATTGATTCAATTAAAATTTAAAAAATAATACAGTTTTAGTTAACTCTAAAATGCTCTTATTCAAGGAATGTATATGAGCAGATACTATTGCTAGAGAAGCACTGGAAAAGTGAATTGATCTTCTCATTATCATTGATAATGTAATAATTTTAGAAATAGATATTTTAGGGTTATAAGAACAAACAGTATATTATAATATTGAATATTTAAGAATATTTTAATCCTAAACATTTCTAGTTTGAAATATGATGGCTGGTCTAAATGACTTGACAAATATAATTTAAAGATTTAAAAAAAAACAATGATAACAATATGAAAGACACAATAAGCATATTTTTAAATAAAATACAGCTAACTAAAGTCACTTTTAGTGGCAGGTACAAAGTTAGTGGCAGGTACATGCTTCACTGAAATTTTCCAGGCAAACAATATCCTTACGAATTCAAAAACAGAATTCTTTTTTTGAACTGGCTTTACTGAAGATATACTGCTGCTAACCTCATATGAAGCTATCTCCCATATCTTAAGGCTACATTAAAGACTAATACTTGATGCTTTGCAATTAAAGACATTTGTACAGCTACAGTTGTTTATTTTCTAAACATAGTTATAAAACTTAAAAAATTAAGCATGCTTTATTTCATGAAAATGTAGAAATTAGAAAAAATTTAGCTAAGGTTAAATAAATGTGGAAAGGTAGCATTAAATTAAGATAAAAGTCTGAGAAAATATTTTGATGCAATGAAGTATAAGTGAATTTAGCTAAAAGTTTAAAGAATATTTTATATTATTTTATGTATTCTAAAGTATGAAGACATAGAATTTACTAATACATGTTCATTTTTTCCTTTGTAATCCTTGGAAATGTTGCTTCTACCAAACATCATTCATTCATCAGAAGTATTTTATTGTCAGGCCAGAGCGATAGCACAAGGGTAGGGTGTTTGCCTTGAACGCAATTGACCTGGGTTTGATTCCTCCGTCTGTCTTAGAAAGCCCAGAAAGCTACCGAGAGTATTCCGCCCGCACAGTAAAGCCTGGCAAGTTCCCCGTGATATATTCTGTATGCCACAAAAACAGTAACAGCAAGTCTCACAATGGAGACGTTACTGATGCCCTCTCGAGCAAATCAGTGAACAATGGGGTGATGGTGGTACAGTGCCATTTTATTGTCATTACGAAAACTTAGTTTCAAATGAAAAGAAGTATAAAATAGTCTCTTGACTCCAAATATATCAGAGTCAGTGTCATACATGGTTAGTCCCATAGATATGTTATCACAGGACATGGTTCATATAGTAGTTATAGTATCTTTGTTATTTGTGGAAGAATGAGTTTGAATGAGTTCATTAAAATAATGATACGTAAATTATGCAAGTCATATTTTTAGAATAATATTAAATCATATATACATAGGTATATGCTTATATATGTATACATACACTCATAGAAACATATTTATTCAGGTATTTGGCTCCTGAGATTTGTGTTCATTGAGAAGTAGTAGTTCTTCCAAAAGAAAGGAAAAATGGCAAGAACTCTGTGTGTGTGTTTGTGTGTGTGTATGTGTGCATAAAAGTCTAATCAGAAATGTCCAGATAGTTTAGTTTTTGCCCACTGACCTTTTTGTTTTTTCAGAAAAACAAAAATTATTCTGTGGCCCACTGAGAATCATTCTATCTTCTTAAGAACAGAGAGTACCCTCCCAGTTTTACCCAAGGCTACCACTGCCCTCCTGTTCATTTTAGAAAATCTGATCTATCCAGATTAGGTGTGTAAAACTCCCCTAATCAAAGTCTATTATTAGTATGGCTTCATACAATACATTTATTGTCACTTAATTCCATCTCATACGAATAATCAGACTGTGATTGCGTATACGCTGGTAGAAACATTAAGTTTTGTCTCCAAATTATTGTCAGTGTATTTTATGATAAATATACAGTTATTAGACCTCAGAGATAAGAATAACTACATTCAGAGTCTGAAGCAATAGTACAGTTGATATGGTGCTTGCCTTGACATAGTTGACACAGGTTTTCATCCCTGGTATGGCATATGGATCCAAAGTCTGCTGGGAGTGATCCCAAGGGCTCAGAATAAGAAGTATGTATGACGTGAGCATTTCCTAGTGTTCCTCTCTCCAAATATATAGTTATATACAGGATCTGGAGAAATATTGTAGGGGTTAACACACAGGCAACACTGGCTCAATTGCCTACACTTCCTATGGTTTCCTAAGAACAGCCAAGTGTGAGCCTTGAGTACCACTGTTTGGGAGCATAAAAGTAAATAAAACAAAAGCATAATTAGATGCAAATTATCAAAGTTTGAACTGAAAAGATTAAAGGTAGCAAAAATTTAGAAATTAAATCAAATGGTTTTGAGTTGAAATCTGGGTTGGAGCAGAAAGTAGGTATAAATCTTACAACTAATTTCAAAACTTAAAAAAATAGTTTTTAGTAGTCTAATAGAAAGAAATTTACTTAGTAATATGGTAGGAAAGAGAGAACACAGTTTTCCAGAGTGGAACAAGCCTCTTCTCCCCATTTTGCTTAGGTTTTTGGACTTTTGTTATTGTTGTTGTAGATCTTTGTGAGTGCTTTATATGTCTTGGATATTGAGACTTTACTTGATGCGTTTAGTTAAAATATTTTCGTCCATTCATTAAGGTGCCTTTTCATTTTTGCCAATTTTTATCATTTGAAACAAGTTTTTTTAAAATATATTATTATTTTATCATTTCCTTTCCTAATGAAAATTTCATTCAAAAATTTTCATTTAGTTTGTTTATCTTCTAGTAAGTAAAAGTTACAGAAAATGAGATTTTTATGAAATTATTTAACAAAGAATTAGAAGACTTTGCTCATTTATATCTCCAGTATGAGGTATCAATTGAAAGTTATTATAGAGTACCTTACTAAATATGCTAGACCCATGTGATCCTACTTATATTTCATGGCATGCTACTTCCCAAAGCATTATACAGATCCAGTGAAGTCCCTATAAAAATACCCATGAGAGACTCAGATGCTGCCTGAACCCATTTGCTGCTTGTTCCCCTGTGGCCATGCACATGTCGTAGACAAACACATGTGATGCCAACATCTCCCCTCTAGAGACATGTAACTTTATATCTAATGTTGTGATGTGTATAGAAGCTCTCTCTCTACCTCTGGAAAAACCTACATTCTCTCTCTTTTCCTTTTGCTCTTTCTCTCTCTCTTTCTCTCTCTCTCTCTCCCAATCTTAAGACCCTACAAATAAAACCTGTTTTTACTTCATGACATCTGTTTTTACTTCATGACATTTTTCAAAGAAATAGAGGAAACAGTTCTGAAATTCATATGAAAAAACAACCCCCATTAATAGCTAAAACAACCCTTGAGAAAAAGATGAGAGTCATCACCTTTCCCAACTTCAAATTATACTACAAAGTGGTAGTAATTAAAAGAGCATGGTTCTGGAATAAAAACAGATCCACATATCAATGGAACAGAGTTGAATATCCTGAAACTGACCCAAATATATATAACCAACTAATCTTTGTTAATAATATGAAGGGGAGCAAGGAAAGTATCTTTAATAACTGATGCAGGGAATATTGGGAAGCTCCATCACTTGATCACTTGATATCCAATTACTCATTGATTTGGTAGAGTGGGCGCCAATAATGTCTCCATTCATTTTGGTCACATGCTGGTGTAGCCCAATAGCATCTGCTCGCTCCAGAGACATGAAGAGTCTCAAACCAATCATTCAAGGTCTTGACAAAGAAGTCTGATCAGCTCAAAGGTGGGCGGCCATGCGATCTTTTGACGCCACATGAAATCCAGTCGGTAATAGCTCTATTCCAGTGGTCATCTCCAAATTCCATTACATGTCCAGTTCATCTTATTTTTGATGCCTTGACAAAAGGAGACAGCATCCTAGATTCTTGATCATCTACAGAGGTTGAAACTCCAGATTCTTTCTCTCACTTGAGTGAAGCATGATATTCCAAGCATAGCTCTTTCAATTCCTCTTTGGGAGATCTGAGTAGCATTCTCATCCTGTTTTCATAGGGCCCAGGTCTCTGAAGAATATGTTAATGCAGGAAGAACGGTGGACTTGAAGAGGTGTGCCAGAGTTCTTACTGCTCTTAGCTATTTCTTCAGCATTCTTGAAGGTGATCCATGCCACTCTCTTCCTCCTGAGCAGCTAAGGTGCCAGGTCGTTTTGCCATGTTGAGTTCTCAACCTACATACACATAACTGCTGCGTTCTGAGATGTTCGTTCTGTTGAGAGCAAATGGAATATCAGGAACCAGTCCATTTCTCATGAATATTGTCTTAGTGAGATGTTGATGCAGTCTGACCTTTTCCCATGCAAGGTCGAAGTCGGACAGCATTCATGCTGCTTGGCTAATCTATGCAGCAACATCCAAATATGATGAAGAAGAAACTGAGAAGTTCTACATGGAGCTGGAGAACTTCTATAAATAAGACCACATCTTCTACAAGATCATTGTCAGTGATTTTAATGCCAAGATAGGACTGAGATGATCGGCCAAAGAACTCCACATCAGGACCCACGGCCTAGAATGGAACTAACAGGGTGAGAGACTGTCTGAGTTCATCATGTCGACCAAAACCATCCATGGTAACTCACAGGTCCAAAAGGTTGAATCTAAGTGTTGCACATGGGAGTCTCCGGGTGGACAGTTCCACAACGAAATTGACCACATCTATTCAATTGAGGCTTTGCCTGACCAATGTTGCTTTTGTCCCAAAATTCAAAACAGGATCACACCAAAGACTCCTTTGTGCAAAATTTTATTTCACAACGCAGGGAGAAAGGGTTACAAACTTTAGGAAGATAACTCCCAGAACGACCACCAACTGGGAGCTCTTGGCACTATTGTGGCAACTTGGGAACATGCTGTCATTGATGACATCGACAATAAATACTATCGACTGCTTCAGCGCCTTCATGATTGTGTGAGGAGCGTCAAGAGAGAGAAAGCCACAAAAAGACACCTATTTTCAAAAATTCTTGAGTTTATTCCCAATGTAGCTTGGCATGAGACTTAGGCAAACACTAACTAACATCCAAGCTGGCAAAGCACTGCAGAGAAGTGATAAAGGAAGACCTCAAAGAGAGAAGAGTAGTAGTGCTGGCCTATGCGGCAGAAGCCAGGAAAAGTATTTACAACATCCTCCTGACGTTGCCAACTACAAGACCAAGATGACTGCTCTCCGACGTCCTGATGGATCTATCCCATCTTCCAGGGCAATGGAGAAGATTTTCTATGACTTCTACGCAGATATCTTTGTTAGTCATATCCAACTACCCACATAACAAATTACGGAGAATTATATGTCATTCCAAAAGTTTTCCCTTCCAAAATCCAACATGCCATTTAGTTGGTAAAGAAGTGAACAGTACCCAGTCCAGACAAGGTCAGACCGTAACACCTGAAGAATCTGACTGCTCATCAATACACTGGCTCGGCTCTTCACAAACTACCTGTCTGAATGCAAGTTTCTTTCTCAATGGAAAACCAGCAGGACTGTTCTACTGTACAGGAAGGGAGATATCGATGACATTGGCAGTTATTGCCCAATCTGCCTGTTGTCAGTCATCTACAAGCTGTTCACTTGAGTCATTCTGACTGGGATTGGCAGAACATTTTATGAAGGACAAACATACGAACAAGCTGGGTTCTGAAAAGAATTCAGCACAATCGACCATATCCACACAGTAACCAAGTTCATTGTGCTTTCTCAGGAGTTCAAGATGTCACTTTGTTTAACATTCCTCAATTAAAAGAAGGCCTTTGATTTTTTTGAGACTGAAGCAGTCATTGAAGCCCTAGCCAACCAAGGCATTCAAACTCAATACATCAGGATCCTCTGTGAATTGTATTATGGATCCACTACCAGGATCTCAGCATTCTACAAGGAAGTGATCATTGATGTAAAGAGAGGGGTTCGGCAGGGTGATATCATTTCACCAAAACTTTTCGGTGCCACACTCGAGAACGTCATGCCATGACTGGAATGGGAAAGAATGGGAGTGAAGATAGACTGTTGGAAGCTACACCATCTCCGCTTTGCTGATGACATCTGGCAGCTACATAAAAAAATAAATAAATAACTTCAAACCTCTTTCTTTTCCAGGAACAAAAGTCAGATCAAAATGGATTCAAGACTTTGAAATCAGTCCTGAGTCCATAAAATAATGGTGGAGAATGTGGGCAGACCACTCCAGGACATCATAAGTAAAGGCATCTCCAAAGTTGAAACACCACTGACCAAGCAAATAGAAGAAAGATAAAGAAACCGGACTACATTAAACTAATACATTTCTGCAGCTCAAAAGAAAGAGTGACAAAGATACAAACACAGCCCACACATTGGGAAAATATTGACCCAACACCCATCAGATAAGAGATTAATATTTGAGATATATAAAGCAGTGGTAGAACTTTACAAGAAAAAACTCAACCCCATTCAAAAAAAATGAGAGAAGAAATGAACAGAAACGTTCTCAAAGAAGAAATACAAATGGCCAAATGACACATGAAAATATACTCTACATTGCTAATCATCAAGGGGATCTAAATCAAAGCAATGCAGAGATATGATCTCATACCAAAGAGACTCGCACACATCACAAAGAACAAGAGAAGCTAATGTTGAAGTGGCTGTAAGGAGAAAAATAAATCTTTTTCTCTGTTGGTGGGAATGCTGACTGGTCCAGTCTTTTTCGAAAACAATATGCACATTCTTCAAAAAGCTAGAGATTGAGCTTCCATATGACACAGCAATACAACTTTTGGGAATATTTCCTGGAGGACTCAAAAACACATCAGTTCAAATGCTATATGCATTTCTATTTTTATTGAAGCACTCTTCACGATAGCCAGAAACTGTAAACATCCCGAATGTTTGAGAATGACTGGTTAAAGAAACTATGGCATATCTCCACAATGGAATACTGTGTAGCTATTAGGAAAAATGAAATTATGAAATTTCCTTTTAAATGGATGGACATGGAGGATATCATGATGAGTGAAATGAGTCAGAATGAGAGGAACAGACATAGAATTATTGCACTCATTTGTGGGAGAAAAAATATAATATGAAACAAATACCCAAGAACAGTTGAAACAAGGGCCAGAAGATTGTCCATTGGCCAGAAGGTTGGAAGCCTTGCTCAACTGCTGGGGAAGAAGGCAGTAGGGGTAGAGAAAGGACCACCATGACAAAGATATTGGACGTGATCAATCTGGCTACGAACTGCATACTGAAAACAGGTTAAGGAACAAAAATGACATCGGAGCACCCATATTACAAATCATAATGCCTCAAAGGGAAGATAGAGAGGCAGACACAGAGATACATGTGTACAGAAAGAGAGATATGTAGAAAGGAGAGAGAGCAAGACAGAGAGGGGGGAATAGAGAGAAAAAGAAACAGACTAGAGACAGAGACAGAGAAGAGAGAAAGAAGAAAAGTGCCTTCTATAAAGACAGGCTGGGGGAAGGCTGGCAAGAGAAAACTGGGGATATTCATGGTGGGAAATGTACACTACTGGAGAGACAGATGTTGGACCAACGTATGATTGAAACCAAACATGATTAGCTTTGTAACTTTATCTTACTGTGACTCAATAAAAAATAAATATTTACAAAAGGTACTTAATTATGATAAATTCTCTGGGGATCATTATGCAGGGATTATTTCAAAAAGATACATAGTTTTTTTTAGTGTTCTTCCTATATTCCATAGATTTAAGCTGTATTACGGATTCGCTACCAGGATCTCACCATTCTACAAGGAAGTGATCATCCATTTCAAGAGAGGGGTTCAGCAGGGTGATACCATTTCACTGAAATTCTTCAGTGCCACCCTTGAGAACATCATGCAAGGACAGGTATGGAAAGGAATGGGAGTGAAGATAGATGGTCGGCAACTGCACCACCTTTGGTTCGCTGAGGACATTGTTCTAATAACACCAAACATTAGCCAAGCTGCACAAATGCTGGCCAACTTCGACTGTGAATGTGGAAAGGTTGGACTATAGCTGAATCTCATAGAGACAATGCTTATGAGAAACGGACTCATTCCTGATGCTCCATTTGTTCTTAATGGAACAAACATTCCGAATGCAACAGTTATGTGTACCTAGGTTGAGAAGTCAATATGATGAATGACCTGGCACCTGAGTTGTGCAGGAGGAATAGAGTGGCTTGGAACATCTTCAAGAGCATCGAAGAAACAGCTAAGAGGATGGAGAACCTCTGGTTCTGGGCACATCTCTTCGATTCCGTTCTTCTTCCTGCATTATCTTGGCCTCAGAGGCCTGGGCCCTATGAAAACAAGATGAGAATGCTATTCAGGTCTCCCAAAGAGGAATCGAAAGAGCTATGCTTGGAGTATCACACTCACTCAAGTGGGAGAAAGAATCCAGAGTTCTGACCTCTGTAGATGATACAGAATCAGAGACACTGCCTCGTTTGACAAGGCATCGAAAATCAGATGGGCTGGACACCTAATGCAATTTTGATATGACCACTGGACTAGAACTGCTACCAACTGGATTCCACGGGACATCAAAAGATCTCGTGACCACTCACCTACGAGTGGTCAGACTTCTTGTCAAGGAACTGAATGATCGGTTTGAGGCTCTTAGTGTTCCTGGAGCCAGCAAACACCATTGGGCTAAACTAGCACACAACAGAGAGGAATGGAGATGTTACTGGTGCCCATTTGAGCAAATCAATTAGTAACGGAATGTCAAGTGATCTTGTGACTTTGCATAGATACAGAAAGAGAAACATTAAGCTTGTAGGGTAGCTCTCCTGGGGACATCTTAATATAGATTCCATACTACAGTGCTCAGGCTAGATTGGTCTTTCTTAACCCTAGCAGGGTCCTAATCTAGTTGTTACTCTTTGGATTATGACAAAATTTGTCCATGACTGTGCTCTTAATTTATAGTTAAGTATTATGGTGCCTGCTCTGGCCCATTTTGATGCCAGGGTAGTTCAAAAGCTTGTTTTTGGTCCATTCAGTTCCTCGTCAGGACCCTGGTTTGGGGGTGCTAGAAATTAATGGCAACTGAATCTTAAGTCAAGAAAACAGTTGACCAAGAATGAATATTATTTAGAGTCGATTAAATATCAAGTTACAAAAGCATAGCATTAGCTCTTATCCTGTATAGCATTAACTGCCATCCTGTGTCTATACAAGAAGGAAATTATTCTAAATTAACTATGCAAAGGACATAAAGATAAGAGAAAAACAATATTTCACTCACAAATACAAATCCAGAGTCCTTAGGAGGATCTGAGCTTACAAGTAAACAGAGTCTTATTTGACGAAAAAGGTGATTGACCTGTTGGGGAAGCAGAGCACAGAGAAGAGGTTAAAAATAAACACAGAGAAATGAGATGCCTCAGGAGCACTGTGAATAGTATAACCCAATGAACCTAAGCTCCCTGCAGCCAGGGAGAAACAATAAACCAATGTTATCCTACAAAAAGCCAAACTTAAAATGTGCTGGTCAAGGAGACATTTTTTTGGGGGCTGTGGGTTATATGGTAGGAATCTGGGACCTGCTTGAGAAGTGTTGATGTTCGTGATTGGTTTGGTACTGGAACGTTATATGTCTAAAAGTCAGCTATAATAAACTTTGTAAATCATGGTACTTTAAGAATGTTTTTCAAAGTCCAAAGACTAATTTTGACTGTTTTTGTCTATACCCTTAGGCTGGTGCAGACTGAATTCTCTCAGAAATAAACTGTGAGTTTTCCCAGGAACAATGTTATACCTCTTTAATATGATTACCTGTCTCAGAGCTATTCTCTATTCCAGAACTCGGTGCAGGAGAGGGATTTTCTTCACTTGGAGAAAACCCCTACTGTGTGATCAAGGAGTTCCTCAGGATCTGTGGCTTCCATTTCCAGCTTGCTTCTGAGTTTTGTGCCATCATCTTAGAAGTGCACAAAAGTGAGGGACTAATATCCCTGTTTTCATACCAGTTCATCAGGTGTTGCTTAATTAAACTAAGTTGTGTTTAGTCCTTGACACAGAGCTGAAATAAAATGACACTAAGCCACTCTTCTGCACTTCACACACTGTTCCACTGAAATTTGTGAAGGTTTTTTTAGTCAACCATTTGGAATGCAGTCTCTGTCATGTAGAATAATGGCAACAGCTGGTGTGAGGAAACAAGAATCAAATGTCAATGAACTCATATTTAAAATATTGTATTCCATATATGCTTCTTCAATGTTATGGGCTAAGGGTTATGTGCCCTTATGCCAATTTGCAGATATATTTTTAGTTTAATTTTTATTTCACAGTTACAATTGTTTGATTTGAGAGAGAGTTGGCACAATTCCCTGTTTTTTATTCCTGAGGAATCAGAAAGGACATTTTTCATATTCTTTAGAATTGAGATGAAATTAGAGAGGTTGAAAATATAATTCACTGCCCTTACATGCTGGGGGAAAAGGCAGCTGAGATAGAGAAGGGACACCACCAAGTAAAGGATGCTTGGAGGGCTCACATGGGATGGCACATGCATGCTGAATATGTTGGTCACTTCATACACGTGTTGCATACCATAACACCCAAATGAAGAGAGAAAAAGTTAATGTGCCTGCCACAGATGCACAGGGGAGGGAGGATAGGGTGGTATTGGTGGGAGTAATATTGGGAACATTGGTGGTGGAGAATGGGCACTGTTGAAGGGATGAGTACTTGATCATTGTATGACTGAAACGTAAGCATGGAAGTTTGTAAGTCTGTAACTGTACCTCACAATGATTCATTAAGGAATTTAAAAAGTTAAATAAAAATAAAATAAATTAAAAATAAAATATATTTCAATAAAAGAACATAGAGTTTCAAATAAGATATTAAAAATATTTAATAAATAGTAATCTCGATAAGTGGCTGTGCTTTGTACATAGAAAGGAGAGAAAGAGTTGGAAGGGAAGACTATTGGGATAATGGATCTTTCTGAGAAGAATAAATATTTGATTTAATGGTAATAATACTGATAAAGAACACAGCACCCTTTTGTCAATGAAAATATTGAACATTCCTATTAAGAACAAAGCAAATATTTTATGGAAATAAATGATCAATCTGCACATGCACGTGCATTCTTAATATTGTGAAAATAAAATGGTTGACTACATCATTTTCTTGAAAGTATTTTAAAGACTGACAAAAAGCAAAGCAGGTACAGATCTTGCTTTGCTTGTTGTCAATTCAGGTTTGTTCACATCATGTGATCCCTGAGCACTGCCAAGAGTGAACTCTGAGAACAGAACCAGGTGTGATGCTGAAGCATCGGTGGGCATCCCACCAAAGAAGAAAGAATGAAAAAAAATGTGTTGAGGATTTAGGTACTATGCAAAAGTTGTGGGTTATGGAATTAAATCTCATGTGAATTAAATTAGATGGAAATGTACTAACAGCTTGTTGTTGATTTATAAAAGTTTAATTCAAAGTTCTAACTCAACAACTCTGGATACAGTGTGTTCAGGTGTGGCGGTAGGGGACACTAGCATATAAGTGTCACTCTGACAATGGTATGGTAGGCAGAGAAGTCATTTCTTCACTCATCAGTCAATTCAGCTAATTTTTGTTCAGTTCACTCAAGGAAATGTGTACTAAAGTTAAGTAGAGTTAGAGTGATAGGAGCAGATGGCTCTCTTAAATCATGGTTTCAGAGTCTGTGCAATCATATTAAATGACCATCTTTTGAGGATACATGGGCAATATTCAGGAAATCATAGAGGCATAAAATATTCCCAATAACCACTATCTTTCTATAGCTCAACATCATTAATCACAATATACAAGAAAATCTATTTATCACATAGTAAAATTTGGCACTGTGCTTGTGAATGATGCAAACATTCTCAAAATAATTTACCCTATTCACGCCCTTTTGACACAGCCCTCTTCTGTGAGGAGTGAAGACATTCCTACTGACAAAATTTCATGACTTGATAAGAGAGCTTAGGAAAAAGAACAAATAAACTGCCAGAATGTTTGCAGCGCTGTCACTGTTTTCTTTTCTTAACGTGGTTGCTGACAGCCAAAATTGAAAACATGCTGCGTTTACTCAGCACCTGATGTTCCTTAGATACTGGGTGTCAAAGCCAGAGATCCTGTGACAGGTTAGGAGATCATGGCAAAGGAAATAGAAGGGTACAAAACATCTAAGGCCAAAGTCACTGTCTATTAGCAGGAAAATTGAGAAAACAGTGCTCAAGATGACTCTTCACCTCAGTTCCGCAGCAGAGTCTAAGAATTTCTAAATGTGTGCTATGATATGAAGGAGGAAAAGCGTTCAAAGCATGAGATGATTTTGATTTCTGATATGGTAAAGAAATAAAAATATTTATTGTATTGAAACTGCAATCTTTGTAGGACATGAGTGATTCTGGATTTTTCCGCTATGTTTATTTGAATTGCAAAACATATTAATCCATATGTGTATTTAGAAACATTGCTTTTTGAAATGATTTTGTGGTACAGGCTTTCTTAAATTTTGACTGAAGGCATATCAAATCAAATTAGCTTAGTAGCAGTAGGGTAGGTCTGATTATTGCTTAGTGGGTTGATGGAGAAATCTGGTCAGGAAGGTTATAGGAAAATACAGATGTAAGCTTATTTTAGCAAATTTTTATGACACAAGATGATATCAGTATAACAAACAAACTTATTAACAAAGCAATAGAAGTACAAATCAGAAGAGGCAGAATTGGTCAGAATATAACAGAAGCTAAATTGAGAAGTATACCAACAATGAAATATCTGTGAATTTATTCAATGCACAGGATACAAACAATTGTTACAGTTCTCATTTTTTTGGACAGGGAAAGCAGAGCTAATTTAACTGCAGTCAGTTGTGGAATTGGAAATATCCTTCAGTACTTACATTTTTTCATCCATTGGTTCAATGTTTTTCTGCTTGTGCTGTACATCAATATCTATATATATATAGATATATTATTTTACATGTATATATTTATATTGTAAAGTGTTTTCATAAAAAAGTCTTAATCTTTGTATTTTATTTATTTTTATTTGATGCCACACCCCGGAGTGCTCAAGTATCACTCCTGGTTCTGTGATCAAAGACTCCTGAGCCCTTGGACATTCTCGGGAACCATAGTTAATGCCAGGAGTTAAACTTAGTCAGCCTTTGCAAGGCGAGAAGCTTAACTCCTGTACTATCTCCCTGACCCTATCTTTTCCTTTTGAAATGTATGGTAAGCACACAATATCTAACTCTTCTTTCACTCATAGACTTCAAATTCTCTGCACTCTACTTTGTTGTTAACTAGAATTCAGATGCTGAAGTCCAGTGTTGGAATGATGCTCTGGAAGGCTGACCCGGCGGGGTACTGAATCTGCTCTATCTCTACTCCAGATTCCCACCCTTGAGAAATTACTTTACATTCATGTTTAACTCTATAAATGTATGCATTCAGATATGCAGAACTTTAACCCAGAGGTATTAAGATAGTTAGGCACCAGACAAGAGACTGGTGTTCTTCTGATTCTGATAGTTATTAGTACTGTACATGGAGGACAGTTGGGACTCTCAGTCCATCTGGCTGTTACCCCGCTGACCTCATACATTTTGACACCCTCAATAATAGATATGTCACTGTCAGTGTCACTGTCCTCCCGTTGTTCATCGATTTGCTCGACGGGCCCAGTAACATTGTAAGACTTGTTACTGTGTTTGGCATATCAAATACCTCACGGGTAGTTTCAAAAAAAATTTTTAAACATATAATTAGGTATATCTGATTCCAATTTGCATATCTAAAGTTGTTAATGAGGTAGAACATCTTCTGTACTAATTAGTCATCTATTTATTCTCATTGGTAAATGTGCTTACTCATCCTCAAATTGATTTTTTAATTTTAGGAAAAAGAACAAATAAACAAATAATTTTTTTACTACTAAATATTCAGAAATAGTATTATGTTTTCAACTGACTCTTGCATGATGTTTGGTTTGCAAATATTTTTCCCCCCTATGAACCTTAGTGTATTACTGATTATAAATTGTTCCCATCATGTATGTATTCTTTTGGCTTTCACCTACATTGTACAATCTTTTACTTGGGTCTCTTTCCATATATAAAATTGTCTTATACTTTTTTTATATAGTTCTCATAACTCTCAGTGTACTTAATAAAAATACCACGTACTGTGTTTCTATTTTTTCTTTGTAGAAGCAAAGTGTCAATATAGTAGTTACTATTATTGAAGATACTGAGTTATAACAAAGACATTGCATGCAGGACTTCACATTTCATCTTAAAGCTTCAAATATTATTTATGATTGTTATAAGTCCTGTCCAATAGTGTGCACCTGACATTGTTTTGAGTTATATGATATATAGCTGAGGAATTTATGGAAATTATCTTTAAGTTGTTTGGATATATATGGTATAAATATTATCTCATGGATTTTGGTTTTAGAAATGTTATCCAGACATAAAATTATAAAATGGAGGCATTTAATACATGATATACAATGAAGAATATTACAAAAAAGATACGGAGATAGCAGAAATGTTGTTAGAAAAAGTAAAAATGCAAATGCTATACAGCATTATCTCATTAAATATACTGAGAAAAAACACTATATTGAAGATAGAGATGAGATGTTGTTTAATCAAGTATCTAAAAATTAGAAAGACATTATAAAATAAATAAAAATTGTTATATAAAATATTATTATCGATATATCACTTGAGACATCTCAAGCTCTACAACACTGTTAAACCAGTAGTAGTACCCAGATTGAAAGGGATGTAATGTAAAAGGCAACCAATCTCAACAAAACATAAACATAGAAGACTTAACCTGTAATAACATTTTAGTAATCTCTTATATAATGACTTAATGTCTCCACGATGATATACAGTTTATACTAATTTTATTCTAAGGAAATATTTGTGATCATTCTGCTAGCAAATTATTGATAACAAGTAATATAAAATAAATTGTTGAAGACCTGGTATAGGGGTACACAAGAGATGGTTTGGAAAATTAAAGACAATGGTAGAGGGAAGTTGCAATGTAGTGGAATTGGTGTTGGAATATTGAATGCCTATAACCAGTCATCATGAACAACTTTGTAAACCAGAGTGTTTATATAAAGTGTATAGGAAAATTTATATATGTAGGCCTTACCTATTCTCTGTAAACTCCAGAATATTTTAACACAGAATTATTTTAAAATATTATTAATAATAGTAAAACATGATTATTACCATAAAGGGTTCTAAGGATAAAATACAATTTGATGTAATATAAATTTGGTTATAGAATTCAAGATATGTAAATGAGAATAGGTATTTTATTATATTGTATTAAATCGTTTTAATACTCTCATTTAAATAGGTCAAAATCATATAGTAGTCCCAAAATGGTTCTGAGTCATTTCTTTTATGATCATTTTATTTAGCATATCTAAAAGCTTTGTTAGAATAAGCAATATAAGGTAAATTTTTTATGTGCCTAAGGGGGCAGGTTGTGATAGGGAGGGAAACTGGTGATGCAGGTGAAGGCAATGCGAGACTAATCATGTTAGAATACTAAGTGATAAAAACAGCTATATAATGAACCACTTTGTAAATCACAGTGGTTTTAATAAAACATAATTAAATGAATAAATAAGGCTGGAGCGATAGCACAGTGGTAGGGCGTTCGCCTTACAAGCGGCCAACATGGCCGACCCGAGTTCGATTCCTCTGCCCCTCTCGGAGAGCCCGGAAAGCTACTGAGAGTATTCGATATGCCAGACACAGTAACAACAAAGTCTCCAATGGAGACGTTACTGGGCCCGCTAGAGCAAATCGACGATCAACGGGAGGGCCTTTACCTTTACCTTTACCTTTACAATATTGTTACTTAAGTATTAGATTCAACTATATGAAGATAACAAATTTCTGGAGGAATTATTTGATTATACTATTCCCCTTAAAAATATAAATAGACATGATCATGCCAGAGCTGTGTAAAATAAATATTAAAGTCATGCATCATACACGTGTATAAACAGACACACACATCTATACTTATAAATACATATAAATGTTTAATTACTTCGAAATATTTGAATGGATCTGAAAAATCTGTAAGTGAATCAATCACATTTCAAACAATACAGTTACAAGCTTTTTTTTGTCATTCTTGTCTTTATTGTTCTTTATGTAATATACACATGTCTTTTATCTATAGACACTTCTTTATGTTTTTCCTTTTTTTTTTATTAGTGAAACACCATTAAGTACAGTTGTAGATTTACAATTTTTTGTGGTTGGGTTTCGATTATACAATGACCAAATACCCATCGCTCCATCAGTGCCCACTTTCCACCAACATGGATAATATCCCTCTCCCCCCATCCCACCACCCATCCCACCCTGCCCCTGTGGCAGGGCATTCACTTTTGTTCTCTCTCTCCTTTTGGGTGTTGTGGTCTGCAAAAGAGGCATTGAGTGGCAAACATGTTCAGTCCATAGTCTACTTTCAACATGCATCTCCCCTCTTGGGAAAAAGAAAATGGGAGAAATCAACCTCCCTAACTTCAAGCTCTACTACAAAGCAGTAATAATTAAAACAGCATGGTACTGGAGCAAAGGCAGAACTGCAGACCAGTGGAACAGGGTTGAATACACTGACATCTCCCCTCAATCATATGGTCATCTAATCTTTGATAAAGGTGCAAGAAATGTGAAGTGGAGTAAGGAAAGCCTCTTTAATAAATTGTGCTGGCATCACTGGACGGCTACATGCGAAAAAATGGGCTCAGAACTCTGCCTAACACCGTGTACAAAAGTAAGGTCAAAATGGATTAAAGACCTCAACATCAGACCAGAAACCATAAGGTACATTGAAGACAAAGTTGGCAAAACCCTCCATGACATTGAAGCTAATGGTATCTTCAAAGATGCCACCCACTGGCCGAGCAAGTGAAAACAGAGATAGATAAATGGGACTATATAAAACAGTTACAAGCTTTTAACAGGAAAAAAATGTTTGAATTAAAAGTGGAGAAATACATACTTTTCCAAATACCATATTCTATTTTCTCAATGAACAGTAAAATAAATCATTTTGAGAGGATGGCAGAGAAGAAAATAAATTGAAATTTCTGATAAAAATAAGAAAGATGCTAAATGAAATTTAAAACAAATGAATATGAGATCTTATGATGAGTTTACAATGAAACATTGTAAGATATATTGAGAACGCATTTTCATCTAGAAGCTTCTGAGATCCAAAGGGGGTGAACCAGTCGACACTCCCACCAGCAGTGAAGGAGGCTCCCTTTCTCGCCATATGCTCACCAGCACTGGATGTGGCAAGAAAGGGACCCTCCTTCACTGCTGGTGGAAATGCCAACTGGTTCAGCCCTTTTGGAAAACAGTATGGAATATTCTTAAAAAATTAGAAATTGAGCTCCCATTTGACCCAGCAATACCACTCCTGGGAATATATCACAGAGAGGAAAAAATGTGTAGTCGAAGTGATATCTGCACTTGTTTGTTCATTGCAGCACTCTTTACAATAGCCAGAATCTGGAAAAAACCTGAGTGCCCGAGAATAGATGACTGGTTAAAGAAACTTTGCTACATCTACACAATGGAGTATTATGAAGCTGTTAGAAAAGATGAAGTCATAAAATTTGCATACAAGTGGTACTACATGGAGAGTATCATGCTAAGCGAAATCAGTCAGAAAGAGAGGGATAGACATAGAAAAATTGCATTCATCTGGGGAACACAAAGTAACAAAATAGGAGACTAACACCCAAGAGTGGCTGAGATAAGTACCAGGAGGTTTACTCCTTGGTTTGGAGGACAGCCACACACACTAGGGGAAAAGGCATCTCAGTTAGAAAAGGGAGCATCAAATAAAGGGTGTTGGGAGGATCCTCCCAGGATGGGAGAAGCATGCTGAAATTAGACTATAGACTAAACACGATTGCTGCTCAATGTCTCTTTTTCAAACCACAACACCCAAAAGGAAAGAGAGAACAAAAGAGAATGCCCTGCCATAGAGGCAGGGTGTGATGGGGGGATGGGGGGTGGGAGGGATACTGGGACCCAGGGTGGTGGAAAATGGGCACTGGTGGAGGGATGAGTACTTGATCATTGTATAACTGAAACCCAAGCACAAAAATTTGTAAGTCTACAACTGTACCTCATGGTGTCTCACTAATAAAAATTAAAAAATAAATAAATAAAAATAAAAGCTTCTGAGAAAATTTATTCAATATGACTTATAAGTTGCACTAAAAAAGATTTTTTACAGCTTCAAACTTATTTTTAATTCTACAGTTTCTTGTACACTGACTCATTGATTCTAGAACTGTGGCTGTGTGAAGGAAAATCAGAATGTATTAAGTAAATTTCTCTATTATATATAAAAACATATTTTATATGTAATGGAATAGATACAAGTGACTTTGGATGCTTATAAACAAAATTACTTGCGATTATTGCAGCATCTGGTTGATGATTCATTAACATTACTAATAGAGAAATGAACATAATTTCCTGATTTGAACTATAAATGATATTTAATGGTTAACAATGTAGTCATCATTTTTATATACATGTATTCTACTGTCACAAATAAAGCTTGTTATTTTTTAATTCAGAGAACTAGCAATATATGCTATGTTAAAAAAATAAGGTTATCACTTAGAAGGTGTGTTATTTTAATATCTTGCTTGACCACCTATAACATGTATCTGCAAATCCCAATATAGAACTTTGTGCTTTTCATGGAACCTTCTATTCCAATTAGAACAGCTGGTGAAATTAAGATTACTGCCCTAAATTTCAATTAGAATCCATTGGTGTGTAGCTATTTTCAGGATCATTTACTTGGCTCTGAAATAAACTACGTATAGATGTTAGAAATGGATCCTTACTTTGCTAATGCTCAAATCACAGGTGAATACCATCACAACTCTGAAAGTATATATAAGTAGAATAGATGAAATATATGTAAAATATTCTTTAATAAATTGGCCTAAGCAATTTTGGATATTAAGAACTATGGTGTGTTAAAATACAAACAAAACATTTTTATAGTCACTTTTACTTTCACTATATAAATGTTTTCTGTCTTTGATTTTTGTTTCAATAAAGAATTTCAATGAACTTTATAAGAAGCCAATGTTTAAAAAAACACTGTTTCTCTAATTTAATTTTGTATTTTTTTCATATGAAATCAGAAAATAATAGAGAACCTCAAAATGTGCAAGAGATAACACTACAAAGTGTCATATCTCTGTTTTGAAATCATTGATATATATGTTTCCTATATAGAACTTATTTTGTTTTCCATTTTTTTTTGTTTATTTATTTTGGGATCACAACTAGTGGTATCATCCCAGGGTTTACCTTAGTTCTGTATTTAGGAATCAGTTCTGGTAGGGATTGAGGTTGCTATTTTTATTGCATTAAAACTTTTATGTACAATATTGTAAGATCTTCTATAATTTGGTACACTAGAAATGCAAATAGTTATATATATGTGTGTGTATATATATTTATGAAGGCAACTAAACAATTATTGCTGGAGAATAATGTAATCATTACACTAGTATTTGAAAAAATTGTACTGCCACCGTAATCTAAACTGCACTTAAATTAGATTTCAAACAGCTCTTCTAGTATCTTCTTTTTATTTGAATTTTTCATTTATTTATTAATGTCTTGCATGTGGCACCCCCTGGTTTACTTTCTGCATCACATATGCTTTCCTGAGTGCCACCAGAAGTGATCTCTGAACACATAGCCAGGAAGTAGAAAAAGAAAATCATCCACTTTTATTATATGACAACTTCTGAAATTCACTACTTTGGTTTATATTCTGTTGATTAGTGTTACACTGTTCCGATTTTATTATTATTATTATTATTATTATTAAATTACTGAATGTTAAGGAGGTACTTCTATAGGAAAAATTAAAAGATATTTTCTTCATTAATATTTGGTAAGGAGTGATTTTGACTCCTTCCTTATCAAAAAATTTAACTGATTAATGAATGCTAATGAATAAAAGTGTTACTAGAGCCTTATTTAATGTCAATTTATAGATTGCTTTGTTTTATTACTGATTGCTATAAGAGCTACACTGATTTTATATCATTACTTAAAAGGTATTTTTTTAGGTACGTGAATGATTAAACCACCAGGTAAAAGAGGCTGCTTAAGATAATTAATCTTTTAAAGACAATATATGTTGTTAAATTTTTACATTTTGGATATGTGCAATTTAGAAAATGTTTTTATATTTAAAGTAGATTCTCGGGGGCTGGAGCAATAGCACAGCGGTTAGGGCATTTAGTTGCACATAACCAACCCGGGTTCGATTCCCAGCATCCCATATGGTCCACTGAGCACCGCCAGGGGTAATTCCTGAGTGCAGCGCCAGGAGTAATACTTGAGCATCGCCTGGTGTGACCCAAAAATTAAAAAAAAATAAGTAAAGTAGTTTTCATTAATAAATTCATCTTCTGAGAAGATAATTCCATTGTGATTCCAGCACCTAAAAACTAAATACAAATCAATAAAGTGCCACACAGATAGACTAATAAAAACAATGTAATTAATTATTCATCGTGTTTTCGGGCTTATCTGTAGTTATTCTTGATTTTGCCATGCTTTATAATCAAAATGACTAATATAAACAGATGTAACAAATGGCAGTTCAATGTATAAGCATGGAAAATGAGAGCTACAGTGCAAGGTTGAATAATTTAACTTGAGTATTAACCTAAAAATAAAAGCAGGCTTGTTATCACATATTCATAGATTTTAAAAGGATATTATCTTCTTATCCTATGTAAATTTCTACATGTTCATTAGAGCAGTTTATTTTTATACTATTATTTTCCAAATAAATAAACATGAAAAAAAATAATGGAAATTTTGTAGAAATTCAACACCTTAGTGGAAAATTTACATTAATCATCATATGGCTGATTTTTATAGTATCAATTTTATTAAATACTATATATATAAAATTTTAAAAAAACATGTTTTATCCCATTTGTGCTAAATTATATGTGGTTGTAGCTACTGAAATGCTTCTGAAGCTAGTAGCATAATAATTCCCCTGACTGAGAAAAGTTTTAAGAAATCAAAAATCACATTTCAACTTCTTAAAATCAGATGTCTAACTGTACTTGATGCTGTAGCTGATGTTTCCCCAAGTGGACAATACAGTCTCCTGGGGGGCACTTGAATAGTCAGGGCAAGGTGGATAGGGGTTAATTCTATTTATTCACTTAAACATTTGAGGCAGGGGGGGTGTTCATTTTTTTCGGGGGTGTTCATTTTTTTTCTTAACAGGGGGCAAGAGAGCCAGCAAATTTTTGGACCTTTGCTAAAATCTACTTTGCAGATAAGCAATCAGCAACCCATAAAAAATTATTAACATCCTTTAGTGTATATAGAGACCTGTTCAACAAACTTTTCTGGAGTTATTGTAACCTACTACAGTCAGCATAATCTATTGCTCCTCTCTTTCTTGGAACAAAATTAAATTCCACCATACCTGTGTTTAACCTTGGTACAAAATTCAAGCCAAGAGAATGTGGTCCATGCTCCTGGGATATCAAGGTCAACACATTAAAGAAGCTGTGCTTCCTTCGGATTTTCTTTTCAGTCTTCTGAGTAGGTGAATCTAAATCTAGGACAAGGTTGTTGCTTGAGTACACAAAGTGACAGGATGGAGAGACTTTCAGTATAGCGTTTATCTATTGCAGATGGACAAGATTATATAATGGGATTATAAGTGGCATAGAAATGCACTTTACCATGCTTGGTTTTATACTACTTAGGTGATGCATATACAGTTCTATTCTCTCGGGGGGAAAAAACATTTATTTTCAAGATTAAGTTTTTATCTCAATTTTCTTCAGAAAAATTTCAAAATTATTTTTGCCTCTCCCAAATGAATCAAAGTATATTTGTAGGAGTTTAGAAATGACATGATTAAAACAAAGTAAATAAAAAAGACATTTAGATGTTTGTTTAAAGTAATGTACTTATTTTCATATATTTAAGTAGATAGTATGACAATAAGTAAAAAGTTTTACTTCCAATACCATATAAACGTGCATATTATTTTAAATACTTTTTATATTCACTTAAGGTAAGCAAATGCCTAAAACTTAGGAAAACATGCATAGTAACATAGAGTTAAAATTATTTGTCTTAGGACAGAGTGATAGCACAGCAGCTAGGGCGGTTGCCTTGTATGCAGCTGAACCAGGTTCAATCGCTGGCATCACACATGGTCCCCCAAGCACTGCCAGGAGTGATTTCTGAGTACAGTGCCAGAAGTAATCCCTGTGCAACACTGGGTGTGACCCAAAAAAGAAAAAAAATATTTGTCTTTTGATTTTTAAATTATCATTGTATTAATTATATACATGTATACTTTTTTTTTCTTTTTATGGGAGGTACCTTTGGGGGTCATACCCATCAATGATTAGGGCATAATCCTGTCTCTGTGCTCAGAGACCATTTGCAGATGTATTCAGGGAACCATGTGTGGTTGATGACTGGTCAGCAATTAACTCACAGATGCCTTGAACATTGTAGTATTTCTCCAGCCTCTAAAACTGTTTTTTTCCTGAGAAGACCATCTTTAAAAGAAAATTCTAAAGAATTTGTTTCTATTCTAGATTGATAGAAATGGAATTTTTTGTATGTAGAAGATTCATATATTTTCTTGAGATCTCTGCTATTCTTTGTCAATTATAGATTGGTACTTTACAAGAATATTCGGTTCATGATAATGATCTTTTATATGTAATCTATTTTACTCTAACTGCCAGAAGTGTTAAACATGACAAACAATTAAGGGAGTAGAAATGAGGTGGGTTTTTGTCATGTATGATTTCTTCTTATAAGAATAGATAGTGAGAAGTCGTAATCAAAAGGGTGAACAAAATTAAGACTAAATCAGGATGGGATAATAATAACATATCAACTTTTCTGTGTTAAATTTCAAAGGAGAGGCCTATATATTTAGTAGCTACTTATTTCTAGAGTGGTATTTACATAGCTATTGACTATGTAATTTATTCAAATTTAGTTATTTAAATTATACTTTATATCAGCTAACTAGTGTCACTTTCATTAACATTACTAATCTAATATGTATTTAGAAATATGTCTGACTTCATTTTAAT
This sequence comes from Sorex fumeus, assembly GCF_029834395.1. NCBI lineage: Eukaryota > Metazoa > Chordata > Mammalia > Eulipotyphla > Soricidae > Sorex > Sorex fumeus. Next base: position 39,544,797 of record NW_026606065.1, read on the forward strand.
GTTTGACTGTAACAACTTTAAACCCTATCCCTCTTTTATTCTCGCACATTTGAACAAGTCAGTAAAAGAGCCAAGTTCTCCCTCCTTTAATATTTGAAGTTCTGCACTGCACTGTAGCACTGTTCTCCCATTGTTCATCGATTTGCTCAAGTGGGCCCAGTAACGTCTCCATCGTGAGACTTGTTGTTACTATGTTTGGCGTATTGAATACATCATGTGTAGCTTGCCAGGCTTTGCCCTGCGGGTGAGATCCTCTCAGTAGCTTTCCGGGTTCTCCGAGAGGTGCGGAGGAATTGAACTCAGCTTGGCCGGTCAGCTGCGCACAAGGCAAACGCCCTAACTCTGTGCTATCGCTCCAGCCCAAACCACATAAACTGTGACTTTAGTGTAATCCTACTCCCTAATCACAGGCATAAGCAAGGCAATTAGTCCTGGGATTAATTGCAGGATTCCAGATTCCTGCAGCCATTTTCAGAAATGCTTCTCTTTTTTAATTTTTTCTTCAGAAATCCTGATCACAAGCATTGTATAAAGTTTTCTGACACTTTTGTTACCTATATGTATTCTCCTCAGTTTCCATTGCAACCAGCTCACCAGATGGGAGTTTCTATTACAACTTCAGATAACCAACCTAAAGGCAAAATGGCTTTTGTTGTTGCTTGCTTCCTTTGTTTTATTCTTTAGGTTTCTGATCCACACCCAGAAGTGCTCAGGGTCTCAGAGCTCACTCCTGGCTTTGTGCTCAGTGATCACTCTTAGAGGCCCCAGGGAACCATATAGGTCTCCGGGCACTGAACCTGAGTTTGCTGTGAGCAAGGCAAAAAGTCTATCTACTTTTCTATTAGTCCAGCTCTCTAAAGACAAGGTGCTTTTTCTATAGAACAAAAGTACTATCTAAAATATTCCCTGATTTGATTGTACTCTCTGGTTATCAGGATAAAATGACATATCTGGTTTCTCTTACCAATAGATTTGCTTATTATTTCAATAACGTAAAATCTCACCTGCTGGTTTGTACCATAGATATCAACTCTAGCACCCCTAGCACACCATGGTGAGCCACTCACAACTGGTGGAACCAATACCTCTAGTCATCTGATATATACAGCCAGGCTGGGTATCACTCATAACGTCTCTGAGCCCCTGAGCACAGTTTTACCTCGACCCATCCATGATTCAGGTTATTATCACCAGTGATGTTAAAGAGACATAATATATTCAGTGATATATGGGTTTGAGGTGAGAATTTCATTATCTAGAAAAATTTTTAAAAAATTGAACAAGAAAATTTCTATAATTGATTGCAGCATCTCATACTCTAATCATGTCTACTCAAATTAGGGAGAAGATAATAAGATAACCATCACATAAAAATATAAGTGTTCTAGGGCTGGAAAGATATTACAAAGTTTAAGTTGCTTAATTTTCATATGGTCAGTACTGGCTCAATCACTTGCATTGTGAGAAATGATCCAGAAAACACAACCAGGATGGGTCTGCAATAAAACCTACACAAAATAATAAATAAAAATATGAATATGCTATCATAATAGTCATAAAATAAACAGCATCTGACATTAGAAAAATACACAAGTTCTTTGAATTACTACTCTCATATGTCACCATTTGTAAAACGCTTCTAAATCTACATGTAGAAGTTAGTTCATAAATATTAATGGAATTGAAAATTATATTAGGAACAACAGAAAGACTGAAAATCTACAACTTTCACACACAAGAAAGTAGGTTAAAAAGGAACAAAGTAAAATTTATTAGAATCTAGCAAAAATACAGATAACAAAATATAGTGAAGGAGCAGCTTGGAGCAGAAAAGTGAATGGACTATGCGTTAATCCAGGCCATCATGTCTGCCTGGAGGGGAAAGGGTGTTGCTCCCTTCCGCCCTCCTCCCTCTGGAAAGAAAGATGGCGGCCACATGGGAGTCTTGTGGACAGCAAGTATGAACCGGGGATGCGGGGGCGACAAAAACCTCATGGGAAGGGGGACGTTCCGGTCCGTCCTTCACGCCCTACTGAGGTCACCAGTTGCCCCCCACGAGCGGCTCTCCAGCACGGCCACGACTCCAGAGCACAGAAACCAATCTCTTAATTATCTGACTCTCAGTAGAAATACTTCCAGGGTTAATCAGCAAAATAGCGAAAATCCAAAACCAACATTTAATTCTTGAACCCAGCTGTAGAAAGTGAATCACTTCACAATGCTTTCTCAGTATGTCTGATGTGGGGGGAGGGGGTAAACTCTAAATAATAGTGGTACATCTTTTATTGAAACAATGAATCTAATCAAAGCAGATAGAGTGTCAACTAGAATTTATCTGCCTCCCAGGCATTGGGAGGGGTGGGGGGTGGGGTTTTATTGGGGTTCTTCGTGGTAAAAAATAAGTATTGGTAAAGGGAAAGGTGTTTGATATTTGCATGACTGAGACCTAAACCTGAAAGCTTTGTAACTTTTCCCACAGTGATTCAATAAATAAATAAATTATTTTTAAAAAAGTGTTCATAGATGGTTAATAAAATACAAAATTAAAATACTTTTGAAAAATTATTTAATGTTAAAAACCTACAAACAAAAATTTTGAAAAGTTGTATTAAGTGGAAAATTATCTGAAAAAACACTGAACAGTTATATCTATCTATCTATCTATCTATCTACATATATATATGTATTGCCAGAGATCAAGCCAGGTAGGGCAAGCCTATTTATATCTATACATAGAGCTATATCTATATATAGAGACAGTGAGAGAGAGAGAGACAGAGAGACAGAGACAGAGAGAGACAGAGAGATGTATAAAAATAATAGTAGCAAAGTAGTTAAGAAGATTCAGCATGTGAATCCTCTCAAACTTTCAAAGAATAATTTTATTATTTTTTGTAGGAGTACTGCTATTTATTCAACCACTGATTAGCTGATTGAATTGGGCATGAACTCCACCTTAATTTTTTAAATTTTTTTAATTTTTATATTTATTTATTGAATCACTGTGGGGAAAGTTACTAAGCTTTCAGGTTTAAGTCTGGGTCATACAATGATCAAACACCTTTCTCTTCACCAGTACTCATTTTTCACCACCAAGAACCCCAGTATACACCCCTCCCACCCCTCCAAATGCCTGTGAGGCAGATTTCTACTTAACTCTTCTCTACATTGATTACATTCATTACTTCAAGAAAAGATGCACCATTATTGTTCAGAATTTCCCCCAAAACATTCAGAATTGCTGAAAAGGCATTGTGAAATATTTTGTTTTCTATAGCTGGTTATGAGAATCATATAATGTCACGTGGCCACAATTTTGGATTCCTGCAAAGAGCCAGATAATTACGAGATTGGTTTCTGTGTGTCTGGTGTTATGGCAGTGCCAGAGAGCCGCTCATGGGGGCTAACTCGTGACCTCGGTAAGGCGTGAAGGACATACTGGTATCGGCCCCCTTCCCATGAGACTGCAGCTGTCCCTATAAGCTTTGAGGCAGCTGCCACCTTGCTGCCGGGGGTGGGAGGGAATCCAGAAGGGAGCAACACCCTTTCCCTCCTGTGGAGGCATGGTGCCATAGTTTAACACATGGTCCATTCCCTTCTCTTCTGCAAGATGCTGGGCTCTGGACTAAATCCTTTTGCCTCTGGAGCCATGGCCCTGCCAGAGAGCTGCTTGTGGGGGGCAACTCATGACCTCTGTAAGGCGTGAAGTATGAGCTGGTACCGTCCCCCTTCCATGAGACTGCATTTGCCCCATCATTGTCAGTTCATACCTGGTTTTCCAATAAACTCTGAGGTGGTGACTACCTTGCTGCCAGTGGGGGAAAAGGCGGAAAGAAGCAACACCCTTTCCCTCCCGGGGAGTCATGGCACCATAGTTTAATGCATGGTCCATTCACTTTTCTGCCGCAAGCTGTCGGGTTCTGGATTAAGTCCTTTTGCCTCTGGATCCATGGCCGTGCCAGAAAGCTGCTTGTGGGGGGCAACCCATGACCTCGGTAGGGCGTGAAGGATGAGCCGGTACCACCCTCCTTCCCAGGAGACTGCAGTTGCCCTGTCACCGCCGGCTCATACCTGGCTTTCCAAACATAGTTCATTCACTTTTCTGCCACAAGCTTCCAGGCTCTGGATTAAGTCCTTTTGGCTCTGGAGCCATGGCCGTGCCAGAGACCCGCTTAAGGGGGGTAACTCGTGGTCTCGGTAGGGCGTGAAGGACGAGCCGTTACCAAACCCCTTCCCATGAGACTGCAGTTGCCCCGTCACCACCGGCTCATACCTGGCTTTCCAATAACCTCTGAGCCGGCGGCCACCTTATATGCAGTCCAGATGCATTTCTGCCAAAAGCTGCTGGGTTTAAAGATTTGTTTCTGAGTCTCCGTATCATGGCTATTAATCAACTTGATCAGGAGCCAGAGAGGCAGTTTGTAGGCAGCGACTCAGGGTCTCGTTGGGATGGGGAGAAAGAGTCGGCTCCACCACCATGTGGTGCGGCCCCGTGTGTCTCATCACTGCAGGCCCAAACTTGACTGTCCAGTGGCCTCTGGAGGATGGTGGTCACCAGGCCGCCAGGGGGAAAAGGCCAAGGCACAAAACCTATTCCCACCTGGAGTGGCCTAGCGCCAGTAACCTACTGCAGGAACAGGACGCATTTCTGCCAAAAGCCTTTGGGTTCTGAGATTCATTTCTGAGACTCTGGAATCATAGCCATTAAGCAGTTCGATCAGGAACCAGAGAGGCCATGCCTCCAATTATATAGCTGAGCCAGAGGTGGTTTGTGGGTGTGTCTCCCACATACCTAACTTTTGGCCGTTTACTTTCTTGGTAAACTTTGCCCCAAGTTGTTGGGGTCTGGCCAAAGGCACAGCAGCAATTTTGGGGTATCTGAAAGTCAACATTGCCATCAGGCTGCTGATGCACTCACTTCACAGGTACAGATTAACCTGCTAGCAGCACCATACCCCCGGATTTTGTTATTTTTTACTTGTCATTTGTTGAGCATTTTTAATCTGACAGTAGTAATCCCATATATTTACTACATAATACTCACAAACAGGTACAAAATTACTGTCACAATAATTAACATACTTTGCCACCTAGTTAATCTTAAAGATGCAACAGTCAGAATTTTTCTTTCTTTTGACCAAAAGGTTAACACTGAGACTGGATACTCCTACATACATTACCCTAATTTCCTTAAGTGATCAGAAGACCTCTAAGAAACTACAAGTTTGAATGTATTTGTCTTGGAGAGAAAGAGAGTGCAGGGAGTAAGGGGCTTGTGCTACCTGGTTTCATCTCTGGCACTACATATGGTCCCATGAGTCCACCAGATGTGATTCCTGAACACAGAGCTAGGAGTAGGTCCTGAGCACAAATGGTCATGACCCCAAAACTAAATAAAGAAACAACAACAACAGAAAGGAAACTGATATTGCAGGCAGGGAGAGGAGAGGATGTTACATAGTAAAATTCCATGTGAAGGAATTGACTTGGAGGCCCTTTCAATGAAAAGGTAAATCATACTTATTTTGTTATTTTGTCTGTAAATGGTTTTCAAGTATCTTCAAAACCTCAGATATGGTTTTAATATATCTTAAGATATCTGGACAGAGTGTTACAGTACAATATACAGAAGTGATATATGGGAATTCATTAAAGTACATTTTTAGATTTGTAATCCATTTTTTACTTTATCAGAAATTTTATTATATTTTTAAGGTTACAAATACAATGATTTACTTTTGCTTTTGTGATTAGAAATTTTAGGAATTATGAAAGTATTAGACTTCATTCTATAGAAACACTCTCTGTATCTGTTATCATTGGTCATCTTTTATTTAATTACACTATGTATGTTCCATAGATAAATTATTCCATATTTGTCCATTTTCTCTCACTTGGTGAAGGACAAGTGGGCATTGCAAATGCTTTTCCCAGCTCCTGCCACGTCTGCCAGCACTGCTGCTCTTCTCTCTTTGAGGTCTCCCTTGATCACTTCTCTTCACTGCTTTGCAGTTTTGGATGTTCTATTGCAGTTGACTGAGGCTTGCACCAAGTCACATTGGCAAATGAGCTCAAGAGTTTTCAAAGACAGGAGTCTTTTTGTGGCTATCTCTTTCATGGTGTTCCTTGCACAACCATGGAGGTGCTGAACCAGTCGATCATATTCTTAATCGATGTTGTCAAAGAGGGCATCTTTCCATGTTGCTGCAATAGTGCCAAAGAGCTCCCAGTTGGTAGTCATTCTGGGAGTTCTCTTCTTCAACTTTGCAGCCATTTTCCCTCACTCCGTAAAGTAGAATTTTACATGAAGGAGATAGTGGTCCAATGCCATTTGGAATTTTGGTACAACAGCGACATTGGTGAGGCAAACGGTCAATTGAATATGATGTGGTCAATTTCGTTGTGGAAGCTTCCACTGGGAGACTCCTATGTCCAACATTTCGATTCGGCCTTCTGGAACTGTGAGTTATCATAGATGGTCTTGGTCAACATGATGAAGTCAGATAGTCTCTCACCCTCTTCATTCCATTCTAGGCTATAGGTACCGATGTGGAGTTCTTCAGTTGATCTTCTCGTTCTTATCTTGGCATTAAAATCACTGACAAAGATCTTGTAGAAGGTGTGGTATAATTTATATTACTTCTCCAGCTCCATGTAGAACTTCTCAATGTCTCCTTCATCATAATTGGATGTTGGTGCAGAGACAATAAAGACAGAAACTACTGTAAGTGAGCCACGTCTATTCAAGGGTAATCATCTGATTCGGGTTCTTAGGCATTCAAATGAATCAATGGTTATGGACAAGTTCGTGTTAATAAGGAAAACCAACACCGCTGATGCCTTTTTCATCGCACCTTCCAATGAACATTTCTTCTCCAGTGTTGAAAACAGTGTGATGTGAAATGAGTCAGAAAGAGCGGGATAGACGCAGAAAGATTGCATTCATCTGGGGAACATAAAGCAACAAAACGGGAGACTAACACCTAGGAATGGCTCAGATTATTACCAGGAATTTTGCTCCATGACTTGAAGGCCAGCCACATGTGCTAGGTGAAAAGGAAGCTCAGATAGAGAAGAGAACACCAAATAAAGGGTGTTGTGAAGACCCTCCCAGGGTGGGAGAGACATGCTAAAAGTAGTCTATAGACCAAACATGATTGCCACTCAATGCCTCTCTGGCAAAACACAGTACCCAAAAGAAGAGAGAGAGAACAAGGGGGAATACCCTGCCACAGAGGCAGGATGGGACGGGGGGTGGGGAATGAGGGTTGGGGGGGGATGCTGGGACCCGTGGGGATGGATGACGGGCACTGGTGGAGGGATGGGTACTTGATCATTGTATAACTGAAACCCAAGCACAAAAATTTATATGTCTATAAATGTACTTCATGGTGTTTCACTAATAAAAAAATGATTAAAAAAATAATGATAAAACAGTGTGATGTGATTGATGCCTTCTCATCTTGGTTAGATCAATGGTATCATACTTGATCTTTTATGCTTGTACCATCAGGTCCTCGATGGATGCATCCAATGCCAGTGTATGTGCTTTGAAAGTACAGACAGCTATTTTTGTCCTTCTTCATTTTGGCAGCCTAGTTCGGTCTTGAGATTTTATCAGCCTTTCTTTCCTCATCCTTCTTAACACTGCTGTATTGGTGGCTCTTTCAGGGTCAGGGGAATGAGACCAATTGTATTTACTGATTTTGGCATACCGAATACACCACAGATAAGCTTGCCAGGCTTTGCCGTGCTGGCAGGATATTCTTGGTAGCTTGCCAGTCTCTTTGAGAGGGATAGAGGCTTTTAGGGAGGCCTGTAATCGCCCATGAAGGCTTTCCTATGGTTCAAATCACATTTGAACCCCATAAAATATGGTGCAGTAATCTTAGAAGATGGTTATTAAGTATCTTATGATGTGTTGCACGGCTGCTTTGCAGCTACACAGTCTGGAAAGCGTCCAGGAACACGGCGGTGCTGAGTAGCGGAGGTAGTGGAGTTCTGCCGATGAAGTATCTATCTGGTACTGATGCAGTGGGTCTTCTTGTGAAATCCCTGGGTCAGCAAATATTGGTGGAAGCATCAGGACAGGGTAGGGTGGGGCTTCTGGGTCGCTGTAGATTGGAGCAGACATGGATCTCTGTTCCCAGGTCTCGTTGAGCCTGGATTCCAAGGTCACAGAGTTCTGCTTACCTTGCTCTTTGGGGCTTCTTTCATGGATGAGTCAAGGTGAGTTTCGGCCAAGCATCCAGAAAGCATCCTGGAGCATGGTGGCAGCTTGGTAGTGGAGGTAGTGGAGTAAGATTTATATCTAACTCAAATATTTCAAACAATGTGTAGAACAATAGAAGAGGATTAAGCAAAATCAACAATTAAATTTCAGTAATGTAACTAATACTAAAACAAAAACAAAATTATCCCTTTTACTTTCTAACAACTTTTAAATTAATAAAAGAACAAAATATATAAATGAAAAATTTTCCTGGAGATTAAACAAAATATAAACAAGTTTTACATTAGAAACTCTTTAGCCATCTTTAACTATGTCTTAGTAATGTGTATATGCTAGTTCAAAAAAACAATTCTGTATTTCTATTACAATGTGGATGAAAATATAACACACTAAGCATTCAAATTGAAACGAAGGAGATAAAATTATCATTAATTATTGTTCATTCTGGTTGCTTTGTCTTCAGAAAACAGAGATGTAATACTCACTTTAAATGCTTTTATTTAATCATGTTGTAGTGACATAACATATTTTCCTACCTTAAGTCCTTACATAATTATATTTCATATACAAATATAGTAACAAAAATGGATGAACAAAAAGCCCATATTAAGAAATATAAGACCTGTGGTATTAAGTTGGCTAGACTATAGTTTGTTTTATATAATATTTTTATGTAAACTAATACCAGCATAACTCAATTTTAAAATACTAAACTTGAAGGTTTTTTTGTATTTAATAAACAATGTATATGTATTTACCCTTCCAACAGGATTGGAGAATTAGCACATCCTGTAATGTGATTGTCTTGCATGGTGACAAACTTGGATCAAAGTTAGCATTCCATCTTGTTCCAAACTCATCAGAAGTGATCCTTGAGTACAGAACCAGAAGTCAGCTCTAAAAACAGCTGAGTATGACCCCCAAACAAAACCACCACCAACAATATTTACCATTCCATCCTTCTAAGAGTAATGAAAGAAATCTATATAATATTAAATATTTAGCTTCTTGAAAACCATAAAAATAGTCGAAAGCAATTGAATGATTTCTGTAATGTGTTATGGCAGAAGCTGGGAGTCCATTGTACAGATCTCATTTTGTGAGAGAAACTGTTACGTAGAACAGTTGCTATACCTTTAGTTTTTTATTGCTGCAGTGGGTCAATCCCTGGGCTACTCTAAGCCAATAACTGCAAGACTAGGGAACTGTCGCTTTACCTTTAATGTCCGAGGAGGACTCCCATAACATGCCATTTGGTTTTGGTCCTCTCCTTTAATTTAGTGAAACTTTCTTGAAGTAAAGTTGCAGTCAAATGTTTTCATACAAACTTCTTTCTTCTCATTTTCTGTCGAATGCAGTCAAGTCTGAACTGTGTTTAGAGCCTCTCCCTGAAAAATTCTACCTCCTTACTATTACACAAATTTTAAGAATATTCTGCAAGTATTTATAATTTATTACTACAGATACCTTTTTTTCTAGGAGAATGCAAACTGCAATATGTTTATTTACAGACGTTTACATATACACATGTGGAAGCATAACCATGTATGTGTAAATAATAAGCAACATGTATAAATAGATGATGAAAATATGCAAATACTTATATAAACACATAATGATTTAAATCATACTATAAATGTCTGAAGAATTCAATTTGGACATAGGACAAAATGCATAAGTATGTGACTTGTATGAGGCTGACAGCAAAGAACCATGTTCAAGGACAAACAGGGCTGTGAATAGAAGTTGCTAACAGCAATTGCAAGACCAATTAGCTTTGTAAAAAGCTACTCTTGTGTGTCAGTTCTTATTTGCAAATTATCTGCCTCATGCATTTAAACTTTGGCTAATACTCTGAGATTAGCTTGGTAAATAAACAGGATGATTGTCCTATATGCTCCAGAGTGAATTTTTATGTCTGAGAGAGAGCTAGGATAGGATCTTAAGTAAAATCTGGCTACCAAGTTAAGCAAGGACCTCTCGCCTCAAAATTAAAGGTCCATACATGAATTAATACAATTCCTACCCAGCTTCATTTCCCTCTGAATTCACATTTTACTTTGAACACTTTGAAAGGTAATTTTCTTCCAAGCAACCAGTGATGTTTCACTTATGCTGACAACCAAGAATTTAAAAACTATTTCAGGCAATCAACAACATGAAAAAAGAATCCAAGCTGATAAATAGAAGAAAAACATTTAGAAAAGCTAATGCTGAGTATATGAACATCTAAATATACCTAATTTATTATTTAATAAAATAATTTATGAGTACTATTTTCACAGAAAAATACACACAGAGGCACACACAATTTCCATAATGGAATGAACTTCAATACCATTTGTAGAAAACTCTCACTAAGTGTTTACGAAGGTTGTATATTAGAATTACTGTTACTTGTATTAAAACCATTCTCAGGCAGTAAGACTGCACATCAGTTAAGATTTGTCAACCTGTTCCAGGTTGGATTTCAGAATGAATTACTACTAAGCTTTGTTTTGTGCCTTTTCCCTTTAACATGGCATACCTCCATATCCATAATAGATACTTCATATTAATCCTATGAATGGCTGCTGAGATGTTGAGATGGAGAGAAAAAGATAAATGTACAGTACTTTTGATTATAGAAAATGATACCCATAGTTTTTCAGCCTCCCCTCTCCCCGCCGTACTCAGAGCCCTCATCTCTCCTTGATTCTGAATTAGGTGATACTGTCCTAAAGTTCAAACTTGATACTTTCATTTAATAGACAAGCCTGGGGGAGGTCTGAGGGAAAATGCAGTGTGAGATGCTCATGGGAAAGAAGTGACTTGTTTATAATCAAAAAGTCACTGAAACTCTTTTAAAATGATTTGAACAATAACTTACAACTCCTCCAATTCAGGTAGGGGTTTAATTCACTACATGAGTTGGCGTTAGTCACCAAATTTTAACCAATGTAAACTAGAAGAATTGACACTGTGCGACTTTATAGTGAGTGGTATGTGGAAAAGATAAAACAGTTCTTTATTATTGACATAATAAAATTATGATGTAATAATGTATATATGATTTGTTCTAATTTTATACAATGATAAAATTCCAATCAATTCTAATAGTTCAATGAGAGTATTTCAAAATATGATTTTTTGTGAAATAAAACAAGGAATATCTATTTTCCAAAGATATATAACTGACACAGTTACTTTATATGATGTGATTTTTCATAAACATAACATTAAAACTGAATTATAAAGTAATTGTAGATGAAAGTGTTTATCACCTAAAAAGCAGATAATCATAAGAATTAGGGAAATAATCCATTGCATAAATATTTGGTAGAGATATAATAACATTTGAGATAATATACAATATATTAAGGGTTAATTAAATATGGTCAGCCATAAAAAATCCATACTGTACACTGCAAGTTATTTTTGTAATTTCACTCTGTTTATATAGAATTTTTTACAGTTACCAAAATAAAAAACAGAACTAAAATCAAATCGTGTTACTAACTTGCCTATCAAATTTTGCTTGATAGATCAATACTAACATAGATTAAGAAAGATGCTTTATAAAGATTATCTATAATGTGGGTCCAATGAGATGAGAATAAATAAATATTATTTCACCAAAAGTCTTACACAAGCAATAGGGTAATCACCCAACTACTCTTTTGTTTTGTATTTTTTATACCTCACATGGCAGAAAAGAAAAATATACCATAATTCAGAAGAGTCAGGATATTCACATTTATTTCAGTATGCTTCACATACCTTCATACTAGCATCGGGAGCTCACATGAGCAGAGCATTTCAGTGTAATATCTCCATGGAAGAAAATAAAAGTGAAATATTCAGATTTCAAGTTTCTATCTGACAAAGATGCAAACAAAACAGGGAAACTTTCTGTCTTAAATTATACAAAATCCAATAAAATGGGCAACCAGTATAAATGTCCATTTTGTGTGTAAATGTTCTTAAGTGGGAGCTGATGTCTCCTGCTTTGATTGCTTCCCCATTATGTAAAGAATGAATACTACAGAGAAATGAAAAGATTTCCAGCACAAAACACGCAGTGTGAGTTCATTCAGCTGACCACAGGCTGCTGCTCCATCTCTGCTGGATTAAACCTTCAAACCCATTAAACAGGGTGGAAGCACTAGAACTTCTGAGGTGAAAAGTTCGGCAAGCAGTGCTTCAGGATGCATCCTACCTCTAATTTTCTCTAATAACCCTGATGCAGTTGTCATTCGTTGGGACACAGTGGCCAATAACTGTCGTGATTTTCTGTCTATAGTCAGTCTGATCAGAACCTAATTTTTTTTTCACTAATTGGTGAAGCAACAGCAATACCTGGGGGTGAAGGGGAAGGAAGGAGAAAGACAAAGCCTATTTCTTTCAAAAACAGAGGTATATTTTTCTAGAGATGGCAAGAGTCTATTAAGAAAACCATGTAGCAGTTTGTCACCTTTCACCTTCCTTCACTGCTAGTTATCCATAGTCTTAAGGTGGAACGAAAGAAAATTAATCACATTTTTGAGACTGATACTTTTATTCTTGTCATAAAAAATAACAAAAGAACACACCAGGACATGATTTAAGATTTTCAAGTTGTATGTAAGCCAGAGGTTATTTGCATGCAATAATCTTTGGAAGCGTTATAATGATGTCATTATTTAACATTTTGGGGCCTCACCTTGTAGTTCTCAGGGATCACGCCTAGTGGGCTGTGGGGACCACAAGAGGTTCCTGGGATTGAACCAGGGTCTGATATGCATATGATGAGCACCCTACACTCTGTACTCTGTCTGGTACCCTGGAAATAATTTTAAATGATGTAATAAAGAAATTAAAAAGAAGTATAAAAAACTAAGAAGCAAACAATGTTTGTGATCTTCACTTCTCATAACTATTAACAGAAATAGAACAAATGGATCAAGAATAAATTGTGGTATAATTTTGCAATGAAGTTTCTAGAGAAATGAGAATTAAGATACGGATCCCATACACATCAACTAAATGAATCATGCAAACATTTTGGTGATTTAAATACTAAATGCTACTAAAATTGCTCTAATTCAACTTATATAATGTTCTGTATAGTCAAAATGAACATATGGTAACTGAAGTTAGTGTATTAATTAGCTCTGCTGGTTTAATAGCTGGGAACTGAGTTGTTTTGTTGGAAATGTTACAATTCTTGATCTGTGTTTGGTTTCTTTGAAATATTTATACATGTGTATATTAAATTGCATACTCATGGTTATAGATTATATAACCCAAACAATTATTCATATTTAAAAACTCAATAAAAATCATTAGAAGAAAAATCAACCATTATCACTTTCTTACTGAATGGCACTCATTGCTGTTAGTCGTGCTTTAGAATAATCCTAAAAAATATTGTGTGTGGTCAAGTAAAATGGGCTGGAGCAATAGGAGCAATAGAACAGTGGGTAGGGTGTTTGCCTTGCATGTGGCCGACACGGTAGACCCAAGTTCAATTGCTCCGCCCCTCTCAGAGAGCCTGGCAAGTTACTGAGAGTATCTCGACGGCACGGCAAAGCCTGGCAAGCTACGAGTGATGTATTCAATATGCCAAACACAGTAACAAGGCTCACAATGTTACTGGGCCCACTCGAGCAAATCAATGAACAATGGGAGGACAGTGGCAGTGATAGTGACCATCAAGAAGATCTTCCAAATGTGGGGGCAATCTCTAGCTACTTTTTGACAATATGATAAATAAGATGAAAATATAATTGTATTATGGTAAGTTATTCATGTAGTGTATGATAAATAACTATGTCTAATACTGTTCAATTGCATTGGGAGTGTTACAGATTTTACCATTAAGATCAACATCCAGTGATGCTTCCTTTTACTACTTACTATATGGTAATATGGGGAATGAATGATTTCAAGTTTTGAGGTTCAGTTTGTTTCTCTCCAATAAGAAAAATAATCAACCCCTCAAGCTGAATGAAACGAGTCAAGAGAGGAATAGACATGGAATGACTGGACTCATTTGTGGGTTATTAAAAAATAACATAATATGAGACCAATAACCAAGGAGAATTGGTCCATGATTGGAAGCTTGCTACCAGTGCTGGAGAAGGCAGCTGGAATAGAGATGGGGTCACCATGACAAAGATAGCTGGGTATAATAAGTGGAATAGAAATGTGAGCTGAAAATTGGTAAAGGAACATGATAACTTCTCAGTAGCTCTATTACAAACCATAATGGACCAAAAGGGGGATGGAGAGAGGGACAAGCGGATAGAAAGACATTCACGCAAACACAGAGACACAGAGACAGAGACAGAAAAAGAAAGGACGGAAATGCTTTTCACAGAGACAGATTGATGAGAGGGTGGAAAGAGGAAACTAGGGGCATTGGTGTTGGGAAATGCACATTGGTAGAGGAATGGGTGTTGGAGCACTGTAAGACTAAAACCTGACCATGAACAGCTAGGTAACTGTTGATTCAATAAAAAAAGGAAAAAAAGAAAAGAAAAAAGAAACAATCAATACCATTAAAAATGGGGGTTGCCAGGAGAGATGAACAGAAACTTCCTCAAAGAAGAGAAACAGAAGGACAAGAACATACAATAAAAAAAGTTTTGTATCACTTATCACTAGGGAAGTGCAAATCAAAACAAAGATGTGATATCCTCACACCAGTAAGAGTAGTACACATCAAAATAACAAAACAACCAGTTTTGGCATATATATGGGAGGATAAGGTACATTCATTCATTGCTTTGAAGAATGTTGAATGGACTTGTTCATTTGGACAACAGTTTAGATATTTTTCTAAAGAACTAGGGATTGAGCTTCAATATAACCCAGCAATTTTCCTTCCTACAATCTACCCAAAGGTTCCAAAACCATTATTCAAAAAAGACATTTGGTCTCCTAAGCCCGTTGTAGCTCTAGTCATGATAGCAAAAATCTTGAAACAACCTAAATATAAAAGAGCAAAAAACCAGATAAAAAAAACTTGCTCCACATAAAATTTGATTACTACTTGACTATAATAAAATAATAAATTATGCCATTGACTGCTAAGTGGTTGGATTTGGAGAAAATCATGCTGAATGAGTTCATTCAGAGGATAGAAAGAGAATGATTTATGTCATTAGTGGGAGATAAAGAAACAAAGTAGGGCTATAACACCCAAAGGTGACTGCTGCTGAGAACTGATTTTCAGTCACAAACAGAACACAAATGAGATGGGATAGAATAGTCAGGGAGGCACTGGGACAACATTGTTGGGCAGTGGACACCCTGGTGGAGGGTGTGGAGGTTCCATTTTACACATAAAACCCTATCATTAACAGTACGGTTAACCACAGGCGTAAAATAAAAGTAAACAAGAAAGTTAAATAATCAGGATAGTTCTAAAAATACTAAAACAGAATAGCTTTCTCCTTCTCTGACACACTCTCTCTCTGTCTCTCTATCTTTCTCTTTCTCTCTCTCTCTCTTTCTCTCTCTCTCTATCCACACACACAGACACACAGACACACACACACACACAAACACACACACACATACAATGTCTCTATGCAATGTAAATATCCTTCCAAGGGCCACAGAATAGTCAATTTTCAGTTCTCTTTTGCTGCCATAACTTTTGCAGGTCAAATAAGAAGAACACACTGTTCGTACCAGTCTACTCTCACACAAGGAGAGGTGGTTTCCAGTTGATGCATTTGATTCCTTTTCTGCGTATAGTTTAAACCTTGGAATTTTGTAGCTTTTAACAGCAACCGAAGGCAGATTATGTCTTCCCCGGGAAGGCTGCCAATTTTAGTCTTTTTGAGAGGATAAAAGATAAGGGATACGGGCGAGAACCAGGGGAAACCATCAAAGAAATGTAAAGGAAGTCAGGACAGAGAAAGAATATTGGAAAACAGAGATCACAGGGACAATATTCTTGCTATGCTTCAGCTCTTTCAGGTAGGTAAGTATGCTTACCACTCCAAATCCTCTGCTCAATCATATCCTCCTTCCTGAGCTCTCTTGCCTGCTGCTGATTTTCTCCTTCCACATCGTGTTCTTGCTGAATGAGTTTGCATTTTGATAAGGTCGAAATATAAATAAGTGATCTTAAAAACATTGTCACCAAGAGCTTGCTTCTACTGAGTTTAGTGTGAATTTTAATAGTAGTAAGATAAATATGTCCATTCTGCAGGTGCTTATACCTTTCTCCCCTGCATTTCAAATCTTATTAACGGGGGTTTGAATGAGAGCACAGAAAGTAGCGTGTTTACTTTAAATGCAGCGTACTTCTGCTTCATCCCAGGCAACCCTTATGATCCCAGATCCTGCCAGGCATGATCCCTGAGCACAGAGCCAAGAATAAGTCTTGGACACCAGCAGGTGTGGCTCAAAATCAGACAAAATAGATATTATTGATAAAAATTGAATAGTCAAGATTCATAAGAAATGATCTTCTATTTAGGATTATCAAGTTCTCAATGCGAAAACCTAAATTTTGAGAAATATACTGCTTTTCTGATCAATGGGGAAAAATTTAAAAGCATGAAATTTACATAACTGAGCTATCTTCTTAAATCTGCCACTTCATCTTTAGGAAGTACCACCTAGTAAGGCAATATGATTGTTCAGATGCTAATTATACAATTATTCAATGATTGAACAGTTATGCAGTATATGAGGAACATGAGGTTTAAGTAGGTAATAGGTATAATTTGTATAG
The DNA here is from genome assembly GCF_029834395.1 of Sorex fumeus. Classification (NCBI taxonomy): domain Eukaryota; kingdom Metazoa; phylum Chordata; class Mammalia; order Eulipotyphla; family Soricidae; genus Sorex; species Sorex fumeus. The sequence goes on from NW_026606065.1 coordinate 39,561,743, forward strand.
TATTTTGAAAATTACCCATATACACCAATGTTTACCACAAATTAACAAAGGTAATAACATTATCTTCTCTTTCTCACTTTTTAATTTATTTTCAGCAGTGCATTCTTCTTCATGAATATTTTTTCTTCATGAATATTTTTAAAATCATTATTCTGTTTCTTTTATTTCTTCTATCTTTATATATTTCTTTAATTCAGTCCATTTTTGGTTTATTTTTTAAATTCTTTGATTTGTACCAATTTTTCTTCTCCTTTAATTGTTAAGTATAGGATACCACAGGCTGCTTATTTTGCTTATTTAAATAATCTTTAAATTATTGTTTCAAAGTCTTTATTTTTTAAAAACATATTGTACTTTTTAGCACAGATATTTGTTTTTATTTGGAGTGGGCATGATACATTTGGCAATTCTCAAGGTTTAATCCTAGTTCTGCACTCAACAATCATTCCATGTTGGTGTTAGGGTACTATGTGGTACCAGTAGTTGAACCTCAGAAAGCCGCGAGCAAAGTAAGTACACTATCTGCTGTACTATCTATTCAGTCCCTGTTTGTAGAATATTTTGACATAAATTATATGCCAGTGATTTAATAATGATGCTGTATTTCTGGTTCATCCTGCTTCAAACTATGCTTCTTTAAGTTCCATACTAAAATCATGTGTGCTTAATAATTCCTTCCTTTTCTGTTATTCTGTGAAATTCATTTTTATCCACTCTCAGCACAGTAATATTATTAAAAATAATGAAATTTCTCAAAAACTAATCTTGAAATATATAGTACCATAGTAGCACTGTAGCACTATCCTCCTGTTATTCATCGATTTGCTCGAGTATCTCCATTGTGAACCTTGCTGTTACTGTGTTTGGCATATCAAATGCATCACGGATAGCTTTCCAGGCTTTGCCGTGCAGGCAAGATACTCTCAGTAGCTTGCTAGGCTCTCCAACAGGGGTAGAGAAATTGAACCTGGGTCATCTGTGTGCAAGGGAAATTATCATTCTAGCCCAGTACCATAGGAAGAAGAAAAATAAAATTTTTAACCTCCTCACTTTTGACATATCTTCAATCCTATATCATCTTAGTCATGAAAATTATTACAGCCTTGGTAGTCTCCCAATATATTTTCAAAACAAACATGGGCACACCTGCACACATGTGTGTGTTTTTTTTTCTTGTCTTTCTCTCTATCTCTCTCTCTCGTACACACACGGAATTATGTTTAGTACCTCATATTCTCAGTGAAAAGTGATTGTAAAAAAGTGGAATTTTCTTAGACTCTTCCTCTTGTCTTATGGGGATTAGCGTTTTCTCATACTCTTACTTTACTGCTCCACTGTTTCTTTGGCTGCTAATTTCCATTTAATTCCAGCAATTTTTCCTCTTTCAAAACATATTACTTGGTGTAAATTCACATTCTCAGGGACCATTTTTAGGAAAAACATTAATTATGGCATTGTTGTCTCAACACTTTCTCCATAGAATGATTGTTCAGTATAAAATTGATCTTACCTATCTTTTATGTTTACTTTTGTTTCTAAATTTCCATCTACTGGGAATAGTTATAAGACTTAATAGCTAAACTAAATTTTGCTTTGTGATTTTTATTTTTGATAGAAGAAGTTCACTCTTCAAATATAAAACAAAAAGGATTTCATTCTTGTTCTTTCCTTCAGATGATGATACTTTCTGCAATGTATGTATTTATTTATCATTTGACCGTAGTGAATTACAAAGTCACAAAGTTATTTATGAGTTTGTTTCAAGCATACAATATTCCGGCAGCAATTCCTTCGCAAATTCCCACAATGTCCCTTCTCTCACCCAGCTTGCCTCAATGGCTAGCAACCTCTCCTGACACTTGCTGCCCAATTAGGTAACATGCTTTACAACACTGTTACTGATAGGGTATCATACATGCCACTTTACCTCCTTTAAGCACCTACTTATGATCTAGAGTGATCACCTCCCTCTATCACTAGTGTAGTGGTCCCTTCTGTGACCTACCCCAACCCCCACGTAGCCACCTCAACCCTCAAACTGACAAGCTTCTTAAGGACCAGTTCTCCTGCTCTTCGTTCCTATTACCTTTGGGCTTTATTTAATCCCCTGATATATATCTTTATATATCACATATAAATGAGATCATTCTGTGTCTTTTCTTCTCCTGGTTCATTTTAATAAGCATGATATTCTACAGAGCCATCCATATATCAGTCAAACGCATGACTTCATATTTTCTTACAGCCAAGCAATATGTGCCAGAGCTTCTTTATTCAGTCATCTCTTCTTGGGCATTTAGATTATTTCCAAAATCTGGCTATTGTGAATAGAGCTGCAGTGAACACTCGACATGCAGGTATCAATTATGCACTATGTTCTTCAGCCTTTGGAGTGTACTCCTAGGAGTGAAATTGCTGAGTTGTTGGGAGCACCACTGACCATTAAGTGCAAGTAAAGATAAACAAATGGGACTATTTTAAATTAAAAAAAAAAACTTCTATGCCTCAAACAAACCTATGAGCAGAATACAAAACAGTCCACACATTGAGAAATTATTAGCCCAAAACTCATCTGATAAAGAGCTAATATAAAAGAGAAATAAAATGCTGGTAGAACTTTAAAATAAAGTCATTCAACCCCATCAAAATATAGGGTGAAAGAATGATCAGAAACTCCCTCAGAGAAGAAATACAAATGGCTAAAAGGCACATAAAAATGCTTGACATGACTAATCATTAGGGAAATACAAACAGCAATGAGATATCACCTAATACAGAGAAGGCTAGGACCAATCAAAAAAAAAAAAAAACAATGCTCAGTGTTGGTGTAGATGCAGAGAGAAAAGGAACCCTCATACACTCTTTCAGCCTCTTTTGGAAGGAATATATGGGCAATCTTCTAAAAAGTAGAAATTGAGTATCCATCTATAAATCTTCTTTAACTGAAGCCTGGCATCTCTGAATTTGTTTCCTTAAGGACGCAAATTTCTACTCTGCAGAGGAATCCATAATATATTGTGACCAAACTAAGTTGGGAGGTTCTACGTACATTTATAATCTGAACTAGAGCTTGTGAGTTTAGGCTTTGTCAAGCTGCTTTCTGATCCTTGGCAGCTGTTGAGGTTCCACCACCTGTGAAATAGAAGCTCAACTATGAAAACTCTTCTATAAGAAAGCTAAACACAGTTCATCCCAATGAACCATGATTACTATAACAAGAACCACATTTAAAAAATAACTTGAAGGGATTAATTACAGTACTGACGAAATATATTGGGACGATGAGTTATTATCTATGTAAACTATTTTTGAAGAGATTTTTTTCTCTTCAAATATGAATTTAGGTTTCTTGACTGAAGCCCCATTTGCTTTACTTCTTAGCACCCCAGAAGCAGAGTCCCAATGAGAGACTAGATGGACCCAGAGCAAACTGTGACCTATGTGCTACCCTGGCATCGAAATGGGCCTGGCCAAAGTGCCATAATACTTGACTATAAGTTACGAGCATGGTCATAGGCAAATTCTGTTATGATCTAAAAAGTAATAACTAGATTCAGACCCTGCTATGGTTAGGAAAGATTAAACTAGTCTGAGCACTGTAGTCTGAGTCTTTGGCGAGATGTTCCCAGGAAAGCCACCCTACATGCTCAATGTAGCTTTTACTGTGTCCATACAAAATAACTAATATTAAAAGTAGAATTAAGATGATAATGAAGAAGTTAATTAAATTATTGGACTAAGGAGAAGAGGCACACCCCTAGGTGATGTTTCTGCTCTTGAGCCTGATTGGTAGTCAGGAAGGGCTTTCTTATGTTGATTTTGCTGTGGAAAGGGTGTAGCATCTACCCCCAGAGCTGGGAGTTGAAGAGAGATGAGAGTTGGAGAGAGACGAGAGAGACGAGGGTAGCAAGATGTAGTGCAGGGAGACTAGCAAGGGGGACAGAGGAAGAAGAATGTAGAAGAAGAATACAGAAGTAGGGTCGTGGAGAGAGAGACACACGGCTGAGAGATGGAGTGCAGAGAGAGGAGCAGGAGAGCCAGGAGGAGATGGGAATGAGGGACAGTATGAGACTAGAATGGAGAGCTTAGTGATTTTAGAACAGGCATGTGAGGAGAATAGAACAAATTGGTAACTGATCAATCAACCTGCTTGGCCCCCCTTTCTTCTTCCATCAGCCCATAACCTGGGCCGCCCCGGGTGGTGGAGTGACTGAGACCATCCAACTCAGGTGGCTAGAAGGAGACCTACTGGGGATTCCACTGGCCACCCTGAAGATTATAGTGTTACTCCAAAACAATATATGACAATTATGCAATGATTATGATCTTTTGGTGAAATATGGTAATCTTTCTACCGTATTTTATTGAATAATTATCATACTACATAATCACTAAATCCCAGGGGCTGGAGCGATAGCACAGTGGTAGGGCGTTTGCCTTGCAAGCGGTCAACATGGCCGACCCAAGTTCAATTCTTCCGCCCCTCTTGGAGAGCCCGGCAGGCTACCTAGAGTATCTCGCCCTGCAGAGCCTGGCAAGCTTCCCGTGACGTATTCAATATGCCAAACACAGTAACAACAAGTCTCATGATGGAGACGTCACTGGGCCCGCTCGAGCAAATTGATGAACAATGGAATGACCATGACCATAACAAGTAATAAAAGCAGAACTTAAAAAAATAATAACTGGGGCCAAAGCAATAGTACAGAGGTTAGGGCGCTGACCAAGGTCCAATCCCCAGCATCCCACATGGTCCCCCAGCACTGCCAGGAGTAATTCGTGAGTGCAGAACCAGGAGTAATCCCTGAGCATCACTGGGTGTGACTCAAAAAGTAAAAAAAAAAAAGTAATAAATAATAATAATAATAATTTCTTCTTTCTATCTTATTCCACTTTAATTAAAAAAGGTCATCAAATCTATCATAATTTGCTAATGAAATGCAAAATTAAAGGAGTGTTTCATTTTATTCATAAAGCATATTCATTATTCTAAGTAAAATCCATGTATTCTTGCTTTATTCTGCTCCACTAATTAATATGCTTGTGATTTGTCGTATTCATGATACCTAAGATCATGATTGCCTAGAGTATTTTTTTTCCTTCCTGATAGGATGTACATAGTTTTATGGATTGACATCATCACCACTGGAAAATCTGATCTTTTTCCTAATGGGGATCGAAATCAAGAACTATACCAATGCTATACTAATACTTTAATTTGTACTGCCTAAGATAACTTTGCTTTTGAATGCTAATCTCTGTAAAAATACATCTTTTTCTGCAAAATACTGGCCATGTAAGTGATATAAACATGAGCAAAAACACTAAATTCTTGACTTAAGTATTGCTAAGAATTTAGTCATCATCACCTAGAAAAACAATAACCAAAAACATGCTGCTAACTTTAAGTGATACAAATGCAGCTTACACACAAAACAGTACATACAATTTTAATTAATATACTCATTGGATTTATAATCTTGAAAATTTAGTCTGTAAAATATTTAAAATTTAGGAAAAATTGTTCCTTTACACAAAATTGTCTATTTGTTATATCATTATAAATATCTTTGTTTATTTTTTGTTTGGAAGCAAAACTTAGTGGTGCTCAGAGGATAAGCACAGGTCCATGCTCAAAATGGGGGCAAGGTCACTCCTGACACTGCTTGTGGGACAATGCTGTACCAGGGATAAAACCTGGATCACCTGCATGCAAAGCTCGACTCTGCCCACTGAGTTATCTCAATGAACTCTTGTCATTATTTTTAATTTCCCATGTTTCTTTCACTAGCAACTGGAATGTGTTACTTAGACTCACACAAAAAGATATGATCTCTATGGGAATAAATGCTTATTTACAAATGGTATACTTTGATTTACAGCACTTTAATATTTAGCACCTTCTTTAGTTCTTGTTCTTTCCATTGATAAATTATGAAAATAGAGACTTCACACTTTGTAGATGAATATATGGAAGTACCAAAAACCCAGATAATATTAGTAATTTATCTTTGTTAATCAATATCACACACAGTGATTTAGTTTTCTAAGGACTGACTAGCTGGTACACAGTGGACCTTCTATGTTTTTGTATAGGTTGAAAAATGAGGAAACATAAGGCATAACTTGCTAAAAAATATCTATTTAGTTCATGGTATAAAGGCATAGTCTGTTTGGTGAAGGATGTGCCATTTAATTTTCTTCTGAGGAGCAATTTGTGAGGCCCTGAATTACAGCAGCATGTTTGTAAATTATTCAAGTGATATTTGGATTGCATGCTGCACATCTGCCCACTGGCTACCCTGTGCTTCTCACTAATACCCTAGCACTACCTTCCCTGCTGGCCTTCAGGCAAAGCCTCTCAATATTAATAGCTCAACAATTCTACAAATTTACATTTGATTGCCTGCTGCATGAACTCAGCTGGTTGTTAGAAGTTGAAGTAAATCACTTTGCCTAAATTAGCAGTCTTCCTGACAATTGGTTTTATGCTATTTACCCTTGACTTCCACTAACACTTATAAATTGCAGAAGACTGGTTAATTCCAAAGTGGAAGAAGAAGGAAAAAGGAAATTGTTTCTTTGAATAAGAACATTTCAAAGTCCTGAGGTGAAACGTCTGGTCATTTATTTTTATTCACTTAGTTTTTTGTTTCATATTTTTGGTATTTTGTATGCATCATTAATCACATTAAAATATATATATATATATATACTCCTTACAGGTATTTGTGTGCAGAGAGAGATGTATTAAGGGAAAGATCTGTATGAAATGAATAGTCATGACTTAATAGTTTAGAGATTTTGTGATTTCTAATGGATGTCTTTAGAAAATAAAATCTTGAATACTAAAAGGAGATTATGGCCTAAGTGAAACTTAATGTGACTATTATGATTTATGGGGAATTAAAAGGGGTGTGCATGGCTGAGGTCTGGAAAAAAGTCCAGAATTTTTGGATGGGGCCACACCCAGCTGTGTTCAGGGTTGTTCCTGGGTCTGCGCTTAAAAATCTTTACTATGATGCTCTAGGGACTATGTGTGAAACAAGGATCAAACCAGGGTAAGTTGCATGCATGGCTTTAACCACTATATTAGTTCATAGGCTTTAAAACTTGCTAATTTTAACCTAGGTGGAGACTTCTGGCATGGTCAATTTTCTCTATTTTTGCTCTTTCCATATCTGCTTATAATTGTTTTGATAAAAAATTTGTTGCTACTGGTTCTTTATTACCTCGTTTTTATCAGAAGGGTGATGTTCTATCTCAATGGCATACAGCTTTTCATCTGCCAGGATTATTACTATGCCTATCCAATAAACATAACAGTTTGATCTGGTTTCATCATTATCATATCAATACCTACAATATTGATCATATAAATAAATAACTTCTGAAATCTTATCTATAAAGTAAGATAAAGTTATTCATTGCATTTGTTTAAATCACCTGAAATAGTACTGGTTAAAGTTATTTGGCCTATTAATCAAACGAGAAGATTTGTTTCTGAAACAAAGAAGTAAGATTATTGGAAATAATGCTTAGTCCTAAATGTATTGCTTTACCATTATTATCATCTAGAATAGTTTATTATTAAATTAGTGTGTAATCTTGTGTATGTGCATATGTGCTTGAATTAAAGATAAAGTTGTGTTATCTTAGGTTGGATCTCTAGAAAACAGCTTTAAGTAATTTTTCTTTTCAAATGCAATCATGGGGCCTTTAAAGAAAGTCATTGATTTGAAACTGCTAAGGAAGAAAAAGAAATGGGACAAAGCACAGGAAATCCCTGAGCAAGACTAGCAAAATCTCAAATGCAGGTTCTTCCTGCTCATCAAACTTGCTAGCACAAGAGTTTTGTTACTCAAAGCCCTAATCAGAAGAAGACTCATTCATTGGAGATAAATATTTAAGCAGCCAAGTAGCTATAGAAAATCAAAGGATCGATACAAAACAACAGGATTGGTTTGAATGTGGACTAAGCGTTAGTGTTTCCATTTCACTCTATAGATAATAAGAATCTTATATTCACTGGGGCTGGAGTAATAGCTCAGAGGATAAGGCGTTTGTATTGCACGTGTCTGACCCAGGTTCAATTTCCATCATCTCATATGGTCCCCTGAGCACTACCAGGAGAAATTACTGAGTGTAGAGCCACGAGTAATACCTGTGCATTGCTGGGTGTGACCTAAAAAAAAATCTTATATTCACTTAAATCTTATCCTTTTCTTCACTGTATAAACTATTCTTCTTTTATTTTATTTTTATAACTCAAATATGATGAAAAAGACTTACATCCAACTACTCTTAAACACAAGAAATCTCCTGAAGTATTTAAATGTAACTTCATTGAGTCTTCTATCTTCTATCTTTGTAGACATAAAATATGGAGTCAGAGAGAGAATAATATAAAGGAGTATTATGTTTAAGAACATCATGATGTTCATGATCTTCATGATGTACCTGGAAACTTCTTGTCCATATATAAAATTACTAGTAATGGTACTTATATTGTTAATTGTAGATATGGAAGTACTTTGTGAGCACTGTTAGTGTTTTTTATTTATATAATATTTCATCCTTTTTAATGAAATTTTCTGCTTGAAGAAATTCAAAGATAGTTCTAAATATGTAAATTGTCATACTGAATATGATCAAGCCAAAAATATTGAAATAAAATTTTAGTCACGGTCCTCCCCTTTATTCATCGATTTGCTCGAGTGGTCCCAGTAATGTCTCCATCATGAGACCTGTTGTTACTGTGTTTGGCATATCGAATACGTCACAGGGAGCTTGCCAGGCTCTGCCATGCAGGCGAGTTACTCTCGGTAGCTTGCCAGGCTCTCCAAGAGGGGCGGAGAAATCGAAATTGGGTCGGCCATGTTGGCCGCTTGTAAGGCAAAGGCCCTACCGAAATATCTATAGATTGCCCTTTTAAATTTTTTAATGTTTTTTTACAGCACTGCTAATTGTAAATTGCATTCCTCACCACCCTATACCATTGCCTATCAGATGCAAATTAGTTAGAAATTCAAATGCTCTGTGTTTCTTCACAAGTTTCACATACTCTTTTCCTGGAAAGGATTCTGAAATTTAAAATCGTGTGTTGCATTTTTAATCAGAAAATAACTAAAATATTTTACTATATGTCCAGATTGCATTTACTTTGTAGTTTTAGATTTTGCATGTAATATTGAAAGATTAAATCAAATATTTACGTGTCAGTATTAAAGAAAAAAATACCTTAGAGTATGCTTCAAGGCAGAGCCTGGCAAGCTACCCATGATGTATTCGATATGCCAAACACAGTAACAACAAAGTCTCCAATGGAGACGTTACTGGGCCCGCTCAAGCAAATCGATGAACAGCGGGAGGACCGTGATGTCTCAAATGCATTTTGGTTTATATAAAGTGCAATTCACTAAAGTTTCTTCACGTAAAGAAAGATTTTTGTGCATAAAAACTAATCATGTGGACTTCAAAAACAAATCTCAGAGATCAGTGCTGGAAAGTAAAAAAAAAAAAAAGACTGTTTTTCAGGGTCAAATTATCTTAATTTTATCTTATTCTGTCTTTTGTATTGGTCAATATTGTCTCTAATTCTGATTGAACCTAATCAAGAGTTAGCTCACAGTCAGTATTATAATAACCTAATCAATACAAGATATGTATTTGTATCTCTGGGATTAAGAAAAGAAAAACCTCACTTCCCAAAAGTTGCAGTTTGGAAGATATCACAACCTTTCTGGGGAACAAACACATTTTAACACTATTTCAAAATTTGTTGATCTCAAACACAATTTTGCAAGTGTCCCTGTGCTCCTATAGACTTTAAAAGACAGAGCAAAGCACTCAGTGTCTCAGGAGTTCTGAAGATCACCTTAACTGACACCACCTTTTTCTTATTCATTGCCATATTGAAGAGCACATACTTTGTATTTATTCTCCTTTTTCAATAAATGTGGTGTGTGGTAATGCATTTTATTATATGTTCTTTAATTGCACCTACCCACCATTTTCCCTGGTAAATGCGCATACATTCCCTGGTGAATACTCTTAAAATCTGGGTAATTTTTTCCTGGAAAACTAGATAAAGCATGATTCCCTTACCCCTTCTTCAATGCTTTCTCTACATAGTAAGTAATATGCAGACTGACTTCACAATTAGCATGTTGTTTTCTTTCCCATAAATATCCCCTGCTTTATTTCTTTTTCATTTTGTTTTTTGTGGGTTGTGGAGGTCACATAGGGCTGTGCTGGAAAGCCAGAGAAATTTTAAGCTTCTGAGTTCACGAAAAGCATCCCAGGGAGGACTAGGGGACGAACAGGACAGCCGGTGGTGTTGGGGTTCAAACTCAGGGCCTCATATACACTTGTATATAACCTACCTCTTGAGTCACTTCCGTGATTCAAAATCATTATTTTCTAATTTGTGGCTCCATTAACTTTTAAAAGACAGTATTTACCACACATAACATCTTTGTGTCAATCCAAATATTGAAGAATTAAAAATAGCATTTTGGAATAATAATAGACCTCTTGATTCTCTTTGAGATACTCACCATTGTCTTTTATTGCTACTATTTCATTTTGTCTTGGGCCTCACCTAATATACTTGAAACCGTTACTTGGTTCATGATTGAAGTTTATTTAATCATGGAGGTCCTTGAATGGCCATGTGATGCCAGGGATCAAACCTGGGGCTCCTATATTTGACCCTTTGATCCTTAGACCCAGCTCCCCTTCTTGATTGCTTTTAGATAGACTGGAAACACAAAAGGCACAAAAACATGGTTTAGCTTGAATAAATAATCTTTTCTGTTTCTCATATGTGAGATGAAAGCATGACTTTCAGAAGGAACTACATAAAGTGATCATCTGATTTCTGAGCCAGAGTGAAAGGAGAAAGGATATGGACATCTTAGTGATGTTTAAAAAATAGATATTATTTTTGATATATATGGAAAGTATCATGTTAAACGAAATGACTCAGAAAGAAAGGGATAGACATAGAAAGATTGCATTCATCTGGGGAACATAAAGTAACAAAATAGGAAAATAACACCCAAGAATGGCTGAGATTAGTACCAGGAATTTTACTCCATGTCTTGGAGGCCAGCCACACATGCTAGGGGAAAAGGGAGCTCAGATAGAGCAGGGAGCACCAAAAAAAAAAAGGGTATTGGGAGGATCCTCCCAGGATGGGAGAAGCATGCTGAAAGTAGACTATAGACCAAACATGATTGCCACCCATTGCCTCTTTTGCAAACCACAACACACAATAAGAGAGAGAGAGAACAAAAGGGAATGCCCTGCCACAGAGGCAGGGTGGGATGGGGGGGGGGATGGGGGGTGGGAGGGATACTGGGATCCGTGGTGGTGGGAAATGGGCACTGGTGGAGGGGTAGATATTTGATCATTGTATAATTGAAACCCAAGCACAAAAATTTGTAAGCCTACAACTGTACCTCATGGTTTCTCACTAATAAAAATTTAAAAAAAATAGATTTTATTTATTTTTAGGGCAAAGGCCCAATATGCTTCTATCCATATGCTTATCATTTAATGTCAGATTACACTCTACATATTTTTAAAGCTTAATACTACTATATCAGATTTTTGTTCTTATTAAAAGGTAGCATGAATATAAAATATTTCATTTCTTATACTTCAGTTAGAAATCTTTGAATTATTTGGTGATGATTTTATGAAAAGAAGCATAAAATTACATGTTTTTCTAAATGTGTTTTTCCCCATAAAATTATTTTCTCACCATAATTTCCTAAAAGTAGGAGGAAAGTAGAATGGAGAGTTTATATATTTGTATATTATTCAGTATATATAAATGTTTGAATTTATTCTACAACAGTGAATAGTGACAATGCCTCCATATTTTGCCAAAAGAAGAAATGCTATCTATTTATATAAAATACCTTTGAGATTTGAGTGATTTTTATGTTTGACTTTACAGGCAAATATATAATAAAGTATTGTTAAGTTCATTTTAATGCTGAGATTGATTATATTTAAGTCTATTTTATCTTATAAATTATAAAAATATCCAAATCTAGTATCTCTACTGTTTCTTTTTAAATTTAGTTTGTTAATTTGCAAAATTTCTTCTTACTTGAAAGTAGTGAAAACATTTTTAATTCCAGCATGTGTATTTTGGCCTTGCTTATAGTTATTTTTATAGAGAAATGATTAAAAATGATTATTGGGTATAGCTAATGCAATTTCTACAACTGCAAATTCACTTGTTGTTTTCATATGGAACTCAACCTTTCTTGTTAAATTCAGAAATATTTTTATAATTATTGAAGAGAAAATTAATGACAAAAACATTGATTTTAAGAGAAGACATTTTAATTTCATGAGGTGTTAATATATTCTCTGAAAATTTTAACTGGATTCAAATTGACTTTCCTCTATATGTCTAAAAATATTTAAAAATTACTAATGAATGGAAATTTAAATCAATTTTGATAGATCAATAACTTTAAAACATTTTGATGATATTTGGCTTCCATAACTTACCATCACTCCCTATGAAATGTATGTCCAGATATGACCCTATAAATATATTTAAGAATGCTTTGCTCTCGATTCTTATAAGCATAGTTTTAGCATAACTGGCAATAGTCTTTACATACTACTAATAAATAATGTAGACAATGTGATTACTTGTAATTTTCTCCAAAAGAGCAACAGTGTTGATTAAATGGAGTGGAGGGTATGATCCACCTCTATGTGGATCATACCACTGTGACAAACCAGTTTTCCTTTTTATTTAAATAGTTATTTACTAGACAGGTTTTATAGACTATAAATGCTCGGGGTCCTACACAATTGGGAATTTCTCAGACTGGATTTAGATTGGGAAATAAGCAGTCTATATATTGGCTTCTCTCAAAGTCATAACACAGTTCAGATAAAATCTATATTTAGTACTACTCTTTTCTTTCTCTGTGAGTCAGCCTTTATTGAAATTTCGACAAGCTGTTCTACAGCCCTGTGTGTAGAATTCGGCAGGGGTGTGCTAGCAGTCAGTAGCAGCTGAAGTCATTTCTCTTTGACATAGCCCATAGAGACAAACACAAGTAATAACTTTTCTGATGGAATTTTAGTGGTGAAACTCTTTTGTCTTGTTACAAACTCCAGTCACACTCAAATGGGGCTTCACCTGTGGGAAACGATTATGATGCTCCGTGGTCTCTTTTTCCACCTGTGACCCTTGATCAACTGGAGAGTGGTAATTTTTCCTCAAGATGAATTCGGTACTGTGCAGATTATGTTGTCAGAGAACCTCCTGATTCTCTGAGGACCTTTCTGAGCTGCAATAGTGGCCTTCCAACAAGAGTAACAGAGTCACTCATACTTACTCAATGCATTTCCCCTCTAAACTTGAATTGAAATAATTTAAAAGGATCACCTATAATGGCTACATAGTATGCCTCAGGATAAACAAAAATAACTCATTAGTAGGTTTTGATTATAGCTGTATAAATGTGCTTATTATAGTAAAATAAATGATGGAGCTTGACTGGGATGTTTTATCTCAAAAAATTGAAATTATTTACTGAAAAATCATGTGCTTGTGTGCTGAATACAAAAACATGAGTATTGAAAATATTGGCTTCAAGATACACATCACTAGATTAGGTTATTATCTCAAATATTTAAAAATGCATTGAAACATGTACTATGGATCGTCAGGATCAGTGCTAATAAAGTTACAGTCTTTAATTACAAATTATATTTGTAATGTAACAAGTTTGTAATATAGCTAGTGATTTAGTCCAGATGACAAAACTAAGGTCCACTGACCTATACTGTTTGTCAACTAACCCATACAAACAGAACAGTTGAAAAAGAAAGAAAGTGAGTTAAAAGAAAATATTGTTTTTCAGATTTATATTCTGTGCATATTAAGTTCTAAGTAAAATTGATTAGAACTGGAGATTTTAATTGATTCTACTCAATTAAAAATAAGTTTTAAAATAATCTCATCCTGAATTTATATTTCATAAAGCCAGATCAAAAAAATTAATCTGAAAATATATTTAATGAAAGTAATCAAAATTTTCTCTAGTTCATTGAAAGTCAAATATGCATGTTAAAAATAGATTCCAGATGAGATTGGGCTTGTTCAGGGTTGTATGGGAAAGAAGGCAGCTGGGACAGAGAAGAGTTCATCATTAAGTTAATGATGGTTGAAGGTATTGCAGCGTTGGGAGATGTGTGCTGAAAGTAGATAAAGGACCAAACATGATGGCCTCTCAGTATCTGTATTGCAAACCATAAAGTCTAAAAGTAGAATGAGAGCAAGAAGTAAATTGTCAGCCACAGAGGCTGGGAGTGGGTTTGGGTGGGCCGGGCAAGAAGAATACTGGGAATATTGGTGATGGAAAATGTAGTAGAGGGATGTGTTCGATCATCGTATAACTAAAACTCAATCATGAAAGCTTTGTAACTATCTCATGGTGATTCAATAACAATTAAAAAGTTCCAACAATGAGTAATGGAATTAGTAATTACCAGTTGAAATGTAGGTACTTCTAACTTGAGGGGTTTTTTTTATTAGTGAAACACCCTGAGGTACAGTTATAGACTTATAAATTTTTGTGCTTGGGTTTCAGTTATACAATGATCAAGTACCCATCCCTCCACCAGTGCCCATCCTCCACCACCACGGGTTCCAACATCCCCCCAACCCCCCATCCCCCCGTCCCACCCTGCCTCTGTGGCAGGGCATTCCCCTTGTTCTCTCTCTCTTCTTTTGGGTACTGTGTTTTGCAAGAGAGGCACTGAGTGGCAATCATGTTTGGTCTATAGACTACTTTTAGCATGCTTCTCCCACCCTGGGAGGGTCCTCACAACACCCTTTATTTGGTGCTCTCTTCTCTATCTGAGCTTCCTTTTCACCTAGCAAGTGTGGCTGGCCTTCAAATCATCGAGCAAAATTCCTGGTACTAATCTCAGCCATTCCTGGGTGTTAGTCTCCCTTTTTGTTGCTTTATGTTCCACAGATGAATGCAATCTTTCTGTGTCTATCCCGCTCTTTCTGACTCATTTCGCTTAACATGATACTTTCCATGTAGTACCACTTGTATGTAAATTTCACGAGTTCATCTTTTCTAACAGCTACATAATACTCCATTGTGTAAATGTACCAAAGTTTCTTTAACCAGTCATCTGTTCTCGGGCACTCAGGTTTTTTCCAGATTCTGGCTATTGTAAAGAGTGCTGCAATGAACAAACAATTGCAGATGTCACTTCGACTATACCGTTTTGCCTCTCTGGGACGTATTCCCAGGAGTGCTATAGCTGGGTCAAATGGGAGATCAAATTCTAATTTTTTGAGAATCGTCCATACTGATTTCCAAAAGGGTTGGACAAGCAGGCATTCCCACCAGCAGTGAAGGAGGGTCCCTTTCTCGCCACATCCGTGCCAGCACCGGTTGCTTTTGTTCTTGTGGATGTGGGCCAGTCTCTGTGCTGTGAAATGATATCTCGTTGTTTTGATCTGCATCTCTCTGATGATTAGTGATGTAGAGCATTTTCTCATGTGCCTTTTTGACATTCGAATTTCTTCTTTGTGAAAGTTTCTGTTCATTCCCTCGCCCCATTTTTTGGTGGGGTTGGGTGATTTCTTCTTGTGGAGTTCAACCAGTACCTTGTATATCCTTGATATCAAGCCCTTGTCGTTTGTGTATTTGGTGAATATCCTTTCCCATTCTGTAGGCTGTCTTCCTCAATGGGAAAAAACTAACTTGAGTTTTTTATGGGTGGTCGAGTCCATGCAAAAATGGGTTCTAAAATGCAATAATTGATCAATACAATGACAATTGAATTTGCAGCTCTTTTCAGATGACAGTAAGAGGTAAAAAAATGTATTCCCTGACATGGCTGTTTGGGATAGTTTATTTTAATTTAGAAATATTTTCTAGTATTGTTATTCTCATAACATTCTTCACATGGTGACCTCAGTGCTTAGCATATGCAAAGGAAATTCTCTACCAGTTTAACTGCCTCAATGGCTAGGTTCTTTAATTACATAATTTTAGAAGTTAAACAAAACTGAAATACTACATTCTGTTTAAATAAATAGTATATCTTTTCAATAGTTAGAAGTGGAATTACAAATGAAAATGGACTGAAATATGATCAGGTTTCCATGCTTGATCATTCTTTTTGTAATTTGAAATGAAAGACCTGTTTGTGATTTTAAAAAGCCCCCAAATAAAAAAGGTCTTAATTGAGTCTGAACTTTTGCTTATTTTATAAAGATAACATTGAATAATTAAATAATCAAAATTTAAAATTAAATAAATCAGGATGTAAATGAATGCTTAGCCATTGTCTTGGATCTGAAAAGAAAGTTTAACTGTGATTTACATTCAGATACCTTAACAATAGAGTTAACTTTTTTGTTAAATATGAAATTACAATAGAGTAACACTGTAGCACTGTAGCACTGTCCTCTCATTGTTCATTGATTTGCTGAGGAGTCCACTATCATTGTGATACGTGTTACTGTGTTTCGCATATCGAATATGTCACAGGTGGCTTGCGAGGCTTTGCCGTGCAGGCAAGATACTCTCTGTAGCTTGCTGGGCTCTCCTAGAGGGGTGGAAGAAGCAAACTCTTGTTGGCCATGTTGGCTGCATGCAAGGCAAATGTCCTACCTGCTGTGCTATTGCTCCAGCCCATAATGAAGTAAAATAGTTAAAACTATAACTAAAACTATATTCAACTGTTTCCCTTAATTTTATTCTGCTTCAAGTTAATTCCCACTAAGAAAGAATGAGTGAAAAATGCAAAATAACAATTTCAATAATATGGGTATCTATAATAGTGATATAAATTTCTCTCCCACTATGGATATTTCTATATCCCTTCTCTCATGACCTCAATTCACTCTTTTTCATAGCTCACAAAAATTGACATTATTACAGAAGCTTATGCTTGTTCTTTTCAGTGACTTAGAGCTGTACTCTTACTTATCCATCCTTCCAAAAACCCAGACATATTTTTAACTCTAAAGTACCTTTCAGTAGCTACTGGCTAATATCTTACCTCTTGTAACTTAAAAACCTATGCCATGAATTGTTGAATATAGAAAAAGCACCATTCCATCTTTTTAAAAACTACTTTGAGATTTTAAAAATGGATCTATTATTTCTCTTTCAAATTTTTTGTGTTTCAGGAAGTCTTATTTTTCAGCTATGTGTCACGTAACCATGGGCATGTGTTCAAAGAAATGTATCATTAGGGAGTTTTATCACTCTGCAAATGCCATAGAACATAATTACATAAGCCTAGTTGCTGTGGCCTGTTGGGATCACCAATATATATGACCTGGCTTCTTTATCTGTGGGGTTGTGTTGTACCCCCATGTAGATAAATTAATGAATGGGTGTGGGAATAAAATTTATGAATGACTCAGAATCAGTACAAGTTTTCTGAATATGCAATAATTAGAAATTAACTTAAACAAAAATATGTAATATGCTGTCAACTGAAAACTTTGTTAAATGAGAAATACTGTTGGTCTTTTGAAAGTCTAGCTTGGATTTTCATACATAAAAGTAAAAACGGTCAGCAAAGAAAGTTTACAGCTGACAAAAATGACAGATACATGTATAGCTATTCCTTCTTCTCTAATTTTTTGACTTATTCTGTTTGGATTTTTGTTTGTTTGTGTTTGGGGGCCACACCAGTCATTGCTCAGGGTTTACTCCTGCCTCTGTGCTGAGGGACTGCTCCTCCTGCGCTCGTGGGTCCATGTGAGGTTTTGGGGATTAAAATGCTGTTTTACCTAATGCACAGCATTGTTTCTTTTTTAAAATTTTCTCAAATTTCATATTTCTATTGGCTGGTTTGTGGCAGGTTGGAAAGAAGTAGCGTTTACTTTTCTTTTTTTCCCTTTCCTCTCAGTTTCCCTTCACAGCTCACTTTTTAAACATCTCCCTTCCTTTTTTACTAAACTTGTTATCCCAATAATGTAACTTCTGAGAACTTAGTAGTTTGTTCTATAGGAAGTTTGTATACATAGATGGAGGGATATTTTCCAGTGATCGTACGTGAAGTTATTTTTAAGTCGGTAGTGGTAGTCACTCTCCTGCTTTATTTCCTATTCCAATTTTTTTAAAAGAACTTAAATTTCACTACTTAAAATATTACCCCAAAATTAAAGGATCTGGTATAAAAATGAATTTTATATAAATATATTAATGATTTATATTGATATATCAGCATATAATATGTATAATACTCACATTCAAATTACAGGATTTTGACAGTTATTTTTTATCTGATAATCGTGTTTGGGTAGAGTGACTTTTTTAAAAAAATAGTTGATTCACCGTGAAATATAGTTACAAGCTTTCATGTATGAGCTACAATCATACAATGATCAAACACCCATCCATCCACCAGTGTACATTCCCCACTACCAATATCCCCAGTATACCTACACCTTTCCCACCCTCCCACTGCCTCCATATCAGACAATGTTCCCGTACTCTCTCTCCACTTTTGGGCATTTTCAATGCAGATACTGAGATGTTATCATGTCTGGTCCTTTATCTACTTTCAGCCCACATCTCCCATCTGGACCGATTCCTCCAAACATCATTTTATTAGTGACCCCGTATCTACTCCAGCTGTCCTCTCCCCACCCACTCATGGTGCAATCTGCCTGACCCTTATATCTACTGTCCTTGAGTGTCAGTCTCATGTTATGTTATTTTATACTCCACAAATGAGTATAATCCTTCTATGTCTGTCCCTCTTTTTCTGACTCATTTCACATAGCATGATACTCTCCATGTCTATCCACTTATAAGCAAATTTTATGACTTCATCTCTCCTAAGAGCTGCATAGTATTCCATTTTGTAGATGTACCAACATTTCTTTAACCAGTCATCCATTCTCGGGCACTCAGGTTTTTTCCAGATTTTGGCTATTTTGAATAGTGCAGCAATGGACATAGAAGTGCAGATGACATTTCGACTGTACTTTTTTTGCCTTTCCAGGATATATTCCCAGAAGTGGTATTGCAGGGTCATATGGAAAGTCAATTTCCAGTTTTTGAAGGACTGCTCATATTGTTTTCAAAAAGGCTGAATCAGTCGGCATTCCCACCAAAAGTGAAAGAGTGTTTCTTCTTCCCCACATCCATGCCAGCACTGGTTGCTTTTGTTTGGTGTGAGATGATATTTCATTGTTTTTATTTGCATCTCCCTGATGACTAGCGATGTGCAGCATTTTTTCAAGTGCCTATTGGTCATTTGTATTTCTTTTTTGAGGAAGCTTCTCTTCCTTTCTCCTCCCCATTTTTTGATGGAGGGGGTTGGAGGTTTTTTTCTTATACAATTCTTCTAATGTCTTGTATATCCTGGATATTATTCCCTTATCAGATGGGTGTTGGGTAAATATTATTTCCCGTTCTGTGGGCTCTCTCTGTATTTTGGTCACTGTTTCTTTTGAAGTGCAGAAGCTTCTTAGTTTTATGTAGTCCCATATGTTTGTTTATGTTTGTTTCCACTTGCTTGGTCAATGGTGTTTCATCCTTAAAGATGCATTCAGCTTCTATGTCATGGAGGGTTCTGCCTACATTTTCCTCTGTGTACCTTAGTGATTCATGTCTGATATTGAGGTCTTTATTCCACTTTGATCTGACTTTTGTGCCTAGATAGAGATCAGAGTTCATTTTTTGCAGGTAGCTATCCAGTTTTCCCAGCACCACTTGTTGAAGAGACTTTCCTTGTTCTACTTTTTAAGTTTTCTGTTGAGATATTTATCTTTATATACCCTTACCTTTTTGACAACAGTTTTTATATTTTGATTCATATATAAAATCTTTGATAGAGTTTCCAAATTGTATGAAGATCTTGTGATTTCTTATTGTAGTCATAGTATCATAGAAATAAAAATCACGTAATAATAGTTACAGGGTGAGAGCAATAGTACACTGGTAGAGCATTTCTTGCCTTGCACTTGGCCAACCAGGATTCCATTCCCAAGACCCAAGCACCACCAGGAGTAATTCCTGAGTGCAGAGCCAGGAGTTACTCCTGAGCATTGCTGGGTGTAACCCAAAAAGTCAAGACAAAATAAAAAGGCATAACAGTATAAAAAAAAATAAAATGTAGAAATGGTAAAACCAGAAAACATTTTCTGCTTTCAACAATCTATGTATTAAGTGGTTTAATCATTATAAGGTTTATTAAAGATGCAAATATATTTTACTATAAACATTTGACAAAACTCTCATAAAATGTTTCAGTAAAACAAACTTTTATTCATTGATTGTCTTTGATACCCTAACTTGGATCTGGTATGTCACAATGTTCAGCAAGTCTTAGTCCTTAAAATGATAGAGTTTGGGGTTGCTTGCCTGCATTTCACCTCCAATTATTCAACTGACAAAGTCCCTCTTTTCAGGCAAAGGAATGCAGATGGTATTTGTGCTCATCTCAGATCGCTTCCATGTTTTACATCTGTTTTGAGAAATGCACTTAGAATTTAATCACCTACTCCAGGTACTCAGAAAGTAGTAAAGCATTTAATAAATAAATATTCAGACTGTGCATGAGCATCAAACTTGCACAGCTCATTTATTTGTTAGCCCTATTAAAGAAACCTTTCATTTTGCTACTTTGTAGCATATACATTTCTGTTCCACCAATGAACATGTTCACTTAATGACAACAGTGGATGGAAGGGAACACTGAAAGAATTCAAGGGGTCCCTCACTCTTCTGCGAGCAAATTGGCACTTTGAAAGATAAAATATAGTAACTTTTTTTTTTTTTTACTTTTGTGGCCACACCAGACAGTACTCAGAACTTGCTCTTAATTCTTCAGTCAGGAATTACTCCTAGTGGTGCTCAGGGGACCATCACGGTCACGGTCACGGTCCTCCCGTTGTTCATCGATTTGCTCGAGCAGGCCCAGTAACGTCTCCATCATGAGACTTGTTACTGTGTTTGACATATCGAGTACATCACGGATAGCTTGCCAGGCTCTGCCGTGTGGGCGAGATACTCTTGGTAGCTTGCCTGGCTCTCCAAGAGGGGTGGAGTAATCGAACTCAGGTTGGCCATGTTGGCCTCTTGTAAGGCAAACGCCCTACCGCTGTGCTATCGCTCCAGCCCAGAGGGACCATATACAATGGCAAAGATCAAACTAGGAGTAGGCCAAAGCTATTCAATTTCTACAGCCCCATAATTCCCATTTTTAATAGGCATATACATAATCTTAAGACATATGCCATCTTGTAAATCAATTCAATCACAACAAAATTATTTGTAATTTAAATAAATAGAAATAGTAGATAATATCTTGAGTCATTATAGAAATCTGCACTAATACACTAACCCTGATTCCAAGCATTTTATGAGCATTTGGTAATGTTAAGAACCTGCCTAAATGCAGTGAGCACATTGAAGGATTGTGATTTTTCAGTATCATAAAAACAGTGAAATCCAGAGAGAAATTTTTAAGACTTATTTGGAAACTAAAAATAATTTCTGTTATTATAGGGATAATTGAGAGTGAAATATGAAAAATAAATAAACAAAAAAAAGCAATTTTGGCCCTAGAAAAAGATGACATAAAGGTCCATGAAAGTAAGACTTCAAATAAAATAGACGATGAAGAGAGTGCAGAAGCTAGACTCTTGCTTTGCACACAGTAGACATGTATTCAACCCTTGTCACTAAGCATGGTCCCTCAGCCTCACCAGAAGTGATCCCAGAGCAAAGAACTAGGAGTAAGCTTTGAACAGGGTGTGTTACTCAGAAAAACACTTCCCTTCCCACTAACAATCATTCACACATACACACATTCATATACATACATAAATACACACACACACACACACACACATTACTACATGGCAAAGCGGCTTGGATTTTAGTTATGTCAATCTTCCTGGGTTCCATGGAAAAAAAAAGAAACTCCATGGAGAAATTTGTCGGGGGGAATTTTATACCTAAAAAGTGTAAACTGAAGTAAAACTAGTGCAGCTTATCTTATCTTTATCTATCTATCTATCTATCTATCTATCTATCTATCTATCTATCTTTGCTGTCCTTGATAAAAAAAAAATTGGTCATGTTTGGGTTTTAGTCACGTAATGTTCCAAAACCTGTCAATTCACCAGTGTAGGATAACTTTAATTTGTCCTTTCTGCCTTGCCACGGGGAGCTTAGGTTTACTGTGTTACTCTCATCACAGTGCTCTTATTCCTCTGTGTTTTTTGAAAACTCTTTCTTTCTACTCTGCTTCCCCAACAGATTAATCACCTTTATCTCCTATCAGACTCTGTTAACTTGTTAATATTGCTTTTCTCTTCTCGTTAAGTCCTTTACATAGTTAATTCAGAGCAATGTCCTTTTTGTATAGATACAGGAAGACGGTTAATGCTATGCTTTTGTAACTTGGGAGTTGATTGACTTTGAGTGATATTTACTCCTGGGATCTGTTCTCTTGATTTAAGCCTCAGTTTCCCTTACTTCCTAGCACCCCAAATGCAAAGTCCTGAAGAGAGACTGGATGGACCCAGGGCAAGCTGTGAGCTACCCTGGCATCAAAATGGGCCAGGCCAAAGAGCCATAATACTTAACTATAAGTTAATAACATGGTCATGGACAACCTTGCCATTATTCAAAAAGTAACAGTTGGATTAGGATCCTGCTAGGTTTAGGAAAGATTAATCTGGCCTGAGCACTGTAGTCTCAAATCTATAGCGAGATGTCCTCAGGAGAGCCACCCTACAAGCTTAAACTATTTCTTACTGTGTCCATACAAAATAACTAAAATTAAGAAGTAGAATTAAGATGTTAAATCAAGATGTTAATTAAATTATTGGACTATGGAAAGGAGAAAAACCCCTAAGTGGTATTTCCACCCTTGAGCCTGATCCCCTGGCTGCAGACAATCAGGAAGATCTTTCATATTTTGATTTTGCTACCAGACTTGGCTATGTAGTGGCTACCCCCAATGTGGGAAGGTTGGAGAGAGACTAGAGAGAGACCAAAGGGGTGAGTTGAATGTGGAGAGACAAGCAAGGAAGACAGGAGGAGACAGGAATGAGGTGCTTAGTGAGACTGGAACAGGCACGTGAGGAGAATTGAATAAATGCTACTGATCCCCAACCAGCTTGGCTGTCCTTTCTTCCTTTGTCTGCCCATGGCATTGGCCGGATGCAGGTGGCAAGAGAGAGCCAAGGGATAATTGGTAGCCTGGTGGTTACACACACCAGTGTACATTTCGACTAATAAATGATCCCAGTCTCCCTCCTGCCCTTCTCTCTCTCTCTCCCCATCTCTCTCTCTGTCTCCCTCCTCTTTCTCTCTCTCCTCTCTCTCTTTCTCTCCCTCTCTCTCACCATCTCTCTCCCTCTGTCTCTCTCCTCTCTCTCTTTCTCTCTCTCCCTCTCTCTCTCCTCTCTCTTTCTCTCCTCTCTTTATCTCTCTCCTCTATCTCTGTCTCCTTCTCCCTCTCTTTCTCTTTCTCTATCTCTCTCTTCTTTGGGGAATTATGGTTTGCAATACAGATACTAAACTGTTATCATATACTTTTTTTAATACTCAGTTTGGTTCCTTAACTATCCAAACTACCCTTTGCCACACACACACTTATGGCAGTGGCAGGATTCCAACCAATGACCAATCCTCCTGGCCCCTGTTTTACCTGTTCTTGGGCAATTTTTTTCATTATTCAGTTTAACCAATAGTATTGGAACCTATAATGCCACTATGCACGTAAGATATAGAATATTTTTATAATAATGATTACTGTGGTCAACAGAAAGTAAATACTTATTTTGTATCTTTGCTGTCAAATAATATAGATTTCTGTGAAAGTTTGAATTTATAAATGGAACGTATTGCAATTGTCTTATTTAGTTTTGATGATTGCTTTATTCTTGATCATTAGTATTTGAGAAAGTGATGCTTGAATACAGATTGGGCTTGCAATAAAACCTTATTTAATTTAAATAAAATTAGAAATCTATAAAAATGAATAGTATTAAGTAATTTTTATCTAAATGGTTTTACAACTTGTACTTTATTTTGATAATTTGTTGGAATACTCTCATTCTCATTATCAAATGGATTTTTAATTTTTAGAAAAAAATAATTGTACTATGTTGCACCCTATGATTCTTTTTATATATTGATCTGTTGATTTGCTAATGTCCTACCATTTCTGAATTTATGCTTATGAAGGTATTGTTATACATTTATGTAATGCTTGTCTTGGAAGTTGTTTTTCCATTTATTCCTTAAATATAAGGAGTTCTTCACAAAGAAATCTATTCTTGAAAATTTCTTTTGGAAATATGTTTGATTAAAAAAAGAGATCAATTTTTGGTTTTTTTGTGTATGTGATGCATATGTATTCTTATACACACATCAGTGGTTTGATTAACTATATTTTATAACAAATTTGTCTATTCTCTAATTTTCAAATTTGCTAATATAAATTTATTTGTAATGCTTCATATGTCAAATGTCAAACAGTTGGCATGTCTGGAAACTGTAAGAAATCCCTTCACTGTTTTCTGTCTAAAATACTTCATATAGCAAATGTATTCTTTATTAGAAAACTTATGTTTGGCTTTTATTGATTTATTTAATGCTCATATATTTTATGTTACTTTAGACTTCCATCTCATTCTAATGTTTAATTTACTAAATTAAATAGTTCTAATTTGCTGTTTTGTGTATAATTTTTAAGCTAACATCTGGTATCAATTGAACTTAGACATTTTAAATTTTAAACAAGACTTTAGAACTATATGATTCCTCATAAGAACTGTTTTGGGTATATATTATCATTTTATATTTTAATTATAGCTTAATGCAATGAATTATTATTAATTTTTCAGGTCATCTAAGTCATTACTTCCTTTTTTATTTTTTTAAGTGTTATTCTAATTGTGAAAAATTACATGTAGTAAATGACTGATACAATGATGTTTTTCTTTAATATATATAACTCTTTATAAAAATACTATACAGATAAGATAAATTTTTTTCCAGGGTGAAATTATTATAAAATAATTTGTTTAGTAAGATTTCTTTCTCAAAAGCTAGTTTTCACATGGGTGCATTTGATTTGACAATATTAAAATTGGTTGTGGCTGGTTCTGGAGGTCTTCGGCTGCCATAGCTCTGCTCAGGGCAGGGAGAAAAACTCATCCTGTCCCCCTCCAAGAGGCCCTGTGAGGACAGCCAGGCGTGGGTGCAGGAGACTGCACTGTTCTCTTCCAGGAGCTGGGTTTTGTAGTCTCTCGGTCTTGGCCGTTGATGGGATTACACGGCGCCAGTGGGTCAGTTGGTGGGTGTGACCCCTGCCTACTGGAAGATGGAGGATCTGGGTGGAGGATGCTCAGCCTCAATCTGAGCAGGCTTGGAGATCTCAGCCCCGGGACCCGCATGCCTGTGTTCCTCTGCTGGTACCTTCATGTGTGTGGAAAGTGGTCTCAGCATGGTTGTGGCTGAGATCTCCAAGCCTGCTCGGATTGGGGCTGAGCATCCTCCACCCAAATCCTCCATCTTCCAGTAGGCAGGGGTCACACCCACCAACTGACCCCCTGGCGCCATGTAATCCCAGCAACGGCCAAGACACAGAGACTACAAAACTCAGCTCCAGGAAGAGAACAGCACAGAGGCAGAGTCTCCTGCCCCCATGCCTGGCTATCCTCTCCAGGGCCCCTTAGAGAGGGGCGGGTTGAGTTTCCCTCCCCGCCCCAAGCAGAGTCCCAGCGGCCAAAGACCTCCAGAACCAGCCACAATCATGCTGAGACCACTCTCCACACGCATGAAGGGACCAGCAGAGGAACACAGGCATGCGGGTTCCAGGGCTGATATCTCCAAGCCTGCTTGAATCGGGGCTGAAATCCTCCACCCAGATCCTCCATATTTCAGTAGGCAGGGGTCATACCCATCAACTGCCTCCCCTTCCCCCACTTCCCCCCTTCCCCCTGCACCCTGTGTAATCCCATCAACAGCCAAGACCCAGAGACTTTAAAACCCAGCTCCCAGAAGCATGACATCTTATTATCTCATTCTTACTTTGGACAACCTGGCAGGCTGCTGAATGTAACCTGCCCAAAAGGCAGAGTCTGGCAAACTCCACATGGTGTACCCAGTATGCCAAATACCATTAACAATGATGGGTCTCATTCTCCTAACCCTGAAAGAGCCTTGAATATGGCACTTTAAAATCTCAAGGCTAGGATGAGGGAGACATTACTGGTGCCTGCTCAAGGCAATCGATGAACAGCAGGATGATCGTGATATTAAAATTGTTTACTAAATTATAAACCTCTATGAATTATTTAGTCATTATATTTATGATTTTATAAGATGACACAATTCTCATGAAATAAATATTCTAACTACAATCCCTTAAAAGTAATTCATTGGTAAAATAATTTCACAAGCATTATGCTATATTTTAATAAATCTTTTTAGGTTGCAATAATTAAAATTGAAAAGATAATATATACAGATCAGATAGTGACTTTAACCAATTTATGTTTGACTAGCAACAGTGTTTCATTTTCTTTCCAGAATAATAAAATAAAATCCTAATAAATACTATTTTCTAGGATATATAATTTTCAGTCTTAAGAAGATACTTTGCAAACAAAAGGACATATAAACTAGTCTTTTATCATAAGATTATTATTTTTTCTTATAATTTGCATAAGGATATATTACTTGTTGAGTATGATGATATACAGATACTAATATGATCTATATAATGAAATCTCAAGTAATTGTGACATTTTTCAAATTGTTTCTTAGTCTTAATATTCAGTGTGACTTGAGATCTCAAGAATTTCATTATTTACCTAGAAAATTATGGTTAGAGATTTTTCCTTTTTTGTTATAAAAAATGAGAAATGTATTTGTTGTGTCAATTATAAAACAATATGAAAAATATATTCTTTATGCAAATTGAAATCAGTGCATTTGGATTTAATATGCAGTTAGAAAATACTTTGTGATTTGCTCTGAAAGTAAATTTAGTATGTGAACTAAAATAGCACTTATTAGCATGGCATTAATATTTACCAACATAGAAATAAAGTATTTTTCCCCTTAAGGATTATTTTTATCATGCTGAGATATCTAATTTCTGAATTTTTATTAGTGTGTAAGTTTGAAATTGGACTTCTTTTGTTGCTACTTGCTTGTTTTGTTCATGTTGTAAATTGATGTTCATCAGACATTTTAGTTCAATTGCCACAACCTCTCGCATATATCTCTTAGCCAGAAAATTTATGTTAAATGAATTATTTTCTCAAAACTCAGATGATAATTTTATAGTGATTTATCAAATTTAAAGGCCTACTGTTACTATTCGTCTCCACTCATAATCATAGAATTTTTACAGATCCTTTCTGCAATGTCTTAATGTGTTCTTTGTTAGGAAGAAAGCAATGTTTTCTAATAGCAAAAAATAAAAATATTTGTTTTGTGATTTGGAACTATCTTCCAGGAGAGAACTTCTTATTTATCTTGCCAACTGATGGACACTATTCGACTTACCCCTTCCTCAGAAATCTAGAACCGTAAGATTGCTTAGTTACCTGCCTATCACGAAACTACCTCAAGGGCAGGAGAGAAATCTCAGGGGACTGTGTGTTCTTTGCATGAGGAAGACCTGTTTTCAACTCTTGCCTTTACATAGTCACCTGAGCACTGCCAGGAGTGACTCCCAAACAGTGAGCCTAGAATGGTTCTTTCACAACTGCCCATATTCCTCTAAGTATATCCCCCCAAACCAAAACATAAACAGAGTATTTTATAGATTATATATCTCCAAATCATTCATCTAAAACTATGTTTTTAGCGTGATGAAGATGAAGCTTAATGAGAAAAAATAGACTTTTAGGGCAGAAGTTGCAGATTAGTGAGAAAAGTAGACTTTTATGTGTGAGATTCCAAGTTCATTCTCAGCATAGTAAAACAAACAGATATATCAAAAAACCTAAAAACTTTTTACGTTCTACATTTAATTCCCTCTTGATTAATTTCCTCTTTAGTTATAAATATTGTATGATTTTACTTGGTAAAGTGAAATCCACATTATTGCAATAAAATGTGAAATATTGCAATAAAGTGGGAAAATATTTTTCAATAACACAAGTTTAACACACAGTCTAAAGCACAGAGCCTCTTGCAACCTGCACTTTTAATATGATTTGCCATAAAGTTGATGACATAAAATAATACTGGTGTTTTAGGTATCAGATATCCTTTGTGCATGCCTGCTTCTCTGTTATCATCATGAGACCCAGATTTCTTCCATGAATAAATTGACTGTATTCCACCGAATATGAAATAAAGGGTCCATTATTGCTCAGCTTACTTCTGTTCCCCACCGGCTTTTTTTCTTCTCTCAAGAACCTAGTTCATGCTATAGGCTTCTGCTATTTTGTAACCTTCTTTAGGACCTTGTATTGAATGGTATGCAGATTTACTATTTGTTACTTTTATGCCCTTTGCTTCTTACACAGTGGGGTTCAGAAAGGTCAACATACAGTATCCCATAAATTTTATCTGTCATTCACAAGTCCCATAGTAGATCTTAGCATAAAGAAAAGAAGCATAAAGGCTAAAGTCCTTTAATCTTGATGCAGATTAGAAGCACAATTTTAAATGTCGAGTCAATGAGCCTGTTAATATATTGATTTAGGATGACCCAGTCTCTCAAAGAGTTGCTATTAAAACTGGACATGCACAGTGCTTCTAGAGAGAGTAGGTGTGATGAGATTGACACAAAGAGGAAACAAAAACATTCAAGTTTATCTGCAGGCATCTGGATCTAAAAGAAGGAAGGCACTGAGGATGCTGACCGAAATTTGGCCTTCTATTCTCTTAATCTCAAGAATCACATGTGTTGAAGCAGAGGAGTACCTGAAGTGTTAGAACATTCTTTCTAAACCCCAGGAAACATAAAGAATAGTAAGGAAGAAAATTCAGTCTCAATATTCCACACAATTGATAAGAACTAGTAGAAACAGAATACTGAAATCTGGAAAGATCTACAGGTTGAAATGTAAGCGTTTTCCCCAGTCTCTAGGAGAATTGAGAGTAACCCTTAATAAGGGAGGGAGTCGTGCAAACAATGTCCAGCTTCTTTATCTCTTGAAAAAGCAGTTTGTACTTGATAGCTAGGAAAAAAAGTGGCTCCTGCCACAAACTATCTTTTTGTCTTTGGAAATCTCTATCTCTGTCTCACTGTATTTCTTAGGAAAGAGCTACATCCTATTCTGGCTTAAATGACAGGATTCTTCCTGCAGTTATTACTCCTGGTTATTTGGGTGTTTTGACAGTTTTATTGGGTAAAGTAAGGTTTGTTTGGTTTGTTCACCACATCATCTGAAACTATATAGCACAGCTACATACACACACACACACACACACACAAACACACAGCAGACGTGACTTACATTTCCCTCAAAGGGTTATAACCTGGTACCTCCAAGATGCCTTAGATTTGATACTTGTATTATATCCTGTGCTGTGTGGAAATCAAAAGATTCAGTGGCACAGATGAGCCTGTAACAAATTAAGGGAAATTTAGAAATCATAATGTCTCAGACAATTTTGGACATTTAATTACATCACCAAAACTAAGAACGTATTGGTGAAGTCTATTCCAGTATGAGGCAGTTTGGTATGTTAGAGGAGAAGAGGCTGAATTACAGGGTAGAAATGGAATCAACATTGTGCATGATTTTATAATCACAAAATATGCAAAACATGAAATAGTTTGTTTATATGGAGCGATCATAAACACAACCTAAATAGTTTGTTTATATTGAGTGATAATAAATAGAATCTGTTTGTGGCAGGTATATTTGTAAATTACCAGAGTTGTTAAAACTTTATGTATAGGGCTGATGTAAAGGGCTCTATCAACTAAACAATTTGTAAGCAGAAAATATTTAAGAATCTTTTAATGAATAATATTTAAGCTTAGATGTTCTTGCTTGGAGAATACATAATATAAAAAGGAAGAATTTTTTTCTTTTCTTTCTTTTTTTGTTTGATTTTGGGGGTCACATACAGTGGTGCTTAGGTATTACTCCAAGATTTGTACTCAGGGATCACTACTGGTGACAGTTCGGGGACCATATGCAGTGCTAGAGGTTAAACCTGTTTCAGCCTCTCTGCTTCAAGAAAATAGTTATTTAAAAAAACACTGCAACAATAATTGAAGCTATATGTCAGCTCTGGGGTAGACATGAGTGTTTTTCTCAATCATTACCCCCCAATTATATGTTAAATCTTCCCCTTTAAACTGGAATTAAGAGGAAAGGGTGTTTGGGAGATGATTATATCTGAGTAGAGCTGTGAAGGTTAAGGGTTCTGTTCTTATAAGAGGATAAGACCAATCATTAAGTCATGATCCAATCTCTATTACTTTGTCAGTTTGTCTTTCTCTCTGTTCCTCTTCTCTTTCTACTCCAAAGATGTTAAGATGAAAGAAATTCAATATAATATTAAAGATGGTTAATGCAGTAAACTAATTCACAAGTTATTACTGCCAGTATCATTTTTATTTTATGTCATATTGCTTGAGATATGAATGAATGTCAGAAAGATAAAGAGAGATGAATTCATGCAGAAACTATATCATCTAGAGAGAAGGGAGAGCTCAAGGCTACAGTTCACTTGATCACTTGACTTCCCGTTAATCGTCAATTTGCTCAAGCGGGCACCAGTAACTTCTCCATTTGTCCCTGTCACGTGCTAGTGTAGCCCAATGGCGTCTGTTTGTTCTAGGAACACGAAGAGCCTCAAACCGATCATTTATGATCTTGATGAAGAAGTATGACCATCTGGTAGGTGGGCGGCCACACAGTCTTTTGACATCCTGTGGAATCCAGTCGGTAACGGTTCTAGTCCAGCAGTCGTCTCTAAATCTCATTACGTGACCAGCCCATCTGATTTTTGATGCCTTGGCAAATGAGACAGTGTCCCTGATTCTTGATCATCGATGGAGATCGGAACTCCGGATTCTTTCTCTCATTTGAGTGAAACATTCAAGGCTACAGTTAGGTAACGAATAACAGAGGTATATCAATTACCTTGGTAGACTTTTTTAAATTTTTTTTTATAAAACTCCAATTACACTTCACTAAACTATAAGTAATTCTAAAGATCTGTGTTAATGAAAATTGGACGAAGAACTGAGACTTCTTTGTTAGAAAATAAACCTAAAGTGTGGAATGTTGTGGAGTATTTGAGAACAGAATTGATGGTAAAAGGTACTATAAGGGCATGTATTAGAGATTGTTGAAGAGGTTCTGATTTCAAGTAAATTGATATATTTAAAAGCTTCTGGACAGAACAAACTGATTGCTGCTATATATTCTATAGACATTGGGTCAAAACTTTCCTATCATTTACAAAAACTTTGATACTTTAGCAAAATTCTTACTTCACTACAGTGCTCTAAAGAACTGAAATGAGATTTATGGACTTATATATATAAAATGTTGTAATGAAAATGACAAATTGGGATTTCAGTCATCAAAACAAACTTAAGAGTAGTAGAAAATCTAATAAGTCTCCTGTGAAAAGAGTGTTTTTAAGACTTGTTCTCAGGATTGAATTTTTATGAAGGAAATATATTGATTGTTTATATAAGATTCAGCTGGGTTATTTCTTAAATGTATAAAATTTAGATAGAAAGGAAATAAATATTTCTAAAATAAAACAGGGGTGTGTACTAAAATAATTCAATTATTTTGGTAGCATAAGTTATAGTAAACCATCTATAACTAGAATACAATTCACTTATGTTTACAAATATTTACATGTGTATGGAACACACTGCACACTATATTTCTGGTGATTGATTACCTGACTTGTTGGTGGGAATTTTCTTGAGAAAATAACTAAACTTTTACTTGATTGATTACAGGTAATCGGCTTTTAAAATATAGTAAATTCTGTTTACAAAGAGAATTCCAAGAAGCTAGGTCTTCAGTTTCACACATTTTCCCTTTTGATTTTTAAGAAGAGAAGACCCTGGGCACATGGACAGAGTTACATTTTCAAGGTTGGATCCAACCCATGGTACTGGTGGGTGACACAATTGATAAGTTGTTTGCTGTTGATATTTTTAGTTGAAAAACTTCTTGAGGTCTTAGTGCAGTCAAAAAAAGGTGGTAGTTAGAATCAGTACATAAAATAAGATCTTGGAGCTAAAGACATAGTACAGGTATTAAGGAACTCATGCAGCCAACCAGAATTAGATCCCTGGTAGCATACATGTTCCCTGAACACCACCAGGAGTGATTCCTGAGCACAGAACAGGGGTAATACATGAGTACTGAGAAGTCTGACACAAAATTCTTCCCCTTTTTAGAACTCCCAAATGAGGTAGATTTCTTTCCTTTTGCTGCTATTTCTTTTTATAAGGTGTGATGTTGCCACACAGGGCAGGGGGTTAGCCTTCAAGCTCAAATACTACATCATTATACTTGGGCTCCCATCCTGATCTTTTCCTCACTTTCACTTGGACCCTATTTCTTGTCAATCTCCTAAAGGGCAAGTTTGAATACTTAGTTGACAGTTACCTGCCCATGAGAACTTTAGGTCTGAACTAACAGTCATTTAACTCAACAACTGGACTCATCTAATTTTTGGGAACCCCTAACTACACTCTTGCACTAACTCCTCTTGAAAACATCTTCAATTTCTACCTTTCTTTCCCAATTTTCTCAATTATCCTTCAGACTCCTGATATTTCCTGACCTCCTAACATTTGTTTTATTTAAAGAAACTTTTAGATTTTACGATCCAGTAAATTGTTTTTCTTGAATCTCCTTTTCATGTTAACTATGCTTTTTTTCCCCTTTAATACCAACTGTTGTAAAGTCCTTTGGAGGGAAATATGTGCAGGCTTTTAGGGCCATACCTGCTTTATGAGAGCTAACTCCTGGTTCTGTGCTCAGCTATAATACTTGAAGGTGCTCAGAACACCATATGTGGTGATAGGTATTGAACCCAGGTTAGTTGCATGCAAGGCAAGTGCCTCATCCACTGACTGTATCTCTGCAGTTCTCATAAAGTCCACTAGGAACCTGATACACTTTTCTTGAAATGGCAAACAGAATGTTAGGAACATTGTTATGCTCTGTCTCAGAAGAAGCAGATATGGAACTCAGAATTTCATCTAATTTCAAAAAGATCTTCTCTTTTTCTGAATTACAGAGGTAAAATGAAGGTCCTACTTCCATTATTCAGAAATAATTGTAGTAGCCCTTTCCTGTTTTCAGAGGTGATTAATGATGGGCTTATTCACTTACTTCAGAAAAGATTTTGCACAGGGATAACATCGAAGAAAGTTACCAAAAGGATCTTCTTATGGGAATTGCCAGAACTCTCTGATTACAGTTGATGGGTAAATACCTGCTATCCAATCAGACCACCTTCCAGGAGACATGGTCAGCATCCTTAAAAAGGGTGCCCTGCTAGCTAACAGATACAGTTATTTCTCCTTCACATGCCCATCCTTGTGCATGTCCTCTAAAGAAATCTCTCTTTGCTTCAGACTTCAGTAAATTTGTTTACCAACCTGCTTGACACCACTTACATTTTCTCTATTTCTATTTTCATTTCTGGGTTCAACTTTATGAGAGGCTAGATGCATGTGAGAAAGTATAGCATTGGTCTTTGGAAATATTCTTCTTTATTTTCAGTTTAGTTAATATTCTATTTTGATTTTTTGTTTATCTTCTCATAATTTTGGGTCTCACAAGCTATTTAGAGCTTACTCCTGGCTCTGAGCTGTGATGTTTCTCATGGCTGTATTCAGGGAATCGTAGATGGTATGGATTGCACTGGCTTCTATTGTGAACAAGACAAGTGTCTTTTCCTCTGCACTATTTCTGTGGTCCTTATTCTGATTTTTAATGAAATTTTCTTGTTTCTTTGTTTTTCAAGGATCTAAAGGACAAAGATGTATAAATATATGTCACCCTTGCTATATTTTAAAGAATCACAGTTTCAGAGAAAACAGAGAAATGTGGTATTCTAGATGTACATGGAAAAGACCTAATGTTCTATGAAATAACTGATCTTTCTTTACTGAAAACTGCTGCAAACAAACAGCTGTTGAACCAGCAAAATTATGTACCAGTAACACCATTCATTCCTCTAATACATATTTATGAGTACCTATGTTGTATTATTCATCCATGGCATATTTTCTATCAGCAAAATAAGAGCTATGGAATTTTTCAGTTTAGCATAATAAACATGCAAATTATTATTGATATATTATCAGTAAGTTAGGTATCAAGTCAATAATAAAGCTTATACAATTACAATTTAGTGGATATTCTCTAGACAAAGGTGGTTTAGAGTTATTCATGGGATATTTATAACCACCCTCCAAGGAAATATAAGCTTTAAATATTTTATGTACTTGCTAAGATGCTTGTCTAATACATCATTCAAAAATGAAAACATAGCAAGCCCGAAAAAGTTTATTTAGACTAATATTTGATACATATTTATATGTACCTTGCTAGGATAAGCTAATTTTCATAAAAGAAGAGATAAAATAGCAGACATATATCTATGAAAAATTCTATCACATATGTATTGGTATCTGAATTGGTACAGATTCATCTTCACAAAGTAAAAACAATCAGCTAAGAAATAGTTTTATATGCATGTATGTAACACTTTAAAATTTTATGTAAATATTAATAATCACATTTTATACAAATAGGTATGAATATTTAAGTATTCTCTCTATATTTTAAAATAAAAATTAATTCTGCAAGCTGTCAGTCCATAATTCTTAATTGATCAACCTTTCTTTTGCTCTAATATATTATACACACCTTAATACTCATGGGATATTTTCTAAAATATAATTAATGTAAGTGTAAAATATTAAAAGTGGACCTTACACCAAACTTGAATTTTATTTTGTATTTTGATCAAAAATTGATTCTAATCTCACACTACAGTAACTCAGGTGCATATAATCACATACAGTATCACTTACTGTGAACCATATGAGCCTCACACTGTTGGCATACATTAAGGTCTTCCCAATTTGCAAAACTAAACATTTCATCAGCATGAATTTTTTTCAAAATTATCTATTTACACTGGAAACTATTGAACGATATAGGGAATGGTTTGCCAAGGTGACCCTAAGTCTTCACAGGCAAAGAGGAAATATCAGAGTGGTATGGTTGCTAATGGGAATTATCTAAAGCTGATTCAACACCCTGGCAAGCTCAAAACCCTGGTGATGGATTATACCCAATAGTGATAATAACTAGTGCTCTGAGTTAACGGTGAATTTTACCTTTTCAAAAATGATATATTGAGTATGCTATCATAATTGCATGTAAATAAAAACAAATTGTTTTGGGGCCAGAACGATAGTACAGTGGGTAGGTCATTTGCCTACATGCAGCCCAACCGAGTTCAATCCCAGGCATCCCATAGGGTCTTCCAAACACCACCAGGAGTAATTCCTGAGCACAGATTCTGGAGTAACATCTGAGCATCACTAGGTGTGATCCAAAAAGAAAAAGAATAAAAGAATTGTTAATAAGTATAGTATGACTAATTGCCATAATGTTATATATCATTGTTTGATAATAACTTCATTATGTTTGAATACACACAAAATATGTCTAGATTCTAATTCCAATAAAGCTTCATGGTGAAAGAATCTGTGATTATCGGGTGTTTTTGTTCTGCGTCTACTCACACATCACAATACCTAACTACTCTATAATCCTGACCCAATTCAAACTAACATAGTAAAGATCCTAAAAGAGAAACTGTCATTTCAACTTTGTGAAACATGTGAGAATGAATATGGTGTGTGTATGTGTATATATATGTATATATATATATATATATATATATATATATACACATAAAATCAGACACTAGATATGTCTGCTTAGGAAAAGATGAAGAATCACGGAAAAGGTAAATAAGATAGTAGGACACTGTCCAGTGGTTCACTAAACTTGAGAAACAATTTATGAGCTAAAGTTTATGGAGAGTGGGACTGTGAGTATATTAATGGAGTTGAGTTCAAACAATGTTCTACCAAGAACCGGTGACCACATTCATCCCCACTGAATATGTGGTAGATCCCTGAAGACAGTCCTCAGGAAGAATAAGAATTACAAAATAGTGAATATAGATGCATCAATTTAGTAATTTATGAAAAAATGTATTATAGTTGATAACACAAATGTGTTATTTGAGAAATAAAAATAATATAAATAAATACAATTTAAACTAGTTCATGAGAAATCAGCAGAAACATGCAAAGTTGATAAATATTCCATGGAGAATAATCACTGAATACATTTTAAAATGTGTAAATTTTCTGGGCTGGAGCAATAGCACAGAGGGTAGGGAGTTTGCCTTGCAACGGCTAATCCAGGTTTGAATCACAGCATCCCATATGGGCATATCCCATATCCCATATCCCATATCCTTGAGCACTGCCAGGAGTAATTCCTGAGTGCATGAGCCAGGAGTAACCCCTGTGCATTGCCAAGTGTGATCCAAAAAGAAAAAAACACGTGTAATTTTTTTCACCAGCTATATTAATCAGGTGATATGCTCCGATGGCAATTTATTTATAAAACTACAGCATTTTATTTAATCAGAGATTGACTGTTTAAATGTAAACATTGCATGTCTTGAGCACTGCTAGGACTGATGATACATAAAATAAATAAATAAATAAATAAATAAATAAATAAATAAGGGGAATTTTTTACCAGAACTAAGTATATGCTAGCATATTATCAATATACTTTGGCATCTTCAGCTTTTACTTGCCATTAAACCCTAGCAGCTTTGCCATTTTCATTGTATTCAGCAAAATATGCTTCCTAATGTTAAAGTAATTGCAAAAAAGCACATGCACAATTGCCCAGGAGAGCAAATTAGAAGGCATCTCTGATTTGGTAAATCGAAAATTGATGGGTTAAGAAATATTTTGATGCTGAAAGTAGACTATAGACCAAATATGATCACCACTCAATGGCTCTTTTGCAAACCACAGCACACAAAAGGAGAGAGAGAACAAAAGGGAATGCCCTGCCACAGAGGCAGGGTGGGGTGGGAGGATGGGGGAGTGGGAGGATTACTGGGATCATTCATGGTGGAGAATGGGCACTGGTGGAGGGATGGGTACTCGATCATTGTATAACTGAAACCCAAGCACAAAAATTTGTAAGTCTACAACTGTATCTCATAATGTTTCACTAATAAAAATTTAAAATAAATAAAAATAAATAAATAAGATTTAAAAAAAGAAATATGCTGAACCATATGATAGCTAGTTGTAGTACCACATTAAAAATCACTCCTCTAGAACAAGGCTAAACTCAGGATAAAAGTACTTACAATTGACCAAGGAACAATTTTGATCATGACAGACAAAGCTAATATACTAAATAATTAAATCCTTAAACTCACAGCTAGTCCTGACCAGTGTGAAATAGTGAATAGTATATTTGGGGAATCTTTAAGCATCCCATCCAATAGAACAAAATAACCTTGAATATCTTATTTTTAAGTAAATGTTAAAACAAGTGCATGGTTCAAAATAAAATAAAACCATAAAATATATGATAAAATAAAAATGTT
Source organism: Sorex fumeus (assembly GCF_029834395.1). NCBI lineage: Eukaryota > Metazoa > Chordata > Mammalia > Eulipotyphla > Soricidae > Sorex > Sorex fumeus. Next base: position 39,599,443 of record NW_026606065.1, read on the forward strand.
TCCTACTACCAACATTTCTATTTACCCTGTATCTATTTTATAATTTCTAGTGGAAGTACGTGCACATATGCTAAGTTGTGTAAAAGAACTTCCAATATTTCTCAATACAAATGTATCATTTCCATTCTCTAATTTTTCAGTATAAGAGTGTATGGGGTAGAGTGTAATATACAAGATTTTTAAAAAAAATAAAATTTGTATGTTTTTTATGTTACTTCAGGAAATATAAAAGGCGTCGAGAAAATGGAAAGATATCCCCTGCTCATGGATGGGGAGAATTAACATTGTCAAAATGGCAATACTCACCAAAGCATTGTACAAATTTAATAACGATACCCATGATATTCTTCAAAGAAATGGAGCAAACACTCCTGAAATTCATATAGAACAACAAGCACCCACGAATAGCTAAAGCAATTCTTGGGAAAAAGAAAATGGGAGGAATCAACCTCCCTAACTTCAAACTCTACTACAAAGCAGTAATAATTAAAACAGCATGGTATTGGAACAAAGGCAGAGCTGTAGACCAATGGAACAAGAATGAATCTACTGACTATACCCCCAAATATATTATTGTCTAATCTTTGACAAGGGAGTGAGAAATCTGAAGTGGAGCAAAGAAAGCCTCTTTAACAAATTGTGCTGGTAAAACTTGACAGCTATATGCAAAAAAGTGGGCTGAGATCTCTACCTAACACCATGTACAAAAGTAAGATAAAAATAGATTAAAGACCTCAACATCAGACCAGAATCCGTAAGGTATACTGAAGACAAGTTTGGCAAAACCCTCCACAACATTAAAGCTAACGATATCTTCAAAGATGATATGCCATTGGCCAAAGAAGTGAAACAGAGATAGACAGATGGGACTATCTTAAACTAAGAAGCTTCTGCACCTCAAAGGAAACAGTGACCAAAATACAAAGACAGTGTACAGAATGGGAAAGGACATTCGCCCAATACCCATCTGACAAGGGGTTGATATCAAGGATATACAAAGTACTGGTTGAACTCCATAAGAAGAAGACATCCAACCCCATCAAAAAATGGGGTGACAAAATGAACAGAATCTTTCTCAAAGAAGAAATCCTAAAGGCAAAAAGGCACATGAGAAAATTCTCTACATCTCTAATCATCAGGGAGATGCATATCAAAACAACAATGAGATCTCACACCACAGAGACTGGCCCACATCCAAAAGAACAAAAGCAACCAGTGTTGGCATGGATGTGGTGAGAAAGGGACCCTCCTTCACTGCTCTTGGGAATGCCGACTGGTTCAGCCCTTTTGGAAAACATTATGGCTGATTCTCAAAAAAATTAGAAATTGAGCTCCCAATTTGACCCAGCAATACCACTCCTGGGAATATATCCCGGAGAGGCAAAAATGTACAATCTAAATGACATATGCACATTAATGTTCATTGCTGCACTATTCATAATAGCCTAAATTTGGAAAAAAACCCAAGTGCCCAAGAACAGATGACTTGTTAAAGAAACATTGGTACATCTAAACAATGGAATACTATGCAGCTGCTAGAAAAGATGAAGTCATGAAATTTACATACAAGTGGTTCTACATGGAAAGAACCATGCTAAATGAAAGGAGTCTAAAAGAGAGGGACAGACATAGAAAGACTGCACTCATCTAAGGAATATAAAGTAACAGAATGGGAGTCAAACACCCAAGAATAGTTGTGATAAGTACCAAAAGGTGTGTTCCATGGCTTGGAAGCCGGCAGCACATGCTGGGGTAATGGCAGCTCACATAGAAAAGGTAACACCAAGCAGAAGATGTTTGCAAATGCGAGGTGGATGCTACAAGTAGACTATAGACTGAACGTAATTGCCACTCAATGTCTGAGAGTTTTGCATATACAGCACCCAAAAGGAGAGAGAGAACAAAAGGGAATGCCCTGCCACAGAGGCGGGGTGGGATGGGGAATGGGGGGGGGTGGGAGGGATACTGGTAAAGTATCTTCACATTGTTGGTAAAGAATGGGCACTGGTGAAGGAATGGGTACTTGATCATTGTATAACTGATACCCAGGCACAAAAACTTGTAAGTCCACAACTATACTTCATGGTGTTTCACTAATAAAAATTTTTTAAAAATAAAAAATAATATAAAATTTACGCTTTTTTAATTGAACCATAGTGAGATATATCAAGTTACAAAGTTTCTCATGATTGTGATTTCAGTCATATAATGTTCCAACACTGGTCCTTTCACCAGTGTACGTTTCCCACCAGCAATGTCCTAAATTATCTGGTCTCCCCAACCAACTTTTGCCATCTAGCTATATATTTTGAAAATATTTCTATCCAGAAAGAGCTATGTCTCATATCATTTTATATCTGTTGAGTAGTTATAAGATAGCAATTTTAAAAATATTACTTAATAATTATATTACCCTGCACTTTTACTGCTAATCATGTAGCAATAATGATGGAGCAATATCATGTTACGTAAATGAATATGATCATAATTATCAACAGAAAATTTAAATGAAATGGCAATTTAATGATCATTTATTTCAAATTATTTTAAAGGGGCTTATAAAATTTTTTTCATTGCAAAGCTATTTTGAAGTCCTTATTCGTCACACTCTTACTGCTAGTTACTTTTAAATAGAAAATAAACTTTTTAAATTTTAGCTTGAGCTTTTAAATATTTTATTATGAAATACGTGTTAGACGTTTGTGTTTTTATTTATATAATTGTTCAATTATATAAAACAAAGCTCCCAGAAGAACTAAACCTCTATAGTCTAGTTCTCCTTCTTGGAGAACCCTGCAAGCTACCAAGATTATCCTGTCCACACAGCAGAGCCTGGCAAGCTCCCATGGTGTATTCAATATGCCAAAAACAGTAACAACGATGTGTCCCATTTCCCTGATCCTGAAAGAGCCTCCAATGCTGCACTCTTAGGAAGGATGAATAAGGAGAGGCTGCTAAAATCTCAGGGCTAGGACGAATGCAGACGTTACTGGTACCCGCTTGAGCAAATTGCTAAATAACAGAATGACAGTGACAGTGATGTCTACTTTAACACATGTCCAACTTTAGTTTTCATGAATTTAATTAATGGGGTATTTGTTCAATCCTTACTGGTAAAAATTATAGCGATTTGTATAAAACAAATACCCTTTTTCTGAAAATTTCATCCCAACTTGTCTACAATCAACATCACACAGAATTTATTCACACAGTTGAATAAAATAAAATCTGAATACTTTATTAAACATTATTTCTGACAATAATAATTGAAGATACTTATTCCACATAATAGGGATGCGTTTCTGTTATATTTTTAAAGTAACTGATAGAAAAGAGTTATAATTTCATGTTATTTAAGTTTGTTAACCATTTAAACATATCCTCTTGAATATAAATATTTTAGCTTTGATTATTGTCAAAGTTATTTTATATAGGTATTAAAGTAAGATTTTCATTTTTTTCAAATATGTTATTTTTATTGAACACAATTAGATTTTTAGTTTTTAGACCCATTAAATTATGTTTATACTCAATAATTCTTAAAATGATTAGCTCCTGCATACTTTTCTAGTATTAGAGATATTTATATAATGTATTTATAAATGATATTTATTTTGATTTCATCTGTGATTTCTATCTCTTTGCCAGTCTTTGTTGGTTTTAGGCAATGGACCAAGATGCTAAATTTTTCTTAGAATTTCCATGTTCTTTTTTCTGTTTAGAAAATGTCATCAAGGGGTGGGAGAGAGAGTGGAGCAGGTAGGTATTTGCCTTGCATGTGACTGAATTTGATTGCTCCCAGGTATCCCATATAGTACCCCCAGCACCGCCATAAGTAATTCCTAAGCAGATTCAGGAGTAAATGCTGAGCATCTCCGGATATGATCCAAAAAGTAAAAAATAAAATAAAATAGACCAAAAGTGAAGAAAAAGTCTTCAACAGTTATTTAGTGGAGCTTATTGAACTTTAAGAAAGTCTGTGTTCCCAACTTGTAAGCAAATTTAGTGAAAAACAAAATTTGTCCTTTTTGTATTATTTTATTTAAGATAATTGTTCTTCACCAAATAGGCAAAGTCATTAAAACATTCCAGACAAAGATGAGAGATATGAAAACGCAGTGAACAAAATTAAGACCTTTATGGGGAGTATAAGAAATAAGTAAATATCAAAGAGCCTCAAATGAACAAAGAAAAATCTGTAAGATTTAGGCGAAATAAATGCTCTACCATAGAGCTCTGAGAGTGCATAAGAAGAGAAATTTTAGGTTAATTACTATACCAGAAGGTAAATAGGAAGAAAAAGAACAAATGCTTATCAAAGAGGTAATAAAGAAATTCCAAGTAAAATGAAAGAACAAACCATAAAGGCAAAAGAAATTGAGAACCTTTATATTTCTAAATCAAAAAAGAAATCTACCAGGATGAGTCATTTTAAAATTATTAAAAGTACATGAAAAAACATTAAAGACCATTATAGGGAAAAATGTAATATATCAAAGGTAACTAAGTAGAATATGATCAATCTCATAGGCATAGGCTTAGAGAAAGTTCAAAAACATGTTAAAAATTCTTATTATGTGTACATATATAATCGTTATATGTACTGATGCACATAATATTTGCACTTAATATTTGATATATAATCAGTATTTGTCATTTTTAAATATATATACACTCCTAATCAAGAATGTTCTACTTTTCAAAAATATCATTGAAGTAAAGTTGAGAGAAGTTGAATATTATATTAAAAATTATGATATATATACATATATATTTACATATATATATTTCCCAACCAAGATTGTGCTGCTCTTCAAAATAATCATTGAAATATGTAACATCTTTTCTTGGTAAAAAAAAGTAAACAAAGTTTATCACCACCAAAATTGCACTGCAAAAATTATTGAAAGGGACTAATTTTACAAAACGAGAATGAAAAACTCACAAAAGAGATATAAATTGGTGTCGATAAAACTATGACAAAATAAAAACTGTTAATGGGTATAATGATACAACAATAACTATCAAATAGAATGAAAAATAAAACTGAATCTCTCTATTGTAAATCTCTGAGTTAAGGGACCAAGGACAATACTTCAGGGATGGCATTTGTCTTGTGTGTGGGCAACTCAGTTTGATCCCCGTCCCCTCATGTGTCCCTTTGAGCATGCCAAGAATGATACCGGAGTATAGAGCAAGGAGTAAGTCCCAAGGGCTTCACCTAGTGACTCCAGAATTCCAAAAAATTGTAATAAATTAACAAATAAAATGTACCAGAGTTAATTTCAATGACAATAACATGATAAAGGTAAACCAACTCAAAATGCTTGAAAAACAGAAGCAACAAATAAGCAAAACAACAGAAAACAAATGCAAGATTGGTAGTAAATGTGAATGGTCTGGTCTCATCAAGAAAAAGTAACAGAATGACTGAAACAAACTAAAAGCAGAATTTGCTTATTATGTATACAAGAAACTTAGCAATTAAATCATACTTACATGATAATTGAAAGACTAGACACTTAGATGTTTATGATATTATAATATATACATACTCAGGGCTGGAGGAATAGCACAGAGTAGGGCGTTTGCCTTGTGCGCAGCCAGCCTGGCCAAGCCGGGTTCGATTTCTCTGCCCCTCTCTGAGACCCAGAAAGCTACTGAGAGTATCTAGCCTGCAAGGCAAAGCCTGGCAAGCTACCTGTGATGTAATCAATATGCCAAACACAGTAACAACAAGTCTCAAAATTAAGACATTACTGGGCCCACTCGAGCAAATCGATGAACATCAGTAGGACAGTGTGACAGTGTGACATATTCAGTTAAACATTCTTTGGCTATAAAAATATAAACTCATGTCTTATGGGTGAACAGAGATAAAACTTGAGTCGAAGTAAGTACAATACCAGATTACTTTATTCATATATGACACATACATACATATTTAAAAAAAATACCTGTCAAGACCCAATAACAATGATCCTAGACTTCATAAAACAAATAGAAAGCCATGGTGGATATCAGAGGGAAAGGGAACAAAGATCTGGAAGCACTGAGTAGATTCTCAATTTGAAAGTGTGATAGTTCTGGGACTTCAACACTAGATTCAGTACTGTATCCACATGTAGATATTTATGACACTTGGCTTTGCAATCCCCAGATGTCAGAAAGTCGGAATGCAATGATAAGTCAATAAAATTGAATCAAAGTAATTTTATTTTACCTTCAAATTGCCTGATGTTTGCAGTGGGAATATTGTTTTTGGATATCCACATAGATTCTAAAATGGTTTTGGACATAAGTATGGTTTTATTTTTAATTTCTTTTTTTGACCCCCTGAGAGAACACACATTTTTTATGGAACATTATATTTTCTTAAATTTTTTTCAGCCTCACTGTGTTTATACTCATTTGTGTGTGAACATATAGTGAAGAAGTTATTAGATAGAATGAATAGCTTTACAATAATGACTCAGAATATATATTCTGCTCTAGTAAGCTTAGAATCAAACATTTACATTCTGTACCAGATGGTATAGTCTCAGCCCCATGATAGTAATTATAGATGCATTTTGTACCATTATGGGTAAGCAAACAAGTATTAAACAGCTTCAACAATACATTTATGACAAAAAAGGAGCATTTCTGTGCTAATGTGTCAGCTATTACACACAGAGCTCATTGCCATTAACAATAAAATTTTAGTTTGATAGGACTACATAATGTGACAGTGCACATAGGAATTACACTAGACATCAATCATGAGTAATGCTAGAATGGAGCAATTCCACATTGAGTTAGTTTGAAACAACATGTTTCTGAAGACCCTTTCCTTTCACTGTATTTCATGTGCCTTAAAGAGAAGAGAGTTACATTTTCCATTATCCCCATTAACCATGCATTTTATCTGAACAATCAATAAAAGACTGTCAAAAAGACACTTAATTAAAAAAAATAAATATAGTGGCGTAGAGTTATGAAATTTCAGTTTGGAGGATATGTAAAAATCAAAGTAAAATTTTTCACTTGAATTTAATTTTTTTTTAAATTGTAATAATGACTGTTTTCTGTCTTTGGTAAGCTGCTTGTTGGAAAACAATAAATTTTGCCTGAACTCTATAAATTACCTTATGAATTATATATCACCTTACTTCTATACATTTCCTTATGAATTCTAATTTACTTTAACTCTCTCTACAGAAAGCTTGCTGAGTGTAGGGAGATATATAAAAAAGCAAGACAATATTTTTCATAAATCACCAGTTTAGTAAATCTTATAGTGTGCATTGGAATGATGTCTTTATAAGCCAAGGGAAGCAATAATTACTGCCAACCACCAGAATGTAGTAGATCTAAAGGACTCTTTCATAGAGCTGTCGGGTGTTGCCTATTAAGGAATGGGCTTCTTGTATTGAAGCTTCTCATCTCCAAATTTAAGAAAAGAATTTCTTTGTTTTGAACCAGCTCAGGTTGTGGCAACCTATTACAGAAAATTTAGAAAACACAGGCAATGCTTCTGAGATTGTCAGGGAAAGTAATGTACACCAGAAAACATATGGGTACTTTTAGTTCAAGAAGGTAAAATGAAAAGTTAGCAAAAAACTTTGGTAATCATAGAACTAAATTTTAAATGGCAGGCTAGAAGGCTTTCAGTAGTAGATGTATGGTGTATAGTCACAAAACAACTAGGAAATTCTGTGGCTCTCTCACTGCCTGTGTTTGGTGGTCTTGGGCCACTTCCCCACCCCAGATGGCCTATGCCATAGGCAGATGAGGGAGGAAACAAGGACCAAGCTGTTTGGAGATGAGCTGCTATTTATTCCATTTCTCCCCACATGCCTGTTCCAACCTGACTGAACTCCCCTCATCTCTTCATGCTCCAATTTGCTGCCTTGGTCTCTCTCTAGTCCCTCACCAACTCCCCGCATTGAGGGCAGCAACCACACCCCTAGGTCTGGCAGCACAATCAAAATATTAAAGCCCTTTCTGATTTCCTGCAGCCAGGAGATCAGGTTCAAGGACAGAAATGGCACCTAGGGGGTTTTCTCCCTTCCTTAGTCGTATGGACACAGTAAGAGATATATTAAGCTTGTACGGTGGCTCTACTGGGGACATTCCCCTAAAGATCTCAGACCACATTATTCAGGCAAGATTAGTCTTTCCTAACCCTAGCAGGGTCCTAGTCTAGTTGTTACTTTCAGGATCATGACAGAATTTGTCTGTAACTGTGCTCTTAACTTATAGTTAAGTATTATGGCACTGTAGCCTGGCTCATTTTGATGAAAGGGTAGCGTACAGCTTGCCCTGGGTCCATCCATTCCCTCATCAAGGCCCTACTTTGGGGGTGCTAGAAAGTAAGGGCAACTGAGGCTTAAGTGAGAGAACAGATTCCCAGGAGTGAATATCATTCGAAGTCAATTAACTACCAAGTTACAAAAGCATAGCATTAACTGTCTTCTTGTGCCTATAGAAAAGGACATTATTCTGAATTAACTATGCAAAGGATTTAAGGAGAAGAGAAAAACAATGTTTACAAGTTAACAGAGTGTGATTAAGAGATAAAGGTGATTTACCAGTTGGGGAAGCAGAGCAAAAGGAGGTTACAAGTAAACACAGAGGAATAGGAGCAATTTGATGGGAGTAACCCAATAAACCTAAGCTTCCTATGGAAAGGCAGAAAGGAGAAACCAATGTTTTCCTACATATGGTTTGTGGTATTATAGATGTTTTAAATTACATCCTCATAGGACTGCAGAGATGGCTAGCTCTTAATTTCATGACCAGAACCACATATTTCCCACAAAAGAAAGAACAAAAGAAAGTAAAACCTGTTCTTAAGTTCACAATTAAACATGTTGTCTTATTTAAGATAAATATCACTGTATCACTGTATCCCTATCATCCCATTATTCAGTGATTTACTCAAGCGAGCATTAGTAACGTCTCCATTTGTCCCAGCACTGAGATTTTAGCAGCCTCTCCTTACTCGTCTTTCCCAACACATCAGAGGCACTTTCAGGGTTAGTGGAATGAGACCCGTTATTGTTACTGTTTTTGGCATATCGAATACACTACAGCTAGCTTGCCAGGCTCTGGCGTGAGGGCGGGATACTCTTGGTAGCTTGCTAGGCTCTCTGATATATATATATATACATACAGCCTTAATCCAGCCATTTGTCTGATACTGAAAAAAAGTGATTTTACATTGAAGCAAAGTTTCTGATTGCCATAATTAAAAAATAAATTATAACTCTTATTTCTTCTATCATAAAAATCATGTTATGTTTTTTAATAACTTTAAGTGTTATTGTATTATTGAGATTTGTTTAAAATACAATTGATATTAGGATGATTTGTGGCTATCTCTCTCTTGGCGTTCCTCCCACATTTATGGAGGTGCTGAACCAGTCGATCGTATTCCTCGTCAATGTTGTCAAAAATGGCATCTTCCCATGTTGCCGCAATAGTACCAAAGAGTTCCCAGTTGGTGGTCATTCTGGGAGTTATCTTTTTGAACTTTGCAGCCCTTTCTCCCCGCTCTGTGAAGTAGAATTTTGAACGAAGGAGACGGTGGTCCGATCCCGTTCGAAATTTTGGGACAACAGCGACATCAGTCAGGCAAAACCGTCGATTGAATATGATGTGGTCTATTTCATTGTGGAATCGTCCACCGGGAGACTCCCATGTCCATCGTTTAGATTCTGTCTTCTGGAACTGTGAGTTACCATGGACGGTTTTGGTTGACATGATGATCTCAGACAGTTTCTCACCCTGTTTGTTCCATTCTAGGCCATGGGTCCCGATGTGAAGTTCTTCAGCTGATCTTCTCGGTCCTATCTTGGCATTAAAATCACCCACAATGATCTTGTAGAAGGTGTGGTCTTCTTTATAGAACTTCTCTAGCTCCATGTAGAACTTCTCGATTTCTCTTTCATCATAATGAGATGTTGGTGCGTAGACAACGAAGATAGAAACTACAGGCAGTGAGCCACATCTATTCAAATGTAAACGTCCGATTCAGGTTGTTAGGCATTCGAATGAATCAATGCTCTAGGCCAAGTTTGTGTTGACAAGAACACCGACGCCTCCAACACCTCTTTTATCGCATGTTCCGAGGAACAATTCTTCTCCAGTGTCGAAAACAGCATGGTGAGATTCGTGCCTTCTTGTCTCGGTCAGACCAATGATGTCGTACTTGATCATTCGCGCTTGTACCATCAGGTCCTTGATGGATGTATCTGATGCTAGCGTATGTGCATTGAAAGTACAGACAATCATTTTTGTCTTCCTTCATTGTGGCAGCCTAGGTCGGCCTTGAGATTTTGTCGGCCTCTCCTTTCTCGTCCTTCTGAGTGCTGCCATGTTGGTGAAGCCTTCAGGGTCAGGTGAATGAGACCAGTTGTAGTTACTGGTTTTGGCATATCGAATACACAACGGATAGCTTGCCAGGCTCTTCCGGGCAGGCGGAATACTCTCGGTAGCTTGCCAGTCTTTCCGAGAGGGATAGAGGCTTTTGGGGCGACCTCTAATCACCCTTGTAGGTGTTACCATATTTGAACCCTATCAAATACAGTACGGCAATTCCGGAAGATGGGTATTTAGTGTCTTATGATGTGTCGTGCGGCCGCGAAGTAGCCATGCGGGTCCGGAAAGCGCCCTGGAGTGTGGCGACAGCTGGGTAGTGGAAGTAGTGTCGCCTATCTTTGAAAACTCTTGAGCTAATTCGCCAGCGTGGTTTGGCGCATGCCTCAGGCAACCGCAAGCTAATGTCCGAGCTCGCAAAGCAGTGCAGGGATGCGATCAAGGAAGACCTCAAAGAGAGAAGAGCAGAAGTACTGGTAGATGCGGCAGAAGCCAGGAAAATTATTCGTAAAGCCCGCCAGTCCTTCGTCAACTACAAGACCAAGATGACTGCCCTCCGACATCCTGATGGATCCATCTCATCCTCCAGAATGGCAATGGAGAAGATTATCCATGACTTCTACTCAAATCTATTTGATAGCCATGTCCACTTGCCGACATACCAAATACCACAGGATGCACATATCGTTCCCAACGTTCTCCCTTCTGAAATCCGACACGCCATTTCGTTGGTAAAGAAACACACAGCACCCAGCGCAGACAAGGTCAGACCTGAACACCTGAAGAACCTGCCTTCAGTACTCATCAATACACTGGCTCGGCTCTTCACTCTCTACCTGTCTGAATGCAAGGTTCCGTCCCAATGGAAAACCAGCAGAACTGCACTACTGTTCAAGAAGGGAGACATCCATGACATTGGCAACTATCGCCCAATCTGCCTATTGTCTGTCATCTACAAGCTGTTCACTCGAGTCATCCTAAATAGGATTGGCAGAACAATAGATGAAGGACAACCATGCGAGCAAGCCGAGTTCCGCAAAGGATTCAGCACCATCGACCATATCCACATGATAACCAAGCTCATTGAGGTTTCTCGGGAGTTCAAGATGCCGCTCTGTTTAACATTCATTGACTTAAAGAACGCCTTTGATTCTGTTGAGACGGAAGCGGTCATTGAAGCCCTAGCCAATCAGGGCATTCAAGCCCAATACATCAGGATCCTACGTGAGCTGTATTGCGAATTCACTACCAGGCTCTCACCATTATACAAAGAAGTGATCGTTGATGTCAAGAGAGGGGTGCGGCAGGGTGCTACCATTTCACCGAAACTCTTCAGTGCCACCCTCGAGAACATCATGCGACGACTGGAATGGGAAGGAATGGGAGTGAAGATAAAGGGTCGGCAACTACACCACCTCCGCTTTGCTGATGACATTGTTTTAATAACACCAAACATCAGCCAAGCGGCACAAACGCTGGCCGACTTTGACCGTGAGTGTGGAAAGGTAGGACTACACCAGAATCTTATGAAGACAATGTTTATAAGAAACAGCCTCGTTCCTGATGCCCCATTCGCTCTCAATGGAATGACCATCTCCGAATGCAACAGCTATGTGTACCTAGGTCGAGAGGTCAACATGACAAATGACCTGGCACCCGAGCTGTGCAGGAGGAAGAGAGCAGCTTGGAACACCTTCGAAGAAATAGCTAAGAGGACGAAGAACCTCCGGCTCCGGGCACATCTCTTTGATTCCACTATTCTTCCTGCATTAACATATGCCTCAGAGACCTGGTCACTATGCAAACAAGATGAGAATGCTATTCAGGTCTCCCAAAGAAGAATAGAAAGAACTATGCTTGGAATATCACATTTCACTCAAATGAGAAAAAGAATCCGGAGTGCTGAGATCCGTCGACGATCAAGAATCAGGGAAGCTGTCTCATTTGCCAAGGTGTCGAAAATCAGATGGGCTGGTCACATAATGAGATTTAAAGACGACCGCTGGACTAGAGCTGTTACCGACTGGATTCCATGGGATATCAAAAGACGCGTGGCCGCCCACCTACCAGATGGTCAGACTTCTTCGTCAAGATCATGAACGATTGGTTTGAGGCCCTTCATGTTCCCGGAGGGAACAGATGCCATAGGGCTACACTAGCACACGACAGGGACAAATAGAGACGTTACTGGTGCCCGCTCGAGCAAATCGACAACCAACGGGAAGTTAAGTGATTAAGTGAAGTGATTAGAATGATAGAGATAACCTCTCATTGGCCTCATTATATTAATCTATATAATTTCATTTTACATTAATCTTAAATAGATAGATACTCAGAACATAGTTGATAGGTAAATAGTTTGAAATTTTAAAAAAATGTCTTAAATGAAGTATATAACTCTTTGAGCATTAGTCTCCCCTCAGTAGAAGTTCCTATTGGTATCTTGTAAATACCATTTTTCCCCTCAGTTTGCTGACATAAAATATAGAGTTCTTGTTCTAATATTTATGGCTCTCTCCCTGAAGACTTCATCTGTATGATTATGTTCAAGTCAGGTACAGGGCAGGTCAAAATTCTATGGAGTTAATGCCCCTAGGAACAGCCTAACCCAATGACAACAGTTGGCAAATAAATTACCTTAACTCTCTTGCTCCTCAAGAGCTCAAACATTGCCTGAATGAAGTTCCACACACTTTGCCACAGGTCTCTGTGGTACTACGGGTCAGTTCCAATCAGTGATAACCTCCTCATAGCTCACATTTATTTGCTATTTCTCCTTACTTGTCTGCTCCACTCCATCATTCAAATAAATTACTTGGACTCATGCTTATTTCATCAATCCCAAAATTTAAGCCTGCTAAAGAACATCAGCACTATATGCTCATCTTAAAAACAAATTAATTGATCTCCCTCTACCTTCACTGCTTTCCTTACATTTGAATATATTATATTGTTCTTGTAGCTTCTACCCAAATGTTCCCTTGTCTTTTGCAAACACACAAATACACACAAATACACATAAATTCTTTACAAAATACACAAACAGAAAAGAAACACAAAGACACCTCCTAGAGTGTTGTTCATATCTTATTTCTCTTCTTTCCTCTCCTAATTATTTTAAGACTAATCTATCCTCTACATTAAACTCTTTAACAAGGAAAATATAATCTTTATTTTTCTCCATTGAAAGTTCTTTATATTTTTCTGCTAAAAGTTTGCTATAATTGATGAGGAGCACTCTTATATTTTATGATGAATATTTACCCAATGTTATCTGGTCCTAATATGTAGAATTTATTTATCCAACATTTACTTTGTAAAAAAACAGATTTGATGTGGTTAGTGATCTAGACATGAGAAAATTATCTTGAATTATCCAGGTAAAACCTAAATTTCAAAATAGACATTCTTCTTAGACATTTAGATGTCTATATATAAGGAAAAGATTATATGAAATGAAGGCAGAGATTTTTGTGATGTGGCAGAACCTAGGAGCGTCAAAAAGTAATCCCATCTACCCTACACACACCCCCCACCACCCGCCCAGAGAATTTGGTTCCATTAAACTGCTCTGGATCTTCTGATCTTAAAGCACAAAATTCCATTCTAAAAATCTGACAATTTTGCTAATGTTACACAATAGTCACAGAGAACTATTGTGTAGGGGTTGCCTCAAAGCTTGCTCCTTTTTTTTTTTTTTGTTGAGACCCTATCTGATAACTTGGGGATAAGTCAGTTTTACTTCTTAGCTTTTTTGTGTATTCAATAAAATCTATCTTAAATATTATCACAAAGGGCCAGAGTGATAGTGTAGCAGGGAAGGCTCTTGTTTTTTTGTTTTTCCTCTCTTTTTGGGTAACATCCAGCTATGCTTAGGGGTTACTCTTGGCTTTGCATGCAGAAGTTACTCCCGCCAGTGCTTGGGGGACCATATGGGATGCCGGATATTCAACTCAGATCGGCTGCAGGCAAGGCAGACGTCCTACCCGCTGTACCATCGCTCCAACCAGGGAAGACTCTTGTACTTGGCCAACCCAGGTGTGATCTCTCCAGCACCTGCGTATTGTGCTCAGAGCCCAGCCAGGAGGGATCCCTGTCTGCAGAGTCAGATGTCAGCCCTGAGCAAAGACAACAGTGCTCCTCAAGAAATTATCACTGAAAACTTTGCTTATAAAGTTATATAGGCTTTAGGTATGTGGATTATAAGTCAACACCTGAATATATTAATGTCCAGTTTTCATTCACACCATATAGTAGATTACCTTTCACTCAAATTAACCAGAGCCTCACATTTGTTCTCAATTCTGAAGTACTTTTGTATGTGTTTGTTTTGTTTATCTTCCACATATGTGTGAAATAATATATTGTGTTTTGCCATCTTGTTTTTATTAGTATAATATTATATCCCAATAAATTATGTATTTTGCCCAAATTAGTCTGTCATTAGGTATATAAGATCATAATCAATTCAAATCCATGTCTAATAGAGATCCATCCATTTCTAACACTGAACTCTGGGTTTTCCTTCCAATAAACCTACACCTATTCTTTAGTAAAAGGTAAAGGTAAAGGCCCTCCCGTTGATCGTCGATTTGCTCGAGCGGGCCCAGTAACGTCTCCATTGGAGACCTTGTTGTTACTGTGTCTGGCATATCGAATACTCTCGGTAGCTTGCCGGGCTCTCCGAGAGGGGCGGAGTACTTAAAGTTTTACCCTTTTTACTAAATCTTCCTCCTCTAACCTAGTTCTTCCAATCCTATAAGTACAAAACTTGGCTGTGGTTTAGTTTATATCATTCACAGTTAATCAAAATCCCAAGGGCATTACTGTTGGAATGTTCTTAAATACATTTGTATTCATCATTCCAGTTATCTTATTCCAATAGTAGATGTTTTACAGTTTATCACTAAAGTCTCATTCTTCTACCACTCACTCATTACTATCATCTACTCTCAAAAGAGTGCCTCAAGTGATGCTTTAAAACTTGTGAATGTTCTGTGACTGTCCTCACAGTGATTCAATAAATAAATTTAAAACAAATCTTGTGCTCATCCATTCTCTCTCCTCTGTATAAAATCCTGCAGAGATGGCCCATCACACAGAAAGCACAAAAACGACAACTGACTTAGTTCCTATACATTGTCACCTGTGACCTTGCAAACTTTACCTCTTACTGTTTTCCCTTTGAAAATTTCTTCCCGTCACTTGGTTCATATTAATACCTTTTGAATAATTTAAAAACAATCGCTGGAGCAATAGCAGAGCGGGTAGGGTGTCTGCCTTGCAAGCAGCCAACATGGCCGACCCGAGTTCGATTCCTCTGCTCCTCTCGGAGAGCCCGGCAAGCTACAGAGAGTATTCGATATGCCAGACACAGTAACAACAAAGTCTCCAATGGAGACGTTACTGGGCCCGCTCGAGCAAATCGATGATCAATAGGAGGGCCTTAAAAACAATCATTTCTGTGGTCCCTGGCTTGGGATTTTTTGTCATAAATGTACATCTAAAGATTCACCTGGCTAGCTTCGTAGCTTCTATGTATCTTGATTTAAACACAAATATATTAATAAAATAATTTTATCTTATGTATAATGTAGGGCTGGAGCGATAGCACAGCAGGTAGGACATTTGCTTTGGACGTGGCCGACCTGGGTTCAATTGCTTTTTCTCTCTTGAAGAGCCCAGCAAGCTACTAAGAGTATCCTGCCCTCATGGCAGAGCCTGGCAAGCTCCTCATGGCATATTTGATATGCCATAAACAGTAACAACAAGTATCACAATGGAGATGTTACTGGTGCCGCTTGAGCAAATTGATGAATAGGAAGACAGTGCTACAGTGCTACAGTGTAATGTAATGAAATTACATGTAATTTTTATTATATCCTCTCACTTAGACATTCTTTTATACAACTTACCCTCATTTTCCAAAATACTTATTCTTCTAACAATCTAAAAAATTCATATTTACTTCTTACTTTATCCCTGCAATGAAAAATGGATACAAAACCACAAAGTACATATAATATTTTCACAGTTGTTCTCTATATCCTTCCATACCAACATGCATTTTACAGAATAAAGCACATTATATAATAATAAAGGTTTTATTGAAGCAATAAATAAAGACCAACTATGAAACTTTCCATTCCTATTATTATGTGTGAAAGAAATTCATCCTATATTCATCTTACAAGTCACTTGCTTATACAACTACTCTTCTCTTATTTTATTTTTTAAAAAAACATAACTTAAAAAACTTAATAAAATGTATAAAGTTATTAGATGCATGATACTAAATTAAGTTAGAGAACTTCATCAAGACAATGGTTAATTTTCTGTTCTGAAATAAATTTGTTCAAGTTTGATTCTCATACTGTTAATGAAATATTGATTTTTTCATCTTTCTCTTTTTATATTTTTTAGTAACTTTAAAAGCATCCAAGAAAATAGGGTGCTTTAAAAACTATTTTAAATTAAATTACAGTTATTTTTATTATTTTAATTTTATTTTTATTAATTTTAAACAAAATTTAAACCATGTTCTGAGAATATATCTGGAAGTTTTTCATAGCTTATGTTGTTCAAGGATTTCATTGCAATAATTGAGGTGCTGTATATACTAAGGCATAAAACCTGAGTCGGCTACATGCAAGAGTTTTAATTCCCACTATCTCTCTGCTCAATAGTTAGATATTTTTAGTATGCATAAAGATCATATAGGTATATACATATTGATAATTTTGGAGGGATGGAACAAAGTATAAATATAACCTCAACATATGTTACTAGAACCACATATGAAATATAGAATAGAGTTTCGTCAAATTAGAAATCTTTATTTGGTCATTAAATTTGGATTTAATTGAATAAAGACTTTTATCTAACAGTTAAAACAAATGTCATCTTTGCAAACTGCTATAAATTCTCATTAAGAAGTTAAGGCTAGACACAGTTAAAGATATCACTGTCGAAAAGTTCCCAGAGCTGGAGAATACAGGCACCCAGATCCAAGGAGCCCGAAGGGTGCCAGCTAAAAAAGACCCTAATAAAAAAAATTCCAAGACACATCATAGTCAGAATGATGTATGACATGGATAGAGACACAATATTACAAGCAGCAATGTCGAAGAAGGAAATCACATACAAAGGAGCACCCTTTAGGTTTACCTCAGACCGATCAGAAGAAACCCTCCAAGCCCGAAGAAAATGGCAGGATATAGTGAAAAAATTCAATGAAATGAATGCCTCACCAAGAATACTCTATCCGGCTAAACTCTTGCTCAAATGAGAAGGAACCATACACTATTTCATGGATAAATAATAGCTCAGGAACTTCATAGACTGAAAATCGAACTTAAAAGAAGAACTAAAGGGGCTTCAGTAAGATAAGAAAACCCCCTACAAGCACAACAAATCCCAATAGAAATATGGCACAAAACCCAGTAACAATAATCTCTCTCAACATCAATGGTCTAAATGCACCAATCAAGAGACACAGAGTGGCAAAATAGATTAGAAACTGAACCCAACATTCTGCTGCCTACAAGAAAACATCTGACTGGTCAGCGCAAACACAGGCTCAAAGTAAAAGGATGGAACACAATCCTTCAAGCAAACAACCACCTCAAAAAAGCCTGGGTGGCCATAATACTACCGGACAGCATAGATTTCAGGTTGTAAAAGATTAGAAGGGACAGCAAAGGACATTTTTTTCTTGTTTTTTGGGTCACACCCAGCAATGCACAGGGATCATTGCTGTTGCAGCACTCAGGAATTACACCTGGCGCTGCTCAGGGGACCATATGGGATGCTGGGAATCAAACCCGAGTCAGTCGTGTACATGGCAAATGCACAACCGCTGTGCTATCACTCCAGACCCCAGCTAAGGCCATTTTTCACTAATCAAAGGATATGTACAGCAGTAAGAAATCATATTTTTAAATGTATACACACCTAATGAGGGACCAGCTAAATACTTAAAACAATTTCTAACATACCTTAAGGAGGATATTGCTAACAACACAATAGTAGTTGGAGACTTCAGTAATGCCTTATCACTTCTAAATATATCATCAAGAATAAAAATCAGCAAGGAAACACTTGCCTTGAATGAAGAAATAGAAGAGAAAGAGCTAATAGATCTATACAGGGCTTTGCATCCCCAAAAAGAAAGAATACACATTATTTTGCAGTACACAAAGAATATTTTCCAAAATCGAACCATGTGCTAGGTCACAAAACATATCTCAATAGAATCTGGAAGATAAAAATTATATCAAGTATCTTCTCAGACCACAATGCACTGAAAACCGAAGTTAACCATTCAAAGATGTGGAGAACCAAACTAAACACCTGGAAAATTAAACAACTCAATATTGAACAGTGAGTAAGTCAGGAAGGAGATCAAAAGATAACTGTAAACGAATGAGAACAAAGACACGAGTTACCAAAACCTATGGGACACAGCTAAAGCTGTGCTAAGTTGAAAGTTTATAGCTCTGCAAGCTTTCCTCAGGAAAGAAGAAAGAGCCCACATAGATAACCCGACTTCACAGCTCAAGATAGTAAAGAAAGACCAACAAAAGGAGCCCAATACAGGAAGAAGGAAATAAATAACATAACTTAGAGCCGAAATTAACAACAGGGAAACCCAAAAAACAATCTGAAAGATTAATGAAAGCAAGAGCTGTTTTTTTGAGAAATTATCAAGGTTGATAAACCACTAGCAAGGCTCACAGAAAAAGAGAGATAGAGAATTCTAATAAACCAAATCAGAAATGAAAAGGGGGACATCTTAACAGAAACCAACAAAATTCAGAATATCCTCAGAGACTACTTTGAAAGTCTGTATGCAATAAAACAAGAGAACTTAGAAGAAACGAATAAATTCCTGGATTCCTATAATCTCCCAAAGTTGAACCAAGAAGATCTGGAATACCTGAATAGACATATACTCATCAAGGAAATTGAAACTGTAATCAAAAGTCTTCCCCAAAACAAAAGCCCAGGCCCAATGGTTTCTTTAGCAAACTCTTTCAAACATTTAAAAAGGACCTATTGCCAGTTTTTCTCAAACTTTTCTAGGAAATTGAAGAAACAGAAACTCTCCCAAACAGTTTCTATGAGGCACATATCTCCCTAATAACAAAAGCCAGCAGAGACACTACAAAAAAACAAAAGAAAAATACAGGCCTATATCCCTGATCAACATGGATGCGAAGATCCTCAGCAAAATATTAGCAAATAGAATCCAACAACTCATCAAAAAGGTGATACACCATGACCAAGTGGGATTCATCGCGGGGATTCAAGGATGGCTGAACATTTGGAAATCAATTAGTATAATCCATCATATCCACAAAAAAATCATAATCATATCAATAGATGCAAATAAAACATTTGATAAGATCCAGCAACCATTTATGTGAAAACTCTCACCAAAATGGGTTTTGAAGGAACTTTCCTCAATATAGTCAAAGCCATCTACCAAAAACCCATGGCAAGCATTATCCTCAATGGGGAAAAACTAAGAGTCTTCCCTCTAAGATCAGGAACAAGACAAGGATGACAACTCTCACCACACCTTTTCAATATAGTACTGGAAGTACTTGCAATAGCGACTAGGCAAGAGAGAGATATTAAAGGCATCCAGATAGTAAAGGAAGAAATCAAGCTCTCACTATTTGCAGATGATATGATACTATACTCAGAGAACCCTAAAGTCTCTACCAAGAAACTCCTAGAAATAATAGACTTATCTAGTAGAGCAGCAGGCTATAAAATCAATACCCAAATTCCATGGCCTTTCTAAATGCAAATAATGAGAGAAAATAAAGTAACATGAAAAAAGCATGTTCTCAATCAGAAAATCAAATATGTCAGAATCAGATTAATTAAGGAGGTAAAGGACCTCTACAAAGAAAGTTATAAAATGCTACTTCATGAGATAAAGGAGGACATGAAGAATTGGAAACATATCCCCTGCTCACAGATTGGGAGAATTAAACATTGCCAAAATATCAATACTCCCCAAAGCATTGTACAGATTGAATGTGATCCCTATAAGTATACCCATGACATTATTCAAAGAATCAAACATTCCTGAAATTCATAAGAAACAGCAAGCCTCCATGAATAGCTACAGAAATTCTTGGAAAAAGAAGATGGGAGGCATCACCTTCCCCAACCTTAAACTCTACTATAAATCAGTTATATACACAAAACAGCATGGCACTGGACAAAGGCAGAGCTGCAGACCAATGAAACAGGGTTTGCAAACACACACTCTCAAAATCCAATCTTCTAATCTTTGATAAGGAAGCAAAAAATGTGAAGTGGAGCAAGGAAAGCCTCTTTAACAAATGGTGCTGGTAAAACTGGACAACTATATGCAAAAAAAAAATGGACTCAGACTTCTGTTTGGACACCATGCACAAAAGTCAGATTAAAATGAATTAAAGACCTCAACATCAGACCAGAGTCTATCAAGTACATTGAAGATATGGTTGGTAAAACCCTCCATGACATTGAAGCTAAAGGTATCTTTAAGGAGGACACTCCACTGTCCAAATAAGTAGAAACAGAGATATACAGATGGGACTACTCAAACTGAGAAGCTTCTGCACCTCAAAAGACACAGTGAAAACAGAGATAGACAAATGGGACTATCTTAAACTAGAAGCTTCTGCACCTCAAAAGAAACAGTGACCAAAATACAAGGACAGCCTACAGAATGGGAAAGGATATTCACCAAATACACATCCGACAAGGGGTTGATATCAAGGATATACAAGGTACTGGTTGAACTCCACAATAAGAAATCACCCAACCCCATCAAAAAATGGGGCAAGGAAATGAAGAGAAACTTCCGCAAAGAAGAAATTCGAATGGCAAAAAGGCACATGAGAAAATGCTCTACATCACTAATCATCAGAGAGATGCAGATCAAAACAACAATAAGATATCATTTCACACCACAGAGACTGGCCCACATCCACAAGAACAAAAGCAACCGGTGCTGGCACGGATATGGCGAGAAAGGGACCCTCCTTCACTGATGGTGGGAATGCCTGCTTGTCCAACCCTTTTGGAAAACAGTATGGACAATTCTCAAAAAATTATAATTTGATCTCCCATTTGACCCAGCTATAGCACTCCTGGGAATATATCCTAGAGAGACAAAAATGTATAGTTGAAGTGACATCTGCAATTGTTTGTTCATTGCAGCACTCTTTACAATAGTCAGAATCTGGAAAAAACCTGAGTGCCCGAGAACAGATGACTGGTTAAAGAAACTTTGGTACATTTACACAATGGACTACTATGTAGCTGTTAGAAAAGATGAAGTCATGAAGTTTACATACAAGTGGTACTACATGGAAAGTATCATGTTAAGCGAAATGAGTCGGAAAGAGCGGGATAGACACAGAAAGATTGCATTCATCTGTGGAACATAAAGCAACAAAAAGGGAGACTAACACCCAGGAATGGCTGAGATTAGTACCAGGAATTTTGCTCCATGACTTGAAGGCCAGCCATATGTGCTAGGTGAAAAAGAAACTCAGATAGAGAAGAGAACGCCAAATAAAGCGTGTTGTGAGGACCCTACCAGAGTGGGAGAAGCATGCTAAAAGTAGTCTATAGACCAAACATGATTGCCACTCATTGCCTCTCTTGAAAAACACAGTATCCAAAAGAAGAGAGAGAGAACAAGGGGGAATGTCCTGCCACAGAGACAGGGTGGGATGGGAGGATGGGGGGTGGGGGGGATGCTGGGTCCCGTGGTGGTGGAGGATGGGCACTGGTGGAGGGATGGGTACTTGATCATTGTATAACTGAAAACCAAGCACAAAAATTTATAAGTCTATAACTGTACCTCATGGTGTTTCACTAATAAAAAAAAGACACAGTGAACAGAATCCAAAGACTATCTCCAAAATGGGAAAGGATATTCACCCAATACCCCTTGGATAAGGAGTTGATATCAAGAACTTACAAATTTACAAGAATTTACTGGTTGAACTCTGTCATTGTATCACTGTCATCCTGTTGTTCATCAATTTCTTTGAGTAGGCACCAGTAACGTTTCCATTCGTCCTTGCCCTGAGATTTTAGCAAGTGCCACATTGGAGGCTCTCTCAGGGTCAGGGAAATGTGACTCATCATTGTTACTGAGTTTTGGCATATCAAATATGCCAAACTCTGAGAGCTTGCCAGACTCTGCCGTGTGGATAGGATACTCTCAGTAGCCTGCCGCATTCTCCAAAAATGAGAACTGGACAATAAGAGGTAACGCGACCACAAATATGTCTGTGCATTTGGGTAGCTTGATTTTATAGTCTCTGGGTCTTGGCTTTTGATGGGATTACACAGCGCTGGGGGCAGTTGGAGGGTGTAATGCCTAGCTACTGGAAGATGGGGAATCTGGGTGGAGAAGGCCCAGTCCCGATCTGAGCAGGCTTGGAGATCTCAGACCCTCATCCCACACACCTGGGTTCCTCTGCCCATTCCTTCATATGTGAGGCTCGTCCAACCATATGGACAGTGATCTTAAACATGGCTTACAACTATGCATTGAGCTATGGCACCATGCCCTACTGAGTGGGAAAGGGTGTTTGTCCCTTCCACCTTTATCCCCCACACCCCAGAGCCTATTGGACAGCCAGGTATGAACCGGTGGTGATAGGGCAACTGTGGCCTCATGATATGTGGAATAGAACAGGCCTGCCCTTCCTGTCCTGCTGAGACCACAAGCTGCCCCCCACTAGTGGCTCTCCGGCACTGCCATGGCCCCAGAGGCACATGACCCAACTCGGAACCCAGTGACTTTTGGGAGAAATCCCTCCAGACGTAATTGTAAAAAAAATATCAGAAATTCAAAATCATATGTTCTTCATAATCAGTAATAGAAAAAATAATATTTAATGATGCCTTTTCAGCCGTTCTTATTGTTGGGGAAAATTCCAAATAATAATGGTGCAGCTTTGTCGAAATAATGAATGTAATCAAAGTAGAGAGAGTGTAAAGTGGAAATCATCTGCCTCACAGGCAGAAGGACGGGTGAGATAAGGGATATATTGGGGTTCTTGGTGGTGGAAATTGTGCACTGGTGAAGGGATGGGTGTTTGATCATTGTATGACCGAGACTTAAATCTGAAAACTTTGTAACTTTCTCACAGTGATTCAATCAATAAATATTTTTATAATTATATGCATATGATTATATGTAATATAATTAATAATAATTCAACACACAACCCCCTTGTGTGATTGAACTCTACAAAAAGAAAACATTGAACTCCATCAGAAAATGGGCGATGAAATGAACAGAAACTTTCTCAAAGAAGAAATTCTAATGGCCAAAAGGCACATGAAAAAATACTCTTCATCAATAATCATCAGGGAGATGCAGATCAAAACAACTATGAGATATCACCTCACCACAGAGACTGGTCCACATCTAAAAGAACAAAAGCAACCGATGTTGGCATGTATGTGGGAAGAAAAGGATTCTTCTTCACTGCTGGTGGGAATGTTGACTGGTTCAGCCCTTTTGGGAAACAATGTGGATGATTCTCAAAAAATTAGAAATTGAGCTCCCATTTGACCCAGAAATACCACTTCTGGGACTTTATCCCAGAGATGCAAAAAAGTATAGTAGAAATTATATCTGCACTTGTATGTTCATTGTAACACTGTTTATAATAGCCAGAATCTGGAAAAAAAACTGAGTGCTCGAGAACAGATGACTGTCTCAAGAAACTTTGGTACATCTATAAAATGGAATACTATGCATCTTTTAGAAAAGATGAAGACATGATATTTGTATATAGGTGGGTCAACATGAAAAGCATCATGTTAAGTGAAATGAGTTAGAAAGAAAGGGACAGACATAGAATTTAGCACTCATTTGTGGAATATAAAGTATAGAATAGGAGTCTAACATCCAAGAATAGTAGAGATAAGTACCAGGAGGATTACTCCACAGTTTAGAAGCCAGTCTCACATGCTGGGGGAAAAGGCAGTTTAGTTAGAGAAAAGACCACCAAGTAAAGGGTGCTAGGAGGGCCTGCTAGAGATGGGAGACACACACTGAAAGTAGACTACAGACCAAACACGATGGCCACTTAATACCTCTATTGCAAACCACAACACCCAAAAGGAGAGAGAGAGAGAGAGAGAGAGAGAGAGAGAGAGAAATGCCCTCCCACAGAGGAGGGGTGGGGTGGGGGGGGATGGGATGGAGTGATGGGAGGGATGCTGGGACCATTGGTGGTGGAAAATGGGCACTGGTGGAGGCAGGGGTACTCAACCATTGTATGACTGAAATGCAAGCATGGAAATTTATAAGTCTGTAACTGTACCTCATGGTGAATCACTAATGAAAGAAAAGAAAGAAAGAAAGAAAGAAAGAAAGAAAGAAAGAAAGAAAGAAAGAAATTAAGGCTAGAGCTATAATATAGGCCAACAAGATCCCTTTGTAGAATATAATATTTATATAAACATCTATATCCAAAAGAGACCTGGTAAGGAAATACCAATTGGCCAATAGTGATATTTAAGAGTTACTCTACATAATTGAGATTTTCACAAGGGAGGAACAGGTGGGAAAGGATCTTGAGATATTTGGAGGAGGGATACTGACACTCTTATTGATAATGTGGTGTTCCAGTTATGTACTTGAGAAATCATCATTAATAGTGTTGTAAAACACAGGAGCTCCATATAAAATGAAATAAGTAAAATGAATATAAATCTCAATTAAAATAATCTGCAGGGAAAATGAGTGGTGTCACCATTACAATGTATAAATAAAAATAAATATAAATAAAAATTGTAAAAATCATACTCACATAATTTTCCTTCAAATATTATAACAGTAAAGTATGGAAAACGCCAAAGTAGATTAATAATAATTAATTAGTCTCGTAAATAAATAATTTTATGTCTAATAAGACATAAAAGAGAATATATTCGCACTTAGGGTTTGTTCAAATACAAAAATTAAATTTTGCCAGTTACAAAAAATGGAGAGAAGACCATTATGAGAAGGAAAATATAATATTTAAAACACTTCAACTATATGTGGAACATAAACAAACAAAATGCAAGCAGTTAAAAGAAACACTAAGGACACTTGATGAAAAGAGAAAATGAAAAGATATTGGGATAAGTTCAGAAATAAAAGAAAAATGATGCCAGTCATACCTAAATGATGTTTATTATCATTTGAAAATCTTCAGTTTCACATCAGAAAATAAATTGATCAATATTTATAAAAATGAAAAGGAAAGTTGCAAAAACCTTTCTTTTTTTTTTTTTCCTATTTTTTTTTCCCCTTTATTTTATTTTATTTTTTTTAAAGTTGTAGATTTACAATTTTTTGTGCTTTGGTTTCAATTATACAATGATCAGATACCCATCCCTCCACCAGTGCCCATTTTCCACCACCATGGATAATATCCCTCCCACCCCCATCCCCCCATCCCCCCGTCTCTGTGGCAGGGCAATCCCCTGTGTTCTCTCTCTCCTTTTGGGTGTTGTGGTCTGCAAAAGAGGCATTGAGTGGCAAACATGTTCAGTCCATAGTCTACTTTCGACATGCATCTCCCCTCCTGGGAGGATCCTCCAAACATCCTTTATTTGGTGCTCTCTTCTCTATCTGAATAGCCCTTTCCTCTAGGATACCCGGCTGGCCTCTAAGTTATGGAGTAATCCTCCTGGTGCTGATCTCAGCTATTCTTGGGTATTAATCTCATACTTTGTTACTTTATATCCCCCAGATGAATGCAATCTTTCTATGTCTATCCCTCTCTTTCTGACTCATTTCGCTTAGCATGATACTTTCCATATTGTACCACTTGTATGTAAATTTCATGACTTCATCTTTTCTAAGAGCTACATAGTACTCCATTGTGTAGATGTACCAAAGTTTCTTTAACCAGTCATCTGTTCTTGGGCATTCAGGTTTCTTCCAGTTTCTGGCTATTGTAAAGAGGGCTGCAATGAACAAACAAGTGCAGATGTCACTTCGACTATACATTTTTGCCTCTCTGGGATATATTCCCAGGAGTGGTATTGCTGGATCAAATGGGAGCTCAATTTCTAATTTTTTGAGAATCGTCCATACTGTTTTCCAGAAGGGCTGAACCAGTGGACATTCCCACCAACAGTGAAGGAGTGTCCCTTTCTCGCCACATCCACGCCAGCATCGGTTGCTTTTGTTCTTTTTGATGTGGGCCAGTCTCTGAGGTGTGAGATGGTATCTCATTGTGGTTTTGATCTGCATCTCCCTGATGATTAATGATGTAGAGCATTTTCTCATGTGCTTTTTTGCCATTCGGATTTCTTCTTTGAGAAAGTTTCTGTTCATTTCATTGCCCCATTTTTGGATGGGGTTGGATGTTTTCTTCTTGTGGAGTTTAACCAGTATTTTGTATATCCTGGATATCAACCCCTTGTCAGATGTGTATTCGGTGAATATCCTTTCCCATTCTGTAGACTGTCTTTGTATTTTGGTCACTGTTTCTTTGGAGGTGCAGAAGCTTCTTAGCTTAAGATAGTCCCATTTATCTATCTCTGTTTTCACTTGCTCGGCCAGTGGCGTGGCATCTTTGAAGATACCATTAGCTTCAATGTCATGGAGGGTTTTGCCAACTTTATCTTCAATGTACCTTATGGTTTCTGGTCTGATGTTGAGGTCTTTAATCCATTTTGATCTTACTTTTGTACATGGTGTTAGGCAGAGTTCTGAGCCTATTTTTTTGCATGTAGCCGTCCAGTGATGCCAACACAATTTATTAAAGAGGCTTTCCTTACTCCACTTCACATTACTTGCACCTTTATCAAAGATTAGATGAGCATATGATTGAGGAGAGATGTCAGTGTATTCAACCCTGTTCCATTGGTCTGCAGTTCTGCCTTTGTTCCAGTACCATGCTGTTTTAATTATTACTGCTTTGTAGTACAGTTTGAAGTTCGGGAGGTTGATTCCTCCCATTTTCTTTTTCCCAAGAATTGCTTTAGCTATTCGTGGGGGCTTATTGTTCCATATAAATTTCAAGAGTGTTTGCTCCATTTCTTTGAAGAATGTCATGGGTACCCTTATAGGGATTGCATTGAATTTATACAATGCTTTCGGTAGTATTGCCATTTTGACAATGTTAAGTCTCCCGACCCATGAGCAGGGGATATCTTTCCATTTCCTCATTTCCTCTTTTATTTCCTGAAGTAGCGTTTTGTAGTTTTCTTTGTACAGGTCCTTTATTCCTTAGTTAAGCTGATTCCTAGGTACTTGATTTTCTGGGGCACAATTGTGAATGGGATTGTTTTTTTCATGTTGCTTTCTTCTCTCTCACTGTTTGCGTATAGGAAAGCCATGGACTTTTGGGTATTGATTTTATAACCTGCAACTTTACTATACGAGTCTATTGTTTCTAAGAGTTTTTTGGTGGAAGTTATTGGGTTCTCTAAGTAGAGTATCATTTCATCTGCGAATAGTGAGAGCTTGATTTCTTCCTTTCCTACCTGAATGCCCTTAATATCTTTTTCCTGCTGAATCGCTATTGCAAGTACTTCCAGTACTATATTGAACAGCAGTGGAGAGAGTGGGCATCCCTGTCTCGTCCCTGATCTTAGAGGGAAGGCTCTCAGTTTTTCCCCATTGAGGATGATGCTTGCTGTAGGCTTGTGGTAGATGGCTTTAATTATGTTGAGGAAGGTCCCCTCTATACCCATTTTGGCTAGGGTTTTCATCATAAAGGGGTGCTGGATCTTATCAAATGCTTTCTCTGCATCTATTGATATGATCATATGCTTTTTATCTTTTCTTTTGTTGATATGGTGGATTATGTTGATTGATTTCCGAATGTTGAACCATCCTTGCATCCCTGGGATGAATCCTACTTGGTCATGGTGTATGATCTTTTTGATGAGTAGTTGGATTCTATTTGCTAGTAGTTTGTTGAGGATCTTTGCATCTGTGTTCATCAGGGATATCGGCCTGTAATTCTCTTTCTTTGTGGTATCTCTGTCTGCTTTTGGTATCAGTGTGATATTTGCTTCGTAGAAACTGTTTGGAAGTGTTTTTGATATTTCAATTTCGTGGAAAAGCTTAAAGAGCATTGGGAGTAAGTCCTCTTTAAAGATTTGGAAGAATTCACTAGTGAATCCATCCGGGCCAGGACTTTTGTGCTTGGGGAGACTTTTTATTACCATTTCAATTTCCTTGATGGTGATAGGTCTGTTCAGGTATTCCAGGTCTTCTTGGTTCAGCCTTGGGAGTCTGTAGGAGTCTAGGAATTTATCCATTTCCTCGAGGTTTTGATGTTCCGTGGCATAAAGCTTCTCAAAGTACTCCCTGAGGATCCTCTGAATTTCTGTGGTTTCTGTTGTAATGACCCCCTTTTCATTTCTGATTCGGTTTATTAGGGTTTTCTCTCTCCCTTTCTTTGTGAGTTTTGCTAGAGGCTTATCGATCTTGTTAATTTTCTCGAAGAACCAGCTCTTGGTTTCATTGATCTTTCGGATTGTTTTTTGGGTTTCCATCTCGTTAATCTCTGCTCTGAGTTTTATTATTTCCTTTCTCCTGTTCGGGTTGTGCTCCTTTTTTTTGGTCCTTCTCCAAGCTCTTAAGCTGTGAGGTTAGGTTACTTATGTGTGCTCGCTCCTCCTTCCTGAGGAATGCTTGTAGAGCTATAAACTTTCCTCTTAACACAGCCTTTGCTGTGTCCCATAAGTTTTGGTAACTCGTGTTCTCATTTTCATTCGTTTCTAGGAATCTTTTGATTTCCTCTTTGATTTCCTGTCTAATCCACTCGTTGTTCAATAGTGCACTGTTTAATTTCCAGGTGTTTGATTTAGTTTTCTGTTTTTGTGTGTGATTTACTTCTAATTTCAGCGCATTATGGTCTGAGAAGATTGTTGATACAATCTCTACCTTCTTAATTTTATGGAGGCATGTTTTGTGGCTCAGCATGTGGTCTATCTTGGAGAATGTTCCATGTACGCTTGAGAAGAATGTGTATTCAGCTTTTTGTGGATGAAGTGTCCTGTATATATCTACTAAGTCCCTTTCTTCCATTGTTTCCCTCAAATGAAGTATGTCCTTGCTAAGCTTGAGTCTGGTTGATCTATCAAGAGGTGACAAAGCAGTGTTGAAGTCTCCCACTAGTATTGTGTTGCTATTGATGTCTTTTTCCAAATCTATGAGTAGTTGTTTTAAGTACTTTGCTGGTCTCTCATTAGGTGCATATACATTTATTATTGTAAGTTCTTCCTGTTGTACAGATCCTCTGATCAATAAGTAATGGCCTTCACTGTCTCTTATGACCTTCCTCACTCTGAAATCAATGTGGTCTGATATAAGGATGGCTACCCCAGCTTTTTTATGGGAGCTGTTTGCCTGTAGGATTGTTTTCCAGCCTTTGACTCTGAGTCTGTGTTTGCTTTGACTATTGAGATGCGTTTCTTGCAGGCAGCAGAATGTTGGGTTCAATTTTCTAATCCATCCTGCCACTCTATGTCTTTTAATTGGTGCGTTTAGCCCATTGACATTGAGAGAGATTATTGTTATGGGATTTTGTCCATTTGTTATGTTAAAATTGGGTGTATTTGAGGGGCCTTTCTTGCCTTAAAGTAGCCCATTTAGTTGTTCTTGTAACCATGGTTTTGAGTCTATGAAGTTCCTGAGCTGTTGTTTGTCTGTGAAACTGTGTGTTGTTCCTTCTATTATGAATGAGAGTCTTGCTGGGAAAAGTATTTTGGGGGAGGCATTTATTTCATTGAGTTTTTTTACTATGTCCCACCACTGTTTTCGGGCCATGAGGGTTTCATCAGAAAAATCAGCTGTGAATTTTAAGGATGCTCCTTTGTAAGAGATTTCTTTCTTCGATCTTGCTGCTTTCAGAATTTTGTCTCTGTCTAAGGTTTTGGTCATTTTGATCAGAATGTGTCTTGGGGTATTTTTATTCGGATTTCTTCTAGCTGGTACCCTTCGGGCCTCCTGAATGTGGTCACAAGTTTTCTTCAGCTCTGGAAATGTTGTAGCAATGATGTCTTTGACAGTTTCTTCTTCATCGAGGTTTTCTTCCTGTCCCTCTGGGACTCCAATAATTCTTATGTTACCCCTCTTGGCTTCATCACGATCTTCTCTTGCCATCTGTTCCCGAATTGTGAGTCTCTTTTCCATTTTCTGCTCTTTTCGGGAGAGTCTCTGAACTTCATCTTCGAGCTCACTGATTCTGTTCTCAGCCGCTGTTACTCTGCTGCTGAGGCCTTCCACTGAGCTTTTCAATTCGCCTACGAGATTTTTCAGGTCTGACATTTCTGATTGCATTTTCCTCATTTCTGCCTTCAGATCCTCTTGTCTTCTATTGGCATTGCTTTCCATTGTTTCTTTTAATTCCCTAAGCATCCTAAGTAGCTCCCTTCTGAATTCCTTGTCAGAGAGGTTGTCTAACACTACAGTACTGTTGGTGTCATCTGGGCTAGACTCTTCAATATGAATGTTTGGTGGGCTTTTGCGTTGCTTTACCATTGTGAGAGGTGTGGTTTAGTCCTTCACGTTCAGTGTTACTATTCTGCTTGATATGCAGTGTGAGTTAAGATAGGCTTATGAGTTATTGGCAACTGTATTTCTAGTGGCTGAGCTAAAATAGAGAAGTTTCCATCTAAGAAGTTAGCTTATGGTTCCTATGGCATATGTAGTGGGAAAATATTTCGCGGCCTCGTTAGCGGCCGCGGCTCCGGAAAGAGTCCCTGGCACTGGGCGAGGAGTTGGGAATGTCTCCTGTTTGGAATTGGAGCCGTTCAGCTTTGTTGCCCAGAGCTGGGCCTCTGTGCCCGTCCCACGCGGCTCAGGGGTTGAAAACCGGCTGTCTCGGGGCTGTTTCTAGCTGCGCGTGCCCAGAGAGGAACCCAGGCCCTTGGGGGCGGGCTGTACCTGTTGGAATTGGAGCCGTTCAGCTTTGTTGCCCAGAGCTGGGCCTCTGTGCCCGTCCCACGCGGCTCAGGGGTTGAAAACCGGCTGTCTCGGGGCTGTTTCTAGCTGTGCGTGCCCAGAGAGGAACCCAGGCCCTTGGGGGCGGGCTGTACCTGTTGGAATTGGAGCCGTTCAGCTTTGTTGCCCAGAGCTGGGCCTCTGTGCCTGTCCCACGCGGCTCAGGGGTTGAAAACCGGCTGTCTCGGGGCTGTTTCTAGCTGCGCGTGCCCAGAGAGGAACCCAGGCCCTTGGGGGCGTGCTGTACCGCAAAAACCTTTCTAATGGAGAGTTAATATCTTTTGAAATCTTCTAAGGTGTATTGCATCTGAATGTCCCTGTGAAGAAAATTCTGATCTCTAACAAAATGTGCACTGCATAGTTTTAAATATGTTGGCTTTAAAATATGTTAGATTTACAAATGACTAAGAAAGTAATCTATCTCATAGTGAAATTATTTGATCATCAGGCTACTAAAATGTAACCATTTTACTCAGAAATCCTTCTCCAAATGACAAGCTATACATAATCTCAGTAAACAGGAAACAAAAAGACTGATTTCTTGATCATTTATAAGCCGAAGGCCAAATTTCATCTGATTTTATTCATCTATGTTTTATTAAAATGAGGCCTCTGTCCTTAGTCTCAGGTTCATAATCTTTGGGTGTACGATTGCATGTATAAATATTTTCAGTTTGATTACAAAATTTGTCATTAACATAACAAAATACCAAAAACAATAAGCCCCCCAAAAGTTTTTTCATTATTGTGGACAGGTGGTTTTGACCAGGTTGCTTAAAGATACCAAAAGAAGATATGAAACACCATTCTTCTTTCATGATAGAATTATTCAGAATGGAATAACATAGAAAACAAGACTTCGAATAAAATGTCTTAGTACAATAAATATTTGATATCCCTCACAGGACATATTTAATGCATGCTTGTGCAGAGGAAGGAAGTTTTTCTGCAATGTTGCTCAGCTGAATTACATCCTCTTTCTAGAATGTTGCTGATTATCACAGCATGAGTACGTGGTATCTGTTCACGGCACATTGTTTCCAATTATTTAGTTGTCCATGTATTACTAAAAGGGGCATCAAAAACATTAGATTATAGGAGGGATATTGAAGATACATATATGAATAAGGTATCTAATCTTATTGAATATGTGTTATTTTACAGCAAATTTAATTTTCCCAAATATGTTGCAAATAATGAAGATTATTTAGTTGAATTTCTTACAATATGATACGTGGAGTAAAGTTGTTATAACTCTTAAATATTAATTTAGGAAAGTGTTCCCATATTATAAATTATTCTGTATTCTACATTTTTGTTCAACTAACACTTTAAATGACAATTTATAGGAGAAATTAATTTGTAATAGCTAATATATTTACTATGAATGTTACGTAATAAATATGTAAGTTCCTATATATATATATATATATACAGTGGGAATGTTTAATATTCTACATTAACATGTATATTTCAAGTAACATTTTGCCAAGTACAATTATTGTAAATGTTTCATTTATTAATGAAACAATTCTATAGCTTTATTCATATTAGAAAATTGTATTTGTTCATATACTGCAAGTTATATTATATAGCTAAAATATAAAGAATTGCAACCATATCACACAAGTTTAAATATGAGCAGAGTTCTAATATATATCTAATATATGTTTTATATATAATATTTATATTATATGAACTGCTGTTTAGAAGTCACCTAACATTTTTTAGGTTCTTAATAGTTGCAAAATACTTGACACATGATAGAAAATTTGCAAGCACAGGAGCAAATGTACCATGGTGCTGGCTTTTTATGCAGCTGACACAGTTTTGATCTCCAGGATCTACTTAACCCCCGGAGCATATCCTGGAGTGATTTTTGCATACATAACTAGAAGTAAGCTGAAAACTGTTAGCTTTTGAATCAATGGATTGGTGATCATGATGATGAGAATGATGGTGATGATGAGAATAGTAAGGAGGAGGAGTAATTAAGGAAGAAAGGGAAGAGAGGGGAAAGAAAAGGTAACATTTTTTTCACTAATTCTATTATGTTTTTCTAATTTTTTCATCTGCAACACATGACTTAAATTTTTTATTTTTAAACTATGTTTTGCTTTTGCTTAACATTCCATAAAAGTGGTGCTAGGTACTGTGCCTCATCCTACTTATGGATTCCTGGAATAAACTGCCATAGTATAGGTGTCAAATTGAAGTAAGGCTGAAGAGTTCTTAAAGGACCCTACAAATATTGAAAACTTTTTTTATACTCAAATAATATTGTTGATTTCTATGTTTATGAGGACGACTTTGTAGTCACACTCCAAGACTTCAGAGTAAAATCTATTTTTCCAAAAATGTCCAATTGTATTGCTAAATAATATCAAGCATTAGTCTTCATGCCCATCTAGAATTCCAGCCATCCCTCAGTTATTGGAATTAATTTGTTTTATGTGAACTATGACTACAATTATTCTACTGTTTTTTTCTAAGGGAGGGTGCAGTGTAGTGATAAAACCCAGACTCTTTCTTGTATTGGTGAGAAATAGGGGTACTGCTCAGAGGAATGATATAAATTTTCCTACAAAATTCTACTTGTGAACTTTGGCTCATTGTGGAAATAAAATAGCATTTTACTTCTGTTTTGACTGAACTTATTCCTATCCCTGATTTTGCCTGATCCTGATACTGGGAAGAGGATAAACCCTTCCACACA
Source organism: Sorex fumeus (assembly GCF_029834395.1). NCBI lineage: Eukaryota > Metazoa > Chordata > Mammalia > Eulipotyphla > Soricidae > Sorex > Sorex fumeus. The sequence continues at coordinate 39,633,519 of NW_026606065.1, forward strand.
TCTAATGGAAATGAAATTTTATGCTTCTGGGATCCAGGGCAACAACAGTACCCACTATTCTTGGGAAGACTGAATTCTCCAGAGGTAGGACAAAACTTTGAAGTGTTAACTCTTCTGACTTATTATAGAAAACTGAATGAAGGGCCTACTTAAAAAACAAATAGATTAAATGAGTATCTGCTTATAGAATAATTAACTATTAATAAAAACTCCAAGACTGGATATGGTCCATGACTTACACAATTTTATCTATTGAAAAATTTCCATTAAGCTAATTCAAATGTTAGTTATGCATAGTTAACTTCATTCATCAGTGGTTATGCAAATGAGCAGAGTTTGTACGGACAGTGCTTCCCTGCATATGGCTTGGGAGGACAAGACATTTTCTCCTAATCTATGTCCAAGCCCATAAATCTCGTCTGGGTTCACCTTAGTTAGTGAGAGAATCCATCAAGCAAAGGTCTCTCTAAATATACTATGGTGACCCATGTCCCTCTTCACTAATAACCCACCAGGTCAATGCATATTTATTACATAAATACATTCTGGAGAATACTTTAGTAAACATGACAATAAATAAGACTGGAACATCCTGCCAAATTAATAGATGTGCCATCTGCTATGAGAAACTTGTCTTTTGATGCTAACAGAAACAGAAAACTATTTGAGCTATGCAAACCCTCTCTGGATAAAAAGAACACTGTATCTGATAACCAATTACCTTTACCATTTATCCACATAAGGCAATTCATTATACACCCAATATCTTCCAGGCATTGTGTTCAACACAAGGAATGTAAAAATAAAAATGCATTTCATGTACTACAGTCAAGGAAATTTGTGCCTGAATTTTAACTAGATAAAATATAATGAAGACCTTTGCTTAACACAATAAATGAAGAGGAAAGAAAAAATTATGTCAATGAGTTTGGTATAAAAGCAAAATTACCTAAGACAATGATATTAAATAATAGCATTGTCATTAGCACTGTCCTCCCTTTGTTCACTGATTTACTCAAGCGGGCATCAATAACTTCTTCATTGTGAGAATTGTTGTCACTTTTTGGTATATCAAATATGCCATGGGGAGCTTGCCAGGCTCTGCCTTGTTGGGCAGATTACACTTATTAGCTTGCCTAGCTCTCCGAGAGGGACGGAGGAATTGAACCGCATAGACTTCGTGCAAGGCAAAAGTCCTACCTGCTATGCTATCGCCCCAGCCCAACATTAAATAATATTAAAAAAGTCAGATTTATACTCAAAAGAAACAGCATTTTCTGAAATAAGTGAAATGAAAGAATCTGTTAGATTAAAAAAGGAAACAGCAATTCATTAAATTTTGAAAATAAATTCAATAGAAGACATAACTACAAGAAATAAGGGAAGAATATGTATGTTTTACATGCAATATTTCAGATAATATAAATCATTACAATATGGAAAGAAAAATTCTATTTTTAAAATTTCCTTTCATTAGATTTTAAAATATTCATATTGTCTGAGACAGGTTCAAATAGAAAAAAAAAAGAGGTTTGGGCAATTTTTTGTTGTTTGGTTTTATTGCAGGGAGTGTTCTTCTGGCAACATCTGCCTATGCTGAGGTCTAATTTTTGGCTACGCCCTCAGGGATCACTCCTTATGGGGCTCCAGGAAGCATATGAGGTTCTTGGAGATTAAATCCATATTGATCACATGCAAGGCAAGCAGCACACCTAACTATTATCTATCTACTCTTGACAATACAAAGTCTGTGTTAAGTGTAATACAAATGGTTTGTGTTAAGTGTAATGAAATATTTAGTTGGGTATATGCTACCTCATTGAGTTATATACCTGGATTTATGTTTTTGGTCTTATTAAGATATAATTAGCATCAAATTGATTGTACTAATTTAAATGCAGATTTCACATGGATCATATGTATCTAACCAAAGCATCATCCCAAGAACATCTGTATTCCACTAGAATAGAAGGATAAATATACAAGACACCTGACAAGAAGGGTTTACTAGCTGGAGTAAGAGAAAATAATTTTAATGATAACTGAGTAACCAATTTATTAAAGGATGGTTAAATTTGAAATCTGGAGTACACAATTTAAAACTCAATGACATTAGTTAAGTTTCTGAAGAATTCTTTGCTCCAGTATTTACTACAAAATAAGAAAATATTGTTACCTAACTCATTGGAATATTTTGATGATGAATTGATTTAATAAACAGAACTTTTTTATTGAAGTAGCATTGCTCTATAATATAACATTATGCAAGTTTCAGGTATGCATTGTGATAAATCAATGTCTATATATCCTACGTTAAGTTACCTGTAAAAGTTCAATTCCATCAATCACAATACAATTGACCTTTATTATCTGATTCACCGATTTCCCTTCTAACTTTGCATCTAGTTGTCACTAATTTGATCATAGAGTATACAATTTAATATCATCATTTTTCTATATAGCATATGTGTGAAATTGTATGTTGTTTATCTTCCTCTATCTGGGTTATTTCTCCTTTTAGACCCATCAATATTATTCAATTTAGCCGATTTTAATTATGCTCTTTTGTTAAGGAAAAAAAAACATATCACTTACATTCTGCATGAGGTGAGGAGAGGAGATTTAAACAATTTAATAAAACAAATTATACATACATTTCTAGAATCTGGAAGTTCAAGACCAAGATGGTGACATACCTTATTGTTTTTGTGCATTCCTAGTATCATCTGTATTTATCAGTACAAAGGCCATATTGTGTGATAGTCTACCCATTATGATACCATTAGACATTAATTATCTTCTTGAAAGGACTTTTAAATATAGTAACTCTGGGAAAAGGAATTAAGAACAACAATTTTGTGGTACACAATTTAGACAACTATATAGCGCATGATTTACCATTAAAATTCTAATTAAATTTGAGTTTACGTTAAAAACTTTCCACACTATGAAGGATATAATAGATAATAAAATGTATTCCAAATATATTCATAGCAAGTCATGATTTATTAAAGTTTTATAACGATGCTATTGCATTCTAGTTTCTTACTTTCCAAAAGTACAAGTGATCAGATATACTAGTAGACAATGAAATCACAAATTGAAAATTTCTATTTCTGCTTCTTCAAATTTTACATAATCTTTTGCAACATTAAATTAAATGCTTACTTAATAAGCATATATTGGATAACCCTAACTTTTTTACATATATAAATATCTTTATGGAAACATAAGGTATGTTCTAAAAATGCTCCACATTAAATTATTGGCTTTGTTTTATTTCTGATCATATAACTTACTTCAGGCAATTTATCACTGCTATTGTCCCTGCCTCATGTTCTGCTTTATAACAGCATTTCTCATCAGATCCACAAGTTAAGACGTGCTGTGAGTAACATGTTCTTTAATTATAGTCAGAGAAAAGTGGGTTCAACAAAGAAGGTTTCTTTACTGTCAAACTTCAAATACCTCTTAATTTGCTATACAGTGTTATGAGACTCCTAGTGTGAGATTAGTTGGGAAGTGTTTCACAAATTTATTTCTAAATAAATGAATCACAGGAATTTTTGGGGTTGATGAGCCAAATAATAAAACTAAGCAACTTTTGTACTATCTCTCTAACATGATCAAAACAGAACGCTATCACAATGTGTCAAGCTCCAAACTTACAATCAGATCTTTTCCATGCCCTTTCTTGATTTTAACTTGAAATCTAATTTTTGCTTAATATACATACTAACATATTTGCTCAGAATCCATATCTTATCTTCATAAATAAATGACAGTCGTTTAGGAGGAGAATCTAGCCTTACATTTGCCAATCTTCTTTTTAGCCAGTTTTTCCCTAAACCATAAAGTGCGAAGTTTCACAGCATCATATTAGAGATGTTCTGGTTAATTTCATATGCCACCTTAACTGGGTAAGGACACTTTTGATAGTGTGTCTAACAGTATTTCTGGATAACTCTATAATGTCTCTGAAAGTAATTAGCATTTCAATCAATAAAATTCATAAAGATGACACCAATGTGTGAGGATCCTTCAACACATTGAAATTTCCATATCTTGAGCATTATGATATGAGTTCTTGTTTGTATTCACTCATGTGAGGTCTTATGACTAATTAATAGACTTTCAGACATGAGCTATGATTTACACCACTGAGGTTCTGTTGATTTCTCGGGCCTCTAAGCTTGGACTGGAACTACATATGATTTCTCTTAACCTCCAGGATGACAAAGGTAATAGTAGAACTTCTTGCTTTCGTAATTGCACAAACCTCAAACAATATCATATGTAGAACATATCTAATATCTTATAAAAACTACATCTTATACATACTATTGGCTACATTTTTCTGAAGGACTTTGTTGAATACACAGACCTTTCTGATACACAGTATATTTTACATAATGTTATATAGGTCGAGCGGGCCCAGTAACGTCTCCATTGGAGACTTTGTTGTTACTGTGTCTGGCATATCAAATACTCTCGGTAGCTTGCCAGGCTCTCTGAGAGGGGCGGAGGAATCAAACTCAGGTCGGCCATGTTGGCTGCTTGTAAGGCAAACGCCCTACCCACTGTGCTATCGCTCCAGCCCTGCTATCACGCAGTATGACTACGAAAATAATAATTTGTATTTTTTAATCTCTTAATTGTTTACTTTCAATTTTTATCACTATTGTGCTTTTATCTACTTTGTCATGAATCTCATTACCACTGCATGTAACTCAACCTAAGTTGTAAGATTCAGATATCCAACTTTTCCTCCTAAATTGTGGTCCTCCAATCCTTTCTTATATATCTTACCACCAAGTATGATTGTATCTATAATTATAAAATTCAGATATCCAACATGTTCTTTTAATCTGTTTCCTCCCAGAACTATCACCAAATTCACTCATTTCTTATTTCACATCATTCCACTCAATTAAATATTGTATCTTTTTCCTTCACAAACTCATACAACTATAAAGGAGTCCTTGCTTACAAACATGAATTGTAGATAAAAATTAAATGGTTAATAATTTTACATGATTCCCCCCAAAGTTATTTTTATACCTTCTGTAAATATTCATTAAATATTTACAATTTACTAGGTACTACATGTTTTGTGTATAAATAGACACAGACACACACACAGAGACAGACACACACACACACACATAAACACACACAAGTTTCTCTGTGGGCCAGAGAGATATTACAGCTGATAGTGCTCTTTCCATTCATCTATTCTACCCAGTTTGAGTATCTAGTGCCTTGGAACTAAACAAGAGCAATCCCTGAGCATAGAGCTAAGAGTCAGCTTTGAGGAAAAAGGGTATGGACCAAGAAAGACCAAAATCTTTATACTCAGAGCTTACACGTGGACAGGGACAAAAGACAATGAATAAATATTAAGTGTAAGTGTGTTCTAATGAGAAAAAATTCAGTAGGAAATATCAGTAAAATATTTTCATATGTATACATACATATGTATACATACATATGTATGTATATATATACATATATATATATATATATATATATATTCAAAGCCAAAATCCCAAGTAACTGAATGTGTGTGTATGTTGGTGTCAGACAGGAAGAGGTTGCTCAATTTTCATATTAAATTTGTAAGTAATTCTTAACTTTGGATGCCCCTGAATGATTTCTCAGAAAGAATTACTCTTGTAATTTCTCTTTTCTTTCTGTTATGTGACTACACCATTTTCTCTCCCTAACCATATATTTCCTTTGGAGGGGAGGGGATAGGTTTGGTATTGGGCCACATTAGGCAGCTATGAACTAGTTACAGCTAATTAGGGGGGTTTCCTGGTAGTGTTCATGTGTTGCCAGTAAATGAGCCCTGGCCTACCTGGGCATACCTGTGAGCTAGTCATTTGAGTTGATTCCCTGGCCATACATAAATAACATGTCTACATTATAGTTCATGCTTCAGTTTTTATGCTTTTAAAGGAAAATTATACTTTTTATTTCCCTCCTCCTAAATTTTGTAAATCTTTGGTTTGTAGAAGATATTGTGATAAACATAAGATGATGTTCTACACACCAGCTTCTACTCTTGATGGAAACTTACCCCACTTTATAAGATGTATGAGAAGGCTGAACAAAGGACATTATGAACTGGAGATGTCAGTAGATTGCCATTACATAGATAGCTAAAAAGTAGTTGCACAAGGGTGGAGAGACTGCACACAGGGCTATGAACTGTTATGCCAGAAACAAGGAATGAAAGTCTGTAGTGACAGAGGCTAAGGGACCCTCTGAGGGTCACCCCTGCAGTGCTAAAAGAACTCTAGTGCTTTATATGGAGATCTTGGAAGGAACATTAGGTGCCGTGTTTTAGGTATACAGTTAGGTCAGGTGAATGCTGGAATTACTATGCAATTGTTCCACTCCCAATTTCTACCTCTTGTTCAACCCTACGGTTGACTTAAAGGTTTAGGACTTTCTCTTTGGATTATTGATTTAATAAGCTACTCTGATACCTTACAACTCAGCCATCTCTCAGCTTAGTGGAGATCCTGAGAGCCATGTATCTTCTGCGCAATGTTATATTCAATTTCATGTATTTCCACTATGTTAGACACAAGAAGGTGCATTTAAATTTGCTCCAAATGCTAATTAACCACAACTGATAATAAGGAGAAAATAATGGACTTCAGAAGATGATCTTATGAGGTATAGACGGTTCAGCTGAAAAAGGGGACTAGCTCTAGGAAGAAACTTTTCCTACTGGTATAAGAAAAGAATTTTCAGTAACCTTTGCTACTAGGGGGTTCAGAGTCAGTACTGCATCTTAGAACTCAGAGTTGTCTCTTAATGCTTCGAGATGACTTTCAAAGTGTGCATAGCCTTGACAAATTCACAGATGAATTTCTAATAATAGATGATAATATAATATTCATTATTCTCACTTTATTGAATAGTTTGGGTTTGGAACAATCTTATTCTTTCTCTTCATGCATTTTTTTCCAGATAATGCTTTCATCCCTTGTAACATTATCTATTCATCTTCTACTGTGACTAGATGCTCTATTGTCTAAACTCAAGCTCATTTTTATCTTCTGAACTATCTTTCACCATCCAAACACTTATCTACTGAACAAATCTTTTCTCTAAGATTTTGCCTTTGCTAATCTTTTTTTAAGTTGTTTTCATTATTGTGAATGATCGTTTTATTTTCTTCTTGATTCAGTTAGCTCTACATGGGAACAATGCTTAAATCTCTATTCCTCACAAAGTTACACTCACCTTCACACTAAAAAATTAGTATTTTTACTCTTATCAGTGATTCAAAAATAAAATGGTTAAAATTGAGACATGTAGATACAGACATTTATGTATAAATGTATAGTTGTGCTCATATATGTATGCACATCCTATATGTATGACTACACACAAAATATATGTGTATAATAGAGACATATTGACACACATACATATATACATATATATATACATATAAAACCAAATATCATTGATCTTTTTAGTATTAAGCACCCAGTTAAATATTCATTTTTCAGGTTGATGATAGTCAATGGCCAAGTAATTATCTGCCACATCTCACAGGGAAACACCTTCACACACCAGAATGGCACATCGCCAATGTGCTGCAGTGTTTGAAGGAAGCTGCAGGCTGATTCCAGCCCCCCTGGTCAACCACCTTCATTGAATGTTTGTGTTTGATTCTAGGTATCATCATCCCAAGGTTCTTTTAACTGAGATCTTGGGTGAAGTTGCTCTTCAGACACCTTTGCTGAGGCCTATTCATGAAAGGAGAAGAGGAAAACCTTGAACATGAAAGTAGTCACAGTTCCCATTCTGTTGCAATTGCAGTCTTTTCCCCTTCTAACTCTCCCTTCTGCTTCACCCCAGGGTCCAGAAAGCCAACAGTGTTTTTTTATTCAGTCTCTCTCAGAAGTGAATACCCCTATTTTCTCTTCCAAATGACCCACAACTGGTGCTCTGCTCTGCGGAGCAAAATGGAACAGGAAGAGTCAGGTCTTTCCCTGATCTGAATCACTTGCTTCAACTTTTGCAGTAAGTGACTTAAAGGTTTAGGACTTTCACTTTGGATTATTGATTTAATAAGCTACTCTGATATCTTACAACTCAGCCATCTCTCACCTTAGTGGAGATCCTGAGAGTCGTGTATCTTCTGCGCAATATTATATGCAATTTCGTGTGTTTCCAGTATGTTAGACACAAGAAGATGCATTTAAATTTGCTCCAAATGCTAAATAACCACATCTGATTGATCAGTCCTATCTACTTGGATTGTTGATAGTTTATCTATTGAAGACTTTATATATTGGATGCATCCTTTTTGTCTGAAAATACTTTAAGAAAAACCCAATTCAGTGTCAGTCTTCAACTGTTATTTTCAAACCTCTGAAATGGGATAATAAATGATTTACATATCAATAATCTTCAGTGCACCATGATAACAAATTCAAAATACCACACACACTAACCATCACCCCACCTTTGCAAATCAGTGTATTTCATTCTCTATAATTAATACATTTTTTCTAGAGCCCAAATATGACTTTTTGATTGTATAATTCTCTAAACACAATGTTATTTCTGTTACTATACTTATACTGCCAATTATAATACTTGAAATATTTAACTAGTAGTCTAACTTAAAAAAATCATTTTATGTGTCTGGTCAGCAAGAAACCTTCATTAGTTATTTTGTACAAAGCAAAAGCAAAAAAATTTCTTTCATGTAAAGCACGTCACTGAACAGAGACTCTCAGCGTAAGAAAGAAAGTGGGGCAAGTAGAGTAAATCCTGGAAGCTAAGAGAGGTTGGAAGGAACAATGACGTAATCTTCTCTTAAGCCTCTGGAGAAAAGGCAGCCCTGATAACAGCTTGATATTTACTTTGAGGTCCTCGCTGGCAGCTTTATGGTAAAATAAATTTTTTTTGTATTGATTTATCCATGTTTGTGTTAATTTGACACAATATATTGGGGAAATTATACAGATTTCTTGGCTAAATTTGGCCTACTATTTTGTTTTGTTCTGTCAAGAAGTTAGGAATGGCTTTTGCTTTTTAAATGACTAGAGTCAAAAATATATTGGGGAATAATAATCTATTAGATATAGGAGCTTTGTAGGATATGAATTTGTGTCCATAATTTTGAATTTTAGTGGAACTCTTGCATACTCACTCACTTACCTACCTTGTACGACTGTCTTTGTGCTCAGCAGCAGAACAGAACAGTTGTCACAGAAACTGTATAGACTGAAAAGCTGAAATAATTGTTATCTTTTTTAGAATAGATTTGCTTTTCCTTGCCCTGGTTATTAAAAAAATAATTATGACTTACTATGAATCTTGCCCACACTATATTTTGAATTTCTTAACAACCAGGACTTTAGCCTTAGCCCAAGTAAAATAAATATTTTAGAACTAAATGCAGATTTTTTTATCTTTTAACTGTAAAACATTTCATATAAAATATTCAAGTACCAAAGTATCTATGTATTATTTACCTATTGTTTATACTATTTACAAGACATGACCATTTATATTTTTCATAAAATATGAAAGAAATTAAATATTATAAATTATTTGTTTAAATATTTAATAGTAAAAAATAAATATTTAATAGTATAGTATAGAATAGATTATAATAGATAAAATTTTGGATCATTATAATGGGTGTCACATTTATAGTGTCCAAATAATAAAAAATATTTTCAGGGTCCTTTAAAATGTATTTTGGGAGTTCTTTAAAAGAGAATATTCATAAGAAAGTGGTACTGTTTCCATATATTATGTGTTTGTTGGGACTGGGAAGATAGTACAGCAGGCAGGGAGCTCATTTTGCATGTGGCTCACATAGGTTCAATTCCTGGTACCCTTTATAATCCTCCAAGTCCAACCAGGAATTAGCTTTTAGTACCAAGCCAGGAGTAAGGCCTGAACACTGCCAAGTATTACACAAAACTTCTACCCTCAAAAATTATAAATATGCTTAAATAATACAATGTTCAATTAAATAATTGAATTGGAAAAATTTGAATTGGAAATACTTGAGAGTTAAATATATTGTTAAATGTGGAAAGGTGAATGCTAATTAAATATAAAAGTACATGAAATAGCCAACATACAAAAATGAAATTTAATATATTTTTGAAGAATGTGAGTATACATTATTCTATTATATATGCTTTGTCATTAATTGACTTTTCCTAAATGACAACCTTGTAATTGGTAGTCACTGAAGCAAATATTCTCAAAGGTTGTGAAACCCCACAGAACGCTGAGTAAGAAAATTTTCCCATAACATATAGTTCTTTCTGAAGTCAGCATAAAATCAAGCTTTGTACTTTATCAACTTATGTAGTTTAAAGGTTATGCTAATACAAAATATATATTCATCTTTATAAAAGGCTTTTAAAGAGAAAAGACTTCAAAACCTGATTCTCTAGAAATTATGAGGAATTAATTTTCTTACATTGTTATCATCTTATTACTGATTAAATTTTAAATTAATATTTTATTTTAATGTAGAAAATTATATATTTTTTTGCATTTGATGCTCATGGGTGAAGTGGACTCTGAAAGGCCATAGAGAAACATTCACTGACTCTCAATTCATTTAATAATGCATAATCTCTTCCTTAACAAAGTGCAAAGCTTTCTCTTATTATTAAAATATATACATATATTTATATTTTATTGGTACTGAATATATTTGAATTGCAAAAGAGGAATAAATTCAAGACTATTTGATCAAGAACAATGGAAAGTCAGCATCATATGGGTATATTTTATAAACTAAATAAATATTTATGGTCCTTCCTTTCACTTTCTATGCAGCACTTCTCCTTTTCTTTGTTATCTTTATCATACTTTATTACTTCATAGCTCGTTTCGGAAAATAAACTTAATTGCCCAGGAAACATGCACTAAAGATAGTATAGGACTTAAGGCACTTGCCTTGCACATGGTTAAACCAGCCCAATTCCTGATATTATCTATGATTCCCTGACCTCAGAGTCAGGAGTATGTTTTGGTTTTGAGTATGGCCCCAAAACCAAACAAGCAAAAAAAGAAGCATGTATATTCGTTATGCAATTAGTCTGTTTCAATGAAGCTATTTATATTCAAATAAGGCTACAGTTTATTGTCAGAAATAAGCACATAGTAACATATTTATTAAGGAAAGCAATTTTTATAGAATTTCTAGTAGCTCTAGGGTGAATAACATAAAGATACATGTACATTTCCACAGTTACACAACCAGGTTGAGTTACGGTCAGAGGAAGATCAGTAAAAACCAATCTTCAGATTAGTCAATAAATCCGCGGTATTTTTTGGAAACTGAAGACATTAATTCACATCTCATAGTGATAGCATGATTGTTAAAATCATAGAAGCAGTTATTTCACTGTCTTACAAGTTCAATGTTTTATTTATGTAGAATTTAAACACTTTTTACTTTTATTGGGTTGTTAGGCATTCGAATGAATCAATGCTCATGGCCAAGTTTGTGTTGACAAGGACACCGACGCCTCTGACACCTCTTTTATCAGATGTTCCAAGGAACAATTCTTCTCCAGTGATGAAAACGGCATGATGAGATTGGTGCCTTCTTTTCTCGGTCAGACCAATGATGTCATACTTGATCTTTTGCGCTTGTACCATCAGGTCCTCGATGGATGCATCTGAAGCTAGCGTACGTGCATTGAAAGTACAGACGATCATTTTTGTCTTACTTTGTTGTGGCAGCCTAGTTCGGCCGTGAGATTTTATCGGCCTCTCCTTTCTTCTCCTTCTCAGTGCTGCCATGTCAGTGAAGCCTTCAGGGTCAGGTGAATGAGACCCATTGTAATTACTGGTTTTGGAATATCGAATACACAACGGATAGCTTGCCAGGCTCTGCCATGTGGGCAGAAAATTCTCGGTAGCTTGCCAGTCTTTCCGAGAGGGATAGAGGCTTTTGGGGCTATCTCTAATCGCCCAAGTAGGTGTTACCGTATTTGAACCCTATCAAATATGGTACGGCAATTCCGGAAGATGGGCATTTAGTGTCTTATGATGTGTCTTCTCGGCTTCGTGGCCGCACGGGTCCGAAAAGCATCCTGGAGTGTGGCAGCGGCTGGGTAGTGGAGGTAGTTTCGGTAGTGGAGGACTGCCAGTGGGGTATTTATCTGGTCCTGGTAGGGGTAGGGTGGGTCTTCTGTGCGCAATCCGATCCATGGGTCTCTGGTGGTTAGTGGAAGCAGACAGGGCAGGGTAGGGTGCGGCTCCTGATTATAATCCCATTGTCACCTGTGGTTGGTGGGAGCAAGCAGAGAATCTCTGTCCCTGGGTTCGTTGAGCCTGGTGTCCAAGGTCTCAGAGAGTTCCTCTTATCTTGTTCTGTGGGTCTTCAGTCATGCGTGAGTCTCAGCTGGCATCTATTTGAATAGATATGGCTCACTGCCGGCAGTTTCGATCTTCGTTGTCTATGCGCCAACATCTAATTATTATAAAGGAGAAATTGAGAAGTTCTACATGGAGCTGGAGAAGTTCTCTAAAGAAGACCACACCTTCAACAAGATCATTGTGGGTGATTTTAATGCCAAGATAGGACCGAGAAGATCAGCTGAAGAACGTCACATCAGGATCCATGGCCTAAAATGGAACAAACAGGGTGAGAGACTGAGTTCATCATGTCAACCAAGACCATCCATGGTAACTCACAGTTCCAGAAGGCTGAATCTAAACATTGGACATGGGAGTCTCCTGGTGGAAGATTCCACAATGAAATAGACCACATCATATTCAATCGACAGTTTTGCCTGACCGATGTCACTGTTGTCCCAAAATTCCAAACGAGATCAGACCACCGTCTCCTTTGTGCAAAATTCTACTTCACAGAGCGGGGAGAAAGGGCGGCAAAGTTTAAAAAGAGAACTCCCAGAACGACCACCAACTGGGAGCTCTTTGGCACTATTGCGGCAACATGGGAAGATGTCATTGTTGACAATATTGACGAGGAATACGATCGACTGGTTCAGCACCTCCATGACTGTGCGAGGAATGCCAAGAAAGAGATAGCCACAAAAAAATGCCTGTCTTTGAAAACTCTTGAGCTTATTCGCCAACGTGGTTTGGCGCATGCCTCAGGCAACTGCAAGCTAATGTCCAAGCTCGCAAAGCAGTGCAGAGATGTGATCAAGGAAGACGTCAAAGAGAGAAGAGCAAAAGTGCTGGTAGATGGGGCACAAACCGGGAAAAGTATTCATAACTCCCGCCTGTCCTTCGCCAAATACAAGACCAAGATGACTGCCCTCCGACGAACTGATGGATCTATCACATCCTCCAGAATGGCAATGGAGAAGATTATCCATGACTTCTACTCAAATATCTTTGATAGCCATGTCCACTTGGCGACATACCAAATTCCACAGAATGGATATGTCGTTCCCAAAGTTCTCCCTTCCGAAATCCGACACACCATTTTGTCAGTAAAGAAACAAACAGTACCTGGCCCAGACAAGGTCAGACCTGAACACCTGAAGAACGTGCCTTCAGTGCTCATCAATACACTGGCTCGGCTCTTCACATGCTACCTGTCTAAATGCAAGGTTCTGTCCCAATGGAAAACCAGCAGGACTATAATACTGTTCAAGAAGGGAGACATCCATGACATTGGCAACTATCGCCCAATCTGCCTATTGTCTGTCATCTACAAGTTGTTCACTCGAGTCATCCTAAATCGGATTGGCAGAACACTAGATGAGGACAACCATGCGAGCAAGCCGGGTTCTGCAAAGGATTCAGCACCATCGACCATATCCACACGATAACCAAGCTCACTGAGGTTTCTCGGGAGTTCAAGATACCGCTCTGTCTAACGTCCATTGAAGGCCTTTGATTCTGTTGAGATGGAAGCAGTCACTGAAGCCCTAGCCAATCAGGGCATTCAAGCCCAATACATCAGGATCCTCCGTGAGCTGTATTGCGGATTCACTACCAGGATCTCACCATTCTACAAAGAAGTGATCGTTGATGTCAAGAGAGGGGTGCGGCAGGGTGATACCATTTCACCGAAACTCTTCAGTGCCACCCTCGAGAACATCATGTGACGTCTGGAATGGGAAGGAATGGGAGTGAAGATAGACGGTCGGCAACTACACCACCTCCGCTTTGATGATGACATTGTTTTAATAATACCAAACATCAGCCAAGCGACACAAATGCTGGCCAAATTCGACCATGAGTGTAGAAAGGTAGGACTACAGCTGAATCTTTTGAAGACAATGTTTATGAGAAACAGCCTCTTTCCTGACGTCTCATTCACTCTCAACGGAACGACCATCTCCGAATGCAACAGCTATGTGTACCTAGGTCGAGAAGTCAACATGACAAATAACCTGGCACCCGAGCTGCGCAGGAGGAAAGAGCGGCTTGGAACGCCTTCAAGAGCGTCGAAGAAATAGCTAAGAGGACGAAGAACCTCCAGCTCCGGGCACATCTCTTTGATTCCACTGTTCTTCCTGCATTAACATATGCCTCAGAGACCTGGGCCCTATACAAGCATGATGAGAACACTATTCAGGTCTCCCAAAGAGGAATTGAAAGAGCTATGTTTGGAATATCACGTTTCACTCAAATGAGAGAAAGAATCAGGATTTCCGACATCTGTCAACGATCAAGAATCAGGGACGCTGTCTCATTTGCCAAGGTGTCAAAAATCAGACGGGCTGGTCACGTAATGAGATTCAAAGACCACCGCTGGACTAGAGCTATTACCAACTGGATTCCACGGGATGTCAAATGGTCACCCACTTACTAGATGGTCAGACTTCTTCAGCAAGATCATGAACGATTGGTTTGAGGCTTTTCATGTTCCTAGAGCGAACAGATGCATAGGGCTACACTAGCACGCGACAGGGACAAATGGAGACGTTACTGGCGTCTGCTGGAGCAAATCGACGATTAACGGGAAGTCAAGTGATCAAATTACTTTTATTATTATATTTAGTCTTTTAGCGAGGGAATGAGCTATCAACATTTTATTTTATTTTATCTTTTTGCTGTCTGTAAAATTATATTACAAAATTTTCTTTAAATTAACTTATAGAAAACTTATATTTAGTGATAATTGCCAATTATTACTGAAAGCTAATGAGATTAAAAGTATACTTTCAACCACTTTGGTTTTACAGGGCAATTGTTGATATTATTAATAGAAAAGGTAAAGGTAAAAATCCCATCATTTTGGAAATATATGCATGACTCTTGTAATAAAACTTGGAGACTGTTTAACAGCACAAATGTGAAATTGTCACACTCCTAAAACAACCAATCAACGTCCAGAAATTCTCATTTGAAGGTATTTAGCATCTAATCTAGAACCTCTGATTGTTACAATGTTCCATACTGACTGAATATAAAATGTGTGGAACACGTACATTTTGTATATAAATTCAACCAGGAATAACACATTTTGTTTTGTACTTTTGTATTTGGGCAACTATTAAATGAAATAACCTTTGTGGCTCTTGAAAGACAACTAAATCCTGGGTGTTTCCTAGAAAGTGTTAGTTGAAGTGAGAAGCTAGAGATGGAATAGATTTATGAGGGCTCTAGCCTTTCTGCTTGATGCATTAGGGTCACCTTGAGCAAGTGCCTGAAAGGGTGAAGACTAATTAAGACATCTACAGACACTTGCTTGGTATGGATGCTTGCATTCCTTCACCCAAAACTAAGCAGCTGCCAATTTGCACCAGTGTTTCATTGACCTGCACAGAGAACAAATTTGTTGCCATCACCCAATTTCCTAGGGAGCTGAGGTATCAGACTGGAGTGATGAAGTGCTGCCTTCTCTGGAGGCAGAAGCAGTTCCTGACTTTTGCTGATTCTCAAGTCTTTCAACTACCGTGTCAGAAAAGAATTTCAGGAAGTAAAGATATAGTGAAGTAAGGGATGTTTATTTAGGGAGTATGAGGTAAGAGAAAGAAGGAGGGATATAGTCAGGATAAATGCAGGTTTCTGCAGAGGGGAAAGAGTTAAGTATCCATCTCAAGTTGAGAAGCTGAGATGTGGTTGACCCACAACACAGAGTATATGCTCCCCAAGCAGGCAAATCTGAGATGGAGAAAACACCATATTAACTCGATTTGAGGGTGACCTTCCTCATGATGTGGAATGTTTCATTGAATTCCACCCCACATTCCTACCCTTCTTGCTTCAGCAACATTAATTTTTATAGATTTGTTCACAAACTCATCCACTTGACAAATTTCTATGAAGATCAATCTATGGCAGGGTCTTGTCAAGCTTGGAATTATCTGTGATCTTTTCATGTTTTTATGATAGCCATTGAGCTGGAGCACAGCGGGTAGGGTGTTTTCCTTGCACACGGCCGACAGTGAGTTCAATTCCTCTGTCTTCGATTCCTCCACTGCTCTTGGAGAGCCCGGCAAGCTACTGAGAGTATTTTAGCCTCACGGCAAAGCCTGGCAAGTACCTGTTACGTATTCAATATGCCAAACACTGTCACTGTAACTGTCACTGTCCTCCTGTTGTTCATCAATTTTCTCGAGAGGGCCCAGTAATGTCTCCATTATGAGACTTTGCTGTTACTGTGTTTGGCATATCGAATACATCACGAGTAGCTTGTGAGACTTTGTCGGACAGGCAAGATACTCTCGGTAGCTTGCCAGGGTCTCTGAGAGAGGCCGAGAAATTGAACTCAGGTCGGGCATTTTGGCTGCGTGCAAGGCAAATGCCCTACCTGCTGTGCTACCACTCCAGCCCTGTGTTCATGCCAAACACAGTAACAACAAGTCTCACAATGTTAGTGGGTGGGCCTGCTAGAGCAAATTGATGAACAATGGGAGGACAGTGACAATGACATCATAGCCCTTATTTCTGCCCTGTGATCCACTAACCATTTTTGAGATAGTCACTTTTTTTTTCTTTTTTGGCATTTTATTTTACTGAAGCACCATGAGTTACAACATTATTCATAGCTGGTTTTATGACATGCAATATTCTATCAACAATCCCAACACCAAAGTCAACTTCCATCTAGAGGTGTTCCCAGATTCCCTCTCCTACCCCTTCTCTTCAGCCTCCAGCCACCAGACAATTTTTGCATCTCAATAATCTTGATGCCTCTGGGTCATTCCTCTGGGCATACTTGTGGGCCTCCAGTGATTTCTTTTAATCTACATTGCCAAGATTTCACTTGTTTTTAGCCTGCCACAGTATGAAACCAACCACATAGTCTCCTATATTTATTCACATGAGAAAATCTCAATAGATTACATTTATTTAATATTTCTTTTTCATAACATAGAAAATTTGACTGAATGATACTACGTAGAATGGTAAAAAGTGCATATATTTCATCTTTCAATGGATACACTTGACTTTAGGCTCCTCTGATCTTGTTAAACACTGTATGATCTTGTGCAAATTAATCATCTTATCCTTATTCCTTCATATGTTTAAGTGGGGATTCTGATCTTTAATCTATGGTATTTTTCTAAATCTTAAATAAAATGATGTTTAAAAATGACTGAAGCAAATAGGGATTCAGAAACAGGTTATATGTTTCAAATATATATATATTATATATACATATATATATATTATGATTAGGTGAGAAGATATGTTCAAACAAGACATGCCTGAAGGGAGCACTAAACTTAGCTAGGATGCAAACGTGTTGCTAAGTAGAACAGAAAAACTTGAAAGCCATCATGGTATTCATAGGGAGAAAAAAAATATAGTAAACCAACTGGCAGAGTAGAAATTAGAAACACGTTATCTTACAACCGTTATGGAATTGAGCAAAGTCAAAATGTGGTAGCTGCACTTTAGGGAACAGAAAGCCCTTGTCAAGACAAAAGATGCCCAGACTTCTCTTTATTACTCTGGAAATTGGGCCGGTGTCCCTCACAATTTATTTTGCCTAACTTCACCACTGGTACAGTTTCTTCTGATGTTAGGAATTTTGGAGGAAGGAATGTGTATATAGTGGACTTCAGAAAAAGAATGAGATTGTGAAAGGATTGTTTTGAGAAACACACTCTGTACTTTTTCTTATGCTTACTAGGTATATGAATAATTGTATACTATGTCTCTATTTTCTGTTATTTTCATTCATTATAGATCGCATAGAAGGATAAGTCTTTTAAGAGAAACTCGTATTCATCACCTCAATGTCACATTACAGTTATCTGAAGTCAACTTTACTAAGTGTGCTATGTTCTTTGTCTTTCTTATCTTTATCTCCTAGAGATTCAGATCTACTTAGTATAGTAGAAATAAAAATGTTACCATAGCTATGAAACCACCTCCTCCTTGGAATAAGGATCTCCTGTAAGTTTAAAGATCTAACCCGAATTGGAATAAAGTCACCAAGGCTTAATACCTTAAAAAAACTCCCTCCCTATATTGAATAAAAGAAATATATTATGAGTCTAACTCCTGGAAAAAGAACTAAACAGAGACTATTTTATATATACCTTCTCAACTGTTTACAAAAAAACCCCTCTTTACTGATGAAAACGTCTCTTATAAATTATTCTGTGGTAAATTAATTCTATTAATATTTTTGAATTTTTCTAATTTATCTATAATCCATTTTATTTAATTCTAAAATATTCTAAACTGGAGTAAATTAAAAATTTATAGTTATATCCTTTGTAGTGCTTTTATTATAAGAATTTTAAAAATAATTTAATAAAAAACGTCAGATTAATCATTTAAGTGCAATTCTAATTGTCTTCTCAAATGATTTTTTTTCCTTGAATCTATTTTAATATGAGAATTGGGCTTGTAAATGTCCTCTAGGTAGATACCTAACTGCTTGTTCTACAATTAAAACACTTTTAACTAAATTGAAACATATCTGTAAGCAATATATCATCAGGGAATATTAATATTTAATGCAATTTTAGCTAAATATAAGATTTTATCAAAGTAGTTTTAAAGGATTTGCTAGTGACTATGAATTATTTATACTACTTTTCTTTCCATTTTGGCACCCAATGATACAATAGAACATATTAAATGTGTAATTACTTTTTTTTTTTGCAAATTTATCTACCACATCATTTTAAGAAAGTTAGACTGAAAACCAAGTACTGATTAAAGTGCTTAACATTTTTCTACAGGCATTGCTATTGCCAATGCCTTTCAATCAAAGACCACCAGGAACCGAGTTTTCAGTAAAGAAATTGGGTTTATTACTCTTCACTGCAAGGTTCAGTTATTACTGTTGATAGCCAGGCATGCCAACAATCAACTCCCAAAACAAAAACTTTTATATCAGTGAAGTTTTGACTTGGTGATTTGGAGAAAGCTATTTGTGATTTGGAGATCAAAAAATGTCGAAAAGCACTTCCAAGATTAGGATCAGGTAGCTAAAAGAGTAGCAGTCTTTTATTTAGTGAGAAAGTAACACATTTGCTACTTGTGATAGTACAGAGATCTCGATTTTATTTGTGCTTATATATATAAATATATACACATATATAAGCACATATATATATGATGGGGTCTGGTTTATATAATTGCATTGTTTGTTATTATCTGATTGTGGTATTCTGTAAGATTGTTATACATAATAGAATAATCACAAGGCTAAGGTTTTAACATCACGGGAGCATCCGATGTCTAAGAGTCTTGCTTTTTCCCTGTGTTCTACATGAGGCTGAGGTGTGTATGATAGACCTATACTAGAAGTACCATAATGGCATTGGTAGAGGTAGCATATTGGACACTTTATTTGATAGTGAAGTATACTAACTGCTCAAAAAACTATAACTGTTAACATCCTCCCTTCATCTTCAAATGACTTAGAATGCCTTTCAAAAACAGTATCTGAGGTAAATTAACAAGAGAACTGATGTGAGTTGATTTCAATCTTCCTTGCAGCAAGCAAAATAAATGATTTATTTCCATTATACAAGAAGATGAAAAACAATTTTGCTGGCTACTTTCTGCTTTTCCTTCTAGAACTTTTTTTATTCCATGTTCTCAGGAGGTCATGGAATCGTTGCTCTGTTTCGAGGATTCTATCGATAAATGGGACTCAAGAGACATCAGTAAGTTCAGTTCATTGATTTAGCTGTTATTTTCTGCATGTCTTTGGCATGCCCCAGTGCAACAAAGGAATGATTTATAAAATATCACTTTCTCATGCTCTATTTTTATGATTTTTCTTGATATGTACCCATTTTTAGTTCTTTAGAGCTGGAGCACAACAATAACCATTTTTTTTTTCCAGTTCTAGAATGTGAGGCTCTTCTGGTGAATCCACAAGCATGCTTGTTCTGCCATGCCTCCCTTGCTCATCAAACTCTCATGTTCTATTTTAGCTTTGTAGCTATATTTCCCAATAGCAAAAACACTAATAAGACACTCATTTGCAATACAATCTAAATAAAATTCTATCATTGACTTCAATCCATTAGATGATGTAAATGCATGTCTTTGTGGATTTTTAGGAATACATAAATATGTAAAAGATGCATGTGCCTCTTAAGTTAATATTCTATTTAACAACTTATTTAAATGGCAATTATTTATGCTATGTGATAATATGGAGAATATTATGCACTGGCAGGCATAATGACTTTTTCACATTTACATGGCACAATTACCATGATCATCCTGTTGTTCGTCGATTGCCTCGAGCAGGCACAATTATAACTTATTTTAAACATTTCACAAGTAATCAATTCTGTTTACTTATGTATCATGAATAATATTTTTTACAAACGATTATATTTAAAGCTGCTTTGAAACAAACGGTAAGGATTTACTAAGCGTCTTATGTTTTATTTTACTTTCTAATATAGTCCAATCTATGTGTGGGTATGTAACCCATGCAATAAAGTATTCTCAAGAAGAGACCACTTGTTGGAAAATGGGCACTGGTGGAGGAATGGGTATTTGATCGTTGTATAAATTGAAATTCAAGCACAAAAATTTCTAAGTCTACAATTGTTCCTCATGGTGTTTCACTAATAAAAATTAAAAAAAACTAAAAAAAAAAAGAAGAGACCACTAAATTAGAAGCAAGCGGTCAAAATCTGTCTTTCTGCAGTTGTCCTTCCTCCGAAGTTCATAGGTGACATTTCTTTGCGTGGGGAGACTGAGTACACTCTCTTATAACACAATGTGTACAAAATTACAAGTCAGTTGGAAATAATAACTAGTGTCAGCTGATGATGGAGGTTTCAAGACATTCAGTAATAGTAAGGGACTTGGGTCCATACTCTACAGGGAACTGAGAAGAATATAGCTGCCAGGCTTTCAATTGCTGCGGTCATTGAGAAACCAAAAAAATTGTAAGTTTCGTGCTTGTGAAATTTGTTCAAGAAATGTAATAGAGTACTATTGTGTGAAGCAATTTTTTTTCTCATTGTATAATGTGACTCAAAACAATTTAATATATTAAGTATATTCTTTGAGGGGGGACAGACTCATCTGGCAGAACTCAGTGCTTACTCCTGACTTTGGATTCAGGGATCACTCCTGGCTAAACTCAGGAGGATATACTGGGTGCTGGGGATTGAACCTAGCTTGCCATGTGCAAGGACAGCACATTCACTATATTACCTCTTAGGCACAAATATGCTCATTTTTAGTGATAATCATTTCTGTCAGAAAACATACCCTTGCACAAGCACTGTCATCAAAATGTTAAGTTAAAAAAAGGAATACTTATAAAATATGTTGTATTTTGTTCAGTTATTATTTCATGAATTTTTGAGTAAAAACAAAAAGCTTGAGAAAATTACTATTTGCTCTAGAGACTCTACTGATAATATTGACAAGACACAAATTAGTTGACACTAAATCAATGACGAAATATTGTCATGGGTGCTGGAGAGATACTATAGTAGGTAGGGACCTTTAGCTTACATTGGCTGACCACATTTCAATTTCCAGCAATCTAAATGGTCCCCCAAGAACCATTAGGAGTGATCCCTTAGTGCAAAAAGGAGTAAGTCTGATCCCTTAGTGCAAAAAGGAGTAATCCCTGAGGACCACTTGTCACACCCCTCCACCAAAAAGAAAAAAAAAGATGTCATTAACTACTTCTAAAATAAAATTTATTTTATGTAGTATGTCATGTAACTCTGTCAAACTAGGTTCTTAATTATTATAAACCTATGAGGAGATATGTCCAAAGATGAGGTATAACTTGTGCAGTGGCAGGTATATTTCTGACTCCATGAAACATAGCTTTTTCATCGAAATCCAGCAATTGTTTTGCATCACTATTGGTAATTTGTCAAGTTTTCTTTCAAATGCTTCCAAAGTGAAATGATAACTGATAATGCATCAGCTTTATTAAGAGACTTACACAGTGAAACACTTTTGTTTATCATCAATCTCATTAGTAACTTCAGAGTGAGAATAAGCACAGATAATGCTATCAATATTTGGAAATTTTCACTTGAAAGTTTTATCAACCTGCATTTTTAAAAGTGAACTTTCCATTAATATGTTTTATTCTTAATCATTTTAATAACATCTAAAAATTATTATTTTGCAGTGACATGAGAAATAAATTTGTGTGGTATGCCATGTAATTCTGTCAAGCTAGGTTCTTAATTATTATAAGCCTATGAGATAGAATTGCATATGGAATAATTGTATAATTGTCCTAATCCATATTGTTTCCCTAAATTAATTATTTTGTTGAAAAATGAAAATTCTAGGCTTCTCAAAACTATGGGTACATACATCTTTATATCATGTAAGCATGCTTATTTAATGCATAACTTCACATATATGAATTGGGTGCATGAATACACAGTTTCATATAAGCATAGATAGTGAAATTCAATTATAAAGCCAATGTTGACTCCAAAACCAGCATAATATAGCTGTTGGGAAACTAACTTGCAGCTAAAAGAGCTACAAAAGATGAATAAAATATTTTTTTTTAAAAAATCACTGAAGACATTTATAAAACAACAAAGGCTCTCAGAAGTTGAGGGTCAAATCCTACAGGGAAGGGTATGCCATTGATGAGCACAGCATTCCCTGCTGCTTTTTCTTTTGGAGTCTTTAGTCAATTCGAGGTGCAAGACATAAGGCCAACAGGGAGCTGCAACCTTGTATTTGCAGCACTTCCTGGACTACGAAAACAATCACTGCAATTTATGGCTTCCAAACAAGCAAGAATGCAGGGAAATATCCTAGGATAAAAGAAAACCACAGAGAAATGACCTTACAAACATTCTGAGTACATTATTGCTGTAAGACATTTTTCAACTTTTACACTATGAAAGCACAGATGATAACTCAAAGTAAGCAAGCATAAAAGAACAGCTAAAAATAAAAACTAAAATATCTAAGCAGAAGTGCAACAATCTCAGAGTTCTGTAGAGATAATGCAATTTTTAGGAGACCACCCAAGAGAAGGCCCCTGCACAAATACCCCAAGATTCCTGGTCCTGGTAGTAAACCTTAAATCCTAGGGGTAAGGACAGCTCGATTGAATTCAGGGCTTTTACTATTTTCCACAAGTGGATACAAAGAAATGTTATGTGAGGAAAATAACCACATCCAATATAGTTAATAATTTTTCACGTACAAGTGTAAGCAAAAGTACAAGTAATGCCATGAAAGAGAATTCTGGTGATGGAGAGATCATACAGCAGTGAAGACACTTGTCTTGCCTGGATAAACCCTGAGTGCCACACATGGTTCTTCAAATACTACCCAGGGCTGCCCCTAAGAACAGAACCAGGAATAATCTCCAAGAACTGTCTGACATGACCCAGAACTCTTTATAGTCTGCAAAATTTTAAAAAAATACTAAATAAAATGAACAAAATAGCCAGCAATCAGAAGAAATCATTAAGTAAATAATCCTTGCCTGAAACAAGTACACTCAACTAATAGGGCTATCAGAATCTGAGCTAAGAACTCATAATATAGACATTCATGAATTTTACAAAAATTGAAGTCACAGAAAACAAAATATAAACTATGGAACTGAATAATGTAATTGCCCATTACAAATGTAATCAATTCTTTAAAAATTAAAAAGATAGATGGGACTTGGTCTGTGACAGGTCATCTGGCAGATTCTGTATGTGTGACAAGTGGGTTCCATCTTTTTGATCACATGTCCATTCAAGATCCCCCAAACACTGCAGAGTGTTTATCAGACAATAAATATTTATCACACATTTTTTTAAACAGTAAAGGAAAAAAAAGAAAAGTGAATGAGGGTAAAATGCATATATGTAAGAGAATGCATTCTGAAAGATAGACCAAGACAAGCTCTCTGAATCAATGTATTAAGATTATATTTTAAATGCACAATAGTGTTTAGAAACCAGTAGTCTGTGATGGCAAAATTAAGTCAGTCTCTGGAAAGAAATGAAAGAATCAGAACCTAAAGCAATAATTTTCTAAAACTGATGAATATTTAAAAATCTATGACTTGAAAGTGATCTAAAAATATTTACAGTTTATTTCTAAAAGATCAGTGAAAATAAGAAAATGATAAGATACTAAAAGTATCATTTGTAAGTAAATGACAAAGGACAGATTTGAAAAAAAGCAAAGTTTTTTTCATGTAAAAAATAAATTATATTTGGAAGGAGAATGGTTGTTCTACACCTGGTGATACTCCTGGTTCTGTGCTCACAGATCATTCCTGGGTGAGCATCATTTGTGGTGCTATGGAGTGAACCAGGGTTGACCACATGAGACCCCTTGCCCATTGTATTATCTCTATAGACTAAAATTTTTTGTTATTAAAAAAAGGAATGAGGGCCGGAGCCATAGCACAGCTGGGGGTAGGGCGTTTGCCTTGCATGTGGCCGACCTGGGTTCAATCCCCAGCATCCCATATGGTCCACCTAGCCACCACCAGGAGTAATTCCTGAGTGCAGAGCCAGGAATAACCCCTGAGCATCGCTGGCTGTGACCCAAAAAGCAAAAAAAAGACCAAAAATAAAGGAATGCAAAAATGCATTTGCAGAGGGTCCAGAGATGTAGTTCAGGTGACTGAGCAGTGGCCTAGCATATGTGAAACCTAGGTTGGAGCCCCACTGTTCCACAATATGCACCTTTCCAGCTATCCAGTAGTGGCCCTGGTACCTTTTCCTCCAATATCAAGATGTCCTGATACCATTGTAAGAAGACTTTATAATATGTCTTTAAATAAACACAAAAAGAAGTGATGAGCTTTAAGTAAAACAAAAATAATAAGAAGTAAATCATGATTAGATGCAGAAAAAGAAATTTTAAGTATATATATATATAAATTACATAAAATTAATGTAAATACCGAACAAAACATGGTAAATAACAAAGAATATAAAGTAAATGATATAGTAAAATATAGACACATTTGTGGAGAACAGAAAGTTAATGCTTAAAGCAAATTTCAAAAAAATGAAATTGGAAATTCGGTGATTTAAAAAGCCAGGTTAAGAAATTAAAAAATGAAACAAAATAAAAAACAGATTTTCATACACAGAGAATAAAGATTAGGGCAGTTTTTGTCAAATAAATTAGAAAGGGAACAAAAAACAAAAAGAAAGAACATCAATTAATACTATTATATGAAAAACACTAATGTATATTTCTCAATATCTGTTCAGATATAACAAAATAAAACAGCAGGCATGCATTACAAATATTAAAATTAAAAGATGTACTACTAAAGCTTACTGCAAATTATAATATTAATTGATATTTTAAATTAATTGATAACTGTGTCTAATTTAGTAAAAATCTCTGTGCGAATCAATGTTACTGGAACTGGTCAATGAAATTATGAGTAGATTTATGTCTATTCAAGACATTTAATTCATAAATCTTACCCAGAAATAAAACTTCAAGTACTAAGATTAGCACTGCTAAATTCTTCCAAGGACATAGGAAGACAATAACATTCTGGAAAATAGAAATTGCATTTGAGTCTGATATAACATTAATACCAAATTATATCAAGGATAATAAACTCATCTACAACCTATTAAAGGCTAATATCTCATGATCTGAGGTGCAAAATGTCTAAACAAAATGTTACTAAACTCTGCTATGAAAGAACATTAAGAACGTTGAAGCTCATAATACCTTAGTGAAAGAATAATACCTTACTATAAAACTGTGTTGATTCTGGAAAGGGAACAATGATTTATTATTTGAGAATCAAGTCATAGCATTAATATTAGCATTTGGTCTTCTCTTTGTCCTCATGTTTGTTTGTTTTTTCTCATTTAGGGGTCATATCTGTGGTATCCAGTCTTACACATTACTATATATTGCTTTGGGATCACTTCTGTCAGGGATCAAAGGACAATATGTGGTACTGGGGATTGAATCTGTGTCAACTAAAAGCAGGGCATTCTATCCATTGTACTAAAACTGCAGTCACTCTTCCTGTATTTTGATGGTGTTTTTTAGTTACTGTTATTCTTGAGAGTCTTTCTTTGAATCTATGTTGCTTCCTCACTCTGTATCTTGAAGTCCAGCTTCAGATGAACAGATCAAGTTGTAATACATACTCACAATGGAATTCTACGCAGCTCTAAGAAAGAACAAACCATGCAATTTGCAGCAATATGAATAGAAGTAAAGGATATCATATTGAGTGAACCAATGGTCTATAAGATGTTCTTTTTCCAGACAAGTCTCATGTATGATGGAGATTTGAAAGAAAAGACCCTCACAGATTTTTTTAACATATGGAAAACATAAAGTGCATGCAGCTTCTTAATATATTTTAAATAGTTTGATGTGGGTTTTTAATTGAAAGCTATATAAATGTTTGTTCTTAATCGGTTGTTTATGGCCATACACTGATGGAAAACCATGTTTTATTTCAAGATAGCTAAGATAAAATATCTGAATCTCAGATCACTGGATTATCTTGCTAGACTCTCTTTACTCTCTCCTTTATCAAATGCTACTTCTTTACCAAATACAAAGGTTAACGTGTTAGGTAAAGGTGTTTTTTATTCATTTTTCCCCTTGTATTTTACATCTTGTTCACTTTTGTTTACTTTTTTCTTTTTAAATCCATAATGGGCATGTCAAATCTCAAAAGGGGAAAATTTGGCTAGTTCTATATCCAACCCCTGCGTTGCAGCTTCAGTATTTTCTGAGCACTCCCATGCCCTGAAGCTCGAACATTACTCAAATCCACTGTGGTGCCAAAGGTCACTAAAGCACCATTAGGGGATTGAGCAGAAGCTGATGCATAAGACAAAACAATGACACCACTGAACAAACCCTGTTTTGTAAGCACAAAAGAGAATATGAAACCCACCAGAGGGA
The DNA here is from genome assembly GCF_029834395.1 of Sorex fumeus. Taxonomy (NCBI): domain Eukaryota; kingdom Metazoa; phylum Chordata; class Mammalia; order Eulipotyphla; family Soricidae; genus Sorex; species Sorex fumeus. The sequence continues at coordinate 39,660,816 of NW_026606065.1, forward strand.
GAGCAAATGTAAAAGGGATGGACCATGCTATTTCCAGTTTCAGGCTTTCAATAGGATCAAGTCTACATTTAGTTTAGTTTAGTTTAGTTTAGTTTAGTTTAGTTAGTTTAGTTTAGTTTAGTTTAGTTTATGGCCACATCTGGCAGTGCTCAAAGTTCGCTCCTGGTTCTTCTCTGATACATACCACACCTGGAAGTGTTCAGTGTGCCAAATGGGATGCCAAATGCCTTACCTGGCTGTAACATAACTCTGGCCACGCAGGCCTATTTATATGCAGGCATAATACAGCAGAGGCTTTTGTTTATTTATTCATCTTGACCATCTGTATGTGGTATGTGCTTCAGAAATGTTTTGATACTTTCAGCTCCGGGAAAGAGATGTTTTTTTCCCTTCTAATTTTTTTTTTCATAGAACAGCGGGTAGGGCATTTGCCTTGCACGCAGCCAACATGGCCGACCAGAGTTCAATTCCTCCGCCCCTCTCGGAGAGCCCGGCAAGCTACCGAGAGTATTCGATATGCCAGACACAGTAACAACAAAGAATCCAATGGAGACGTTACTGGGCCCACTCGAGCAAATTGACGATCAAGGGAGGGCCTTTACTTTACATAATAGGTATCAGTTGCCAGGTATGAATTAGGCATTTTCAACTGTAGATCTGTTTTTTTTGAGCCTGCATTTTAGAGCTAAATTGTTAGGTACTGTTTGAATTTTAGATTCAAAGACAATATTTCCCAAGGAGGGTCAAAGTTACTCTTAGGAAGCACAATTGAAATCAATGTGTAGGAGACTAAAAAGTAATCTCAAATAATATTTTGCTTATAAATATAAAATTTATTACTGTAAATTTTCTACTTATATGATGTTGGTAAAACAATAGCTTATTCATAAAATGTATTATTTTTATTGATACAAATTTAAAGAACAACATTTTTGAAATTGCAGTCATCTTGGTCTTGAAGTTGGTGAAGGACAGGCAGGCATTACAAATACTTTTCCCAGCTTCTGCTGCATCTACCAGTACTTCTGCTCTTCTCTCTGTGAGGTCTTCCTTGATCGCATCTCTGCACTGCTTTGCAAGCTCGGACATTCGCTTGTGGTTGCCTGAGGCATGTGCCAAACCATGCTGGCGAATTAGCTCAAGAGTTTTCAAAGATAGGCGATTTTTTTGTGGCTATCTCTCTCGGCATTCCTCGCACATTCATGGAGGTGCTGAACCAGTCGATCGTATTCCTCGTCAATATTGTCAACAATGGCATCTTCCCATGTTGCCGCAATAGTGCCAAAGAGCTCCCAGTTGGTGTTCGTTCTGGGAGTTATCTTTTTGAACTTTGCAACCCTTTCTCCCTGCTCTGTGAAGTAGAATTTTGCACGAAGGAGATGGTGGTCCGATCCCGTTAGAAATTTTGGGACAACAGCGACATCGGTTAGGCAAAACCGTCGATTGAATATGATGTGGTCTATTTCGTTGTGGAATCGTCCACCGGGAGACTCCCATGTCCATCGTTTAGATTCTGCCTTCTGGAACTGTGAGTTACCATGGATGGTCTTGGTTGACATGATGAACTCAGACAGTCTCTCACCCTGTTCGTTCCATTCTAGGCCATGGGTCCCGATGTGATGTTCTTCAGCTGATATTCTCGGTCCTATCTTGGCATTAAAATCACCAACAAAGATCTTGTAGAAGGTGTGGTCTCCTTTATAGAACTTCTCCTGCTCCATGTAGAACTTCTCGATTTCTCTTTCATCATAATGAGATGTTGGTGCGTAGACAACAAAGATAGAAACTGCAGGCAGTGAGCCACATCTATTCAAATGTAAACGTCCGATTCTGGTTGTTAGGCATTCGAATGAATCAATGCTCTTGGCCAAGTTTGTGTTGACAAGGACACCGACGCCTCCGACACCTCTTTTATCAGATGTTCCAAGGAACAGTTCTTCTCCAGTGTCGAAAACGGCATGGTGAGATTTGTGCCTTCTTGTCTCGGTCAGACCAATGATGTCGTACTTGATCATTCGCGCTTGTACCATCAGGTCCTCGATGGATGCATCTGATGCTAGTGTATGTGCATTGAAAGTACAGATGATCATTTTTGTCTTCCTTCGTTGTGGCAGCCTAGTTCGGCCTTGAGATTTTGTCGGCCTCTCCTTTCTCATCCTTCTCAGTACTGCCATGTCGGTGAAGACTTCAGGGGCAGGTGAATGAGACCATATGTAGTTACTGGTTTTAGCATATCAAATACACAACGGATAGTTTGCCAGGCTCTTCCGTGCGGGCGGAATATTCTCGGTAGCTTGCCAGTCTTTCCGAGAGGGATAGAGGCTTTTGGGGCGACCTCTAATCACCCTTGTAGGTGTTACCATATTTGAACCCTATCAAATATGGTACGACAATTTCTGAAGATGGGTATTTAGTGTACTATGATGTGTCGTGCGGCCGCTTTGCGGCCGCGCGGGTCCAGAAAGCATCCTGAAGTATGGCGACAGCTGGGTAGTGGAGGTAGTGTCGATAGTGGAAGTCTGCCAGTGGGGTATTTATCTGGGTAGGGTGGGTCTCCTGTGCGCAATCCGATCCCTGGGTGGTTGATGGAAGCAGACAGGGCAGGGTAGGGTGGGGCTCCTGATTAGAATCCCTTTGTCACCTGTGGTTGGTGGGAGCCAGCAGAGAAACTCTGTCCCTGGGTCCGCCGAGCTGGATTCCAAGGTCTCAGAGAGTTCCGCTCTATGCTATTCAGGTCTCCCAAAGAAGAATAGAAAGAGCTATGCTTGGAATATCACGTTTCACTCAAATGAGAGAAAAAGTCCGGATTTCCAACATCGGTCAGTGATCAAGAATCAGGGACGCTGTCTCATTTGCCAAGGTGTCAAAAATCAGATGGGCTGGTCACGTAATGAGATTTAAAGACGACCACTGGACTAGAGCTGTTACTGACTGGATTCCACGGGATGTCAAAAGACCACGTGACTGCCCACCTTCCAGATGGTCAGACTTCTTCGTGAAGAACGTGAACAATCCGTTTGAGGCTCTTCATGATCCCAGAGCGAACAGATGCCATTGGGCTACACTAGCACGCGACAGGGACAAATGGAGACGTTACTGGCGCCCCCTCCAGCAAATCGACGACTAACGGGAAGTTAAGTGATTAAGTGATTAAGTTATTTTTGAAATTGCAATGAAATATTTTGTATATTAAAAATGTTTTCTCTGTGGTATAAGAATTTAATGATTATAGACATTGAAGACATCACTAAAAGAGTGAACATTTTTTAAAAATTTTTATTAGTGAAACACCATGTGGTACAGTTGTAGACTTATAAATTTTTGTGATTGAGTTTCAATTATACAATGTTCGAGTACCCATTCCTTCCACCAGTGCCCATTTTCCACCACCACTAATCCCAATCTCCCTCCCACCCCTCATCCTCCCCCCATCCCACCTTGCCTTTGTGACAGGGCATTCCCTTTTGCTCTCTTTCTCCGTTTGGGTGCTGTGGTTTGCAAAAGAGGCATTGAGCAGGAATTATGTTTGGTCTATAGTCTGCTTTCAGCGTGCTTTTTCCATCCTGAGAGGATCCTCCCAACGCCCTTTTATTGGTGCTCCCTTCTCTCTCTGAGCTCCCTTTTCCCCTAGCATGTGTGGCTGGTCTCTGAGCCATGGAGAAAAATACCTGGTACTAATCCAAGGAATGAGATTGCTCGAGGAACACCAAAATTCCTGGTACTAATCCCAGGAATTTCTATTCTTGGGTGTTAGTCTTCTATTTTGTTACTTAATGTTCCCCAGATGAATGCAATCTTTCTATGTCTATACCTCTCTTTCTGACTTATTTTGCTTAGCATGATACTTCCCATGTAGTACCCCCCTTGTATGTAAATTTCATGACTTCATCTTTTCTAAGAGCTACATAGTACTCTACAACATCTACTACCCAGCCACCGCCACTCTCTAGGATGCTTTCCGGACTACGCAGCCATGAAGCTGCCGCACGACACACTATAAGACGCTTAATATCAATCTTCCAGAATTGCTGTACCATATTTGATAGAGTTCAAACCATGGGAACACCTAAAAGGGCGATTAGAAGCCGCCCCAAAAGCCTCCATCTCTCTCAGAGAGCCTGGCAAGCAACTGAGAGTATTCCACCCGCACAGCAGAGCCTTGCAAGCTATTTTTTGTGTATTTGTTATGCCAAAACCAGTAATTAAAATGAGTCTCATTCCCCTGACCCCGAAGGCATCAGCAATATGGCAGCATTGAGAAAGATGAGGAAGGAGAGGCTGATAAAATCTCAAGGCCGAACTAGGCTGCCACAAAGAAGGAAGACAAAAATGATTGTCTGTACTTTCAATGCATGTATGCTAGCATCGGATGCATCCATGGAGGACCTGATGGTATAAGCACAAAAGATCAAGTACAACATCATTGGTCTGACAGAGACAAGAAGGCATCAAACTCATCATGCTACTTTCTACACTGGAGAAGAATTGTTCCTCAGAACATGCGATAAAAGAGGCATCAGAGGCATCGGTGTCCTTGTCAACATGACCTTGGCCATAGGCATTGATTCATTCAAATGCCAAACAACCCGAATCGCACCTTTACACTTGAATACATACATGTGGCTCACTGCCGGCAGTTTCTATCTTCATTGTCTATGCACCAATGTACAATTATGATGAAGAAGAAATTGAGAAGTTCTACATGGAGCTGGAGAAGTTCTATAAAGAACACCACACCTTATACAAGATCATCGTCGGTTATTTTAATGCCAAGATAGTACCAAAAAGATCAGCTGAAGAACTCCACATCGGGACCCATGGCCTAGAATGGAATGAACAGGGTGAGAGACTGTCTGAGTTCATCATGTCAACCAAGACCATCCATGGTAATTCACAATTCCAGAAGGCCAAATCTAAACAATGGCCATGGGAGTCTCCCAGTGGACAGTTCCACAACGAAATAGACCACATCATATTCAATCGACGGTTTTGCCTCACCAATGTCGCTGTTGTCCCAAAATTCCAAATGGGATCGACCACCTTCTCCTTCATGCAAAATTCTACTTCACAGAGCATGGAGAAAGGCCTGCAAACTTTAAGAAGAGAACTCCCAGAATGACCACGAACTGGGAGCTCTTTGGCACGATTGCTGCAACGTGGGAAGATGCTATTGTTGACCACATTGACAAGGAATACGATTGACTGGTTCAGCACCTCCATGATTGCTCGAGGAACACCAAGAAAGAGATAACCACAAAAAAACGCCGCAAAGGATTCAGCACCATAGACCATATGCAAACAATAACCAAGCTCATTGAGGTTTCCCGGGAGTTCAAGATGCCGCTCTGTCTAACGTTCATTGATATATAGAAGGCCTTTGATTCTGTTGAGACGGAAGCGGTCATTGAAGCCCTAGCCAATCAGGGCATTCAAAATCAATACATCAGTATCCTCTGTGAGCTGTATTACAGATTCACTACCAGAATCTCACCATTCTACAAAAAAGTAATCATTGATGTCAAGAGAGGGGTTCAGCAGGTGATACCATTTCACTAAAACTCTTCAGTGCCACCCTCGAGAACATCATATGATGACTGAAATGGGAAGAAATGGTAGTATAGATAGACGGTCGGCAACTACAGCACCTCTGCTTTGCTGATGACATTGTTCTAATAACACCAAACATTAGCCAAGTGGCAAATGCTGACCATCTTCAACCATGAGTGTGGAAAGGTCGGACTATAGCTGAATCTTACGAAGACAATGTTTATAAGAAACAGCCTCATCCCTGATGCTCCTTTAACTCTCAACGGAGCAACCATCTCTGCATGCAACAGTTATGTATGCCTAGGTCAAGAAGTCAACATGATGAATGATCTGGCACCTGAGCTGCACAGGAGGAAGAGAGTGGCTTGGAACGCCTTCAAGAGTGTCGAAGAAATAGCTAAGAGGACGAAGAACCTCCGGCTCCAGGCACATCTCTTTGATTCCACTGTTCTTCCTGCATTAACATACGCCTCAGAGACCTGGGCCCTATGAAAACGAGATGAGAATGCTATTTGGGTCTCACAAAGAGGGATTGAAAAAGCTATGCTAGGAGTATCACGTTTCACTCAAATGAGAGAAAAAATCTGAAGTTCCGACCTCCATCAAGGATAAAGAATCAGGGACGCTGTTTTGTTTGCCAAGGCATCAAAAATCGCATGGACTGGACACATAATGAGATTTGGAGAAGACCGCTGGACTAGAGCTGTTACCTACTGTATTCCACAGGACGTCAAAAGACCACATGGCCGCTCACCTACCATATTGTCAGACTTCTTCATCAATATCCTGAACGATCTATTTGAGGCTCTCCGTGTTAATACTAGAACAAACAGATGGCATTGGGCTACACTAGTATGTGACAGGGTCAAATGAAGACATTACTGGTGCCCACTCGAGCAAATCTAAGATTAATGGGAAATCAAGTGATCATGTGACGTATTTCTCTATTGTGTAGCTGTAACAAAGTTTCTTTAACCAGTCATCTGTTCTCAGGCACTTAGTTTTTTTCCAGATTCTGGCTATTGCAAAGAGTGTTGCAATGAACAAACAAGTGCAGATGTCACTTCTACTATACTTTTTTGCCCCTCTGAGATATATTCCCAGGAGTGGCATTGCTGGGTCAAAGGGGAGCTCAATTTCTAATTTTTTGAGAATCGTCCATACTGTTTTTCAAAAGGCTGAACCAGTCGGCATTCCCACCAGCAGTGAAGGAGGGTCCTTTCCTCGCCACATCCACGCCAACACTGATTGCTTTTGTTCTTTTGGATGTGGGCCAGACTCTCTGGTGTGAGATGATATCTCATTGTTGTTTTGATCTGCATCTCCCTGATCATTAGTGATGTAGAGCATTTTCTCATGTGCCTTTTTTCCATTCAGATTTCTTCTTTGAGAAAATTTTAGTTTACTTCGTTGCCCCATTTTTTGATGGGGTTGGATGTTTACTTCTTGTGGAGTTCAACCAGTACTTTGTATATCCTTGATATCAACCCCTTATCAGATGGCTATTGGGCAGATGTCCTTTCCCATTCTGTAAACTGTCTTTGTATTTCGGTCACAGTTTCTTTTGAGATGCAGAATCTTATTAGGTTAAGATAGTCCCATTTGTCTATCTCTGTTTTCACTTGCTTTGCCATTGGCATGACATCTTTGAAGATACTATTAGCTTCAATGTCATGGAGGGATTTGCCAACTTTGTCTTCAATGTACCTAATGAATTCCGGTCTGATGTTGAGATCTTTAATCCATTTTGATCTTACTTTTGTACATGGTGTTAGGCAGATATCTGAGCCCAGTTTTTTGCATGTCGCCATCCACTTTTGCCAGCACAATTTATTAAAAAGGATTTCTTTGCTCCACTTCACATTTCTTGCTCCCTTGTCAAAGATTAGATGGTCATGTGTTTTCTCTGCATCTATTGGTATGATTATCTGGTTTTTATCTTTTCTTTTGTTGTTATGATAAATTATGTTGATTGATTTCTGAATGGAAAAGTCATCATTGCATCCCTGGGATGAATTCCACTTGGTCACGGTGTATGATCTTTTTGATGTGTTGTTGGATTCTATTTGCTGATAGTTTGTTGAGGAAAACAAACTATCTGTGTTCATCAGGGATATCGGCCTGTAATTCTCTTTCTTTGTGGCATCTCTGTCTACTTTGGAATCAGGGTGATATTTGATTCATAGAAACTTTTCAGAAGTGTTTTTGATATTTCAATTTCATGGAAAAGCTTAAAGAGTATTGTCAGTAAGACCTCTTTAAAGATTTGGAAGAATTCATTAGTGAATCCATCTGGGCTAGGATTTTTGTCCTTGGGGAGACTTTTTGTTACCATTTCAATTTCCTTGGTGGTGATATGTCTGTTTAAGTATTCCAGGTCTTCTTGATTCAGCCTTGGGGGGCTATAGCAATCCAGGAATTTATCCATTTCCTTGAGGTTTTTGTGTTGCGTGGCATAAAGCTTCTCAAAGTACTCCCTGAGGATCCTTTGAATTTCTGTAGTTTCTCTTGTAATGAACCCCTTTTCATTTCTTATACGGTTTATTAGGGCTTTCTCTCTCTCTTTCTTTGTGAGCTTTGCTAGAGGCTTATCGATCTTGTTTATTTTCTTGAAGAACCAGCTCTTGGTTTCATTGATTTTTTTTTTTGGCGGGGGGGGGGGGGGGTTCCATCTCGTTAATCTCTGCTCTGAGCTTTATTATTTCCTTCCTCCTGTTTGGACCAGGCTCCTTTTTTTGGTGATTCTGCAAGCTCTTAAACTGTGAGATTAGGTTACTTATGTGGGCTCGCTCCTCCTTCCTGATCAACGCTTGTAGAGCTATAAATATTCCCCTTAACACAGCTTTTGCTGTGTCCCATAAGTTTTGGTAACATGTATCCTCGTTTTCATTCATTTCCTGGAATCTTTTGATTTCCTCTTTGATTTCCTTTCTAAGCCATTTGTTGTCCAAAAGTGAACTGCTTAATTTCCAGGTGTTTGATTTAATTTTCTGTTTATGTGTGTGATTTACTTCTAATTTCAGTGCATTATGGTCTGAGAAGATTGTTGATACAATCTCTATCCTCTTAATTTTATGGAGGCATGTTTTGTGGCTCAGCATGTGGTCTATCTTGGAGAATGTTCCATGCACACTTGAGAAGAATGTGTATTCATCTTTGGGGGGATGAAATGTCCTCTATATATCTACTAAGTCCCTTTCTTCCATTGTTTCCCTCAGGTGAAGTATTTCATTACTAAGCTTGAGTCTGGTTGATCTATCAAAAGGTGATAAAGCAGTGTTGAAGTCTTCCACTAGTATTGTGTTGCTATCAATGTCTTTCTCCAAGTCTATGAGTAGTTGTTTAAGTCATTTGCTGGTCCCTCATTAGGTGCATATACCTTTAGTATTGTAAGTTCTTCCTGTTGTACAGATCCCTTGATCAATAAGAAATGGCCTTGATTGCCTCTTCTGACCTTATTCACTCTGAAATCAATGTGGTCTGATACTCAGATGGCTACCCCAGCTTTTATATGGGAGTTGTTTACCAGTAGGATTGTTTTCCAGCCTTTGACTCTGAACTTGTGTTTGCTTTCACTATTGAGCTGTGTGTCTCTTGAAGGCAGCAGAATGTTGGGTTCAATTTTCTAATCCATCTTGACACTCTGTGCCTTTTAATTGGTTCATTTAGCACATTGGAATTGAGAGAGATTATTGCTACGTGGTTTTGTCCCATTTTTTTCTGTTGAAATTTGGTGTATTTGAGGGGCCTGTCTTGTCTTAAAATAGACCATTTAGGTGTTCGTGTAACCATGGTTTTGAATCTATGAAGTTCCTGAGCTGTTGTTTGTCTGTGAAACTGTGTGTTGTTCCTTCTGTTATGAATTAGAGTCTCGCTGGGTGAAGTATTTTTTTGTGAAGCATTTATTTCATTGAGTTTTGTCACTATATCTCACCACTGTTTTGGGACCATGAGGGTTTCATCAGACAAATCAGCTGTGCATCTTAAGTATGCTCCTTTATAGGAAATTTCTTTCTTTGATCTTCCTGTTTTAAGAATTTTGTCTTTATCTAAGGTTTTTGTCATTTTGATCGGGATGTTTCTTGAGGTATTTTTATTTGCATTTCTTCTGGCTGGTACCCTTAGGGACTCCTGAATGTGGTAACATGTTTTCTTCAGCTCTGGAAACATTGTAGCAATGATGTCTTTGACAGTTTCTTCTTCATCAGGGTTTTCTTCCTGTCCCTCTGGGACTCCAAAATTCTTATGTTACCCCTCTTGGCTTCATCATGATCTTCTCTTGCCATCTTTTCCTGAATTGTGAGTCTCTTTTCCATTTTCTGTTCTTTTCTGGAGAGTCTCTGGACGTCATCTTCGAGCTCACTGATTCTGTCCTCAGTAGCTGTTACTAGGCTGCTGTGGCCTTCCACTGAGTTTTTCAATCACCTACCAGGTTTTTCAGGCCTGACATTTCCGTTTGCATTTTCCTCATTTCTACCTTCAAATACTCTTGTCTTTTATTGTCATTGGTTTCCATTTTTTTTTAGCTCCTTAAAAATCCTTAGTAGCTCCCTCCTAAATTCCTTGTCAGAGGGGTTGTCTAGCACTTCATTACCTATAGTGTGTTCTGGCCTAGCCTCTTCAATAAGTTAGCTTGGTGGGCTTCTGTGTTGCTTTACCATTGTGACCTGTGTGGTTTAGACCTTCACACACACTGTTACTATTCTGCTTGAGATGCAGTATGAATTGAGATAGGCTTAACAAATTGTTAGCTCATGTGTTTCTGGTGGGTAGGCTAACTTAGTGAAAGTTCCATCTAAGAGGGTAATATATGATTCCTATGGAATATACAGGGAGAGCATAATTCACGGCCACTAATGTGGCCATGGCTCCGGGAAGGGGCCCTGCTGTCAGGCGGGTACCTGGATGAATTAGCAAAGGATGCCTGGAACAGTTCAGCTTTGAGTCAGTGCGGTATGCCTTAATTCCGGTCCCCCGTAGACCAAGGGTGAAAACCAGTCCTTCTCAGGGGATCTAGTTAGCCGCACAGACCCAGGAAGGGACCCTGCCGCCAGGGTTTCCTGGATGAATGAGGAGAGGGTGCCCGGAAGGGTTCAGGTTTGCTTTCACGCGGTATGCCTCAATCCCCGTCCCATGCAGAACAATGGTCACATTTTTGTTTTTAATGTTTTATTTTTAATGAAGTTTTGAGTTTCTTTTTAGTGAAGTTTTGACAGCAAAAGTCTTATATATTTTCTTAACTTGGAAATACACAAGTATATACAAATTTATTGGAAATATATTTGATTCTCATGTTGGGCTTATTTAAGATTTTACAATTGATGCCAGAAATTTACAGACATATGTGTCATTAGCAGTAGATCAAGTTCTTTATTAAGAGACACTTCAACTTTAATCCTCTGGTCATCCAGATAGACATTACATGACTTTTAGATTTGCTAAGCAAAAAAACAAATTTAGTTGACAAAAATTGCTGCCTTACTTCACAGTCAGCATAATTTACATTGAGAAAAAGAAGCAAATTAATTGTATTTACCCTATGGCATAGTTGTGTTACAGTCAGCATTTTCTAATTCTACTTCTTTTCTTTTTTTTCCATTTTTTTTATTAGTGAAACACCATGAGGTACAGTTATAGGCTTACAAACTTTTGTGCTTGGGTTTCAGTTATACGATTATCGAGTACTCATCCCTGCACCACCAGTACCCATTCTCTACCATTCTCTACTACCAATGATCCTGCCTTCCATCCCCTACCCTTACCCGCCAACCCCCTCTGTAGCAAGGCATTCGCTTTTGCTCACACTTTCCTTCGGGATCTCTTAGTTTATAATATAGAGGTATTGAGTGGCCATCGTGTTTGGTTTATAGTCTACTTTCAGCACGCATCTCACATCTCGAGCGAGTCCTCCAAGCAGTTTCTGTTCATTTCCCAGCCCCATTTTTGATGGGGTTGGATGTTTTCTTCTTGTGGAATTCAACCAGTACTTTGTATATCCTTGATATCAATCCCTTTTCGGATGGGTATTGGACGAATATCCTTTTCCATTCTGTAGACTGTCTTTGTATTTCGATCACAGTCTCTTTTGAGATGCAGAAGCTTCTTAGGTTAAGATAGGCCCATTTGTCTATCTCTGTTTTAAATTGCTTGGCTAGTGGCATCTCATCTTTGAAGATAGCATTAGCTTTAATGTCATGGAGGGTTTTGCCAACCTTCTCTTCAATGTACCTTACAGATTCCATTCTGATGTTGAGGTCTTAATCCATTTTGATCTTACTTTTGTACATGGTATTAGGCAGAGACCTGAGCCCATTTTTTTGCATGTAGCAGTCCAGTTTTGCCAGAACAATTTGTTAAAGAGAATTTCCTTGCTCCTCTTCACATTTCTTGCTCCCTTATTAAATATTAGATGATCATATATTTTGGGGGGGGAGATGTTATTATATTCAACCCTGTTCCATTGGTCTGTAGCTCTGCCTTTGTTCCAGTACCATGCTATTTTAATTCTTACTGCTTTGTAGTAGAGTTTGAAGTTAGGGAGGTTGATTCCTCCCATTTTTCTTTTTCCCAAAAATTGCTTTAGCTACTTGTGGGTGCTTATTGTTCCATATGAATTTCAGGAGTGTTTTCTCCATTGCCTTGAAGAATGTCATGGGTATAGTTATAGGGATCACATTGAATTTGTACAATGCTTTGTAGAGTATTGCCATTTTTTCATTTCATTTTCATTTCATCATCCTGTTAATCGTCGATTGCCTCGAGCAGGCCCCAGTAACGTCTCTTTCATCCTAGCCCTGAGATTATATTCACGGCTCTTTAGGAGAATGAGACCCATCATTGTTACTGGTATTTGGCATATTTTGTAGGCCACGGGGAGTTTGCCAGACTCTGCCCTGTGGGCAGGCTACATTTGAAAGCCTGCAAGTTTGTCCAAAGTAGGAATGAGATAATAAGATGTCATAAAGAAAAGTTCTGATAAGATGTCCCGCGGCCGCGAATGCGGCCGCGCGGTTCCAGGATCTGGATTTTATAGTCTCTGAGTCCAGTAGGCGGGGGTCACACCCACCACCTGGCCCCCTGGCGCCGTGTAATCCCATCAGCGGCCAAGACTCAGAGACTATAAAATCCAGATCCCGGACGAGAGCAGTGCAGTCTCTGCCCCCGCGCCTCGGTGTTCCTTCCCGGAGTCCCTTGGAGGGGAGCGGGTTGAGCTTTCCTCCCCGCCCCGGCCAGGGCTACGGCAGCCGGAGACCTCCAGGACCAGCCACCACCATGCTGAGACCACTCTCCGCACACCTGAAGGTACTGGCAGAGGGACAAAGCCACGCGGGTTCCGGGGCCGAGACCTCCAAGCCTACTCGAATTGGAGTCGAGCATCTTCCACCCAGATCCTCCAAATTCCAGTAGGCGGGGGTCACACCCACCACCTGGCCCCCTGGCGCCGTGTAATCCCATCAGCGGCCAAGACTCAGAGACTATTGCCATTTTGACAAAGTCAATTCTTCCGATCCATGAGCAGGATATATCTTTCCATTTTTTTCATGTCCTCTTTTATTTTCTGAAGTAGCATTTTGTAGTTTTCTTTGTACAGTTATTTTGTTTCCTTAGTTAAGCTGATTCCTAGGTACTTGATATTCTGGTGCACAATTGTGAACGGGATTGCTTTTTTCATGGCACTTTCTTCTGTTTCATTTTTTGCATATAGGAAAACCATGGACTTTGAGGTATTGATTTTATAGCCTGCAACTTTACTATAGAGGTCTATTGTTTCTAGGAGTTCCTTGGTAGAGGTTTTAGTGTTCTCTATGTATAATATCATATCATCTGCTAATAGTAATAGTGAGAACTTGATTTCTTCTTTTCCTGCCTTAATGCCCTTAATATCTTTTTCTTTCCTAACCGCTATTGCAAGTACTTTAGTACTATATTGAATAGCAGTGGAGAGAGTGGGCATCCTTGTCTCACCCTGATCTTACTGGGAAGGCTCTCAGTTTTTCCCCATTGAGGATGATGCTCTCCATAGGCTTGTGGTAGATGGCTTTAACTATATTGAGGAAAGTCCCTTCTGTACCCATTTTGGTGAGGGTTTTCATCATAAACGGGTGCTGGATCTTGTGTAATGCTTTCTTTGCATCTATTGATATGATCTTATTGTTTTTATCTTTTCCTTTGTTGATAAGATGGATTATGTTGATTGATTTCCGAATGTTAAACCATCCTTGCTCCCCCAGGATGACTCCCAATTGGTCATGGTGTATGATCTTTTTGATGATTTGTTGAATTCTATTTGCTAGTATTTAGTTGAGAATCTTTGCATCCATGTTTATCGGGGATATTCTCCTGTAGTTTTCTTTTCTTGTGGTGTCTTTGCTTCCTTTTGGCATTAGAGAGATATGAGCTTCATAGAATCTGTTTGGGAGAGTTTAAGTTTCTTCATTTTCCTAAAAAAATCTTGAGAAAAACTAGCAAGAGGTCCTCTTTAAATGTTTGGAAAATTTGCTAGTGAATTCATCTGGACCTGGGCTTTTGATTTTGGGAAGATTTTTGATTACAGTTTCAATTTCCTTGATATAGTAGGACTGTTCAGTTATTCTAGATCTTCTTGATTCAGACTTGGGTGATTGTACGAATCCAGAAATTTATCCATTTCTTCTAAGTTCTCTCGTTTCATGGCATAAAGACTTTCCAAGTAGTCTCTGATGACATTTTGAATTTCTTTGGTTTCTGTTGTGATATCCCCCTTCTTATTTCTGATTTGTGATTCGTTTTATTAGGGTTCTCTTTCTGTCTTTCTTTGTGAGTCTTGCTAGTGGTTTTTCTATATTTTCTCAAAGAACCAGCTCTTGGTATCATTGCTCTTTCAGATTTTTGTTTGTTTGTTTGTTTGTTTCCATGTTGCTGATTTCTGCTGTATGTTTTATGATCTTTTTCCCTCTTCCTGGTTTGGGTTCCTTTTGTTGGTCCTTTTCTAATATCTTGAGCTGTGAAATCAAGTTGTTTAAGTGGGCCCTTTCTTCCTTCCTGAGAAATGCTTGTAGAGCTATAAATTTTTCTCTTAACATGGTTTTAGCTACATCCCATAGGTTCTGGTAGCTTGTGTCTTCATTCTCGTTTGTTTCCAGGTATCTTTTGATTTCTTCCTTGATTTCTTTCCCAAGCCACTTGATGTTCAACATTGAGTTGTTTAATTCCCAGGTGTTTGATTTGGTTTTCTGCATTTGTACATGATTAGCTTCTATCTTAAGGACATCGTGGTTGGAGAAGATAGTTGATACAATGTCTATCTTTCTGATTTTGTTGAGGTATGCTTTGTGGCCCAAGGCATGGTCTATTCTGGAAAATGTTTCCTGTGCATCAGAAAAAAAATGTGTATTCTTTTTGGGGGACGTATAAAGTCCTGTAAGATCTATTTGCCCTTGGTCTTCTATTTCTTCCTTTAGAGCTATTATTTCCTTGCTGAGTTTTAATCTTTTGATCTATCTAGGTGTGATAATGCGGTGTTGAAGTCTCCAAGTAGTATTGTGTTGCTTGTAATACCCTTCTTAAGGTCTGTTAGCAGTTGCTGTAGGTATTTGGCTGGTCCCTCATTGGGTGCATATACGTTTTGGAGTGTGATTTCATCCTACAGTATCTATCCTTTGATTAATAAAAAATGGTGTTCATTGTCCTTTTAATCTTTTTCAACCTGAAATCTATGTTGTCCACTCCAGATTTTTGGAGGTGGGTCTTTGCTTGCAGGATTGTTTTCCATCCTTTGACTTTGAGTCTGTGTTTGTTCTGATTGTTCAGATGTTTTTCTTGTAGGCAGCAAAATGCTGGGTTCTGTCTATGAATCCATTTTGCCACTCTGTGACTCTTCATTGGTGAATTTAGACCATTGAAGTTTAGAGAGATTAACGTCATGGGGTTTTGTGTCATATTTCTGTAAGATTTCTTGTGCATGTAGGGGTTTGTCTTGTCTTACAGTAGCCCCTTTAGCCCTTCTTTTAGTTTTGGGTTTGAGTCTATGAAGTTCCTGAGCTGCTGTTTATCTAGAAAATAGTGTCCAATTCCTTTGAGTTTGAGTGAGAGTTTAGCTGGATCAAGTTTTCTTGGTGAAGCATTCATTTCAGTGTTTTTTTTTTTCACTATATCCCACCATTGCCTTAGTGCTTGGGGTGTTTTCTTTGGCTGGTCTGCTGTGAATCTAAGGAGTGCTCTTTTGTATGTGATTTCCTTCTTTGACCTCACTGCTTGCAGTATTGTGTCTCTATCCATGGAATCCATCATTTTAACTATGATATGTCTTGGAGTGTTTTTATTAAGGTCTCTTTTAGCTGTAATCCTTCAGGCTCCTTGAAACTGGATGCCTGCATTGTCCAGCTATGGGAACTTTTCAGCAATGATTTGTTTAACCGTGGCTTTTTCATTGGGATTGTTTCCCTGAGCTTCTGGTACTCCAGTGATTATAATGTTGTACCTTTTGGAATCATTCCCTAGAACTCTGATTCACTCTATATCTATTTTGATGTCTCTTGCCATTGTTTGTTGTTCCCTGTAGGCTTCTTGCACCTCATCTTCCAGCTCACTGATTCTGTCTTTGCTGTAGCTGTTCTACTGTTGAGGGCACACATTTAGTTTTTTATTTCACTTGCTGAATCTTTTATTTGTGATATTTCTGTGCATGGCATTTAGATTTCTGCTCTCATTTCTTCCCGTATTTTCTCAATGATTTGTTTCATGCCCTTTAATTTACTGGATATCTGTCTTACTGTTTCATTGAGTTCATTGAACATCTTCATTACATATTAACTAAATAGTATATAATTGTGCTACTTATGACTATGTAATGTTATTAACATAAATAAATAGCTTGATCACTTGACATCCCATTCTCATAGATTTGCTCAAGTGGGTGCCAGTAAGGTCTCCATTCATCCCTGTCATGTGCTAGTGTAGCCCAATTGTGTCTGCTCATTCAAGGAAAATGAAGAGCCTCAAACCGATCAGTCAGGCTCTTGATGAAGAAGAACCCTATCAAATATGGTGCGGCAATCCTGGAAGATGTGTATTAGGTGTTTTATGATATGTTGCATGGCCGCTTTGCGGCTGCACGGTCCGGAAAGCATCCTGGGATATGGCAGTGGCTGGGTAGTGGAGGTAGTGGAGGTCAGCTGGTACCGTTAGGGTGGGTCTTCTGTGCATAATCCCTGGGTTGCCTGCCTGAGGTTGGTGGAAGCAGACAGGGCAGGATAGGGTGGGGCTCGTGGTTTTAATCCCTTGGTAACCTGTGGTTGGTGGGAGCAGGTTGAGGATCTCTGTTCCTGGGCCCATTGAGCCTGGAGTCCAAGGTCTCAGAGTTTTGCTTATCTGGTTCTGTGGGGATTAACTTGTGCGTGAGTCTCAGCCCAAGCATCTGGAAATCGTCCTGGAGTGTGGTGATGGCTGGGTAGTGGAGGTAGTGGAGGTAGTGGAGGTCTGCCTGTGAGGTATTTATCTGGTACCAGTAGGGTGGGTCTTCTGTGCATAATCCCTGGGTTTCTGGACTGGCTGTTGGTGGAAGCAGACAGGGCAGGATAGGGTGGGTCTCCTGGCTTTAATCCCTTGATCACCTGGTATTGGTGAGAGCAGGCAAAGAATCTCTGTTCCCGGGTCCATTGAGCCTGGAGTCCAAAGTCCCAGAGTTCTGCTTATCTGATTCTGTGGGGCTTCACTCATGCGTGATTCTGGGCCTGAGTGTCCAGAAAGCATCCTGGAGTGTGGCAGCGGCTGGGTAGTGGAGGTAGTTACCTAAATAGTTAGCTATTTAACTAACTATATATCCACTTATTAATTTACCTGTATATATTTATAATACATAAATGTTCTATAAATAATATTTAAGTGTTGAGACAATTGAATAGCAATAACGTATTATTTAAAAACATGTATTTACAGATTTATATATGTACGATAAAACAGTAAATAATGAATGATAATATTATATACTAGTTTCCTCTAAAAGAAGATAGGTAGTAGGTGAGAATATCATGGTTTATCCTGCTTTAATCAGTAAAATGCATCTGCTTTATAAAACAAAATTCATCAAATGTGATTATATGTTCACACTGACAATTCTTCATCGCAGGTACTTAATACTAAGATTATTATCACGATATATATAAATTTTAATTTTAGTGAATGTATTTTAAAAAAAAAATTTTTGACTGCAGAAATCAAGATTTCAAAATTCAGTACTAGTGAAGGGTGCTTCTTTGTCAATGAATATGCTGTCTATTTGGAGGAGTGGGGGGGTTGTACCACACTCAACAGTGCTCAGGAGCTACTCCTGGCTCCATGCTCAGAGGTCACTCCTGGTGGTCCTCAGAATATCCTATGCAATGCTGGGAACTGATGCAAAATCATATTTTACCTAAATAAACAAGAACTATTAATGAAATGGAAAAAAGGAAATAGGTATTAAGTCAGTGAAATAGAAATGTTTAAAAGATGCATAAAACAGAAATCAAGCTGAGAATTACTTCTTCAAAAGGGTAAATAATTAACAAATAGTTAACAAGGATCCTGAAGGAAAAAATTGAAATAAATAGGGACAGATAATAAAAACAGAATGTTACAACAGATATGACATCAAAATCATTCATAATAAAACAGCAAATTTATAACACTATGTTGGAGAATCTACAAGAAAACATTCTTAGAATAATTCAATCTTCAAAACTTAATCACGACAAGATAAAGAACCTTCAAATGGACATTTGAAGGCAAGAAAATTGTAATAAATAATAAAAAGGCTTTTTAAATACAGAAATCCATGAACAATTCACTTCACTAGTAAATTTCTATGTAACTTCGGTAATGAAATATTATCAGAACTTTTTACAATATCTTCCAAAAGATTCATAGGGAATCCTTCTAAACTTCTAAATACTTCCTAAAGAACAAATATTCCCCTAAAAGAAGACTTCAGTAACACACACACATGCACACACACATGCACACACACATACACATACCCTCCAAAACAACAACAAAAATTACACCAAAAACAAAAAAACCAGATATTTATGAACATAGAAGAAAAATGACTAAACTGTATCTTAGTGTATTACTAAAATTTAATAATACACTAAAAGTATCATAATAACAATGTGAGATTTATTCCAGAAATGAAAGGATATTTTAAAAAAATCACTTGATTGCACATCAACAAAAGGAAAGATAAAAATTACAAAGTCAGATCAATTGAGGCAAAAATGGTCAGAGACTATTCAACATATTATGTAAAATGTTCAAAAAGTTGGGGATTGAAGTAGGCACCTTATAACCTAGTGAACCTATAATTCAAAAAATCTATAGGTAATATCATACACAATGCAAATACGTTCATTGAAAATACTATTATTCAGAATACTACTGAGTATTCTATCAACAGTATTTAAGTAATGTAACTAACTAAATAAATAAGTGGAGTTCAAACTAGAAATGAGTATATATTTTCACTTGCTGATAACATGTAATATGCATAAAAACCTGAAATATGCCATTAAAATCTTTCAGACACTACAAAACATAAAGCACACATAGGCAACAAATCTAAGGATACAAAGTCAAACAAATTAATTTATATATCCATTATTAGCCACAAACAAAATAAAATAGAATTGACATAATAAGAAGCACATTTACAACTTAAAAAAATTTAAGTTCAGTTCCCAGAAAAGAAGTTAATAAAGTATGTGATAGAGCTATTCATTGTAAATTACATCTCTGTTAAAAGAAATTTAACATTAAAAGACAGCAAAAATATTTCATGTTTGTGAATAAGAGTAATTAGCATTGTCAAAATGTTAAATTTACTGTTGTACCCAAAACACTATACAGATTTCCTGCAATCCTTATCAAAATTGCAATGACATTTTATAAGAACATAGACATGAAATTTTAGCAAAATGTGTGTAAAACTACAAAATATTCGAGAGTCAAAATTTTTTGAGGTAAAAAAGGGAGGAATTGCTCTTACTTTAAATAATACTACAAAAAGCCTGTATGGTAGTGGGAAAAAAAGACAAAGATATAAGTGAAATAGAATTAATAATTAAAAAAAATACCAGAATATATATATATATATATATATCCATATATGCATCACAAAGCATACCACACATTTGCCAAGAGGTAATACATTATGGTTATTTGGCTTCAAGTACACAATTTGCCTTTGGTAAATATGGCATTTTTTGCATGTCTCTACTATAAAAGAAAGGTTGTTTGCTTACCTGGACCCATGACTACTTTGAGGAAAGAAACCATAATGCATTTAACATGAAATAGGTATTATGTGATGGCTATTTAATTGTGGAATATTCTTGGCAATGATCTTCAAAGCAAAGAAAGAGAACTAAAATTCTTCCCTGCCAGCTTGACAAACATATGAAACATAAAGCAAGACCATCAAGAATTACTCAGAGGTAGTCTTTGTGCACAGGACCTGAAAATGCCTCTGAGTACTACTGGGTGCTAAAATACAACCCACACACAAAAAAGTTGTCAATTCATAGTTGTTTCCTATCTATAAGGGCAAGCTCTCTCTTAAACATCATTTATACTCTCCTTCTCTCTCTCACTCTCTTTTCCACCCTCTCTCTCCCACCCTCCCTCTCTCCTCTTTCTTTTTCTCTCTTTTCTTTGTTCCTCTCCATCCTCACCCTCTCCAAATTCCTTAAATAAAACAATTTTACTTCACTAAAATTTGTAAATTCACACCATTTGGAGAAATAGTTCATGAAATTTGAACGGAGAAGATGTTGGAAACAAAGTAGGTATATGGAAATAAATAAGTACCTTAGAGCACATACCTCATTAATGAATAACATTTATGGATTCTAAAGAGGATAATTAAGCAAGTTATAAGAAATGCAATTTCAAGAAGTGTATGTCCACAATCTAAAATGGAGAGGAGCAAGGTCACAGGGCAATCACAGCAAATCTACACCAAGATTTCAATTATCCCAACTAGAAGCAGATATGAAAACCCCAAGGAACAAAGTTTCCAAGGCAAGAAACATAAAATTAGCATCCACCTATTTAAGAATTAAGAAGTCTTATCAATGTGGAAAAAAATCCCCAAAACCTTGGAATAACAAGTCACAATTGGGAATGAATTTCTAAAGTATGAAAATTTACCCTGGAGCAAAAGAGTTCTATGTTTAACTCTGAATACACAAACAATTAACCTAAATCATCTACATAAACCCAAACCTAACTTTAACCCTAAACATATTCCCAATGCTAACCCTAACCCAGTAGTACCCAGACCTTAACTTAGGCCTTAACCGAAAAATTAGCTGAAATGTAACAAATAATCTAATACTTACCTTACCATTTTAAAGTTGAAAATAGCAAAATTAAGCACACAAACCTTTACTTAACCCTAACTATAATCCAAGTGCTACACTTAAGACTGATATTACCAAATGCCAAAACTACCAATTAGCCTAATTAACAATTCTGAGCATCACCAGGAGTAACTCTTGAGTATGGGATTTGGGAGCACTTCTTAATGTGCCCCCCCCCAAGTCACCCAAATCACACACAAAAAAAGCTCCAAAATCAAAATGCCAATATATATATATATATATATATATATATATACACACTATGTATGTGTTCAACTGTAGTTAATATATATTTATATATGTACATGTCTATATATTAATATTTATGTGTATCAGTATATATGTATATATCTGTGTATATTAGCACAACATATATAAATTATATATTAGTATATGCATATGGGCTGGAGTGATAGCACAGCAGTAGGGCGTTTGTCTTACAAGGGCCCAACATGGCCAACCCAAGTTCGATTCCTCCACCCGTCTTGGAGAGCCATGCAAGCTACCAAGAGTATCTCATCCGCACGGCAGAGCCTGGCAGGCTACCTGTGATGTGTTCGATATGCCAAACACAGTAACAACAAGTCTCATGATGGAGACATTACTGGGCCCGCTCGAGCAAATCGATGAACAATGGTAGGACTGTGACCGTGATATATGCATATATGTGTATATTATATATAATTAGTATATGCGTGTATGTCTAAAAATATGCTTATTTATAAACATTTTAGTTGCAGTTAAATGTATCTTCACAGTTTTGGTTCTTGGCTTTACTTCAAGTCTTAATCTTTATTGACTGCAGATCTTGAAATCTTGAATGACTGTTGTTTACTAATAAAGCTTTTTAAAGTTAATGTAAGGTTGTATCTAACAAATAGTATTCCTGTATTGCTTTTTAAAAACTGAAACAATGAAGGACTTATACCAAAAGAAAAGAAAACAGTGTTTCAGTACAAACTATAATATATTTTATATCATAACCCACTCATTACTTATTTTTAAATCAAAATTTGAGTCACAAACAGTATGTCAGCTGTATACCATAAACTCCATTTAAAATCAATTTTTCAGCATTGAATTTGGAAATTGTCTTCCTGGTAACCTACATTTTGTTGGTAATTGTTAAATGCTTTTTATGTGATTAATACACAATCTTTACAGTATTCTTGCTTTTTCAACTGTAATTTAATTCTGAAACACACATTGTATGTGCGCATACTTCCAATTTGCTCTATGTATGTGAGAACCACCATTTCTAATGATCTGTGCATTTAACTTGTACCTTACCACAATGAGAAAATACACTCTGTTCAGACATGGAGGTAACCAGAGCACTTTTTATGAAAGTCATTAATGAAAATCAATGTACCCTTCCTGACCATAAAGGATCATTAGACATGTGAGTTCTTGCAATTTACACACCAGCTTTGGTAAACGTGTATTGTTGAAACACAGATAACTATCCTTTGTGGTTATTAGAAAAATAAAGTATGAATTGTCTTAAATTTTAACCTAATTATCCTATGTTTTAAAATTTTCCTGTATCTCACAGACTTTGAAGTGTTGAATTACAGTTTGTAATGGAGTTAGTGAGAAAAGAAAAGAGTCGGCATTAGTGAAGTTATAATAGACATACTTATAGACATAGTTTATGTAGATAATCTTATCAATTGGTTTTTGTAGCACTCCTTGCATTCCCTGAACTTTGTTTCCCAGCTGCCTCCTTGCCATTATGGATAATGTTTTTGGAAGAGAAGTAATACTGAGGAATGATATTGATGAATATAATATGAGTTCTTTAGTCCATTCAAATGTATATTAACTTTTGCTTGGAAACGAATCATTCATTTTAGAAGACAGTTTTTAGACCATGGAAATATATTATTACATTGTTAATGATGTGTATTAGGTAACAATGAAAAAAGACTAAAAATTAATACTTATTGAAAAATGTGTCTACTGATACTATAGACTTCTTAAAAAATGGGTTTAAAGCTAGATTATTTGTACACTACTTGTTTTAAATATATGTTCTAAGAAGTGAGAGACAATTAAGAGACAAAAGAATAATGAAGGAAAGGAACAAAATGAAAGTGGAATAGAAAGTTATACTTTTTTGGAAATTTTTATAGATTTATTTTAAAATTTTCCGCATCTTTTTTTTCAATGAGCATATGTCATGGAGTTAAAATAAGATGGGAGACACTGACATAGCTTTGCCTTAATTCAACTTAACTCAAACGTCTCTTCTAACATAACATTCTCACTTTCATGAGTGTGATTTCAGTATTTAAAGAAACACTGGAAATTATTTTGTACATGTTCCCTAAATAAAAGCAACTTCATACTCTCTCTGCCAATAATCTGTGATACGTTCTATTTATGGCAGGAAAAATTAAAAAAAAAACAAAATTAAAACAGGTAGTACAGACTTATTGTTAAATGGCCCTAATTATATTTTATGTCTTATTTAAGTAAATTCCAATGACTAATTTTGCTTATGAGAACTGCATGACTTTCCAGAAGATGTTAGGATCTAATTACCATGTGCGTAACATGCCATGTCCCATCTGGTATCACAAAGCTTCTGTAAAGCCATATGTTCATAAAGATTGGGTTACAGATATTGTTAGTTTCAACATTCACAACTGATATATTGAACTGGTACAAATAGTTCACAATGTTAAAATAGCTTGTTAAGTACAATACTAAATAAATTAAGCTCTCCATTTTTTAATTAAAAGAATCTATATCAGTTACAATATTTCAAGTTATTTATAGCTCATATGAAAATGTTTAAATATGATATAAAACCTATATAAATTTAAATTAAATGTGGTACATCAATCTTTGTTATTTAATCATCTATATTTTAGTATAAAAACACTAAGTTCTAGTTTCTTTTTACATCACATTATTGTCCTTTGCAGAACATATTTCTGTAATAGTTTAATTTTTCCATATATATACACATATATCTATCTAACTATATTTACCACCTCCCCCTCTCTCATATCTTCTACAATAATATATTGTCAGAGTATGAACATTTATAAAAATTTTAACTATAAGCAAATAAGCATTCTCTCAAGAGACTATAACATCAAGATTGGTTTATACGTTTGAAGGATAATAATTAAAAGTCTATACATTCACTAGAGTCTATTCAAGCAGGTTGTGTTAGAAACCATTCTTTCACAGGAAGGTATTTTATAACTTAAGACATTAAAATAGAGGAAAAGATTTTTAATTTCTATAAAATAATCACAAATCTGCTTTTTGGAGCTTAGGTCCTCAAGAGCAATATAAAGAAGCAATTGAGAGAGGCACATAACTTTTGTTATGAGTGTATCATGACAAAAATTGCAACACAAACTGAATTCTATACAGTATCCTGGGCAGTGCTCCACTAAGAAAACCACTGGAAATTTCAACCATCATCTTTTGGAAAAGAGCTTTGTCATGAAAAAAAGAGCAGTGTTGAACTTGAAAGATAAGAAACATCACCTATAGCAGGGAGGTCCTGGAATGGAACAAAATCTGTTATGCTCTGAAGAACCTTGATTGGGGAAAAGAGAGAGAAGCACAAGTGAGCAAGCTAGCCATAAAATTGTTCTCCTGTGAAACCTGATCAAGAGATAACAGCTAAGTCAAGTAAGATATTCAAGCAAATCATAAGCCACCAGAAAGCAACGAGATCTGAGTCTTTTGGCGGGACACGTTTTGCAATTACAAGTCAAGGGTGAAACAGCACTAGGCTGGGTGACATCTGTCTGTCTGCCTCAAGCTAAGCAAAGAGTCAGCTTCCTCCCTAACCACATAGGACTGAGTATTGGCATTAAAATGTATGCCCAGTATGAAAAGCATTTTAGACACTAAAGTCAGCTGACAGCTAAACACTTAAAGTGGCAAATTTCAAAATCAATGCATATGCAAAAAAACAGGTGCATTATCTTACACAAAGAATGATGAAAAAGAAAAGGAAATAAAAACTTAACCTCATTTGAAATTGTGTAAATAATAAATAATGCAGGAAACTAATTAATATATATAAACAGATATTTATCAGAATTTTTATCACTATAAAATTAATAGAGGACACAGAAATTGAAATATATTCTATTTAATGATATTGCATTCAATGAAAATCTATTCAATGCAATCTGTCAAAGATTCAAATGCAATTCTTCAAGGATATTATATATATATATATATATATATATATATATATAGTGTGTGGGGGGGTGTGGGGAATCAAAAACCTCACAAAAGCCAAAGGAACTCTGATTAAAAAAGAAGACAGGAAGCATTGTTTCCACCACATTTAAACTATACTCTAAAACTATATTAATCAAAACAGAGCCAGATGAGAATAAAAGAACACACTCTCTCAAATGAATGAACAGAATTGAAAGCCCAGAAATAAACTCTTAACTATAAAGCTATAAAATTTAAATAAAAGGGTCAAGAAGATCGAATAAAGAAAAGTCTCTTTCATAAGTGGTGTTGAGAAAACTAATTAGGTACATTTTTAAAAAGAGTAGATAACTATCTCACACTGCACTTAAAAGTTAATTCAAAACTGACTAACCTTGACTCTAGATCTGAATATATAAATACACAGATAAAAACAAGCAGAACACTTCTTGATTATCATACTGACTTCAGAATTGTCTTTAATAAATCCATCATTGATAAAAATAAAGGCAAAAATAAATGAATTACAAAGATTAAAAAGTTTCTCCACTATGAAAGATATGGTAAAATAAAAATTGCCTTACTGAGTGGGAGAAAAATATTTGACAAAGGTTAATTTCCAATATTTATCTCAATAAATAAATAAACCACAATGCTCAGCAACAGTATCAAATCACACAACCCCAGAAAAATAGGGAGAGGTATTGTGCAGACACATTTCCAAAGAAAACTTATAGATTCACAGCCTGCATATGGACACTTCAGGGAGAGTTGTCTGTTTAAAATATCTAAAAGCAGCCAGAATTGCAAGGATGAAACAAAGGAACCTTTATGGAATAATTGTGCTGTTGCTAACTAATTCAGCCTCTAGGGAACACACAGTAGGACTACTTCTCAAAAATTACAAACAGAATTAATTACTACCTTGTCCATTGAAAATGTTCCAAACACACACAGGCACACACACACACAAACACACACACACACACGCACGCGCGCATGTGTGCACACACGTGTTTGCACACACACACGCACGCGCGCATGTGTGCACACACGTGTTTGCGCACACACACGCACACATTCTCTGAATTTGGAAGCATGCAGGCACACCTTTGATTATTGCAGCAATATTAACACAAAACAAGATCAGGAAATAAAAGTACCCAATAACAGAGAAATGAAGACAATCCTTAGATTCCAAAAGCATAAATGAGTTCACCAAGCTGTCACTGTCACTGTCCTCCTGTTGTTCATCGATTTGCTCGAGCGGGCCCTGTAACGTCTCCATTGGAGACTTTGTCATTACTGTGTTTGGCATATTGAATACATCACAGGTAGCTTGCCAGGCTCTGCCGTGCGGGCGAGATACTCTCAGTAGCTTGCCGGGCTCTCCGAGAGGGGCAGAGGAATCAAACTCGGGTTGGCCATGTTGGCTGCATGCAAGGCAAAGGCCCTACCTCTGTGCTATTGCTCCAGCCCTTCACCAAGCTGTGGAATAGTTTTAGAAGAATACTGGGACTTTATAAATAAGTGTGGTAAAATTCAGGCATAAAGCATAATTACTAATACTATGGTAAATGGCAGCATCTTAAGAATTTTTAAAAGAGCATGTTTTCAGATAATAATACATTTACTGTACTGTGAATTTGTGATTTTGTAAATACTATGTAATCCTATATATATATATGAATATCTGTTTGTAAGTTATGTAAATCTCTACCACTAAAGATTATATGTATACATTAGTTAAGTAAATTTAATTACTATTTAAAACATTTGGTATACTTCATTTGTAAAATGTGTAAGGCATATAATTATATCTAATATGGTCTAAAATACATCTCTGAAGATCATACTTACTAAATTTTAATATTTCAAAATTCTCTGCTCAGTTTATGAATTTTAATTGACACCTAACATTTTCCTACTTCATACTGAATTTTCCTTGCTTTTTTATTTTTATAA
This sequence comes from Sorex fumeus, assembly GCF_029834395.1. Classification (NCBI taxonomy): domain Eukaryota; kingdom Metazoa; phylum Chordata; class Mammalia; order Eulipotyphla; family Soricidae; genus Sorex; species Sorex fumeus. The sequence goes on from NW_026606065.1 coordinate 39,687,905, forward strand.
CCTATATTCTTTATATCTTTCTAATGCCTACAAAGTAATCAAATAAATTTAATTTTAAATTCATAAAATATTTAAATTTTATTTTACTGCATGCAACAGGGACAAATGGAGATGTTATTGGCGCAAATCGAGCAAATCGATGATTAACAGGAAGTCAAGTGATCAAATAATTTATTTTACTGAAAATTTAGTTATATCTTTTCTTACCAATTTTATTTTTAGGTCACATTTCCCAATAAATGTGAAAGTTCTGATTCTTACTTTCTGTGACTGTGCTTTCAATCCTGGGACACTTTCATAATTCAAGTATGAGTGTAGATATTCAAATCACACAATGTATTTTCCAGCCTCCCAGAGTTGAAAGTAACATAAAAATTTTAAGATAAATTAAAAGCGCATTTTAGTTTGGCATTATGTCTTATATATTCAAATCTATAATTTATTATTAGAAAATCTAGAAACATACTGTGGCAACCTCTTAATGATCTTCACTTAATCACTTAATCACTTAATCCCCGTTATTCATCGATTTATTCGAGTGGGTGCCAGTAACGTCTCCATTCATCCCGGTTGCGTGCTAGCATAGCCCAATGGTATCTGTTCGTTTTAGGAACATGTAGAGCCTCAAACCGATCATTTAGGGTCTTGACGAAGAAGTCTGACCATCTTATAGGTGGGCGTCCACGTGATCTTTTGATGTCTCGTGGAATCCAATCAGTAATGGCTCTAGTCCAGCGGTTGTCTGTAAACCTCATTATATGTCCAGCCCATCTGATTTTTGATGTCTTGGCAAATGAGACAGCATCCCTGATTCTTGAGCGTTGACGAAGATCAGAACTCCGGATTCTATCTCTCATTTGAGTGAATCGTGATATTCCAAGCATAGTTCTTTCGATTCCTCTTTGAGAGACCCGAATAGTGTTCTCATCCTGTTTTCGTAGGGTCCAGGTCTCTTAATGATAGTGTACATTAAAATATAATTTTATACACAAATTATTGGGACATCCAAAAGTATGAACCACTCAGTGTAAATTTTATATGTCCAGCTTTCAGAAAATTGATCACCATTACGATTACAGAGAGAATTTAAATCTACATTAGCAGTTATTCGTATATATATTTTATACATATATTCTTATGTAATATGTAAAATTATTTTGTAAATGTACAATCCCAATATATTGAGTTCATTAAACCTTTAAATGGTGCGATGGCAGCTGATTTATTTTTAGTACAGTATTTTCTTTAAATGCTTATTTTTCTGTTATAAATTCATCTATGCAATCTCAACACGAAAACTGATTTCATTGTTTCAAAAATACTTTAATCCATGCAAATAAGCTAAAAAGAAAATATTGTCCCTGATAAGATTATCTCCCTGAAATGTTAAGCAATAATCATAAATATATATCATGACTAGTCTATTAATTGAAATTGACAAGACATTTGCAATCTTAACCACAACATCCAAAAGGAGAGAGAGAGCAAAAGGGAATGCCCTGCCGCAGAGATGGGGTGCGATGGGGCGGACAAGGTAGGGATGGTAGGAGAGATACTGGGGCCATTGGTGATGGAAAATGGGTACTGGTGGAGGGATGGGTACTCAATCATTGTGTGACTGAAATGCAAGCACAGAAGTTTGTAAGTCTGTAATAGTACCTCACGGTGATTCACTAATAAAAAAAAATAAAAATAAATAAATAAAAAACAAAGAATGAATTTAGAAAAAGACATTTCAATATTTTTCTTCATTTCTATATATTGTACACATGAGTGGGATGATCTGAAATTTCTCTTTTTCTTCATACACCCTTAAAACCAAACCAAAACCTTTAATGCTGAGAATTTATTCAAATGAATGAAAACCATTAAATGCAGAAGCAAAAATGAGATTGTCAAAATTGTGGAGGTGAGAGTTAAATAGGTACAGTATGCCAATCAATGGACAGTGAATACAGGCTATTGATACCTGGAAGCTGAACATGGTGCAATAGCATATATTTTTTAAAGAGTGTTTATTATTTTGGTAAAGCACCTGCAGTCTTGCCTCAAATGAAGGAGTAAAAGGAAGGAAGGGAAGCAGAGAGGAATGGAGAACGTTAATAAATGAGTATCAAAATCTTTACTGATAAAAATCTATTGTTAGTTTCTTTCAATAAAGACATGCTTGATATATTTTACAGAAATAAAATTAATTTTCAGCAAAGTCTATAGAAAAAAAATATATCACATTGACTCATAAAGTCTATGTCTATCATAATGACAATAAAGAAAAGCACATCTTTGGATATTAACTCTAAGTGCCTTAGGTTTCATCAGTTAGTTGCCCTTTTCCCTCCTCACAGAAAAGCTTACAGTGCTCTTGCAAGCACCCCTCATCCCCTGAGTTTACCTTTAACCTTTCCCTTGTGTTTTATCTCTCACTGTCATAATTCTGGAAGTCAGTTTTGGTTACTTATAAGCTAAAACTTCTCATAATTTTTGACTTTGTACTTATAGTCAATTAATAGCTTTTCTATATCCCCTGCAGCCATTCCATAATTTATTATAGAGCAACGTTCTTTGCTTAAACACAAAAAGACCGTTAATGCTGTACTCCTAATATTTGGGAGTTGATTAACTCCAAAATATATCTAATCCTGTTCAAACATCATAATCACTTAACTCAGGCTTTGGTTGCCATAGTTCCTAATATTCCACAAAGGGACGTCCCACCATGGGACTGTGATGGACCCAGGACAAGTAGCTAAGCTACAAGAGCATTGAAATGGGACAGTCAACAAAGCATAAATACATGGTCCTGATGCAAGGAGTTATGACATAAGAGACAGGACCCCTGGGGAAGGACAGCTGAACAAGCCTGAGGACTTAGTTTGGGATTTTTGGTAAAAGCCTTGCTTGCCCTCGGAGCCCAGAGAACTAAGTTTTAGAATCTTTACTTCTCACTGTGTTCACCCAAATAATTGCAAGTGTTAATAAGAAGTAAACTTAATTTTTTAATGTGAAAACTAAAAGGAAAGAGAAAAACAATATAGATGTTCCTGGGTGACAGAGTGTCTCCTTTAGTTAATCCCCCGAAGAGAATCGACTCCACCAAAATGCTTTATCTCTAAATGATCAATTATACCTATGTGCAGTTCTATGTTTCAGACTCCTTCAGATTGTTGGTGCTAAACCAGGACATTAGGACGAGCCTCTGGACTCTGTCCTGCAAGCAGGAACCAGAACTGAGGCCCCACTTTTACATTAAGTGGGCAAGCTGAACTTGTGAGTCTGGATGATCTGGAAAAGTACAGCATGCTCTCATACACCCACCTGGTCATATAATAACTTGGAAGCATAAGGCAGCAGTCCCTCCTCTCTTACACATCCTTAATATGGTTTGACCTTCAAGTATCAGTATGAACCTTCTCATTGCCATATGTGTAGCCAACCACAAGAATAGGGGGGACATAATCTGTACAGCTACATGTCCAGCTCCATATCTTCCTCTGACATTTTAATCATGACAACATAGCTTTGACAAGGAAATGCATATCCTGATGTTCCTTTGGAAAATGCTTAGCTTATAGCTGTTTGTACTCTCACTAGTGATTCTTTCTCTGTAATGATGTCATAGGATGTAACTGATAAAAAATAGAATAAAAGGAGGCCTCTGATAGTTGCTCTTTGCCTCGAGCCAGATCCATGCCTTGACCTTCTGTGCTCTCTACATTCCTCTCACGTGTCTTGTTTCTGTGCCTCCAACCAAAAATTCAGGTAACACTTTTACATTAAATGGACCATTTTGACCATCTCTCATCTCTTTGTTCTTCTGCTGGAGAAGCAGGGGAAATTGCTGTCAGTCACCAGATGCATGCTGTGAGCACCCCCACACTTTGTGAACTCACAGTTGTAAACCAAACATATTTGATAGAATATACTTATATATTTTATAGAATACATTTTACTTATGTATAGAATAAATATGGAGTCAACATTGCTGAAATATTTTGTTTGCTTTTTGTAATAAAAACATCTGAGACTGAACAGATGTTTTAGAAATTTTGACGTTTTTGCTCATAGATATATTACCAGGAAACGCAAGTACTAATTTGCAATTACAAATCTATATAAGTTTCTTTTTGAGAAGATAAACTTTTAGAGAAAACATATTATATCAGATTATTGCATGTATACATATATTTCTTTGTTGTGCTTCAATAATATTTTACAAACTCAGGTTAAATATCCTATATACTTTAATTAGATATATATTTCAATTCTTATATACAACTTATACACATTTGAATGACATATTCTTATATATATTTCAATTCTTAATTTAAATCAGAAACATGTGCCATCTTCTTATTTTAATCTCTGATCAGAACTTATTTGAACTTAGGTCGGCCATGTTGGCTGCGTGCAAGGCTGTGTTAGTGGGAGAGGCAGGAACTAACAGTCTTCATATTCACTGTTGAAAAGCTTATTCAGTCCATACCAACCCTGCCCTTCCCCAGTCCTGACTCTGATGACAAAGTGGTATCACAATCTCCTGAAGAGAAATGATGACATTGGCTGCCCCATTCCTATCTATGGTTGCCCTGTTTTCTTGTCCCTGAGCTACTGTCTGAATATAATACCACTGTGGTACTATATCATTATGATATGATATTATATTATATTGTAACTCTACTATTTAGAAAATTAAAGTGGCTAATTTATGGTGTCTTTATTGTGTCATTCACATGTATCCCTAAATTCATCAGACTCAAGGGATGTCTCAGTTATGAAATATCTAACCTGAAGATTCACAGAAAGTGAACTGGGAAACCGAGCCACTTGCATTACCTTCTTCATGTTTTCTTTATTCCCCAAAAGTCAAAGTTTTAAGTTTATTTGTTTTAATTTTGTTTATTTGCGTTCCCTGAGCAATGTACTAATCTTAGTTTCCATAGGAGTGTGCTAAAGTAAAAGAAGACAAATGATCATGGAATATATCATAATCTATAAGTTTTCCTTAAAGTTTAGGATTTTGGATATTTTGTCATATATACAGGAGTCTAACATAATTTTAATATAAAAAGGGAAAGCACAATATGATGTACTTGTACATATACATGTTATTCTGCAAATATACACACATGAAGATTATATAATGTGATAAAATATTCTGTAAAAAACAAAAGCATGTGTTAATTTGATTATACAAGAATTTTGTCTTAAAACATTTCCTTGGAGTTTATTCAGATAAGTTTTTCTTAAGTACCTATTTTTATAATAGGATAATGACACAAATTAAAGGTATATATAAGAAGAACTTTTAATCTTAGGTGATTAAAAGTTTTTACCATCTATTTGTGTGTATAAGAATTTAAATGAGTATGTATACACAGGGAAACAATTCAGATTTGAGAAGCAGAAAGATGTTTGGGGTTCTTTATGGCTTAATCTTTGTCTTCTTCAAAAGCAAAAATGGATAAAGTTAGATTCTTCTAACCATCTGAAAATGTGTAGGTGCAATGAGTTGCCTTATGAATGTCTGAAAAGCATAGCTTAGAATTGACCTTAATACCAATTTAACTTTAGACATTATATGAATGCTGTTTTGGCAGGGTGTGGTGGTATTATATTATTCTACATTCATTAGACACTTCCAAAACCATAGTGTTTAAGATCCACTTTGTTATTAATGAAGCATATGTGAAGACAGTGAGGTAACTTGTCATAGGTTAGATATACACAGATACACAGAAAAACAGAACAAGTGAAACAAAACGAAAGAGCTAACTTAATGCTGTTGATTCAAAGGATGGCAATAATTGCTCAAATGCATGAGAAAACTTGTTGATTTATAAAATTTGCTTACTGAAAAGTTGCAGAAAGGTACATCAGAACACTGTGTTCATAAAATAGTTTCTCGATTTCATAAGCTGTATATGATGTATGATGTACATTATATAATGTACTTTTTTTTCTTTAAGAAAGTATAACCATTTATTGGAAAGCAGAAGAAAAATGAAAAGAAACTTCCTACATGGGAAGGAACTTAGCGTAGGATCCAAGTTCTGTATAATGTCATTGGGTGTCTTGAAACACAATGTTTTATTTGTTATGTGTGCTGTATCTTCCACAGTCTTAAAGGAATGACTTAAAATTGTAACTTTAATTTCTCTTGACTACTCTCCTTTTAATGCTCAAATATTCACAGAAGATCGATTTATGGTTAAATTATCAAAATTAAACATGCTATAATATTTTTGGTGGGAATTATTTTAAAAGCAAGCCACCACGAATAGGCAGATTAATCAACAAGGCAGATCAATGAACAGGTCCAATTTTGTTGCTTCTTTCCCTCAGCACTTAACCAGTGCCAGGTATGGGAGTCTAACACATTGACTTTAAATTCACCTACTCTTCTCTTATTAGTGGGGGCCTAGTAATTTCCCAGTGCAGTGAATGCTCTGTAATTTGAATTTTTTTTTTGCTTTTTGGGTCACACCCTGCAGTGTATAGGGGCTACCCTGGCTCTGTGCTCAGGAATTACCCCTGGTGGTGCTCAGGGGACCATATGGGATGCTGAGAATTGAACCCAGGTCAGCCGTGTGCAAGGCAAACACCCTACCCGCTGTGCTATTGCTCCAGCCCCTGTAATTTGAATTTTTAATGCTAAAATGTATTTACCTAGGAACGGACGAGTTTAATAAAGATTAAAAATTCCACTCTAAAATAGATATGAGGGACTACAATTAGTTGATGGTAAGATAGCACAGTGGGTAGGACGTTTGCCTTGCACGCAGCCAACATGGCCGACCCAAGTTCGATTCCTCTGCCCCTCTCAGAGAGCCCGGCAAGCTACCCAGAGTATCTTGCTCTCAGGGCAAAACCTGGCAAGCTCACCGTGATGTATTCGATATGCCAAACACAGTAACAACAAGTCTCAGAATGGGATGGAAACATTACTGGGCCTGCTGGAGCAAATCAATGGACAAAGGGAAGACTGTGACCGTGACTGTGAAACTTTATGAGGACTGTGAACTACCTCCTGAAATTTCTTGTACTGGATAAACTACTTGTACAGTATTTTGTGTAGGCTGTACTTTGTTCTATGCCAACTTCCAAGTGCATAATTGTTTTGTTTCCGAGCATTAATTTTCTGACCTCATATATCTTAAAACTGATATATACTGAAAAATTTTAAAAAATGGTGACAATGTCTAAATACTTGAACAAAAGGAAGTTTATTTTATAAATTTATGTATTTTGGAGACACACTGGACAATGCGCATAGGTTGTTCCTGGCTCTACACAGGAATTATTCCTGCGGACATTTAAGGGATCATATGGGATGCTGAGGATCGATCACGGTGGACTGTGTGTGAGGCAAATACCTGACCTACTGTATTATTACTCTCATCCCCAGAAGAGAAATTCAGGTTCATCATAAATATTAAATATTTTTATTCCTGCGGAAAATATTCTGCCTGACCTTTAAGATCACATAATAATTTACTGTATAGAATTTACAATTATATCTGATACATGTAATAGAGTTGAAAATCACGTTTAAATTTCATACATGTGTAGTCATATTTCACAATCTGATTCATTATCAAATAAGAATGAAATATAAATTATTGTGTCATTCCAATGCAAATAGCAAAAATGTTTTATGACTTTGAATGTATTATGCAAACATACAGAACAAAGAGTGACTTTAATTTAGTTTTTCAGAACAAATTCCATTCATTTAAATATAAACAATCATTAATTAACTTGATATAAACTGATCCAAAATAAAATTGACATAATATACATAATTCAGACATATGGTTTTGTACATACATTTGCAATTAGGCTTGTCATTTTATTTAAAACATGAATCTCCTCAAATAGTAATAATTTACTCTTAAATTTACTCTAAGCTATGACATCCACCAGTCTCCAAATCAGTGTTAAAATCAATAACTAATAAAATACACAAATAACTGTCAACATTTTAGGACTTATAATTTTTATTCATATTTTCTAAGGAGATATAGATAATAGATAAATTCCTATCTGTGTATTATCTGATTTTTTTCAAGGGCATGCTACCCATTTTATTACTATTTTGTTTGTTTTGGGAGCCAAACCTGGTGGTACTGACTCTTGGATATAACCTCTAGGAACCATATGGACTGACCCGAACCCTGGTCTGCTATGTGCAAGGCAATTGCCCCACCTGCTATACTGTCTCTTCAGTCCCAGATGACATGCAATCTAATCTAGGTTTCATTTTTTTTAAGTATACAATAATTTAAAAATTCTTACAAGTAAGTTAACAAGAATATAAATTTGATTTTCAGCCAAAGGTAACTCTTATAATTATCATAACTTCATAATAAACAAGTATAAATATAATATTGAAATGTTTTATTTGGTACATTTTATTTATTTAGTGTAACATTCATTATTTAGATAACAAATATACTGAAGATATTAGAAATAAGATGATCAAATATTGAATGAATTAAAATTATTGATATGAGGATAACATGCAGACAGCAACACATAACATCCACAGAAGATTTATTTGCACAATATAATCCTAAGGTAATTAAATGATTTTAATGGATTTACTTTGTAATTATGAGGATAGACGTTAACATATGATATCAAAGGTTAAAGAGAACATCTAAACAAGAGTCAATCCTGAAAGGTCATTGGAAAAGAAACAAAAACTTTAAATTCCATCCTTTCAGAATTTTTTGTAGTTAAATCTTTTTTTCTTTTTTTTTTTAATTAATGGCAACAGTGCTATTTATTGTACTTGCTGGTAATATAACAATGACATAATGTGCATAAAAAATTGGAAAAATATGCAGATAGATTTCTAACATTAAAAGAACCTTCTGGAAGGCAGTAGGGGCTGGGTGATTGTGAGAGTGGCTCCAAAGAGCACTGCTCAATGCTATGGGAACCATGCAGTGCCAAGGATTCATTGGCCTAGGCCATAGGCAAAGGAACCATCTTAACCCCAATACTTTCTCTTAGACACATTGATTTTATTTCCCAATTCAAGTAAATATTTTGTGTGTGTGTTTATGTGTGTGCATATGTATGTGTGTTTTAATGCTTTAAAATTATCTATGTATAAGTATCAGATACAAGATAATGTTTTTATTTGTTTTAATCTAAACTCTATACATACTTCTTTCTTAGTCTATATTAAGGTGGTGAATGGAACTTCCAGTAGCAAGTTGACACAAACTGAGACATACCAAAAAGCCCTGCCTCATCCCAACTTTATTAGGAAGCTATATATCTTGTTCCATTTATTAAGTCTGACATTTGCTGTAGTTAGTTTGTCCATTTCTTTAATGATGTTAGAATTTATAATCAAATCATAATTTTCAAAAAAGCTGTTTTTATTTTTTTTCTTAATTGATCATGGGCATAAGCTCTATATAAGTTGATTTTTAAAAGAATCCTTTTTGTCCCAGTGTTGCTATGATAATTTTTTAAATATTGAGAATTTCTGTATTATTTGAGTACAGTCCATTAGATCATGAGTTTAACTACTGGTTGTTGGAATTGAATTTCTAATTTTTTGACAGTGTTTACATAGACGCATCTTAGAAATATTAGTCTGCAATGTTCTTTTTCTGTCTTCTTCTGTTTATATCTTTGACACCAGTACCAAAATTATACAGAGGATTAGAACTGAGAAGACCTGTAACCCGTGTACTCCCTCTGACCCTCAGAAGGTTTTTAGTTGCACAATTAATCTCTTCAAAGATTATCAAATAATTCACATTGTGTATTACACATTGGTGATGCTTTGACACATTATATTTTAAAAGAGGACAGAAAAGTGTTTATTGCTCTGTTTTTCATGTTTTTCCAAACAAAAGGTGTTTTGATAATTAATGTAACTATACCCGATTTTAAATGTCAATTTTGTTACACTTGTTTCAAGTTTTTACATTTTGCCTTTTTTTATATTCAAATATGGGTTCATTGGAAGCATATTGAGATCACATTATGCATATTTTAAATGTTAGATATTTTCACCATTTCTGGAAAATAATATATATATAAATAAAAATAAATATATACTTCCATATATGGAAGGGCTGGAGAGTTAGTACTGTGAGTAGGAAGTTTGCCTTGCATATGGTTGACCTAAGTTTGATCTCTCACCCTGTATAGTCCCCTGATGTATATAAGAAGTGATCCCTGAAATCAGGTCCAGGATTGATCCCTAAGTGCATCAAGTTTAGTAAAATTTGAAAAATATGGAAATGAGTAGAGAAAAAAATTGATAAAACTCTCAAAGTAGGGAAATTGGGAAAGATATTTACCTTTCTCAAGTTGGTCTGAGCTCTATCCCCTGATTTACATTTGAATCCCTGAGCCCCATTGGAATGATTCCTGAGCACATTAGACAGGAATAAGCCCTGAGCACTTCTGGGTGTAACTTCTAAACCCAAAACAAATAAATCAATAAAATAAAATTTAATGTTTGGGAAAACACATATATGAACACAGATTATGTATTTTAAGAAATATTGCATAAAATTAGATATGTGTCTGGTGTGCATTATTAAAAATCAACATATATTTTCATTGTTCTAAGTTCTCAAATAATGTATGCCAGTGGTTTTCTAATGTTCCTTCATAGTCTCTCAATGGCTATGGTAATTGTATTTTTATTTCATTTCTTTATTTAAGATTTAAATTTTCCCTTTTTATTGCAGTCACTTTTGCTAGAATTCTATATTTTTTTGTTTTGTTTTGGGGCCACCACACCTGACTATTACCAGGGTTTACTCCTGGCTACAGTGCTCAACTACCAGCCCTCACTGGGTGCAGAGGCCCTTATGTTATTCAGGGCATAGTTCAGCTCAGCATGTGAAGGTTTGCTTTACCCACTTTCATACTCTATTTCTCCACTTTCTATAAAACTTCTCTTACATATGTTCTGTGTTTATAATTTTATTGCTTTTTCTTCAATAGGCCTTAATTAATTTTTTAAATTAGTTTCTTGTATACTAAGGTTTAATATGAGATCTTTCCTTTTTCTCAAAGTGTGCATTTAGTGCTATACATTTTTCTTGGCATGGATTTAAATGCATTCTTTACTTTGGGGTTTGTTGTATTTTCATTCTCATACTGTTCCTTATGCATTTTTAAAATTTCCTTTGAGGAAACCTCTTTGATCCATGACTATTTAGAACTGTATTGTTTACTTCCTAATTGCTTAGAAACTTTCCTGCAGTCTTTTTGCTATTGATTTCTACTTTGATTCTGCTGTGTCCTGCTGTAAAACTTCAATTTGCTGTAATTTACTTATTATTTTATGAAATTAAACAGTTTGTTTGGGGTGTTTTATGAGCACTTAAAATATATTCTGGACCTGAGGAGAATATGCAAGAGACCAAGTACATGCCTGGCAGGTTCATGGGCTTGTGTTTTACCCATGAAACTACATACCCCACAATACACACTACTAACACAAGGTGTAGCTCCTATTAAAAAATAATTAAATTAAGGCCAGAGAAAGTACAGCAACTAAGGTGCTTGTTTTGCACATGGCTAACCTGTGTTCAGTAGTCCCTAGAGCACTTCGAAAGATTACTCTGAATCCTCTAATCCTCAGGTAAGCCCTGATCAGAGCTGAGTGTAGCACAAATAGAGAGAGAGAGAGAGAGAGAGAGAGAGAGAGAGAGAAAGAAAGAGAGAGAGAGAGACAGAGAGCGAGAGCGAGAGCGAGAGAGCGAGAGAGAGAGAGAGAGAGAGAGAGAGAGAGAGAGAGACTGGACTGGAGCAGTAGCACACACAGCTGGTAAGGCATTTGCCTTCATTTGCCTTGCATGTGACCGACCTGGGTTCAATTCCTCCTGCCCTCTAGGAGAGTCCAGCAAGCTACTGAGAGTATCTCGCCTGCATGGCAAAGCCTGACATGCTCCTCGTGACGTATTCAATATGACAAAATCAGAAACAGCAAGTCTCACAATTTGTTGTGAGATGTTACTAGTGCCTGCTTGAGCAATTTGATGAACAACAGGAGGACAGTGATAGTGACGGTGATTATAAATATCTTACCTAAACTATAATACATTTTAGAAATGTTTCTCTGCTGTCTTAGGTATGATGTTGGGTATAAGCGTATTTCTATTCTTTCTCTATATCCATCTCTACACCAATATCATATCATATTCTATCATATACATATATATATGGGGAAGGAGGGTGGAATAGAGATAAATTATACATATATGTATATATATGTGTGTGTAAATATGTATGTATATATTTAGAGAGAGAGATGTATGTACATATTCTGCTGAGACCGACTGCTGTTAAAGAAGATAGCAACCAAAGTGCCATTTAGTGATTTCAATCTTAATATTATAGATGTTTATTATTGGTAGTTTTGATATCAGGGCCACACCCAGGTTTACATGGTGCCTTGATTGAACCAGGGTCAATTGGACTGCAATGCAAGAACTTACCTATGTTCTGTCTCTCTGGCCCTAGTATTCTATTTTATTTTATGATGGTTAAGAATGGAACTTATCTCCACATTACAATTAGCTTAGAACAACAACCAACATTTTTAGTCCTATCAGGACTTAATCACACAGTCCTGAATGTGGTCCAGGGGACATGTGGGCAGAGAACACTGAGAAGCCCTGGTACCTGCTGAGGAGTGCAGGGCAATGGGAGAGTGGAGTGTTATCCCCTTTTCGGACTTTTCATGAATTCTCGCTGCTATGAGTTGGGGAGAGGGAGGAAACTCAGCTCATTCCTGTCTCATTCCTATACTTATCAGGTCTACCTTTGTGTGGGCCTTGTAAAAGTCTCTATCACTGTATCACTGAATCACTGTCATATCATTGATTGTCGAATTACTCAAGCAGGCGCCAGTAACATGTCTATTCCTCCCAGCCCTGAGATTTTAGTAGCCTTTTCTTACTGTCTTTTCCCAACGATTTGAGGCTCTTTCAGTGTCAGGGGAATGAGATCTATTGTCATTACTATATTTGGAATATTGAATATGCCACAGGAATCTTGCCAGGCTCTGCCTGTAAGTCTCTATAGAGGAAGATTATTCCCATGAAGGTGGTCACTAACCCCCAGCTCATGAACTTACTGCTGGCCCTTTTTTTGAGGGAGTGAATAACTTTGAAGATCTTCACAATAACTTTTGGATCCACAAAAAACACAAATAGGTCATCATCATTATATTACTTCTTGGGTGAAATAGGGATAGTATCATTCAAGGTTTTCTTTTGTGAGAGATAGACCATCTGGCAGTGTGTGAGAATCAGCATGTGGCACATGGCCATGAGAGTGGCATCTGGAGTGAAACATGTGGGGACTTTCTGGGGACCAGCCTGATGGCAGTTTCTCACACCACTCATTCTAGAACTTGGGTCACAGGCAAAGGTAAGCCTCTCTGAGTTCAGATTCTAGTTTCAGGACACCGCTCAGCATGGCTGAGGCATCTAGAAGCTCTTATCCCAAAGCAGCATAATGTTCTAGTCCATTCTCAACATAATGGACTATGGGGACCAGGAGTAGGAACACTCTGTCTGTCCTACAGCTTCCCACAAGCCTGCATTGCAGGCCACTGCTTGACCCTGACAGCACTGATGTCTCTAAGAAAAACACTGTGGGGAATTGGGGAGTTGAGGGCAAGTGGTGCCCTGGAGCGGTCCTGCCCTGGGAGGTCCTCAGATAACTTGCCACTGAGGTCTATTTCAGAATAGGCAAACCAGAACTGAGATGGCACTCACAACACAGCATAATGACAACCCCATCCTTCTTCTATGTTCTCAATAACATGACTGCACGGGTGTTGAGAAACCAGAGATGCTGGGCAGGCCTTTATTTGCCCATCTACTTTGTTGCTTTGCAGTATAAAGTAGGCTCTTGGGGCTGTAGAGATTCCTCAGGGAAAGGTACTTTCCTGACATGTAGCTGACATGGATTCTATTCCCAGGACCATGTATGATCCCCTGAGATGTCAGAACTGATGCCTGAACACAGAGCTAGGAGTCAGCCCTAAGCACTTCAAGTGTGGCCTTCAAATAAAACCAAAATGAAGACAAAGAAAGATTTTCTATTGGTAGGAAAACATTATCACTGGCATAAAGCTCAGGATTTTTTATTTTTAATGAGTTTTCTTGGGGATTTGATGTAAGCCTGATGCATGTTTTTAGCCCTTAAGATGCTCTTTTATATATCCTCATCCTTTTTTCAGATATATAAAAGAAAAATCAAATTGCACACTTTATAATGTTATTCCTCAGATTCCTAGGACCCAAAAAACTGTATTTCTTTTTTCCAATGTCTAGTCTTTCAATACAACTTAATATGCTATATATAAAGGACTTTTTTTGCTTGAAGGAGAACATATAAGGAATGGAGTTAATCTATTTGTTTTAAAAAAGATATGTATGGATTGAATTTTAATGAGTTATTATCTTGAATGAAATTTTCATGTTAAATGCAAATGAAAATATTTATTTTGAGTAAGAGATTTGCCTTACTTTTAAAACTATCTCATGTTTCATGAATTTTGCAAAACTAAAACTTAATCTCTCAAAATTTTAAGTTTGCTATTTTTACATCTATTCTAGACTTACCCAGATAGAAATATTACATGAGGGACTTTGAGAATATTAATTATTCCATTTTCTTCATTAATATTCTTGTGATCAACTCCTGCTTTGTCTTATGGTTACTTTTCTAGAATCTAATATGATCTATGTGAACTGAAAATATATGTGCTAAGTTTTATTTCCTTAAAGGTTTTATAAAGTCTAGATATATTAACATTACAAAGGAAAAGTCGTAGCTTTATTTTAAATGTTTTAAATAATTTTAATAAAATCATAAAATCATAACTATCAAATTTAAACCATGCTTCTATTATGTTCCAATGCCACTTAGCATTGCAAGGAATATAATTTTAAAGGTAACTCAATTTAATTGAATTTATGTACAATTACTTACATATAATTTCAACCAATTTAATCACTTAATCACTTAACTTCCCGTTAGTCGTCGATTTGCTCGAGTGGGCACCAGTAACGTCTCCATTTGTCCCTGTCGCGTGCTAGTGTAGCCCAATGGCATCTGTTCGCTCCGGGAACATGAAGGGCCTCAAACCGATCGTTCATGATCTTGACGAAGAAGTCTGACCATCTGGTAGGTGGGCGGCCACGCGGTCTTTTGACATCCCGTGGAATCCAGTCGGTAACAGCTCTAGTCCAGCGGTCGTCTTTAAATCTCATTACGTGACCAGCCCATCTGATTTTCGACACCTTGGCAAAAGAGACAGCGTCCCTGATTCTTGATCGTCAACGGATGTCAGAACTCCGGATTCTCTCTCTCATTTGAGTGAAACGTGATATTCTAAGCATAGCTCTTTCTATTCTTCTTTGGCAGACCTGAATAATGTTCTCATCTTGTTTGCGTAGGGCCCAGGTCTCTGAGGCATATGTTAATGGAGGAAGAACAGTGGAATCAAAGAGATGTGCCCGGAGCCGGAGGTTCTTCGTCCTCTTAGCTATTTCTTCGATGTTCTTGAAGGCGTTCCAAGCTGCTCTCTTCCTCCTGCTCAGCTCGGGTGCCAGGTCATTTGTCATGTTGACCTCTCGACCTAGGTACATATAGCTGTTGCATTCGGAGATGGTCGTTCCACTGAGAGCGAATGGGGCGTCAGGAACAAGGCTGTTTCTCATAAACATTGTCTTAGTAAGATTCAGCTATAGTCCTACCTTTCCACACTCATGGTCAAAGTCGGCCAGCATTTGTGCCGCTTGGCTGATGTTTGGTGTTATTAAAACAATGTCATCAGCAAAGCGGAGGTGGTGTAGTTGCCGACCATCTATCTTCACTCCCATTGCTTCCCATTCCAGTCATCGCATGATGTTCTCGAGGGTGGCACTGAAGAGTTTTGGTGAAATGGTAGCACCCTGCCGCACCCCTCTCTTGACATCAACGATCACTTCTTTGTAGAATGGTGAGATCCTGGAAGTGAATCCGCAATACAGCTCACGGAGGATCCTGATGTATTGGGCTTGAATGCACTGATTGGCTAGGGTTTCAATGACCGCTTCCGTCTCAACAGAATCAAAGGCCCTCTTTAAATCAATGAACGTTAAACAGAGCGGCATCTTGAACTCCCGAGAAACCTCAATGAGCTTGGTTATCATGTGGATATGGTTGATGGTGCTGAATCCTTTGCGGAACCCAGCGTGCTCGCATGGTTGTCCTTCATCTAGTGTTCTGCCTATCCTATTTAGGATGACTCGATTGAACAACTTGTATATGACAGACAATAGGCAGATCGGGCGATAGTTGCCAATGTCATGGATGTCTCCCTTGTTGAACAGTAGTACGGTCCTGCTGGTTTTCCATTGGGACGGAACCTTGCATTCAGACAGGTAGCGTGTGAAGAGCCGAGCCAGTGTATTGATGAGTACTGACGGCAGGTTCTTCAGGTGTTCAGGTCTGACCTTGTCTGGGCCAGGTGCTGTTTGTGTCTTTACCGACGAAATGGCGTGTTGGATTTCGGAACGGAGAACGTTGGGAATGACATATCCATCCTGTGGAATTTGGTATGTCGGCAAGTGGACATGGCTATCGAAGAGATTTGAGTAGAAGTCATGGATAATCTTCTCCATTGCCGTTCTGGAGGATATGATGGATCCCTCAGGACGTCGGAGGGCAGTCATCTTGGTCTTGTATTTGGCGAAGGACAGGCTGGCGTTACGAATACTTTTCCCAGCTTCTGCCGCATCTACCAGTACTTCTGCTCTTCTCTCTTTGAGGTCTTCCTTGATCGCATCTCTGCACTGCTTTGCGAGCTTGGACATTAGCTTGCGGTTGCCTGAGGCATGCGCCAAACTACGCTGGCGAATTAGCTCAAGAGTTTTCGAAGATAGGCGATTTTTTTTGGCTATCTATCTCTTGGCGTTCTTCACACATTCTTGGAGGTGCTGAACCAGTAGATCGTATTCCTCGTCAATGTTGTCAATAATGGCATCTTCCCATGTTGCCGCAATAGTACCAAAGAGTTCCCAGTTGGTGGTCATTCTGCGAGTTCTCTTTTTGAACTTTGCAGCCCCTTCTCCCCGCTCTGTGAAGTAGAATTTTACACGAAGGAGACGGCGGTCCGATCCCGTTCGAAATTTTGGGACAACAGCGACATCAGTCAGGCAAAACCATCGATTGAATATGATGTGGTCTATTTCGTTGTGGAATCGTCCACCGGGAGACTCCCATATCCATCGTTTAGATTCTGCCTTCTGGAACTGTGAGTTACCATGAATGGTCTTGGTCGACATGATGAACTCAGACAGTCTCTCACCCTGTTCGTTCCATTCTAGGCCATGGGTCCCGATGTGAAGTTCTTCAGCTGATCTTCTCGGTCCTATCTTGGCATTAAAATCACCCACAATGATCTTGTAGAAGGTGTGGTCTTCTTTATAGAACTTCTCTAGCTCCATGTAGAACTTCTCGATTTCTCTTTCATCATGAGATGTTGGTGCATAGACAACAAAGATAGAATTTATATATTTATATATTTAAAATTCAAAGTCTAGGATGAACCTCACTCAAGTGTGAACTGGCAGAAAAACCCAGGTGTGTGGGAACCTGTGAAGATCTCCCGAGACGGAAGATCTCCAAGCCTGCTCCTATCTGGACTGGGCCTCCTCCCCCCAGCTCCCCAGTTTTCCAGTAGCTTTGCAGTCACACACACAAACTTCCCCTGGTGCCATGTGATCTCATCAATGGCCAAGACCCAGAGACTATAAACTAAAGCTCCCAGAAGAGAGTGCAGCAGAATTTCCTGAAGCACATAGCCACATTTGTGACCTAGTGACCTCTTACACTCTATCTCACTTACTTATCAAAAGTAGCACACATTTGTTTGGTTTTAACATACTTGCTTGTATTCTCTTATATTCATGCTTAAATGGCTCCATAATGAAATACAACAACCTTCACACACTTCTCTCTTATTGTGGTGGGAAGGTGCTCAGTGGTGGGATTGGTGTTTGAATATTATCTGTAATGAACTATTGTGAACTACTTTTATGAAAATAAAATATATTAAAAATAAATAAAATAAAATAAAATTTACTCATATTGCTTTATGTTATTTTCACTTTAAAATGTTGATTATTGATATTTATGTGTTCTGAAAATTGATCCAATTATAAAATTATAAAAATCAGTCAATTAGATTAACAAACTGTCATTAATTTGTTCAATAACAATTCAAGATGTGATTAATACATACAGCTGTGTTTTGTGTTATATTTATTCACAATTATATATATTTTATTGTTGTTATTGGACCCTTAGGACTTTTACTAACTCTCTGCTAGTGCCACTTCTGAAGGTGTTCAGGTGACTAAGTGGTAAGAGGGATGGAAGTCTGGCCTCCGTCATGCAAATTAAGCACTCAGTGCTCTGAGTTTAAGCAAAACAAAAACATGTAAAGTGTATGTTTGCCAAAGCTGTTTACTGTCTTTTCTTTAATATAGTAAGTAGTAATGTGCCTAAGACATTAAAATTTCTTTGAAACAGTATTTGAGGCCTACTGCTACACTTCCTTGGCAATTTCTTCCATTTCTCTCTGTATGAAGTGCATGTGTACTCGGATGTGAGGTCAACTGCATTCTATTTTGTGAGACTATAAACTTTGATATAATATAATCTGGAAATAATTGACTAGGAACTTTTCTCATTGATTCATTCAAAGGACAATATTTAACACTGTCACAAGAACAGTCAAATTGTACCCACAAAACTCAGAGATATTTTATGTCAAGCATTTTAAAAGATAACCAAAGAAAACAAAAAGGAGTGAAACTTAATTGTGTCAACTGAAGAAGAATTTTTTATGTGATACCCCATTCAGAATCTTTATTTTAAATGATACTATACAATAATAATGAAACATCTCTAAAGGTTTCTCACATAGAAGGAATGAAAGACCACCTATCTTTTTGCTAAATTTTTTGTTTTATGATTAAAATGGATTAAACAAATGTGGAAAATAATATAACTTTTATCATCAAATAATACTGAACCAAGTATAGAAAGCTTTATTGATGGTTAGAAGGAACAAGTATAGAACAAATTACACTTTGTGGAAGCTATTATATTTTGAGGTGAAAGTAGAAATGTTTAACTTTGGGTTTTTTTTGGTTCTCATCCTTGTACAAGTGTACTAAATCGCATTCTCCCAAGTGCTTATTAAGACTGCTTGCTATTTGATTAAATGTCCTGTTGGTCTGTTCAATGTGCATTAAACTCTCAGAATAACATTCTGTTCCACCGATTACCTCTCTTTAGGTGTGTTAGTAGACATTGCACATAATTCTGTTGCCCCTTTTATTTGTCACATATATGTGATGACTGTTAATTCTTCAATGGATTTAAGACTAATGATAGATAATGTATATAATTATCCATTTTTATCATTTTTAGTTTAAAATATTTCTTGTCTGATAAAAGTTCCACTAGCTAAGCTATTTTTGCATTCTTTAGATTGCCACGTATCTGTATAACTATCTTCCAATATTTCATTTTTAATCCATGTTTATCTTTAAAGTTATAATTGGGCCTATGAACAGCAGAAGGTTGGTTTGTTTTCCTCATCCATCTAACTATGTCTTCTGATCTATGAATTTAGATAATTTATATTTATATGTGTGTGTGTGCACGTATACGTGTATATGAGTTGTCTAACAACACCTTATTAAATCAAGTATAGTCTATAATTTCCTCAGAAAAGAAAAGCCTAATTTCACAAATTTTCTCACAATGATATTTAATATTTTTTGATATTTATGATTATTTATCATAATTACTTACATAAAGAGTTATATTTATCATTATGACTGCATATTTTTTATTTTATTAAGGGTAAAAAGGTATTTTCTGTTATTTTTATATTATTTCTATGCATAATATTGTATTCTACAAATTTCACAGTCTCTTAAATTTCTGCATTAGAATTAGAATTTTAAAAATTATATTGTGGACATTTCATTGTTAACTTTGAAAGAGATACATTATTTTCTTAATCAACATTCAATAGAATAAGCACAATATATGCTTAAAACATCAATTTTGCTTTTCCTGAATTATTATTAATAACTGTATTATTATGTAAATATTATTAAATATATGTTATTGATATATTAAATAACAAAGAACATATATAATGCATCTGTATGCTCAAACATTTGTTATAAATTTTCTGTTCTTTAAATAAAAGAACTAATCTAATTCTCTTCTATGATTATTTATGCTTCATGTATTTATATGTGACCTTTTATTAAATATTTGTGTATTCACCTAGCATTTTAATATAAAAGCACTTTAACACTAAATTTTTAAAAGGTCACTTAACATCTACTATAACTTACTGAGTTTCCTATCACAATCATTTGAACTAATGTTACTGATACAGATAATTTTATTATATTCTTTATATATTTGTATATATATAAAGGAGTATTGTCGCATTTGTATAAATTTTTTTCTCTCACATATATATTTATTTTTTCAATAATATATGACCATAGTTAATGTGGTGAAGGATTTCAATTTAACAGTAAGTATACCTTTGACTAATCTGTCAAACCACTTTCCTCCCGTTGTTCATTGATATACTCAAGTGGGCCCAGTAACGTCTCCATTTTTTTGAGACTTGTTGTTACTGTGTTTGGCATATTGAATATGTCGCGAGTAGCTTGCCAGGTTTGCCGTGCTGGTGAGGTACTCTCGGTAGCTTGCTGGGCTCTCCAAGAGGGGCGGAGGAATCGAACCTGACTCAGCCAGGCTGGCTGCGTGCAAGGAAAATGCCCTACCGCAGTGCTATCGCTCCATATACCATAATGCCAGAAGATTTAGCAAAGAAGAATAAAATTCTAATATAACTTCAATGTGAAAAGTAAAGATTCAGTGACAGCTACAGTGGAGTTTATTTGAAATTTTGAAATTTATTATGCTTTTTGGAGTTTGGAGTGTCCCTATTGCCACATTTATAATTTATTGACTAATACAGGGGAGCTTAACATATAGCTTCATGATGAAATTCTGATTTACTGTAAAATAAGCTCTTCCAATCTGTTTCAACAACTGCAAGAGTTTATCGAATGCTTCCTAATTATAGATAAGCCTCATCAGGCACTTCATTTTCAAAGCAATAAATATCTTCAATATACTCAAAAGAAAGCTTTGAATACATCTTCTGCAAAAGGAAAATTTTGCCTCATAAAAAGATCATTTGTCCTAATATCCAGAAGCTCTTACTTCTCTATAGTAGCCCTAGGAAAACAAAAGGCTCATTCTATCTTATTTAATAATATATCAGGATAACACCTCAGTTGATGATTGTTACTTTTCAAAAGACAAATGCTCAATTTTTAAAAAAACACCATGAAAATTAGTGTCTTTGAAAGTTGCTTCCAATTACTTTTATA
Organism: Sorex fumeus; assembly: GCF_029834395.1. Lineage (NCBI taxonomy): Eukaryota > Metazoa > Chordata > Mammalia > Eulipotyphla > Soricidae > Sorex > Sorex fumeus. The sequence goes on from NW_026606065.1 coordinate 39,709,393, forward strand.
ATTCTTGGCCTCTATCTGGTCCCTTTAATTTATCATTGAACAAAATTTAAGGAATAACTATGTGATAAACATAATTGTAAATACATAAATTGCTATAAAAACTGTGATAGTTCTTTATATGTATGTGTTGTCATTTTGTTTATTCTCTGCCTAAAATACATGAGAAAATAAAAATAATTTTCTGACTTGTAAACAGTTTTATTTGGTTGAGGTTATTTTTATTTTGCATAAGTTTTACAGTTGTTAGTAATCCTTAATAAGAAATATGTGGTTTCAGTGGCTTTTGGCAGAAATGTGTCCAGTACCCGCAGTAGGTTACTGGCACTGGGCCACCCCGGGGGGGGGGAATAGTTTTTGTGCCTTAGCCTGTTCCCCCTGGTGGCTCAATGGCCATCATCCCCCAGAGGCCATTGGACACTCAGGTTTGGGCCTGCAGTGACGAGACACACGGGGCCTCACGGGATGGGGATGGAGCTGGCCCTTTCCTCCCCACCCCAAGGAGACCCTGGGTCGCTGCACATGACCAGTCTCTCTGGCTCCTGATCAAGCTGCTTAATGGCTATGATCCCAAAGTCTCAAGAAAAAAATCTCAGAACCCAGCAGGTTTTGGCAGAAATCCCTCCAGATTTAATTGTTAAAATTTTGGAATTCCAGAATCACACAATCACTACTGAGGCCGCACAACATCATTTGTTATTCACAATCAGCAGTAGAAAACAGATTATCTATGCTTGCCTTTTCAGCAGATCTGAGTGTTGGAGTAAAATCCCAAATAATAATGGTGGGTCTGGTGTCGAAGTATTGGATGTGATCAAAGTAGAGAGAGAGTTATGTGGAAGTCATCTGCCCCACAGGTGTGGGATGAGGGGTATACTGGAGGTTTTGGTGGTGGAAAATGGGCACTGGTGAAGGGACAGGTGTTTCATCATTGTATGACTGAGACTTAGACCCGAAAGCTTTGTAACTGCTCTCACAGTGATTCAATAAATAATTTTACAAAAAGGAAAAAATAAAGTAAGGTGAAGTTCATGCCCAATTCAAAGAGCCTAATCAATGGCTGAATAAATAGCAATATACTCCTACATTAAAATAAAAATTAAAAAAATAAAAAAAGAAATAGGTGGTTTAAATCATTAAACAGTTTTAACATTTAAAATAACTAATGTGGAAACTAAGTTATGCAAATATAGATTATTTCATTTAACCCATGAATATGCATTGATATAAAATCCATTAAATGAAAATTGTATTTAATTATGTAAATGTGTATGTACAAAATATAATATTTTATAGAACTTGTGAAATAGCCCCCAGGAATTTATATATTTGTAAAGATATATAAATTTATATATCTTTATGACGAGACACACGGGGCCTCACGGGAATATATATTTGTAAATATATATATTCACACACGAATATATATTTGTAAAGATAATACGTTTACAAAAAGAAGGCACTTGATTTGTCAGCAGTAGAAAGAGAAATGGAGAAATCTTGAAAAAACTTCATACCTAAAGGAAATGGCAAAGACATGATTAAACAGGACAGTTAGTAGTTATAGACCTCAAAGCAGAATCTAGAAGGTAGTTTCTTGTATTGTTTTAAACCTGGAATGAATTTAGTTGTTTTTTCAACCACTCACAAAACCATTGCCACTTGAAGAAGAACTGACAATTTGAACAAAGTTTAAAACTCATCAGTTACAATTGATAAGCAACTAGTTTAACAACAACTGAAGTTTAATCAAACTCCAAAGTATCAGATTCCATAATAGTTTTTACTAGTGGTTATCACATATGCATCCTTAAGATGTTGTCAAAAAGATTTAATTGCCTTGTCTATAAATCCTACCAATTAATAAAGGCAAAGAAGCTATAAAGTGGAATGTCTCAGAAAGAAACAAGACTACAAAATTAAAAACTATATTGAAAAGAGATTAATTTTATTTTTTTAAAAAATATATGTGACACCAGGACCCCAACCAGCAAAACTTAAAGTAGACTATGTTACAACTCTCAGCCAAAGAGGATGATACTCAAAGTAAGTGCACCAGGATGCCCTCCCACTCAAACTTGTGCCAGGACTATGTTGAAAAAAAAACAATTTCAATTAAAATAACTTGCGATATTTGTGGGATAAGGCATCACTTAGGAAGAAGTTGGCCAGGGATAAAATACTGGTACTGAGGAAATGACAGGGTCGAGTGTATGTTTTGCATGCAGATGATGTGGATTCAATCTCTACATCACGTTGTTCTCCAATCACTGCTTGGAATAACTTTCCCCTTCAACATTAAGCAAAGGCTAGATATGGTCTAAAGACCAAGAGATTCAAACCATTAACAAACAGAAAGGTACTAACTAGAGTCTTTTCCAGAGAAGCTGAATCTAAAACATCACATGCAGTGAGGGATCTGTCAAAGATTATCCCAGCTCAATCTAAATTGAGGGTTTTTTCTGTCGATGGTACAACAGTGGTGTCACTCATTCAGTTACAATTATAGAAACTAGGCTGCAGTATAGGGAAGCTTGTGCTGTTTCTTTAATAAAGCTTTCAAAAATTGTTTTCTAATTTCAAATTATTGTGAATATAAACGTGAACTCAGTAGCGGTCTGTTTATAATGAAAATGAAAGCCTCAAGGGAATCATATACTCAATAGCACTCAAATGGGTTATTGAAAAATTAATTCCATTATTGCAAAAGAAAGCATAGTCAACTACTTAAAAGCCTTCTTATCTCATTTGAAATATGCACAGTTCTCTACATCATAGATTTTACAAGTGCATTATTTCTGCTCACAGCAGAGAAACCATGTAAAGAGCTAAAAAACCTGAAAGCTTTGTTATGTTTGTACTGATAGATTATGCATTATTAGATATGTAGTACAGGAGTAGTTTTCATAAAAAGAGATAAACATTCTATTTAGCAAAAACTGTTTTTATGTTTCTTAGACTCTGTAAGATATTGGCTTCCTGTGGCTGGCTTTTTAGCCAACTGGAGCCTTTCCAACGAAAGTCAAAATGAAATTAGAGGTTGCAGCATGTTAATATCTCTTTGAACTTAAGCACTATTGAAAGTAATCAGAAATTTGCAAATTCACTGGGGTCTCCTGTGGGCCTTTGAGGATTGTTGGTAGTTAATTAATTATTTGAGAGTTAACTTTGCAGTGCAATGGAAACTTTGTTCATTTTATAAGTTTTTTGTTTTGTTTTTTGACCTCTGTTCTATATTCAAGAAGCTGGGGCACAACTCTCAGCCAAAGAGGATGATACTCAAAGTAAGTGCACCAGGATGCCCTCCCACTCAAACTTGTACCAGGACCAGGACCTGCTATATCCAGGCCACGTGGGCAGTGCTAGAGGTCTCTAATGCTGCACCTGGTGATATTCTGGGACTACTGGGTGTCAGGGATCAAGGGTTAATGGGGACACAGTTGTGAGCCTTATTCAGTATAACCTTTCTGGCAGCATAAATGTTCATTTGTTTGATTACGAAGAGTTGAATGATGGAGCTGAAGCCATAGTACAGTGAATAAGGCTTGACATTTGCCTTGCACGGGGACAACCTGGGTTTGATTTCCGTTAACCATTAACCCATATGGTACCCCAAGAACCATCAAGAGAAACTCCTGAGTGCAAAGTTAGGAGTAACCCTTGTGCATCACTGTGTGTAACCCAAAAAGTAAAAAAAAAAAAGAAGAGAGTTGAATGAAATGTCAAACTCATACTATGTACCCTGTCTAGTTTCCATTTTTAAACAGCAATATGTAGACAAAATTATGCAAAATCTAAATAAATCATGATCAAAGAAAAATTAAATTTAACCAATAGAATAGTAGTACTTGATTGAAAGATTTTTTTTAAACCGTATGTTCTGTATGCGGTATGCCTAAATAAAAATAGTTGAGTTTGAAACTCAATATCTTATTTGATTTTGAAGTTTGTTGTCATATTTAATTGAAAAACAACTTATTTTGTATAAAACTACACATATGCTTACAGTTGTATAATAGTATGAAAGAATAAACTCACTGTTAAAGTTGGGCTGGAAGAGAGTACAGTGAGAAAGGTACTTACCTTGTAAACAGCCAACCTGGGTTCAATTTCCAGCATCCTATATGTTTCCCTGAACCACACCAGGAATTAGTTTAAGGTCCCAGAGTGATAGCATAATAATCAGGTTGTTTTATATACTTATGGTTAATCCAAGTTCAATACCAAGCATCCTATAAGGTCCCCAAAGACCACCATGAGTGACACCTGAGTTCAGAGCAATGAGTAAACCCGAGCATTTCCGGATGTGGCCAAAAACTAAAATAAAACAAAATTTAGTTTGATGCAAAGTTAAAAGTAGACTTTCAGAGAAAAATGCTCCATAAACCATGATGGTGAGTTAGTTTAAAATTATATTTTTATCTAATTAAAATGTTAAGTATCTGTGTATAGGTTGGAAACTGTTTCATGCCTTTATAATTAAAGGCATGAAACAATGCCAGGATTCATCCCCAAGGGATAGTATATTATGTTGGGAATTTCACTAGGGCCACAGGTGCCTTAGTTCTTGTACTATCTCTCCACTCCTTAAGAATACTTAATTAAAAAAAATTGATAATGAGAGATGATGCCCCAAGAACCTCCAGGAATGATCCGTGAGCAGAGCTAGGAGAAAGTTCTGATATGTACCAACCATAACCTCCACCAATAAAAAATAACTATATGAGGAGTTATTCAGGATAATTAAATCTGTAGAAGTTGCTAGCATGGGGAAATAAAGATCAAATTAAATATTTTTGGAATAAAACCATCTAGAAAATTTTTCGTTTTTTTAATTTTTTGTTACTAAACATGATTTAGAAAAGGTGTTATAAGGATATTACTTTATTTCTTCACGAATCACGAATCACGACCATCCTGTTATTCGTCGATTGCCTCGAGCAGGCCCCAGTAACGTACCCTTCATCCTAGCCCTGAGATTTTTAAGAAAGTTCTATAATCAAGGCTCTTTAGGAGAATGAGACCCATCATTGTTACTGGTATTTGGCATATTGGGTACGCCACGGGGAGTTTGCCAGACTCTGCCGTGACTTTATTACTTAATGAAACTATAATAGAGAAATTATCTGTGTCCTGTCCATATAGGAAATATTTCATTTTCATGACACTTCTTTCTGGGAAATAATTGCTCATATATTTGATAATTCAATATTATGCAGTGTTTTCTGAAAACGTTTCTGTTTTTCAATCTTCTGTTTCAGTAAAAATAGTTATAGCTTCGGTTCTCTAAGTATTTTTCATCAATATTCAAGCTTCTCAAATTTACTCACCGAATTTCTATTTTATTACAATTTTCCTAACCTCAGACATTCCTTTTATTTATTCTTTTGCATAGTGTCATTTTTCACACTTTATACTTTTTTTAAGCTACTAAAATATTTTTATAGTTGCTGTGAAGCTATAGATGTTTTCATCAGTATTTTCTGTAACTGCTTATATTCAACTTACACTCACCTCTACATATCCTTATTCACTGATATGTATCTTTTTTGTTTGGGATTATTTTTTATGACTCTACACATTAAGTGGTAAATTTTATGTTAAACTTTGGATTTGATTGCTTTCCTGAAAATTCTCCCCTCCCCCTGAGTTAATGATTTGCAGATCAGTATACTCTTTTGAAGCTCTGAGTTTAGTCCTTGTTAAGTAATTCGATTAATTCTTATGACTAATGCAGTCTGAAACTGAAGTATGGAACTCTGGGATCATTAGGGAATGTTCTAGGTATTCTATGAATGTTTTTACTCTCGCTGCTCAGAATTTTAGAGTGTTTCAGCTCTAAGCTCCTTAGTAAGCCTTCTTTGCTTTATGTATTACATCCAAGGTACACCGGGTTAAATGCAAGCAGAGATTTATGTGTATTCCTCTGATGAGTTCTAGAGAGATTGTCCTCCAAGTAGTTCCACCATTTTAAAATAATTTAATTTACTTATTCTAAATATTGCAATATTCTTCCATATTTATCTCTATTGCTATTGATTAATATACATTATACATTTTATGCTCCCTGATTATCTTTTGTTTCTTAAACTTCAATATGATAATGAATCTAGTTTAAAATTTCTAATTCCCCAAAGTCCAGGTGATAGAAATTAATTCCATTCTGAGTATATGATGTGGAATTCAAGTGCAGTTATGACTATCATAGTGGGACATACAGGACCTTTGTGTCATCATGAGTGGGGCAAAAGATTTCACAATTTCACCAGTCCTAAAATCCCCACACCTCCCTCACCAATAACAAAGACATTCATCTTAAGAACAGAGCATCTCATGTCAACTTACACAATTGCAATATTCATGTGCACTAAACTTAATGATGCACTAATATCTAAGCACCTGATAAAAGTGCCTGGGTGCTTAGAAAGATTTTAAGTTGAATTACACTGAAATAGAAAGCTTTTATTTCTCTTTTTTTAAGCACAGCTGTAGGGCATTTGCTTGCACACAGCTGGCCCGACCAACTGGGATTCAATATCTCTGCCCCTCTCGGAGAGCTTGGCAAGGTACCGAGAGTATCTTGCACTCATGGCAAAGCCTGGCAAGCCACCCGTGACGTATTCAATATGCCAACTTCAGTAACAAGTCTCACAATGGAGGTGTTACTAGGCCCGCTCAAGCAAATCGATGAACAACGGGAGAACAATGCTACAGTGCTACAAAGAACATTAACAGTCCTTAGCGACATCCCCTTACCTTGGGGTGCTATAACGACTCCTCCAGTCTAGGCTTAAAACAACAGACAGCAGAACCATATGGACTATTATTTTTTCCATTCATACTTGACTTTTATAAAGTTTAAGTTTCAGATTAGTATACTATTAGATTAATAGTTATAATAAATAATAAATATAATAATTGTAACTACATAGTATAGAAAAATATATGACTATGATGTATACCTCTTGATTTATCTCTTTTTCATATCAAAATATTTTACTGTATGTAATATTTTTTATAACACTTCATCAAAGATAACTAAAGTGACAGTAAGTGAAACTCTGGAACAGCAACAGTGGATAGGGCATTTGCCTTGCATGCGGCTGACCTGGGTCGATTCTTAAATCCCTCCTGGAGAGCCTGGCAAGCTACCCAGAGTATCCCACCTGCCCAGCAGAGTCTGTCAAGCTACCCATGTCATATTGGATATGCCAAAAACAGTAAAAACAAGTCTCACAATAGAGACATTACTGGTGCCCGCTCAAGCAAATAGATAAACAATGGGATAAGAGTGCTACAGTGCTTTTTATAAAACCATGATTTACAAAGTTTTTCAAAAGACTTGTTTTCAGGCTTTATATATTCCCAATCCCACCACCAATGTGACCTTTTCACCACCAATACCCCCAGTTACCCTCCCACCACTCCAGCCTGCCTCCTTAGCAAGCACAAACACATTTACTTCCTAGTGTTTGTCGCCATGAAGGAAAAGGAATTATCAAAACTTAGATCAATGAAAGTCGATCTGTGATAATTTTCTATTTCACATTAGTGTTACTGAAGTCTGAATTCAGTGGGATGACTGGTGCAAGTTGAGTCTTCATTATTGTTTTCTCTCATTGAGCTTCATGGTTTTCTAAGCAACTTTCCCATCAGATTTTCTGTGATCCTAATGGGATTACAGTGCTTTGAAATTTGGAGGTGTTGTCTAGCCATGTGCATGCGTATGCCCTTCTGGAAACTTCTGGTAACTTGGCAGCTTGAGGAGGGTCTGTTGTGGAGCTGGGCTGTTTCTGGACTTTTTGTTTGTTTGCTTTTGTTAATTTGGGAGCACATCCGGAGATGCTCTGGGATTACTCTTGACTCTGCACTCAGGTATCATTCCTGGTGGAGTTCTGGGTATTATACAGAGTGCTGAGGATTGAGCCCAGAACAGCCACATGCAAGGCAAGAGCCCTACCAGAGTTGGAATGCTTCAGTTATGGATGTGGGCTGCTATGCCTTCAGGTAGAAAGAGGAATCTTCCCTGACCCTTTCAAGATGGCCTCAGAGTTGTCAGTTTGGATGAGCCTACGTGGGAAGATGCAATGGCATCATGCTCTTTCCAAGATTAGTTGTAGAATTGGGCCTTATTTTCTGCCAAAAAGACACTGGGTGTGAGCAGGTGATCTTGGGTTTTCCAGTGATGGTGTTGGTGTGGGGAGGGTGGAATTGGTCCATCCCCATTCTGAGAACACCCAGCCTGTAAACTGACCCCAACTGGTCAGTAGCCCTTTATTCTTTTTTTTTCTTTGAAATTAGTTGTTTAGCTGCATCATTTCTCTGTCAGAGAGTGTGCAATATTGTTGTGGGGGTAGCTGCAGACAGATAGGGGAATCTGCATCTCCCATGCTAAATAAAAAAACTTCATATTTAAATAGAAGATTTAAATAGTATGTATAAGTTATCAAGTAATAGAAGAACGTAATAAAAACTTATTGCTCATCTGTGAGACGAGTGCATCAGCAGCCTGATGGCGCCTTCAGACTTCCAGATACCCCAAAATTGCTGCTATGCCTTTGGCCAGACCCCAAAAACTTGGGGCAAAGTTTACTAAGAAAGTAAATGGCCCAATGTTAGGTATGTGGGAGACACACCCACAAACCACCTCTGGCTCATCTATATAAATGGAAGCATGGCCTCTTTGGTTCCTGATAGAACTGCTTAATGGCCATGATCCCAGAGACTCAGAAACAAATCTCGAAACCCAATGGCTTCTGGCAGAAATGTGTCTGGTCCCTGCAGTGGGTTTCTGGCGCTGGGCCAACCCAGGTGGGAATAGGTTTTGTGCCTTGGCCTGTTCCCCCTGCCGGCCTGATGGCCAACATCCTCCAGAGGCCACTGAACAGTAAGGTTTGGGCCCACAGTGACGAGACGACACGCAGGGCCTCATGGGATGGGGGTGGAGCCGGCCCTTTCCTCCCCACCCAAATCAGACCCTGAGTAACCGCCCACAAACGGCCTCTCTGTCTCCTGATCAAGCTGTTTAATGGCCATGATCTCAGAGACTAACAAACAAATATCAAAGCCCAGCAGCTTTTGGCAGAAATGTGTCCAGTCTCTGCAGTAGGTTACTATCACTGGGCCACCTGGTGGGAGTAGGTTTTGTGCCTTAGCCTCTTCCCCATGGTGGCCCAGTGGTTAATGTCACCAGGACACCCCAGGGGGGAAAGGGTGCTGTCCCTCGCCTGCTCCCCTTGGCGGCTCACTAGCCACCATCTGCCAGAGGCTATTGGACATACAGGTTTGGGCCTGCAGTGACAAGACACGCAGGGCCTCACGGGATATGGGTGGATGCAGCACTTTCCTCCCCGTCCCAATGAGATGCTGAGTTGCCACCCATGAACTGCCTCTCTGGCTCCTCATCAAGCCGTTTAATGGCCATCATCCCAGAGACTCAGAAACAAATCTCAAATTCCAGTGGCTTTTGGCAGAAATGTGCCCAGTCCCTGCAGTAGGTTACCGGCGCTGGGCCACACCAGGTGGGAATAGGTTTCGGGCCTTGGCCTGTTCCTCCTGGCGGCCCAGTGGCCACCATCCTCCAGAAGCCACTGAAGAATCAGGTTTGGGTCCGCAGTGATGAGACACGCGGGGCCTTACGGGATGGGGGTGGAGATGGCCCTTTCCTCGCCACTCTAACGAGATCTCGAGTCGCTGCCCACAAATGGCCTCTGTGGCTCCTGATCAAGCTGCTTAACGGCCATGATCCCACAGACTCAGAAACAAATCTCAGAACCCAGTGGCATTTGGCAGAAATGCATCCAGATCCCACAATAGGTTACTGTCACCGGGCCACCCCAGAGGGTAAAGGGTGTTCTCCCTCCGCCTGCTCTCCCTAGGCAGCTTGGTGGCCGCCATCCTCCAGAGGCCACTGGTCAATGAGGTTTGGGCTCTCAGTGATGAGACATGTGGGGCCTCACAGCATGGGGGTGGAGCCGGCCCTTTCTGTCCCATCCCAAGGAGACCCCGAGTCGCTGCCCATGAACGGCCTTTTGGCTCCTGATCAAGCTGTTTAAAGGCCATGATCCCAGAGACTCAGAAACAAATCTTGAAATATTGCTGGTTTTGGCAGAAATCCCTCCTAATTTAAGTGTTCAAATTTTGGAATTTCAAAACCTCATGGCCACAATTCAGCCATGCGAAATCATATGTTATTCTTAACCAGCAATAGAAAACACATTGTCTACTGTTGCCTTTTCAGCAGATCTGAGTGTTGGGGTAAAATCCCAAATAATAATGGTGGGTCTGGTGTCAAAATATCGAATGTGATCAAAGTAAAGAGAGAGTAATGTGGAAATCATCTGCCCCACAGGTGGGGGAGGGTTTGGTATGTGGGTATACTGGGGTATTTGGTGGTGGAGAATGGGCACTGGTGAAGGTATGGGACCAAGACTTAAACCCGAAAGTTTCATAACTGCTCTCACAGTGACTCAATAAATAAAGTTATAAAAAATGGGGGAAAATGTAGAAAAAAAAACAAAAAAACATATTGCTCAGGAAAAAAATTCAGCCAATAAGTTCTCCATAGTAGATAATATGCTTATGACTATCTCTAGTGTTTTCTTTAATCTAAGGCTTTAATCCCTCTGGTATTAAAACATGGCTGTTCATCCAAGATGTAAATGGCAGCTGTTATTTATCTGGAACTATTCACTTATAGGTTTAACATACATAGCTGTGCAGTTGAAGCGATCAAAAAAATTAGATATTGTTTTTGAGGAATTTAAGCACTGTCTGTAAAAAGAATAACTATTTTAAACTTCTTAGAGTTTACAAATAGTAACTCCTATCTCCTGAGGTAATCCTCCTCCCATTATATATTCCTGGATTCTAAAATGAGCAACATCTTACTTACTTTTTGTGTTTGCAAATAAAGTATTTCTTGTCGTTAGCAAGAATAAAATATTTATTGAAAATGGTAAATGCCACAGTCACAATGAAGCATTATAGAATATAATTCTTTTAACAGTGATCTAGTGCAGCTACAGCTTTAAAAGACTTTAGAACTAATGCACACATTTGCAAAGGAGAGAAACAAAGAAACAGAAAAAACTTGCAATTATTTCAGTTTGAGGATTATGTGTCTGTACTTTAAATATATATAAATATGCACAAATATATGTGCATGTTCTATATAAACAAGTAATTATTTTACAATTTTGTTACTAAACGTCCCGATGTATTCTTCAGAAGAAATAAAGCAAAATTAATAGGGATGGCAACATCCATGAATTAAAAAAAGTATCGCTTTTTCTTTTTCTTTTATTGCAACACTCACTGTGATCAGGGCTTACTGTTTTCTTTGTGTCAAGGATCACTCCTGGCAGGGTTCAGCAGACTAGCAGGGGTACCAGGAATTAAACTTGGCTCGTCATGTGCAAGGGAAATCTGCTGTACTGCCTCTCAGACCCCTAGCATCCATAATTAGATATATAACAAATAGATATAAATAACTATTACTTAATCACTTAGTCCCCGTTATTCATCAATTTACTCGAGCGGGTGCCAGTAACGTCTCCATTCATACTGGTTGCATGCTAGCATAGCCCAATAGCATCTGTTCATTCTAGGAACATGCAGAGCCTCAAACCGATCATTCAGGGTCTTGACAAAGAAGTCTGACCATCTTGTAGGTGGGCGTCCACGCGATCTTTTGATGTCCCGTGGAATCCAATCAGTAATGGCTCTAGTCCAGTCTCATTACACCTCATTACGTGTCCAGCCCATCTGATTTTTGATGCCTTGGCAAATGAGACAGCGTCCCTGATTCTTGAGCTTTGACAAAGATCAGAATTCCTGATTCTATCTCTCATTTGAGTGAATCATGATATTCCAAGCATAGCTCATTTGATTCCTCTTTGAGAAACCCGAATAGTGTTCTCATCCTGTTTTCGTAGGGCCCAGGTCTCTGAGGCATACGTTAATGCAGGAAGAACAGTGGAATTGAAGAGATGTGCTCATAGCTGGAGGTTCTTTGTCCTTTTAGTTATTTCTTCAACGCTCTTGAAGGCATTCCAAGCCGCTCTCTTCCTCCTGCGCAACTCAGGTGCCAGGTCATTCATCATGTTGTTTTCTCGACCTAGGTATATATAACTGTTGCATTCGGAGATGGTGGTTCTGTTGAGAGTGAATGGAGTGTCAGGAACAAGGCTGTTTCTCATAAACATTGTCTTCGTAAGATTCAGCTGTAGTCCGACCTTTCCACATTCACGGTCGAAGTCAGTCAGCATTTGTGCCACTTGGCTGATGTTTGGTGTTATTAGAACGATGTCATCAGCAAAGCAGAGGTGGTGTAGTTGACGACCATCTATCTTCACTCCCATGCTTTCCCATTCCAGTCGTCGCATGATCTTCTCGAGGGTGGCACTGAAGAGTTTTGGTGAAATGGTGTCACCCTGCCGAACCCCTCTCTTGACATGGATGATTATTTCTTTGTAGAATGATGAGATCCTGGTAGTGAATCCGTAATAGAGCTCACGAAGGATCCTGATGTATTAAATTTGTACGCCCTGATTGGCTAGGGCTTCTATGACTGCTTCTGTCTCAACAGAATCAAAGGCCTTCTTTAAATCAATGAACGTTAGACAGAGCTGCATCTTGAACTCCTGAGAAACCTCAATGAGCTTGGTTATCGTGTGGATATGGTCGATGGTACTGAATCCTTTTCGGAATCCGACTTGTTCACATGGTTGTCCTTCATCTAGTGTTCTGCTAATCCTATTCAGGATGACTCTAGTGAACAGTTTGTAGATGAAAGAAAATAGGCAGATTGGGAGATAGTTGCCAATGTCGTGGATGTCTCCCTTCTTGTATAGTAGTACAGATAACTATATCATTATCAAATAATAGGAAATCATCACTAGAGAATAGAAATCTAATAGAATAAGATATTTCTATTCAAACTGGAAATATAATTTCAATTTCAACAACTGTTATAGCCCTCCACTCCAGACCCCCTCTGCTGGGCTGCCAGGAAAATTTATGGCGTTGCAAGCATTCCTAAGGAAAGAAGAAAGGGCATACATAGATAACCTTACCACACAGCTCAAGATCTTAGAAAAAGACCAACAAAAGGAAACCAAAATTGGTCAAAGGAAAGAAATATAAAACTTACAGCAGAAATTAACTATAAGGAAACACCCCCAAAAACACCAATCCAAAAGGTCAATGAAACCAAGAGCTGGTTCTTTGAAAAAATAAATAAGTTTGATAAACAACTAGCAAGACTAACAAAGAAAGAGAGAGAGAGAACCCTAATAGACTGAATAAGAAATGAAAAAGTGGACAACAGAAACCAGTGAAAACCAGTGAAAGTGAATACTTTGAGAGTCTGTATGCCACAAAACAGGAGAACCTAGAAGAAATGGATAAATTCCTGGATTCCTACAATCTCACAAGATTGAACCAAGAAGACTTGGGATACCAGAATAGACTCATTCATGTCAAGGAAATTGAAGCAGTAATCAAAAGTCTTCCCAAAAAGAAAAGCCCATTTGGTCTGTGTGGACAGGAACTGACGCACACCACACGGAAACAAAGCTGAACTGCTCCAGGCACTCTCTTCTCATTAATCAGGTACCTGCCTGGCACCAGGTAGCCTTTCCAGGCCTGTGCGGCTAACTAGATCCCCTGAGAACAGCCGGCTTTCACCCTTGGTCTGCTCGGGATGGGAACTGAAGGCACACCATGGGAAAACAAAGCTGAATCGCTTTGGGCACTCTCTCCTAATTCAAACAGGTACCAGCCCTGAGTAATTCTCCCACTATATATCCCATAGGAACCATAAGTTACCCTCTTAGATGGAATCTTTACTAGGTTAGCTTAACCACCAGAAATACATTAGCCAATAATTCATTAAGCCCATCTCAATTCATTCTACATCTCAAGCAGAATAGTAACAGTGAACATCAAGTTCTAAACCACACTGGTCACAATTGTAAAGCAACACAAAAGCCCACCAAGCTTTCTTACAGAAGAGGCTAGCCCAGAAGACAGCAACAGTATTGGAGTGCTAGACAACCTCTTTGACAAGGAATTTAGAAAGGAGCTACTGAGGATGCATAAGGAGATTAAAAAAAAAAGAAAAGCAATGCCAATAAAAAACAAGAGGATTTGAAGGTAGCAGTGAGGAAAATGCAAACGTAAATGTCTGACCTGAAAAACTCAGGAAGGCCAGAGCAGCGAAGTAACAGCTGATGAGGACAGAATCAGTGAGATCTAAGATGAAGTCTAGAGACTCTCAGAAAAGAACAGGAAACGGAAACGAGACACAATTCAGGAACAGATGGCATGAGAAGATGTGATGAAGCCAAGAGGGGTGACATAAGAATTATTGGAGTCCCAGAGGGACAGGAAGAAAACCCTGATGAAGAAGAAACTGTCAAAGACATCATTGCTACAACATTTACAGAACTGAAGAAAACATGTGACCACATTCAGGAGGCCGGAAGGGTACCAGCAAGAAGAAATGCAAATAAAAATACCCCAAGACACATCCTGATCAAAATGATCAAAACCTTAGATAGAGACAAAATTCTGAAAGCAGCAAGATCAAAGGAAGAAATTTCCTACAAAGGAGCATCATTAAGATTCACAGCTGATTTGTCTGATGAAACCCTCGTGGCCTGAAAACAGTGGTGGGATATAGTGAAAAAACTCAATGAAATAAACACCTCAACAAAAATACTTTACCCAGCAAGACTCTTTTTCATAACAGAAGGAACAACACACAGTTTCACAGACAAACAACAGCTCAGGAACTTCATAGACTCAAAACCATGGTTACAAGAGCAAGTAAATGGGCTACTTTAAGACAAGACAGGCCTCTCAAATACACTAAATTTCAACAGAAAAATGGGACAAACCCCCGTAACAATAATCTCTCTCAATGTCAATGGGCTAAACACACCAATTAAAAGACACAGAGCGGCAGGATGGATCAGAAAATTAAACCCAACATTCTGCTGCCTGCAAGAAACACATCTTAATAGTCAAAGCAAACACAGGCTCAGAGTCAAAGGCTGGAAAACAATCCTACAGGAAAACAACTCCCGTAAAAAAGCTGGGGTAGCAATCCTAGTGTCACACCACATTGATTTCAAAGTAAAGAAGGTCAAAATAAGCTTTATGCCACAGAACATGAAAACCTCGAAGAAATGGATAAATTCCTAGATTACTATAGACTCCCAAGTCTGAACCAAGAAGACCTGGAATACCTGAACAGACCTATCAATAACAAGGAAATTGAAATGGTAGTAAAAAGTCTCCCAAGCACAAAAGTCCCAGCCCAGATGGATTCACTAGTGAATTCTTCCAAATCTTTAAAGGGGACTTACTCCCAATCCTCTTTAAGCTTTTTAATGAAATTGAAATATAAAAAACATTTCCAAACAGTTTCTAAAAAGCAAATATCACCCTGATTCCAAAATCAGACAGGACAGAGATACCACAAACAAAGAGAATTACAGTCCGATATCCCTGATGAACAAGATGCAAAGGTCCTCAACAAACTATTAGCAAATAGAATCCAATAACTCTTCAAAAAGATCATATACCATGACCAAATAGGATTCATTCCAGGGATGCAAGGATGGTTTAACATTTGGAAATTGATCAACATAATCCTCCATATCAACAAAAGAAAAGATAAAAAGCATATGATCATATAAATAGATACAGAGAAAGTATTGGACAAGATCCAGCACCTCTTTATGATAAAAACCCTTGCCAAATTGGGCATAGAGGTGACATTCCTGAATATAGTTAAAGCCATCTACCACAAGCCGACAGCACGCATCATCCTCAATGGGGAAAAACAGAGAGCCTTCCTTCTAAGATAAGGGATGAGACAAGGATGCCCACTTTATCCACTGCTGTTCAATATAGTACTGGTACTACTTGCCATAACGATTAGGCAAGAAAAAGATATTAAGGGAATTCAGGTAAAAAAGGAAGAAATCAAGCTCTCACTATTTGCAGATGATATGATACTATATGTAGAGAACCCTATAACCGCTACCAAGAAACTCCTAGAAACAATAGAGTTGTACAGTAAATTTGAAGGCTACAAAATCAATACCCAAAAGTCTATGGCTTTCCTATACGCAAATAGTGAAAGAGAAGAAAGTGACATGAAGAAAACAATCCTGTTCACAATTGTGACCCAGAAAATCAAGTATCTAGGAATCAGCTTAACTAAGGGAGTAAAGGACTTGTACAAAGAAAAATACAAAACGCTACTTCAGGAAATAAAAGAGGAGATGAGGAAATGGAAAGACATTCCCTGCTTATGGATCAGGAGAATTAACGTTGTCAAAATGGCAATACTCTCCAAAGCATTGTACAAATTCAACGTAATCCCTATAAGGATAACCATGACATTCTTCAAAGAAATGGAGCAAACACTCCTGAAATTCATATGGAACAATAAGCCCCCACGAATATCTAAAGCAATTCTTAGTGAAAAGACGTGGGGAGACATTACACTCCCCAACCTCAAACGATACTACAAAGTGGTAAGAATTAAAACAGCATGGTACTGAAACAAAGGCAGGCCAGCAAACCAATGGAACAGGGTGGAATATCTGTACACACAAACCCAAATGTATGAACATCTAATCTTTGATAAAGGAGCAAGAAATGTGAAGTAAAGTAAGAAAAGCCTCTTCAAAAAATGGTGCTGGCATAACTGGACAAGCACATGCAAAAAAAATGGGCTTAGACCTTGACCTAACACCATGCACAAAAGTCAGAACAAAATGGATTTAAGATCTAAACATCAGGCCAAAATACATAAGATACATTGAAGACAAGGTTGGCAATCCACGATATTGAGGCTAACAGTATCTTCAAAGACGACACTCCACTGACCATCCAAGTGAAAACAGAGATAAGCAAATGGTTCTATCTTAAATTAAGAAGATTTTGCACCTCAAAAGATATAGTGACTAGACCACAAAGACAATATACAGAAAGGGAAAGGATATTCACCCAATACCCATCTTATAAGGGATTGATATCAAGTATATACGAAGCACTGGTTGAACCCCACAAGAAGAAAACATCTAACCCCATCAAAAAATGGGGTAATGAAATGAACCGAAACTCTCTCAAGGAAGAAATTTGAATGACTAAAAGGATATGAGAAAATGTTCTACATCACAAATCATCAGGGATATGCAGATCAAAACAACAATGAGATATCACCTTACACCACAGAGACTGGCCCACATCCAAAAGAACAAAGGCAACAGGTGTTGGCGTGGATGTGGTGAGAAAGGGACTCTCCTTCACTGCTGGTGGGAATGCCTATTGTTCCAGCCCTATTGGAAAATAAATAGTATGGACGATTCTCAAAAAATTAGAAATTGAGCTCCTATTTGATTCAGCAATACCACTCCTGGGAATATATCCCAGAGAGGCAAAAATGTATAGTCGGAATAACATCTGCACTTCTATGTTCATTGCTGCATTGTTCAAAATAGCCAAAATCTGGAAAAAAAAAACAAATGCCTGAGAACAGATGATTGGTTAAAGAAACTTTTGTACGTCTATACAATGGAGTACTATGCAGCTGTTAGGAAAGACGAAGTCATGAAATTTACATAAAAGTGGTATTACATAGAAAGTATCATGCTAGGTGAAATGAGTCAGAAAGAGGACAGACATAGAAAGATTGCATTCATCTGGGGACTATAATAGTTGATATAAGTACCAGGAGGTTCACTCCATAGCTTGAAGGCCAGTCACACATGCTAGTTGAAAGGGCAGCTCAGAGATAGAAGGGAACACCAAGTAAAGAGTGTTGGGGTGATCCTCCCAGAATGGGAGATGCATGCTGAAAGTAGACTATAGACCGAACATGATTGCTGCACAATGCCTCTTTTGCAAACCATAGCACCCAAAAGGAGAGAGAGAGAACAGAAGGGAATGCCCTGCTACAGGGCTGGATGGGATGGGGGGTGATGGGAGGGGTGAGAGGGTTACTGAGAACGTTGGTGGTGAAGAATGGGAACCTGTGGATGGATGGGTACTCAATCATTTTATAACTGAAACCCAAGCACAAAAACTTGTAAGGTCAACCACTGCACCACATGTTGTTTCACAAAAATAAATAAATAAAAAAATAAAATAAATAAATACAATGACTGATACAATGGAGATAGAAGAATAGTCCAGGAATAAGGTACTTGACACATGCTGTCAATCTCAATTGTGCCTTCCAAGTGCTATCAAAAGTGGTTCCTGAGGGCAGAGCAGATTCAGGTGTAAGCCTTGAGAACTTAGATGTGACCCCCAAACTAAAACAACAAAACAAAATGAAACCTTTAAAATCGGTTACTTTAAATAGAAAATAAATAAAACATTTCTTGTAAAATACAATGGTTTGGGGGCCAAAGCAATAGTACAGAGGGTTTGGTGTTTGCCTTGCATGAGGACAACCTGGGTTCAATCCCTGGCATTCCATATGGTCCCCGAAGGACTGCCAGAAGTGATTCCTGATGGCAGAGCCAGGAGTAACCCCTGAGCATAGCTGGGTGTGGCCCCAAAAGAAAAAAAATGCAATGGTACATCATTTACAAATCTTTCACATGTACATATCAAAAATATCAAAACATCAAAAAAAGTAGTCATCTTTTATATTTGGAGCTAGTGAATGTTTTCAGGGCATCCAAGAACACGTACCACTCCCACAAAAACCGTTTGTATGCTAGAGACACAACTTCATTCTTTAAGGCATATTTTATTAATTATAGCAGTGCCTTGTGTATTACAAGATAAAATATTTGTAAAGTGGATGTATTGTACTTTAAATATTCTATGACCTGACACAAGAAAATAGATTCTATGGAGCACCCAAACAAGAAAAAAACTAAGATATGACTAAAATATAAAATATTTAAGAAGTTGGAAATTAAGTTTAGTAATGAAGACAATATGATTTTCTCAAAATACGCACAAATAGTTTAGCAGAAGTAGAGCACAGAAATGGACTTATTAGTTGATGTAACATTATCTCTGATAGTAATGATATTGTATATCAGTAAGGAAATAGTGATTAAAATTTGCTCCATTTATTCAGTGGAACAGAAAGAAAAAGGATAGCTAGTTTCCAGTTATTAAAAATTAAACCTAGGTATAATGATTGATAAAGTCAAAACACTAAAATATTAAAATGATAGGGTAATATATGTGTGACATTAGAAAAAGAGAAAGCTCTCATAGAAGATAATACAAATCATAAAGGAAAATAAATTTATTAAATTTAAATTAATGTGTTTATAATATAAAAAAACTTAGAGATGAACTGAAATCAAACATAGGATTATCACACAGAATACAAAGATGCTGTATGCATGTATGTGGTGGTATGCATATCATAGTATATATATAATTATTTTTAAAATTTTTAACATATTCAAACTGTTCATTGTACATTTTTAAAAAAGTGAAAAAAAGAGTCCAAAAACTTATGGATAGAGTATTAACTTCGAATGTCTACCAGACTCCACCCAAACAAAGAAGAAATAAGTTAAAATAACAATCACAAAATTTGAAGTGTGGGTACAGATAAGAGATAAGGCATTTATTTATCATAGCTCTACATATAAACTTAACAAACATTTTGTGTAGAAATTTGGCATTTTTTAGAATGAAACATGTTTTGGAGTCAAATTCAAATGTGATATAGGTTTTGCTACATATATGTTATTAGAAGATATATACTAATATAACAAAGCTAGTCAGTAAAATAGTACTATATATATAAAGTGAAGCAACATGTAGCTTTCATCACAAAAATAAATTTCATGTCTTTCTATAGTATCTATGTTGTTAAACTTATTACTAAATTGTATAATGCATGAAATAAAATCAGAATGTTATTCACATACGTTATCAGAGATAAACTATATTATTCTAGAAATGTCCTTGTGCATGTGTGTGTATATATGTAAAATCTAAAATTTATATAATTACATATATGAGAAATTGTCTAAAATATGTATATCCGAACATATTTCTTCTACATACATATATCAATAGCATCTGTTACTATTATCGGAACCACGGTCCTCCCGTTGTTCATTGATTTACTGGGCTAATGTCTCCATCGTGAGACTGTTACTGTGTTTGGCATATTGAAGACGTCACGGGTAGCTTGCCAGGCTCTGCCGTGCGGTGAGATACTCTCGGGCTCTCCGATAGGGGCGGAGGAATCAAATTCGGGTCGGTCATATTGGCTGCATGCAAGGCAAATGCCCTACCGCTATGCTACCGCTCCATTGATACGTATACTATATGCATTATATATTATATGTGTATGATCATATGATCATACACATATAATACATATATGCATGATGTATTATATATATAATCATACATATATCTACACATTTATAGATAACATTTACTACTGCCATTATACTTCCTGTAAGTAAGAGACAAACTTTACTCTGGAATCAGGAGGTAATACAGCAGTTAGACACATGCTTATAAAAATGTACATTTTCTCTTTAATAGTTGAAATCTCTGTTATTTATATACCCTGAGGTGAGTTTCAAATATTTTTAAGAAGAACCTTTGAAATAAGACAAAGAAAATAATTTAAAATAAGCTGAAAGAGTTTTGAAGAAATATTATTTAAGTATAGGAAATACTTATTAGTGACTAGTACTCATAAAACCTTAGAGTAACCAATGAAATCAAGACATTAATGTAATTTAATTTGTGCTGTGTTGTTTATAATTAATATATAAGATGCCCTTACTTTTTGAATATGTGGTTCATTTGAAATGTTTCACAACTTTTAAATTCTCAAGGATTTGCAAGCACAAAAGCATAGACAGAGGAAGCTATAAAACAAATATTTGCAAAAACAAATTTGTAGATTTTCAGTGTCTTGCAAAGAAAAACACAGTGGTGTTCAGGGTTTATTGGTAACTTATTTTAAGTGATAATAACATATATGATGGATTTTATTTTATGTAGAAATAAATATATGATAGATTGGTAGTAAAGTGGGTAAAGATTATATACAGTTTATTTTCTATGAGAAAAAATTTCAAAGATCATTTGAAAACATAAATCAATATAAAATGCTATGATATTCAATGCAATATAGAAAAAAGTGATGAAAGAAAAAGTTTAAAAAATAATGAAAGACACATCTTTAAGGAATTTTACATAAAAACAGTATTAAATCACTTCACTTATACCATTTGTTGTCCCGTTGTTCATTGATTTGCTCAAGCAGGCGCCAGTAACATCTCCTTTTGTCCCTGCTGCATGCTATTATAGCTGGATGGTGTACTGTGGGCTCTTTCAGGGTCAGTGGAGTGAGATCCATTATTGTTATTGTCTCTAGCATATTGAATACACCACAGGTAGCTTGCCTGTATTAAATATAAAAAGTGCTCAGTATTAAATATAAACATTAATATTAGGCTTTACAAAGGAGAATAAAATAGAATAAAAATAAAATGCTAAGTAACATAGTTAAAAAATTTAAATATTGAAGTACTTAAGTTGAAACTGAACAGTTAAAAACTTATACAAAATTGTTTTTTACCTTTTTTTTATTTCAATCAGTAAGATATAAATTTCAATCAAGATTATTAGCAGTGGTAAGAATGGATCATTCACAAATAAGTATAAAAAAGGAACAGCATAATAAAGTACAAGAATACAGCGGGTAGGGCGTTCACCTTACAAGCGGCCAAAATGGCCGACCCGAGTTCGATTCCTCCGCCCCTCTCGGAGAGCCTGGCAAGCTACCGAGAGTATTCGATATGCCAAACACAGTAACAACAAAGTCTCCAATGGAGACGTTACTGGGCCCGCTCGAGCAAATCGACGATCAACGGGAGGGCCTTTACCTTGTATATAATCAGTAAGTGTTAAATGTATATTTTATTTATTTATTTATTTTTGGATTTGAGAGTCACACTCAGCAGTACTCAGGGGTTACTTCTAGTTTTGCATGCATGAGTCACTCCTGAAAAGCTCAGGGAGCCATACAGGATGCCTGGAATGAACTGGGTGGGTACTACACAAGGGAAGTGCCCTCATTGCTCTATTATCTCTCTGGCCTAAAATATATTGTTTTTATTACTGTGATTTACAATACTATTAATTATGGTCCCCATGCACATAATTCCAACACTACACCCATCATTGGTGTACCCACCACCCTTTCCTAAGTATCTCAAAGCCCCCTCCTTTGAACTGCCCCCCTCCAGACTCAGTTGTGTGGATCATTTCTCCCATTGTGTTGTCATTCTGCATGAATGACACAATAGTGCATTGTGTATATATACCACAAGTTCTTGACCTAGCATTCATGTTTGGGTACTGGGTTGTTTCCATATCTTAACTATTGTACTAAGTGTTGCCATGAGCATAGGTGTGTACATATCATTTTGAATAAATGATTTTGTGTCTGGGGATAAATGCTAAGATGTCGCGTCACTGAGCTGAATTCCTATGTTTAGGAGAGCTCTCCATATTGCTTTCCAATACAGGGGGAACTAGCTTTAGTTTATTTTAAAAAGGAACACAATTATTTCCTCCACTTTGGAATTAACAATGACTTGATTAAATAGCTTGTCTACTTAAAATCATAAGAATATCTCACAGCATAATTATCACACCATTTTTGAGTTCCGCGAAGCCTATCACTTTTTATTTTTTTATTTTTTTTACCTTTTTTTCATAATTTTATTTATTTTTTTCTTCTTATATTTATTTATTGAATCACTGTGGGAAAAGTTACAAAGTTTTCAGGTTTAAGTCTCGGTCATACAATCATCAAACAACTTTCCCTTCACCAGCACTCATTTTTCACCACCAAGAACCCCAATATACCCCAATATGATATATTTTTTCTTTTTTTTATTAGTGAAACACCATGGGGCTGGAGTGATAGCACAGCGGGTAGGGCATTTGCCTTACACGCGGCCAACATGGCCGACCCGAGTTCGATTCCTCCACCCCTCTCGGAGAGCCCGGCAAGCTACCGAGAGTATTCGATATGCCAGACACAGTAACAACAAAGTCTCCAATGGAGACGTTACTGGGCCCGCTCGAGCAAATCGACGATCAACGGGAGGGCCTTTACCTTTTTTACCATGAGGTACAGTTATAGACTTACAAATTTTATGCTTGGGTTTCAGTTATACAATGATCAAGTGCCCATCCCTCCACCAGTGCCCGTCATCCATCACCACGGGTCCCAGCATCCCCCACACCCCCCAATCCCCCCGTCCCATAATGCCTCTGTGGCAGGGTATTCCGCCTTGTTCTCTCTCTCTTCTTTTGGGTACTGTGTTTTGCAAGAGAGGCATTGAAAGGCAATCATGTTTGGTCTACACAATGGAGTACAATGTAGCTGTTAGAAAAGATGAAGTTATGAAATTTAAATAAAAGTGGTACTACATGGAAAGTATCTTGTTAAGCGAAATGAGTCAGAAAGAGCGGGATAGACACAGAAAGATTGCATTCATCTGGGGAACATAAAGCAACAAAAAGGGAGACTAACACACAGGAATGGCTGAGATTAGTACCAGGAACTTTGCTCCATGACTGGAAGGCCAGCCACACGTGCTAGGTGAAAAGGAAGCTCAGATAGAGAAGAGAGCACCAAATAAAGGGTGTTGTGAGGACCCTACCAGAGGGGGAGAAGCATGCTAAAATATATTTTTAATCACTTAATCACTTAACTCCCCGTTAATCGTCGATTTGCTCAAGCGGGCGCCAGTAACGTCTCCATTTGTCCCTATCGCATGCTGGTGTAGCCCAATGGCATCTGTTGGCTCTAGGAACATGAAGAGCCTCAAACAGATCATTCATGATCTTGATGAAGAACTCTGACCATCTGGTAGGTGGGCGGCCACACAGTCTTTTGACATCCCGTGAAATGCAGTCGGTAACAGCCCTAGTCCAGCGGTCGTCTTTAAATCTCATTACATGACCAGCCCATCTGATTTTTGACACATTGGCAAACGAGACAGTGTCCCTGATTCTTGATCGTCAACGGATGTCAGAACACCGGATTCTTTCTCTCATTTGAGTGAAACGTGATATTCCAAGCATAGCTCTTTCAATTCCTCTTTGGGAGAACCGAATAGCATTCTCATCGTGTTTGCGTAGGGCCCAGGTTTCTGAGGCATATGTTAATGCAGGAAGAACAGTGGAATCAAAGAGATGTGCCCGGAACTGGAGGTTCTTCATCCTCTTAGCTATTTCTTCGATGCTCTTGAAGGCGTTCCAAGCTGCTCTCTTCCTCCTGCACAGCTCGGGTGCCAGGTCATTTGTCATGTTGACCTCTCGACCTAGGTACATATAGCTGTTGCATTTGGAGATGGTCGTTCCGTTGAGAGCGAATGGGGCGTCAGGAACGAGGCTGTTTCTCATAAACATTGTCTTCGTAAGATTCAGCTGTAGTCCTACCTTTCCACACTCACGGTCAAAGTCGACCAGCATTTGTGCCACTTGGCTGATGTTTGGTGTTATTAAAACAATGTCATCAGCAAAGCAGAGTTGGTGTAGTTGCCAACCATCCATCTTCACTCCCATTCCTTCCCATTCCAGTCATCGCATGATGTTCTCGAGGGTGGCACTGAAGAGTTTTGGTGAAATGGCATAACCCTGCCTAACCCCTCTCTTGACATCAATGATTACTTCTTTGTAGAATGGTGAGATCCTGGTAGTGAATCCGCAATACAGCTCACGGAGGATCTTGATGTATTGGACTTGAATGCCCTGAATGGCTAGGGCTTCAATGACCGCTTCCGTCTCCACAGAATCAAAGGCCTTCTTTATATCAATGAACTTTAGACAGAGCGGCATCTTGAACTCCTGAGAAACCTCATTGAGCTTGGTTATTATGTGGATATAGTCGATGGCATTGAATCCTTTGCGGAACCTGGCTTGCTCACATGGTTGACCTTCATCTAGTGTTCTGCCAATCCTATTTAGGACAACTCGAGTGAACAACTTGTAGATGACAGACAATAGGCAGATAGGGCGATAGTTGCCAATGTCATGGATGTCTCCCTTCATGAACAGTAGTACGGTCCTGCTGGTTTTCCATTGGGACGGAACCTTGCATTCAGAGAGATAGCATGTGAAGAGCCGAGCCAGTGTATTGATGAGTACTGACGGCAGGTTCCTCAGGTGTTCAGGTCTAACCTTGTCTGGGTTGGGTGCTGTTCGTTTCTTTACTGATGAAATGGCGTGTTGGATTTCGGAACGGAGAACATTGGGAATGACATATTCATCCTCTGGAATTTGGTATGTCGGCAAGTGGACGTGGATATTGAAGAGATTTGAGTAGAAGTCATGGATAATCTTCTCCATTGCCGTTCTGGAGGATGTGATAGATCCATCAGGAGGCCGGAGGGCAGTCATCTTGCTTTTGTAGTTGGCGAAGGACAGGCGGGCGTTATGAATACTTTTCCCGGCTTCTGCCGCTTCTACCAGACTTCTGCTCTTCTCTCTTTGAGGTCTTCCTTGATCGCACCTCTGCACTGCTTTGCGAGCTTGGACATTAGCTTGCAGTTGCCTGAGGCATGCGCGAAACCACGTTGACGAATAAACTCAAGAGTTTTTGAAGACAGGAGTTTTTGAGAAAGGAGAAGCCGATAAAATCTCAAGGCCGAACTAGGCTGCCACAACGAAGGAAGACAAAAATTATCGTCTGTACTTTCAATGCACGTACGCTAGCATCAGATGCATCCATCGAGGACCTGATGGTACAAGCGTGAGAGATCAAGTACAACATCTTTGTTCTGACCGAGACAAGAAGGCACGAAACTCACCATGCCGTTTTTGACACTGGAGAAGAATTGTTCCTCAGAACATAGGATAAAAGAGGAGTCGGAGGTGTCAGTCTCCTTGTCAACACAAACTTGGCCATGAGTATTGATTCATTCGAATGCTAACAACCGGAATCAGACGTTTACATTTGAATAGATGTGGCTCACTGCCGGCAGTTTCTATCTTTGTTGTCTATGCACCAACATCTCATTATGATGAAAGAGAAATTGAGAAGTTCTACATGGAGCTGGAGAATTTCTATAAAGAAGACCACACCTTCTACAAGGTCATTGTGGGTGATTTTAATGCCAAGGTCAAGATAGGACCAAGAAGATCAGCTGAAGAACTTCACATCAGGACCCATGGCCTAGAATGGAATGAACAGGGTGAGAGACTGAGTTCATCATGTCGACCAAGCCCCTCATGGTAACTCACAGTTCCAGAAGGCAGAATCTAAACATTGGACATGGGAGTCTCCCAGTGGACGATTCCACAACGAAATAGACCACATCATATTCAATCAATGGTTTTGCCTGACCGATGTCACTGTTGTCCCAAAATTCCAAATGGAATCGGACGACTGTCTCCTTGGTGCAAAATTCTACTTCACAGAGTGGGGAGAAAGGGCTGCAAAATTTAAGAAGAGAACTCCCAGAACGACCACCAACTGGGAGCTCTTTGGCACTATTGCGGCAACATGGGAAGATGCCATTGTTGACATCATTGACGAGGAATACGATCGACTGGTTCAGCACCTCCATGATTGTGTGAGGAACACCAAGAGAGAGATATTTTTAATGAAGCAAAAAATGACACATTAAGTATACATAAGTTTATGTTACTATTAGTATTATCATTATTGTCACTGTCACTGTCCTCCAACTGTTCATTGATTTGCTCGAGCAGGCCAAGTAATGTCTCTATTTTTGAGACTTGTTGTTACTGTGTTTCACATATCGAATGTGTCACAGCTTATTATTATTGATATTAATATTAGTTTTGGGCCCACACCTCGGATTACCCAGAACTTACTCCTAACTTTGTACTCAGGTAACATTCCTAGAAGTGCTCAGTGGACCCATATGGGGTATTGGGTAAAAACTTTTATTATTGCATGCAAAGCAAGCACCTTATCCATTGTACTATCTCTACAGACAAGTTTAAGGATTTGAAACAATCTTTTCTTTATTTTGCAGTCATACAATGCTTTATTTATTTTTTAATTTTTATTTATTGAATCACTGTGAGAACAGTCACAAAGCCTTTTAGTTTAAGTCTCGGTCTGTCATACAATGATCAAATACCCGTCCCTGCACTAGTGCACATTTTCCACCACCAAGAACCCCAGTATACCCCACTCCCAAAATTTCCCCTGTCTATGTGGCAGATTGCCACTTTACTCTCTCCCAATGTTGATCACATTCAATATTACGGCGAAAGACCCACCATTATTATTTTGAATTTTCCCCAACATTCATATTTGCCAAAAAGACATCCTTAGATAAATTGTTTTCTATTGCTGATTATGAAGAGCATATGACGTCGTGTGGCCACTATTGCGGCCACATAATTTTGGATTTCTGATATTTTAGTAATAAATCTAGAGGGATTACTGCCAAAAGCCTCTGTGTTCTGAAATTGGTTTGTGTGCATCTGGAATCATGATCATTCAGGAGCTGGAGGAGGTGTTCGTGGATGGCAACTCGGGGCCTTGTCAGGGAGGAGAGCAGAACTGGTTCTACCACCCAACCCATGAGGCCCCTCATGCCTCATCACTGCAGTCTCATACCTGGCTGTACATTAGGCTCTAAAAGAAGGCGGCCACGGGGCCGCCACCACCGGGGGAAAAGTTGGAGGGAGAAACACTCTTCGTCTCCTGGGGCGGCAAAACACCGTAGTTTAATACACAGTCCAGATGCATTTTGGTTGGACATTATATTTTGCTCAAATTTTCCAACCACCATTCAAGCCTGCCATCCAGGAACAGACACTAGATCATTTACTTTCCTTTGCTCATTTGCATATCATTTGCTTTCCATTACTGACTTTGCATATTATTTACTTTCCGTTGCTCACTTTGCATATCAGGAAAGGTTCCAAAGAATAGTTCTGGTGCCCACATATGGAGCCATGTTTGTAGAAACTCATGGTCACCAGGATTCCATCTGGAAAAGGCGGGGAGACTGTACCTAACCCATCTGGGACCTCCCAGTAATATCAATTTGGTATGGACCCGGAGAATTCTCTGGGTATTGTAGTGCCCACCAGCCAGGGTTCTTCACTCAACACAATCTGTCTTATAAATTCAAAATACTTGACAAGAAAATCCAATATGCAGATGCAGAGTAGTATCTGCTAATGATGGATCAAATACACACTTTTAGAACCTTATGTCAAATAGTATTTAAGGATTTTTATGTAACAAAATAAAAACTAGACTGTGTAAATACTTGAAAATTAATTGCACTTTTTAAACAATAACTTGATCTCTTGACATTCCATTACTCATCAATTTAGTTGAGCTGGCAACAGTAATGTCTCCATTCGTCCCTGTCATGTGCTAGTGTAGACCAATGGTGTCTGCTCATTCTAGGAATATGAAGAGCCTCAAACCAATCATTCAGAATCTTGACAAAGAAGTCTGACCATCTCATAGGTGGGCGAACGCATGATCTTTTGAGGTCCTGTGGAATCCAGTTGGTAATGGCTCTAATTCAGTGGTCATCCCCAAATATCATTACGTGTCCAGCCCATCTGATTTTCGATGCCTTGGAAAACGAGACAGCATCCCTGATTCTGGATCGTTGACGAAAATTGGAACTCCGTATTCTTTCACTAATTTGAGTGAAGCAGGTTACTCCAAGCGTAGATCTTTCAATTCATCTGTGGGAGGTGCGAATAATGTCCTCATCCTGTTTTCGTAGAGCCCATACCTCTGAGGGGTATGTTAATGCAGAAACAATGGTGGAGTTTAAGAGATGTGCCTTCAGCCAGAATTTCTTCATCCTCTTGAATTTCTTAGCTATTTCTATGACACTATTGAAGACGTTCCAAGCCGCTTTATTCCTCCTGCACAATTCAGGTGCCAGGGCATCCAAAATGTTGACTTCTCAACCTAGGTACACGTAACTGTTGCATTTGAAGATATTCATTCCATTGAGAGTGAAGGGAATGTCAGGAATGAGAATGTTTCTCATAAACACTGTTTTTGTAAGATTCAGCTGTAGTCTGACCTTTCCACGCTCATGCTCAAAGTCGGCTAGCATTTGTGCCGCGTGGCTGTTATTAGAACGATGTCATCAGTGAAGTGGAGGTGGTGTAGTTGTCGACCATCTAACTTCACTCCCATTGCTTCCCATTCAAGTCATCACATGACATTCTTGAAGGTGACACTATAGAGTTTCACTGAAATGGTATCACCCTGCTGAACTCCTCTCTTGACTTCAATGATCCCTGTAGAATGGTGAGATCCTGGTAGTGAGTCCATAATATAGCTTACAGAGGATCCTGATGTATTATTGAGTTTGAACACCCTGTTTGGCTAGGGCTTTGAGGACTTCTTCTGTCTCAGCAGAAACAAAGGCTTTCTTTAAATCAATGAACATTAGACAGAGCAGCATTTGAACTCCAGAGAAACCCCAATGAGCTTGGTTATCCTCTGGATATGGTCGATCATGCTGAATCCTTTGCGGAACCCAGTTTGCTCGCTTGGTTGTCCTTCATCTAGTGTTCTGCCAATCCTATTCAGGCTGACTCAGGTGAACAGCTTGTAGATGACAGAAAGTAGGCAGATCAGGCCATAGTTGCCAATGTCGTGGATGTCTTCCTTCTTGTACAGTAGTACAGTCCTGCTGGTTTTCCATTGGGACCAAACCTTGCATTCAGACAGGTAGTGTGTGAAGACCCGAGCCAGTGTATTGATGAGTAATGAGGGCAGGTTCTTCAGGTGTTCGGGTCTGTCCTTGTCTGAGCCTGGTGCTGTTAACTTCTTTACTGACAAAACAGCATCTCAGATTTCATAAGGGAGAACGTTTGGAATGACATATTCATCCTGCACAATTTGGTATGTGTGCAGGTGAACATGGGTATCGAAGAGATCCGAGTAGAAGTCATTAACAATGTTCTCCATTGCCCTTCTGGAAGATGTGATAGATCCATCAGGACGTTGGAGGGCAGTCATCTTGGTCTTATAGTTGGCGAAGGACAGGTGGGCATTGCGAATGCTTTTCTCGACTTCTGCCGCATCTGCCAGCACTAGTGCTCTTCTCTCTTTGAGGTCTTCCTTGATCGCTTTTCTGCACTGTTTTGCGAGCTCAGACATTTGCTTATGGTTGCATGAGGCTTGTGCCAAGCCATGTCGGCGAATAAGCTCAAGAATTTTCAATGACGGGCATCTTTTTGTGGCTATCTCTCTCTTGATGTTCTTTGCATTATCATGTAGGTGCTGAACCAGTCAATCGTATTCCTCGTCAATATTGTCAACAATGGCATCTTCCCATGTTGCCACAAGAGTGCAAAAGAGTTCCCAGTTGGTGGTCATTCTGGAAGTTCTCTTCTTAACCTTTGAAGCTCTTTCTCCTCGCTCTGTGAAGTAGAATTTGCATGAAGGAGACAATGGTCTGATCCCATTTGGAATTTTGGGACAACAGTGACACAGGTCAGGCATTACAGTTGATTGAATATGATATGGTAGAATTCGTTGTGGCACCATCCACCGGGAGACTCCCAAGTGCAATGTTTAGATTCAGCCTTCTGGAATTGTGATTTACTATGGATAGTCTTGGTCGACATGATGAACTCAGTGTCACACCCTGTCTGTTCCATTCTAGGCCATGGGTCCCGATGTGGAGTTCTTCGGCTGATCTTCTTCGTCCTATATTTGCATTAAAATCACCAACAATGATCTTGTAGAAGGTGTGGTCTTTTTAGAACTTCTTTAGCTCCAGGTAGAACTTCTCTATTTCTCCTTCATCAGAATTGTATGTTGGTGCTTAGACAATGAAGTTAGAAACTGCCATCTTAAGCCACATCAATTTAAGTGCAATCATCCGATTCGGGTTGTTAATACCTCACTGGCAGACCTCCACTACCTCCACTACCTCCCTATACAGACACTGCCACATTTCAAGATGCTTTCCAGACCGTGTAACACATCATAAGACATTTAATACCCATCTTGCAGGTTTGCAGCACCATATTTAGTAGGGTTCAAATATGGTTTCAACCATGGGAACACCTGAAAGGGTGATTAGAGGCCGCCCTAAAAGCTTTTATCCCTCTCAGAGAGCATGGCAAGCTACAGAGAGTATCCTGCTCACATGGCAGAGCCTCGCTAGCTATCCTTGGCATATACAATATGCCAAAACCAGTAATTACAATGGGTCTCATTCCCCTGACTCTGAAAGAGTTACCAATACAGCAGCACTAAGAACGATGAGAAAGGAGAGGCTGATAAAATCTCAAGGCCGTACTAGGCTGCCAAAACGAAGAAAGACAAAAATGTCTGTCTGACAAAAATTGAAAATGTACTTTCAATGCACGTACGCTGGCACAGAATGCATCCATCGTGAACCTAATGGTACAAGCGTGAAAGATCAAGTACACCATGGCTCTGTCCAAGACCAGAAGGCATCAATCATATCATGCCATTTTCCACACTGGAGAAGAACTGTTCCTCAGAACATGTGACAAAAGAAGCATCGGTGGTGTCGGTGTCCTTGTCAACACAAACTTGGCCATAAGCATTGATTCATTCGAATGCTTAAAAACCCAAATTGGACAATTACTGACACTGAAACTGTCCTCCCATTGTTCAACGATTTGCTCGAGCGGGCCCAGTAACATCTCCATTGGAGACTTTGTTGTTATTGTGTTTGGCATATTGAATACATCATGGGTAGCTTGCCAGGCTCTGCCATGCGGGCAAGATATTCTCAGTAGCTTGCCAGGCTCTCCGAGAGGGGCAGAGAAATCAAACTCGGGTCGGCCATGTTGGCTGCATGCAAGGCAAACGCCCTACTGCTGTGGTAACACTCCAGCCCAGACAATTACACTTCAATAGAAATTTTAAACAATAATTTCAAAAAATTGGAAAACCATCAATATCCACCAGCATATATGTCAGTTCATTCATTTAATGGCACTGTAGCACCATCCTCCCATTGTTCATCAATTTGCTAAGCAGACACCGGTAACGTCTCCATTGTGAGACTTGTTGTTACCTTTTTTATGATATCGAATACACCATAGGTGTCTTACCAGGCTCTGACTGTGCAGGCAGGATACTCTTGGTAACTTGCCAGGCTCTCCAAGAGGGAAAGAGGAATCAAACCCGGGTTGGCTGTGTGCAAGGCAAACACCCTGTCTGCTGTGCTATCACTCCAGCTTGTATCTTTAAATAAAAAGAAACTTTAATGATACCAGATATTCTGTATTTAAGATTTTTATTGTTTGCTTTCAAAAACAAAAGAAAATTGTGTCGTAAGGATGTTGTATAGAGGGCCAGAGAGATAGAAACCAGTTTAGACAACATGCACCAGAGTCCACTTCAATTTTTGGCGTTGCAATGTTCCAGCAGAGCTAGGCATTAGCCCTGGGGTCCCACCAGCTCCAGACACTTTCAGGGTAGTGCTAGAGGTTACTGATTCAACAGAAAATAAGCAGCTCCTGAGTGTTCTACCACTGACCTCAAGAGCTCTCTTGACTGAGAACTATTTGGAGTGGGCCCTGGCCCTGGGAACTTCTTGTGAATCTACTTCAGGAATAGTTTTAATCTATGAAAGTAATTGAATGTTTAATATATTAACCACACATAATTTATAGTTAGTATGTACTTACCAATATATTGATTATAGATACATTTCAGTGTTAAAAGAAAAAATTAGTGTGCTTACTGAAGTCATTATATATTTTAGATACTGCATTAGGTTCATAAAATATATATATTGCTCTATTTTTCAGAACTTTAATGTGGATATTGGGCTGGAGCAATAGCACAGCGGTAGGGCATTTGCCTTGCGCGCAACCAGCATGGCCGAGCAGGGTTCGATTCCTCCACCCCTCTCCGAGAGCCTGGCAAGCTACCGAGAGTATTCAATATGCCAAACACAGTAACAGTAAGTCTCACAATGGAGACGTTACTGGGCCCGCTCGAGGAAATCAATGAACAACAGGAGGACAGTGGACAATGTGGGTATTAAAATATAAGATTTGATTTGATTTTACAGCTATATTTAAAACTTTGAGACAGGCATTTTTTCTAATTGTATAGCTACCTTTACTCTAACTTTTGTTCAGAATTTTTTTGACAAATTATTTTGATAAAAATGATGATAATTCCATGGTAATAGTTTGTCAAGAGAAACTTTCTCTTCTAAAAACATAAGTGTTTAATACACAATTTAAACTAATAAGCTTTCCTTTTTTATACACTATATTTTTCTTTATTAGAAATGGAATGAAAACACAAGTCTTTTCCCTAATGTCTCAGTGCAAAAACTCTGTTCTAAATCCTACCATAACTGAGAAACACAAGTTCCCAGAGGGGTACACAGAAGGATTCTGGCTTTTCTAAAACCATTTCAAGCAATAAGCCTACACTAATATAAATTCTACTTCTTTCAGAGGATGGCTTTATTTTTTCCTATTTATGAAGTTATTATATTAAGAAATAAACTGAAAAGAAGTATTAAAATGATTATAAAATTTATCTTAATATTCACTTCCTACACTCCCAATTCCCCATTATTAACTAGAATAGCTCATTCTTAAGCAGCTTTTATGGTTGTAAAAGCCAGAAAAATAAACGGAGAGAATGGAAGAATGAAAGATGGAACAGTTATTATTTTATCAGAGCAGGTGGAGTGAGATGATCCTTTGTAATAGCTTAGCTCTACCCTTTAGCTAGTACAATAGAAAAAAAAAAATACATCTACTCCATATTATTGTGCTGGGAACTTTTTGTCCAAAAAATTTTTTTCTGAAATGCACATTAGGATTCCCAAGGAGCCCTGTATCTTCAAATTAGTGTAGGATGGAACTGAGCTGACAGTTATCGGCAAATCATAAAAGATACCTGAACCCAAATGATTAAATCTAAATGTACTTTGCAGCGAATAAGTGGGTGTGATATTAACTCTCTACATTTTTTCAAATGTTAATTTGTGCAAAAATATGTGAAAGCAGTACCTCATTTTCTGTTATCTTTTTTTTAAATCCCCAAAATAAGCAACTCCATTTGCTGCTTGTTTCTGCAGTTCAGATATTTTTTAGTACTCCTTTCCATGTCAGTGTTGAGGTATCTTCCTTTTTTAAGTCATGGATGGCCCCCTTTAATATAGGTTTAGATATTAAGTGTTCATTCTATCTTTTTTTTTGACTTTTTTTTGGAGGGGTCACAGCTGGCAATGCACTG
Source organism: Sorex fumeus (assembly GCF_029834395.1). Classification (NCBI taxonomy): domain Eukaryota; kingdom Metazoa; phylum Chordata; class Mammalia; order Eulipotyphla; family Soricidae; genus Sorex; species Sorex fumeus. The sequence goes on from NW_026606065.1 coordinate 39,743,660, forward strand.
GGATTGCTCCTGGTTCATGCACTTGGGAATTACTCCTGGCGGTGCTCAAGGGACTATATGGGATGCTGGGAATCGAACCCTGGTCGGCCCTGTGCAAGACAAACATGTGCTGTTGCTCCAGACCCTATCCTATCTTCTATACTTCCTTTATCCTTAAAAATTAAGCTAACCATTTTCATGATCATAAAGCAGAAATTTGTTATATGTTCTACCACACTGTCCTCCCGTTTTTCATTGATTTGCTTGAGTGGGCCCAGTAAGTCTCCATTTTGAGACTTGTTGTTACTGTGTTTGGCATATTGAATACGTCACAGGTAGTTTGCCAGGCTTTCCTGTGTCGGTGAGATACTCTCGGTAGCTTGCCAGCGTCTCTGAGAGGGGCTGAGGAATCGAAACTGGCTTTGCCGGGCAGGCTGCATGCAAGGCAAACGCCTTGCCGCTGTGCTATGGCTCCAGCCCTATTATATATTCATTTATTATATTACATTTAGGGAATATATCATAGTAAAATAAGAGATGCAGGAGCAAATAATACTGTACAACAAATAGACTTTTTATATTTGGCAATATGCACATTCTGTATATGAAATTAAACCAGAATGAATTATAAGATCAGCCAAATGAGTAAATCTATACCTATGAAGAAATAGCAGTCTCTGTGTGGAACATCAGATGAATTAGTATAGAATGGGAAGGGCTTAACAAAAAATAGTTTGTGAGAGTTGATTTCATCAGAAATCATTTGTGATCACATATTTTCTAAGGTTTTTCTGTTGGGAATAAATGTGCACTGACATTGGTTTACGTAGATGTGTGCATTTCTTGTATTTTCTAATTGCAAGACCAAAATTAGAGAAAAAATATTCTAACTCATTGCTTGAGGTGCAGTAACTTGATGGAGCATAAGCTGCTTTATGCAAGTACACATTATTAGAAAACACAAACAGTAACATTCCGAAATAGCCTCCAATAAGTGACACACTTGTTACCCCACTACCCAGCCAGAATCACATTTAAAATCAGTCATCAGACATATTCTCAAAAGAATTGTCTGTTTCTTCTAAACTCAGGAATTAAAAATCATTAAACAGAAGCTATCTGGACAAATATATTAGTTTACCTTCTTCTGATCTGAGCCAAAGGGAAAAAATGCAATACATTTAAATGCAATAATGTTCATCTTTGAATGTATCAGATTTGATATATATGATATATATATATATATAATTTTTAAATTTCTGGGTTAGAGCGATAGCACTGTAGGGCTGAAGTGATAGCACAGCAGGTAGGGAGTTTGCCTTGTGTTCAGCTGACCCGACTGACTAGGGTTCAAGTTTCAATTATTCCGCCCCTCTCTGAGAGCCCAGTAAGCTACTGAGAGTGTCTCCCGCACACAGAAAAACCTGGCAAGCTACCCGTGACATATTCGATATGCCAAACACAGTAAAAAAAGGCTCACAATGGAGATGTTACTGGAACCACTCGAGCAAATCAATAAAAAATGGTAGGACAGGGACAGGATTAAATCCCAGTATTCATATATAATATTTTCATTTTGCCAAGGTTTTCATAGATATTATCAACAAATCTCAAGTTTAACTGACAACTGAATTGAACTTATATTCATGAACACCTCTATCTTTATTTTATGGAAGTGTTAACATATTGATTCTATACATATGAATGCATGTGTGTGTGCATGCACATGCATATTTCTCTCTTCCTCTCTGTCTTCTTGCTCAGCCTTTGAGCACAAAGAATCGTGTCAATCAAAACATTCAGCCCAACCGAGCCAAGTTTCTGGAGTAGAAGGTGAAGAAATACTGAATAGGAAAATAAAGACTCCCTTAAAATAATAACTATCAAGTATAGTAACTTTGTGTATCTCTTATGTTCATGACATCTATATGTTTGTTCTTATATACCACATTCCATTGGGAATATTTCTGGCTCATCCAGGTGCCTGATTTGTCTGTCAAGACTGTTCACACACTGAGCAGACTGTGGCCTCGAGTATCACCCATTATACTGCCATTTTGTTTGTAAGCACATTCACAGGTCACACTTTAGGAAGGACACACACTCACCGTGGTTGGGTTCACATTAAAATCTGTGTCCCTGATACGAAATCACCTGTCCACCATCTGTTACCATCTAAAGCATGGCCTCTTTTAATAAGCAAAGGACCAATTCCAGCCTGACCAATAAGCCAAACCTGAGGATATAATTGAGCTCCATCACATATTCTGAAATAGCAGTACCATTTTTGCCAAGTCTGTCATTCATTGGGTACTCTGTCACATTAAATTTCTATACTTCATGCTAAAATACATGTTTATAGTCATACATTTGATTTTGTTATACTTACCCAGGTCCACCCCTGACCCTCCAAACCGACTGAATACCTACTGAATAGTTTATATTTCCTGACACAAGGCAGAGTATTCTGTAAGCAAAATCTGAATGAAGACAGAAAGTGAAAAAAGAAAAAAAAACTAAAAAAAAAGAAAAGTAAGAAATGGGATCTCTCTAAGGGAATTTACTGTTACTATTTTTTTCTATTATTAGCTAAGTTGTTCCTGTATACAAAAGAAACTTGACATTTCCTGTATACAAAAAAAAAACTTGACAAATATTTTGTATCTTGAGACAGTTGTAGCAATGGCCAGGTTCTTTCCTATGTTCGTGACATGGGAGAAGTTATAGAGGTGAGGATACAAAAAGAAGCATCATTCTAAAGCTTCAAAGGATTGTGTTGACACTGGCACAAAAACGGTATCGGACACCATTTTATGTTCATTGCTTTCTCTGGAGACAGAGATTTTTATCCTCATTTTAACCCTTTTCTTCGGAGCAGAATTCTACCCACTACATAGAAGCTGAATTGGGCCTGGAGTATTCATTAGGGAGATTAAGAAAAAACAAAACAGCTGGTTAGTTTGGTCTTTAAACTTTAATACTTGCAAAATACATTCTGCACATCAATGATAAAATATCACACTCAGAATGCTACATGATGAGATAAAAAAGAACCATTTATAATTTCAAAAATAATAACTTAACTGTATAATGAGAAACGGATTTATACAACGATTGTTATAAATAACGGAAACTAAAAGTCATCATGCTATTATCTAGCCTTTAAAACAATATTACATTATATTTGAATGAATGAGAAAGATTTTACCTGATTTTCATTCCCTCTTAAATGTTTTGAAAACATATAATTTTGTGCAACTTACAGTTGAAATGTATTAAGAAACAAAAAATCCAGAAAAAAAAGTTTTATATGTGACTGACTCCAGTTTGATTTTTGGCACTACTATTACCAGGAATGATCCTGAGCCAGAAGCACCTTCAAGTGTGGCTCTCAGCTATTAAAAAAAATAACAAATGGAAACATAAAAAACTGCTAACATAATTTAGCTAAATAACTATGAATTATTGCATAATGGCATTTCTTGATTTTATCAGGCCATTGAAATAGTATTAATGTTAATATAATTAACTATAAAAATTAAATATTTAACATGAGGATAACAATTTGGGCTACTCTGAAGTTAATGATAATATAAAGCTAATGACTCAAAGGTAACTCATTGCAGCAACGCCTAACATCAAAAATCTTGACGCCCCCAAGTAAGTATTTTCCATGATGATTGCTGGCAGAGGATATATGATGTAGTCTACGAAGCTTCATGTTGAACTGTACAACTTGACTTGTATATACACATAAGATCAAAGAGTGTGGACCATTTTACTGTGATTATTGAACTCACCCTCCTATTTTCTCTTTAATCTCAGTTCAGGAAAAATTTTGAATATGTGATGTCTTCATAGTTTGATGTATGAACTAAATCATGTGTGAACTTCTTGCTAAGGTATCCATAGGGTGCAATGACTGGATGAAGAAATGATGTAGGCTTAGCCAGTTATGCCTTCAGTTATTTAGAACTTAAGAAGTTTTGAAACAAAGACCAAGGAGCAGGGAATTCTTTCCCAGAAGAGACAGCTGAAAATGTGAGAACTAGTTGTTTATCCTAGTGACCTTTGCTGTAGTTTCTGCTCTGTAATCCTCCAGTGAGGATTATCATCTAATGATTGTCAGAGTCCAGGTTCTTTTCACTAAATTGTTTTGCATAAGGAAATATTTTTTTCTTTGCAGCCAATTATGATTTTCAGCTCTATTTTTTGGGATCATGAACATTAATCCCAGTCTAGAAGGCCCTGTTATGAAACTAGACTCAAAGTTGGAGCTGTCATATTTTTTGTCAATGGTTTACATGGAAATCATTACTGTCGATTTTCTTTTTAGCTTTTGGATTTTAATATTTTAAGCTTTTAGCTAAATATTTTAATGAAAATTGGTTATGCATATGTTTCCAATGCTTGAGGGTTTTAAATACATACTATCAAATATTCAATCAGGAAAAAAAGGCATAAGAAAGGAGTAATAATAGCTTAAACCTTAAACAATATTCTTTTCTATATTCACATATTAGGCTTTTAAATTTCTTAGTAATTCTCTAAATTCTATTTCTTCACTCTTAATTAACAGAAACTCTATAAGTCTTATCAATCTTTATATAGAAATAGCATTATATAAATTTTATCTTATTTTCACTATTTATATAATAGTATAAACAATAAAACATTTTATAACATAAAAGTATATGCCTTGTACATATGTACTTAATATTCTTGTAAACATAACACAAGATAACTTGCCAATTTATGCCTAATACTTTCAGATAACAAAAAACGTGATTTTACCTCTACACATCTATGTTACATTTTTTGTGTTTATAAGGCTTAAATTTTACTTTATTTTGTGCATTGTTATATCCTCACTTCACTTAAGTGAATAATATTATTATGACTATTACTAATAGTCATAATATAGCAAAATAAACTATATTTTATGTTGATCCACACAGGTTTTGGTGAGTATGAAATGATTAGGGACAAACTAATTTACAAGGGTGGATTTTTTTCACATCAATGTTTGGAGAAATGTAGAAGTTGGATTTGTAGTTTCTTGAATACATTTTGTCTCTTATTTGCACTGTGAAGTTAACTAGTCAATATTTTCAAATTAATATAATGAGATGATCAAAGCTTTTATTTAATTATTATATAGCACAGTGAACAAATTTTATATATAAACACATATAGATATATTTACATGCACACATGTCTGTTTGTGTGTGTGTCTTTGGTAAGTTTGTGTGTCCTAAATACATAAGATTTTTTTAGTAAAAGAAAAATAATTTAAAGATAGAAAATTGAACAAAATCAGAGAGGCAGACCACAGATATTATTCCCTTATATAGGAAATATAAGTCCAGCCAACATTATTGACAAGACATTTAGGATGTAAATTCAGCATTAATGCCAAACTTCAAAATGAGAAAAATAACAATATATAGTTCCCAGCATTCTTTTCTCAAATGATATAGTAAGACATTGTACAATACAAATGGCATAGTACAAAGAGCAGTTGGTTGTTCTATAGGCTTAATGCTAGGCATTTCACTTTGCAGCTTAATAAACCCACTGATGTGAAGAATATGAATCAGTTCTTGCCACATGTATATCCCATACATAAGGGAAACTATTCAACAACATTTTTATTTATCATTGAAACACTTCCAAGGGGAAGAAATATTCTCTACCATTCAGCATTATTTTAAGCAGTAGGTGAATCAGGAGGAAATGTTTCATAATCAGAGTTGTGTATGAGGGAGATAAAGTATTCTTATGCAAATAGAAATCCAATGCCAGATCACAATGATTATTCCCTATTCCCAGCATCATTAGGATTCCAAGTTAAAGGCAATTTTTAACTCTTTGATACAAGCAAATATCAGGGCCAAAGATCATAGACACATAGCATATGACACCAAAAAACAAACAGACAAAACATGGACTGCACCAAGTAGCACAATGAAATAAGCAAACAAACCTAAATGAGAATTGCACGTCCATATTGTTGGGGAAAATCTAACTAGATGGTTTTATAATGAGTGAGGTTAGATAGTATGGGCTAATACCAGTATCATCTATAGATGATAGAAATAGGTCTTGAAAAGTGGAGTTTTATAGGCAAAGAACCAATTTAAGCAGGAAATCTTGTCTCAATAGCACAGACTATAGAATAAGCTTCAAAAAGAAAAAGTGGGGGATCTGGTTTTATAGTTGGTAATGTTAGGGTGACATAATCTAAAAAAGATGTTTACAGAAGACATGAGGCATATTCATGAGGTGCAAAGGTTAGCAGAGATGTACATTTAGGATGGCGATGAAGGGAAAAGTGGCTGTAGATCACTGGAGCCTACATTGCACAATCTGTTTGTGTATCCTCTCTCTCTCTCTCTCTCTCTCTCTCTCTCTCTTTCTGTGTGTGTGTACATGTGTGTGTGTTGGGAGGGTTCCAGTCAGTGTTCAGTTATTCAAGAATCACTCCTGGTGGTGCCAGAAACTCCAGGATCATCCCATTGGTTCTCTGGACCTCCATGACTGTCTTCTGTGGCACTTGGCAGGGTGAAAGAAGGCATACTGTAGCTCCAAGTTTCAAATTCTAGTTCCAAAACACAGAATTGCTCTTGGTACTATAGAATCATCACCCTGACTCCTGATTTGCTTTTCTAATGCAAAATTGTCAGGTATTGGTGGGGAGTAGAGGGGACAGATGGAATGAATGTGGTTAAAAGGTCATAAAGTTGTAAAACGGTTTGATTTTATGAAAACAGTAGTTAATGCGTTTTCCCTGAACACAAGTGCCTTCTTCCAAGGATCTGTCTTACTGATTATTGTCCTTGGAAGTCAAATATCAAGTATATATATATAGTATTAAATTTATGAAGAAAACTCAAATATAAAATCTGTTCCACAGATTAAATGATTGGATAAAGAGAAAAATGTATTGACTACAATCATTGAGAGAGATTGCTGTATTATTGAGATCATTTCTTTCTGCACATATAGACTATTATTTTTTTCTAAAATGTGATCAAAACCTCATCCTCTGCTGTCTGTGTCACAATTGTGGTGTGTGCTTTACCTTCTCTACCTTTCTCCTTACATTTTCTTCATCAAAACTAGTAAAAAGATGTGATATTATAATTGAAAATTAATTGTAAATTAGCTAAATCTAATGTAATAGTAATAAGGGTGAGTAAAAAAAGATAAATTGATCTGTTGTTTAAATAACCACAAGGCTCATAAAATTTGATAAAATTGATCAAATATCTACAATGATCTAATATAAATCAATGATTATATTATTATAATAGTCTACATTTTATAATTAAAATAGGTGAAGACCTTTTTTCTAAACTTTTAATACTATGATGATCACATATACATAATTACTTAATTTGGGAGAAGGGGCATACCTAATAGTGTTAAAGGATTATCTCTGAATCTGTGTTCAGAATTAACCCCTGGCATGCTTGGGGAAACAAATGTGTTGCCAAGGATACAAGCACAGTTAACACAATACAAGACAAGTTCCTGTACTATATTTCTATACAGATAACCAAAATTTTAATGTTGGTTGGCCTACCATAAATAATTAACCAATGTGCAAGATTAATTCTTTATAGAAATTAAAACTAAAACTCAAATCTCATTAATGAAGATAAAGTTATAAAACACTGGCATCAACTCTGGATTGAGAAACAGCAGCACTGATTTTTACCTTTTCATCCACTAAGGCATTGTAGATTTTATTTCTGATGTCATTGATGAAATTTCTTACAAGTTTTGTCATCTCTAGAACCTTAAGCAATAAACATGATTAATAACATAATAATTAATCAGAATGATATATTGGTGATTTATTGTCTAAAAATTAATTTTATAAATGTAATAAAATGTTTTAGATTATTTCTCTCAAGGAGGCACGACAGTCATCTGGAATTCAGAAAGTGTCTTGAAAAATTTTAATATATTTTTAATATTCTGCTTAGAAAATGAAGATAAGAAATCATAGAAGTTAAGAGAAAAGACTCTGGAGGAAAACTACATTATTTTAAATTCTTAATCCATCATTTATTAGCATAGGTCTTTGTGAAAGCTACTTAGCAAATTCAGATGCTAGATTTATTTTTATAAAAACAAATTCAGATGATAGATGTATTTTTATAAAATTAGAACTATAGCATAATTGTGCAATTATATCAGGAAAGTTGAAAAACTGTGAATATATTCACATAAATATGTTATAATTACTAGTCTAATTTAAAGTCATACATAATGTTTTAAGAAACATAATTACTCTACCATTTGGAATGCATGATTGTCAGGCTATCATTATTATATTTTTGCTCATCTTCAATCGTTCCGCTGCCTAAAATAATATATTAGCATTTTTCTTTTGCATCAATATATTAAAGTCAAGAAAATTTTATAAAATAAAATTAATTATGAATTATGTATATTCAAGTGATAACAAAATATTAATTAGATTAATAAATATGTTAGCACCTACTACAAAGTAATGATGTCCCCAACATTTTACTAGGCAGTAAGAGCCATACAGTGCTTCCATAGGAAAAAATTAGGAGCAGCTTAAATACTGCTCCTTAAAGATCATTGAAAATAAGCTCAAGTTCAATGTAGTTAAAACAATGTTTACAATATTTATCTCAAAGAAAATAATAAAATGTGTAAAAGTAGATAATCCCTCATGATGAAGGTTAATATAGAAAAGTGACAATTATACAGTGATGACAGAGGTTAGGGCTCTTCAAGTCAGTCAAATTAGTTTTATTACTCAAGAATCTTATCTTCCTCAGAAATTCTCATATAAGAAAATATAGGAAGTTTATCACAATGTTATTTTGTTAATGGAGAATTCAAAGCAATCCTGGATTTTTATCACTGATGCAATGAATAATGAACATACAAAAAACACTATTATTCAGGACTGGTATGATGGACCATATTCAAATTAGCAAACATCAGTAAAAATTGACATTGTTGCAATGTATATAATGGGATTTGATAACTAATATACGATGGAATTTTATATGTACAAATGTAAAACCTTATAAAAAAGTTCACTGTGATTTTGTCTGTGGTCATAACTGACACAAAAGAATAGAGAACACATTACACAAACTCCTTTTTGAATTCAAGAATTACATTTTCTTTACATCTTTATAGATATGCATACACAAATACCTATACATAAAATGAAGAGGAAATCTGCATTTAATACAACTAATTTTAATTGGACAACCAAGGGATTAAAACCAGAAGCCTCACCATACCTTGCCTTGCTTGCTCCCACCAACCTCTGGCGACCCAAGGATTACACACAGACTAACCACCCTACCGGTACCAGATAAATAGCTCATCAGCAGACCTCCAATACCTCCACTACCCAGCCACCACACACTCCAGGATACTCCCCGAATCCTGTGACCGAGAAGTGGCCACATGACACATCATAAGACACTTAATACAAGATTACCACACCATATTTGATAGGGTTCAATTATGGTTTGAACCATGGGAATACCTGCAAGGCACTTAGAGGCCACCCTAAAAGCCTCTATCCCCCTTGGAGAGCCTGGCAAACTACTGAGAATATCCTGCCCGCACGGCAGAGGCTGGCAAGCTATCCCTGGCTTACTTGATATGCCAAAACCATAAAATACAATGAGTCTCTTCCCCTGAACCTGAAAGAGCCACCAATAGGGCAACTTTAAGAACGATGAGGAAGGAGAGGCTGAGAAAATCTCAAAGCCGAACTAGGCTGCCAAAATGAAGAAAGACAAAAATGTCTGACTGTACTTTCAATGCACATACGCTGGATTGGATGCATCCATCAAGGCCCTGATGGCACAAGCAGGAAAGATCAAGTACGACATCATTGGTCTGACTGAGACGAGAAGGCATCAATCACACCATGCCCTTTTTGACACTGGAGAAGAACTGTTCTTCAGAGCATGCGACAAAAAAGCATGGGTGGTATTGTTGTCCTTGTCAAAACGAACTTGGCCATGAGAATTGATTCAATTCAATGTCTAACATCTCTAATCAGACACTTATGCTTGAAAAGATGTAGCTCACTGCTGGTAGTTTCTATCTTCATTGCCTACGCACCAACATCCAATTATGATGAAGGAGAAATTGAGAAGTTCTACATGGAGCTGGAGAAGTTCTATAAAGAAGACCACACCTTCTACAAGATAACTGTTGGTGATTTTAATGCGAAGATAGGACCAAGAAGATCAGCTGAAGAACTACACATCTGGACCCATGGCCTAGAACGGAACAAACAGGGTGAGAGACTGTCTGAGTTCATCATGTCGACCAAGACCATCCATGGTAACTCACAATTCCAGAAGGCCGATCTAAATGTTAGACGTAGGAGACTCCCAGTGAACGGTTCCACAATGAAATTGACCACATCATATTCAATTGACGGTTTTGTCTGACTGATGTTGCTATTGTCCCAAAATTCCAAATGGGATCAAACCACTATCTTCTTCGTGCAAAATTCTACTTCACAGAGCGAGGAGAAAGGGCTGCAAAGTTTAAGAGAACTCCCAGAACAACCACCAACTAGGAGCTATTTGGCATTACTGCAGCAACATGCGAAGATGCCGTCATTGACAACATTGACGAAGAATACAATCAAATAGTTCAGCATGCGAAGAATGCCAAGAGAGAGATAGCCACAAAAGGACACCTGTCTTTGAAAACTCTCGAGCTCATTCGCCAATATGGCTTGGCACAAGCCTCAGGCAATGACAAGCCGGTGTCCGAGTTTGCAAAGCAGTGCAGAGAAGCGAAAAAGGAATACCTCAAAGAGAGAAGGGCAGCCATGCTGGCAGATGCGGCAGAAGCCGAGAAGAGCATTTTCAATGTCCTCCTGTCCTTTGCCAACTACAAGACCAAGATGATTGCCCTTCGACGTCCTGAGGAATCTATCACATCTTCCAGAAGGTCAATGGAGAAGATTACCCATGATTTCTACTAGATCTCTTCGATAGCCATGTCCACCTGCCCACATACCAAATTGTGCAGGATGGATATGTCATTCCCAATGTTCTCCCTTCCGAAATCTGACACGCCATTTCATCAGTAAAGAAGCAAACAGCACCCAGCCTAGACAAGGTCAGGCCTGAACACCTAAAAAAACCTGGCCTCATTACTCATCAATACACTGGCTTGGCTCTTCACATGCTACCTGTCTGAATGCAAGGTTCCATCCCAATGAAAAACAATCAGGACTGTACTACTGTACAAGAAGGGAGATATATACAACATTGCCAACTATCGCCCTATCTGCCTGTTGTCTGTTGTCTACAAGTTGTTCACTATAGTTATCGCGAATAGGATTAGCAAAACACTAGATCAAGGACAACCATGTGAACAATCCGGTTTCTGAAAAGGATTCAGCACAATCGACCATATCCACACGATAACCAAGCTCATTGAGGTTTCTAGGGAGTTCAAGATGCCTCTCTGTCTAACAGTCACTGATTTAAAGAAGGCCTTTGATTCTGTTGAGACTGAAGCGGTCATTGAAGCCCTAGCAAAACAGGGTTTTCAAACTTAATACATCAGGATCCTCCGTGAGCTGTATTACGGATTCATTACCAGGATCTCCCCACTCTACAGGGAGGTGATCATTGACATCAACAGAGGGTTTCATCAGGGTGATACTATTTCACCGAAACTCTTCAGTGCCACCCTCAAGAACATCATGCTCTGACTGGAATGGGAAGGAATGGGAGTGAAGATAGACGGTCAGCAACTACACCACCTCCATTTCACTGATGACACCATTCTAATAACACCAAACATTAGCTAAGAGGCACAAAGGCTGGCCGACTTTGACGGTGAGTATGGAAAGGTTGGACTACAGCTAAATCTCATGAAGACACTGCTTATGAGAAACAGTCTCATTCCTGATGTTACATTTACCCTCAGTGGACAAACATCTCCGAATGCAACAGTTATGTGTAGCTAGGTCGAGAAGTCAACATGACAAATGATCTGGCATCTGAGTTGCACAGAAGGAAGAAAGCAGCTTAGAACGCCTTCAAGAGTGTCAAAGAAATAGCTAAGAGGACAAAGAACTTCCGGCTCCGCGCACATCTCTTCATTCCACTGTTCTTCTATAATTAACATATGCCTCAAAGACTTGGGCCCTAACATAACACTATGAGAATGCTATTTGAATCTCCCAAAGAGGAATCCAAAGAGCTATGCTTGGGGTATCACAGTTCACTCAAATGAGAGAGAGAATCTGGAGTTCCAACCTCTGTTGATGATCAAGAATCATGGATGTTGTCTCATTTGCCAAGGCATCAAAAATCAGATGGTGTGGACAGGTAATGAGATTTGGAGATGACCGCTGGACTAGAGCCATTACCAACTGTATTCCACTGGACGTCAAAAGATTGCTTGGCCGCCCACCTACGAGATGGTCAGACTTCTTCATCAAAACCCTGAACAATCAGTTTGAGCTCTTCTTGTTCCTAGAACAAGCAGACACCATTGGGCTACACTAGCACACGACAGGGACAAAGAGAGACATTACTGGCACGCACTTGTGCAAATCAATGATCAACCAGATGTCAAGTGATCAAGTGATCAATTTTAATTTCAAATATATGTAACTGATTATTTAGACTCTGTGCATTCTAGGTTCAAATCTTTATATATTATAAAAGTGAAATAATTATGGACATCTGTAAATTACTTGCTATCAATTTCTATTAACTGCACTAGATATTCGAAATATCAAATGTTTGCAATTTTTGTTCAAGCCTGTTATTTTATACTTTCTATGGAAAAAAGACTCTAAAATATAGTTTAGAAAGTTTTATTAGTGTAAAGTTTATGGTATCTCTATGGAAAGGTATTACATGTCCCCTTCACCAGCCAAGCGCCAAGATATGTTCTAGTTTGGTCTTCTCCACCCCACACCGCAAGCCCATAACACTGTTTGGTAATTTTATTGGGATATGTAATATTTTTGTATCATTAATTATAAATTATGATGCTATAGGACATTCTTTTACCTTGTAATGGTACTGCATATACTTTTAAATTCTATTCACTTCAATTAAATCTTATTAATCACCCTAAAATCTGACTAAAAATTTACTCCTACATCAAGATTTTAAAAGAAAATGAAGAGGTAAAATGAATAATTCTTTTTTTATTTCTTTGTTTTTGGAGCCACCTTTAGTGTGGATTCAGGACTTACTCCTGATTCTGACCTCAGGGAACACTACTGGAAGGCTTAGGGGACCATATGTGATTCTGGGGATCAAACTCCAGTTACTGCATGCATAGCATTTCACCCACTGTCCTATCATTCCAGCCTTTTGTCAGTATATAGTTTCAAGCATTCCACATTACATTTACTTCTACTACAGAAGTAATTTAGTAGTGCTACAAGATTAATATAGTTTCATTGGGCAACTTCTCTAAATTAATTTCCATGAATGATCTGAGATGAGTAATTCAATGAAATATGAGATTTCCAACAGTTGCTATAGAAATCTGGATGGTTATGGAGAGTTGAAGTGTGCAGAAAGTTAGGAGTATTGACTGGATTTCTTTTTAAACATGAAAACTTTCTCTCTTAATTCCCTATGAATTCCTTAGAGATTCCATCACAGTATACCTAATCTCTGGTAGTTATATCTTAGAACCCCGTCAAACTGTGAGGTTCTCAGATCAGTTCTCATCTTTGCTGGACCCAGTCAAGGTCCCAGAAAATAACCCTTAACATACATCTGCTGGCTAAATAAATTAAATAAATTAAAGGTGAAAGGTCTGTAGGGATAGCACAGAGGTAGGGTGTTTAACCAGGTCCAATTCCTCTGCCCCTCTCAGAGAGCCCGGCAAGCTACCGAGAGTATCTCGCCCACATGGCAAAGCCTGGCAAGCTACTCATGATATATTCGATATGCCAAACACAGTAACAAGAAGTCTCACAATGGAGATGGTACTGGGCCTGCTCAAGCAAATCAATGAACAATAGGAGGACAGTGCTATCATCAAAGGTGAAAGAACATATTGGTGGAGAGAAGAGGTACAGCTTACTAATAATTTTAAATAACATTGAAGAAAGTTATTGTCTCAAAGATAAATTTTCTTTAAAATGTCATCCTCTGTCCAAAAAAAATTATGATAGTGTAAGAATGTACTCAAGCACAATGCTTCAGAGAATGTTAATATTCATTGAATAATGTAGCCACTTATGTAGAGATGTGAACTGCAAAAAATATTTATATTTCTGAAGTTCAGTTTTTCAAGTCATTTACATAAGAAAGACATTCATATTTATTGATTTTTCAGATTTGTCAGGAAGAAGTAGGGGAAGCAGAATTCTCAACTGTGGCACTTGTGCTGTCTTATAGACTGTTTTAAGGCAGGACTATAAACATGCTATAATCTAAAGTTATCCAAACCCTACAAATTAGTTTAGCTGCATGTAGAGGTTTTTGCATTGATTAATAAGGATGATGTATTTTTAAAACACATGTTTAATATTTTATTTCATGGAATACACAATTAAATTATTTGCTGAATAGACTTAATTAACTCCTTGGCTTTCAGATATCATTTTCACCAAGCTATTTATATTCTAAGTTATTGGCCTTAATCTGAATAAAATTTGTTGCTTTCAAAGGTAATTTTATTGCTTTACACAGTCCCTTGTGCTCAGTCCTAAATATGACCACTTAATAATAGCTGCTTTCTTAAGATTTCCCAAATTGAATGCTCACACTGGCATACATACTCTGTGTATTTAGATTTATTGTGAGCATTGTGATTTACCTAAATTTATCTCCCAAGACTGCTGTATTTTTCCCATGTTAACAATCTGCTACAGTTGTTTTCTCTCACGTACCTGTGTAAATTTTTTATAAACATTAGTTCCTTGCCTTAAACCTTAGCTGGGGTGTAATTAGTCATGCAATTATGATCTTTTATTGCATTAATATTTTTAAAAATTAACTAACACTCATGAAAAAAGTATTGTTTATGTCAGGGGAGAGGTCTTAATTACAGGATTACTTACATGAAACGGAAAAAGCAAACAAGCCCACAACTGTGTTCTTGAGATTTGTCCGACTAAAATGTTTTCTAAGTCTCTCAATTCTCTACAATGATATGTCCAAAATAGTTATTTCTACCACAAGAGAATTGCACAGTTGTTTTCATTTTGTTGTACCTACTCAGTGACTGTGGGGAAATTATTTAGCTGATATAAACAGTAGTTTTATTATCTAGAACTTAAAGTTATGGTAAGAATTGTCCTGTAATCATATGCAAACCAATAAGCACATTATATGCAGTAAACACAGTATTTTGACATTGGTATTTAAGTTGAGTATTTTAAATTTTACTTTGCATATTTATATAATGCATATGAAGTTCTTATATAATTCATTGTGGGAAACAATGCTTGAAATTAAATGCTTCTAGCTGGTGATATCAGGGCAATTATATTATGATACAAAAGCAATTTTAAAACAATACATTACACTAAAGCCAAAATTTTATTATCTCCAGTAAAACTAAGATGGATAAAATTTAGGAACCATATCAAGTCAATAAATAACAAATAAATAACAGTGAAAATAGCAAATGTGCACTTTCTATCCATAAACTCTTTGTATTTCAGCTGATTTTGTTATTATTCTCTGTGCTAATAACTGTGAATCCTGATAAATATACTCCTTAATGTTTATATAGAGTGACCCTTACAAAGTAAAATAAACATAAATTGCTTTCAGTAAATTAATAGTCATCAGAGTTAGTCATGGTGCAAATGTTTTATTATGCAAGCTAGCTAGCCATCTTAAAATTACATATTAAATTAACCCAAAACATTATAATGGAAAAATATTAAATATAACCACTGTTTTAAACTATTAACAGATTTTATGAGTATCTGTTATTTAATTTCCTGCCCTAATCTAATTTTTAAACTCTAGAAATAATTCTTAGATTTAAAATACTTTCATTATAAAGCTAAATACCAGGAAAAAAATGAATCAAAATAGGGAACCCATAAGTAGTTTCATTTTCACTTATTTCTGCTATTTTTCAGGGTAAATGCTAGGAAAATATAAAATAACTGTTTTTATTAATAACATATAATAATGTCAATTAAAAACACATATGAGTGCTTGAAAAACATAAAATGACTATTTATTAAGAGCATATAATGATGTTGATTTTAAAAAAATGAATGCTTTTAGTAATAAAAATAAGCCCTATTCTCATCGTTTTGTGCTCAAATACAAATACATTTATTCTCAAATACAGTAGGTACATGCATTCATCTTACTATTCATTTTGTATATCTTCAGCAAAGATTTTTCTCTTCTTGTGTGTGCAATTTTTTAATATTTACACTTTTCATAGGGCTGTCTTTTCTTAAAGTAAAAGTAGCAAGCTTGCCCTCTGTATGTGAAAACAAATAAGTTATGTAATGCTTTAATTTAAATTCATTAGAATCATTTAGACAGCCAATGACAATTTTTGAAGCATAAGTGAAAGTCTAAATAATAGCTTGCACAAAGTCACATGATACAGCTATATGCACAATTTCAGACATCAGTTACTAATTACAAAAGTCTATTTTCATTAAACATGCAACAAATATGTGACTAGAAAATCAACTCTTCAGTTTGTTTTCTGGATATCAGAACTATATTCCTAAACTGTCATCTTTTGAAGATTTCAATCAACAACTCTTTAGATGAAAGTTTCCCACTAATAATAAGAAAGAGAAATATGGATCATTTTCTTTTTTTCATGAAACAATTTAGTAAAAAAATGCAAATTAAATAAATAATTGAATTATAAGTAAGTAGATATTGAATACTTCAAAAAGGGAAATGTAGCAATGCAATGAAGAATTATGAAAGAAGGTATTTATAAGTTTACAGTTAGTGGAGAACCCTGTTAATGTAGTATTATTTGAAATTAAACTTAAATGTCAATGCATTGAGTACTTCAATTCAAACCTTATTTGAAAAGCAGAAGCACGAAGGTAAATGTAAAGAAATGCTGATTTACTTATTATTGCAGATATATTGATAAAAGAAAAATGAGACATTTTAGCATTCAAACTAAAGCCATTGCTGTTTAAAACCACAAAACAACAACAAAAAAAAACTATTTGGAAGACGAAAACATCAAGGATATTTAGTAACTTTGATATTTGACGCAGAGGGTGGGCAAAGGGTACAGTGAAGTATGGCCACTCATTCCTTAAGCTATCTCCCTATGCCCCCAAAACATGTTTAAGATAAAAAGAAGAACATAGATACTTTTTAGAGAGGGATTAAGTTGAGAAAAACATAGGGTACAAAGTAAAATCTGATTTACTAGAGAAGAGGCCCATACAAAAAATTATTTGATAGGAAGAGAAAATAACTCAGATGAATGGTTATAGAATCTTAAGCAGTTAATTAATTATAGGAAAACTGTAAGTGAAGAAAATTATGAACTTTCACATAAATATAGATTAATGTGTGTTTGAAAAGAGTAGTGACGCCTATTCAAGTTATCCATAAAAGTAGAAAGGAAGGATGGATTTTAGTGTGTATGAATTTGTAAGGCTTAAAGTATTACTGGGGGCAGGACTCAAGCTAGAGCACAGCAGGTAGAGTGTTTGCCTTGCACACGGCCAACCATGGTTCGATTCCCAGTATCCCACATGGTCCCCCAAGCACTGCCAGGAGTAGTTCCTGAGTTCAGAGCACGGTTACCCTGTGCATTGTGTGGTGTGACCCAAAATGATAAAAAATAAATAAATAAAAAAAGCAGTAACACTGTTAAACCAATTTGTATATCCAAATATATAAAAATACTTTGAAGAAGAAGAAGAAGAAGAAGAAGAAGAAGAAGAAGAAGAAGAAGAAGAAGAAGAAGAAGAAGAACAACAACAACAACAACAACAACAACAACAACAACAACAACAACAACAACTGCGTTCGGAGAGATTGTACAGGGACTACTTATTTGCCTTGCATGCAGCAAGTTAGGGGTCCCTCCTCAGCATTCCTTATGGTCCCTTGAGCATCACCAGGAGTAATTCTTGAATTCAAAACCAGGAATAAGCCCTGAGCTTCACTGAATGTGTACCCAAACAAAACAAAGAAAGAATGACTAATATATTCAAATATTACAATATTTTGATCTGATGTTTAGTCATTCCTATTTTATTTTTGAAATGTATAAATATCTGAAGATTAAGTGTATGGCTATGTAAAGTTACAAGTGGAATCAAAGGTTTACTCTTAAGACTCAAAATGGTTTTTCAAATTTAGAGGTATAAATATTGACAATTGCCTGTATTGATTTTTGCATGTGTGTAATATATTAAGCAAAGAGAAAAAAAATCATCATTGAATATTATAAAAGTTAAATGTGTGATGATGTGACAAGAAATGTGCTAATTTTTTCTGTAAAATTTTTAATTTAGCATATAATCCTAATAAAATATAACAAAATATTTGGTGCTAAATTTTAAAGTAAACCTTTTAGTGAAAATTTACTTTCAATTTATTCTTAGTAAATAAATTCCAAGTGGTTCATCTTGTTAATTTGTCACATCCAATTATAGATATTGCCAATGCATTTTTGAAATTGTGTGCATTTGTAAATTCTGAAATCATGTTTGTAGGACTGTATATGTATACTTGAAATGTAAAAATTTACAGTAGTTCAGTTATTAATTTAGAAGTTTTCCTGATAGCTTGACTAATATATATTGTATAATAATCATAAACATGTTGATCACAATATTGAAATGAATTAGCAAAGAGATTTAAAGCTTCATATTGAAAATAAATTTACACATGAACACTGTAATTATGCCTATATCCACTTTAAGAAGTGTTACTAAGAGGCAATATCCAGCACTATTCTATATGGCAGACACCTTTAGATTTATTATGAGATTCTTCACTTGCATCGTATTGGCATCTGCTGATACATATATAATTAATTCTGTGATTTCAGTAAAATAGCTTGAGGGAAACAATTCACAAACTAAACAGTGCAGTAAAATATGTTCTATAAATATCAAAGACATCAGTTAAACTCAAATGACAAATAAATAAGTCTTTTCCATAATTGACTACATAATAAGTTTATATTTTTGAGATAACAGTTGTTAAAAATAGCTATATTCTTTTGTGTGATTGCTTAAAGTTGCAGTGAATTAAAATACGTTAAATCACAAGAAAAGTTCTTACTCAAAAAGAGAAAGACAAGTGATATACAAACTTCTCTGGTTTAATATCTTTAAAAGGCCCTCCCGTTGATCGTCGATTTGCTCGAGCGGGCCCAGTAACGTCTCCATTGGAGACTTTGTTGTTACTGTGTCTGGCATATCGAATACTCTCGGTAGCTTGCCGGGCTCTCCGAGAGGGGCGGAGGAATCGAACTCGGGTCGGCCATGTTGGCCGCTTGTAAGGCAAACGCCCTACCCGCTGTGCTATCGCTCCAGCCCGATATCTTTAGGGGAATCAAATTAAATTGGATATAAAAGTAGTATAAGTTAATGAAAGCATTGGAAATTTTAAAATTCACAAGAAATGGTAATTATTTTTAAAATTATATGGTATTATACATAAAATATATAACATATGTATTTACGATATGCTGTTTGAATATTAGAAAACAATTTTTAAAATAGACAAACTTTAGTAACACATCTTTCTTCTAAAATTTCAGGTTAAGAATTGCATTTATTTCAGAAATAAATCACAAGATGTGTGTGTATATAAGACATACATTAGGTTCTGGAATTCACATCATGTTCTTCATAGCAAAAGCACAAAGGAGACCATAAATTATATAAGACTCTCAAAAATAAAGACTTGATTCTAATACATGTATTAATATTGACAATAAAACAAAAAGAAACCCTTTATTGTACTGGGGTCACACCCAGAGGTATTCAGGGATTACACCTGGTTCTGTGCTGAGGGCTCTCTCTTGGCTGGACTAAGGGGTCATAGGGGTTCCGCAGATCAAATCCAGGGCAGCCTTCTTCAAGGAAAACATCTTAGCTGCTATACTGTCTCTCTATCCCCCACCCTCAGATCCCTGTTATTTACTATAGCTATTTTATTTGAACACTGCAGAAATAAATTCTGTAAGTAAATCAACCAGGTTAATTTTCTAATTGCGATTATTTTCTGAGACTTGTGCTTTACTCACTTCATAACAATTAAAGAAAACTTTCTATCCTAAGAACATGATTTAGGGCAGTATAGTTCAAATGCCCATTTTGGTAGATACCTAGAACGTGCTTAGGACCCTTTGCTAAAACATGTCCATATCAAAATAAGATGGAGGTAAAATAATCAAATCGTTAAAAACCTACTAAATCTATATAAGCAAGGATAACACAGGCAAATGATCTAAAAAACTCTTTCAAAATGCTTAAAATTAACCAAAAGCATGGAACAGTTCAAGCATTTACTCTAGAATAAAAAAAATGAATTTTATAATAAAGAGTGAGCTTTGTTGTTTTCGTGATGTTTATTTCCAGCCTTCTTTTTATAGCTCAGTTGTACCATAACAACAAAAAAATAATAATCATATGTCTAAAAACCAGCAGCTTAGAACTCTCTCTGGGAAGCGTTGTGCAGGGCAGAACTGAACATCTTTAAAAAGGCACATAACCAGAGTAAAGTCAATATGTGATCTATATGACTGCTTTCTGCAAATGTCTCTTTCACAGGCCTTGCTTTCATTTGACCTGAAACAGCTTGAGCACTGAGAACAACACCGCATCCCTGTGGCTTGTCAAACAAATCAGTGATTATTGTTAAACATTGCAGTTGACTGTGGTATTGCAGTTAGAACAAATAAATAGTTCCTCAAAAATGTAAAGGGAAAACCTGACATGTCATATGACTAGCAGTTTTGTTAAGTTCTCACATATCCTGTGGAACTAAGAGGCTCTACGTCAGTGTAAGACTGTGTAAATATACTCTAAGTATAAACATTTGGAATATCTGTGGCTCTGTGTACAAAACAAGTGAAAACCGTAACAACAAAAATTAAGAAATTTCGGAAGAAATTTCAGATGCCAGATCATTGGAAGAATGTCCCCAATGCACACATAATACCGAAGTCCCCGTTTTAAAACTTTGAATGAAGTATCAGCCAGCCTTATACTGATTCCTGTTGTAACAGCAACAATTATACCCTTATACAAGGCAAAACATTGTTCAATGTAGATATTCAGTTCAAGAAAATATCTAAGCAACACCAATGAGTATAAATCTTAATTTCATAAAGACAAGTTTCTGGACTTTTCATATTTTGCTATTTATCTAATTTTGAAATAAACTATGTATCTGTGTTGAAATGATATTGAAATACAAAGCTTTCCCCTGTGTAGAGAAAGAAAATTATCAATAAAGCACTCTTTAAAAAAGAAATCTGAAAGGTAAACATATGGGAATAAAACACAACTAGAAGTAACTTTGTAAATAATGGTTCTTTAATAGAAATTTAGGGGCTGGAGCTATAGCACAGAAGGTAGGCCATTCATTTGCCTTGCACACAGCCAACTCGGGTTTCCATATGGTCCCCCAAGCACGTCCAGGAGTAACTACTGAGTTTAGAGCCAGAAGTAACCCTGTGCATCTCCGGGTATGACCCAAAAAAGCAAATAAATAAATAAATAAATATTTTAAAATATAAAAATGTCCTAAATAAGTGGTACTTTCAAAGAAGTGAAGAAAACTGTTTTTAAAGAAATAATGTTTCTCTTATTTCTATTCTATTCCTTGTATCTCAGAAACAGAATAAGATAGTAAAAGAGACTAAATGTACTGAAATTTTGCGATTTATGTTCTGGCAATCAGAAAGGCATTCGTGTACATATCTTGCATGCAGCCGATGCCAGTTCCATTGATAATGCAATTTCACTGAGCATCACCAGGGGCAGCCTGGAAGGGCATGAGTCTCTCCACACAGAAGCATCTGAGTAGCCCTGCATCTACTAGTCAGTCATTCTAATGAGCAGCATGAAGGGTCCTTAGACCTCCTAGGCACTGCTTTGGAGACACCCTTTTCTCCATAAATTTTGCAATTAAGGATACAAAAACAGGGGCCAGAGCAATAGTGCAGCTGGTAGGGTGTTTGGCTTGCACGTGGCTGACCCGGGTTTGATCCCTGGCATCCCATATGGCTGCCCCAGCACAGCTAGAAGTAATTCCTGAGTGCAGAGCCAGGAGTAACCGATGAGCATCTCTGGGTGTGACCCTAAAAAGCAAGAAAGAGAGAGAGAGATAATACAAAAACAAATAAACAAATTAAAAATTTGCTTGGAGCACTTCCCAGAAGGTTAGGTAAATCAGAGCACTAGTAGAGAGATCCATAGATATTAATGGGAATAAACACTAAAAATAAAACAAGTGAATGAAATGTCAACATAGCATCAGCCTATCCATATTTTGATCACTAGTAAGATATTTTGATCACTAGTATCCATATTTTGATCACTATCCATATTTTGATCTTTAGTAAGAAAAAAAGAATTAAAAAAGAGAATTTGAAGAATTAAATAATTGCCAAATTTGATTGAAAATGGCAATGTATGTTTTCATGATGATCATTGACATCATGTTGGTTAAACTTAGATATATCAGTCCCTACAACCATTTTTCTTCAAACTGTCAGCAACTAAAAGCAAGGAGGAAATCTTGAGAGCAAAGAAAAAGATTATTAATTGATTATGATTAATATTTAGTGATTAAGAGGTAACTTACTGCTGTAACTATGTAAGAGAAATGGAATGACATGGTATAACCCCAAAGACAACATGCTATCAAAAATAATGTATGTGCAATGAAACTATTTTTTGAGCAGTAAGAATAAAATGAAGATACCATATTAAATCAGAAAAGCTGTTTCTTATTAATAGGGATTCTTAAAGTGCTGTATACTTTTCTAGAAGAATTCTTAGAACCCCAGGCTGTGAGATTTAGATTTGCTTTATTATAGCAAGTGAACAAGTGATTTAGATCAAAACCTCAATCACAAGAGAAAAAGCATGGTTGAATATGGTATGTTCTCAAACATAATGTCTTAATAGTCACACACCATAGCGATATCAAGAATTATAAAAATATTATAACAATATGCATAAGGTACTTCCCATCAAGAATGTTTTTTCAGGGTGAGAGCTAGTACAGTTGTTGTCTTGCATGTAGCAGACCAGGGTTTGTTCCCTGAATTTGTTTCTCAAATTCCCTGAACATAGCTAATATGAACCAAGTTTTCAAAATCAAGAAGTGGAAGAAAGACAGAATGAAAGCATGTCCAAGTACGGTGTTCAGAATTTTTAATTAAGAGCCAGCATTTTGGACCCGAACCCTCCCAGCATCCCCCGACCTCCATCTATCCCTCTGAGATCTGCTCAAGGGCCGGATTCCATCCATGGTGTATTGCTTTCTCCTTTCCTCAGTTAGTAAGGTAAAGGTAAAGGCCCTCCCGTTGATCGTCGATTTGCTCGAGCGGGCCCAGTAACGTCTCCATTGGAGACTTTGTTGTTACTGTATCTGGCATATCGAATACTCTCGGTAGCTTGCCGGGCTCTCCGAGAGGGGCGGAGGAATCGAACTCGGGTCGGCCATGTTGGCCGCTTGTAAGGCGAACGCCCTACCCGCTGTGCTATCGCTCCAGCCCTCAGTTAGTAATCCATTCAAACAATCATAGTAAATTTACTTCTTATAATGTTTCTAGTCATTTTGATGAACACAGTAAGAGATATATTAAGCTTAAAGATTGGATCCTCCTGGGGACATCTCACTATATATTTCAGAACACAGTTCTCAGGCCAGGTTAGTCTTTCCCAGGCCAGGTTAGTCTTTCCTAACCCAGAAGTGTCCTTATTCAGTTACTTCTTTTTGAGTCATGACAGGGTCTATTCCATGACCGTGCTCCTAACCTATTATCCTTATGGTGTTTAACTTGTCTCCTTCCGATGCCAAGGTAGCTTAAATTTTGCTCTGGGTCCATCCAGTCCCTTTGTCAGGACCCTGATTTTGCAGTGCTAGGAATTAAGGGCAACTGAGGCTTAAGTCAAGTAAATATGTATGCCCAGGAATAAGTATTATTTTGAAGTCATTTAACTCCCATGTTACAATGCATAGTGTGAACTGTCTTCCTGTTTCTATACAAAAAGGACGTTGCTAAATAAGCCATGCAAATGAAATAAAAGAAAGAGAAAAGTAATATAGAATTATTAGTGCTTGACGGAATCGGCGTGCCTCAGGGGCACTGTTTTGGAAGTAACTCAATAAATCTTAAGCTCCCTGAGGAAGGATCAAGGACAACACAATAGTGTCCATTGAACCCAATAGGTTTCATTATATAAACATTATTAATAGAATCACTTACTAAATAGATGAACTCAATCTCTAGATATCCAACTTTAGTGAAGGAAATCAATATTACATGACTCAAAGGATTTTTTTTCTAAACAATAGAATAATTTTTCTGAGATGACCAGAAATAGCAGCTTCTCTAACTTCAACCATTCAATAACATTTAAATAGGTACTTGAAAGCTGACATACAGAGACTTGGGACAAAATTCAATCAAATTATTTATTATAGGGAAGGAAATATGAAAATTCATTGTAAATGGAACTCTTAATACATTTTTTCCTAAAAATTATATTGAATGAAGTGGATATCAACATGTAGAATAGTGAAAATACACACTTTCTTTCTCCACCTGTCCACACGAAACAACTCAAAAGGAAGAATGAAACTGTCTGACAATATGGCAACAGGAGAAAACATTAGTGCAAATAGTATTATGTGATTTTATATTTAGTGTGTTTGTTTTTATGGTCAAATCAGGCCCCTGACACTGCTGAGGAGACCTAATTTTGTCAAATAAAATGCGGGTCTCACTACATGAAAAATATTTTTTCTGTTATTAAAATATCTCTCCAATCTGAAATAATTTTGAATTTAGATAAAACATGGATATCTCAGTGGTGACACTAAAATTTTGAGTAAGAAAAGGTAAAGATAAATTGAATTTTAGTAAAATTTATAAATTTTGTTTTAACAGACCCCATAATGAAAGTACAACATCAAAACACAGAAAGAGGGTTAAAGAGATAGTGCTGCAGGTAAGGTGCTTACCTTGTATGTGCTGTCCTGGGCTCAATCTCCAACATCTCATATGATTTCTGATGCCAGAACCAGAGTAATGGCAGAATCACTCTTGGGTGTAAGCCCCTAACCAATCTGAAATATAGAATGGGAAAAATAATTACAGATATTTTATCTAGAAGATCTGTATAGAGTAATCACATTTCAGTGATAATAATTCAGTTAGATCATGGTCAAGGGCTGTGAGTAGACACTTCTCTCAAGAAAATTTTCAAATAGAAAATAAATTTTATTATGCTTGACAGTGTAGCCATCAAATAAATGTATAGCAAAACTCCAATGAGATAACTACCACCCAGTAGGAGGCTACAATGAAGAAAAACAGAAAAAATGAGAGTGTCACTGAAAAGGCAAATAGAGGAATCAGTGATTGCCAGCACAGTTTTTTGTTGTTGGTATTGGTAGTGATGATACAATAAAATATTTCTAAAATTGAATTGTGCTAATGGTTGGACAACTCTGTTAATATGCTAAAACCATTCAATGTTATCCTCTAATATGATAATTGCAGCACATGAATTATTTTCTAAAACTCTTTTAAGGCTTTTACTAAATGCACATATATACAAGTGAATTAAATTAAAGTTGGGTTAAGTATGTTAGTCCAATTCCCAAGAGCAAATGTTCAGATAAGACTGTGTGAACTAAGTAATTTAACTGCAGAATACTATTTTAAACTAATACACACTGAACTCTTTTAGGAAGACATTTTATTCAAAAAAAAAAGTACAAAAATAAATGGGGTTTTATTTTTAAAATACCCTGGAGCATGAAAACTTTGATCCAGATTTTAAAAAAAATTTGTTTATACCATTGTCTCAGATCTGAGTTTAAACCATTGTATGTGTTTCAGGAGATCTAATTTGTTACTCTTGAAATCAATTTTTTACATTAAACTTGCTAGCAAAGTACCTTTGTATCTTTCCACCCACGTCCATTCTACCTTTTGTGCACTGTGCACCCCTACTCTCTCATTCTGACACCCTCAGTTCTGTCGATTGAGTGTAGGCATTAGTTTAGATTCCTTATTGTCTTCCCTTGCTATCTTCTCTTTATAGCTTTCATTCAAATGAAACCATCCAATACTTGCCTTTCCAATTAGATATTAAAACATTTATAATCAATTATACTAATAATTTGCTTCCTAACCCCAGATAACCTTTTAAAACTAGAATATTGAGGTTAAGCAGAAAACTTAAAAAGTAAAGTCAAGTAAATATGAAAAATTGCATCACTTATTCATACCAAAAGTATTTGATAAGTGGATTATATAAATTGAATTTATTATAATTGCACCTTTGGCATCAAATGTGAAAAATTTAACATCCATAACAATTAAATACTTAGTACAAAACTTTTAAAGCCAAGAAAGTAATATTATGAACATAAATATTGTAATTATATTATATGCCACTCAGAAAATTGAGAATGAGGATAACTAATTACATTCATAGAGGCAGAGTGTCAGAAAAACTAACCAAAACTTCAGAGATAGTTCCTATCAAGAAGTGTTAACAGTGAATCACAGAGAATGGCCCACATCCAAAAGAACAAAAGCAACCAGTGCTGGCACGGATGTGGCGAGAAAGGGACCCTCCTTCACTGCTGGTGGGAATGCCTACTGGTTCAGCCCTTGTGGAATACAGTGTGGATGATCTAAAAAAACTAGAAATTGAACTGCCATTTGACCCAGCAATACCACTTCTGGAAATATACCCCGGAGAGGCAAAAAATAGTATAGTTGAAGGGACATCTGCAGTTGTCTGTTCATTGCAGCACTGTTTACAGTAGCTAGAATCTGGAAAAAACCTGAGTGCCCAAGAACAGATGACTGGTTAAAGAAACTTTGGTACATCTACACAATGGAATACTATGTATCTGTCAGAAAGGATGAAGTCATGAAATTTACATACAAGTGGTACTACATGGAAAGTATCATGAGCGAAATGAGTCAGAAAGAGAGGGATAGAAAGAGACATAGAAAGATTGCATTCATCTGGGGAACATAAAGTAACAAAATAGGAGACTAACACCCAAGAATAGCTGAAATAAATACCAGGAGGTTTACTCCATGGCTTGGAGGCCAGCTTCACACTCTAGGGGTAAAGGCAGCCCAGATGTAGAAGGGAGCACCAAATGGGGGGTATTGAGAGGATCCCCCAGAATGGGAGAAGCATGCTGAGACTAGACTCTAGACCGAACATGTTGCCACTTGATGACTCTTTTGCAGGCCACCGCACCCAAAAGAAGAGAGAGAATAAAAGGGAGAGCCATGCCACAGAGGCAGGGTGGGATGGGGGGCTGAGGTGGGTGGGAGGGGTACTTGGATCAGTGGTAGTGTAAAATGGGCACTGGTGGAGGGATGGGTACTTGATCATTGTACAACGAAAACCCAAGCACAAAACTTTGTAAGTCTACAACTACACCTCATGGTGTTTCACTAATAAAAAAAAAATTAACGAACTATTTATGATTTGACCTCAACTAATATTTCTTCAAATTTATCTTTGTATTGCCTTTGTGAAGAAATTAAATGCATACAATACAGAAAATAAAGATAGTGAAGGTATACTAGTTAGCTTAATGATCTTACTCTTTAAGGGTTGGAATTCCACCAAGTTACAATTCAATAAATAAAATCAGTATTTTTGTTTTTTTAATAATATTCAAGTATATTTACTCATGTTTATTTTTTTGTGTTTGATTCTTTCTGTCATTCTCATGTCATTCTATTTTTTTTAATTTTGTTGTACTGTGACTTCAAATATCTTCTAATTGCACAAATGTAATTCCATTTTGCTTGTTGATACGTATTACCTTCTACCTCTTTCATTCCCTCTATTGTAACAGAAGATAGAGCTATGTAAAAGAAACACAATCATAGTTTGTAGTGTGAGATTTTTGTTTCTCTTAGAGTAATAGGCTGCTGAGGTGGGGGGAGGGAAACTAGCAACACTGCTGATGGGAAATGAACACAGGTGAAAGGATGGGTCTTGGAACATTATATAACTAAAACTCAATCATGAACAACCTTGAAACTTTGTATCACATTGTGATTCAATAAAATTTATTTAAATTTTTGAAAAACTAGACTAATGTTCTTTAGTGTATTCATAATTTTTGAGTATCAATATAAATTCTTAAAACTATTATGTAAAGACGTGTTATGCATGAGGTAAGGGTGTTTTATTTTCTACTAAATAATTTTATGGCATGTACATGTTTATTTTTAAAATAACTGCTTTGGAGGATTTTTGGTTGGGGAACTTTCCAAGAGATGCTCAAAAAGTCCAGGATTCACTTGGTTCCCTTTCAGAAATTCTTGGTCAACTGTATCTTCCATTCAATATGAGGGCTTGAGGATGTGCTTCTTCTCAAAGTGTGCAGTTCCAGATAAGCCTTAGCATTGCAATATTGTTTGTGTGCCTAGAGAACACTCCAAATCTTATGATCCACCAAAACTATATGTGGTGTTGGTGAATTGTTCTAGAATTGAACACACACAAGTCTCTAACCCCATAATTATCTTGCCCCTAAGAGATTTTTAACTAAGACACACTTGTATCCGGCAAAAATATAAAAGTAACATGAATGTAAAAATATAGTAAAACCCTACATATCAACTGCTTGCTGGTAATCTGAAGTGACATGCATAAATATAATGAGAAACATGATTCATCCTCAGAAATCACTTTCAAAATAGCTGTATATCTAGGTGGAACAAGCTGCCTTATTATAGATTGCACTATAGCAACGGCCTCCCATTGTTCATCGATTCTCTCGAACGGGCTCCAGTAATATCTCCATTGTGAGACTTGTTATTACTGTTTTTGGCATATTGAATACGTCACAGGGAGTTTGCCAGGCTCTAATTTGTGTGTGGGACACTCTCAGTAGCTTGCTGGGCTCTCCGAGAGGGACAAATGAATCAAACCCAGTTTGACTGCATGCAAGGCAAACACCCTACCTGTTGTGCTATTGCTCCAGCCCCCTACTATAGATACTAATATATATTTGTTCTATCTAGTTGACTACATTTATCAAATACTCCTCCTAGTTATCCTTTGCAAATAATTCACTAACTGAGCAAAATAAAAGAAAGAGAAATATAAAGCTATTTCATTACAATCTTAAGCTATTGGATTTGTACCTGATCTCTAATAATTAGTGATTTTCAGAACTAAATTCATAAAAAACATTTATTATCTTATATAAATTTAATATAATGAACCAATGAGTGAAATATATAATTGTAATATATATTATATAAATGTATTTTAAATATTTATATAAATTGGAAACCTATTATGGAAACTAAATATAAAAACAAATTTAGTTTTGCATTATATGAATTTCTGCTATACTTTTCAACTATCCATAATTATTTCAAGTTGTAACCATGTATCCTTTGATTCCATGTAGTGCTACTTCCTTTACTGAAATCAGGAATAAGAATGATAAATATTAACTTTTTGTAGAACAATGAACGCTGATTCTTAGACTTCTAAAAGTAGTAACATACTATCTCTGACACAGTCTCTGATGCAAAGCAATTGATGAATATTATACATCATTTTATTATGATTACTATTTATTTTTGAATTATATTATATAATTCTTGAAAGTATATTAATATTACAGTAATTTCTAATTCTTAAAATTCAAGTGCAATATTTTATTTTTCAAATAGTATATAATTTCTGTTATGTTAAGCCAAAAGTGTAAACTTCCCTTGTGGAAAAAATTTATTTTTCAGCTACTCAGTGGCTTTAAAAATGAGATTTGAGAGGAAGAAGTTAAATGTGTGTAAGTTTAGAAAGGGTCTTATTTTTATCTGTAATTATCAACTAACAACTTAGTTTGCCACAGATTTTTGGTATTAGCAGAAGATGTGTGATTCCTTGGTCAAGTAGTTCTGTCAGTAGCACCAAAAATATATTCATCATTTGTTCTAAGACCAGTTTTTTTTATATGATCTAGGCTTTGCATCACATGCATGTACAAACAGATCATGCTACAGAAGAACCCTAAGTTTATGTGAATTGAAACTTATTTTTACAGACTAAGCATTACTGATAGATTTCTGTTTGGTTGGATTTTTCATTTGTTTGGGGGATCATGGGGAGGGGCACACTTGACAGTGCTCAAGGCTTACTTCTGGCCCTGCAATCAGGGATCACTTCTGGCTGATTCTTGCTAGTATTTGGAGTGCATGGGATGGAATCTGGGTTAGCCACATGCTTAGCACTGTTAAAACTTCTAGATTTTTTTTACAAACTACAAGTTTAGTCAGATATTATCTTATGGAAACTGGAAGAAACTACAATGTCAGCATTATCTTGGAACAATTGTATGAACTTAAATGTTCACAGAGAAATTTCAATATTATCAGGAGATATTAATTTTTGCATATAACAGTGGATTAATTTTACAACAGATGAGCCCACGTTAGAAAAACCCCATCAATTCTTAATGAAAAACAAAGAAATCTAATATTTTCCTTGGATGAAATGATTTCTTTGTTATATAATAATTAAACAAATGTGTTCACTGCTCAATAGAAAGACACAGTCTTCAATTTTAAAGTATTTACTATGAAAATCAATTTTAAAAATCTGCTACATTATTAATACTATATAAGATGCAGATGTCAACAGATTAAAAAATATTGCTCATTGATCATTGAGAAACTATTCCCAACAATATGAATTGCAAAGGCATAATGTTGATATTGTTGAATTTAACAACATATATCCCTATAGGATATTTGAGGTACAACATGATTTTATCACAACTTTGTTGATTTAGGACTAACTGTGGAAACAACTCCATTAAACAAGGGGAAGGATAACCGAATGATTTTTTTTTAATTTGTCAATTTCTGTAAGTAGTTATTAATGGAGGAATTTGAAATACTGATGAGAAGACAGGTTGAGGGAAGAAACCAGAAATGGACACAGACTAAGATGATCATAACAGAAAGATAGCAAAGGTGATTTTAAACAAATCTGAGTTTTTAAGTTGGATCTAATCATTTTCAGAGAAATGATTCAGAGCAAGAAAATGAGACTATAATTTCTCTCAGATTCACTGCTGACAAGTGACCAATACTGAGAGAAATTATGACGTGACTCTGGGAAAAGATTTTTATCCCTAATGGTCTGTATATTCTCTTTATCTAAGGCATCCTTGTTGATAATCTGGCGAAAACAAGTTAGAAAACATTCTTTGATGACTCAATTTACAGGTAGTCAATCACAGCTATCATTTTACATTATATTTATGTTTTTCTTCTTCACATGTCTAAAGACAATTACTACCAATTACTTGAATAAGGCAAAAAAATGACTAAATGACATGCTTTTCATGTATGTGGACGTAAATTT
Organism: Sorex fumeus; assembly: GCF_029834395.1. Lineage (NCBI taxonomy): Eukaryota > Metazoa > Chordata > Mammalia > Eulipotyphla > Soricidae > Sorex > Sorex fumeus. The sequence goes on from NW_026606065.1 coordinate 39,775,263, forward strand.
AGATGGTGTAATGCTAAACCAGCATCTTGTGTGTGATAAAACAGATTAGAGCTATCCGTTCAGTCATTTCACAGCTTTAGACACTCCTTTGTGAAATGTGAATATGAGAAGAATTCATTTCTCAAAATGAGATCCTGAATACAGTCATCCGTGAATGGATTTGAGTGTGACGTGGTGGTCTATATATTTCTGATTACTCCCTACTGGAAGGACACAAAGAACATTAATGTAGCCTATGCCAGATGAAGAGAGAGGTGAAATTAAAAGTGAAACATATTAAACTGAGAGTCTTATGGGACACATTTGTCAGGCACGGCACATTTTCTCACTGCACACTTTTCATTAACACTAAACTTTCAATTTTAGAAATTTGGTTTTGGAGTACAAATTCAAGCAAATAATATGACATCATGATAAAAGATAGAAATATGACATATAAGATAAAAGATAGAAATATGACATCATGATAAAAATGACTTAGTAAGAAAACAAAAGAAAACTTCTATGGAAGATTACAGACTGTCTACAATATGCATGAAAAATAACAAATATAATAAATAGCTGAATTTATTTCTTAGAAAATTATACCATTGTAGAGAGGAGATGCATATTCTTATCAAAAGATAATTAGTGATTATTGAAATGAATTTCAAATTGCATGTCATTGAGACTGTACATTAGGGTAAGAGGCCAAAATAAATGAGTTTATGAAAGAATGTAGCCTGCCCACACGGCAGAGTCTGGCATACTCCCCGTGGCGTACCCAATATGCCAAATACCAGTAACAATGATGAGTCTCATTCTCCTAAAGAGCCTTGAATATAATCTCAGGGCTAGGATGAAGGAGACGTTACTGGGGCCTGCTCGAGGCAATCGACGATTAACAGGATGATTTGTGATTTGTGATTTGTGATGGAAGACTTAAGTAATTTGATTTTACTGGAAATACATGCTCTTCTATAGTTCCTTAATGACATGGCTATTATAGCACTGTCCTATCGTTGTTCATCAATTTGCTCAAGCAGGCACCAGTAACGTCTCACAACAAATTGTGAGAATTTTTGTTACTGTGAATATATCCTGAGGGTGCAAAAAAAGCACAGTAGAAATGACAACTGAAACCTATATGTTCGTTGAAGCACTGTTCACAATAGCAGAGGATTGCACTCGTTTGTGGAGTATAAAATAACATAACATGAGACTGACACCCAAGGAAAGTAGACACAAAGACCGGAAAGATTGCTCCATAGTTGGAAGACTGCCTCATGAGCTGGGGGAGAAGGTAGCTGGAATAGAGAAGGGATCACTAAAACAACAATGGTAAGAGGGATAGATTGAGGTGAGAGATGTGTGCTGAAAGTAGATAAAGGACCAAACATTATAATCTCTCAGGGCCTGTATTGCAAACCAAAATGCCCAAAAGTAGAGATAGTATAGGGAAATTGTCTGCCATTGAGGTAGGGGTAGGGTGAGAAAGGGAGTTATACTGGGAAAATTCATGGTGGAGAATGTGCACTGGTGGAGGGATGGGTGTACAATTGTAACTCAAACATGAAAGCTTGTTCTGTATCACAGTCATTCAATAAAAGTAAAGAAAATTAATTTTTTTCAAAGTAGTCATGTACTCAACATTATATTCACCCATTATTTTTAAGAAATGGTTTTGAAAAATCAAAAGAAATGGTTTGCATTCATTTACATAAATAAAAAAAATATAGTGCACAATATTGCTAAAGTCATATTTCCAGTTAGGCTATAGATTGATTGCTATAACACTGTAGCACTGTCCTCCCGTTGTTCATTGGTTTGCTGGAGCGGACACCAGTAATGTCTTCATTGTGAGATTTGTTGTTATTGTTTTTGGCATATCGAATATGCCACGAGTAACTTGCCAGACTCTGCTGTGCGGATGGGATACTCTCCGTAGCTTGCCAGGCTCTCCGAGAGGAATAGAGGTATTGAACCCAGGTCTGCTGCATGCAACGCACACACCCTGTGCTATGGCTCCAGCCCAGATTGATTACTAACTACATAAACTTTTATAAAGTACATACTGAAAAGTATTATAAAATAAAGTAGTCAAGGCAATGTGATGAATTAATATAAATTCATATTTATTTTGCATCCTGAAGAAAATGGTTATATGCTTCATATATTGACAATATGTAATCTAGAATTATAGTTGACCAAAGGTTACTGAAAAACATTACATTTTTCCATTCATACATACGTTATGGCAGCATTTTTGCACAGTAGCAATATGTGTAAAAAATACACATTGAAGTAAAGAAATTTAAGTCTAATATTCAATTCATTTGTGAGAAATGCATTCTTAAAGTTATTATAGACATTTCAATATCTGAGGTAATAAAGTTTCTAGGGATATAGAAATCGCCTTTTGAACTCCTTCACAAACCACAGCACAAATATATCTCTCCAAGTTGCAAAAGAAAAAAACAGTAGTCTTACAGTTAAAAAAATCTTGAATATATCTCCTAACATCAGTAATAAATTATGTTTTTAAGGAGTTATACAGTTCCTTCCCATTTGAATCATTTAGATTAAATATATTTGGAAAATAGAGGAAGTCTGCTTTTATACATATTGTTGGAAATAACAATGTGACTGATTTAAAATAAATTGAAAGACACATAGAACCAAGAATGATGCTGCATAATTTACTCCTGCTTTCCTAAAGCCATAAAAGAATTGCACAGAAAAACAGCAGAATGCAAGTCTTCTGAATCCACTGTAATACAAAGTACTGTGTTTCAGTTTCCCCAAATTCCGTCCTGGCTTGTACTCTTGTTGCTGACTTATAATGTGGATTACCAAGAATTAAAAGCATGTTATTGGCAACTGCATAGTTACTTTGCCAGCAATTTTAAACTCAGTTATGTTTACCAACTATGAAAATCTGGTGATAAACAATAGTAAATGAAGTTGAACTCGATTTTGAAGTACCCCTGATTGTTACTGGAATCATCCAGGGGTCATATTCAGGACTATCCTATTCCAAAACTGAGATTGTCCTACTGTTGACACAATTTTTAGCCTTTTATTTTGCCTTTTAGGAATGAGTTAAAATAGTATGGCAATAGTACAAACTTCTCCTTAAATTACTTTCTTTTCTTAAGAACTTCTTTAAAAAGTAAATAAGAAAAACATAAAATGGTTTAGATTTCTTTTTTATTTAACATCCAGCTTTTAGGTTACGTAGTTGAAAAAAGCTCTTAAAATTCTGTGATATAAATGTAAAGCCTTATTCTATAACATTATATTAACTTTCAGTTTTATTATCTCCTCTTTTCTGATTTGTTCCACTGCTAAGAGCATCAATTACTAGTTTTAGATTATTAGTTTTCCTAAAACTTTAAATTCTCATGTCCTTGAATGTATTTCAAATTTGATCTTTTAGTTCTAATGCCTTGCTTTGTTTTGTCTTTATGAATGAATATAAGAATATATTTATATTTTATTTTTTCATCATATTGTAAAAAATACGTCACTAAAAGCTCTCTAGATTTTTTATTTCTTTTGAAACATGTTATTAAAATAGATCATCTCCCTATTTTTATAACTACAATAACCTTAATATTTAACTACAAATATATATTATAATAGTAATTAAATTACATTACTTTTAGGAGTTGTTGGAGGGCTTTTCAAGCAGCACTTAGAGACCCAAATGTCCCTTCTTGTAATTCCCAGACAAACAGATTAGTTGTTCAATAATATAGTCCAAAGATAAGTGGCCAGTAGTGTGCTGCATCAGAGGAGAACACGGGGTCAATTCCTAGGGTGGTGATGGGGTGCTTCCTGCCCCCCCAGGTTAAACTTTAATCCAAATAACTTATTTCTATTGGCAGCATACTAACTTGGACATCTCTAAATCTATATTTTGTTTCCACTTTAACACATATATATTGTCACATTTCTAATTTTCTACACTCATCTTTTATTCCCAAGACAGTTTGGGTCTACTTCCTACAATATTTGCTTTCTTAATGTCTTTACTATTGTTGTGTACTGTTTCCTAGGAAGTCTTTTATTTTCTGTTTTATACCATCACATCATTTTACACTTATAGTACTCTTCTAGTATTCCACTTGTCATTGTATTACTTAGAAATACTATTTAGGAGTGGGGCAGAATTCCATAAATTTTGCATCATCTGTCATGTAACCTTAAGGCATTAGTTTATCTGATTTAGCCTTCAGATTTTGAAAATACACCCATTCACAGTTATTTATCTTATGATTCAAAGGTAAAATTATTTTAAACCCATAAAGTTATGGGAAGTCACAATTTTAATATCCTCTGCATACTCTATAGAACATAGCTTGTCAACTAGTGAGCTCTCAATAAATATTTGTCTAAATAATTTTACAGAGAAAATTGTCTGAAAAACACTCAATAAATCATAAGAAGCACTGTTTTAAACATGCAGGTTACTGAGAGATTATTTAATGTTTTTAGTATGTATTTAAGAGGGATTATGGAAAGCCTGATATCTCTTATACATACACACATGCACAAATATATACACACAAAGGTAAATCTTTTAAAGGCATGAATGATTATGCTTCATGGCTGAATAAAAAGGTTCCTAACAAAACTATATTCTTCATTCTAATCAGATTTCTCCTCTCATCCTTTCTTATGAGAGGATTCTAGAGTTAACTTTATTAGCCATCTTTGGAATTCAGCAAATTTTTTTTAACTAAAGGGAGAACAATTATGTAATTAATAGAAGACAACAAGGAAAGAAAAACTGTTTACTGTTATACTGATTACATAAGTAAAAATGTAGACTAAAGGAACCAATAGCTGTTTAACATGATATTTTACTGTTTGAAACAACTACGTGGATCTAATTTAAGAACAGTTAAGAGTCTCTTTTATATAAATATGCCACCAAATGTCATAAAATGTTTCTAGGATAAGCAGAGGCAAGAGTTTTTAAAATGCTGTATACTAAATAAAAAGCTGTGGTCATTCTTCTAGGTCTTGAAAATCTATATATGCTATTAGAGGAGTTAGTTTCCTTCTATGCTTCAAAAATAATTTCTCAGAGTTACCCATCTGTATCCATCATTATGAGTCAAACCAATCAAACTTTATACTGAATACTCATTATACTTTATGACATATGAGCTAAGTCAGATAAAGAACTCAGTAGTATTAAATTTTATCTCGTGAATTACCATTCAATTGGACATGTGATTTAAATTTTCTCTTTATTATTATTTATAGCCTTTATTTTTATGCTAAAAGAGCTGTATCAAATTTTACATTAATCTTCTAATTCATATCACTATGGACATGCATATATAGACCCATAGACCTGGTTATTCCCTGTAGTTTTACATGAAATTGCTTTTGTTGTTACAAAATAGGAATAAGGTTGTAAACTCTGTCATTTTTGTAAGTTAAACACCAAAAGATAAAATTACAGTGCTTGAGGAAATTTTTGTCTCACAACTAGTTGTTGTCAAAATGAAGTCACTCAGCATATTGCCTCAAGAAAATTAAAATTCTATCTTATAAAATAAACATTTCAGCATTTGAAATGATCAGAGACTTTCTTTGGGAAAGTTGCCAACTGTACAGATAATCAGGGTATACAAGTTAATGAAATATGTTTTATTCCCACCTTAGGTCCTGGAGAATTTCCAGGAACAACTGAATTGAATTGTGGACAAAGTTCTGAAGATGGTTCATTCATGTGGGAAATTGGTCTGGTCTTATTCCAGGGATCACAAGGAGAGAAATTGAGTTTGGGGATCATTATTAAGACTGATCACAGAGAAGAATATGTGTGCCTTAGAACACATAACTTATACCTATGTTGACATCTTGAAAATGCTAAACTGTATATATTAAAATTGATATCATTTAAAATTTTCCAAACATAGCAAACAGAGGCTTTGAATATCAACAAGAAAAGGATGGATAAAAATTAAAGCATAGTAGTGACATTTTTGGAAATCAAGGTTAATCTCTGCTATAAATATAAAAATACAACTTAATTCTACAAAACAGAAAATAAACAACTGTGTTTAAAAAATATATATATATATATACTAATGATAAGTGAAAACTATTAAGTACAAAGCATTATATCTACTTTGGACCTATGGGATTTGTGATAAGGTAAAGGTAAAGGTCCTCCCGTTGATCGTCGATTTGCTCGAGCGGGCCCAGTAACGTCTCCATTGGAGACTTTGTTGTTACTGTGTCCGGCATATCGAATACTCTCGGTAGCTTGCCGGGCTCTCCGAGAGGGGCAGAGGAATCGAACTCGGGTCGGCCATGTTGGCCGCTTGTAAGGCGAACGCCCTACCCGCTGTGCTATCGCTCCTGAAGAGATTTAAAAAATATTCTTGTTAAAAATAAATGATACTAAATATTAACTACGGTCTATAACTAGTGTTTTATTCTCAAGGAATATTATTTTGCCCCAATTATAAATTTGCTTGAAATAGGAAAGAAAATTATTTTCTTAAAATCAGTAGATCAGACTTTCAAGTTACCACAACACACTGGCCCTGTGGGTGTTGTATATTCCTTAATTGGTGCCTCTGCTTCTACAAAAGAGCAATTTTGAATTTTGTAACTATATTCCACTGTGAGAGCTCTGTCAATAATTTCAATAAGTAACAATTTTCTATTTTTATGAACTGTGTTATAGGATTAACCCAAATAATTTCTTTATTTCAAAATTCACTATCTCAATAACATCATCAACATTACTTCACTTACATGGTGTCATATTCACTGGTAATAGAGATTAGAGAGTAAGATATAGTAGAGGAGGTTTTTTCCTACCATATCTTTGAATACTCCAGTGTATGGAAAATAAAGAGCAAAGATTAACAGTTGGGGTTGGCCGGATAGTAGAAAGTGCAGATATTTGACTTGTGTGCAACAGACACAACTTTGGTACCTGCCACCCTGAGTGTCTCCTAACCACTGACCAGGAATTAATCCCTTTGCTCAGAGTCAGTAGTAAACCATGATCACGATGCATGTTGCCCAAAAAGGAAGCAAATGAACAAAGACTCTTGGTGTGGCATACATTGCTTAAAATATACTTGGAATAATATAAAACACGGGCTGGAACGATAGCACAGTGGGTATGGGGTTTGCCTTGCATGTAGCCAACATGACCGACCCGAATTCGATTCCTCTGCCACTCTCGGAGACCCCGAAAAGCTACCGAGAGTATCTCACCCACATGGCAAAGCCTGGCAAGCTACTTGTGATGTATTTGTTATGCAAACACAGTAACTACAAAGTCTCACAATGGAGACGTTACTGGGCCCACTTGAGAAAATCAATGAACAACAGGAGAACCGTGACAGTGACAATATAAAACATTAATGTTAATGGTTTTTCCAATACTATTATCACTATGTAAATTCATAATATGTAAAACTTAGAATCTAACATAGGTTGATAGTCTCCTAAATTTCCTAAGGAAATGTTACAGTTATAGTTGCAGTTATGTTAAGGCCACCACCAAAATTTAGTTCTGTCACACTAGTAATAACACAAATAGTATGTGCATATATGTGTGTGTATGAAAACATCACTTGATCACTTGAATACTTGACATCCCGTTACTCATCAATTTGCTCTAGTGGGTCCCAGTAACATCTCCATTTGTCCCTGTCACATGCTAGTATATCCCAATGATGTCTGCTTGCTCTAGGAAAATGAGGATCCTCAAGTTTTTCATTCAGGGTCTTGTTGAAGAAGTCTGACCATCTCGTAAGTGGGTGGCCACATGATCTTTTGGTATCCCGTGGAATCCAGTTGGTATTGGCTCTACTCCAGCGGTCATCTTCAAATTGCACTACTTGTCCAGCCCATCTGATTTTTCAAGTCTTAGCAAATGAAACAGCGTCCCTGATTTGTGATCGTCGATGAAGGTCAGAGCTCAGGAATCCTTCTCTCAATTGAGTGAAGTGTGACACTCCAAGTATAGCTCTTTCTATTCCTCTTTGGGAGACCTGAATCGTGTTCTCAGACTGTTTTCATTGAAACCATATCTCTGAGGCATATGCTAATGCAGAAAAAATGGTGGAGTTTAAGAGATGTGCCCAGAGCTGGAGTTTCTTCATGCTCTTGAACCTCTTTGCTATTTCTTCGATGCTCTTGAAGGCGTTCCAAGCCGCTCTCTTCCTCCTGCCTAACTCTCAGGTGCCAGGTAGTTCATCATGTTGAGTTCAACCTAGGTACACATATCTGTTACATTCTGAGTTGTTCATTCCATTGAGAGTGCATGATATGTCAGGAACAAATCCTGTCACTGTCCTCCCATTGTTCATCGATTTGCTCAAGCGGGCCCAATAACGTCTTCATTGGAGACTTTGTTGTTACTATGTTTGGCATATCAAATACATCACGGGTAGCTTGCCAGGCTCTGCCATGCAGGCGAGATACTCTCAGTAGCTTGCCGGGCTCTCCGAGAGGGATGGAGGACTCGTACTCGGGTAGGCCATGTTGGCTGCATGCAAGGCAAACGTCCTGCCACTCTGCTATCGCTCTAGCCCAGAAACGAGTCCATTTCTCATAAATATTGTCTTTGTGAGATTTGGCTGCAGTCCAACATTTCCACTCTCACAGTCAAAGTCGCCAGCATTTGTGTGCTTGGCTAATGTTTGCTGTTAGAACGATGTCATCAGTGAAGCAGAGGTGGTGTAGTTTCCAACCATCTGTCTTCACTCGCATTTCTTCCCATTCCAGTCATTGCATGAAATTCTCGAGTGTGGTACTGAAAAGTTTTGTTGAAATGTTACCACTCTGCCAAACCCCTCTTTTGACATCAATGATCACTTTCTTGTTGAATGGTGAGATCCTGGTGATGAACCTGTAATATAGCTCATGGAGGATCCTGATGTATTGAGTTTGAACACCCTGTTTGGCTAGGTCTTCAATGACCACTTCCATCTCAACAGAATCAAAGACCTTCTTTAAATCAATGAACATTAGACAGAGCGGCATCTTGAACTCCTGAGAAACCTCAATGAGCTTGGTTACCATGTGAATATGGTAGATTCTGCTGAACCCTTTTTGGAACCCAGCTTGCTCGCATAGTTTTCCTTCATCTAGTGTTCTGCAAATCCTATTCAGGATGACTCAAGTGAACAGCTTGTAGACGACAGACAACAGACAGATAGGGTGATAGCTGCCCATGTCATGGATGTCTCCCTTCTTGTACAGTAGAATGGTCCTGATGGTTTTCCATTGGGACGGAAACTTGCAACACACAGGTAGAGTGTGAAGAGCTGAGTAAGTATATTGGTGAATACTGATGGCAGGTTCTTCAGGTGTTTGGGTCTGACCTTCTCTGGGCCGGGTGCTGTCCACTTCGTTACCAACAAAACGGCGTGTCAGATTTCGGAAGGGAGAACATTGGGAACAACATATCCATCCTGTGGAATTTGGTATGTGGGCAGGTGGACGTGGCTCTGGGTAGAAGTTATGAATAATCTTCTCCATTTCCCTTCTGGAAGATGTGATAGATCCATCAGGATGTCGGAGGGCAGTCATCTTGATCTTGTAGTTGGTGAAGTTGCAATTGCTTTTCCCGGCTTCTTCCAGCACTACTGCTCTTCTCTCTTTGAGGTCTTCCTATATGGCTTCTCTGCACTGCTTTGCGAGCTTGGACATTAGCTTGTCATTGCCTGAGGCTCTTGCCCAGGCACACTGGCTAATGAGCTCTAATGTTTTTGAAGACAGGCATCTTTTTGTGGTTTTCTTTCTCTCTGCGTTCCTCGTACAATCATGGAGGAGCTGAACCAGTCGATGGTATTCTTTGTCAATGTTGTCAATGATGGCATCTTCCCATGTTGTGGCAATAGTGCCAAAGAGCTCCCAGTTGGTGTTCATTCTGGGACTTGTCTTATCAAACATTGCATCCCTTTCTCCCCACTCCGTGAAGTAGTTATGTTATGAAAAGTTATGTTATGAAAACATAAACCAGTTTATTTAAATTCCCTGAGATTCTAAAAACTTAATGTATATTAAATAAATTCCAAAAAGAGATACGCATTTCAGGCTTAGGAATGAATGACTAATTGTGAGACTGCAGAGATAGTATGGCAGGTGCAGTGCTTGTCTTATGTTGCTGACCTCTTTTTGATCACTGGAACCACCTCCAAGTTCTTCAGGAAGGATCCCTAAGCCCTAAACCTAGAATCATGAGTAAGCTATGAGCACAGCTGGGAGTGGACCAGAAGAATAAATACATACATACATACATACATACGTACATACATAAACTAATCCCTGGGTAAGGTATAAAGTACAGGAATAAGGTACTTGTAGTTGTGCATTTAACCCTGTTTTGATTCCAGCACCACATTCAGGTCTATCCTTGCCCATCAGAGAGCCAGAAGTCCTAAGTCATGACTGAATGTAGCACAATACCAATTCCCCAACCTCTCTCAAAGAGAAGAGTATCCCAACAATCTTTACTTGTAAAAAAACTGGTGTGCTTAGTCCTCTGAAAGATTCTCTTATCCATGCACTCAGTTCTTATGTGACTATCTCCCTCCCTGATGAACTAAGTTAGAGGTACCTATGTACACTATCCATATGAGTAAGTTTGTAGGGACCATTTTTTTTTACCCCGAGGCCACATAGAGGGTCAGTATAGCTTCCTGCCTCTAATTCAAGATTTGGTTGTCTTTGGTATTTGAATTACAGCACAATGAATGTTCTGATACTCATTATGTACCTGTCTAACAGAAGGAAGATTAGAGATCTATGTTTTATTTTCAGCTTGATGGATGACTCAAACTGATTCATATCACTTAAGCTGAAGGAACTATTCTATAATTTGAAATCAAGAACATAATAATACCTTTCAAAACATTTCAATAAGTGTGTTCTTTAAAAATGTTTGATAATTAACAAAACTAATACTAAATGTAAGAGATTTATGTTTTAAAATACAATTGAAGGTGCAAGGCATTGTATTTATTAGAAAATAACATATATTTTTAATAAATAAATTTGAGGTGTAACATATTTTATTTATTAAGAATTAATGTTGTTTAACAAGAAAAAACACTTGGTTTTATGACAAATGGTGTAATGGGAATTAATTAAATATCTATAATATTTTGGTAAAGTTTTAATTACTGAAATAAATCGCTACAATAAGTAAACATATAAGTAAAATGTGTTTTAGGTTACCTAGAAAATTATACGGTAAGGCAACAAATATTCTATTTTTTTTTTTGGTGAGAGAGGACAAGTCCCAATAGAGCTCAGGGATTTCTCCTGCCTCTGCACTCAGGAGTCACACCTGGCAGTGCTTTGGGGACCATAGGCATGACAAGGATTGAACTCAGGCTGGCTGTACGCCAGGCAGATGCCCTACTCTCTAACCCTCATAACTATCTCTCCAACCACCATATTCTAAAATTTTTACTTGTAGTATTCTCATTCAAAATATACAGATAAAATACAATCTTTGTAACTATCAACAGATTTTAAATTATGTCATTAAGGCTGCAAAGGTAAATAATTTTAGAAATAGTAAAATCAAACTCAAATTAAGGGAAAAACTGCATATACCATTTAAGTACTATGTATATTTACATATTACTTTTGTAAAGAAGACATAAGTAACTTAACTATATTGTTAAATAGCACTGTCCTCCAGTTGTTCATCGATTTGCTCAAGCGGGCCCAGTACATCATGAGACTTGTAATGTGTTGTTAATTAAAAAGAATAAATTTATTTCAAGATAAGATTATTTATAAAATGGTATATGTTTTTATAAATTGTACATTCTCAGGGACATATTTAAAATTAACTTAAGGGATGGGAAGAAAATTCAAGGGGATGAATGAAAGATTCATATGCAGAAGATTTATGTTCAATCCATGGTTCCCTGGCTACTACTGGGAACAATACCCCATCCAGAAGCTACAAGTTACATTGCCATGTGTGTGGTGCCAACACACTTTTCCCCTGGAGATATTAAAATTTAAAGTGAAAATAATGATCAAAAATCTTGTATTAAGTCTTATAAAGGAAAGAAAATTTGCACTTTCCTCTGCCCATTAAAGTTGAAAAGTTAATTAGTTTTTGAACTATAAATAACTCAGAAGACAGCTAAAACACTATGAAAAAAGTGCTGAGGGGCCACAGTGATAGTATGGTGGGTAAATTATTTGTTTTGTTAGATACCGACCTGGGTTCGATCCCCAGCACCTCACATGGTCCTCCGAACATACTAGTAGTGATTCCTGAGCATGAAGTCTTCATCAATGTAATTGAACGAATTTATTAATTTTTGGATTTGGGGCCACACCTGAAAGTGTTCAAGAATTACTCTGTCTCTATGACTTGAAGTTTAATGGTTGTTGAAAATAATGAATTCTGATAAGTTTTTTAATTCTATGGTAAATAAACTAGGAGAGTATCTTACCCTCACAGCAAAGCCTGGCAAGCTACACATGACATATTCTATATGCCAAACAAAGTAACAACAAGTCTCACAATGGAGACGTTACTGGGCCCGCTCAAGCAAATTGATGAACAATAGGAGGACAGTTCTTTCTTTCTTTTTTGCTTTCTGTGTCAGATCTGGCGATGCACAGTGGTTACTACCGGCTCTGCATTCAGGAATTACTACTGGCAGTGCTCAAGGGACTACATGGGATGTTGAGGATGGAATCCTGTTCAGCCACCTGCAAGGTAAACACCCTACCCACTGTACTATCACTCCAGCCCCAGAATTGACAATCTCTTGACACTTTATCTTACATATAAATGTGTTTCCAGTGATTTGTTACAGTTTGCACATTCACTTTTACATTGTACTGAACTTGGAAGCTGAAAGTTACTTAAGACTTAGAAAATTATTTCCTTGGTATGGTATTTTCCAGTTTTATTAAAGTTTCAGAAAACTACAAAAGTTATTGTTTGATTGCAGTTGATTGCTGTTCCATTGTGTAGATACATACATATATTCATATCTATAGGCATATCTACATATCTACATATCTATCTACACACACACACATATCACAGCATCTTTTCTCATGATTCTGTCAGTGGACATTTGGGTTGTTTCCTATCCTATTGTACTAAGTATTGCAATGAACATAGATATGCATGTGCATATTTGAACTCATTATTGTTTTTAAATTTTGTGGGTAAGTACAAAAACAATGAAATCACAAAGCTATACAGAAGCTCTATTTTTACTTTTTGAGAAATTGTGTTAAATAAAATAAGCCAGAGGGAGAAGGACACATGTTAGATGATATATATAGGGAAATAAAAGGAACAGAAAATACTGAGAGATGACAAGTCTTTAGATTATAAAGCAGTTGTAATAGATAGAAAAAATAAAATCGTGGAGTAGAAGTAACATAAGGAGTGATGGAGGGTCTTGGACACTTTGATAGTGATAAAATGCAGTAATTTGTACATAAAAATAAATTTGAACTATATTAAAACCATTTTGTCTCAACTACAGCGGTAATTTTTAAATCACTGTATCACTGTATCACTGTCATCCCATTGTTCATCAATTTATTTGAGCGGGGCTCCAGTAATGTCTCCATTTGTCCCAGTAATTTATTTTTTGCTTTTTTGGTCACACCCAGCGATGCCCAGGGGTTACTCCTGGCTCTGCACTCAGGAATTACCCTTTGCGGTGCTGAGGGAGCCATACGGGATGCTGGGAATCGAACCTGGGTCGGCTGAAAGCAAGGCAAGCACCCTACCCACTGTGCTATCACTCTAGGCCCTGTACCAGTAATTTTTAAAAATGCAAGAAAAATGTCAGACAGAAATATTGAAATCCAGAATTTTAGTGTTACCTAATTTACACCTTGAAAAGTGATCCAAGCCAGTCTACAAGGTATAATAAAGCTATTGTGTGATCATATCAGAGTCCAGCTGGTTCTAGTAGCCATGAGACTTGTTTCTTCCCTGTTACCTAAAGTAATGCGACAGAGAACTCACCATTTGGTAACAAGTAGTATTAGAATATTCTTCAAAACTTCAACTTGGAATGGTTACAGACTCAAAATCACAGTCATATTTTGCCAGTATTCCTGTGAACCATTAAATTACTTGAACTACTTTTCCAGAAGAGCTCATTCAGAGAATATTCTTTGTCTTTAATGTTAATGGTCACTGTATCACTGTCATCCTATTGTTCACCGATTTCCTCGAGAAGGCACCAGTAAATGTCTCCATTCGTCCTAGCCCTAAGATTTTAGCAAGTGCCACATTGGAGGCTACTTCAGGGTCAGGGGAATGAGGCCCATCATTGTTACTGGGTTTTTGGCATATTGAATATGCCACGGGGAGCTTGCCTGACTCTGCTGCGAGGGCAGGATACACTCGATAGCCTGTCGGGTTCTCCAAGAGTGAGAAAAACACAAGGGAATAATCTTCATGATCTTAAATTGGCAAAGACATGGTATCAAACAATCAAGCAACACAAGTAATTAAATCAAATTTCACCAAAATTAAATGTTTTCTGCTTCAAGAGATACACAATAGTGAAAAAAATATGTAGAGTGGGAAAACACTGACAAATCATATACTTGACAAAAGAATTACAGATAGAACACCCACACAAACTTTTATGTATGAACCAACATTCCATGTCAATCTAATTTTTGAAATGAAGCTGAATTTAAAGCAAGTAGATTAAAATAAACAACATTCAAGCAACAAAAGTAATTAAATCAAATTTCACCAAAATTAAATGTTTTCTGCTTCAAGAGATATATGAGAGTAAAAAAAAATATGTAGAATGGGAAAACATTGACAAATTATATGTCTGACAAAAGAATTAGATAGAATACACACACAAACTTTTATATATGAACTAACAATTCCATTTCAATCTAATTTTTGAAATAAAATTGAATTTAAGGCAAACAGATAAAACTAAAATGCACAACACATAATCCTGGTTCTGTTGTCCTGTTTTGATTTTGATTTTGGGACCATACCTGGTAATGCGCAGGGATCCCTCCTGGAGACGCTTGAGGGTCCATAATAAGGGCTAGGGAACATACCCAGTTTGGCTGCACACAAAGCAAGCACCCTATCTGCTGTACTATCACTCCAGCCTCCAATCCTGATTCCTTGGAAACAGGTTAGTATTTCAATATTTAATCACTCTGCTACTGTCTTAATGTTGATTTTTCACTGTATTCACTTTTTTTTTCCTTTTAGTGGGGGTTATTACATTCAAAAGTGCTCAGGACTTACTCCTGGCCTTGTGCTCAGGGATTACTCCTGGTAGTACTAGGGAAACTGAATGCAGTGCCAGGAATCAAACCCAAGTACAAGGCAAGTGCCTTAACCTCTATACTATCTCTTGGCCCCAGCACTCTACTCACTTTCAAAATAAAATTAAAAAATAAATAAAATAAAATAAAATTTCTTTCAAGAGAACAGATGTCGTAAAGCACTTGCCTTGCCTGGGGCTGACCCAGATTCTATCCCGAGCATCTCATATGGTCCCCAGAGCACCACGAGGAGTGATTCCTGAGTGCAGAGCCAGGAGTAACCCCTGAGCATTGCCAGGTGTGGCCCAAAAACAATAAACATAAACAAATTTTTAATTTTCATTTTAAATGATCTTTCAAACTTATTTATAAAGGATCTTTAAGGGAAGTCATCAGCTACATAAATATTAAGTACTTGAAAAAAACTGGCGATGGGGGTAGGAGCAATAGTACAATAGGTAATGTGCTCACCTTGCAAGAGGCCAAGCTGGGTTCGATCGCTGGCACCTGGGTTTGATAGTGCCCCGAGCCTGCCAGGAGTGATCATTGACTACAGAGTCAGGAGTAACCCTTGAACACCGTCTAATGTGGTCCCAAAAGAAAAAATGAAAAAAAAAGTTCAAAATCATTTTTTTAAGGTAAAAATAAAGATAGAACCCCTCCGTCCCCCAAAAAGACACCAACTCTGAAAATAAAATAGGTTGTACAGCTGCCTTTGGAGCTGTAATCTGATCAAAGTGCACTGACACTCTCCCATTACAACAACAAGAGAAAGGAACAGATAATGGACTCAGCTATCACCTTTCCTGTATTACAATCTCATAGTTAATAGTCAAACTTTTTATTTACCATCTCCTTATATTCCTATAAGTTCAACTTAAAGGACTAAATCTTATCACTTGTAGTACTGTTATCTGAAGAATTGAAACCTTTTTGTGACACCTAAGGAAAAATACTTGACTTTATTATAAAATATAGATGATCACATCATTATAATTATATTTAACTTTTATATTTTTTAATTCTTGCTAATGACAACTAAAGTGCATGCTATTGACTTTCCTTCATATTTGGAGAATTCATAATTAGTGGCCCCGTTCAAACAAATTATCTAATATTGTAATCGTTTTTATTAATTTTGTTTCCCTGTGCATTATCAATATGCCAAACACAGTAACAACAAGTCTCATGATGGAGACATTACTGAGCCCGCTCGAGCAAATCAATGAACAACCGGAGGACAGTGCAGTGCTACAGTGCATTATCAATTACTAATGCTAAATAACACCAAACATCAGCCAAGCGGCACAAATGCTGGCCGACTTTGACCGTGAGTGTGGAAAGGTAGGACTACAGCTGAATCTTACGAAGACAATGTTTATGAGAAACAGCCTTGTTCCTGACGCCCCATTCGCTCTCAATGGAACGACCATCTCCGAATGCAACAGCTATGTGTACCTAGGTCGAGAGGTCAACATGAGAAATGACCTGGCACCCGAGCTGCGCAGGAGGAAGAGAGCGGCTTGGAACGCCTTCAAGAACGTCGAAGAAATAGCTAAGAGGACGAAGAACCTCCGGCTCCGGGCACATCTCTTTGATTCCACTGTTCTTCCTGCATTAACATATGCCTCAGAGACCTGGGCCCTACGCAAACAAGATGAGAACGCCATTCAGGTCTCCCAAAGAAGAATAGAAAGAGCCATGCTTGGAATATCACTTTTCACTCAAATGAGAGAACGAATCCGGAGTTCTGACATCCGGCGATGATCAAGGATCAGGGATGCTGTCTCATTTGCCAAGGTGTCGAAAATCAGATGGGCTGGTCACGTAATGAGATTTAAAGACGACCGCTGGACTAGAGCTGTTACCGACTGGATTCCACGGGATGTCAAGAGACCGCGTGGCCGCCCACCTACCAGATGGTCAGACTTCTTCGTCAAGATCATGAACGATCGGTTTGAGGCTCTTCATATTCCCGGAGCGAACAGATGCCATTGGGCTACACTAGCACGCGACAGGGACAAATGGAGACGTTACTGGCGCCCGCTCGAGCAAATCGACGACTAACGGGAAGTTAAGTGATTAAGTGAATGCTAAGACTAAGACTTTATATTATTATTTTACTGGTTAAATCTGATATATTTATATTCCCCTTCACTTGTTCAAAACTTGTGAAATGAAGTTTCTATTTTAATAGATCATGTGAAATTTTTAAATATTTACCAAGGAGGTGACCCAAATGATAAAATACTTACCATCCCACTTAAGTATCTAGTTTCCATACCTGACACCACAAAATCCTCTTTGTACCTCTAGGTCATAGTGAATCCATCACTTCTGAGTGTGGTTCTTTTATAAAATAATAGCAGTAGAATTCTAAAAAAAAACAAATATTAGGAGTTTAATGAGTCTAAACCTTAAATAAAGTTATTCTTCTTTTACAGCTGAGTAGCATGATGATTCTAGAAACTGTCTTGTTTGAAGAGATATATAAAGAAATAACTAAGCTTTACCCAGCTAACAGGCCATTCTAGATTTGCAAATTGACTTATTTTACTTGAACAATACCTATTAAATCTCTAAATTGTGAAAGTAATATTCTCCATCTTTAGAATTTCCCTCTGGGCAATAACCATAACAACAAAATGCCTGCCTTGCATTTTATTAAACAAAATTTTGAATTGGAAAATAAAATATCAAGCTTGGTAGCTTGTAAATATTTCCATTGGAAAAAAATGGATGGGAAGAGGTACTTTGAACTAGCTTTTTGACAATATGTGTTTGTATTTGGTGGCTGTTGGGGATAAAGATGTCAGACCAAATTCACTGACATGGTGATCGGTAGCAAATAACTTCTGTTATGTCTCCAGTTAATAACCTTCACCTGTTACTGATTCAGAGCAGGGTGATAGATTTTGCTTTTATCAGAAACCATGACAAAACCTTGCCACAGTTGGAAAATACCTAGAGGGAAGATAAAGAGAACAAAATTTTATTTCATTATATATTTCCCCACCTATTCTGCTCACATTCTTACTGTGAAAAAAAGAAAATATCTCAAATCAGGCAGAGAACTTCTCTGTAGGCCTAAGAGTAAAAGGGTTACTCATCACAGCTTGAGCCTAGGAGCAAGTCAAAAGAATGAGAGTCCCCATCTTCTGTGTTAGAGTGCTCCCAGTTCAGGGAACTTATAATTTATAGACATAGCATCAGGACTCAAGAGGTGAATGCTTTCTGTAATACTCTGAAAAGTAAATATATTCCCTTCTTATCACCGTCTCAAGCTGAGTCACTGAGCTTACCACCGCATGTATCAATTTTTTTCTCTATGTGCTTTAGGCTGTATCAGTATTTCTTGAATTCACACTATTCTCAATGGAAAAAAAGAAGTATGCAGCCTTTTTGTCCTATGTATTTGCTATTTTGACAAGCCTTCAACCCAGTAGTCTAGCTGTCTATATCATTATGACTGAAATTGACAGGAATTATGTATCATTTGTTGTTATACATATAACAGGTGCAGATAGATTCAGTTACATATTTAAAGTGTATGTAAATAGGATTCCATATTTGTCTCACAGAAATCTATAACTTTACATAGTGTCAGTTAAACAATATTAAAAAATAGATTATCAATGAAAACAGTATCTGCATTCATGCTTGAACTATTTTAAGTAGGTAAGTGTGATAGTTTTATTCAAATAGCAAGAATTATTCATTCAGAATCTAGGATCAAGTGATTATACAAATTTGTAAATAACTAGGTTGCTTAGGCTCAGTTGCATTAAAACTGAAAATAAGAAATAATATTGGTACTTGAAGTACTTTAATGCAAAACACATATAGAAAATATAATTTTGAGCTAACAAGAGTAAAAGTTCCTGGTTCGTGTAGAAAGTGAACGCTCTAGGCAATTTCTCAGCAGCTGGGAACCTGAGATATTCCAAGCAAAACTTGGTTGATAGCCAAAAAATACCTTTAGAAATTCACAAGGAGATCCCTGAAGACTTTAATGGAGCATATATATTCAAAACACAAGTAGGTAACAAGGGTGTGCTTTTATTGTATTTTGGTACATTAAAAAACAGCTTAACTTTGTTCTAAACAGATTCAGATAAAATATTAGACTTATGTATTCTTTTTAATGATGCAAATTAAAGTGCTTATCTCACGGGATGTATGTGAATGTGTTTGCGAAAGAGACAGAGACAGGGAGTGTAAAAAAGAAGGGGTGTTGGTGAGTAAGTATATATGGTGAATTAATTCAGGGGTTGAAAGATTTATCACTTATAAATTAAGTTATTTATATTCATTATAAATGAATATTTAGGTTGCAGAAAACAGACTTATTTTTAATTTAATTTTATAAAATTATTCATAATAATTTATTACATTTAATATTCCAACACCAATCCCACAACTATTACACCTACCCAACCACCATATTTGAGTGTTTCCACCCTGAGCCCCAAAGCAGGATCTAAGCTATTTCCTTTGTATTGGTTGTTACGAATATTCCTCTAAAATAACCCAGAAATTTTCCTTAGAGGAAAGTGTGTAAAGATTGTTATATTTCACTCTGGAGCTATTAAACCCTCGTCTTGGTACACAGGTGGTGTACAGAGAGATGTCACACCAAGAATTCTAAAATTTTAAATACAGTGATGCAGCTGAGGTTAATTTAATTTTTTAAACTGTATGTTGACTTTCAGATCCAGAGGCATCTCTGCCATGTGTTGCTCTCTTCTGAAAGATTTGTTTTTGAATCTCTGGATCATGTCCGTTAATGTGCTTGCATGGCACCAGAGGCAATTCATTGACAGGAATGCCAGGTTACTGGAAGCACAGGAAGATGGGGGTAGGTCGCACCTTCTGTGCGCCTGGATATTTCAGTCACAAGCCCCACATACCTGGGTCATTTAATAGATTCACTCATAGATGAAGCTCATTCAAGCCTATAAAACCAGAATTCTTAGAAATACAAGAATGAATTGCAAACTGCCAGTGTTTTAATCATATGGAAGAAAAATGTGTACTACGACCTCCAATCTACTCAGCCTGTATATCACATGTAGCATTGTAGCACTGTCCTGTTGTTCATCAATTTGTTTGAGCGAGCACCAGTAACATCTCCATTGTGAGACTTGTTACTGTTTGGGCATATTGAATATGCCACTGGGAACTTGCCAGGCCCTGCCGTGCGGGCGGGACACTCGAGCTAGTTTGCTGGGCTCTTCGAGAGGGATGGAGGAATACATCCCGGGTTGGCCATGTGCAAGGCAAACACCCTACCCACTGTGCTATTGCTCCAGCGCCATATATATTACATATCACATATCATTACCAATTTATATGTCCATTATATTCAGCTCCACCACAAAGGAAAACAGCAGAAAACTGTATGTTTTGTTGAATTCTTCAGTGTCAAATTAGAATGCATTTAGAAAAGTAGGATCATCTTGCAGAAAAATCCCAGTTCAGCTGAAAGCCCTTTATTCTCCTGCTCTGTGGAAGGTAGGAGGAAGAGTTGGGTTCTCAGTTCTGAATTGTGTCTCAGCAAAGAATTCATAGTCAGATAGATAAAGAACATGAAGGAATTTAATAATAAAAAGTACATAGTTAACAATAAGAATTTAGACAAAAGTTGAAAATATCAGTATTATTTAAAACTAAAACAAGCAGATTATTAAAATTTTTTGTAAGTGATATTTACTTAGGGAGTCAAAGTAGGGATACTATAGAAGTAATTCTATTAGTTTTAAGTAAAGCAAGCAGTTTATCAAAAGCAAGATATAAGGCTATAGTTAACTGGCATGGCTGTAGTGGGTGTGGATTTTATAACATAAATATTTTTATCTTTTAGTATCCACAATTTTGAACTCATTAAATGTTGATAGAGACATAGCAAACTTTGAGGTTTTTTGTACGAATGAAAACTTATAGAAAGACAGATAGGTGATGAATGCAGACACAATAAAGAAGAGGGTTAAATCATTCCCAGAACTTAAATAAATACATAATACTTTAATGAAATAGCAATGCTTCAGTTAAACTTTGCAAAGTCTCACAGGGCATATTTTAAATTAACTCTTTCATTGTTTGGTTTGTCACTCACCAATCAACAATTGAAAATAGAGCTTTCAACTCCACTTCTCTGAAAAATAGATCTTTTATAATTTAGAAATGTCAAAGAAAGTGATTCACCTGTTCTTAAGGCTTGTAGCATATGTTATTTAGTGGTTCATGTCTTCAATTTTGAGCTGATTAGAGAAAAATTATAGTTCCATATTTTATTTATATTTAAGAATAAAAATAGAATAAAAAGAATAAAAAGTAATTCCAGGAGTTTCACAGTTTTTTGTTTTAGTAAAACACTGCACGGTAGCCCTGTTCTCCTGTTGTTCACTGATTTGCTCTAGCAGGCCCAGTAACATCTCCATTGTGAGACTTGTTACTGTGTGGCACTAAAGGAATGTAAGCAGTGTTTTGACAGTATTTGTGAGTAAACTAGACACAATCTGTAAATTTGTTGAAAGGAGACTTTGATGCAATCATCTGCATCAGTTTTACTTTCCTCCCATAATCAACTAAATATATTTAAAAATTGAAACATGATTTATATATTTAAAAATTGAAACATGATTTTAGGTTAAGAAAAGTTTGTTAATGAATAACTATTATCTGTGAAAATCTTTGCTTCAACAAAATCATCTGCTCTCATTTGACATATTGATTTTTGCAATTAATTTAATTTTGCAAAATACTATTTAATGCAATCACTGCAGTCAAATCAGTTAATAAATAAGTGAATGTCTTTAAAATTTTATTATTATAAACTAATTATTATTTCATTCTCTTCAGTGGCATTTTTTTAAATTTAGCATAGTTGTACCTTCCAAAACATTACTGAAAATAATATTTTAGGTAGTATATTAAAAATTGATTTTGTCTTGTTATGTTAACTGCTACCATACAGCTGAAAGAATGAGAGTGCACTGCTTTTTTTCCCCTTTTATTGGTCTCTCAACACAATTGATATTAGGTTTACTACTAATATCCCAGGCTGGAGCGATAGTACAGCTGGTAGGGCATTTGCCTTGCATGAGGCCAATCGGCCCAGTTTGATTCTTCCACTCCTCTTGGAGAGCCTGGCAAGTTACCAAGAGTATCTCACCCTCATGGCAGGAGCCTGTCAAGCTCCTCGTGGCGTATTTGATATGCCAAACACAGTAACAAGTCTCACAATGGAGACGTTACTGAGCCTGCTTGAGCAAATAGATGAACAATGGGAGGACAGTGACAGTGACAGGACTAATATTCTACCTAGTGAAATTTTTGCTTTAAATACCCTGCAGAATCTATGAGATCATGTTGCTAATTATGAAACCACTTAAAGTCTAATTCAGGAAAAGTTTCTATTTCCCTCCTGTAATAATCTTAAGTCAATTATTGCTTGTTCCCTATACCAAAGGAGTATTCAGAGACAGCTGGATATCCATCAAATTTTAAGGACTCTAAACTCTACATTCCATATTTATGGAGAGTATGTTCTATTTATAATAGTAGGTTTGAAATAAGAATACTATGTAGTTTGCCTATTACTTATATGTAGTATATATTCTGTGTCATAGAGCCTCACTAGTTCACAAGCAGCAAAGTGCCTGTGTAGTATAGATTGCCTGCATATAAATAACTATCCAGGACTGTTGTTAATTACAGATTCTAGACTATAGAATATGGATAGTTTAAAAAACTTCCCCTAGAGAAGATTAAATGACAACTGTATGGCTCACATAAAAAAAATCTAATAGTATTAATTTTCTATATGGACATTATTTTTGTAGTAAAATCCAATGTCAATTCTGCCCTTGCTAGCTATATGAAGAAATATAAGCTCTATAATTAACATTGAGTTTATTTTCTAGCATACGAGGCAGAAATGTAGCACCCCACAGGAAGATAAAAATGGAAAAGCAAATTAAAATGGATTTGAGCCAGCACATTGCTTGATCAATATCTGGCACTCATAGAACTGCTTAGCAAAGATTCTATAGCTATTCAGAAATCTTATTACTTCTACCAAATGACCAAATGCTACCTATGCATATATATTAAAGAAGAAAAAAATTTAAATCATAAAGGAGAAGATCTGAGAGTAACTCTCAAGACTGTTAATTTAGCATAACAATATGGCAAATGAGAGTAACAATCAAAATAATAACAAAATTATATATTTGTCATTCAAAGATTTTTCTGGACATTTTGTTTATACTTTTTTATTTAAAGTATAAACAAATAAACCCATCCCTTCACCAGTGCAGATTTTCTACCACCAAGAACCCCAGTATACACCCCCTCCCAACCATCACACCCCCCCAGCCTGTGTAACAGATTTCCACTTTACTCTCTCTCTCTCTCTCCACATAGATCACATTCAATATTACGACAAAAGACCCAACATTATTATTTGGAATTTCCCCAACATTCAGACCTGCCAAAAAGACATCATTAGATAATTTGTTTTCTATTACTGATTATGAAGAGCAATCGCAGCCACAGGATTTTGGATTTCTGATATTTTAGTAATAAGCCTAGAGGGGTTACTGTCAAAAGCCCCTGGGTTCTGATATTATTTTTTGTGCCTCTGGGATCATGGAGCCCGCTGGTCAGTTTTCTTCGCTGCTCTGTGCTGAAAGATGGCACTGGGGTTGTTTATACTTTTTAATAAGCAATTTTGCTCTCAGAAAATTTATTATTGTTTTGCTCACTTATGCTACAAACTTAAATGGCAATTATAAGGCTCTCAACCTTTTAGGAAGATCCTTGATACCTTATTTCAACCAATTTTCACTGTGATTGTTATAGGCTACCTATAAGATGCAATCTTTAGGGGACAAAAGCACTCTGTACACAGTGAATCTTTTACCAACATCTATGTAAATCCTTATATTTATTAAATATGCAATGGGCATCTGGTTCCTGCCTTATGGAAATTGGTGGTTTTACTGAATTACTACATCAATTCTTGTTTGTATCTTTCTTTATTTCCGACCTTTAAAGTTATGAAGCAATCAATTTTCTATTTGTTTCTTCTCTATTTGTTTGATTTAGGGATACGCCAAGTGATACTCAGGATTTACTCCTGGTTATGAACTCAGGAGTCATTCTAGGAGGTCCATAGGGGACCATATGTTGTTGCAGATCAAATCCAAGTAATCCATGTATAAGATAAAATGCCATAACCCCTGTACTACATCTAGTTTTCTTTAAGTTGTTCAGTCAGGTGGTTGGAATAAGGTTATCTAATAAAAGTAGTGGGAAACTTTTTGGAGGCCTAGAATATAGCCCAATGACAGAGCACATCTCTCCAATGTGTTGGATAAGAAGCTCTTAACAAATAAAGCAAAAACTCATTAAGAATGATTTAAAAAAAAAAGAAGAAAATATATATTTTAGACACTTGCTTAGTGATACTAGAAGAAAATCATTCTCAGCATCTAGTAAATATTTTGATATGCACTGCCTCTTGAAAACTCATTTTCACGTGGAAAATAAATACAGAAATAGCTTAACATCCGTAAACAAACTGATCTAACTTATAGCAATTGAGGCTTTTCTCATGTCTCATGTTTTGGCATCTGAGTTGCTTCTATATTTTTCTGAAATAGGCATGTATTGTTCAATAGTCTGAATGCAGAGGTGCAATTCTGAAACTCTCTGACAAAGAAGATAGAAGTAGTTGCGCTCATATTATTGTTGTCTGCATTTATTATTATGTTTATTATTCATATGTAATCACAACTATAAACTATTTCAAGATGTTTAAATAGTGAAAACTATTTAAAGCCATTAAATTCTTTAATATTTTAACAAATTTACCCTTTATTTTCTACATTTATTCTAATTATATTGGCAGATTTTGACATTCAGCTTTAGTAAAATAGTGCCATGGCAGTTTTCTCAACATAAATGAAAATGTGTCATATGATGGGAAAATATCAATTGTGGAGCATATTTTTTATGAAATTGCAAAAATCTAAATATTCCCTTCTCATACGTTCCAAGTCATGACTTCTGGTGTTATGCAGAGTGTTCGAGTGGAAGCCGAGAAAAATGATTGGCGATTATTACAATTTAATTTTTATATCATTGAATGAGTTACAAGAAAGGAACATGTGAGAAGAATTAAAATAGAATTTTTTGGCATGGATTCTGAAACTAAATTGATGATTCTGATATAGAAACTTGGCTGGAGAAAAGGAAACCGTCTACCAAACAAGATAAGAACTTTAAGGGGGTAACCTACCACAAAGGTCAACCAACTGCTCCTGGAGTGTTGTGCATCTGTGTGTGTCTGTTTCTGTGTAAGTAAGAGTGAGAGAGAGATAGAGAAAGAGAGATAGAGGAGGAAGAGGAAGAGAGGGAGGGAGAGAAGGAGATGCAGAGGCAGAGACAGAAACAGAAAGAAACTGAAAGATCTGAAAATTTAGAAATTAAACAAAAACAGAGTGGAGTGGGGAATTGGAGGTGGGCAGAAAAGAGACAGAAAGATGAAGTGCCACAGATAGAGTAAAAGTATAAGGTGATACTGTCTTGAAATGAAGTTAAAGGAAAAAAAGAAATAAGAAAACCACTGGAGATCTGAGATATAGTACATGGTTAAGGTGCTTGCCTTGAACATGGCAGACCCCAATTTGGCCCTAGTACCCTATATCATCCATCAAGCGTGAGCATAAATGATCCCTGAGCACAGAGTCAGAAGTAAGCCATGAGTGCAGTGAATACATCACAACTTTCAACCCTTCTCAAATCAGAATATGTTATTGAAACATAATTAGGCAACGCAGTCTATGTTGTTCTTTTTGAGGGTCACCGGTAAGGGAAAAGTAACATCCAATTAAAAAAAGCAATGACAAAAGAGTATATTACATCAATATATTAAACAAAAGATTTTGGTGATATTAGAGTATCCATTTTTGTCATCCAAAATATGGAGGAAGGGAAGGAAGGAAGGAAGGAAGGAAGGAAGGAAGGAAGGAAGGAAGGAAGGAAGGAAGGAAGGAAGGGAGGAAGGGAGGAAGGGAGGGAAGAAAGAATGGAGGGAAGGAAGGAGTGAAGGAGAAAAGGAGAAAAGGAGGGAAGGACAGGGGGAGGGAGGGAGAAAGGGAGGGAGGGAGGAGGGAAAGAAAGAGGGAAGGAGGAAGAGAGGGAGGGAAGGATGGAAGGAAGGAGGGAGGGAAGGACAGATGGAGGGAAGGATGGAAGGATGAAAGGAAGGAAAGAAGGAAGGAGGGAGGGAGGGAGGGAGAAAGGGAGGAAGGAAGGAAGGAAGGAAGGAAGGAAGGAAGGAAGGAAGGAAGGAAGGAAGGAAGGAAGGAAGGACTAAGTGTTTGGAATTAGCAGTAAATTATATGAGAAGAAAAAATGGGACCCAAAAAATAAATGTTACAATTTTCTCTAAAATTGCAATGCTTATAACATTATCTCTATGTAACAAAGAAATATCTTTACCAGTTTAACCATGTTGAAATGATGTAACGAGAGGTGTTAGCTATGCCAGTAACTGCTGACCCCAGAGCTTTAATGAGTTAGGTCATCTTGTTACCAGGTGCCTTTGTTCTGGCATTTTTCTATAAAAAGTGTGCAGATATGAGGAGCCAAATAAGGTGGAATAAAATAACTGTTTAATTCCATTTTGGTTACAGAGAAAAGCTACAGAAATACCTTCAGCTGGTATCTCTGAGTGTTCTGTATCTTACTATACAAGAGTAGGCCCAGCTGAAAGAAAGGGGGTTATTCGCTTCACCAAGCACAGACTCTGAAGGATCATCCAGGAAATTTCAGGATTGATGAAGGACATTCTAGGAAGATAGAGAAAAGAGGGAGAGAGAGAAACAGAGAGAGAGAGTAACTGACAAAACTGAAAGAGGATTTGTAGGGGTTTTGGAAGACAACGTAAGGGAAGAATAATTAAAAGCAAACACTCCACTGAGAATTACTGTGTATATGAACTTGAGTTAGTTTTTTTTTGTCTTCCCTTTTCTTCTGTAAATGGAATAATCATGACTTCGTGTTCTATAGTAAATGGTTAGATTAACATGGTCAATTTTAAAGATTGATACATTAAACTGACTCAAGCTACATCATACTACTATTTGACACATTAGGGATTAGAAGTCAAAACTTTCACAGTTTTAAGTAAATTTAATGTTATGAGAAACTTCCTCAATGAGCAATGCTTATATTGCAAACTTAGGAAGTTGTTAAAACTTTCTCAAAGAAGAAATCCGAATGGCAAAAAGGCACATGAGAAAATGCTCTACGTAATTAATAATCAGGGAGATGCATATAAAAACGGCCATGAGATATCATCTTACATCACAGAGATTGGCCCACATCCAAAAGAATAAAAGCAATCAGTGTTGCCACGGATGTGGTGAAAAAGGAACCCTCCTTCACTGCTGGTGGGAATGTCAGCTGGTTCAGCCCTTTTGGAAAACAGTATGGATGATTCTCCAAAAATTAGAAATTGAGCTACCATTTGACCCAGCAATACCACTTCTGGGAATATATTCCAGAGAGGCAAAAAAGTATAGTCGAAGTGACATCTGCACTTGTTTGTTCATTGCAGCACTCTTTATAATAGCCAGAATCTGGAAAAAACCTGAGTGCCCGAGAACAGATGACTGGTTAAAGAAACTTCGGTACATCTACACAATGGAGTACTATGTTCCTGTTAGAAAAGATGAAGTCATAAAATTTACATACAAGTGGTACTACATGGAAAGTATCATGCTAAGTGAAAAGAGTCAGAAAGAGAGGTACAGACATAAAAATATTGCATTCATCTGGGGAACATAAAGTAACAAAAGAGGAGACTAATACCCAAGAATAGCCGAGATAAGTACCAGGAGGTTCACTCCATGGCTTGGAGGCCACCTGCACATACTAGGGGAAATGGCAGCTCAGATAGAGAAGGGAGCACCAAATAAAGGTATTGGGAGGATTCCCCCATGATGGGAAATGCATGCTGAAAGTAGACTATAGACGGAACATGATTGCCACTCAATACCTCTTTTGCAAACCACAGTACCCAAAAAGGAGAGAGAGAACAAAAGGGAATGCCCTGTCACAGAGGCAGGGTGTGATGGGAGTGGGGGGAAGGATACTGGGATACGTGGTGGTGGAAAATGGGCACTGGTGGAGAGATGGGTACTCGATCATTGTATAATTGAAACCCAAGCACAAAAATTTGTAAGTCTACAACTGTACCTCATGGTGTTTCACTAATAATTTTTTTAAAAATGCATATAATCAGAATTCCTTAAAACAGATTTACCTTCAAATTCTTATTTGACTGTTACACTGCTTTTTCATTTTCATCTCACCTCCTTCATCTAGCTAAATGCAATTTCTCCAGCTCATTTCTTAGCTAATTTGACACTTAGTTAACAGTCTATCATAATTCTGATTAATCTTAATATGAAGGTACAGATCCACTCAGTTTTCACACTCTAAAGTTTGAGTTCTCATCTCTAATAAATTGTTCTTCCACTTACATAAGCACCCATTTTCATGATTTATTGAGCCTTATTACTAACAATATTTGTTCTAAGATTATAATTTCTCACATGCTGCTTATATGAAAAATCCTATTTTTGACAATTCTTTCATTTCATATCTAACTTCAGTGATTTTGTGTTACAGTTACTTAGGATATTTGATAGTTTATTTCTCTCTACTCTATAAACTATCATTTGTAACATTCTCAAAACAATATCCTCTCTACATTTTCCAAAATCTTCATACACTGTTAACTATTTTTTCATATGCCTGTATGATCTAATAAGGTTGTATTCCCATTATTTCATTAAAAAAAATCACTAAGTGCTTCCTTAGATCCTAATTTGTGTTTGCAATCTTCAACTAAATTCTACTCATAAACTTTTCTTTCTTGTAGTTTTAGTAATAGAAACATCCAACAAATCTCTTGCTTGTACAGTAAAAGTTGCTTGAGTCATTGCTATGTGAGATTAACATACATGCATGTTCATTCTATTCTCTAACTGAGATGACATACAATCATGTGTTCATTCCTGACTAATAGGACTGTCGAGGGTTTAATACTCTTTAATAAAATGTATAGCCTTTAGGGAAATGGCTATGGATGAGTCAAGCAACTTTCCTAGATAGTCTAAATGGGTGACTTCTAAGTGGAGAAATTCAGTGGAAGTTTAAAACTTCAAGAAATAAAATGCTGAGGCTGGAGCAATAGCACAGCAGATAGGGCATTTGCCTTGCACACAGCC
This sequence comes from Sorex fumeus, assembly GCF_029834395.1. Lineage (NCBI taxonomy): Eukaryota > Metazoa > Chordata > Mammalia > Eulipotyphla > Soricidae > Sorex > Sorex fumeus. Next base: position 39,804,860 of record NW_026606065.1, read on the forward strand.
AACCCAGGTTCGACTCCCAGCATCCCATATGGTCCTCTGAGCACAGCCAGGAGTAATTTCTCAGTGAAGAGCCAGGAGTAACCCCTGTGAATTGTCAGGTATGACCCAAAAAAGAAAAAAAAAAAGAAAGAAAATGCTAATTTACAAAAAAAGCAGCATATTTTTTCATTCTCTGTTTGATAAACATCTTAAGATAAATTATACTGAAACATCTTCATTAATTTTGATAACAGAACACACTTTAAAGCTTGTAATCTTCGGGGCTAGAGAGATAGCACAGCAGGAATAGGCTTTTGCCTTGCACGCGGCCTACCCGGGTTCGATCCCAGCATCCCATATGGTTCCCTGAGCACCACCAGGAGTAACCCCTGTGCATGGCCAGGTGTGACCCAAAAAGCAAAAAAATAAAAACAAACAAAAAAAAACAAGCTTGTAATCTTCTAGCCAGTGATTGCTTAAGTCCCTTTCTTGGGACTTAAACATTGAAGTTTCTCATTGACCAAACTAAACGGTATTGTTAGGCATTTTATTAGAAAATATTAACCTTACTTAATGCACATTACCCCCATGGAATTTACAGGAAAAGGAGAAATGTTGTAAACAGGAAACTCATTCTGGCATGTAAGATGCTATTTCAGTCACTCTAAAAAGCAATGTGCAGTCCTCTGCCAGTATCTCTGAAATGTTGGCAATCTTTGATAATGTGTCTTATAATAAGCAGATATTATGTATAGTAAAATAAGATCTTTACAAAAAGGAAATACATATATATCCTCATTTTTGTACAATTTCCTAAAATCCTTAAAATTTTCTAATAAATACAAGCAATAAAGTAGTTCATTTTTATTTATGAAAGTAACCTCCAAGTACAAGTAATACTTATGAGATGACAATTTAACATTTCCTAAAGGATGTTGGGGGGCACCAACTATTTAATTGGTGGCTTAGCTATTTCTACTCCAACCTTTGACTCTGGGTAGGTAGGAGAACAAAATTGAAGTTGAAGTGTTAGCCAAGCAGCCCTAGGAAAAGCTTTATCATCTCATGTCTATTTAACATCACTTCAGTGAAGCCTAAAAGGATGGCTGTGAGAACTATCCAGCCTGACTTGATAACAGGCACAGATGCGGGAGAGTAGTGGGGAGATAGGGAATTACAGTCTCCTCACACACCCTGGCCCTATGCAACTCTTCCATATTGCTGTTCTGAACGGTGTATCCTAGTACTGTATAGTTCTACAACCATTCTAAAACTGTAAAACTAGGAATCTTCTGAGGATGGATTCTTTTATGAATTCTGTGAGCTAGTTTAGCCAATCACCTTATCCAGAGGAGGGAATCAGGATAATATGAGGTGATTTCGTTTGTTTTTTTCCCCCGTAAGTCAAAAATACATCAATAAGCTCTTATTATTTTGGAAGTATTTTTATAGGTATGTCAAATTTAGTTTAATTAAAGGAATCAGAATAATGTTTTACAATGATCTGGAGCAAACACATGCTATAGAATTACATTCACATATATATGTGTATATAAATACAAATAGATATATACAGACTTTCATTAGGATAGCAAAGTATTACTTAATTTTAAACATAGAAGTAATTATAGTAAGAAACATGTTTCTAATTTCATTATAAATATCATTTTGACATTTGGCAGTGTAATAACAAATTGAAACTAATTTTAAGTTTCTATTACACATTTTTAATTTACAACGTACATATGTTTTAAGGGCTGGAGCGATAGCACAACGGTAGGGCATTCGCCTTACAAGCGGCCAACATGGCCGACCTGAGTTCGATTCCTCCGCCCCTCTCGGAGAGCCCGGCAAGCTACCGAGAGTATTTGATATGCCAAACACAGTAACAACGAAGTCTCCAATGGAGACGTTACTGGGCCCGCTCGAGCAAATCGACGATCAACGGGAGGGCCTTTACCTTTACCTTTATATGTTTTAAGGAAGTGAAAACTGAAATTAGTTAAAAGCAAAAGTAATGTTACTTTCAAAATGTACATCTTCCTATATAATCAGAAAATATCTTCTTATTTTCAAACTTAAAACTGCTCATTTAATGATGCTTACTATAACAATAATAAAAAAACAATTCTGCACAAAGAACGGCCAGTTATATTACATCTGTAGCACTCTAACACTGTCCTTCCATTATTCATCAATTAGCTCGAGCAGCCACCAGTAACATCCCCATTGTGAGACTTGTTGTTACTGTGTTTGGCATATCGAATACGTCATGGGGAGCTTGCCAGGCTTTGCTGTGCCGGTGAGATACATAGACTGCCGGCCTCTCCGAGAGGGGTGGAGGAATAGAACCCAGGTTGGCCGAGTGTAAGGCAAATGCCCTACTCTCTATGCTTTCACTTCAGCTGTATTACATTTGTAGAATTCGGAACTTTTCAGATTAATTTCCAAGGATAAACATACTTTTGAAAGGGGTATTTGTAAACACATTTAAAGCACCTTCTTGGTTATTAGGCTGATTCAGCTTATGGGATACTTCATTTATTTGTACACAGATTGAGTAGTAGCAAACATGGAGTCAGCTTTTCTATTTGAGGTTTATTTATTTTTTTGCATCCTTCACTCTGTCTTTCTACTATGCATGCTGTATTGATGAAACATAGCATGTTTGTTTAAACATGCATTGATTTTTAAATCAACGCTGATTTTGAACAGACTTAAACTCTCAAGCTCCAACTTAATTTATATTGATTTTTTTGACTTTGTGATGTACAGCAACCTGCATCTTTCCTATTACAAACCAAAACATAAAATGCATTTAATATAATTTTCTATTAAATTAGAAATAATTTAGGGCTCCTAAAATTAATTCTTGCCATTTATGTAAAACATATTTAGATAATATCAGGATATTTATAAACATTTTTATTATATTATGGACATTAAACCTTTTCAGGAAGGAGTCTAGCAGTCTGGCCTTTAAAGGGACTATTGTACTAAACAGAAATTCTAAGCCATTACAGATTTAAATAAAATCTTTATCAAGTATTATGAAAGGGGAAGTTTTTATTCTTAAATGTTCAATTCATTACTAATATAAAAATATGTCATTGAAAATAAATATCATCACCCTCTGCACAGTTGAAAAATTCAAATCTAGTTAAATGTTGAATTTGTATTTTATAGCTTAAAATGCCTGACATTATCAATTTATACAGTTGGACCAATGATCTGTTTCTAGATTATTCCATAATAAATATGAATTCCACATTCACATACTTTCTATATGTGAAACAATGTCTTGTGAATATGACAATTAGCTAAATGAAATTTGTGTGAGACTTTTCAGCTCTTTGTAAGAAACCAATATAAAACAATATTTGATTTTACTAAATGTAATAAATATAAACTCATAACTGAGGCAAGAAATAATAACCAAATATAGCACTGTAGCACTGTCCTCCCATTGTTCACCCATTTGCTCGAGCAGGCCCAGTAACATCTCCATTGTGAGACTTGTTGTTACTATGTTTGGCATATTGAATACATCATGGGTAGCTTGCCAGGCTTTGCCGTGCGGGCGAAATACTCTAGGTAGCTTGCTGGGCTCTCACAGAGGGGCCGAGGAATCAAATTCAGGTCAGCGGGGTTGGCCACATACAAGGCAAAATCCCTACACACTGTGGTATCCGGAGCTGTAGCACAACAGGGAGGGTGTTTGCCTTGCACGCAGCCAACCCGGGTTTGATCCCCAGCATCCCATATGGTCCCCTGAACACCATCAGGAGTGATTCCTGAGTGCAAAGCCAGGAATAACCCCTGTGCATCACCAAGTGTGACCCAAAAAGCAAAAAACAACAACAAAAAAACAAACAATAACCAAATATATACTAAATAAATATTAAATTGCTTTCAAAATCTCTCAAACTTAGTTGGCTGGTTGTCCCCTTTTCAGAAAAACCATCACTCAGACTAACAAAAAAATCTTGGAAGAGAGCAACATGCTTTTGAGATATCTCTACAGATATCTTTACACTTTACACTAGGCTTAATCCACCTGGGACATCCCAGAGGTGGGTGGATGAACTTACTACTCGTCCCAACAGAGCCCCAGCAGCTAGAAATAACCAGAACGTGATTGCTGCCATGCTTACAGCCAATATCCACAGGTTTAGGATAAACCCTCCACACATGAAAATGAATCTGCTGAAATACTCAGTATGAGGACTTAATGACCAAAATCTCCAGGTTCCCATACAGTCAGGAATGGGCGACCTCCCCCCATCTCCCGGTTCATCCTGGAGCCAAGAAGTCACACCCATGAACTGCCTCTGGAGGCATATAAAATCATGAAAGGCCAAGATCCAGAAACTCACAAATAAATCTCGAAAGAGAGTAGGAAGGTGCAGAGACATCTCCAGATGCAAAAGTCAACATGCAGTAAAGACTTTAACTCCAGCTGTATCACCCTATTTAAAATGTTAGAATTCCTGCAGTGACATTTCATACTCTAAGCCCCTGATATACCAAGAGTAGTTCACCATAATTGATGGGGTGTAAAGTAAAAGGCAACCTATCTAAATCACTTGATCACTTGATCACTTGACATCCTGTTACTCATTGATTTGCTCGAGTGGGTGCTAGTAACATCTCCATTCATCCCTGCTGCATGCTAGTGTAATCCAATGGTGTCTGCTCATTCTAGGAACACGAAGAGTCTCAAACCAATCCTTCAGGGCACTGATGAAGAAGTCTGACCATCTTGTAGGTGAGCGGCAACGTGATCCTTTGACATCCCGTGGAATCCAGTTGATAACAGCTCTAGTCCAGTGGTCATATTCAAATAACATTAAGTGTCTATCTCATCTGATTTTCGAGGACTTGGCAAAAGAAACAGCACCCTTGCTTCTTGACCATTGATGGAGGTCAGAACTCTGGATTCTTTCACTTGAGTGAAGTGTGATACTCCAAGAATAGCTCTTTTGATTCCTCTGTAAGAGACCCGAATAGCGTTCTCATCCTGTTTTCACAGAGCCCATATCTCTGAGGGGTATGTTAATGTAAAAAGAATGGTGGAGTTTAAGAGCTGTGCCCTCAGCCGGAGGTTCTTCATCCTCTTGAACCTCTAAGCTATTTCTAAGACACTCTTAAAGGCATTCCAAGCTACTCTCTTCCTTCTCCACAACTCATGTGCCAGGTCATTCGTCATGTTGACTTCTTGACCTAGGTACACATAACTGTTGCATTCGGAGATGTTCGTTCCATTGAGAGTGAAGGAAACGTCAGGAATGAGACCGTTTCTCAAAAACATTGTTTTCATGAGATTCAGCTGTAGTCCGACCTTTCCACACTCATGGTCAAAGTAGGCCAGTATTTGTGTCACTCGGTTAATGTTTCATATTATTAGAACAATGTCATCAGCAAAGCGGAGGTGGTATAGTTGATGACTGTCTATCTTCACTGCCATTCCTTCCCACTCCAGTCACAGCATGACATTCTTGAGGGTGGCACTGAAGAGTTTTGGTGAAATGGTATCACCCTGCCAAACCCCTCTCTCAACTTGGATGATCGCTTCTTTGTAGAATGGTGAAATCCTGGTAGTGAAATCGTAATAGAGCTAACGAAGGATCCTGATGTACTGAGTTTGAACATCCAGTTTGGCTAGGGCTTCGATGACCACTTCCATCTCTGCAGAATTAAAGGCATTCTTTAAATCAATGAATGTTAGAAGAGCATCTTTAACTCCCTAGAAACCCTAATGAGCTGGTTATGTTGTGGATATGGTGGATTGTGCTAAATCTTTTGCGGAACATGGCTTGTTCACTTGGTTGTCCTTCATCTAGTGTTCTGTCAATCCTATTCAGGATGACTCGAGTGAACAGTGTGTAGACGACAGCAAATAAGGAGATCGGGCAATAGTTGCCAATGTTGTGGATGTCTCCCATGTCTCTGTTCTTCAGTAGTAGAGTCCAGCTGGCTTTCCATTAGGACAGAACCTTGCATTCAGGCAGGTACCATGTGAAGAGCCGAGCCAGTGTAGAACTGACGGTAGGTTCTTTAGGTGTTCAGGTCTGACCTTGTCTGGACCAGGTGCTATTTGCTTCTTTACTGATGAAATGGCGTGATGGATTTCGCAAGGGAGAATGTTGGGAATGACATATCCATCCTGCAGAAATTGATATGTGGGCAGGTGGATGTGGCTATCGAAGAGATCCAAGAAGAAGTCATGAATAATCTCCATTGCCCTTCTGAAAGCTGTGATAGATCCATTAGGATGTCAGAGCCCTGTCTGCTTCCACCAACTTCCGGAAACCCAGAGATTCCACACAGAAGACCCACCCTACAGGTACCAGATAAATTTCTCACTGGCAGACCTCCACTGCCTCCACTACCCAGCTGCTGCCACACTCCACAACATTTTCTGGATGCTGGGGCCAAGACTCATGCACAAGTGAAGCTCCACAGAACCAGGTAAGCGGAACTCTGTGACCTTGGGCCCCAGGCTCAACGGAACCAGGAACAAAGATCCTCTGGCTGCTCCCACCAATCTCCAGTGACCAAGGGATTAAAACCAAGAGCCCCAACCTACCCTACCCTGTCTGCTTCCACCAACCACCGGCAAACCAGGGATTACACACAGAAGACTCACGCTACCAGTACCAGATAAATTTCTCACTGGCAGACCTCCACACCCTCTGCTAACCAGATGCCACGCTCCAGGCCATGTGACACATCATAAGACCCTTTATACCTATCTTCCAGGATTAACACACTATATTTAATAGGGTTCAAATATGGTGTGAACCATGGGAACGCCTACAAGGGTCATTAGAGGCCGCCCTAAAAGCTTCTATCCCACTTGGAGAGCCTCGCAAGCTACCAAGAATATCCCACCCACACCGCAGAGCCTGGCAAGCTATTTGTGGTGTATTCAATATGCCAAATCCAGTAAATACAATACAGGGTCTCATTCCCCTGAGAGCCACCAAAATGGCAGTGTTAAGAAGGATGAGGAAAAAGAGGTTGATAAAATCTCAAGGCCAAACTAGGCTGCCAAAACGAAGAAAGACAAAACTGTCTGTATATCCAATGCAAGTATGCTGGAATCAGATGCATATATCGAGGACCTGATGGTGCAAACACAAAAGATCAAGAACGACATCATTGGTCTGACAGAGATGAGAAGGTATCAATCACATCACACCATTTTTGACACTGGAGAAGAACTGTTCCTAGAACATGTGAAAAAAGAGGCGTCTGTGGTGTTGATGTCCTTGTCAACACGAACTTGGTCATGAACATTGATTCATTTGAATGCCTAACAACCCGAATCGTACAATTACACTTAAATAAATGTGGCTCACTGCCAGCAGTTTCTGTCTTTGTTATCTTAGCACCAACATCCAATTATGATGAAGGAGAAATTGAGAAGTTCTACATGGAGCTGGAGAATTTCTATAAAGAAGACCACACCTTCTATTAGATCATTATTGGTGATTTTAATGCCAAGATAGGACCGAGAAGATCAGCTGAAGAATTCCACATTGGGATCCATGGCCTAGAATGGAACGAACAGGGTGAGAGACTGAGTCCATCATGTCGACCAAAACCATCCATGGTAACTTACAGTTCCAGAAGGCCAAATCTACGTAGGACATGGGGGTCTCCCAGTGGATGGTTTTACAACAAAATTGACCATGTCATTTCCAATCCACAGTTTTGCCTGACCTAAGTCGCTGTTGTCCCAAAATTCCAAATGGAATCGCACCACCATTTTCTTTGTGCAAAATTCTACTTCACAGAGCAGGGGAAAGGGCTGCAAAGTTTAAAAAGAGAACTCGCAGAACGACCACCAACTGTGAGCTCTCTGGCACTATTGCAGCAACATGGGAAGATGCTGTCATTGACAACATTGACGAAAAATACCATCGACTGGTTCAGCACCTCCATGATTGTGCCAGGAACGCTGAGAAAAAGAACCACAAAAAAACTCCTGTCTTCTAAAACTCTTGAGCTTATTCTCCAATGTGGCTTGGGGCAAGCCTCAGGCAACTGCAAGTCAACGTTGGAGCTCACAAAGCAGTGCAGAGAAGCGATAAAGGAAGACCTCAAAGAGAGAAGAGCAGCAGTACTGGCAGATGCGGCAAAAGCCGGAAAAGGCATTTGCAATGCCTTCCTGTCCTTCACCAACTACAAGACCAAGATGACTATCTAGATCAAAAACATAAAATAAAACACTAGCACAGAAGACTCAACCTGTAACAACACGTTAGTAATATCTTATGCAAGGGCTTAATGGCTCCAAGATGAGGTACAATAGTCTTCATACACTTTCCTCTAAGGAAACCATTTTGGGTCATATTTAGCGGATTATTCATAACAAGCAATACAAAATAAATTATTTATGATCTGCCTTTGGGGCAAGTTTGGATGGCGGTAGGAAAATTCGAAATAATGGTAGTGTTAAGATAAAATGCTCATGGGATTGGTGTTAGACTATTGAATGCAATACATTTTTGTGAACGATGTTATTAAAATAAAAATATATAATTAAAAAAACCCTTTACTCAATGGCCCCCTGGAAATCTGCTTTATAAAATGAACAAATAGAGCACGTTCCTCATTTCCTCTAAATCCTACTACATTTTCTCCCTACCCCCACCCACTCACAAAAGCTCCCCTTTATTTTAGCAAAATCTGTGTGCAGTATCATCCAAATTGGAAATCACTCCACAGGGATTTAAACCCAGTAAGTGCCTCCAGAAAACTTTGTAGCTTCCTGTTTGTTTTATTTTTCTAATTGACTCACCTTGATATACACAATTACAAAATTGTTTGTGACTGGGGTTCAGTCATATAATGCTTCAACACCTTCACCAGTGCATATTGCATACCAGTTTCCTTCCTGCCACTACTGCCCCCCCCGGACCCCCACCTGCCTCTATGGCAAGCAATAAGTCTCTTTCTCTGTCTTTGTCTCTGTCTCTCTCTCTCTCTTTTGTTTTTTTTTTTTTGTCTCTCTCTGGCACACGCTTTATTGCTCATGCTTTTTCGGTCATGCTCTTGCTCCTTACTCTTGCTCTCTTTCTTTGCTTTTGAGCATTATGGTTTGCAAGTCATAAAATTTTCTCATAAATGGATTGACAGGGAGAGTATCATGCTGAGTGAAATGAGTCAAAATGTGAGGGACAGACAGAATGAGTGTACTCATTTGTGGGATATTAATAAAAGTATACTATGAGACTAATAGTCAAGAAAAGTAGAAAGGAGGGCCAGGAAGACTGGTCCATGTTTGAAGCTTGGTGTGTGTGTGCGTGTGTGTGTGTGTGTGTGTGTGATGTGTGTGTGTTGTAGGGTGCGGGAAAGGCCTGTAGTTAATGATGCATGATGATCTCTTTGAACAAGAATTGAGTGCTGGAAGGAGATATTTGGATATTTGTGTTTGCTATTTTAAATGAATATTAATAAGAAATGCAGGGTTACTGGTTCCAGATAGAAGAAATAGAATGAGATTAAACCGTATTTTGAGTGTTTGTGTGCATGTGTGGTCTGTGATATTTTCAAATAGTTGTTCATTACTTACTTTCAAGGTAGGAACTAGTTTGAACAAATAAAAATGACTAAAGGAGAGTAATTTTGTAAATCAGATAACGGTAACAACATGGATATAATAAATGGTAGCGTTAGTGTATATGCTTGAGAGTTCGGTAAACTTCATTTTTGTCTCTTGTTAATATGAAATGAAACAGAAAAATTGAAATTTGGTTACTGAATTTGCTTGACTAAATATTCAGTAACACTGGTAAGTAAAAAAATGAGTAAATTCTTAAATTATATATACTAGTAGTTATCACATCTGTTAGTTTTCAATTTGAAATAAAAACACTATTTAAAATCAAATATAACTTCTTATGAATTTGCAGCAACTTTTTGATAGTAAAGCAATTTAAATTGTATGGATATACAAGCTTTTATATTAAATACTCTGTTAATTTTATGGCTGGAGCGATAGCACAACGGGTAGGGCGTTCGCCTTACAAGCGGCCAACATGGCCGACCCGAGTTCGATTCCTCCGCCCCTCTTGGAGAGCCCGGCAAGCTACCGAGACTATTTGATATGCCAAACACAGTAACAACAAAGTCTCCAATGGAGACGTTACTGGCCCCGCTCGAGCAAATCGACGATCAACGGGAGGGCCTTTACCTTTACCTTTACCTTAATTTTATGAGTGTAGTTTGGCAATAAATTTGGAATGTAAAGTTTCACAGTACTCAATGAGTTAGAGTAGTGAAAATCTAAAACTGGATATCTGAGAGATAGTTCAGCCAGTAAGACATTTGCCTTGCCTGCAAATTCTTGAGTTCAGCTTGAGTTCGATCCTCAGCACCAAAGATTGTCCCCGCAGCCCTGCCTGAGTGATTCCTGAGCACAAAATAGTCTAAGCCCTGAATACCATTGGTCCCAAAAAACAGAGCAGAGCAAAATCTGAAAATAATTAAATATTTATACTTATAAAGCTCCCAGCACTTGAAGTTCGATAAACTGCTACAATATACGCAGTTCATATTATGCAAAAGGTGTATTCACCCATCTGAACACTAGAATCAAAGTAAAATTGTAGACGCAAAGCTGGTTGACCTTTCACTGTTAGGGGAGAGAGCATGGAGTAAGACAAGAATAAGGTATAGTGCCAGATAGAAATATTATAATATCCAAAGATTCAGAGAAGGAAATTGAGATACACCCAGAGCCAGGAAATGATGTAGAGTGTTACAGAGGAGCAGGGAAAGAGTGCTTCAAGAAGAAAAGAATAGCACATTTTAAGACTGGATAACTGGTATGTCTGCCATATATTGCAGGTTTTTTTATGTGCTTTGTATGTAAATACCTTTTACATGAATTAAAAGTATTTTCTCTCACTAAATTGATAGCTTTTTTTACAGTTTATAATTTTCTTTACAGAATCTATTTTCAGTTTAATGTAATAGCATTAATTTTGTTTTGCTTTTGTTACACGTAACTTACTATCTTATCCAAAAATGACTGCCAATAGCATCATGGATCATTTCCCAGTATGTTCCAATAGATATGTGTAGCATGCTGCAATGCCACATATCATCACTAGAACAGAAATAAAGTCATGGTGATACTACTATACAACTGTTAGGATGGTTATTTAGAAAATAAACTAACAAAAACAAATATTGGAGAGAATGTATAAAACATTAATTAGTGGCTGCTATTGGTGGAATGTAAAATGGCTTAGCCATTGTGAAAAACAATATGGAAAGTTCTCTACTAAATTAATAATAATACCATCATATTATCTTTCAATCTTATTTCTGGATATATATCCAATTTGTTTTTTTTTTGGGTCACACCTGGCGATGCTCAGGGGTTACTCCGAGCCCTGCACTCAGGAATTACTCCTGGTGGTGCTTGGGAAACCATATGGAATGCTGGGAATGGAACCCAGGTCGGCCGCATGCAAGGCAAACACCCTATCCACTGTGCTATCTCTCCAGCCCTAGCAAATTACTTAAATCAGAATTATAGACATATATTAGTACTCCACATGTGTTGCAGAAAGTGTGATATGGATACATTATAGATTCCATGGTGAATGGGTAAAGAAAATGGGGTAAATGAGTCAGGGTTGCAGTTCAAAGGTAATGGAAGTATTTTCAGGAAACATTAATTCCTAGATTCAAACCAAGAAGAAGTAGAGAAGCCTCAGCTTCTTGTTCTATACCCAGCACCATAAGGAGTGACAAAAAGTTGAGTAACATTTCACTTTAGAATGAATTCACACCAACTGTGCTACATAATGTCTTTCTTTTATTTACTGAGACTAATTTCTCTATGGAGAAGCCCATATTCTCTTTTGAATGCACTTTATTTTCTCTCATTTTTAATAAAATCTTTTCAATTAAAATAGTGATTTAAAAATATGGTACATACATAAAATACAATACTATTCATCTGTAAAAAAATAAAAGGATGGGGCCAGAGAATACAGGAATTAAGACAATTGCCTTATTTGAAGCTGCTGGCCCAGGTGCAATTCCCAGCACCACGTATGGTCTCTTGGCCCTGACAGTAGTGAAGCCTGAACACTCCTGCGGAGTGAAGAGTGAAGAAATGGGGATTAGATAATTAACTGTATAAAATCAATATACAAGATGAGTAAATTCTCATAATTCATTGGAAAACATCTTACCTATAGTTCATTATATATTTAGTACACTTACAAATTACACTGGCTGCATCTACTATCCAGTGTTCTCACTACAATAAAATAAAAATAAATGAAGAATTACTGGAGACTATATGATTCTGCTAAGAACACAGGAAATATGAATTTCAAAATGTCCTTTTAAAATGTATGTTGAGACAACAACCATTATTAGCATGGTAACACAGTTTGATGAATAATAAGATAGACTTAGATGGGAATGGAAATACAGTACTTTGGATTTTACTATGAACTACATTTTAGAGTCTTTTTCAGTGTATTTCTTGATTTTTTTCAAATGCAGGATTAGAAAATCATGTTCAACACAATGACTATGACTACTAAAGTAGGAAGTTAGGTAGTGTTGAGTAACAAAATTGAGTTGTGTATGAAAGTGCTCACTTCAGAAGCACATATACTAAAATTAAGTTGTGTATGAAAATCACGGAAATAAAAGAAATTAAAATAACTTTACCAATATTAGGATTATGATTTAATGGTAAAATTAAATTTTTACCTGATTTAATGTTAAAATATTTATGATTTCTTTTTGAGTACCTATTTCTACATTATATGATAAAAGTATTTCTTTTTTAATGCTAAGAGAACTAAATTTCAAAAATAATTAGTAACAATCCCATTATCATCATGCATTTATATTTTTTTAAACTAAGTTCTATCCAAACCTAAAATTGGCTTAAAAATTTTTTTTAACACTGCCTTCTTTTTATAACCCCAGATTTGCTCGAGCGGGTCCAGTAACGTCTCCATTGGAGACTTTGTTGTTACTGTGTCTGGCATATTGAATACATCACGGGGAGCTCGGAGGCTCTGCCATGCGGGCGAGATACTCTTGGTAGCTTGCTGGGCCATAATTCGCATTATTCTTTTATCGTTTCGAAAATCATAACCTATGTGGACTATCTGACTAGTAAGTTATAGTTAACCCCTCAGGTATGTATAGGTACATTCTGAATACTCAAGAAATTGGAGAAATATTAAAGGCAATCTTAATAATTTTGAATTTTTAATAGGTGACATGATGAGAATAATCTTATGATTTTTAATACCAGCCATAAAATGTACAATTTGCATAGAGATGGAACATAATACTTAGTCTCTTTTGCTTTCCATGATTTCATAGTTAAAATGTCAATGGTTTGAAACTCTCATAATTCTACTTAAAATAATGTAGAGGTTACTAACATAATGTAAATTAGTACAAATATTTGTTTTCATGTAGATTTGATTCATGCATTGCACATTTGTTGCTTTAGACATTTGTTGACTGTACAATAAAAACTATAGACTGTACAATAAAAACTATAAATGTCTCATCATAGAGTTATATGAAATGCTGTAAATTAATTTGTACTGCTAACTAAAATATCAGTAAAAACTGTACATGAACAAAAAAAGTAAAATGCTCTTTAGCTTTATAAATGTTGCACATGTTAATGAACTTTTATATGAGCTCCCAAATTCCAGTCAAATATTTCTTTAGCTTCTCTATATTGAACATCATTCTAGCTGTTTTCTAAAATATTGCAGATGATTTTTCCAAGTTCAGAAATCATCACATACATTCTACAACTAAAGGGTGAAATTAGAAGAAAAGAATTAGTACATCAAATTGTTTAAAAAATTCTCTGGTATAATATTTTAGATGTCATTTACTAGTAAATCATATTAGCATTAGTTTTTTTTTTTAGTTTTTTTCCCCCTAGAGGCTGAATAACTAATAGGCATTTACTGTGCCTAAAAATGTTTATTATAAGTTTAATTAAATATTTTATATATATTCAAAAGTCTTTTGATAGAATAATATTGAATTATCTGATTGCTTCCACTTGCTAGAAATCTAACGTTTCTTGATTAGACCATGAATAATGTATTTTATTCATAGCTATCTCAATTTCTAAACATTTGTCATTTTTCTCTTTTACAGTTGCTATCATTCATTTACATTTTCTTACATATATTTGTTGAAGATTGAGAGACATTTCAGGTGGATGAATTAACCGTTTTTAAAAGGTTTATAAATTTAAATTATCAATATTAAATATTAGAATATCTAGTAGGATATGTAACAATAAGAATTAGTATATACATTGCACATATTACATTTATGTCTTCAACATATATAGTCTTAGAAATGCTCTATATTTGGACAAAGAAAATCTACATACAGAGAAAGAGTGGAAGTTGGAGAGGTTAGTATATACATTAGAATGCAGCATAATATAATAAGAAGGAAATGCACACAGTGTTAATTTAAAAATTGGTTGCTGATTTTTAAGGCAGAAAAATTTGGAAGGGAAATATTGTACAAAAACATCATATCAGACATTGCAAAAATATCCCCAAAGAGATACCATTACCTGCATAGATTTAAGTTTACAAAACCAAATGCAATTCTGTGCAATAAAATGTTTTTTTTTAAATATGTAAGGATGCTTATAATTCTTTTAATGGAACTTTAAGGAGCAGCAATCCTTAGTTGGTGACTGAAGTCGGTGGGTATCCACACATAGCTTCTGTGAGTCTGGGGAAGAGAGAGTCACTTTCTCCTGACCCACCCCAGGACTAGCTCGGAAGACTAGGACTGCTAAAGTCTAAGATGATCCCCTGCAAAGCACAGGCCAGAGGCCCCAACTGCCAACCCTCCACCCCATACCCCAACCTGCCATCCCCAGAAGGTGGTCATCAAGCTACACCTGCCACCTTCTTGGTCTTCTTGGCACCAGAGTTGATCCCCACCACCAGATTTCTCGGGTAGCCACAGATTCTGATAAAGCGATGACTTGCTCTTTGCAGGAAAGTCAGTTTTATGCCTTATCCAGGGCTCCAGGGCTCTTGTCTCGCCTCTCAGACCAGATGTAAAGTAAAACAGATTTTATTTGAGGGCTTTAGGAAGGGGAAGAAGGGAGTGAAAGTGAGAAAGAGAGTAATACACTAAAGAGGTTTCTCCAAAGGCAAAGAAAGACCCTACATACACCCCAGTGTTAAGTATAAATGAAAGTACACATCTCAAGAGGGGAGATGCAGGTGACATACGTGTTTGGATACCACATCTGCTCGGCCACGTGAACACAAGCACTTCCTTTTGTTCAAGGTGGACTTTGTAGGGTTTACCAGTCTGCCCCCAAGTGAGGCTTCTAGCTAAGTATCTGTTGCTAAGTGGTTAGAGTTTAGAATAATGGTGGATGGATGGTCTTCTTTGAAATTCCTTTCCTGGACTCTTGCTCCTGCTGTAGTTTCTCTAGGAGGAGAGTCCAGCCATCAGTTGCTGACACCAGGTGAATGTCTTATCAGACCTCTTTGTGGCCTTCAGGTATTGGTTTTATTGTATCCTAGGAATTTCATTGCCATGGGCCTTTCACTATCTACTCACCTACATCACTATGGCTGCATTTTAATAGAGAAGGAGAAAGTAACAAATGTGTTCTATTTGAAGTAAGGCAGATTTTCAGTACCTTGCCATCAAATACTTTCTGGGATGTTTTAAAGAGTGAGAGAAGATTAACTCCAGATGCAGAATCATCTCCAGAAATGATCTTTTCTTCAGAGAGTTTACTAAGACAGGCAAGTCAAATATGTATCTAAAGAATTCTGCTGTTTTTTTTTCTTTTAGTTACCCTCTTTTCCTTTTGTGAATTCCATTTTCTTTTTCTTCTCAACACTCTAAAGTCCGCATTATTCTTAATGCAGAATATACATCTGCTTTTTCCCTATTGAAATCATTTCCCATAATATTTATGCATTCCCTTCATTTACATAATTAGATTGCCCCTTGTTTTCCTGCTAACCACTCTGAAGGTGTTTTGATTACTAGTTCCAGAAAAAAAAACAGGAATAGGAATTGTCCCTTCCTTCCAATTGGAGAATCCTACTACTAGACACCATAAATTATAAATTTGTGGTGTAATGAAAAAACCTTGGCACCATTTTCTGGAAAAAGTGAAATTTCCGATTTTTTCCTATCAGCTTTCTGTGCAACATTTCTAGCAGAGGAAGGAGAAAGGAAAGCACACCAACTGACTAACCATGAAGATGGCTTTACCTTCTAATCTGCTTTAAACTTCAGGCACTTTTCATCCTGAATCTAGGCCCCTGACTGCCCTTTGCCTTAGAGCATTTGTTACAGAAAATTTGCAACTGCAAACTCTTTCTTTGACTCTTTGAAATGTAAATATTTCCCAGCCTCTTTCAAAAGGACCTAGGAGCCATCCCTTTGAAATTTGATCAGTAAGAAAGGACATCACCCTATTCCCCCTAGCTCTCAGACAGAGGGGGGTGAGCCAGCATCCTTTCTAACTAACACAATCTGGCCCTATTGACCAATCTCCTTTTAAATGTCCTAATGAAACAATTTCTAAACTAGTTAATATCATGATTAAAAAATGCCCCCTGCCTTTTTGTTTGGCATGATTTAAGTTTAATTTCATTTTCCTATTAGAATAGTCAGACTTTTCCCCAGTTTCACTCAGGTACGGTTCACACACGAAAATTGCATAGTTGGTTGATACAACATGATTCTCTTGTTTGTTCCTGTTTAATTCACCAGATACACTTCTTCTTTGATATCGTTGCATCCAGTAAGGAGAAAGGGGCACTGTGACTCTGAAACGGTGACACAAATATTCACAGTTCTTACTTTTATGATTAGTCGTGTGATATAAGTCAATTTCATTTAACCCATGGCTTAGGATCTGTTTGTTTTATTGGAAATAATATTTATTCTGATGCTAAATAGTCCATTCATGAGTGAGAATAACTTGATTCGGTTATTTGTGCTTTAACACAAAATAAAGTATGGATGAACCTCTTCTTTTTACGTTTTGGTTAGTTCTCCTAAATTAATGCATTTAATTAACTGGTCATATAAACTGTAGATTTATATACTCAGTTCTGGTGGGATACATGATTATAAAATGGCCATGTCCATGTTGTGTTGAGTATCTGACTATTTTATGATTTTTGAGTAATCTTGTAATTGTTCAAGTTTGATTTTCATGTTACCTTTTAAAGAATGTTTGGATATTTGCTTAATAGTATAATGGTAAAGCCTTGCATAATACATTCATAAATATTCATTTTAACTACTGGTAAAATATATAATTTCATTAATTTTATAATAATATTTTATATTGTGAAATTGTCATTTTCAAAACATAATTTTTGTAGATTATATGCTATTGCATTCCATCATATGTGTGGATATTTTTTCTCAAGAAGATTTTCTTGAATACTCTATGTGTCAGTGATGTAGGCATGTAGACAGGGAAGGCCCCCTCCCAAGGCAATGGCAAAAGTCAGACCCACAGAAAACAGGAACTTAAGGCCTGATAAGACCCTTACCTGACTGCTGCAACAGACCCAAAGAAGCTTTGGCAGGAACAAAAGTCCAGGAAAGGAATTTCAAAGAAGACCATCATCACTTCCAACCCCCTGGTAATCTCCTTAGCAATGGACTTTGACTTAGGTAGGAGCCCCACTTGGGGGCAGGTTGGAGAAACCCTATAAAGGCCACCTTGAACAAAGGAAAGGCCTGCATATGTTGCCTGAGCCCTTATGCTGCTTGTGCCCACATGGTCTGTGGCCCATGTGTCGAGCACTGTGTGATACCCAAGCACATGTGTCGCCGCATTTCCCTGCTTGAGATATGTACTTTTATGCTTTCCTGTCTGATTCTATCTAATGTGTAGGGCCTCTCTCCACCTTTGGAGAATCCCGTGTTCTCTCTTGAGTATGTTAATCTCTCACTCTCTCCCCCTCTACACCTTAAAAAGCCTCCAAATAAAATGTACTTATTTCACTGCTTGTCTACTCCTGAAATTTGTTTCTTCAAGGCGAGACAAGAACCCAGTAACCCTGGGTCCTAGGTGGCAAAGGCGGTTGTGGAGAAAGTGACCATCTTTCTCCTCCCTGCTTCACATAAGTCACTCGTGGGGTCCACTGACATGATCAGTAACTGCACATTTTTCTTTGGCATATATTTGTTGAGTGGTTAATAAGTGCTAGTCAACAAAAGTTAATAAATGCTCCCAGTGAACAAATTCATCAAAATTTCATCTTCATAAATTCTGGTAGCTTAGTTTAATGTATAAAAAGTATCAAACATATTTTAGATAAACATGAATACATATTAGTTAGGAAGAAAACTCCTATACAATCAAAAAACATTGTTGACTAAGGATTCAAGTCAAAATAAAATGCATTGTTTGCATATAGATATCCTGGCTTGACACCCACTCCACAAGCCATGTCCAACATCTTAAGATGGAGCCACAAACCTTAAAAAGACAACTGTCCGAAAAGGAAGGATAACCATTATGATAAATATAAATGCACTGTTTTTGAAATGCTTTAACAATAATATGTATTTATAACGTACTGTTTTTGGAACATAGACATTAAATGTTATCATTCCTATGGATACTAAGTATACTCTCTTTGTTATCCTGCTTGAAACCAGAATGAGGAATTAAGTGAATTCCTTTATGCAAAAAAATCATACTTTACGGGTCAAAAAATACAGGAATGAGGTATTTACCTTGCACACCACAAATTCCCAGTTTCATCCCAGCATGACATATTATCTCTGGAGAACCACTAGAATGGTGTGTCCTAAGCACAGAAACAAAAATAATGCATATGCACTGCCAAGTGTGTGGCCTCCTAAAAACATTTTTTTTAATTAAGTAAAACTGTTGATAAACGACAGAGATCTTATACTAACAGACAAGAAGAGATACTGTTTTGTTGTGAATTTCAGGCTCTTGTGAATTTATTTTCTCATTAAAATTGCTAAGAGAAAGGGAAAGGGAAAGGAGATGCTCAAAAGGATAGAGTGTATGTTTCACATTCAATTCAGTTCACTACTGTAGAATCCTAGACACAAAAAGGAGAGCTTCTAAATGCTCAGCCATGTGTATAGCCTCCGAGCACCACCAGGTGTAGTATCCTCTACCATTGCCTGTTTATTCCAATTTGAAATGAACATCGTACAAATGGATTTTTGCCCATAATATATGACTTCATGACATTGAATCTATATTTTCAAATAAATGGCATATTCAATTTTATTGCCATCCTTACTTGTGTAAGTGAATCACACTGGAAAAGGAAATTAAATTGGACTCATTAAGAGTTCAAGTACTGCATCATTAATAAAACTGAAACAGTTCTTATAAATTATTATATTTTGGAAGCTATAGAGTAATTGTAAATGTATAAATATGATCAATCACATTTCCTTCCATTCAAGAAATATTAAGTTTTAAGAAATGATAAAATTAATTTATAAGTAGTCAAAGTACTTGAATACAATATACATGTTTATAGAGTTATCTGTATTTAAATTTTATAATCAAAACTATTTTAACATTTTTGTTGCATTTAGAAAAGATAAGAAATAGAATTAAATATTTTCCAACCAATGATATAAAAACACTGAATCAGAATAGTTATTTTTAGATTGAGAAGAATAAGTACATAGAATATAACAGCTATTTATATTTACAACATACTTCTCATAAAAACTCAAAAATAATCATGCTATAAATTTATCATAGCTGTGTGGTTTATGTTTTATTTGAATAATTCATTTTTGTTGCTTTAATAGTTTTTAGTAAAAAACCTGGGAAAAGCATAAATATGTATTCAATTTTGTTTTCAATTGAAGGTATTAAATATATTTTACTGGCATAGAATAATTTAATCACCAGCCAAATATTTTCATGTTTTGTTCCAACAAGTAATGCAAAAGATAATGTCTCTGCTTATTCTTTATGCCGTAGCATATTTTTTGAAATATAGCATTTACTACCTCATCACAAACAGAAGGAAGAATATTATGATAATAAGTACTCCCTCTTGCAAAGTAAAATTCCCATATAGAATTTTAGAGAGAGTGAGAAATGAAACAGATTCTTGATTAGCAAGCCCAGATCCCCAGGTGGAAGATTCTAACCAGCCACATGCCCCAGCTAAGATTGTTAATGTTCATATGCAAAGAGTGTACTGCCAACCATAAGGCCTGGGTTTGACTAAAACACAAGATAGCCATAAAACCCTTTCTTTGAGTATACAACTGATCCAAAGTGTATACTTAAAGAAGAGTGAGTGTTCTATTGGTGTCTTTTCTCTGTGTACATATCATCTCTGCTTCTTAAATGCTCATTATTCTATTAAAACGAATAGAAAGATAAAATAATAAGAGATAGAACATTCCCCATTGCCTCTCTGAAATGTGTGAATGTGTATGCCTCTGTGTGTGTGTGGTGGCGGGGGGGAGTGGTGCACATACTTCTATAATATCATACCTTCCCGATAGCCTGTCCTACGTTCATTATTGGAAACCTATTTCATTTTTCTTTCGAATGCAAATGCTTGTGTAAGTGGAGCTTCCCTATTTTATAGGGAAAAAATTCCATAGCAGCTTGTACCTTCTAGTGCTAAACCTGATGGGTTATTAATATCTTAACACCTTTGAGAACATTTTGTAAGATAGGTGGGAAATTTTATCAGATTGCTAATTCAATTGGTGATTCTATAGTACTCAAAATATTGTTTATATTCTCCAACAAAAAGTATTCAATTATATATTAATCCACATGGGCATAGCAAAATTTAACTGTTTCCCCTCTGTTACAAACTTTTGGGTAACATGAATTTAACTTCAAGAGAAAAAAAAAACAAACTCCTCAACACTATGGACAAATTTAATTATTCCCCAACATAGCCTTTGGAAATGGAAGAAGCGAAGATGTGATGTGAACTCAATATGTGCTTGGTTAAAATTTCATGTGAAGTTCTGGAGTTAGAATTATACTTTATAGCTATTAGATACTGATCCAAAATTGCTCAGCTTTTTACCCATTCTTCATCATGTATAATATGTCAGTTGTTCCAACAATGATGTGACATGAAACAAGGTAGCTTTGTACTAGAGACACATTCTAAAGATCTGTAGATGAATTTACCTGCTATACAATCCCTCAGGAGGACAGACTTTCTTCCTTCTCAGAAAATTTCCATAGAGATATTTCTGTCACTGATACTTTTACCAAATTTTCTAAGTTTATATTAAATAAATAGGAAATTGACTTGACTCCAGATAAGTTCCTTCACTACAGTTGAGCTCTGTCACTGCTGGTGGCTTCCTTTTCTTCGTTTTATCTTGCACTATCTATTCTGCATCTTCCTTGTTGGCTGCACTCTTGTTGGCTGACTTAGTCATAATGATCTAATTTTTATAGACAAATAAACTTGAAATATGTTAGTGGTATACTCCCAAAAACACTGTACATGTTTACCAAGTTCTTCCTTTTTTTATGACTGGGTGGGTGGGTCGGGAAGAATTTGATACATCTGGTTGTACTCAGGGCTTACTCTTATCTCTGTGCTCAGAGACTACTTCTGGCTTTGCTCAATGACCAGACGTGGTGCTCGGAATTGAAAACAGGACAAAAAATATGGTATGAAAGGAAAGAGCCTTCACACCTGTAATGTCTCTCTAGTCCTGCAGATGTTTATTTTCAACTAAAATTGAGTAATCACATGATAGTTTCAGTAAATCATTTGGTCTCACATGTATTCCTATCTGTCTCCAGTATGTAATTATGGCCTTTTCCTCTATTAGTGACTGGAATCAGGCCATTTCTCTCTCCTCAACACATTCCTCTGAAGGAAAACAAAGGACAAATTAGCATCAGATAAATGAGAAGGGGGAAAAAAGTGTATATAATAGAAAAATTAATATAGTCATAAATTATAAATTAAATGAAATAAACAGGGGCTTTATATAGTGCAATAAGCCACCTGTAGCATAATAAAGAATCTCTATCCATGATAAGGGATAACTTGATAACCTCCTCCTTACTTTGAAAGTTAAATGATGAGTTTCTTAGAGATGACATGTACACTGGTAAACATATACCTGTGTGAGATGTTCTGCCAATTTCATTCTTGTAGATCTTTAAACAGAGAAGTAATATTTTTTATAGAGTTCACTTACATTGAACTTGGGTCTTTCTTGTATATATGTAACCCAGGGATATTAACCTGGTGCTTCAGTGATAAGACCCTGTGGTACAAATCTTTTCATTTAAAAAAACTTCTATTATTGTTTTAATTGATCACAGTGAGATACAAGTTACAACATTGCTCATAATTGGGTTTCAGTCCTACAATGTTTTAACACCCATCCATTCGTCAGTGTACATTTTCCACCACCAAAGTCCCCAGTTCCTGCCCTATCACCACCTCTATGGCAGGCACTTTCCTTCTCTCTCTCTCTCTCTCTCTCTCTCTCTCTCTCTCTCTCTCTCTCTCTTTCTCTCTCTCTCTCTTTCTCACACACACACACACACACACACACACACACACACACTGCCTATCTCTCTTTTTCTCTTTCTCTTTTCCTTTTTGGGCATTATGGTTTGCAATAGAGATACCGAAACTCTATCAGGTATGTCCCTTTACTTACCTTCAACACATTATTGTTGAGAGTGATCATTTCCAATATTATTGCCATACTGAAGATCAGTTAGGCAAAAAAGGGACAAGTGTGAAAATAACAGTCTTTATCTTTACCTTTTTGCTTAGCAGTAGAAAAAGGCAAGAGTTCTCTTGAGCTTCTAATAACTCAGTTGATCTTCATTTCACAGACAATATTATTTATTGTTAAAAAACATTTTAAACATCTTATAAAAGCTGATTTGATCCTTTTGAGGGTACATATCACACAGTAATATTCTTTTTAATATACTGATACATCACTTTAAAATTGTACTTGAGAGTAAAAAAGATCCAACTGCCCATATAAGCTGTAGTTTATATTATAATCAGATTCTTGACACTTCTCTTCTGGCACTGGAACTCATAAGTTAGGAGATTTCAAAGTTATGTGTTACAAAAGAAAAATAAAATGTCTCCTAATGACTTACTGAAAATGGTTGTAAGTAAAGCCAGATCTCCATATGCCTTTAGGTTCCCAGAATTATATTCTTCATTTTTAACCTATACCATCATAAAGCACTATTGATTTAATATATAATCTGTATCCTGGAAAATGGCAGTATACCCTAATTGAGAATTGGCTATGAGTTGAAATTTATTCTATTACGAAGCCAATATAAAATGTCTTTTGTCTATGTGAAGAGGTCTTACGAGTGGCAGATACTCAGCATATCTGAGTGTCCCTTCAGGTGACCTGAGCCAACTAGACTAGAGGTTCAATGCCAGGGTCGAAGATGACTTTGCTCTGGCACTGCCACTAGGGTTTATGTAAACCACCCTAATGGTTCTTGAGGTTCTCCATGGGTACCTCTGTCAATGTTCAGTAGACCAGGTGATTATTGGGATTGAATTGCAGTCATCAGCATGAAAGACCTGCACTTTAATTACTACAGTATGTTCCCAGCTTTGATTTTCAACTCTTGAGTTACCAGCTTCTAAGCAGGGTAGTGAAACATATAATAAGTTTAAGACATCAGCCAGGCTCACTTTTAATTACTTTATAGTAGGTCCATCTTCAGATTTTGTGATATGCAATACTAGTGGGTTAAATAAGATCAAGTTATTACTATGGTGGTGCTTGTTGATGTTATATAGCCAGAAGAAGCATATTCTATCTTATGTGACTCATTCTTTGAGAACAAATTTATGGCCATTTCAGGATCCAGGATGATTAATTTGTATACCTACCATCAAGTGTGTATTTATTTCTTCCAGATTATATGACCACATCATGGCGTAAGAATTGTTCCTTGTTATTGTAGATGAAATAAGCAACACTACTGATTCAACTATGTAGGAAAGAGAAAAACTGGCAGGGTGAGATTAGAAAGAATGGTTCTTGGGGGGAAATGCCTAAAAAAGAATCCAGGATAAGTACCCAGGTCATATAGTAATTAATTCATTTATAACATCCTGCTCTTCCTCAACCCCTTAATATTCCTATTCTGTGTGTCTTAAACCCAATGCAGAGAACGCATCCATTAACCTAGTAAAGATATTAAAGGACAGAAGATCCGTTTACTGAAGGTATCTCAATACCTAACTTGAAACAATACTATAATGTTATAGTGATTGGAACAGTCTGTACTAGAAGAGGAATAGACTCTGACAAATAAGGCAGACTAGAATTTTCAAGAACAGACTCATTCCCCCCACATATATGGTCAGGTAATTTTTCACTAAGGTGTTGAAAAACATGAAAATGAGTAAGGGGAGTGTCTTCAACAAATAGTGCCACAAAACTGGATGACCACATGAAAAAAAAATAAAACTGGATCTATATCTCACATTTTACACAAAAATCAGTTCAAAGTGTTCCAAATACATTGAGATCAGACAAGGATCTATAAAACATATAAAGGAAAATATAGGAAAAATGCCACAAGATCTGGACCTCAATCTTCTGTTATAATATGATACTACTGGTAAAGACAACAGAATAAAAAAATAATTAAATGGGATTACATTTGATTGAAGAGATTCTGGCAAAAGAAACACAGGCTAAAACTAAAATACAGGTAACCA
The DNA here is from genome assembly GCF_029834395.1 of Sorex fumeus. NCBI lineage: Eukaryota > Metazoa > Chordata > Mammalia > Eulipotyphla > Soricidae > Sorex > Sorex fumeus. The sequence goes on from NW_026606065.1 coordinate 39,829,624, forward strand.
ATGGAAAGAAATATTTGTGGCGAACACATCAGATAAAGCATTGATATGCAGGATATACAAAGTACTCAAAAAGATCAGTAACAACAAAAAACAAAAAAACAAAAAACATTAAAAAATAGGGAGAGAGAATGAACAGAGAGGGTTTCTTAGAGGAAGATCAACAGATGGTTGAGAGACACATAAAAAAATTCTCATCATTACATCAGTAATAAAAACCAAATCAAGACAATGAGATACCATCTCACACCAGTGAGAATGGCACATATGGAAATTAATGGGAGCAATCTGTGTCGGCAAGGATGTGGTGAAAAAAAGGAACTTTCATCCATTGTTGGTAGGATTGCTGTCTGGTTCAACCCCTGTAGGAAACAGTGTGGAGTATTTCTTCATAAACTTAAAATTGAGCTATTTTTTGACCCTCTTTTGGGTATCTATCTCCAGGACAGAAAAAACATTCATCCAAATGGATGTATGATCTCCATGCTTCATTGAAGCACTCAGTACAAAAGCAAAGATTTGGAATCAACCTATATGTTCAGCAAAGATCAGTGGATCATGAAGATATAGTAAATACACTCAATGAATACTACTCAGCCATAAGCAAAGATAAAATTATACAATTTACTGCAACATGGGTGGAACTAGAAGGTATATGTTAAATAAAGTAAGCCAGAAGAAGGACAAATATAGAACAATATCTCATATATGTGGTATTTAGAGTAACTGGATGAGGAAATGTTATGTTTTAAAGGTGGGATGCCTTGTTCACCCTTGGCCTCAGAGCTAAGGGAAGAGAGACGAAATAGAATGAAGTGGGAGAGGAGAAGCATTAATGAGAAGCAACCAGTGCAGGAGTCAAAGGAACTCAGGAACACCGGTGGTATTATCTTTAATAACATAAAGCTAATATCCAAACTACAGAGCCAACAACACTAAAATAATAAGGTCCGCATTTTAATAACCCAAATTAGAAGACATCTGCCAAGATGGCTGACTGGGGCTGGAATGGTGGATGGGTAGGAGAGGAACCAGGGAACTCTAGTTGAGTTCAACTCTAGTTGAACTCTTGCTATATAAGTTGACACTGGTGGTCGGATTGGTGATGGAACATTGTATGTCTAAAACTCAATTATGAATGACTTTGTAATACACTGTAGCACTGTTGCACTGTCCTACCATTATTCATTTATTTGCTCCAGTGGGCACCAGTAACTTCACGTAACAAATTGTGAGAGTTGTCCTTACTCTCTCTCTTTTTTTTTTGGCATATTAAACACATCACAGGGAGCTTGCCAGGCTTTGCTGTGAGGGTGAGATACTCTTGGTAGCTTACCAGGCTCTCTGAGAGGGGTGGAGGAATCGAACCCAGGTCGGTCATGTTGGCAGCATGCAAGACAAACACCTTACCAGCCCAGATTTATAATGCATGGTGAGTTAATAAAATAAAAATTTTGAGGTAAAAAAGAAGTATTTACACCTTTCTTAGCCTTTCCCTTAAGGATACCCCAATACCCCAGTGTTCCTAACCTTTACTTTCTTATATAAAACAAGTTTCTATTGAATTCATCCATCTGGTATTCTATCCTCTGCTTTCAATCTAATGAGTATGCAGACAAGAACCTAATTTAAATGTTGTCAGTAATATACATAATGTTTCATGTTGTTGTGTGAATCAATAGTTTCTACCTTTGTTACCACCATTTCTTTGTTCATGAGGATTTCATAACATTGGGATAGGCCTTAGGGTATATTCCCACATGTGATACTGCTGAATCAAATGGGAACTCAATTTCTAGTTTTTTTGAAGAATACCTGTAGTGTTTTTCAGAATGACTCAGCCAGTCAGGATTCTCACTAAAAATGGATGAGAGTCACTTTCTCCCCAAATCTGCACCAGAACTGGTTTTTGGAGTTCTTTTTGATGTGAGACTAATATCCAAGGACAGAAAAAGCCGGGGCCAGGATCCATAGTTGGAAGCTTGCCACAAATATATTGGTGGGAGGAGGGCAGTTAGTATAGAGAAAGGCCTCTATCACACTAATAGTTGGAAATTATCACTCTGAAGAAGAGCAGAGAGCTGAAAGTAGGTAAAGAGATATACATGATAATCTTTCAGTATCTTTATTGCAAACCTTAATGCTCAGAAGGAAAGAGAGAGAGAGGGAGGGGGAGAAAAAGAGAGTAGGAGAGAGAGGTACAGAGACAGAAGCAAGTGCCTGCCATAGAGACAGGCTGGGTGGGGGATGGGAAGGGTGGGAGGCCCCCTGGAGACATGGTTGGTGGTAAACGTACACTGGTGTAGGAACAGGTGTTAGAACATTGTATGACTGAAACCAGAACATGAACAACTTTATAACTCTGTATCTCACAATAATTCAATTTAAATATCACTTGTATCACTTGTCATTCCAATGATCTTTGATTTGCTCAAGCAGGGCCAGTACTGTCTCCACTTGTTCCTGTCACGTGCTAGTGTAGCTCAATGGCATCTGCTTGCTCCAGATGCCATTGGACTACACTAAATAAAAATAAAAAATATAAATTAAAATAAATTAAAGACTTAGTCATTAAAGTCAGAAGATCATGCATGCCATTAACATAAGTCATGTTGATAATGCATATCTATGACATGATAAAAATTGACAAGAATGTCACTTTATCTCTGGGATGGTCTTAAAATTTTTTAATACTAGACTGACCAAGAGTGAATTAAACAGCACACACGTATTTATGTGGAGATAGGGAACACAAACGATGATGCTCATGGGTTACTCCTGGATCATTCTCAGGGATAACTCAAGTAGGGTTCTGGGGACCATATTTAATATTAGAGATCAAGCCCAGGTCAGCTGAAAAGAAAAGAAGCAACTTAAGTGCTGTGCTATCTGTCTGGCAGGCAGCCACATTGCTATAGTGAAATATTTTACAAAATATCTGACCAGTACTCCAGCAAACCATTACGGTCTTTAAACCCAAAGTGAGAAATATTCACAGTAGAGATCAGTCCAATAAACATCATTTATAATAATGGATTCCCAGAAAATTACAAATATATCTGTGGAAAAGTGAGAAAATCTGAAGAATGTATGAAATGAACTTAGCTAATGCTATATAGTTCATATGTTTGGGGGTGTGCACCATAGTAATGTAAAATTCTAATAAAAGAAACAATTAATTTCAATGATGGGAAACCTTATACGACATTTGTAATATTTCTGTAAGTTTAGAATAATTGTTTATTTTAATTTATAAAAATAAATACAACATCTTCTGAAAACTTACATTGTCAAGCATTTTAAAATTCAATTTCTTAAAACATGGATGCTACAATCTGCCCAATTAAGTTATTGTGGGGTGCAAATAATGAGCATACATAAAATACCCTGTACAGATCTTGGGATAAGTAGGAGAAGCCTAGTAAAAGAATGGATAGATTTTCAACAGCAATATCACTGAGTGTAACAAGATGGTTTTATTAGTAGATGTATCCCATTTATTGATTAGTCCATAAAAAAACAGTAAGTGCCAAAGACAGGAGCAGATGAAATATCAGTGTTGAAAAAAGAACCGCTCAGTTCATAGCTAATATATAGTTACAGACACAGGAAAAACAGTGACCAAATTCTCTTTCTGATTCAGTAAAATAATTTTATTTGGTCTCGAGATGTAGTTCAGTAATAAAGCCCTTTTCTTAAATCTATGATGCCCTAGGTTTAATACCCAGGGGGAAAAATACTTTTTATGAATTTTATTTTTATTCAAAATACTGAAACAAACAAAGAAAACAAAATAAGAAGATAGCGTATCTTTATAGAGATTGTTTCAAATGTCTGGGCTTTTTGTAGTGTTATTGAGAAAAGACTCAGACATTTCATGAAAACGCAGACTTCTAACTGTCACTAAATTGAATCAAAATTGTCAGTTTCTTTAAATCTCTATTTTTTTGGAAGGTGCAGGGTTACGAAGCAAGGACTTTTTCAATCTCATACTTGGGTATATAAACTAGACTACTGTGGATAAGGAAAAAATATTGGAAGGGATTTGGGGGTTATATCCTTCAGTAAATAGACAGTCACTTATATCTGAGTTTTTATTAATGTGTTTTACTCTCAACCTTAGCTGCACCTGGTAACACTGAGTCTGATGCACTATTGGAAATTGGAAACATAAGTGAAATTCTACAAAATGAATTCTTATTTTTCTGCAGCCTTGCATTGAACCAAGACACAGAATAGGAAATTTAAAGTTTTCTTACAAATAACTTCAATAAATACTCTTATTTTCAAGGACATAATGAACCCCCAGGTTTAAAATATCTTGATGGCTTCATTCCAATCTTTTTCTAGGATTGTGCCATAAATATCAATTTTATGTCTATATGTTTTGTTCTCTTCTGAAGGATGTGAATTATAGCTTTTTTCCCTGCTAACTCAAATGCCACTAATCTTTTATTCACTTTCTATCTTTTCGCATCTCTCTCTCTCTCTCTCTTATTGCCATTGTACTTTCACTTCTTTTCATTACTATACTTTCACTTTACATAGTTTGGGAATAAATTTTCACATGGCTATTGAATTAATTTCTCCAAAGAATTAACAAAAATTATCCTTTTCTAGCTAGTATAAAGAGCCAAAAATCATTCATAGTATTCATATTATTGATTTAGCCTATTAAAGGATAATCCCACCATGATCTTGCCAAATGAAAATATGCATAATTAAGTATGAGAAACACATTTATATACTGTCTTTATGTTTTCTTTCCTTAGTTTAGAGTTTTACTCAGAGTCTTTCAAAGCAAGACATAATTCCAAAATTATTATCTCTCAAAATTTTAGAATGAGTTTCCAGGAACTGGGTTCGTTTAGGCAGCTTAAAATTGAGTGTTGATTTTTATAAGCAACTCACATTTTGACTTTTAATTCCCTGATTAAGATGATTTTTCTCTGATAAAATATGTATGTAAGTATATTCATAATTTACATGTTTCTCTTTTCTGATATTTGTGATCAACAGAGACCACATCTATTATTCAACGGCCTTCATTATGTTATATTATTTAGGTCTTTACATGATTTTTACATGATTTCTTCATATCTTATTATGATCTTTGCACTGTAGCACTGTCCTCCTGTTCACCGATTTGCTCAAGAGGGCACCAGTAATGTCTCCACTGTGAGACTTGTTGTTACTGTTTTTGGCATATCAAATACACCACAGGGAGCTTACCAGGCTCTGCTGCGAAATACTCTCAGTAGCTTGCTGGGCTCTCCGAGAGGGATGGAGGAATCGAACCCTGGTCAGCCACATGCAAGGTAAACACCCTACCAAATGTGCTATCACCCAAGCCCTTTGAGCTCTATATTATAAAAATCAAATTTGGACCTATCTATAGTAGAATCCTATTAAGGGACTGCTAACCAGAAACTCCTCTCCTTCTTTCATAGGGAAGTCACGTGTCCTTCTAGCTGGCTTCCTCTACTTGGCTTCTTCAGTCCTCCCAGGACCTAACCTAACCTCAAGATTGACTGGCAAATGAGGCAGGGACACTGGTGCCTGGTAGAGTTATGGGGTACTTCCCATGGAGATTTGAGAAATTATTTTAGAACAGAAAACTTGCAATGGTCACCAAAATGACTCAATATAATCTCCTTTATAGAAAACCCAGCTCCAAATTGCCTTCGGAAGGAGTTGAAGCATAGGTATGAGTTGAGATGATGGCGTACAGGCCACCCCAGAGACCCAGTGCCCTTATAAAACTTGGCTCTGGTTCAGAGAGAGGGAAGGCTGCTTGCCTTGCCATAGGGTCAACCAATTTTGGTTTGATTTGGTTTGGTTCAGTTTGAGGCAGTGCTCAGGACTTGCTTCTGGCTCTGAACTCAAGGATCATTCCTATTGAGCTAGGGGGTGCTATCTGGGATGCCCAGGATTGAATCCAGGTTGGCTGTGTGCAAGGCCAATGCCCTACCAGATATCCAGTCGCTAGCTCCCCAAATGATTTTTGAAATCCGGCACTGCAAATGGTCTCCTGAATCCAGCCAGGAGTGATACCCATAGACAGAGCCTGGAGTAACCTTGACTGCAACCAGGTGTAACTGCAAAACAAACAAAACCCGTGCAGACTAAAGACAATTGGTCAGTGTTCTTTTCCTTACCTGGCCCATTCTTTGACCCTTTCCAGTGGAATGCCTCTATTTTCCAGTAAATTTTCTTGCTTTGTCAGTACTATTTCTCTTCAAATCAATATTTTATTGATGGTTAGACAAGGAACCAGACTTTGGGCCTGCTTCTTCCCCTGCCTTTCAGGCATTCTCACTAATTTAATCCAAGATTCCTTGAAATCCTGGGCTATAATATTCACTTAACAATTTATTCTTTTCTTCTCCTTGTCTCTTTGTTATGCGTTCTCCTTACTAACCTGTGATGCATCTTATCATTAATCTATGATATTTTAACTCTTATAGCTTTCTCCATTAGCTTCCACATATATTATTTCCATGACTTTCTAAAAGTTTTGAATAATCAAGTGTCAACATCATATTTTTAGCCTTAAGTAAAATAAAATATTTTTCTATTTTTTTTATTTTTATTGAAGGAACTTTACTTAGATGTGAAAGCAAAGAGAATAAGTGTTTAAGAGAGAACATGGGCTTCTCCTGAGTGGAAAGATCCTCCTCCTCATTTTTATTGAATTGAATTGAAACAATCTAGTGCTCCTTCAGCTCATTTCACTTCTTCCAACAAAAGTGAACCAATGCATCCTCTTTAATTTATTCAAAGATCACTAATTGTTTGTAAACTCCTGATTCTTCATTATCAGTTGTTCACTACTTGTATTGAGTCTTTGGTTTATTCATCAGCCTAAACATAACATCTAAGAACTCATAGAATAGTGTAGTATAGAAACACTATTTTGCAAGTTTAAAAAATGCAATTTCTTTAGTTATTATATTTTCTGAGAACTATTATATTTTCTGAAAACAATAATCCACTTGTCTTTCAAGATCTCACTTATAGGATACAATAAATTATCTGTTTAAACAATGGATGAAAACACTGGCATTCTGCTAGTCAACTTAATTCTAGTGAATAATTCAGTAATGCTGGTCATATTTCTAAGAAGGTGGCTAACTTTCTCCTTTTTTGTTGATTTCCTTCTACCATATGTTTGGAACTTCAGGATTTTGCGCATATTTAACTTCATATACCAAAAGTTCATGTTCCCTTAGACTAGGATTGGGATATATGAAATTTTATTTTTGACTTCCAGTGAAAATAATTTCAAATTATATGTTGCCTGTGATTTTCTTTGAGAAAAATAAAATTATTGCTGTGATTTTTTTCAAGCCTTCACCATTACCCACATTTTGAACTTCTGAATTTCTTTTTCTAGGAGATAATCAGCCTCTTCAGTCTATCACCGGTCTCTGATGCTCTTCATTCTTGATTACTGATTAATCAATCACCTTCAGCATTCTGACAAACCATGCCTACAGATAAGAACTGTAATATTAGAGTTGCATACATTGCTAGGATATTTCTTTTGTTACGGAAAATATTTGTTACTAAAAAAGTGCAATCTTACAGGTGGAAGTTGGTGAACAATTAGTCTAATTTCATAAAATCAAGAAATTATACTTTTGTCTTACATTTGAACTTCTTAGTTTGACAAGGTCTCACTTATGCCAGAGTCGTTTTTAGGAACTAGACTTGTCAGAAATAGATCAAGTTGTTTAGAGATGCATATGTCTTTTAGATGTGTTTATTGGATAATATGCGCATCACTTGAATAAAAGCATGTTCTATGTTTCTAACATTGTTTCACAGTTAAAACGTTTTTGAAACCTTTCTTGATATTAAGAACATTGTCTGTTGGGAATATTCATAATACCTCTAGGGGGCAATGTTGCCTTACACCACTTAGCCTGAACAGAATGTCAGCCTGACCCATGACAGTCTATATAGGGAACCTAATTTATAAATGGGCTATATTTAGTTGGTTGGAAAATGTTTAAATACCAAGACTTCAAATACTGAAATAAAACCCTAGTATTACATCAGAAGCTGTCCTTATACCTCACCATTGATTCAGAGAAATGTGACTATTGATTTCCCACTGATGTCTCTTTCTGTTTTAACATTCGAAGTTATAGAATGTGAAATTTATACTTGATTTTAAGTTAGTTTACATTATATTATGTGTTAATACATTTGTTTCATAAGTATATTTGTCTCATATATATATTTGCCTCATATACATAATTGAAAATTTACTATACAAAATTATTTTGTTTTACTATGAAATGTTTTTGATGAAAACTCTTAGTTCAAAATTATTTATACAGTCTTTTAATAGACTCTGAAAAATGCATATTTCTGTGCAAAGGTACATAGCTTACTTTGCTTTGGCAATGGTATGTTCCCCTAGATAAATGGATAAAATTAATGTCATACATCTCAGATAATTAAAAATATATTTTGCAGAATCTATATAATAAATTTACACAATTATGATATTTCATGTGTATTAATTTTAGTTATTAAGTATGATTTAAAAATTGTCTTTCCATTTCCTAGAAGGCACAACTATATTTAATAAAATATGGAAAAATATCAGATTAAATGCATAATCAAGAAATCTGGAAAGAAAAAAACTTATTCATATTTTACATTTATAAAATATCAAATAGAATCATACTTGTTCTACCTGTTTTGTTTTGGGGCCACATCCAGTGATACTTCAGGGGTTAGTCCTGACCTGATTGTGCTGAGGAATTACTCCTGGAGTGTTTGGGGGGCTCATAGGACCATATGGGATGACAACAATCAAACCCTGGTGGGCCACATGCAAGACAAATGCCTAACCACTGTACAGTCAGTTGTTCTAGCCCCTTTTCTACCTGTACATTTCAAGACTAATTTTTTGTTTGTTTACTTTTTACTTGGTTTAGAGATGATCAAAACAAGATCAAAAAAAGCATTTATTCCCTCAAACCACAGAAAACATTCTGAAGAACACTTGTTAGTAAAATTTCTGCAAGGTCTTATATATTTCAGAGTTTATTTATGAGACAACTGAGGGAATAGGAAGAGTTGCTAGAACCCAGATCCTGCTGGGACTTAATAATGGGGTGAGGAAATTAGTTATCAGGAGAATGAGCTAGATCTGGTCAGATTAGCACAATTGGGAGCTCCAAGAGAGATAACTGTCTACCATTTTTAGGGGAAACCTTTTACAGCATATTTCTGGACTGTGTCAGGAGAGGAACTTTTTTCTTCTAGAGATTAGTTACTCCTAGGAGGTGGCAAGCAGGAGATGTACACCCAGTTTGGTGAGAAAGTAAATTGTATATGATATATTCTAAATCAATCACATAAAAAGGATAAGAAATACTGTAATAGTTTGAATCGATTATGAAATGCTCTAAGCCAAATAGAAAAAATAACACATATGTAGAATGATTTTAGCTTGTCCCAAAAAGAGGGTAGTGTGGTCAGTTCTAGGAAATCAGTGGCAAAGGAACAAAATGTTTATTTTGATTAGCCAAATTGTTAAGACAGGGTGGCCTACGCTAGTTCTAAAATCATTAGGTAAGATTGGGGCTATGGTGGAATCTCAATAGATTTCTGATTATCCTAGCAAGGAGGGCCCCAGATTGCCAAGCCTTTGAAATGGGAACTGAATCTAAGCATCTTTTTTAGTGGGCTTTTGCAAGACCACTTCAAAAAGCTCACCTGAGACAGTCACTGTCAGTCACTGTCCTCCCGTTGTTCATCCATTTGCTCGAGCGGGCCCAGTAACATCTCCATTGGAGTCTATGTTGTTACTGTGTTTGGCATATCGAATATATCACAGGTAGCTTGCCAGGCTCTGCCGTACGGGCGAGATACTCTTGGTAGCTTGCCGGGCTCTCCAAGAAGGGCAGAGGAATCGAACTCAGGTCAGGACATGTTGGCTGCATGCAAGGCAAATGCCCTCCCACTGCGCTATCGCTCCAGCCCCACCTAAGACAAGACTTTCATTTTTATTTGTTTATTTTGGGGCTCACACACAGCCATGCTGACATACCTCTGGCTAGGAACCTGAGATTCAGGAGATGGTGGAGTTCAAATCCTGGGTTTCATCATGCAAAGTGTTCACTTCGGCCCTTTAAGTTATCTCTCTGGCTCAAATAATACGTTTTTATTGAGAACTATTTAATATATACCCCGAGTTCCTAAAGATTAAAATAATCCTATGTGCTCAAGAATGTATAAACTCTTTCCAATTTTGTTGTACTTAAGATTATGCTGAAGTTAATCACAAAAGTTAATGCTCAAAAATGTGTATACTAGCTTAATATGATTTGACATTTAGTTATCAAATAGTGTTAATGCAAGTATGTAATACAATCTTAATATGTATACTTAAATTAATAAATATAAGTTCATTTTAAGCATTACATATATATCAAAAGATCTTAATTAATAAATAAAAGTATTTTAAAATATTACCTTTTCAATGTTATTAACAATTGCCAACTTAACAATTCAGACTCCTTTTTTCTTATTTATGTTGAAAATGGCTATGATGTGTTTTCTAGTGGGTCATGGTCATATTTCCATACAATTTTTTAAGAGGTTATGCAATTGTTAATGCCATTTGCTAAATAATAACAATGAGAAAATGACAGGAGACATTCTTTTCATTTGAATTTTAGTAGATCCCAAAATAGAGGAATAATATTCACCTATGTACATTTGATTAGGTTCAAATTGTTTTATGCAGGATCTATCTGAAGCACTGCCATTGATTCTATATAAAACAATTTCTGTAGCATGAGGCTTTTTTGATATTTAAAATACTTGACTGATAATCAGAATCATGTAAAACATTTTCCAAAACCCATTCCTTGGCCTGATCAGGGAGAATCCCTTTGATCAGAGAGAATCAATGATAACTGCTTTCAGAATCTATTCTATTCAGAACATCAATGACAGTTCATATGTGCAATGAGATTAGACAGTGCTAGTTTACTATAATGGTAAAAATATTCTATAATGATGCAAAATATGCAAGTTCTAGAGAAATACTTTGGTCTTTCCAGAATGTTCAGCACAGCGTAGTGTGAATATTCTCTAACAAAATAAAATCCTATTGCTTGGCTCAGATTAAACTATTAATACTAATAAAAACTAGCATATACTAAGGCTATTTTAAGCAAATTACATTTATAAAAAAACTTTTGCTGAAAAATAAAAGTATGTGTGTGATTATCTTTGATTTCATTTAATTACTCTCATATTTCAGTGTTGAAATTGCCATCTGTTTATTTGATGCAGAAAGGAAGAGACTGTTTATTCTAGCAGTTTACACACCATCATAATAAAAAAGACAGTGCAGGGATGACTAAGTAAATATCTCCAAATGAAATAGTGCTGATTCAAACTGTGAATTGGATGAAATAAAGATATGGGGAGCAAACATTAAATTAGAGGAAGCATCATGCAATACAGATCTGTGCTGACCTTGATTAAATAAATGACAGGACAAGGAAAGATGGCAACAGCTTAGAGTGTGACATATTCTTAGATCATGTTCATGCTGTGATACCATACACAGACTTCCAGACACCAGACACCACCACTATTATCCAGGACTGTGGGATGTCAACTGCCAACTACTCATGGCCAACTCTCTCTCTCACTCTCTCTCTCTCTCTCACTCTCTCTCTCTCTCTCACTCTCTCTCTCTCTCACTCTCTCTCTTTCTCTCTCTCTCTCGCTCTTGATATTGCTTCAATTCGCATCCAGTGACTAGCCAGTTCAAATAGTGTCTTACATTCATACATTCATGATAATATTGCAGTAAAACCATGTTCATCTCTCCATTCCCTTTGATCTCTTTCTCTCTATTTTTCACTAACTTTTTTCTCTTTTTTTCTCTTCCATCTATTTTGCTTTGTTTTTCTGCACACCTTTCAAATAAAATAATTGTTCAAATATGTGTTACATAGTAAAGTTACATAAAAAATTATTGATCTGGAAGTCATCTGAGAAAATGGGAAGGGTCTAAAATTATATGCCCTTTGGTGAAATAGACAGGCATTTGCATTTATAAAGATTATGACTTTGTAAAGTTTAGGGTTTGGCAATAGGCCAAAACCCATGGTGTGTTCGATTGTTCATCTTTACCCGTTGAATCTATTGCTCTGTTCGCCTTGGTGATCAAGTTAAGGGATACAGGCATACTAATGATCATGCTGTTTAGTGTAACATAAATTATTTTATTCTGGTATAGGAGTCACATGTCTTCTATCAGCATTTGGTAGACGGTGAACTTGCTAGGTACGAGGAGGGTAAAATCTTACTCACTGTTCCTAAACTCTGAAGAGTAATTCTAGTTCTGGAATCTCTGAAATGAAGTAAGGCCCTGTTACTAATGCAATCTCTTATCTTTTTCCTCCTCAAACCTGACTCCTTTTTTCCCCTTGATATTGATATTTTGAAAACTATTTTCAATTAAAATGCTCCAAGAAATAGTCTGCCTCATGGTCTGTATTTGAGCAAATCATATTTGAGAAATTAGGTGCCAGAAGTTATATAATGAAAAATATTCTGAAATGAGATTTGCGGACTAATTATTTCCTTCTATTGAATTGCAAAGTAGAGTCCCATCATTATAGGCTGGCATTTTATAATATTAACATCCCCCAAAATTTATTGTGGCAAACTAGAATAGGTTAAAATACTGGTGAACATCAGTCAGGATTTAATAAAGAAAAACTAGAAGTAGCAATTACATATTTCATAGCAATAGACAATCTTTCTGAGATTCGCAACAGTGGAATATTTTGCTTTTACGTAAGTGACAAAAACGGAAAATGCACTTATGGAATATCTTAATGGTGTGGCCTACCATGCACTTAGGTTTCCTAGTCTGAAGTTTGTAGAACATGTTTTGAATATTGTAGGGGAATTTTCTTGCAATAAAGTGATATGCATGTATCAATACATCTCAGACTTTAAATAGTTATCATAAAAATAGGGCACAAAATACAAAATACGGTACAACAATATGAGACACTTCTTATTAATGGAGTATAGTGGATATGAACTTGTTTTGGATAAGTAAAAAAAAAAAAAAGAAAATGAATGTGCTAGAACACATTCTAGCTTTATCTACCTTTATCTTGGAGATGTGAGTTTTCAGTCGAAGGTGACATGGTACTCCTTGTCACAGAACTAAACTCACAGATGGTCCAGGAGCCAGAACAGATAAAGGATGATGGAGCTTGTGGTCATGAATGATGCCGCATGTCAATAAGATCACCTGGCAAAACAGGGATGTGTGAATTAAAACAGCATTTTCACTGAACTTCTTAAAGAAAACAACAATAAAAGGAATTTGTGTTTCATTTCAGCCTTCTTGTGGTACACAGAAATGTCTCCTGTGTTCTGTTGAACCAGTAATAAATCTAAATGAAATTTCTGGAAGAATCAACCAACTTAGCAAAATTTAAGGCCACAAAAAGTGAAATATTCAAGATTGCAGTGTGCAGGGTACTGTGTTTTAATGGCTCTGTGATTTTCAGGCTTATGATTATGTATTACTGAGTCCTCTTGATGTACTTGTGAAAGACAATATATGACTTAAGATGATTAATGACTGGAATAAAGACAAGTAAGTGGTAGAGGGTCTTCCTTGACACATTTAATAAATTTTTTATCTCATTTAGCCAGAGGGCAATGCAAAAACTCAGATTAAGATCTAAGAATTAATTACATTGGTAGGAAAGTATAAATGACTGAATGTTTAAAACATCAAGGTGGTTGGTAATGTCTTGGAGTGAAACCAAAGATCTTTTGATGAAATCTGAGAATTTCCTGTGTATTTTGGGGTGGGTCTGTGGAAACAATTTTTTTTTGTCATTAATTTGATGAAAATGAAAACTTTTCCTTAAATTTTGATGTGCTTTCTCTACAGAATAATCTGGAATCTCCTTATTCCCTCTCAGCCATAACAATAACTTTGATCATACTGTGATATAATATGTCTTAGAATAGCTGTTTTTTCCAAAGCTCTTATATGCTCTTGTATGTATGTATGTATGCAAGTGCTTGATCTGGTATGTACTACTGGAATGATATAGTGAAGGAGAAACCAACAGGATCAAGAAATTGCCATGTTACCTTAAACTTGGCATAAACAAACACATATCAGCATGCTGTGTTCAGGGGATGACCTAAAACATTCTTTTTAAATTCTTGTGGTGGTGGAAGGTGATGGGCCACATCCAACAGTGCTCAGGCTTACTTTGGGCTTTGCATTCAATGATTGCCCCCAGCAAAGTTTTAGTGATAATAGATGGGATGCTTGGTTATGGAACCTGGATAGGCCATATATAAGAACCCTACATTTTATTGCTCTGACTCTTAGCACATTTTCTCCTTTATTTATTTTCTTTCTTGCTTCTTTTCCTTGCTTGCTTCTTTCTTGTTTGCTTCTTTTCCATCTTTCTTTCTTTCTTTCTTTCTTTCTTTCTTTCTTTCTTTCTTTCTTCTTTCTTTCTTCCTTCCTTCCTTCCTTTCATTATCTCTTTTTCTTTCTTACTCTCTTTTTCTTACTCTTTTTCTTACTCTTTTTCTTTCTCTCCCTTCCTTCCTTCCTTCCTTCCTTCCTTCCTTCCTTCCTTCCTTCCTTCCTTCCTTCCTTCCTCCCCCTTTCTTTCTTTCTTTCTTTCTTTCTTTCTTTCTTTCTTTCTTTCTTTCTTTCTTTCTTTCGTTCTCTCTCTCATTACTTCCTTCCTTCCTTCTTCCTTCCTTCTTTCCTTCCTTCCTTCTTTCCTTCCTTCTTTCCTTCCTTCCTTGCTTTCTTTTTTCTTTCTCTTTTTTCCTTTCTTCCATCAGTTCCTGCCTTCCTTCTTTTTTTCATCCTTTCCTTCCTCATTTCTTTTCAGTTTTGGGGCCACAACCAGTGTACCTGAGGCTTCAGGGCTTACTCTTACTTTGCTCTTAGGAATCACAGATGGTGGGGTTCAGGTGGCTTTATAGGATAACAGGGATTGAACCTGGATTCGCCACACTCAAGGGGCAGGTTCTACACACTGTACTGTCACTCAGGCCACTTGAAGAGTGAAAATAAATACAAAGGTAAGAGGGACATCAACTGTCATTAAGAAACTCAGAAATAGTTGTTATTTGTAGATGAAAGGCAGGGAAATAAATGCTCCCTAAACTGAGTATTAGGGAGCCATTGTTATAATAGATTTTATTCAGATCAGGAAATGAGCATAAACCTGAGAAGCAAACTTAGATAAAAACCAGAAATGAACAAGAAGGTCAGAAAGGCAGCCATGGGCAGGGGGGTCAGACAGATAATCCCAAACCTACTGTAGATGTTCATTCAAACATGTATGTAGACTTTCAGAGTAACAAAATCCAGTGCCACCAAGAAGAGTTCCTAGCAACCTCTAGGGATTAAGGATATTATTTAGGAGGCTGGGAACAAATGTTTTAGTCAAAAGCATGATTGCTATCCTATTTTCCATAACTTAGCCAGCATTCAATTACCAAAAGTCAGAGAAGTGAGGAAAGTTTCTGGAATGATACTGCTAATATCATGGAGCTGATTTCTTTAGTCTCTCCCACAAAGAACCCACAGATCCAGATAATTGAAGACTCAGTAATGAGATTATGTACATATTCACTTGTATCACTTGTCATCCTGTTGGTCATTGATTTGCTCGAGTGGGCACCAGCAATGTCTCCAATTGTCCTTGGCTTGTGCTAGTGTACATATTAAAGAATGTTTAATAGTGACCTCCTTTATGTCTATGCCAGAATATAGTATCAGGACAGCAAATCTATCATTCCTTTAGATTGGAAACAAATGAAACATATATAATGTAACATGCCGAACTAGTTCTCAGTTATGATGTTTTTTTTTCAACAACAGAACCACTTTCATTTTATTCCTCATTGCCATTTGTCTAATTAAAGTGGTTGTAGTTGTTTTTAAGAAATATGCTATAATGAACAAACAAGTGCAGATGTCACTTCGACTATACATTTTTGCCTCTCTGGGATATATTCCCAGGAGTGGTATTGCTGGGTCAAATGGGAGCTCAATTTCTAATATTTTGAGAATCGTCCATACTGTTTTCCAGAAGGGCTGAACCAGTCGACATTCCCACCAACAGTGAAGGAGTGTCCCTTTCTCGCCACATCCGCGCCAGCATCGGTTGCTTTTGTTCTTTTGAACGTGGGCCAGTCTCTGAGGTGTAAGATGGTATCTCATTGTGGTTTTGATCTGCATCTCCCTGATGATTAATGATGTAGAGCATTTTCTCATGTGCTTTTTTGCCATTCGGATTTCTTCTTTGAGAAATTTTCTGTTCATTTCATTGCCCCATTTTTGGATGGGGTTGGATGTTTTCTTCTTGTAAAGTTTAACCAGTATTTTGTATATCCTGGATATCAACCCCTTGTCTTTACAATAGCCTGAAACTGGAAGAAACCTGAATGCCCAAGAACAGATGACTGGTTAAAGAAACTTTGGTACATCTACACAATGGAGTACTATGTAGCTGTTAGAAAAGATGAAGTCATGAAATTTACATACAAGTGGTACAACATGGAAAGTATCATGCTAAACGAAATGAGTCAGAAAGAGAGGGATAGACAGAGAAAGATTGCATTCATCTGGGGGATATAAAGTAACAAAATATGAGATTAATACCCAAGAATAGCTGAGATCAGCACCAGGAGGATTACTCCATAGCTTAGTGGTCAGTCGGGCATTCTAGAGGAAAGGGCAGCTCAGATAGAGAAGGGTGTTTGGAGGATCCTCCCAGGAGGGGAGATGCATGTCAAAAGTAGACTATGGACTGAACATGTTTGCCACTCAATGCCTCTTTTGCAGACCACAACACCCAAAAGGAAAGAGAGAACACAGGGGATTGCCCTGCCACAGAGGCAGGGGGGCATGGGGAGATGGGGGTGGGGGGATATTATCCATGGTGGTGGAAAATGCGCACTGGTGGAGGGATGGGTATCTGATCATTGTATAATCAAACCCAAGCACAAAAAATTGTAAATCTACAACTGTACCTCATGGTGTTTCACTAATAAAAAAATTTTTTAAAAATTTAAAAAAAAAGAAAGCAAAAATAAAAAGAAATATGCTATATATAGTCACCAGGATTCTACTATATAAACACCTAGAAAGTCCTAAATCTTAAATGATATCATAGAGAAATGAAAGATCCAAGAGACATTTGCAGACTTTTGCTTGCTAAAGTGATGCTTCCTCTTACAACACACCCACCTCGCTGTTCCAAATTCTGCACTTGTTATTCACCCATACATGCTCAACCAAGTTGCAGCTTCACTTTTGTTCTGGGCAGGATTTTTTTCCTGGAACATATGATCATTTTCTGTAGATTATATCTGACTACTCAATTTAACATATATCTTAATAGCTGTAAGGTCTTTTCCATCTTTATCAAAAAGGAGATTCAGAAGTAGTGTACAATCACAAAAACTTAATAGTAGGAAACAATATTAGCCTTAATATTGTTTATCCAAAATGCAGCCTTATTATTGTGTTAAGTCATCTGCTGGCTTTATAATGTCTTATGAAGTCATCATATCCAATTGAATGCTCTGAAGATAGTCTATCTGATTGATTATGTCATCCAAAACAGAATATACGTTTAGTAAGTCGAAAATATACCAGAGATTTTATTTATTTATTTATTTTATTATTAGTGAAACACCATGAGGTACAGTTATAGACTTACAATTTTTGTGCTTGGTTTTCAGTTATACAATGACAAAGTACCCATCCCTCCACCAGCGCCCATCCTCCACCACCATGGGTCCCAGCATCTCTCCCACCCCCCATACCCCCCATCCCACCAGAGATTTTAGAAGAATATGCAAAGCTCCAGAAATGTGTTTTGTAAATAAATACTATAAAAGCCCATGGAACTAATAAAAGGTATTAAAATCCTTTGATGTTACTATAGCAAGCAGCAATCCTCTTGAGTCAACTGTGATGGAATATATTGCAGGATCTATTAATAATTCCAAAGGAACTTACTCTCATTGCATAGTTCTGGAACAAAGCTTTTGGTAAGAGACCTTTCAGAGAGTCAGTACATTTGTTAAAACTGTCTGTGTTATCAGAAACCCAGTGACCCTCAATACCTATAAACAGTCCTTTTGTGTTTGGGCACCATATGCGGTTGTGCTAGGACTTACCCCTCGTTCTGTGCTCAGGAATTTCCCCTGGCATGTCTTGGAGACTATATGTGGTGCCAGTGATTGAATACTATATGATATTATCACTGTCACTGTCACTGCCCTCCCGTTGTTCATCAATTTGCTCTAGTGGACCCATAACATTGTGAGACTTGTTACTATGTTTGGCATATCAAATACATCATGGGTAGCTTGCCAGGCTTTGCCTTGAGGGAGAGATACTCTCGGTAGCTTGCCAGGCTCTCTGAGAGGGGCGGAGGAATCAAACTTGTGTAGGCCATGTTTGCTGCGCGCAAGGCAAACACCTTACTCACTGTGCTATCGCTCCAGCCCATGTGATACTATATATTACATTATATCAATATATGGCTGTGGCTGGAACCAGAGGTCTTCAGTTGCTGGGGCTCTGCTCCAGGTGGGGAGGGAAACTCAACCCACCCTCCTCCAAGGGGCTCCAGTGAGGACACACAGCTGTGAGACTTCTTATTATCTAGATGTTACTCTGGAGAACCTGGCAGGCTACCGAAAGTATCCTGCCCAAACTCCCTGTGGCGTATTCAATATGCCAAAAACCAGTAACAATGATGGGTCTCATTCTCGTGACCCTGAGAGGGCCTCAAATGTGGCACTTTTAAAATCTCAGGTCTAGGACAAAGGAGATGTTACTGGGACCAGCTTGAGGCAATCGATGCCCAACAGGATGACAGTGATACAGTGATCAATACATAATTTGCATAATTGTATCAATATATAATTGATAATTATATATGCATATTTACCTGCATGCATGGTAAATACCTAACCATCTGTACCATCTCTTTAACCCCCTGGTTATCATTTTTAGTTTTACAAAACTATTTTTAAAGTTTTATATTCCAAAGTTCTATTTCTGTAATATTGTAGAGAAAGTATTTTTACCTTTCAACAGAATTCGTAAACTTTCTGAGAAACTTATAGAAACCTGAAACATGAGCTAAATCTCAAACATCAGAAATACAGATTTCTAGAAATTCAGTGGCATTTATATCTCCTTTGATGCAGATGTTCATATTTAAATAATTCCAAGGACATAAAATGATGAAGATGGCCTTGAATTTAAAATACTTTTCACCCTGGTTTTCTCTCTGGAGATAATTGTAAACCCTATGAGAAGGTATCAGCTATCTCTCCTTTTATGTATTCAGTGGAAACAAGTTTGCATTTGAAAGAAAATGTTCATCATTTTCTCAGGAGTGGAGGGCAATGGGCACAGGTGTTTCTTTCCTATGTCAGTACCAGATTCATATTTTGTGAATTTCTTGGATTCTTATACAAACTCAACTGTGTAAGTGTGACATCTCATCTGTCTTTCATTGTGTCACCCCAGGACGTGTAAACAAATGTAGAGAATAAGCATATGTTTTGGTTATAAGTAAATAATAATCTGTCTTACTCTGTATATCAAATGTTTTCATCCAAAAAATAGAAATATAATGAAATATTAAGTATGAAATATATAAATACTTATATTAAATCTAAGTGTAACTAAAAATATAAATGCTCTTATATTAGAAAAAGTTACTAAATACAGTGATGCAAAATAAAATTAGAAAACCTATAGAAATCAAAAGACAGATAAAAAATTAACATGCTATTAAAATTTAACATAGTGGCTGTAAAGATAGTACAGAGAATAAGGCACTTGTTTGAATACAACCAAGACCAGATCCGATCCCCAGTATCACATATAGTTTCTCAAGTAACACTAGAACTTATCCTTGAACATTGAGCCCGAGAAAATTCTGAGCAATGCCAGAAACTACCCACAGACAAAACAAAAAACAAATAACCCAATCAACCAAAGACAGTAATAATCATCATCATAGTAAAATTTTACATAAATATTATGTTGACAAATACAGACGTTAGAAAATATCCTAATGTGGATTAGTCACTTGCTCTTTTAGAGACTACTTGAATATGTTTTATTAGTTTCTTGTTTTTTTCTAGACAGATTTTCAGTATTTATATTTAAACACCGGCTATGTCAGTTTTTACCTCCATTTTTTAAAAAATTCTAATTAAACTTTTCATATATTAAAATTATACTACCTTACCTTTAGATCTCAATTTTTTATTTCTCTTCTCTTTGAATATCTATGTTGTATTGTGTAAACATTGTCTCAAATATACTTCTTGGCTTACTAATTATCTCCTCAGCTACTGTTCAATTGACATGCAGTCTATATATTGATTTTAAAATTCAATTATCTAGTATTTTGTTCCTCAATGTTCTTAGTTCACTTTCTGTGGCTGAATAGTTGTGAAATATAGTTTTAATGAAATTTTTAAAATATATTTTTCTATATTTTCAGATAAAATATATTTTAATTGTTTCACTGAAAATTCTTACACCCAAAATCTTTGCAGAATGAATTCTGCTGCATTTAGATGGTGGTTTCTTTCCTTGCACACTTAAAGAACATTTAGTGATCATTTTTAATTTTAACGGAAAATGTATTTACTTTCTATTTGAGTAAGACACATGCAAGAGAATCCAAACTAATCGATAATTATATATAATTATCCATGAATATCTCTCAAAGATAAATGTAAACAGAGATTGTTTGATCATTTTTGAGTAATACAAAGTTAAATTTATTTATGCTTATAACATTTACAATGAATTTTCTCTTTACTTTCTTACAAAGACAAAGTTAATGTTTCTTAATCCCCCAAGTTATTGCATATAATTTTTATTTGTTCATTAACATAGAAGTAGATTGAGCTCTCTTATTAAATTGTAAACATTGCTAGCAGGACATAGGAATTTAATTTCTAATCATTAAGCTCTCCAAATTGAAGAAATTTGAAACTCAGACTTTCTAATACTTTACCAAATTCCCTTAATGATCAAAATATATTTTGCTTAAAGGAGTTCCAATATTCTGTTAGAGTCAACCAAAAAGTTCTTTGAATTTTAGTGAGATCTTTTCTATCTCAATACTGTGTTTTAAAATATATGTTTAGTATTTCAGTTGTTTTCATTTCAAGGGTTTGTCCAATATCTAGTTCAATAGTCTGCTAATCAATCACTCTTCCAATCCAACATTCTGGTTTATTTATGTATTTATTGTAGAGCATGCACTTGGATTTGTGTTCAGTCATCTATTTAATTCAGCAGTACCTTCTGTAGTGAGCATCAAGTCTTTAAACAGTAAGCTTAAAACTATAATATTTGGGGCTGGAGCAATAGCATAGTGGGAAGGGTTTTTGCCTTGCATATGGCTGACCCGGGTTCAATTCCCTGCTTCCTATATGGTTCCCCTGAGCACCACCAGGATAATTCCTGAGTGCATCAGTGAGGAGTACTCCTGTGCACTGCCTGGTGTGACTCAAAAAGAAAAAAAAACTATAATTTTCTTATCACTTTTAAAATCAACCACCTATCCAAGTTATAAAATGAGAAAATTAAAACTATTGATATTTTAGTTCTGATGACAACAGTGCTGCCTTAATATTGCAAACATGTGCACTGTAGCACTGTCCTCCCATTGTTCATCAATTTGCTCGAGTGGGCACCGGTAACATCTCCGTTGTGAGACTTGTTGTTACTGTTTTTGGCATATTGAATATGCCACAGGAAGCTCGCCAGGCTCTGCTGTGTGGGCAGGATACTCTTGGCAGCTTGTCAGGCTCTTGGAGAAGGGTAGAGGAATTGAACCTAGATCAGCAACGTGCAAGGAAAACTCCCTACCTGCTGTGCTATCACTCCAGACCATTGGGAACACATATAGGTTTTAAATAATTTTCATTAAATTGCCATTTTTTCTTATTTTGGAGAGGGCAGTACTATTTGTTCAGACATCTCAGAACCAAACTCAGACCATACTGTCCCAATCCTTTCAGAGTTAAGTCCTTAAGCCCTGAAAATGTAGTCTGCTCCTTCTTCACCATGATACGGACCACTAAATTCAGTCCAGTGGTGCTTGGGGGCATCTAGAGTAACAATGTGCAATTGTTGGAGACCAGGTTGTGTGAAAGATGTAACCCAGGCTTGCAGAACATAGGCCTCTGCCACTGCATCTCCCAGTCATAATCAGATATTTTAAGAATTGTTTTCATTGTGTGAATGGAATACTCTGCATCTGCAGGAAACAAGAAGTCACAAAACTTATTTATAAGTGGCTGGGCATGGAGAGTATCATGCTAAGTAAAATGAGTCATAAAGAGAAGGACACACGAAGAATGACTTCACTCATCTGTGAACTATAAAATAACATAATAAGAGACTAACACCCAGGGGCAGAAGAGACAAGGGCCAGCAATACTGCTCCATGGTTGGGAGATTGTCTCATGTGCCGGGGAGAAGGCAGTTGGGATAGAGAAGTGATTACTAAATCAATGATGGTTGGAGGGGTCTTGGTGTGGGAGATGTGTGCTGAAAGAAGATAAAGGACAAAATACGATGTCCTCTCACTAACTGTATTGCAAACCATAATGCCCAAAAGGAGAGAGAGAGAGAGAGAGAGAGAGAGAGAGAGAGAGAGAGAGAGAGAGAGACAGAGAAAGAGAGAGAGAGAGAGAGAAAGATGGAATTTGTGTGCCATAGAGGCAGGGGGTGGAATGGGTTGGAAGTGGTAGTAGGGATACTGGAGACATTGGTGGTGAAAACCTATCATGAAAGCTCTGTAACTGTACCTCATGGTGATTCAAAAAACCAAAAAAAAAAAAGGATGATTTTCAGTATATTTACTGGGAAAAACAAACACTTTTAAAGTTCCTAATACCTTTTTCAATTTTTAAAAAGAATATCTGACTTTTATCATCACTAGAAAATGGCAGGCTGGAGAGAGTGTGTGCAGTAGGTCACTTGCCTTGCATTGGTCCACCCCAGTTTGATCCTCAGTAGTATTTTGTCTACTGAGGCTCAACAGGAGTAGTCCCTAAGTACAGAGCCAGCAGTAAGCAGAGAGCACAGGTGTGCTCCCCCAAAATAACAAAGGAGAAAAAAAGGCAATACATTAGAAGGTCTACAGCTTCAAGTTGTTTAAACCTATGGTAAATTTTAAGAATTTAAGATCCAAGTACAGACTAGTGCCAAGGATATTGCTCCATAGCTCCATGTTTGTAAGCCTCCCTCATGAGCTGGGGGAGAAGGAAGCTGGAACAGAAAAGATTACTAAGTCAAATATGGTTGGAGGGACCATTCAGGACAGGAGATGTGTGCTGAAAATAGATAAAGGTGTAAACGTGATAACCTTTCAGTATCTGTACTGCGAACAATAATGCCTCAAAGGAGAGAGAGAGAGAGTACTGGGGGAATTGACTGCCATAGAGGCATGGAGAGGGTTGGGATCAGGGTGGGAGGGGGTGCTGGGGACACTGGTGGTGGAAAATATGCACTGGTGAGGAGATGGGTGTTCAATCATTGTATGACTGAAACTCAAACATGAAATCTTTGTAACTGTAACTCACGGTGATTCAATAAAAAAAAATAAAAATAAAAAAATAGAATTTTAGGGTCCAAAACACAAGACAGCTATTCTTTTTTAACTTAATTTATGAAATACACAGATATATGTTTCTGATACTTTCATGGGATGTATTAAAGAAATTGTATTTATCACCTGAATGTTAGATCTATAAAAGTGTAAAAGCAATCATGACACTTTAGATCCCTAGGCCTCAAAGGAAATTGTTCTAGAAAACAATTTCAAATCAATTTTCTTTTCATATATCATATCAGTTTCTTTAGTATTTTATTTTAATTTGTTATTTTTTTGAAATCTGCTCTTATAGGGCATAAGTTGTTTGTGTCTCTGTTTTAATATTTTCAATAACTGTGCATTTTCCTAATAGAAAAAACATGCTTTCTCTCGCAAACAATGTAATTTTTTGCCCTCCTAATCATACTAGTTTTAAAAAAATGAATCCAATTCTTTGCAAGAACATTTCAAACCCTTTGGATTTTTGTTATAATACTGATCAGGTGTGGCACAGATATCAATCTTTTGTTCCTTTTATTGAATTTCAACTGTAGTACTAATATTTGCTCTGTATTTTTATTTAAAAAATGTTTATTTTTTTTCTTTTATACCAGAAATGAATGGTATGTATTTATACCATTTGAGTCTGTTTATCTCAGAAAATAGCTTATACTGTCCACTAAATTAAACATGGGTATTTGAATAATACCTCACAGAAAAAAATATTTTCCTTCAATTTCTTAAAGGCTCTGCTATACACTGTTTTCACCTTTATTGCTCATAAAACTCATATTATTTGATCCCTTGATCACTTGACATCCCGTTACTCATCGATTTACTTGAGCAGGCGCCAGTAACGTCTCCATTTGCCCTCCTAATCATACTAGTTTTAAAAAAATGAATCCAATTCTTTGCAAGAACATTTCAAACCCTTTGGATTTTTGTTATAATACCGATCAGGTGTGGCACAGATATCAATCTTTTGTTCCTTTTATTGAATTTCAACTGTAGTACTAATATTTGCTCTGTATTTTTATTTAAAAAATGTTTATTTTTTTCTTTTATACCAGAAATGAATGGTATGTATTTATACCATTTGAGTCTGTTTATCTCAGAAAATAGCTTATACTGTCCACTAAATTAAACATGGGTATTTGAATAATACCTCAAAGAAAAAAATATTTTCCTTCAATTTCTTAAAGGCTCTGCTATACACTGTTTTCACCTTTATTGCTCATAAAACTCATATTATTTGATCCCTTGATCACTTGACATCCCGTTACTCATCGATTTACTTGAGCAGGCGCCAGTAACGTCTCCATTTGTCCCTGTCGCATGCTAGCATAGCCCTATGGCATCTGCTCATTCTAGGAACACGAAGAGCCTCAAACCGATTGTTCAGGGTCTTGATGAAGTAATCTGACCATCTAATAGGTGGGCGGCCACACGATCTTTTGATGTCCCATGGAATCCAGTCAGTAATGGCTCTAACCCTGTGGTCATCTCCAAACCTCATTACTTGTCCAGCCCATCTGATTTTAGACACCTTGGCAAATGAAACATCATCCCTGATTCTTGATTGTCAATGGAGGTCAGAACTCCGGATTCTTTCTTTCACTTGAGTGAAGCGTGATACTCCAAGCATAGCTCTTTGGATTTCTCTTTGGGAGACATGAATAGCGTTTTCATCCTGTTATGGTAGGGTCCAGGTCTCTGAGGAGTATGTTAATGCAGGAAGAACAGTGGAATCAGAGATGTGCCCGGAGCTGGAGGTTCTTGGTCCTCTTAGCTATTTCTTTGATGCTCTTGAAGGCATTCCAAGTCGCTCTCTTCCTCCTGTGCAACTCAGGTGCCAGGTCATTTGTCATATTGACTTCTTGTCCTAGGTACACATAACTGTTGCATTCAAAGATGTTTGTACTGCTGAGAGTGAATGGAACGTCAGGAATGAGACTTTCTCATAAACATTGTCTTCGTGAGATTCAGCTGTAGTCCAACCTTTGCACACTCATGGTCGAAGTCGGCCAGCATTTGTGCCGCTTGGCTAATGTTTGGTGTTATTAGAACAATGTCATCAGCAAAGCGGAGGTGATGTAGTTGCCGACCATCTATCTTCACTCACATTTCTTCCCATTCCAATCGTTGCATGATGTTCTCGAGGGTGTCACTGAAGAGTTTCGGTGAAATGGTATCACTCTGTCGAATCCCTCTCTTGACATTGATGATTACTTCTTTGTAGAATGGTGAGATCCTGGTAGTGAATCCGTAATACAGTTCATTGAGGATCCTGATGTGTTGACTTTGAACGCCCTGTTTTTGCTAGGGCCTTGATGACTGCTTCAGTCTCAACATAATCAAGGGCCTTCTTTAAATGAATGAACGTTAGACAGAGCAGCATCTCGAACTCCTGATAAACCTTAATGAGGTTTGTTATCGTGTGGATATGGTCGATTGTGCTAAATCCTTTTTGGAAACTGGCTTGCTCGCATGGTTGTCCTTCATCTAGTGTTCTGCAAATCCTATTCAGGATAACTCGAGTGAACAGCTTGCAGACGACAGACAACAGGCAGATTGGGTGATAGTTGCCAGTGTCATGGATGTCTCCCTTCTTGTACAGTAGTACAGTCCTGCTGGTTTTCCACTGGGGTGGAACCTTGCATTTAGACAGGAAGCACGTGAAGAGTTGAGTCAGTGTATTGATGAGTACTGGCTGCAGTTTCTTCAGGTATTTGGGTCTAACCTTGTCTGGGCCAGGTGCTGTTCGTTTCTTTACTGATGAAATAGCCTGTCAGATTTCGAAAGGGAGAATGTTGGGAATGACATATCTATCCTGTGGAATTTGGTATGTGGGCAGGTGGACTTTGTTATCTAAGAGATTCAAGAAGAAGTCAAAGAAATCTTCTCCATTGCCTTTCTGGAAGATATGATACATCCATTAGGATGTTGGAGGTAATGGAGGTCTTGCCATGCTGCTGGGAGCAGGCAGAGGATCTCTGCTTCTGGGTCCATGTCATATCATGAATAGAATTTTTAAAACTGTCCTGTATTATAAGGACCTTGAAGATAGCTTATTAGAGCAGGTCTGTATTTTATTTTGGATGTTTTCTGTTGTATACTTTATCTTGCTCTCTAAAAACTTAATAAATAGTTTTAATGTGATGTTTTATATAAAAATATATATTTATACTCAAATATGTGATATTTTATAGTATCTTTATTTTTTTTTAATTTCAATCGACTTAAGTGAAAAATTTTATTATAGAACCAATAAATCATTGGAGTGGTCTCACTACATTAACGTTTATTTCAAATTTATTTTTCTTCTCTCTGTCTCTGTCTGTCTGTCTGTCTGTCTGTCTGTCTCTCTCTCTCTCTCTTTCTGCCTGCCACAGTGACAGGCACTGGGGTGGGCAAGCAGGGAGCGAAGCTGGGACTGTTTGTGGTGATAAAAGAACACTGGTGAAGCGATGGGTGTCAGAACATTATATGACTAAAATTCAATCATGAACAACTTCGTAAATGTGTCTATCACTGTGATTCAATTTTAAAAAATGGAAATAACATATTTAAGCACTGTAGCACTGTCTCCCTGTTGTTCATCGATTTGCTTGAGCAGGAACCAGTAATGTCTCCATTGTGAGACTTGTTACTGTTTTTGAAATATCAAATACATCACAGGGAGCTTGCCAGGCTTTGCTGTGTGGGCGAGATACTCTCGGTAGCTTGCCGGGTTTTCTGAGGGGGTGGAGGAATTGAACCTGGATTGGCTGCGTGCAAGGCAAATGTCCTACTTGCTGTGCTATTGTTACAGCCCAGCCCAGTCCAATACATTTAAGAAAAGAAAAAAATATTTTTCATTAATTTTATTATATATTCCTAATAATTTCTTCACTTTATTTGATTGAAATTATTTCACTCTGTCATGCATTCATATTTTGTTATACTTTATGAATTTCATTCTCTAAAGCCTTTCACATATTCAAGATCATTGAATATGCTGCTCTCTGAAATTAATTTCAGATTAGAGTTTGAGAATTGGTAAGGGTTGGGAGAAATAGCTCAGAGGACTATGGACATGCTTTGCATGCAGGAGGCCTGCATTGGACCCCTTGGACCTCGCTGTCCTCCTACACTTCTGGGAGGAATCCCCCAAGCACGGCACTGGGAATAGAGGCTTAAAACTGCCGAATGTGGCCCCCAAACAAAACAAACAAAAAGACATGTTAAGGGCTGAAGAGATAACCCAGCAGTTAAGGAGCTTGTCTTGCATACGATTGACCCTGGTTTGAGTCTTGTCATCGAAGTTGACTCTCAGAGCATCTTCAGGAGAGATTCCTGAGCACAGAGCCAGAAAATCTCCTGAGCACCACTGTGTGAGACCCAAAAGCCAAAAATGTGACCCCCAAAACAAATAAAAAGTTTAATACTCTATTGAGACATAAGTCAATACTACTTTATTAGGTTTGGTTATTTTTCCCATTTTTATGTTATTTCTAAGAACCATTGCCCTATATATGTATATATATGCATATATATATATATATATACACGCACATATATACTCAGTTTTGGACAAATTATGAATTTGTGCATTCTACTAAAATTGTCTTAATTTTTCACTACTCCCATTGTAGCAAGAAACTCTGTACCTGTATTATAAAAATATCTTTGTGGGCATTGATATTCGAATATAGTGACAGTTTACTTGAATTAAATTATATTTCTCTTTTATTTTTTCCCAAGGATTTAAAATTTTGAAGATAATTCATGGCTCATCAAGTATGTTAAGATTGGTAGTGAGATGTAGTTGGCTGCGGGCTACTGTTTGCCTGCTCCTAATGTGTGCATACATATATATGTGTGTATACATATATATGTTTGTGTGTGTATATATATATATATATATATATATATATATGTCTTAGAATCTATGCAGTCTCCTGCCCCCGCACCTGACTGTCCTCGCCGCCAGGACCCCTTGGAGGGGAGCGGGTTGAGCTTTCCTCCCCACTCCAACCAGGGCTCTGGCAGCCAAAGACCTCCAGGACCAGCCACTACCATGCTAAGACCACTCTCCGCACACATGAAGGTACTGGCAGAGGGACAAAGTCACGCAGGTTCCAGGGCCGAGATCTCCAAGCCTACTCGGATTTGGGCCGAGCATCCTCCACCAAGATCCTCCAAATTCCAGTAGGCGGGGGTCACACCCACCAACTGGCCCCCTGGCACCGTGTAATCCCATCAGCGGCCAAGACTCAGAGACTATAAAAACCAGCTCCCAGAACCGCACGGCCACGCAACATCTTATTATGACATCTTATTATCTCATTCCTACTTTGGACAAACTGGCAGGCTACCGAATGTAGCCTGCCCACACGGCAGAGTCTGGCAAACTCCCTGTGGCATACCCAATATGCCAAATACCAGTAACAATGATGGGTCTCATTCTCCTAAAGAGCCTTGAATATAATCTCAGGGCTAGGATGAAGGAGACGTTACTGGGGCCTGCTTGAGGCAATCGACGATTAACAGGATGATTTGTGATTTGTGAGAAATATATGTCTAGGGAGAAAGATGACTGGGAAAGGCGCTATCCCAAACATTGTCAGGAGATCTAGAGGAGTATGCCCTCCCAGGAATTGGGAACTGATTAGTGGTTCAATGCACAGATTGGAGATTGCAGCACTGCTCTGGTTCATACTCTGCCGGGGTTTTCCAGATTCTTAGTGAATTGCAGGAACCCTTTAGGGCCATAGCCAGCAGTGCTCAGGGATTTCAAGGTCACCCTTTGCTGTGAAGTATAGATTGGTGCCAAGGATGGATCCAGTGCTGGTCATATGAGAGGCATGTGCCATTAACCCTGTAATATATCTTTGATCTTTTGATCTTAGAAGGCTGATTAATGTAGATTGTAGCTCTTATATTCTCTTTAATTGTTCCTCACTAAGTAAAAATGTCTCTAAAAATATGTATGCCACTGACATATCAAAGCAGAAGTCTGCACGTGAAAATTAAGTAAGCATTTGGATTTACATGAATGAAAGATGCAACACATCACATTTTTCCCCTTTTCTCCAATTTCTTAGGCAATGTGAAGTTACTAAACATCTCCAAATAATTTAATGTTAACATAAAATTACCAATTTCTCTAAATAGCTTTTCCAATAATTTTGTGTTCCATATTAATATTGAGTTGAGTTCTTAACTTTGGTACACATAACATACAAACATGTATATATATATATATATATATGTCTGCGTGTGTATATATATATATATATGCCTTAAATAGACATATTTATACTTAGGGACAAAGGCTGCCTGGGAAGGGCACTATCCCAAACAGTGTCAAGAGGTCTAGGCTTCGTCCCTAGATATAAATATGTCAATCTAAGGCATTTTCACATAGTACACATAGAGAAGGAATCTGGAGTTCTGACCTCCATAGACGATCAAGAATCAGGGATGCCATCTCGTTTGCCAAGTTGTCAAAAATCAGATGGACTGGACACATAATGCGATTTAGAGATGACAGCTGAACTAGAGCTGTTACTGACTAGATTCCATGGGACGTCAAAAGAATGCATGGTTACCCACCTATGAGGTGGTCAGACTTCTTTGTCAAAATCCTGAAAAACGGTTTGAGGCTCTTCATGTTCCTGGAGTGAGCAGATGCCATTGGACTACACTAGCACACAATAGGGACAAAT
The DNA here is from genome assembly GCF_029834395.1 of Sorex fumeus. Lineage (NCBI taxonomy): Eukaryota > Metazoa > Chordata > Mammalia > Eulipotyphla > Soricidae > Sorex > Sorex fumeus. The sequence goes on from NW_026606065.1 coordinate 39,860,048, forward strand.
GAAGACATTACTGGCACCTGCTTGAGCAAATTGATTATCAATGGGATAACAAGTGATACAAGTGATTAACATTAAAAGTTCATAGCAGGTTAAAATTATATATATATATATATATATACACACACACACATGCATTATATAGGTAGTATATATACATTCATTAGCTAGAAGGATGGGGACAATTAAGATAGCAACTTAAGAGGCAAACACTCGCATATCAAAAGTTGATTAGGAGGCATAAAAAAAATGGCAGATAAAAATGCCCGCTCCTCTCTGGAAAGAAAGATGGCGGCCGCACGGGAGCCTTGTGGACAGCAGGTTTGAGCCGGGGGCGGGGGGCGGCAGGGGCCTGATGGGAAGGGGGGCCTTCTGGGCTGTCCTTCACGCCCGACCGAGGTCACCAGCTGCCCCCCACGAGCGGCTCTCCAGCACGGCCACAGCCCCGGAGGCACAAGGACTTAGCACAGAGAGCCACCCGCTTGGAGCAGAAAAGCAAATGGACTATGTGTTAAACCGCGCCACCATGCCTGCCTGGAGGGGAAAGGGTGTTGTCCCGCTCGCCCGCTCCTCTCGGGAAAGAAAGATGGCGGCCGCACGGGAGCCTTGTGGACAGCAGGTTTGAGCCGGGGCGGGGGGGGGGGGGGCGGCAGGGTCCTCATGGGAAGGGGGGCATTCTGGGCCGTCCTTCATGCCCGACCGAGGTCACCAGCTGCCCCCCACGAGCGGCTCTCCGGCACGGCCACGACTCCAGAGCACAGAAACCAATTTCTTAACTATCTAACGTTTAATAGAAATACTTCCAGGGTTAATAAGTAAAACAGCAGAAATCCAAAACCGCGCGGCCACTATTGTGGCCGCGCAACATCATTTTATTCTTAAACCAAGCTGTAGAAAGCAAATCATTTCACAATGCTATTTCAGCATATCTGATTGGGGGGGGTCATAAACTCTAAACAATAATTGTGCATCTTCTATCGAAACAATGTATCTAGTCAAAATAGATAGAGTATTAACTAGAACTCATCTGCCACACAGGAATTGGGAGGGGTGGGAGGTAGGGTTCTATTGGGGTTCACGGTTAAAAATAAGTATTGGTAAAGGGAAATGTGTTTGATACTTACATGACTGAGACCTAAACCCGAAAGCTCTGTAACTTTTCCCACAGTGATTCAATAAAGAAATAAATTATTTAAAAAAATTAAAAAAAATAAAAAAAGAAAAAAAAAGAAAAAAAAATAAGTGGATGGACATAGAAAGTATCATGCTAAGTGAAGTGAATCAGAAAGAGAGGGACAGCCAGAATGATTGTGCTCATTTGTGGAATATAAAATAACATAATATGAGACTGACACCCAAGGAAAGTAGACACAAGGGCCAGGAAGATTGCTCCATGGTTGGAAGCCTGCCTCATGAGCTGGGGGAGAAGGCAGCTGGAATAGAGAAGGGATCACTAAGTCAATGGTGGTTGGAAAGATCAATCGGGATGGGAGATGAGTGGCTGAAAGTGAATAATGGATCAAATGTGATAGCCTCTCAGTATATATATTGCAAACCATAATGCGCAAAAGTAGAAAGAGTACGGGGGAAAATGTCTGTCATAGAGGCAGGGCGAGGGTTGGGAAATGGGAGGGTATACTGAGGACATTGGTGGTGGAGAATGTGCACTGGTGGAGAGATGAGCGTTCGATCATTGTATGACTGAAACTCAAACATGAAAGCCTTGTAGCTGTATTTCACAGTGATTCAATTAAAAATAATAATAATAATAATAATAATAATAATAAATCTGGCTGTGATAAGATGCCCTTTCTGAAGTTAATAAAATAAAATATTTTAAAAGCAATATTAATATGTGAGATGTACTATGCTATCTCAGATACCTTCTGCACTCATGCCTTGTGCTGAACTTCTCTCTTAACTCTGTCTATAGCTTTGGGGGACTGCATTATGAGTAGTCTCTGTTTTCTGCAGCGGAGAGAACTCTGTGAGTTTCTGGACACTCACTAGACTCCTCTGCTGCCTGCTGATTGCATGCCAGTCTTCTGAACCTCATCTTTGTGGTTCATAGCTTTCCCATTTACTACCCATTGAATTGCATGATTTTGCTATTGAAGCATAGCTTCCTGCAATAAATCAGAGCTACTTTTCACTGAAGAGGCTACTAAAACTTTCTAGTTTGGAGCCTTGCAGATTTTACATTTAAGTTCTCGCATTGTGTTTTGGAGAAAAAAAAACATTTGAAGGATTAAAAAAAGCATTGAGAATCAAAGAGAGGAAACATCTCATTTTCATCCCTCCTGACAGTGCACTGGTTTCTGCTATCTTCAAATAACTTTTGGAATTATCTCTTTAGTCATGAGACTCTAACAAGAAGACTTCAACCAAAGTAAATTTTATTTTATTTTATTTTATTTTTTAATATTGTAGGAGTACTGCTATTTGTTCAGCCATTGATTAAGCTGATTTAATAGGGCATGAACTCTACATTACTTTCTTTTTTTTAATTGTATCATCGTGAGATAGAGTTACAAAGCTAAGTTTGAGATTCAGTCATACAATGATGAAACATCCATCCCTCCACCAGTGGACATTTTTCACCACCCAGGCTCCAGTCCTCACCCTGCCTCTAATGAAAGTTAACATTTTGTGAAAATTAGTTTGAAGTACTATATACATCATTTATAAAAGTCTGTACCATAGTGCTGTCATCAATTTCTCTTTCAAATAGTAGCACTCTATTCAGGAGTAAGCACTTCACTCAGACAATATTCTGAACCCTTCAATGAAACATAAAATAATAAGGAAAGAAATTTGTTATAGTACAATGATGAGTTCTTGTGCATCAGCTTGTTTAGATTGATTGTAATTACAGAAAAGGTGATGTCTGAGGAATTATTTTGTACAAAGTATCTTAATATACTAAAATACTTTGTCAGTGGTAGAAGTAATGAGTTATTTCTTAAATTGAAGAGATTTTTGTGCGCCATGAGTGTAGAAGATAACAGTATCATAATTTAAATGTGTAACAATGCAACTTTGTTCATTTTATTGCTCATTCTTCAATTGTACAAGTGTGATAAGTATAGTTCATAGAAGGAAAAATTAGAACAATATCCGTTATGCATATATTGGCTCTTGAAAACTGAACAGACCAACATACAACATTAGATTATAAAGTCCTTATATCAAATGAGAACTTCACATCTGTCAGTGTTTCTGCATGTTTATTGAATTTCTTCTAGAACTGACCTTTTATCATTTAAATCTGAAGATTTTTTAAAAATAGCTTTTAATGTAAACCCAACTATTCTTATAGATGAAGAGAAAGCTAAAGTAAAAACAAAGACAAAAAGATAAAATGATGCATGTACTGTAGAGTTAAGAAACATTTTTTCTCATGTTTTAACTTCAGAAGATTCAAGCCTTTTCCAAACTTCTCTAATTTTTCATTCCATATCAATATCTATCAATATCCATCCCTCTCTCTCTTTTATATACTCTCACTACATCCTCTCTTCATATATAGATCCTCTTTTTATATGTGTATGAGTGTGTGTATGTGTGTGTTTGTATAACTATTGGACCACTGTCCATTTTAAACCTGGATTGGAATCACTATATAATTTAAGGACGTGAGAATGGAGAGATAATACAGCAGGCAGGGTATTTGCCTTGCACTCTGCCAATCCAGGTTTAATACCTAGCACCCTCTATCTACTCCCCTGACCCCCTCAAGGAGTTGTGTAAACAGTCACCCAAAAGTAAACCCTAAACTCAGTTGGGGGTGACCCCAAAATACAAAATAAATAAATAAATACAAGCAACAATAAAAATACAGTTTTTTACTCTATCTCCTCAGTAGGATATTTGAAATAACACAATTTGTTTTTACTAGTTATATTAACAGAAGCCAGACACTTTTAGCTATTTGAACAAAGAAACTTTTATTGTAAACTTAAGTGGCTAGAGATATATCAATCTTATAGAAGAATAGATAGCCAAAAAAGATGAAAAAGTCCTGAAGAAACAGTTCAAATAATAACACACATACCTGGCAACTGAAGAGTCCTGAGTTTAATTCTGGGCCCAGTTTTCCACTGCCATCAATCACCACTGGACGTGGCCCATATGGCTTGAGCATTGAACACCATAGGTTGAGCACCAGCAGTGTAGCTTCTTTTAAAAAGGAAATAAAATAATAGAAGAGCATATCTGATGCTCCTTCACTTGGAAGAGGTTTCCTTACCGCTTAAGAATAAGGCTTAGTTCTTTTTTAAGAGAGCAAAGCTGTGACATACTTCGTGACAGAGTTGATTTCTGTGTTTTGCAATGTGGGACTAGTACAGACAAATTTCTCTTTGGGATTAAAGTCAAACTCTGCAGGGAGTTGTCCACTGGGGTACCAGCAAACTTGCTAAAGAAATCTCACATTGAGAAAGGGCAGAATTCACTAGAAGTTTGTCTTTAGCTGTTGGAGACATTGCTGGAGGGTATTCACCAGTGGGTATGCAGACAACTGACAAGAATCCTCTTATTAACAAGAAAACTTCATCTTAAGAGAAAAAAGAGTGGAAAATCTTCAAAGACAGAAACTACTTTTTCAGTGATTCCTCAGTCCTGATTGTATCTAAAACTTTTCCAATGTCAAAAGACAGATATTTGTCAGATAGAATTCAAATATCACAGAGGGAAATATATTAGGTGATTTTGAATCTAGCCCCCATGGCAAAGCCTGGCAAACTACCCGAGGCATATTCGATATGCCAAAAACAGTAACAACAAGTCTCACAATTTGTTGTGAGACATTACTGGTGCCCGCTCGAGCAAATTGATGGATAACGGAAAACAGTGCTACAGCGCTAGAATAGATAATTAACTGCTAATTGAAACTCTACTTTTGCCAATTTATACACACACTCACACACACACACATATGTAAAACCACTAGTACATATATATAGTCAAAGCAAAAATTTTGAAGATTAATATTTGGAGAGTGATTCACATCTGTGTATGTCCGCATGTGTGTGTGTGTGCACATGTGTCTCTGTGTGCTTACATGCATGTGTATTTATGTGTGATTCCTTTACATCTTTCTTCATTGGTGTCCTGCAAAAGATAAATTAACATAAAAATTTGAATTCATGGTACCTATTTGGGAGGTGATTCTGTGAAATAGCATATAAGTCTGGAGGAATAGAACAAAAATTTATCAGTAAGAAATAATTTATCAGTAAGAACATTATAAAAGAATTTATGACTTATGGATAATGCTTAAAATTGAAGGCTCTGGGAATTAATGAAAACATAATGTCAGAGAATCAGCTCATTTATTGTCTGTGTAATGCATGAGTATGCGTGTATACATATACATTATATTTATAAAAATAGAAAAAAGAGAAAAAGTTTCATTAGTGTTGGTCAAATGTTTTCTGTCTGCTACAGTTGTGAGTTCTTTGATCCATCTGACATATAAAAGTGGATACAGACAAAAAATCCTCAGGCAAAAACCCTCTGGTATTAGCTTCAGTTGGAAAATCATACTGAAGTACAATGAAATGTAAATGAATTAATGATCATTAAATTTATGTATAACCAATATTCATACTTATTTGTTGAACATGTAATTCCTGATCTTTATGAAATTATATATACAATTAATATGGTATGGAAAACTATGTATCTGAGAAATTTGTGATCTATTCTCTTAATTTACTTTGACCATTAAGAGTAAAGTGATTCTCCTAGTCTATGGGATGTCTTTATTTTTTGGCATTACTTCCTTTGCTGTGTACTGATCTTTGTATCCTATTGCTTAGCCAATGCCACTGAGTCATTGAAGATGACTCTATAGATTAGTATCTTGGGAGGGGGGTTCAAGGATTTCTTCTATAATAATTATTTATATATTTAGGTCTGATATCAAGGTTTTGATCCAGTTGAATTAACTTTGTGCATGTGTAAGAAAGAGGATTGAATCAATAGTATGATGAGGCAAGTTTTCTCAATACCGTTGGTTGAAGAGGCTTTCCTTGGACCACTCATATCCTTTGCTCCTTGTCAAAGTGAATTTTATATCAAAGACAGTTTGGGATCGGAGGTTAAGGAGACACAAGACCAACATCCAGGCCAAGGCAGATAGACAGGATTCATAGAAAGGAATAATTTCTTCAATTACTTTTCATTTTGTTCAAGTGCTCAGTGGATTGATGATGTTCCACCCAAATTGTGGATCGAAAACCACTCAGTCTACCAGTATAAATGGCAGTCTTATACTATAACACAGTGAGTCGCATATCCAAAATTATAGAAGCAAATTTTTCTGATTGCCTCATGATGTGATCAGATGGGCATACAAAAAGAGCCAACAGGTTTAAGACATTCATATGCATCATGTCAAAGTTTCTGTGAGAAAGAAATAAGGGATAAGGTTTAATTTCACAGTGAAATGATGCAAGGCCTACACTGGCCAGGCATGGGATGCTATTGGTGTTCAACTTGGGAAGGATTTGTTTTTAATTTTCCTTGTTTGTATAATTCAGCTTCTTGTCATCTCTTTGGCAGAATCCATCCTAGCTTTCTTGCCATATGATTTGTGTCTTTAGAAAGGGAAACTGGTTCAGAAAATAAAGTCTGACAGCAAGCTGAAAGCTAATATGATTTTAATTTTATCCAGTCCTATAAAAAAACTCTACATTTTTAAGTATTTACTATAGTGTCACCCTTCTCCTAATATCAAGATATGAAGTATCTATTTCTTCATAATAAAACACCCACAGACTTTGAGATGAACACATTTTTATTACATATTTATTATGTACCTTGAAGTAAGATCTAAATATCAATTTCAGGGTATTTCATATCACTATAATTAAAGCATAAGTAAATATGGAGGCTTTGTCTGAGATTTGGATTGAGGATTGAGGAGAGTTTGCTTTCAAGCTCATGTGAATGTTGGATAAATTACTTATGCATGGAATCTCCTAAGATAAGGTGAGGGCCTTCGGTGCTCAACTTGATGTCAATTCCCAGTAACATTTTCAGTTTTGTTGCTTTACACTCCACACTGTTAATTGCTGTATCAAAAGCAACATGGGAGAAACAGACTAATTTGCTATTAAGATGGAAGTTGCATCTTAAAAATGATAATAAAAAAAGTGACATCTCATATTATTTCTTCCTTCATCAATGCTAGGCATCAAAACTGGGCTGCGTAAGCTATGTATTCTAGTGATGTCTTATGTTCCTAATGCCATGTGCTTTGCCATCTTTTACTTGCCTGTAACATCGAACACATTTTTAAATTTTACTCTCTCTCTCTTTTTCAGGGTCACACCTGAAGCGCTAAGAGCTTACTCCCAGTGCTTTGCTCAGCAATCACTCTTAGAGATACTTCAGGGACCACGTGCAATTCCAGGTAATCAAATTCAAGTCAGCTTCAACTGAACTCAAGGAAAGTGCCAACCCCCTTAAACTGCCTCTCTGTTCCCTACAATTCTATATTAAACATCAAAACCCTTCTACCCATAACAATGATCATTGGATCATTAATGAAAATTGTAAGACAGAAAAGCAACTAAGGCTCATGAATTTATCAGATAAAGATGTAGTATATATAAACAAGGAAATGTTACTTATTAGATTGATGAAAATTTGACATTTTCAGTAAGATGAAAGGAACTCAAGTAATTATGTGAAGCAAAATAAGTCAAAAGAAGAAAGACAAATATTGGTTAAAATCATAAATGAGAAATAAGGAAATAATATGATGAATGCACAAAACAAAAAGAGAAAATGTAGTGATAGGAATTTAAGGAAGTGTAGCAGGTGAAAATTTTTCAATTATGTTTTTGTTTTTGAAAAGTACATTTTTTGTTTTTGAAAAGTACAAATTTTAAAACTATAAATGAATATAGCACTGTAGCACTGTCCTCCGATTGTTCATCGATTTGTTCGAGCGGGCCCAGTAACAACTCCATTTTGAGACTTGTTGTTACTGTGTTTGGCATATCAAATACATCATGGGTAGCTTGCCCGGCTTTGCTGAGCGAGCAAGATACTCTACGTATCTTGAAATTCTCCTGAAAATATGCAAAATAAGTGCTAAATATACTCCTAGGTAGCTTGCTGGGCTCTCTGAGACAGGCAGAGAAATTGAACCCAGATCAATAGAGTCGGCTTCGCTTAAGGCAAATGCCCTACCACTGTGCTATCACATATGTCCTATATATTCATATAGAGAATATGAATGCGAGAAAACAATTTTAATTTATTGGTTATAACATTAGACACATTGGGTGTCATACACTTGTCAATTGCGATATTCTTGTTAAAAATCTATATGGTCTTTACTGTCATATACATGATTTATAATCCAAAAAAATATTGCAAGAATAGAGGTTGAGCATCTTATTTTTGTTGTGTTTCCTGGTCAAATCTGCCTGTGATTAGGGCTTATTCCTGCTCTGTGCTCAGAGATAAATTTTGGTAAGGCTTGGGGAACAAATCGTGCCAATGATTGAATCCTGGTTATAAAGATATAAAAGCTATATCAAGGTTATAACAACATTAAAGGTGTAGAGTAATTAATAGAAAGTTATTTAAGAGGAAGTATCTGGTAATATTAGAAGGGAAACTAGGAAGACTTTCTCCTACTAAACAAATATAGAAATCACTTGAACAAAGGGGTGATTTTGCCAAATTCTCCTGAAAATATGCAGCATAAGTGCTAAATATTGTCTATTTAAAAGATAAATTATGAGAGTTATCGGCATAAATCTTGTTTTAATGATACTCGAAGGATATGGGGGTCCTGAGGAATAAGTATAAGCCCACATGGAGGATTTTTCCTAAAAAGTATTACTAAAAGTGTAATCACTGGAGAAAGATGCGAAGACAAAAATAATCTCATCTGGTGCAAAATGATAGTACTATAATAATGTATAACATCAACAACAGAATCAACTAGAATTTTCTCCTTTTTCTTTGAATTTTATGTGACGTGTAGAAATTCAATAATTCCACATATGAAAAGAGATATGCAGGTCTAAAATTATTCAAACTATTCCAGCAACATTTAAAATTTTCTTTTTTATTGTGGGCCACATCCTGTGATGCCCAGAGTTTATTCTTGGTTCTATGCTCAGGCATCACTCCAGGAGAGATTACGGAACTATGTGGGGAACCAGACATGCAAAGCAACTGCCTATCCATTGTACTATATCTCTAGACCCAATGCTTTCTAATGTAAGTGTTGCATGAACTTGACTATGGTAGACAAAATATTGGGAGGTGGGGCAGCAGTTATTGAGACAATGGTGATTCTCCTCTGATCAGTCTAAGAAGAACTGGATATTTTTACTTTATTACACTGAATTCTTCTCTATTTTTTAGTAAATGTCTATAATAGCTAATGTACACATTTAAGATTTCATATTTTTAATGAGATGTATTATTGTTTCCTCAGAAATTGACTACAGGCATCTACTGCTTTGGAAAGTGACCATATTGTACTTTTTCCTATTTATTAAAGACATTATATAGTATTTGTCAACAAACATAAAATTTATAATTAAAAGGAGAATTGAAAGTAGGAAAATAGTCATGGAACCAGTTTTCTAAGTTGAGCCCAATTAAGAAAGAGTAAAGTAATGAGACTATGACTCCTTACAAAGGCTTTGATGATACTAGTATGAGGTCAAAACACAAGAAATAAAACTGAAAATAGTTGAAAGGAGCACAAAGCTAAAATTGCAAGATTTTTCTTAATTTCATAAATATTTTTTAACACAAACATTTTAAATGTGGGTGTATTTGTGTTATATTTTTAATCATCCAGCTTAATTAAGCTCTTTCATTGCAGATACATGGTGAGTGTAATAGTTTTTTTGCTACAAAATAAATTACTGAAAACATATTGCCTTAAAACAGCAACCACTTATTACTCATAGTTACTGTAGGTCAGAAGTAATGGTAGAACATAATTGTACTCTCTGTTCCTCATCTACAATACTAAAATTGAGTTATTGGTTGGGCTCAGCTCCCATCTGGAACTCTAGGTCTTCTTCCAATCTCACTCAAAATACAGACAGAATTCATTGTAGCTGTTTATATGAAATCAGGCATGTGAGTTCCATGTTTTTTGTATTAGGTGTCGGTCTAGTAATAATTATTACAATCTAATGTACACCCTGACGTTCTTGCCTCATGCCTCCCTTTACTCCAACCATTATATCTGACCTTTAAGTTCAAAAGAGACCATGCTGTTGTTTCTTATTTTTCACTGGCTTTTACTTAATTTGATATGACCATCCCAGTTTAATATTATTCCTTTTTCAATTAACTCAAGATTTTCTGATTAGGAATCATAATTTATATGAGAAAAATATTTTTTTCTATAAAATAATGATGAAAGTGCTATCCCAACATATTCTCTGGACTTTTTTACATTCATAGGGAGAAATTTGACAAGACCATGAACTCTTAAGTTAATTTGGAAATTCTGCCTACCACAGGAACAAAAAAGTGTTGAGGTAATAGAGATGAGTTTTAAGGCTTAATCAGATGAAATTAAAAGAATAAAAGAAAAAAGTATGCATGAAATGTAATCATGAAATATAAAGGAGAGCAGAGAAGCAACAAAATCAAATATTAGACATAAGGTGGATAAGAAGAAATACAACTTGATGATTTCTGGGAAATAAAATAATTTTAGAATATTATTCTGGGTAAGATGAAATCAGTATTCAAGTGTCATGTTAGATATTGTGAACCCCAAAGATGTGGAATCAGAGTATTAAAAAAGTGAACTGATGAGGAAGCTCAGTTACTATAGTTTGATCTATGCTGTATCTAGTGGAGTGAGAATGAGGTCAAGGAGGCTTTACGTTAGCAAGAGAGTGTTGAAGAACTGATGGTGGAAATTACAAATATAAACAAGACAGTGAGCCACAGAACTAAATTATTTGAGAAATGAAGTGGCATAGCATGTTTTTCATGGCTTGTGATTGGGGTTTCGCTAATTTCTGGTAGCTATTTGGTCTATTTATAGGGGAGAAGGAGGCAAAAGCAAATGAAAACATAAAATATTATGATAAACAAGTAGAGAAAAAACTCACTTTATTTTTAGAAGACACACAGAGATAACTTCAAAGCAACACTTGATTTCATCTTTTGATTGGTGGGGGGTATATGTTTGGCCAATGTAGCTTGGTTCAGGGCTCTTGTGTCTTCTGTGTTAAGCATCTCTCCTGTTTGTGTGGAGGGGCCCATATGCCCCTGAAGGTCTTTAACCCCTGCAGAACACACACAAGACAAGTACTCCAGCTCTGACTCTCCAAACTCCTTTCTCTAGGAAATAGACTAGCCAAGGAGACAGATAAGACCACTTTTAATTATTCCATAAGCTTATCCTCAAATAAACATTTGTTATCTATTGTTCTTCAGGGAGTATGAAAACATTATTATGTGGAAAGCACATTGCTTAATTATCAAAAACATTACATCAGCATAATATGATATAAAATCAAGATGTCACAAAAATAGAAACAATGATGTCCTAAGAATTCTTTTCTTTTTTGGTTTTTTTTTTGATGATAGGATACTACCAAATGAAGCAATTAATTCTTAGAGATGATATTCCTGGAAAACGTGTATGTTGTTATTAATATTTTCTTATGATAAATATAGGAACCAATTAGGATTTCAGTGAGGAATAATTTAATAAGTCCTGTGGTAGTTAATTAGTAAGTTATCTGAAGATGTTTTTATAGCCTTTAAATATTTTCAATAAGCTAAACTTTTATATGAACTTATTGACTAAGTTCTGAATCTACAATAAAATATTACTAATACACATAAATATCTGAGCTCTTACTACTACTCGAATACCTGATATTATGAGTTTTATGCAGAGTATGACTCACATCCCCTTATTTTAGAGTGTTTCAAAAGGTTGTCAAGAATTGAATATGTTTTCAAGCATCTATTCAGGTGCTAAAGTTAAAGTGATGAATACAAAACATGCCTACACTCTTGGGTCTCACAGCTGAATAGTGATTTATTTCTTCTCCTCCTCCTTTTTTATTTTTAATGGATTGTAAAAAAAAGAATAGCAAGTGAGTAGAATAAGTATGATGCTACTGAAACACCACTAAAGAGAAATTAATTTGGGTTGAGGTTATAGTGGATAAATAAAATTCAAGTTCTTGACTTAAAAAAAGTGACTTAGGTAAACATGGATGTTAGAAATATCAGAAAATGCATTATATTAAGAACAAGATAGGGTGTATCATAAGCCTTGAAAATTAAATATGCATGTATAGAATGTCTTCAGAACTTGTAATAATCAAAGAGAAAAATAAAGAAATGATCAAAACATAGAAATTGTGCCAAATGGTTTCAACGTTACCTTGAAGATAAACATAAATATATAACTTGTCCTAAGTCTACTTTAATAGCCTCTTCAGGATAAATGCCCTCTTATTCAAGTCAGTAAAAGTCAATAAAAATATTTTTTCTGCTTCAATAACTAGAATTCTTAAACCAATTTTCCATAATGATCTGTATATGATAATTATTGCTTTACCAGATAGAAATTGAAGATGTTTTTAGTCATATTATAAATTTAAATAAAGATTTTTCTCCAAAACATAAGTTTCATATGTATATGTGGGGCAGTACTTATATAAGAAATTGAATTATTTATTTATTCATTTGAAATACCAGTGAATGCCAAAAATACCATTATATATTGATTATAAAAACAAGACATAATTCATTCTACTTTCAGCAAATAAGGTCATACATCAGTCTTACTAGCTATTAAAATGTAATACTGTTGTTGCTTACAAATATTAAGGGAATATTGTAAAGAAAATATTTTGCATGTTTCCCTTCAAAATATACAAAGAAGAAGAAAAAAAATCATATATGATTTTTTGAAATAGTAACATGAGGATTTTACCCATAATATATGCCATAATTCTATTTTAACTCTAGTAGCTTGCAGTTCTTTCAAGAAACAAAATATTGGCATGGATTTTTATAAAGAATTTTATTCTATTTATGAATTCTTAATATTAATGATGTAGTAGAAAATCATGCATCACTTGATCACTTGACATCCCGTTACTGATCAATTTGCTCGAGTGGGTGCCAATAATGTCTCCATTTGTCCCTGTCCCGTGCTAGTGTAGCCCAATGGCGTCTGCTTATTCTAGGATCATGAGCAGTCTCAAACCAATCATTCAATCTCTTGATGAAGAAGTCTGACCATCTCATAGGTCTGTGGCCACGAGATCTTTGACGTCCCGTGGAATCCAGTTGGTAATGGCTCTAGTCCAGCGATCATCATCAAATCTCATTACATGTCCATCCCATCTGATTTTCGACGCCTTGGCAAACGAGACAGCATCTTGATGGTTGACAGAGGTCAGAACTCCGGATTCTTTCTCCCATTTGAGTGAAGCATGATGCTCCAAGCATAGCTCTTTTGATTCCTCTTTGGGAGACATGAATAGCATTCTCATCCTGTTATGGTAGGTCCCAGGTCTCTGAGACGTATGTTAATGCAGGAAGAACACTGGAATAGAAGAGATGTGCCTGGAGCCGGAAGTTCTTTGTCCTCTTAGCTATTTCTTCTACACTCTTGAAGGCGTTCAAAGCCGCTCTCTACGTTCTGTGCAACTCAGGTGCCAGGTCATTCGTCATGTTGACTTCTCGATGTAGGTACTGTTGCATTGGGAGATGTTTGTCCTGTTGAGAATGAATGGAACATCAGGAAGGAGACCGTTTCTCATAAACATTGTCTTTGTGAGATTCAGCTGTAGTCCCACCTTTCCACACTCACGGTTGAATTTGGCCAGCATTTGTGCCAATTGCTGATGTTTGGTGTTATTAGAACGATGTCATTAGCGAAGTGAAAGTGGTATAGTTGCCGACCATCTATCTTCACTCTCATTCCTTCCCATTCCAGTTGTTGCATGACATTCTCGAGGGTTGCACTGAAGAGTTTCAGTGTAATGGTATCATCCTGCTGAATCCCTCTCTTGACGTCAATGATCACCTCCTTGTAGAATGGTGAGATCCTGGTAGCGAATCCACAGTACAGCTCACAGAGGATCGTGATGTCGTTCCCAAAGCTGTCCTTTGAACTTTCACTTTGAACACCCTGTTTGGCTAGGGCTTCGATGACCACTTCAGTCTCAACAGAATATAAGGGCTTCTTTAAATTAATGAACGTTAGACAGAATGGCATCTTGAACTCCCAAGAAATGTCAACGAGCTTGGTTATCGTATAGATACAGTCAATTGTGCTGAATCCTATTCAGAAACCAGTTTGCTCACATGGTTGTGCTTCATTTAGTGTTCTGCCAATCCTATTCAGGATGACTCGAGTGAACAGTTTGTAGACAACAGATAACAGGCAGATTGGGAGATAATTGCCAATGTCATGGATGTCTCCCTTCTTGTACAGTAGTACAGCCCTGCTGGTTTTCTGCTGGGACAGAACCTTGCATTCAAACAGGTAGTGTGTGAAGAGTCGAGTCAGTGTATTTATGAATACTGAGGGTAGGTTCTTCAGGTGTTCAGATAACCTTGTCTGGGCTGAGTGCTGTTTGCTTCTTTACTGATGAAATGGTGTGTTGGATTTCAGAAGGGACAGCTTTGGGAATGACATATCCATCCTGCGCAATTTGGTATGTGGGCAGGTGACATCGCTATCGAAGAGATCCCAGTAGAAGTCATGGATAATCTTCTCCATTGTCTTTCTGGAAGATGCGATTGATCCATCAGGATGTCGGAGGTCTGTCATCTTGGTCTTGTGGTTGGTGAAGGACAGACGGGCATTGCAGATGACTTTCCCAGCTTCTGCTGCATCTGCCAACACTGCTGCTCTTGTCTCTTTGATGTGTTCCTTGATCGCTTCTCTGCACTGCTTTGCGAGCTCAGACGTTTGCTTGCGGTTGTCTAAGGCTTGCACCAAGCCACAGTGGCGAATGAACTCAAGAGTTTTTGAAGACAGGTGTCTTTTTGTGGCTATCTCTCTCTCGACATTCTTTGCCCAATCATGGATGTGCTGAACCATTCGATCGTATTCTTCATCAATGTTGTCAGTGACAGCATCTTCCCATGTTACTGCAATAGTACCAAAGAGCTCCCAGTTGGTGGTCGTTCTGAGAGTTCTCTTCTTAAACTTTGCAGCCCTTTCTCCCTGCTACGTGAAGTAGAATTTTGCATGAAGGAGACAATGGTCCCATTGCATTTGAAATTTTGGGACAACAGCAACATAGGTCAGGCAAGACCATCAATTAAATATGATGTGGTCAGTTTTGTTGTGGAACCATCCACTAGGAGACTCCGATGTCCAATGTTTAGTTTTGGCCTTCTGGAATTGTAAATTACCATGAATAGTCTTTATCGACATGATGAACTTAGACAGTCTCTCACCTTATTCATTCCATTCTAGGCCATGGGTCCCAATGTGGAGTTCTTCGGCTGATCTTCTCCTATCTTGGCATTAAAATCACTGACAATGATCTTGTAGAAGGTGTGGTCTTCTTTATTGAACTTCTCCAGTTCCAAGTAGAATTTCTCAATTTCTCCTTCATCATAATTGGATGTTGGTGCACAGACAACGAAGATAGAAACTGCTGGCAGTGAGCCACATCTATTCAAGTGTAATTGTCCGATTTGGGCTGTCATGCATTAGAATGAATCAATGCTCATGGCCAAGTTCGTGTTGACAAGGACACCAACACCACTGATGCCTCTTTTGTCGCATGTTCCAAGGAACAGTGTTTCTCCAGTGTTGAAAAGAGTGTGATGTGATTGATGCCTTCTCATCTCGGTCATACCAATGATGTTGTACTTGATCTTTTGTGTTTGCACCATCAGGCCCTTGATAGATGCATCCGAGCCAGCATACGTGCCTTGAAAGTACACAGTCATTTTTGTCTTTCTTCATTTTGGCAGCCTAGTTTGGCCCTGAGATTCTATCATCCTCTCCTTCCTCATCCTTATTAACGCTGCTGTATTGGTGGCTCTTTCAGGGTCTGGGGAATGAGACCCTTTGTATTTAATGGTTTTGGCATATCGAATACACCACAGATAGCTTGCCAAGCTCTGCCGTTTGGGTGGAACACTCTTGACAGCTTGACAATCTCTTCGAGAGGGATATAGTCTTTTATAGCGGCCTCTAATACTCCTTGCAGGTGTTCCCATGGTTCAAACCAGTTTTGAACCCCATCAAATGTGGTGCAGTAATCTTGTATTAAGTGTTTTCATGATATATTGCATGGCTGCTTTGCGGCCTTGCGGTTCGGATAGCGTCCTGGAGCTTCGTCGGTTGGGTAGTGGAGGTAGTGGATGTAGTGGAGGTCTGCTGGGCTGCTGGAAGCAGGCAGAGTATTTCTGGTCTCTGGCCGGCTTAGCCTGGAGTCCAAGATCAGAGTGTTCCACTTTCCCGGCTCTAAAAGCTTGCAGTTCTTTCAATAAACAATATGGATTTTATAAAGAATTTTATTCTGTTTATGAATTCTTGATATTAATGATGTAGTAGAAACTTATGCATGCTTATTTTATTTTTGAAAAGGCTAGTAAAATTTCTTTTCAAAGATGGAGACTTCTAAAAGAAAAGAAGCAATCTGTATTTCCATGCTTCATCAATAACAGAAATAAGAACCAGGATAACAGAAGTTAAATAAAAATAGCTTAAATACACTATCCATGTTATTTCCAGTGTGTTCTCAGTAGAAAATTCAAAACTGTAATTTATAAAGATATGATACTTTGGCTGTATACTTCATTTGAGGTACTATTCTACTAGGCCAACTCTGAATTAAAAGACATTCTAAATAATATTTCTTTCTAAATATGTGTACCACCAAGTAAAACTAGCCTCATGAAGACTTTTTAGCACTTTCACAACTATTTTATTATTTTTTGTGTTTTTATAAGTGAGCAAAATAAAAAATATGTTAAAAAGATATGTAAAAGCAATTTGAAGCTAGAAAATTTTAGATCTGAAATTTCCTAACAATGGAAATATAAGAATATATGAAAAAAGTAGTTTCAGTGTTTAGCGTTTTTAGCTGTATCTCAATCTTGTCAAAATTGATTATTGATATATTCTTACAGGAGCTTTTACTTCAATATTGGTTTGTTATAACATACGATTTTCAATACATATATATTTATGGATAGAAATTAATGATATCACTTATTTCCAAAATTTTATTGACCATGTACTATTTATCCATCATTTCACAGAAAATAATCTAGAATTTAGAAATGCACGTAAAATAATATTTCACAACATTTCTGATCAATCAAGAATCAAGGAATCTAGGCCTAGTTTTGCCCACTGCTTCCAAACCAGGAGCCTTCCCAAAGATTCAGATTTATTACTTGAAAAGTAATAAATATTAAAATCAGTATACCAAGCTTGATATAGGAAGCATGAAAAATAGAAGACTCATGTTACTATTACATGTTATAAATCATACAAAATACTATGGATTTGAGGACATGGATACATAAATATTTCTAAGCTAAGGAGTTTAAAATCTACTTTAAGAATTAGGAAATAAAACCCACCAAAAAAACATTACTGAGAAAAGTAGAAAATAATATATAATAAGAAAAATATACTAGACCCCACACCAGGCTGGGGCGGGTGAGAGCCCTCCCCGCCCCAAGGGACCTAGCCCTGGCAGCCGACCTCCACTACCCAACTGCCTCCACGCTCCAGGATGCTTTCTGGACTACTCCGTGGTAGCAGCCATGCGACACATTATAAAACACTTTCTACCCATTTTCCATAATTACCACACCATATTTGATGGGGTTGAAATGGTAGGCAACAAATTCTAGAGAGAAATATATAAGTATATCACTCTCAGAGAGCCCAGCAAGCTACGAGAGTATCTCGTCCACATGGGCAGAGCTTGGCAAGCTCCCGGGAGTATTTGATATGCCCAAAACAGTAATAACAACGGGTCCCATTCTCCTGAAACTGAATGAGTCTCCAATCGTTGGGAAAATACAAGTAAGAAGAGGCTGCTAAAATCTCAGGGCTGTGAGGAATAGAAATGTTACTGGTGCCTCCTCGAGTAAAATGGGATGTCAGTGATACAGTGATAGCAGGAAAATATCAAGGAAAGTAGTTATCAATAAGTAGAAGAAATATGTTGCCAAATATAGTATTTCCACTATCTGATTTCCTTTTGACTCCTCAAGCCAAAAATTAATGCCTGTTCCCTCAGGAGTAGTCCTTTGCTGGGAATATATTTGTTTGCTCAAGAAACATCACAGTGAATAATGATAGAAAGTGTGAGACCACAAGGGAAGGTAGTAGAGTCAGGTTAAAAAGCTCATCTGAGGTCATTCATGGTAATGAGGTATTAAACAATTGGCAAAGACTTCAGAGTTTACTTTGAGGAGTGTGGAGACTTCTGCTGGACCTGAAGCAGTCATGCCTACACTAGCTAATAGGCATTTTATACTTAAATGACTTTCACTAACATAAAATTTAACAAAGATTAAACTGAGATATTTTATGAGATTATTGAAAATTATGATCACAGTTAATGACATCTTGAAAGTAGTGGAGAGACCAGGCCACTTGCTGGCAGCAGAGACGGATTGGCCCTTCCCAAGTCCCCGCTCACTTGGGATCCTGGATTTCATGCTCACCATCTGCTCTGGGCCTATCTCAGCGCATCAACGGTCTTGATTCAGAGACACAGCAGTGAATCCTGGAAGACAACCACTTGCTGGACATCTCTCGGACCCAGTATGGAGCCAATTCCACCGGGACACCTCCAGTGGAATGGGTATGCCCTGTCCACCCACTCCAGATGAAACCATGATGGCCATGAGCTTCCAGAAGCAAAACCCAAATATGTGGGTTCCAAGAATATGACTCCAGGCCCCATAACAGCAGCAGAGATGGGCCAGCCCTTCCCAACTCCCAACGTGCTTGGAGTCCTGGCTGTCATACCCAGTTTCTAGGCACCAACTCAAAGCTCATTAACAGCCTTGATCCAGAGACTCCCTAATGGATCTCAAAATGGATTAGCTCCCTACAGGGATGTCTCTGGAACCCCCAAATTTACAATTTTGGAACTCCAGAATCACGTGACCGTTTCTTCAGCGGTGCTACCTCTCATGATATAATAAGCAACAGAAAATAAATTATCTAGCATCTGCCCCTGGCAGGCAAGCTTGAATGGTGGTGGAAAAATCCAAAATAATGGTGGTGGGAAGGTATAATCATGGTGGGATTGGTATTGAAATATTGAATCTAATCAATTAATGTGAACAAGCTTAGGTAAATAAGTTTTTAAAAATAAAAAAAGAAAGTAGTGGAGAGAAGGGTGGAGAAAACACTTTGTACAAATTATGCTTTAAAAAGTCCAGTGATATACACTAATTCATTAATACGAAATGTATGAGAGAAATGTCAAGATTCAAAGTATTCTAACTGAAACAAAACTTGCAGGAATTAATTGTTATCTTATAAGCACAATAAGAAGGATTATGTGATAGTAGGTTTTGTAAAGGCAAGGATCAACTTATAGTTTCTAGACATATATAATTACATAAAGTATGCAATAATTTAAAGAATACCGGCGTCTATAGAGTAGCTTAAAGGGAGAATAATTTTCCTTGTCGTTTTGAGCCCCTCAGCATGATCCCTGAGATTTCAATACAAAAGTAGATAAATAATTGATCTAACTTGAAGTGACAATTAAATTTTGCTTAAGTAATTAGCATGTGTCTCACAAAGACAAGTGTTTTGATGTTTTTTTAAAATTTTCTTGAACATAAATTAATATGTTCATTGTAGCATTTGTGAATTTATATCATAGAGATAGTAGTATTAATATACATATAGTATTTCTTGCTATAATACTATAAATAAAATATCAATACTTACTAGAAAAGAGGAAAATATACCTCTTTCCAAAATACATAACAGAAATTGTATAAATAATAATTATTTTGAAAGATTTATAAATGAATCAAATGAATCAAGATTTCTAGTAGAGGATATAGAGAAATGTCAAAAATGCTACTTTTGATCAATATAGTCAAAGGGTTAATAAAATGATGACAGAAATATATGATGTATTTTTATGAAAATATGTCTATTTCATGGTATGAGTATTTCATGGTATGATTAAAATATTTTGAGAAAGAAAAAATAAGAGTGCAGAGAAAGCATGAATGAAATAAAAAAGTGCTTGAAGAGGAATGAATTTTTAAAAAGTCAAAAAGGTAATAAAAAAAACTTTAAAAGCCATAGCCATTCTGTACTTTATGTTCCCCGGATGAATGCAATCTTTCTATGTCTGTCCCTCTCTTTCTGACTCATTTCACTTAGCATGATACTTTCCATGTAGTACCACTTGTATGTAAATTTCATGAATTCATCTTTTCTAACTGAAACCCAAGCACAAAAATTTTGTAAGTCTACAACAGTACCTCATGGTGTTTCACTAATAAATATTTTTTTTAAAAAGCCATAGCTATAAAATATTTATTCAAATTTCATTGTATGTATGTGGGAACACATTTTTCTGAAAGTCAATAATTTAGAAGTTTAAAGGAAATGAGCGTAAATTTTTCTAACTGCTATCTTATCCATAATATTTGATTTAAAAATTGTTGTCACCATATTTGTAAGTTCATTATTGCCCAAAATGCGTAATGCGTTTTACACTGGTTTAATTATATTTTAGAAATGAAAAAGGGCAAAGTAAAACTGGCAGTCAGCAAAGTTAAATCCAGCTATTATAAGGCTGGAAACGTACTTCTCTAACTTTAATCTCTTTTCTGTGTGTTGCTAGACTTGATAGTTTTTAGAGCTTTACCTGGGGGCATTTCCACTCAGTTGGGGATGATTCTATAAATGAGTATAGTTTACCCCATCCCTGCTTAGCAAGATGAAAAAATAGGCAGAATTTTTCCATCTGCAGGGTATTAAATGCAGGGTATAAAACCAATCAGTTTGACTTTGGTCACATTCTATCATGCATGCATCATGTTGCTAAAGGGATGACATCTTCACTTAAACTCTCCGTACCTTCAGTTAAACTCTCTAAATGTGGATTAGCAATGTTGATATGATTTCAACGCTTGTTGGAAATATAGAAACTCAAGCTATATGCAGATCAACTGAATCAAAACATGCATTTTAATCATAATTACATGCAGGTACATGTCAATTTTCAAAATACTTTTCTAAGATATTTTGCACATATTCAAAAAGAAGTTGCTCCAACAGAGTCATTTATATTATTTCACTCTCAGTTTTCCTTTTGCTTTTCATCTTTATTTATAGACCCTGTCATTTCATCCTGAATAATGAAATGGGGAAGAGGGTCCTGGGAATTATGGATATTTTTCTAATGTTCCTAAGTCTGACAAGTTTTCAGCATCAAAGAGTTTAACTCCTCCAATCGTATTCATGGACACTATGATTTGAAATACTGTTATTTGGATCATGTAATTTCAATATCATTTATATCTAATATCTAGGAAAACAAGAAGATTGTGACTCAGGTATTTGATACTTTTTTAATGAAAATATCCAACAGGCATACATAGGGTTAACAGAATCTGAACAATGCATAGATTTGTGTAAGGACTTGTCTTCTTTAAAGATTCAGAACAGCTTACTACTTTTTAAAAAATTGATTCAGTGTCAAAGTTTATTCAAAAATATTTAATTGCTTACAAATATAATGCTACTTAAACATTATCTGTATGTCTGGATTTGTCAAGTGACCTAAATTATTTATGACTCAAATGTATGTTTGATGAATATTAGACTCACTGGGCAATCAAGACAATTAAATTGTCAAGGAGAATTAACTTTCTTGCATTAATCACATGCTTTATTTTAGAAAAATCCTTACAATGCGCACATGATTTTCAAGAAAGCTCTTATGTTTTGCACATAATTCACACCTAAAAGAATTTTGACTTAGTGCCTAGAATGCAATTTAGCAAGCAATTTCATTTTTGAAGTAAGTCCTAAAGCTCTCACATAGCTTTTGTTCTTGAAGAAGAAAAAAAACGAAAGAAATAGATTACTGCCAATTTTATTTTATTCTATTTTGGCGAGAAGTCCTTTCTAAGACATCAAATTTGAAAAGATAATTTACAGTGATCTTGTAATATGATAAAGGGATATGTTATCATTATTATATACTTAATATATAGAACCTGGGGAAAATATCACTCAATGGTTTTTTTTTATAGATATGAAGACTTTTATTCCAGTAAATTTAGGTTCATAGAGAATGTGCAGGTTAAAAAAGTGTGTCTTTTAAAGAAATATTTGTAAAACAAGTCTTTATTTTTCAAAGCAGAATTTTAATTTCTAAATTTTAAACATATTTTTATACTATGTATATTTATAAATAACTGTTTACATTTTTCATCTCATAATAAGAAGTATTACCTAAAAAATAAATTTATATTTGCCTTGGTAGATAGATAAGATACTTTAGATATTGTTAACAATGTCAGCAATTTTTTCATTTATTTTTATTACCCTTTTTTAAAGCATGATACTATTTGCTTTACAATAACATTAACTAGGCAATTGCCATATGATACATATTGCCTCATTAAGCAGAATATGCCATTATTCCTGTAATTGGTAGCAATTAGTACACTCCCATATACTAAGAAATGTTATAACATTTTTAACAAATATTTAATTTCCATATTTGCATGTCACAATATTTAAAACTAAGGCCTTTTTTTACCATTTATATTCATGCCACAAATGTGGCTACTTTGAGAATATATAAGAATTTCATATGCAATCTTCTTTTTCTCCTAGGAAGTCTTTTGAGATGTGCCTTCAATATCAAGTGTAGAATATCACATTATAAGAAATTCAGTTTTGTTCCAATTTTATTAAAGTTAGACAGTGAGGTGAAACATTGATGAATATGAAAAAGAAACTAACTTGATTCATTTAAAATATATACTTCATAATAATATTACTGTATATAGAAAACTATCTTTTCCTTAGTATTTATATCTGTGATCTACTGTGGTAACCACTTTGCATTTTTATTATTTTTATAATATTAGTTCATTTTAAGTATGAACAAATTTTTATAATGGGTAACAATTATTTTTTTCCCGAAATCATATAAATATAGTACTTAAAGCAATTTGGAGTCAATCTGATTAAAACAACATGCTGTCCAGCTATTGAGGAACATACTGTTGATAAACAGTATGCACCTGTTTATCAATGACTGTTTATTATAAACAAGGAAATAACATCATTTGCAGAATATAAAAGTCAATTTAATTGCAATGTAAATAATGAGTTTTAGGGAGAGGAAATTCAGTTAGACTGTTTTAGTAATCTAGTTACAATTGTGCTTAGACTTCTGGCTTGGCCAACAAGGAAGTCAGGAATTTTGCTCATGAGAAAAAAAAAAACTCAGGAGGCTTGTTTGAAAGGATGATTGGACTAGCTTGGAACAATCTTACTACGGAGAGCCTGTTATACAGACATATAGAGATTATCTACGTAGGGGTAATGTGTAGTCCTTAATTTATTTTAAATTTTAATTAATAACTTTGATAAAAGAATTATAGATTCTATCACTAATAAGGACATGATTTACAATATCTTATAATTAAATGTGGAGGTGCAAAGAATGTCACTAAAAACAGACTCCATAAATCTGTAACACTGTGAATTACTTTAGGAATATGAAATGGGGGCTAGAGATAGTACAGCTGACAGGGCACTAGCAATGCAAGATGCAAACCCAGGTTTAACCCATATGATCCTATGAGATTTTCCAGGAGTGTTCCCTGAGCACAAAGTCAGGAATAAGCCCTAAATTTCTAGGTGTGGTCCAGTCCTTCTCCCCCTACAAAAAAAAAAATACTATGAAATAGTTGTAGCAGATGTTAGGCAGAAATTTCTTGAAGAAGCTTATCCTTATACAGTGAATCTTGATTTGCTTTTGCCATCCACATTAAAAAACTTTTTAAAAAATGAACAATTTCACCTCAAGCTGAGTGACGGATAATTAATTCTCTGCAACCAGCTGGGAATTGTTAAGTGTGTTTCAACTGATGGGAAAGCAAAATGGCAAGACCTGGCTTATAGTCCAAAATGGTAAAGAAGCCTCTGGAAACAAGATTACGTCTGCATTTTGATTTTCTTACACTTGAGAGATTATATAAAGAAAGGCATAAACTATTGTTCTGGAAGCTGGGTAGGGATGCTATAAAAGAAAAGCAAACATAGAAATATATATGTTCTGATTCTGAAAACCTGTGATAGGACAAGAACAATAAAGAGAAAGCCTATGCTTGATGAATTTTGAAGCACTAATGGAAAATTTGATAAGTAATTTGGTCATCAAAGACTTAAAAAAAAACCTAGAAGGAGTCTCTAAAGAACAAGCAAAACAACCACATTTGGAGGTCTAAACATTAATATCTTTGGTTGGTCATTCAAATATTTTAACTTGTGAAGAAAGAAAAATATATAGGTGTAGTCCCGGTAAAAGTCAACATTAAGTTCAAAAGTAATATATAACACCAATTTATATTTAAAGTCAGAGAAAGAATATAACAATGGAGTAAGTTTTTAAAAAGATAGTGCTAGCTAACTATAAAGTCTATACATACATATATTCACTGCAATACATTTGTAATAGTCAAGATCTGTAAATTATCAAAAAGCCCAACAAGAAAATATAGTATCAATAAAATAATGTTCAGCATTAACATAAAATTGACTTCTCTTTTGGTTCAGAAATGGAAAAAATTCACAAGCAGAAAGACCAATCACAAATGATCTCATTAATATGTATTAAAAATGTTGTAAAGGTAAGATCAAAGGAGTTGAGAGATAACACATGAAAGGGTTTAGCGACAAGTTGTAGAAGATGTTTACAACTCTTCTGGCTATGTACTCACTTACAGTATGTAAACCAACATTATCTTAATAAAATGTATTAAAATACATTATTCAGAAAAAATCTTTTATTCACTTCAAATTTATTAGAAAGAACTTTGTCATTCTGATTTTCTTGAAAATAATTCCCCCAAACATTAAAAAGTCAAATATAAAAATAGTTACATTGTGCTTTATGTAAACCATGATAAAATCTAAAGAAACTATGTAAAATACAATTAATTTCAGCACAGTTTTTTTCTAAACTCTCATTAAATGTTTGACTAAATGTATGATCCCACAATGGATGTTTGGTATGGTCATATCTAAAATTAATAATTTGAAGCTAAGCATCAAAATTATTAGAAGTGTGAAAATGCTTTATTGCTTTTATTGAACCCGTTTCTACCAATAAAAATAATGACTTCAATAAGTTTCTTTATTAGTTAAATATATTAGTTAAAAAGACCCAAGCAGATGTTCTCTAAAATATTATTTCTACTATTATAGATCTATATTCTCAAGGTAAATTTTTCAATTAAATGTTGAAATGCAGATTTTCATGGATAACTTAAATATAATAAATTACCTTATAATAATGTAAATATGATAAATTATATAGATAATCTAATATAGTTAATGATATATAAATATTCAATTAGTCTTTTTTAATTGCTACAGTACTAACAATTCAGCTTATCTATAAAATTTGACTATTTTTTTTTTCGCTTTTTGGGTCACACCTGGTGATGCACAGGGGTTGCTCCTGGCTCTGCACTCAGGAATTACTCCTGGCGGTAGCTCAGGGAACCATATGGGATGCTGGATATCGAACCCAGGTCGGCCGCATACAAGGCAAACGCTCTACCCACTGTGCTACCACTACAGCCCCAGATTTAACTATTATTGAAAAACAATTATTCATAATGTTTCATCCACACCAATAAGAAAATATCTTGGGTATATCTTATATTAAGAAACCACAACAAATAAGGTACTGCAGAACTGCCAAACACATAATCTTTGTCTATGATTGTACCTATAGAAGTTCCTTAGTTAGTTATAGTCACTGTCACTGTCACTGTCCTCACATTATTCATCGATTTGCTTGAGCGGGCCCAGTAAAGTTTCCATTGTGACACTTGTTACTGTATTTGGCATATTGAATACGTCAAGGTGGGGCTTATCAGGCTTTGCCGTGAGGGGAGATACTCTTGGTAGCTTGCTGGGCTCTCTGAGAGGGGTGGAGGAATCAAACCTGGGTTGGCCAGGTTGGCTCTGTGCAAGGTAAATGCCCTACCTGCTCATTCAACAAGTTTTAGGCCAAATATATGCTTGGTACAGTGGTATAAAATGATAATACAAACAAAGCATTACTAATGTTTGTATTTTAATGCAACATCAGATAAATGTAAGATATTTTTATTTGCTTAAAGTACCATTTGCAGTGCAATATTGTATTCTCAAGATTATTGGTCCACATCCCTATAAGTGCATATACCACACCATTGCCATCATCAAAGTCTACCTTCTCACGCTATCTAATCACCATGCTGTTCTCTGCTATTCATTTTTCTTAGCTTGCATCTTTGTGATTTCTGGTGAACACCATTTAGGTCTCAGAGCTTAAGGGTTTATTACATTTTTTTCCCAATTGCTTGTTTTTTTATACTGTGTATATGAGCAAAATATCTAATTGCCTTTCTCTTTCACATATTTCAGTTGTATTAAGCACTTTCATATCTGTACATGTGACCTCAAAGCACAATATTCCATCTTTTATTTTGTAACTAGGTATTGCCTTGCACATATATATGTATATATATACATATATATATATATATCAATTATATGAGATATCATAGTCTTTATCCAATCACTGTCAGTAGACACAGAGCTTGTTTCCACATCTTAGGATATTGTGAATAAGGTTGCAATGATGATAGACTAACAAAATATTTTAATATTTTAAACAAGACATGGGCTGGAGCAATAACACAGCGGTAGGGCGTTTGCCTTGCATGCAGCCAACATGGCCGACCCGAGTTCGATTCCTTCACCCCTCTCGGAGAGCCTGGCAAGCTACCGAGAGTATCTCGCCCACACAGCAGAGCCTGGCAAGCTACCCGTGACATACTCGATATGCCAAACACAGTAACAACAAGTCTCATGATGGAGACGTTACTGGACCCGCTCGAGCAAATTGATAAAAAACGGGAGGACCATGACCATGAGAACAAGACATATAATAGGAATGATATAGTTGTTTCATTATAAAACCTTTGTAAATTGATGAAAATAACAAATGTGTTAGCTAAAATAGAATAATAATGTTACCTTTTATTATACAAATTTCAAGTTTAAAGAGACTAGGCACAATGACATAAAACAGTTACCCATATTTCCAAATCTTAACAAAACATTTTTTAAGAAAAATAAAAGCAACCTCTTAAAATACATTATTAAAAATCAAAATCTACAAGTCATCACTAGTTTGTAACTATAGACTACAGATTAAATATATTGAATTTTTCTTAGCAAAAACTAAAACCTATATAATCTTATTTTATTTATTCTATACAATTTGGAAAAAATGAATTATTGTTTAGAAATTTATTTTTAGTTCTTAGTATGTGTTTCTTGAATTCTGTAGGGAAATAAATAGCATGAACTAATTAAATAATCTATCTGTCTTTCAATAGTATCCAATATAAGTACATATCAGAATGACTGCAGTAGGAAAGTCCAAAGGCTAATTTAATAATTAGTTACAGATTAATTTCTGAAGGACCCAAAATAAGACAAATTGTCACAATATTAAACACTCTGTAGTCAATAGAAAATTATTAAAAGCACAAAAATGTCTATCAGTCCACAGAGAACCTGTATTCAAATTTAAGTCAGGTATAATTCTATTTCAGTTTGAACATTTGGTAAATGCCTTTCTCTACATAGGGCACTACAATCATTTAATATGTAGCAAATTTAAAAATAAAATATATTCTTTAATGTCAATGTACAAATAATATTCATATATTTAAGTTATTTTGTCAACCTATTTGAAAATTTTTAAATATTGGTTATAATTAGACCTGTTCACCAAATGCAAAAATTAAAAATGAATTATAAGTGCAAAAAATCCCATAAATAAATATTAAGGTAATCAAATATAGAAGGGAGTGAAGACCAGAGACTTTATAGAAATGTAAAAGTAGGGGGCTGGAGCAATAGCATAGCAGGTAGGGCATTTGCCTTGCACGCGCTAACCTGGGTTCGATTCTCAGCATCCCATATGGTCCCCTGAGCACCTCCAGGAGTAATTCTTGAGTGCAGAGCCAGAAGTAACACCTGTGCATCGCCGGGAGGGACCCAAAAAGGAAAAAAAAAAAGGTAAAAGAAGATCCATCTCTAGCACAACGCTCAGAGCTCCCATATCTATTTTGCTCGAGCGGGCCCAGTAACGTCTCCATTGGAGACTTTGTTGTTACTGTGTCTGGCATATCGAATACTCTCGGTAGCTTGCCGGGCTCTCCGAGAGGGGCGGAGGAATCGAACTCGGGTCGGCCATGTTGGCCGCTTGTAAGGCGAACGCCCTACCCGCTGTGCTATCGCTCCAGCCCTGGAGAGATAGCACAGCGGGCAGGGCGTTTGCCTTGCACGCGGCCGACCCGGGTTCGATTCCCAGCATCCCATAGGGTCCTCTGAGCACCGCCAGGAGTAATTCCTGAGTGCAGAGTCAGGAGTAACCCTGTGCATCGCTGGGTGTGACCCAAAAAGCAAAAGCCATATCTATTTTAACTTAGAATATATCTTGAGTAAAAATGTTACAAATCAAGTATTTCCATTTGTGTAGGTAAACAAAAAGTTAAAATATGAAAATACATGAAAAACTTTAATGTAATTTTTTAATTTTATCATTACTGTAAAAATTAGCAATATATTGTTTTCAAAGAAATTTGAGGTATAAAATACATATATTTTTTCTTCCTACACTAGTCAAACTGTGGTTAGTTATATTCAATTTTTATTATATCACAAGTTATTCTTCCCTAAAACACCTCTTTTTTTTTCTTAGTACAAAAATATCAGACTATTTGAGTTTTTCAAGATGATTAGAGTGAACTATTATATACACATGGGACAGTTAAGACTTGCTCTTTAAGCCCGTGTTCTCTTGTTGACCATGTATCTTGCTTTCTTTTCTGTTTCTTTGCTTGCCTTTTACACTCTGGAGAAGGCCTGATTCTCTCTTGAACATGTACTTTCCCTCATACACTCTCTTCACATCTTTCTAGGTAAGCTTTGTTCAACCAAAACTATGTTGCCTCACTGAAAATAAAAGAGACAGTTCATTGTGACACGTCAGTGCAAAAAATTGTAGAAAGAGAGTTTGTAGGAACTCTATTATTTGCTGATTTTGCTTGTAATATGAAAGTTCTAGACAGCTGTGCCACTTTAATAACAATAAAAAGGAGCAATGGCATCTTAGCCAAAGTTCTATTTGTGATTTTTTTAGATACCATTTTGGATAACTTAGAGAATTTATTTCATTCTTTTTAATAATTGTGCTTAGAAACTGGAGTTTTCCTATTTAAGTATAAATTGAAAATTGTGCCACACATGTATTTAAATATGACGTGATACTACTTTTATTTTAGTTTCTTTGGGGGGTGCTGAGTTTTGAATTCAGTTTTCATACATGTTAAGTATGTGTTGAGCACATTCTGAAACCTTACACAGTGTGTTGCATTGAATCACAGCCTGGTCTCTAATATTTCAGTTTTATTTATGTTGTAGAAAAACAAGGTTGGTGAAAGTTTGTGATTTTGTATATCGAAAAACTTTAAACTTAGTGTTTTCATCTATATTCTAAGAATTTGAATTTTTTTTATATCTTCAGTCATGCTCAGTAGACCCTTCTCATAGACACCCAGCAAGCCAGTCAGGCCAGCTAGCTATTCAGTGTGTGCACTACTAGCTTGTGCCCTAAGGTGTCAGGTTAAAAACAAACAAACAACAACAACAACAAAAAAAAACCAGGAAAATTGATAATGTTCAGATTCTCAGTTCAATATGGTCAATTTCTGGAGTCTTCAATGGCTTTATCCTAGGATGCTTAGACACAAGGCATATATCTTAATTGGCCTACTATCTCTGTGACACCAAATTGCTTATTTTTGTAATGAGGTTATGATGATTTCCATGCTTTGAAGATCTGTGGTGTATGTATAAAAACATACTTTGTTTGCAGCAGTGCTCCTGGGTTACTTCCTACTCTATGCTCAAAGATCACTCCTAGCAGGTCTCAATGTACCTTATGCAGTGCTGGACATGAAACCCATGTAAAGTGCCCATAAGCCAAAAGCCATACTTACTGTATTAGCTCTCTAATCTCTTACAAATGTATTTTATAACTTTCATAAATGTAATGATTTTCTGTTTTCCAAACCAACTATAATATAGATAGATATCATGCTTTTTGTAAATTTAATTGCCAGAGTGTTACTTTAAAATTTATTGGAATCAAATTAATCCTATTGCTATTCAAAATTTGCAGGTTGAATTGGTTGTTCTCTTTTCAGTTGCTTCAGCTGGCATTGCATTTATTATCTCCTGCTGGATCGGTGGCATTATGCTTAAATTTCCTTCAGGCTTTTATTTTAGTATGAGCCAAATGGGGGCAATTACGCTTTGCAGTGAATAATGAACCTTTGAAATATAGCAACAGTAAGACTGAGTTTCCAAAAATTATGATCTGTTCTTATTGATGGAATATACAGAATCAGTGACAATGCTTTGTTGATTGGTACAGAGCAACATAACGTAAATAATGAGTTCTCAATGTATACTTCTTCATTAAGCACAGGTTAAATCAAAAGTCATATGTCTACTCATCTTTTATATCTAATAACATTTACCTAGGAAAATATTTAAATTGATATATGTGAATAACATTTAAACATCACCAAGCTTTTACCTTATTAAACATATATAAAAATGTTAATACTTGATGTATTCAGTTTTTCTGTATTTTTGTTACTACTGTTGTGCACATAAAAATGCTACTAACACTACATTAATTTATTTGACTCTATATTTTAAATATAAAACTATCACATACATGCTCTGTGGATTGGAATCTGAAGAACAAATGAAATGTTTCATTAATAATTGCAAAGAAATAAAGCCAAAGAAACCTATGTTACTGATTCCCATAAGCAATATTGAAATTTATACATGAAATTAGCCATGCATTTATTTGTTTGCTGAAATATGAGAACAGAATCCTGTAGAGATAACAATAGGTCCACATAGGGATATTAAAACATATTCAAATTAATGAGTGCAACAATGAGCCAAAAAGATGATCTGTATTCAAGAAAACTGTGTGATATGAGTTCCACAATAAATTAACGACATAATCAACTGCCTAATTTTGAAACTGCAAATATTGTGGCAAAAATGTTACTTCTAGTTTACTAAAATATTAGCATTCTCCAAATCACATTGAAAACTATATGGATAGTTTATAAAACGAAGGGAATTTTCCCTGCTAGTTTTCTGAAGAAAAATAAATTTTTTCTTAAATTCACTTTAGATTCAAGTTAGAATAATGGAGGCTTTAGAACAACCTAACATACCTAAAACTGTCAAAAATAGATAGGTTTATAAGGTAGAGTAAAATACAAAGCAATATGTTATATTACAGATATCTGCCTTATAGCTTATTTTTACACTTGGGAGAACATAACTTTATATATATTAATTATGACAAATTATTTTTCTCTTTCTGAACATGTGTCAAAATGTTTAAAACAGTAATTAGGAGAGAAAATACAATTTCCTAAAATTGTTCATTTTGTTTTTTATACACCCACCAACTGGCCCCATGGCGCCATGTAATCCCATCAACGGCCAAGACCCAGAGACTATAAAACCCAGCTCCTGGAAGAGAACAGCACAGAGTCTCCTGACCCTGTGCCTGGCTGTCCTCACTGGGGCCCCTTGGAGGGGAGCGGGTTGAGTTTCCCTCTACACCCTGACCAGGGCTCCGTCAGTTGAAGACCTCCAGAACCAGCCACCACCATGCTGAGACCACTCTCCACACGCATGAAGATAACAGCAGAGTATCAAAGGTATGCAGGTCCCAGGGCTGAGATCTCCAAGCCTGCTTGGATCGGGGCTGAGCAGCCTCCACCCAGATCCTCCATATTCCAGTAGGAAGGGGTCACACCCACCAACTGGCCCCCTGGTGCCATGTAATTCCATCAATGTCCAAGACCCAGAGACTATAAAACACAGGTCCTGGAAGCACGTGGCCCCATTCGCGGCCACACAACATCTTATTATCTCATTCTTACTTTGGACAAACTGGCAGACTACCGCATGTAACCTGCCCACACAGCAGACTCTGGCACACTCCCCGTGGCATACCCAATATGCCAAATACCAGTAACAATAATGAGTCTCATTCTCCTACCCCTGAAAGAGCCTTGAATATGGCACTTTTTAAAAAATCTCAGAGCTAGGATGAAGGAGACGTTAGTGGGGCCTGCTCAAGGCAATCAACGAACAACAGGATGGTCATGATCGTTATGATTGTTTTATAGCATTCATTCAGTCACATAAATAATAGGACTCTAAAGCTCTTAAGAATCAAGAGTGATTTTTGACTTATAATTGGAGTAAGAATTGGGTTGTTGCCTTTGAAAGTATAGAACTACGTCTTGTTTCTGAGTAGTCTCATGGAATGCATTCCACTATCAGCCTCACCGCATGCTGATGAGTGGGACTGAAAGATGGAGTATGAATTCTCATTTTGTGCTCAAAAGTTTTGTTTGAAAGTGTCATAGATTCCCTTGCAATATTATGCATCCCAACACACACATACACACAATGTCGAACCTTAAACAAAATATTTGGGCATTGTATTAAAATATAGTACAGACACAATAAAGGCTGCCTTAATGAATTAGATTGTTTTAAACACTCGTGTACAAAGAGTTTAGACCAATTATTTAATAAATCTGAGGGTTTGGGGTCACACTCAGTGACGCTCAGAGGTTAGTCCTGGTTCTGCATTCAGGAATCATTGCTGGCAGTGCTCAGCAGACCATATGGGGGGCCGAGGATGGATCCAAGGTCAGCCCTGTGCAAGGAAAACACCTTAACTGCTGGACTATCACTCTGGTCCCTAGAACAATTTTAAATACATATTGAAGAATGACTAAAGATCCTACATTGGAAATCCATGTGAAGTGAATATGCTTTTGAGTGAGCAATGAGAAATGTTATGATGTTAAGAAGGCTACATAGGATTTTATTCATTTAATATTAACATACCTCCTTTTCATTGAATGCATATTCTACTATGGTTGATAAAATCAAAGATGAAATAGAAAGCTGATATACTGGACTTAGAGTATCAAAGTCCAATGATGTTTCTTTTCTGTCATAGTATTGCTTCCACTTCACTTGCCTAGTCAGGTTAATAGCACTAGGATCCCACAATCATTTCTGAACGAGATGTTTTCAATTGCATACACCTTACTTATGATGACATTAATTCAATCAGCTTTGGATAGGGGGATATCCTCTTTGTTTTCTCTGTGGTACACAGAAAAGCATGTGTAAGGGGATTTAATCATAAGATCTTATCTTGTTTGTTCAGGGTCTAATGCATAGCATGAACTATCTAATGAGAGTCCTTTGAACTATCTTTCTAATACCAATAAATACTAATCTTTTAAACTTAGACATCAAGCAGTATATTTGATAATTCTGAAGTATAGATTTTTTTTAAATTTGGGCAACAACTGGTGATACTCCAAGATTCCTTCTGGTTTGCACTTAAGGATAGTTCCTAGAGGGGCTTACAGTTCATATGGGATGCTGATGGCAATATCAGCAAGGTCCAGTCCATTGTCCTATTGTACTACCGTAAACCACAGATTAATTTTAAATTCTACAGTAAGAATCCACAAGTTATTGATATATCACCAATATAACAAAATAAAAGGGCTGGAGCGATAGCACAGCGGTAGGGCGTTTGCCTTACAAGTGGCCAACATGCCCGACCCGAGTTCGATTCCTCCGCCCCTCTCGAAGAGCCCAGCAAGCTACCGAGAGTATCTCACCCGCACGGCAGAGCCTGGCAAGCTACCCGTGACGTATTCGATATGCCAAACAAAGTAACAACAAGTCTTATGATGGAGACATTACTGGGCCCACTCGACCAAATCGATAAACAATGGGAGGACCGTGACCGTGACTGTGATTCCAATAAAATGACAATTGTAAATGGTCAATTCAATGTAAATTGAAAATCTTTTGAAAAATTTTAGCCTAACATGCCTGTTCTAGTAAATTAGAAAAAAAAGGTGCTTTTTTGTTTCATTCCTTTGATCAGTCATTAAACAATTCCTATTAATTATATTAAACTGAGTTACTAGTGAGCAAAGATTACACCTTTTTCATCTGTAGTTCAATTTTAAATATTTTATGTATCACATATATGTTTCACACTATTCTCTTTATCGATTTGTATTGTTTGTTTCCTCACAACAATCTTTGGCTTCTAAAATTTTTAGATAAATCAACAAGAAAATTAATAATATACTCTATTCTTTTCCTCTATGTTGTTTCTTTAAGTATATTTAGAGTTTATAACTTCCATTAATTTTCTCCTTAACACTAAACTACATTTTATTATTTCAGTGTAACAAATCTGCTGAAGTACAGTTTTTGTTTTTAAATTTTCAGAAAAGACATTCATTTGTTCATCATGTTAGAAAGATAGCTTCACAAGATATAAAGTAAATGTTATTTTAATCTCAATATATTTCATCTTTCTATTCTCCTTTCTTATGGAGTATGAAAAGAAGTGTGATACAATCATCACTGTTCATCTATTGAAAAGGATACTGTCTGTTTTACTTTACTGATCATTTCCCAAGCTTTCTTTTGGTATTGATTTTCCAGAATTTCAATACAATGTACTTCATGAGGATTTACTGCTATTGATGTTGCTTTTTGTTCTTTAAGCTGTCTGGATTTGTCATTGAGTTTGAAATTAATGTTGGAAAGTTCTCAATCACTATTACCTCAAATACTTTAGTTTTCACTCTTTCTTCTGCTTACACTTACACATATATTACATATATTGAAATCAGTATGAAGAAGGTATATATTTCTCTTTTATTTCATGTTTCACCTTCCAAATTTACTTAGGGATATTTATCTTATTCAATTGCGAAGTTTATCAGTTACCCACCCCCATCCACCACTATGTCAAGTTTCTTGGTAAACAGAAACTTTTATGAATCTGTCATGATATTATTATTTATGATATTTTTTTGTTTGCTTGCTTGCTTTGTGTTTCAGTTTCACAATTTATAGTACTCCTCTCATATTGGCTCATACATAGTTTGTGGATCAACCTCTGTAATGTACTATTCAGAGTCATTGTAAATGTTATGTCAAATATTTTCAAAATCTGACATGCTTTATATTTGAGCCTGTGCTATTGAAACAATAGGCTGATGTAGTCAGACAGGGGAAAAGGGACCAGGGAACTTCCCAGCCAAAAGAAAAGGATGTTTAGTTGTTGCCTCCGTAGCAGCCCTCACCCACTGGGGCTTGGGGTCTGCATTTAGGAATCACTCCTGGTGAGGTTAAAGGGACCGTATATGATGCAGAGGGACAAAATACCATCACTGCATGCAAAGTCCTTACCCACAATCACTCCACGCCCCTCAGAGGCTTCATTTTCTATCACTTCCATGATGACTTGGAACATAAGATTTAAATCTTTTGAGTTTTTTCCCAATTATGGAAATTTTGTCTCACACAGGAGAAGCTCTTGTTATTTCTTAAGTGACTTATTCTCTCTCTCTCCGTCCCTCCCCCCCTCTCATTTCTCCGAACCCCCTTTTTAGTCTGGATATACCTAGTATTGTTTAGAGGTTACTCTTGACTCTGATCTGGCGTCACTTTCAAAGGTGCTTGGGAGAAAAATATAGTGCTGGGTTTCTCCCCAGGGTAGGACATGTACAAGGCAAGCAGTTTATACCTATTCTATCTCTATACCCATTTTAATTATTTTCGTCTCTTTTTATTATTCTAATCAGACATATGAATTATGATTTTGTTTGTTTTATGTTTCTGGAAAGTTGTGAATTTTGTTTGCTTTTATTTTTACATTTTTCTCACTTTATTTAATTCTAGGAAATTTTCGTTGACTTAAATTTATGATAAATGACTTCTCATCTTTGTAAATTTTTGTGAGGAACCTGATAGCCTTATACATTTTGTCATAGCATTTTATTCACCTCTGTTTTGAAATTCTATCATTCTTTTTAAATTCATCCCTGGTTCATTTGTGTAATCGACTTCTTGACTCTATTCCCTAACAAATTCATCATCACCATTTCATCTGCTATATTTAAAAGGTGTAAATACTAATCTTTATTCTTTTTTTATTGACTAATTTGTCCAAAAATATTGAATGAATCTTTCTTCATTTTCATATGTTTCATAAATATTCCTTTATACATACATAGCATAAACATAATAGGTTAAGCGGGGGCAAAGATTTCATATCTATAAAAGAATCAATGCATGACATTTTAGTCAATACTGTGGAAATGAAAGGAATCATCCATGACTTAATTTATATTTCAATTTTATTTGTTGATATCATTGCTGTGTAATTTTCACATGCTATATGTTTACCATTCTGCTGATGCTACTGTGCAATATTGATAAATTCATCAGAGGGCTTTTCCCAAGGTTGGACCCTCACTGATGGAGCTTTCTAGACACTCCCTGGGGTTTTCTGACTGCACCATTGCATATTAGATGATGTCTGCAAAGGAAAGAACAAAATATATAGTTCAAACCAAGACATGTAACTAAGTGAAGAAAATACCTAAAATGTTATTGCTAAGTTTAATACAACCATTAAAGACATAGGAGAAAGTGATAAATCAAGTTTATCCTGTGCAAACAAGTTAGGCTTACCACGAGCAAATCTGATTTAGTACTACATTGTATTAAAAGCTTAAACTTAAATATCATTTAATCTTTTCATTAGAAGCAAAAAGCACATCTGATAAAGTGCACTGCTGATTAATCATAAAAGCTCTTAATAAGCCAAGAGTAGCATAAAACTTCTCTACACTAAATTATGTATAGCTATTTCAAATCATTCAGAATTATCATATGTAGTGTTAGAATGTCAGAGCATAGCTTAAAAATCAAGAGCAGTGGAATGTATCTATAATTTCACTTAATTACTTATTGAATTGGTTATTGTAGACAATGCAGTAAAAAAAATCTATATCTGGAAAGAATAATTAAAAGAGTAATAGTTCATTGATGATTCAGTTACAGTCATAGAGTACCCAAAATAATCTCATACTAGAATAATTTTCTATAACATTTTCCCTGTTAGAAGAGCAAATTCAGAAATGATGCTTAGATATGAAAAATAACATTGACATATATTTGTTATTTTGGAGTAGGGAGAAATATATTTAAAAAGATTAAAATGTACTCTTGGTAAAAATGGAGATGAATAAAGTTGTTTAATAACATAGTTCAAAACGTGAAACAAATAAGGTCAGTGCTTTTATCTAAAAGAATATCAGAGTTCTAAAAATTAATTTATAAACCAAGAAACTGAAATTGCTGTCATATTCTCAAGGAATAAAGTGGATTTCTCAAAATTATGGCCTACTCTGTAAGCAATGTGTAGAGGATGTGTGAATCTGGCAGGAGGTTATGTGGGCAGCAAGATAGAATCGAATGGGGAAGCCAAAGTGAAAATGCTGAAGTTAAGGCACATACCTTACATGCTACCAACCCTGATTCTGATCCCAGAAACACCTTCTCCCTTCATAATCAGCAGGTATATTCTAGCCATATATTTGCTCTATTCTCACTTTCTCAAGACATCTCAAAATTTCTTCTCAGAGAGTTTGTTCCAAATGACATTTCCACCAACACTGAATTAAGGATCCTTCTACAGGGTGTCTTTGGCAACATTGGCAATTTTCAGACTTTTTGCCATGCTGTTCTCACTGGTGTTGGATAATATCTGATATCTAATTGATCTTTTGACTTGCATTTTTTAATGATAAGTGATAAGTGATGATGTCTATTAGTTTTATTTGGAGAGGTGTCTATTCATAATCTTCCCAAATTCGGGCATGAGTTCTTGGTGATTTTTTTCTTGTTAAGCTTTATAAGTACTTTATAAATCTTGGTTATTCATCCCTTTTCTGATGTATTATGTGAAAATATTTTTCTGCTATTTGAGATGGTGTGTTTATTTTAGGTTCCTTTTGCAAAGCCAAATCCTTTAAATTTTCTGTAGTCCTATTTATTTGTGTCTTTATTATCATTGCCACCATGAAAACATCTCTGGGGTCCATTTTATGAAGAGTTCTTCTTCTTTACTACTGCTTCTTTTTTCTTTTCTCTTATCTTCTTCTTCTTCTTCTTCTTCTTCTTCTTCTTCTTCTTCTTCTTCTTCTTCTTCTTCTTCTTCTCCTTCTCCTTCTCCTTCTCCTTCCTCTTCCTCTTCCTCTTCCTCTTCCTCTTCCTCTTCCTCTTCTTCTTCTTCTTCTTCTCCTTCTTCTCCTCCTTCTCCTTCTCCTTCTCCTTCTTCTCCTTCTCCTTCTTCTCCTTCTCCTTCTCCTTCTCCTTCTCCTTCTCCTTCTCCTTCTCCTTCTCCTTCTCCTTCTCCTTCTCCTTCTCCTTCTCCTTCTTCTTCTTCTTCTTCTTCTTCCTCCTCATCCTCTTCCCCTTCCTCTCCTTCTTCTCTTTCTTCTCCTTCTTCTCCTCCTCTTCCTCCTCCCCCTCCTTCTTCTTCTTTTTCTTCTAATTTTTCTTCTTCTTTTTGTTCTAATCTCACGTTGTTTAATAAACTTTGAATTAGCTTGTGTAAGTACTGTGAGAAACAATACCAGTTTCATATTTGTATAATTTTGTATGAAAGAATATGATTATGTGTGCTGTTGTTGTTCTTACTTTCAACTGTATGATTGTTTTCTAGTCTTTTGCTCTCAACCTGTGTTTATTATAAGTACTTACATGTGTATTCTGTAGGCAGCAGAAGGTTTCCTTTTGTTTCTTGGTCTATCCTGCTACCCATTGTCATTTTGTGTCATTTTGTGGAAGAGTCAATCTGCAATTAAGGCAATTATTGACATGAAGAAATTTGTTGCTTTATCCATATGAAGAGTTTGGCTGCTGTGTGATATTTGATCTTCATTTTCATGTGTTATCTTTCACTATTCTTGCAAAAGCTGGATTCTATTCCAAGTCTGTCCTCAGCTACTATGTTGCTGACTGTGTTTTTATTCCTCCTACTTCATTACAACCTTGCTGGGTAGAGGATATTCTATTAGAGGATCCATATATTTAATGATTTGTATATATTATTCCATTATTTTTTTTTTGCGTATAGAGTTTCATTGGAGAACTGTTGCGATTACAATGCTGTGAATCTTTCCCCAGGTCTATTCTCCCTCAGAGACATAGAGAGTCTGTCTATATTTGATTCTTGACTTTGTTTTATTTACAAAATGTCTTTATGTTCTTTTATTTAGATTTACTCTTCTTTGCACTTATATGTTTCTTGGATCATATCACTCTCCAGGTTGGAGAATTATCATCAATTATTTCTTCAACTAATCTTTCTTTCCCTTGTCTTCTTTCCTCTTCTGCTGGGTTACCTATGATTTTAGGATTGATATTCTTGATGTTACAGATAACTTTTCCCCCTCCATCTCTTCAATATTTTTTCTTTCTTTGTTTTTCTCTTTTCTTTCTTTCTGAATTTGTTTACTGTACCTTTGCTATTCATCTTCATAATGCATCAGAGTCTTACTCTTAAATTCAATAGTTCCTTTACTTCTATTTGAAAAATTTGTCATTTCCCCATTAGGATCTTTTCAAACTCATTGATTCACTGTTTCAGTGTCATTTGCAGGTCATTATCATGTATATTATCATGTATCATGTTTTTCTAAAGGCTTCCTCGGGCAGGTAACAGAGATGTGATGTTGCTGGAGATCCTTACATATCTGAGTTCTTTTATTTTTTCTCTGTCCTGAGTGTTATATCAACCAGTGACTACTGTTGGATTGAGCAGGTGTCTGTCTATATCAAAACTGTACTCTACAGCTGATGTTAGGAGTGAATAGATGTGCAGTATAACAGCTAATAGTGTAGTAGATGTGCAGTGTAACAGGACCTGTGCTAACAGAATTTGTATGATCCTACATTCCAATGGTAAGCAGTCATGGGAGTATCTGAGTCTACAATAAGACTCCATGGATTTCCCCCAGGGCTATTGGTGTAGGTAAAATTACATTGATTTCATGCTGCCTGGGAAGGGGTAAGGGACATATATGGCAGGGTAAGAAGTACCAAAGTTTCTCTTACACCCACGGACAGAGCTGGGGGAGTTAGCCTGGCACTCTCTAACCTGCAGCTTGTCTGTGCACTGGGTTTCCGAGAAGGAGAGAGGTCTCTCCCACTGTAAGATTTTCAACTGTACCTGATTCTCTTTGTGTTTTCTCCATTTTTCTTTGACATTCACTTGTTTTCTATTTGCCTTTTATTATCTTTATTCAATACCCTTCAAAAGTTTATTCATTAATGCTCTTCAAAGTAAGTCTCATTTCTGAAATTACTTTGGAGTTTTCCCTTTTTCTTTTGATGTCAATATTTATTTTCTTGATCTTTCACCAGTGTTGTTAATAGTTTTTGAATTTTGGATGACACATGACTTTCGAGGACTTTGCATTTCAGAATATTTATTTCACTTTGGAAAGCTGTCTTTGATTTCCTTCGAACAGATGCCATTTTGTAGAAAGTTTCATTGATGGAAATACTTGTTTTATTTTCCTTTTGTAATGGGACTAAATGTGGAGTCTTAAAAACGTACTGGGTCAAATTAGTGCTGGCCCCTGTATTAGCTAATGAGGTTTCTAGAATATACTCATGGTTATAACAAAGTTATTCTCCATGCCAGGTTTCATATAGCAGCATTGAAGTTGAGTAGATTGGACATAAACTTAATGTTGGAAAAGGTAAAAAATATTTAGTATTTAGTCATTTGCAGAAAAATGCTTGCCAGTTGCTGGCATAGGTGGAAAACAATATTTGTAAGGCATCGGGGTAGTTTGTAAGATTCTTAGTTTAAGAGTGCCCCCTTCTGTTAGTGTATGTGCAAACATCTGTAATTAAGTAAGATACCTCTGAGAAAGTTACCATTATGTGAACTTTAATTCAGCTTTTGTTGTTAATTTTTAGCAGTTATAAAAATAAAGTAGCCATATATATTTGGATTGATAACTAAGATTTAAGTCATTATTAATCTCCAAATATGTTATATTTGGCTATGTTTTCATCTCCCATAGTTAGTATGTCTATTTTTATAGGAAAAGTTGTAACATTACAACCAAACCTTTCATATCATATATTAAGTATAATATAAGAGACACTGACTTAAAACTTGGCAGTAGATATGTTGCCTGTCATTTTTTTGTTTTTG
The DNA here is from genome assembly GCF_029834395.1 of Sorex fumeus. NCBI lineage: Eukaryota > Metazoa > Chordata > Mammalia > Eulipotyphla > Soricidae > Sorex > Sorex fumeus. The sequence continues at coordinate 39,901,570 of NW_026606065.1, forward strand.
TTTCACTTATTGGTTGCCTGAGTTCTGTTGTTAAGTTTTAATTTTCCTCTCCAATGTTTGCTGCGGGGCATTATATTCTTTGACTCTTTGTATAATTGAGTGGCTTTGTATTGCTAGTATATATTTAAGACTTCTTGGATGAACAAACTCTTAAAGCACTCTACTTTTGTTCCCAATATATTGTCTCATCTGACTTGAAATTTGTTGAAAGGAACCAGAATGTAGACATAAATTTCCTTACCTTGAATGAATGAAAGTATTTTTCTTGTGCAATAATTCAATTTTTAAATTTGTATTAACTTACATAGGTAAAGGTAAAGGCCCTCCCGTTGATCGTCGATTTGCTCGAGCGGGCCCAGTAACGTCTCCATTGGAGACTTTGTTGTTACTGTGTCTGGCATATCGAATACTCTCGGTAGCTTGCCGGGCTCTCCGAGAGGGGCGGAGGAATCGAACTCGGGTCGGCCATGTTGGCCGCTTGTAAGGCGACTGCCCTACCCGCTGTGCTATCGCTCCAGCCCAAAGTAGAGGCCCTCCCGTTGATCATCGATTTGCTCGAGCGGGCCCAGTAACGTCTCCATTGGAGACTTTGTTGTTACTGTGTCTGGCATATCGAATACTCTCGGTAGCTTGCCGGGCTCTCCGAGAGGGGCGGAGGAATCGAACTCAGGTCGGCCATGTTGGCTGCGTGCAAGGCAGACGCCCTACCCGCTGTGCTATCGCTCCAGCCCTAACTTACATAGAATGTGATTTTAAATATAATTCATGCTGAGTTTGTTCAGCTTTTGAAAATGAAGATGGAAAGAAAATTCCTTTATGTTCTCGGAATGTTGTCTTAACATTTGCATACTTCTATATTTTGGAAATTTTAAATAGCCAAATGCTTTACTTTCTTCCTTTTCTTTTATCTTTTTTTTAATTTTTGTTTTGTTTTGCATTTTGGGGCCACACCTGGCTATGTTCAGAGCTTAATCCTCACTCTTACCTCAGGGAACCCTTTTGGACAGACTTCCAAGTTCCAATGTGATACTAAGGATTAAATCTTGGCTGGCTGCAAGCAAGGCAAGGTCCCTGCCTGCTGCATTTTCACTACTTCCTTCTCTTTTTTTCCCTTAAAATAAACATCAAGCATCCTGAATAGGATTGGCAGAACACTAGATGAAGGACAACAATGCAAGCAAGCAGGTTTCTGAAAAGGATTCAGCATGATTGACCAAATCCACACGATAAACCAGGTCATTGAGGTTTCTCGGGAGTTCAAGATGCCACTCTGTCTAAAGCTTATTGATTTAAAGAAGGCCTTTGATTCTGTTGAGATGGAAGTGGTCATTGAAGCCCTAGCCAATCAGAGCATTCAAACTCAATACGTCAGTATCTTCTATGAGTTGTATTATGGATTCACTACCAGGATCTCACCATTCTACAAGGAAATGATCATGGATGTCAAGAGAGGGGTTCATCAGGGTGATACCATTTCACCAAAACTCTTCAGTGCCACCCTTAAGAACGTCATGCAACAACTGGAATGGGAAGAAATGGGAGTGAAGATAGTTGGTCAGCAACTACACCACCTCCACTTTGCTGACGACATTATTCTAATAACACCAAACATTAGCCAAGCAGCACAAATGCTGGCCGACTTCAACAGTGAGTGTACAAAGGTCGGACTACAGATGAATCTCAGGAAGACAATGTTTATGAGAAACAGCCTCGTTCCTGATGTTCCATTCGCTCTCAACAGGACGAACCTCTCCGAATGCAACAGCTATGTGTACCTAGGTCAAGAAGTCAACATGTTGAATGAACTGGCACCTGAGTTGCGCAGGAGGAAGAGAGTGGCTTGGAACGCCTTCAAGAGCATTGAAGAAATAGCTAAGGGATGAAGAACCTTCGTGTCTGGGCACATCTCTTTGATTCCACTGTTCTTCCTGCATTAACATACGCCTCAGAGATCTAGGCCTTACAAAAACAGGATGAGAACGCTATTTGGGTCTCCCAAAGAGGAATCAAAAGAGCTATGTATGGAGTATTACGTTTCACTCAAATGAGAGAAAGAATCCGGAGTTCCGACCTCCGTTGATGGTCAAGAATCAGTGATGCTGTCTCGTTTGCCAAGGCATTGAAATTCAAATGGGCTGGACATGTAATGAGATTTGGAGACGACCGCTGGGCTAGAGCAATTAAAAACTGGATTCCACGGGTCGTCAAAAGACTGTGTGGCCGCCCACCCACAAGATGCTGAGACTTCTTCGTCAAGACCCTGAACCATCGGTTTGAGGCTCTTCATGTTTCTAGAGCAAACAGACACCATTGAGCTACACTAGCATGTGACAGGGACAGATGGAGATATTACTGGTGCCCGCTAGAGCAAATCAATGATTAACAGGAAGTCAAGTGATCAAGTGATCAAGCATTAAGTTATATTTTAACATTTTAAACCTTCTTTTTTCTTTACATCCGTATTAATATAATTAAACTTGTCTTATCAGTATCAACTATTGAATGTGTGTTGCTATTCTATTTGTAGTTGGTATAGTACATATTATATAGACTTGATTTTGGTTTATAATTATGACTTTAAAACTTTGGGCTTTACTGAACCTTTTTTTTTTTTTTTTGCTTTTTGGGTCACACCTGGAGATGCACAGGGATTACTCCTGGCTCTGTGCTCAGGAATTACCCCTGGTGGTGCTTAAGTGACCATATACAATGCTGGGAATTGAACCCGGGTCAGCCGCTATTGCTCCAGCCCCTTTAATGAACTTTTGAAAAATTATTTTACCGCATAATTTTGTATTATAATACAAATCACATTATGAATTCTAAAATATATTCCAAGATATGTGATTTTTTTTTTCTCAAGGGCTGGAGCGATAGCACAGCAGGTAGGGCATTTGCCTTGCATGTGGCTGACCGGGTTCAATGCCTCTGTCTGTCTCAGAGAGCCTGGCAAGCTACCGAGAGTATCCTGTCCACATGGAAGATTCTGGCAAGCTCCCCAAGGCATATTCGATAAACCAAACACAGTAACAAAAAGTCTAATAATGGAGATGTAACTAGTGCCCCCTAGAGCAAATCAATGAACAATGGAAGGACAGTGCTACAGTGCTATTTTCCTCATAAATTCTTGTGTATGACTTTCTTATTGTATTTTATGCTATGTTAGCATGTGTGAATGCATATTTAACAATTTCTTCACTTCTAAATTCTCTCTGACACTCTAACTGACATAATATAGTAGAGAATACTTACCCTTGACTCATGTGTTTGTGTGTGTATGTGTGTGAGAGTGAGTGAATGTGTGTAAGAGTGAGTGTGTGTGTGTGTGTGTGATAATGTATATTTAGGAATGACTCTTTAGAAATGTATTCCTACTTTAAATATAATATCCAAATAACTAAAATTAGGAAAGTTACTCTCAGTTAGATATTTAAATTCAAGTTAAAATTATGAGTCAAACATATCTGAAGAACTACATTTAAAGAAACATTAAATTAAATTATAAAGCATATTTGCAAGCTTAATTTTCTTCTAATATAGTAAACAACATTTATGTCATTATGTTAATTTTTAACTCCTTTAATATATTTAAAATAATATAGAAATTAAAATTATTTAGTGTTCAGTATTTTTGTCACTATTTTATACATATATTGTAGATAATTTTCGGTTTATTATCATATTTAATTAAAATTGGACTTTGCCCTTATCAGGCTATGTGAATTGTCTCTATAATGAAAACTGAAATAATAACTGGATTTTTGTTTGGGGAACACACCCAGCTTTTCTCAGGACTTATTCCTGTCTCTGCTCAGGGATCACTCTTGATGGTACTCAGGATCACAGGTGGTATTAGGGATCAAAACCAGGTTGGCAGCTAAATAGGCAAATGCTCTATTTGCCACGATGTGACAATTCTTCTACAATTTTTTCATAATTTTTTCTTTTCCTTTAAAAGAATTCTTATAGACCATGATCAATGCACAGTATTCTATGAGGTTGCTAATGTCACTGCTTTTTTTCCCCCCCCCGATTTGGGGTCATTGTAAATTATTCATTTGTTTCTGCATCATCACAAGCATTTACTTAAGTTTAACAGTTTTATCTGATTATATTAATAAGCACACACTGACTTCTATTGTGGTTGAAGCATAGGTTCCTAATCATTAATAATGTTTGCTATATTTTTATGTGCATGTTATCTTTGCAGTCTAATGGTGAAATATAGATAAAGCCACTTGCACATTATACTATATATATAAATATATATATAGAATGTTGTGTGTACAGATTCTAGACTTTTGCTGGATCTGCAGTTTGCAAATACTTTCTTCCTGCATGTAGTTGTTGAATCTGCTGAAAGAGGCTTTTACTAAGCAAAATATTTAAATTTTATTATCTTTTCTTTTACAGATTCTGCTTTCTGTATAGTATCTAACAGACTTAATGGTTACAGGTCCTATATCACGATTTTTTCATAGATTTTATTTTATGTTCTTTTTAATAGACCTTGTTCCTGATGCATTTTCCATGTTTTTTTTTAATAAGGAGGAAATTACATTCAGGGTTTTCTTGTCCTTTGGATGTCAAATTGTTTCCAAATTATTTTACTGAAATATTTTCTGTTCACTTATTTTGTTTTCTCTTAGAGAAAAAAAGGTAAGATATACTTGCATATTCTTTCTTTTAAATATTTATTTTATTTAGCTATGTTTATAGTTTAACCCACGACCCTCAATCCATATTGGCATGAACTTAGTTATTATCACTCTATACTAACAACAGAACATCTAGATTTAGTCCTACTGAAAGTTTCTTTAAAAATTAGTTCAGTTGTTTGATTTTTTATGAACACTGTAGAATTTTTTAAATTGCATCTTAGAAATCTAGATGTTATATGCATGGTTATTAGTGCATATGAATTTGGAAAGGAATAATATCTATGTCAAAGTCCCAGTTATTAAACATACCTACTTTTTTCTAAATATTGACATGCATATTTTCTGTGAGAGCTCTGTCAATGCTTTTGGATTATATTTTCATAGATTTTTAAGATAACTAGATTTTGTTTTAGAGAGTTTTTATGCTTAGAGGAAATTTCACATATTGTATAAAGACTTCTCAATTAGACCCTGTTCGCAAAATTCATAGTTTTTCTCTTGTTAATATTTAACATAAGTGTTATAGTTCATTATGGTTGTTCATCATATATAGGTATGCTTATAATTTAAATTATATAATCATAATGTGCATTAAATAAAATTATAATTTTAATAAATCCATAATTGTATGTACCCTCCTTTGTTGTATCAAATAGGCCAGTTTCACACTAACTTGTTGTTTTGTTCTACATCTACTTATTGGTACCCAGAATAAAGAAGTTACTGTCATTCTACAGTCTTTTCAGAATTTACTTTTGTGTTTAGAATTTTACAGATAGAACGTATTGATTAATTGTTCTATTAATTAACTTTAATGCTAATTTGTCTCCGTGAAATATTGGAAAAGACTTACATTATGTACAAAACAACTGTAAATTGATGTTATTGTTTGAACCTGTCAGTATTATACTCTTTTAAAATCTTAATATAGCCTATGGATTAGAATAACAAAAAAAGAAAGCTACTTTTTCAATAAATAACTGGGAAAAGTGCTTTTGCCATTTAGTAATCCTTGTATATCTAGTGATTGAATGCTTTAAAAATGATAGTTAAGAAGATAACTAAATTTTTAACTAAAAAATAAATATATTTTAAATTATGTTCACTGGAGTAGCGATTAAAATTATAAGGGAGTTTCCATTACCACAATATATATAATATTTTTTCCCACGAGAGACTGGGTAAAAAGTGTGCATATAGAAATTATAATATATAGACAAATACAAAACCACATCAAATGAATACAATCATAGAAGATTGAAGTAGGGAGTTCATTTTGGAAGGCTATAACTATGACCTGTATATTTATTTTATAATCTTACTAACTACCATATTATTTGACATGAAATTAATGGTAATATATATAATTATATAACAAGTTAATTGGGTCAACTTTTAAGTGACCAAAAATAAATGATTTTGAATAAGTATGAAATGTGTAGTATATTTTAATTAGTAGGATTAATAATAAATAGAATAGTTTTGATGAATGATTCTGATTGTATAATGTTCTATGATTCTAAGAAAAGTCATTATTAATGATTTCATCAGATCAAAAAGATTAATCAATACTAACTTACATGAGAAATAATAAATTGGCAACTTGCATAGTAGAAGTTAGGGCAAAGAATATTTATTTATCTTTAGTTATGAATTTAATCTTTTAACAAAATTAACAGTGATCATTGACTATGGTATATATTATATTAAATTTTCTTTTTATTAAATTTAGTTTGGAAAGATACATTTTTTCCCTTGAAGCTCCTAAACTTGAAATTTTCTTTCATTTCTCTCAAGATTTATAGTGAATTTAGTAGCAGTGAACCTGAAATTACAGAAAGCAGCTTTAATAATTAATATTTTTTAATTTTTATAAAATACAAGGCACAGTTATTATTCCCCCCTCACGTTTTCTTATGTGAATATATGGGAATTATGATATTTTTAAGTATTTCTCAAAATTTTTATACTTGCAAATATTTCATATCCATGCAGAAGTTAATCAGGAATTGCTAAGATGTATTGGTTCTGGTACTTGAGTATAAGAACTAGGCTTTGGTTTTCAAAAATATTTTTCTCAGTAGCAGTACACTTAGGAAAAGTTAGGGCTTTAACAAAAGTTGCTAATCACTGAAACTTTTTGGATAAGACACGACTAGAATTTTGTATAAATTGAATAAAAGATGCAGCTAAGATTACACTTTGAAGCGAGCCAGTCTCAGTGCTGGGATCACCAGGTTATCATTTGGGATCTCCAGGAGACCAAGATGTGCCATGGATTCAGTCTGAAGATTTGCATATGCCTGTGCTTCAAAAGTTCTGGTTTTATTCTTGGTTCCTTAAATATGTTTAACTCAGTTTAATATGTGTAGGAAACTAACTAGTTAAACTACAATTGGAAAATATCTTATATGATTACGTGAGGCAGTGGGATATGTGCTAGATATAAGTATTTTAGACTACAATAAACTTCCAGGCAAGTATTTTTGATAAAGCCATCAATTTAAAGAGAGACAGCTTGAGGAAATAATGTCCTCATCAACTTAATGATTTAAGGTTGTTTCTAAAGGGAAAAGATAATGCAGTAGGAAAATTTGACTCTATATGTGTAATGTAAAAATTCTTTTTTAATTATTGTGAACTCTGCAGTGGGAACTCATTAGTACAATGATTCGGCATTAGATAATGTGCAATTTGAAAACATGGGGCCTTTGATTCCTAACCTTTAGAGTTCTCTTAGAAGTTCTGTAGCTTTTTAGAGTCCAATAATGTCTCATTTCCCCCCTGGATTCTTTCCTAATTTATCTTTAGATGGCATGTAAAGTATAAAATACAGGCAAGTATTCAGATAGCAATGCTTTATATTAATAAAAAAATGTCAATCAGTTGACAATTTTACAACCAGTACATGCTCCTCGATGTTGTCATGGACCCTGTTATTATATATCAACTCTATCTAGACATCTAACATACATCAAGATCACGACCATCCTGTTGTTCATCAATTGCCTCAAGCAGGCACCAGTAACGTCTCATTTACCCTGGTCCTGAGTTTTTAAAGTGCCATATTCAAGGCCCTTTCAAGGTTAGGATAATGAGACCCATCATTGTTACTGATATATGGCATATTGGGTACGCCATGGGGAGTTTCCCAGACTCTGCCGTGTGGGCAGGTTACATTTGATAGTCTGCCAGGTTGTCCAAAGTAAGAATGAGTAGAAGTAAGTAAGTAAGTAAGAAGTAAAGTAAGAAGATATCCCAGGGCTGAGATCTCCAAGCCTGCTCGGATCGGGGCTGAGCTGAGCATCCTAACATACGTGGCAAGTGAAATATCAATGTTTCTCCACCAAAAGTATTCATTTCACTTCTATAACAACATGTGTGTCTCAGTCAATGACAATTATTTTCCATTGGTTCTGAAGGAGGAAAAAAAGACTCAGTTCTGTGCTACAGTTTGAATCAGACCTCATGACAAATCTAAACACAATTTAAAATGGTTCTTTCTTGTATATTTAAATTATTCAAGGATTTCATATCCTTCCAATTTCATAACCCAAGCACAACTATGACCATATGAAAACTGCATTGTTGAATCAGTCTGGAAAGGGTATTGAACCTGATATTCCTTATTATAACCTTGTTTCCTTATTTTAGGTTCTAGCATCAATCTTTTTAAGCACATATATGAGTATCTATCTGTAAATTGCACACATATATCTACAGAGCATATGCTGAATGCTGCTACTCATTTGATATGGTTACAATGAGGCCAGGGATGTCTAATGGGCTTTCAGACATGGACTTTACATGTTATTGATCTCACACACTGCATGGTACTCTGAGACAGGCAGGAACAAGCCTTGAACTCAGAACTTGAAGAAGACACTCAAAACTGCTGTGGTTTACCATTCCCCCAGAAATATAATTCTACAATGGCTCCTTATTTCTTCCAGGGAAATGACCAATCACCCTTCTCACTCAGACCCTTCTATTCTTTCCGAATCACCCGTTTCAGCAGTTACCCTCTCCCCAGAGTGACACTGTCAGCTGTTTCCCATTTCAAATATATTTTTAACCATTACAATGGCCAAATATTTTATCATTTACCTCTCCCCATTACAATCGTCAAGTCTTTTATCTGTTATATTCTTCACTGGAGAGAGTCCTATTTGAGAATGTTATCACCTATCATCTCTAGGAATATTTTAATAACATGTACCTACCAGAAAATATTATGTTCATATCCAAATCACTATTCAAATAGTATGCACTGTTTTGTTATCATTGAACTCGAACTATACATAACAGTAACTGGGTCTGGGGGTGGTTCAGATGGAGAGTATTTAGCATAAACCTTGAAGTTATGATTTGATCCCCACATGCTAAAGGTGATCTCAGCAGTAGATCCCTTTGGGATGCCCAGAGCAGAAACAAAATGTAAGACCTCAGGCACACCCCAATTAAGCATGTGAACACTATTTAAAAAAAAGTGCATGTTATGATTTTTCATTGCTGAATCAAAAGCTACAAAAACACAAAAGATAAAAAAGGGGGAACTAGTGTCCAATCCATGAGCCATATTGCCAAAAATATTTCATAAGTAAGTATCTGGCTTCAGATTGCTTTGTGTGTATATATGAAATGGAACATTAAAGGTCTAATTAATTCCACCCCTTGGTCTTAACACTATGTTATAATTATCTTTTAGACAAAAAGTACATGGAGTTTTTAAGATAATATCAAAGGGGTGGGAGAACTTGATAAATTCAGAAATAGTAACTAACAACAAAATTAAAGTAATTATACTTGTTTATCAAGGATCTGAAATGGCAACTTTAAGTCAATTGTTGAACCTTAGAAATCATAGAAGACAAAATGATGTCTTATCCCAAAAGCTACATTTTACTTCCTTTTAATAATTGTTATATTCAGTTCTCTGTATCACTGTCTCTATTCTCCCATTGTTCAGGCCCAGTAATGTCTGCATTGTGACAATTGTTACTGTGTTTGGCATATCGAATACATCATGGGTAGCTTTCCAGGCTTTACCATGCAGGAGAGATACTCTTAGTAGCTTGCCGGACTCTCTGAGAGGGGTGGAGAAATCGAACCTGGCTCGGCCATGTTGGCTGCTTGCAAGGCAAATGCCCTGCCTGCTATGTTATCGCTACAGCCCTTCTCTGTATCATATAATCAATATACATGCATTTATATTTTTATTTCAACTCACTAGCATAGAAACATATTTAAAATACTCAAGCACAAAAATTTGTAAGTCAACAACTTTACCTCATGCTGTTTCACTAATAAATTTTTTTAAAAAAAGGACAACATAAAAATAAAATCAAAATAAATAAATAAATAAGAAACATATTTAAGCAAATTTAATCTTAGCAAAACTTTCTGTTCATTAAAGTATCATTAAGGCCATATAGGTAGAGTGCTTTTCTTGCATACAGCTAAGCCAGATTTGATCCCCAGAATTCCGTATTATCGGGAGTGATTCCTGAGTACAGAGCCAGAGTTAGTCCCTGAGCATCACCAACTGCGGTCCCCTCAGACAAAAACAAACAAAAAATAAAAATGAAGAACTATCAGAAGACTACTCTGGTCTTTTCAATTCTGAGACTGTCTCACCTCTGCTGCAACATTTCCTGTACATGCAATAACAACCAATAGCATAGGACACAGAACAGTTTGTTTCATTTATTTCACAAGAACTTAAGAATAAACTAGCAATTTGTTACAATGTGCTATTGTTACTGTTAAGACAATATATTGATAAAGGAAACTGTGTGTGTTGTTAAAGACCTATGGTGATTTAATATGAAAATGTGTTGAAATTAAGACACAATGTTGTGCTTTGTGTTTGCTAAGGTAGAGTTTGAAATGGCAATATTCCAGAAGATATAAATGTTTCTTGCACTTCAATTTATACTATTTTAAATAGATTATGGAAGAGGGTATTCTTATTTTATCAGTAATATATGAATGAAATTTAACTGTTAATATTGGTCCAAGACAAGTCTAATTGTGCTGCATTATAATTCATATAACTTCAAGTAATGTTCTGATGTTATGTTCTAAAAGAATCATACAATTATAAATTTCAACACTCAGTTTTACAGTTGTTAAGACCCCTCTATGTCCATCCCCATAGGTCTAAAGAAAGTGACCAATTAATTTTACATGCCAATGCTATGATTGACCGAAGTGTCTTCACCTCTTCCACAATAGATCTCTAAAACAGGGTGTTGTGCCTAGGCAGTTGTTCCAGGAAATTAAATGTGAAAACTTTCTAGAGAATAAGCAGTATGATCTAAGAAAGTGGACCTAGTGACCAGTGCATGTCTTCCAACCGTGATATAATGAGTTTGGTGTCCAGAGCCATCCACATTCACCAAACAGTCTTGCACCTTCATTCTCTGTGACTAACTAGCATAGAAACATATGCATGTTGCATGGTATGTGTGATCTATATTACATTGATGCTGGTTGTGTGTGATATCACAACTGAAATAAGAAAAATGAATGTGTCATCTGAGAAGCACTATAAGAACCAGTGTAAAAGGACTGCATCGAGGAGTATCGCCCCAAAATGCTAGCTTTATATGATGCCACAGTGATCTCCATGGAGCAATGAAACCAGATATGCACGAGCACAATGAAAAGAGTATGAACCTTAGAGGGCATGTACACTTACTTGTACAATTCCAGGTAGCACAGTGACTAAGGGAGTATCACAACCAGAGGTGTGAAGCTCATAACAACTACAACCAACTGTCAGAACACCACAGTCAAGCATGTGCAATTTGGGGTGATTGCAACAATGATGAAAAGAAAGGTAACAGAGACAACTAGAAATATTTAAGAAGGGAGATATGCACATGTCTCAATGCATGGGCATTTATAAACAGAAAGCATTCATAATTAAATTATCCCTTATATGTATCTCTCATATAAGTGTAAAGATATGACATACATATTTCTATAAACAATGTTAATGTAAATAATCATACATATGCCTGACCACATTTTTCCTATTCATAAAAAATAAAAGGAGATTAAGTAATGGTATCCTTTTTAGTTAGATAGGTAGATATGCCTTGCAACCAGTTTTGTTTTATAACTTCTATTTCTCATTAAAAATAATTGCATTTATTGTCAAGTAAGGAAAAAAATAAAATAGGCCCAGGAAATCTGTAGAGAAAGAGAAAATATTTTAACATATATGTATATATATTTCTTTTAAATCATTATCATGCATTCTTCATTTTTTGATCAACCTTCTAAAATACAGAATGGAACACTTTTACCAAATATATTAAAGTTCCTGGCAAATTAAACATTAACATATTTTTATTCTTTGATGCTCTGCTGCGAGCAGATGCCATTGGGCTACACTAGCATGCAACAGGAATGGATAGACGGAGATGTTACTGGTGCTCACTTGAGCAAATCAATGAGCAATGGGATGACAAGCGGTACAAGTGTGATTGTTGGAGATAATAAAGACTTTTGTTTTGTTTTAGGGCCACACATTTGAGATGCTTACAACTTATTTTTGGGTCTTCACTGAATCATCACTCTTCGTAGGACCCAAAGAATCAAATGGAGTTAAAGGACCAAACCTGCATCTGTCACATGCAAGGAAAACTCCCTATTCCTATACTATCATTCTGACCACTGCAACTCAGACATTATATCATCTATTTGCATAGCAAATAAACCAAGCTCTAAAAAGTGCAATATGAAATTCTCCTTCATAGATTTGTAAGAAAATAAGATTTGTAAAATTTTATAAGACAATAAGATCCTTAAAATTTTGAAATTCTTATATCATAAAAAAGTAACTCAGTGATTAAAAATATTTTATATAGTTAATAAATGAAAAACTTGACTTGCCTATTTTAAGACTGTTTAGATTAAAATTTATTATTGTCAAATTAGAAGATAATTTAAATATTGTCTCAGAACTTTTATAATTATTTTAAGTATACTTAGCACTGAGTATACTATTCTAAATTTTGTCACATCAAAATTTATACAAAGAGAATGATTTTATAAAGAATGATTTTACAAAGAATTTTACAAAGAATGATTATACAATGAGAAGCTTCAGGTGGTGGGTGGAAGAGTTATAATCTAAAAAAATTTTTTTCTGACATTATACCTTAAAAATATAACCTTAAAATTCAGTCTATAAGACATACAAGCTTTCTTGTCTTTTAAAAGCAGTCCCTACAAGTCTGTAATATAACATAATAAATAAACACATATTTTGTACTAGTTTGTTAGAAATAATGATAAATGATTAAATTAATTGCATAAACATTTTTAATAATTCAAGTGGTAATTCTATCATATTTACACAAATCTGTTTATAAACTCAAATGAACCTCACAAAAAATTTCATAATGATTATTCTTCTAACTGTTCATCTGGAAAACAAAACAATTTGTATGTGACTAGATATTCATTTTTACTAAAACCATGCTATCAGTCAGTAGAGAAATGATAATTGAAATAATTTTAGAAATAAATTTGTCTTTAATAGTTATTAGAGATAAAAAGACCTACTTTCACATTTTCATACTATTATGAATGCTAAAGTATCAAATTATGTAACAACCATTGTATTGTGAAAATTTTTTAAACTCAGAAATGCTTATAACTCATAAAGCTAATCTATTTAATTTTGGGTACTTTCAATTAATGTAAAATGTTTATTTTTTAAGTATTATGTAAATAAATGTCTATTTTATATACATTTATATAAAATACTATATATTTTTTATTTCCTTATATGTGTTATATTCTCGTATATACTGTATGTATATATACATATTTCACCTCAAAGTCAAAAAACATATTAATATTAATACTGTGAACAGAGTCTTATCTTGAAATATACAACAATGGGTGGAATTCTAATAGGTGTCTGAACTTTAGAACAATTTTGGGTGTGGAAACGTCAATTCTGGGTCAAAAAGTGTTAAAGAAAAGGAAGTATATAGGAGTGAAAAGTGTCCTGTCACATATCTGGTAGCATATACTTGGGGTTACAAACAGGGACCAATATTCTTAGGTTGATTTGATTATAAGGAATGCTTTGTTGAAGATACTGAGATACTGGATAACATAAATAATATACCACTTCATAGTTTATCCACAGATTCACAGAATACATATAATAATGCTACATTGATGAAGGTAACACCTGGGTCAACTGGAGCACAATGAAAACGTATCACAAAATATTGTGACATAATGATTGTATACCTAAACCTAAACATTCTCTGAAGTTAGATATTATGTCAAGTGATATTATTATATATAAAAAAACAATAAGAGGGTAGAAGGAGATTTTTGTAGGTAGTGAATATGTTTCTGGCATAGATTGTCGTGATGGTGCCACATGGGTAGTAATCTAATTGCTAAACTGTGTTATACTCATTAAAAGTATAAAGTATCAGGTGTCAAACATGCCTCAATAAAGTGGTTGAAACAATATTGAGTATGTATCTAATATTGTGAAATCAACTTTGTAGGACACTAATTCTAGAAACAGATGGGAAAATGTAGAGGTTTAATGACTTATCTAAAACATAAGGAAATCATCTGTAAGAATAAATATATTAAGTGAAATGTTAAAAAATTTACAGTAAAATGAGAACATTAGAATAACAAATTATTTTTAAAGTAGAGAAAATTTATTTTAAAGTAAGATTATTCAGAAAATGTAAAGAAAATAATTATAAATTATATTGATTAATATATAAATATATATAAATATTTTTTCACTTACCAGTATTCAGAGTTTGGGTATTATTTAAAAACTTATACACGGTTGATTTCATTGAGTAAAAATGAATTGACTCAGGCCAGAGTGATAGTACAGCGTGTAGGGCGTTTGCCTTACATGTGGCTGAGAGGAGTTCAGTCCTCGGCATCCCATATGGTCTCCCTAACACTGTCAGGAATAAACCCTGAGCATCGCTGGGTATGTCCCAAAAAGAAAAAAAAAAGAATTGACTTAAGTGGTAAAGCATATACAGCCAGCCTGCATGTCCAAGTCCTGGATTTGATCTGCACTGCAGGCCCCTTGTAATACCATAGTGGCTTCAGGCATACCAGATCTGGCTCTGACCTCTGAGCCCTGCCTGATTGACTCTCACTCAAGCACAATAACTAAAAGAAATTAAAATGAGACAAATTATAATAAAAGGCATAATGGAGAGGTCAAATGAAACATTACAGCATATACACTTCTAGAAACTTTAACTCATAGAAATAACAAATAAAACCATAAATAATTAGATGCTGTGTTATTTACGTAGCATGATGCTGAGGTCATTGTATGTTTCGATAAATTATTCAGTCATTGATATTAAGTACTTGTATTTTTAACATAAAAATACTTAAAGAAATTTTAATTTATTTTAATGTACACAAAACCATAGCTGTTAATATGATTATAGAGTTGAAACTGATTATATAACAAAGCTCCAATATTAGAATCAGTAAGTATAAAAATCATTTTTGTCTGAAAATTGTTGTTTCTGATCACGAGTTGTTAAGTGCTTGTCTAAGAATGTATTAAACTTTTGCTAGCTAAACCATGTGCTATTGTCTCTTTTTATTATTAGTTAACTGCTATAAAAATCCTTTTCATTACACAAAAATAATTTATAAAATCATCCATTCACAATTTTTAGTAACATTAAATAAAAATGATTACACTTGAAATTGGAATGGAGTTAAAAGTACAATGCCATCAAATATATTTAAAA
This sequence comes from Sorex fumeus, assembly GCF_029834395.1. NCBI lineage: Eukaryota > Metazoa > Chordata > Mammalia > Eulipotyphla > Soricidae > Sorex > Sorex fumeus. Next base: position 39,917,024 of record NW_026606065.1, read on the forward strand.
TGTCCATAATTGGTAGAATGTGAAATATGCTGCTTGGTTCTATTCTCCCTAAGATTTATTGAAGAAGAATGAGTCCAGTGATACTACACTTCAAAGCTGCAACTAGTTTCTTCTTGTTCAATTGGCTGCCTCTGCTTTTGCTTTTATTGCTGTCGGATTAAGCTTCTAGAGGTTTTGTGTGTTTGTTCACCACCATATATTGTGAACCTAATGAAGTGTGTGGCATTCCAAGAGGTGCAGTGAAGAACATTGACAGCATGGATGCATTGTCTGTCATCTGTGTTAATACATAGCTCTTGGTGTCAAGGTCTGGGAATGGCTCCTTCTGTTTACAAAAAAGTTTCTTGCGTTTGTGGAAAGTTTTACTCGTGTGTATGGAAAAGTCTATTTTTACATATGCAATATGGTTAAACTCAGTCTTTGCATGAAAATTATATTCCCTGCACTATTTTCTTTTCATTTCAAAAGCTTAGTAATGTTACATCTTACCCTGCAAGGTAAGGATTACAAAAAAAAATCAATGAAAGTAGATAAAAATCTTTGTTGTGTTTTCTAATATACAGTGTGAATTTGATCCCCTCAACCGTATTGTTGATGAAATATTTTTAAATACCAAAGGTTGTTGTGATCATTGTTGTAGCTGTGTGTATGTGTGTTTCAAAGGAACTTTAGTAGGCCAATGTTCATAATCTAGCAGTTTTCATAGAAACTGTGCAGTGGAGAGATGGGATTGTTGAAAACCATAAGATGTGCATGTAAGAAGGTGGGGTAAGTCCCTAACAAAAGCCTGCTACAGTTGGGTATGGTCATCATTTTCTACTCCTTCACTGGAGGTGAGCCTTCATCTTTTATTTCCTCTCATGTGTTTCCCCCAATAGTCTTGAATTCCTAATACTGCCTTGGCTTCTGCTTCTCAGAGAACCTGAGCTAATACATAGGTAAAGAAAGTAAAGTAAAGGCCCTCCTGTTGATCATCGATTTGCTCGAGCGGGCCCAGTAACGTCTCCATTGGAGACTTTGTTGTTACTGTGTCTGGCATATCGAATACTCTCGGTAGCTTGCCGGGCTCTCCGAGAGGGGCGGAGGAATCGAACTCGGGTCGGCCATGTTGGCTGCAGCGGTAGGGTGTTTGCCTTGCACACAGCTAACATGGCCGACCCGAGTTCGATTCCTCCGCCCCTCTCGGAGAGCCCGGCAAGCTACCGAGAGTATCTTGCCCGCACGGCAGGGCCTGGCAAGCTCTCCATGACGTATTCGATATGCCAGACACAGTAACAACAAAGTCTCCAATGGAGACGTTACTGGGCCCGCTCGAGCAAATCGACAAACAACGGGAGGGCCTTTACCTTTAATACATAGGATAATACCTAAAGTAGTGACAATTAAAAAATACCAGAGACAATGTGTCTTCAGAAAGTGTAAATAGTAAGGAAGTTTTGAGCAGAGGAAATAGTGTGGGCAACATTATATGTTAACATTATATCATATAAATCACAAGTATCTTGGCTCATAGTGAATCAGAGAGAGTGAAAAATTATTAGAGATGACTAGAGATAGAGCACAATTATTCTGTAGTCAATAAGGTTAAATTTATTTTTAATTTGTTTAAAAAGTTTTAATTGAAAAAGATTAAGTTTAAATTTCGATTTAAATGTCCTTTTTTACTGCCAAAATTCAGGCATAGGATCCCACACATGCAAGGTAAGCTCAATAACTGAGCCATGTAACTAGTCCGTTATTTATAACTACTAAAATACCATGTCAGTACATGAAAGTAAACATTTTTATGTAATTTATGTTTTATATAAGCATTATATGCGCTTTATAAATTATTATATTTATGATTTAAGATAATCAAACTTAAAGAAAAGTTAGTGAAACAGTCTTTAAATTATAATCAAGCGATTTTACTTTAAGTATTTTAAGTATTTTAAATGGAGAATAAATGACCTATCACATGCAAAATATGTGTATTTTAGCAACCTTGATCAAACAAGCTTCATATAAATATTCTTGCCAGTGTCAGTAACTATGATAAAAGATTCCTGAAGTAGGTATTTTTGTTGTTTGTGTAGCATTTTAATGATTTTATGCTATTAACATTAAGTTAATTTGATAATTTATATGCAAACAACAGGTTCGAAGATATTGACTGCATATTTAATGAGAAAAAGAATCTCACCGAGGTTTTAATTTCATTTACCGAATCCTTTATTTGGGACACTTCTTTCTGTAGCTTTCTTATTTCTGCTCTCATTTCTTCCTGTATTTTCTCGACTATTCGTTCCACTGTTTTCATTTCTTCCTTTAATTTTCTGGATGTCTGCTCCATTGTTTCTTTGAGTAGTTCCTTGAACATCTTCAGCATTTCATCTCGGAATTCTTTATCGGAGAGATCATATTTGTGGGTAACCTCCGTTGAGAGTTCGGGACTCTTTTCTTCATCCTCTCCCCATAGTGGAGATTTGCGCTGTTTTTTCATCCTATTGTGGTTGTATAGAGGTTGCATCGAGGTTTACTAGCAGTGTTCCCTCTTATTGTGGGAAAAGATTTTGAATAAGGTCGGTCAATGGTACTCAACCTTCTCCCCTTCTAGAATATGTCCCTCCTCTCAGACATTGATCTGTGGCTTATGATAGGCATCTAGTAAAGCGTTGGAGGAGGTGCTCTTTTATATTGGGCTTGAACAGCTTCTTGCGTACTGACCTTTTGTTGGAATTGGGGTAGGCCAGTGGATTATTGTCGTATTGTGTTTGAGGTGGCCAGGATTTTTCCAAAGAATTAGGTGATACAGGTTGGGTTGTGAGTCAAGAGTGCTGGGGGTGGAAAATATCTCTGCAGCAGCATGAGCAGCTGATCTGTCACAGAGAAGGCCATGCCCACTTTGAGAAGGCTATGCCCTCATATGGAGACCATGCCCCCAGTCTGTCCTGATGCTAGTCCACAGACCTGGGCCCAAGGGCCTGAGCAGAGGAAAAGGAGGGGCTGGGTGTGCTCAGGCACCAGAACTCTGAGGAGTGCCGTCAGCCCGCAGACCTGGGTTTTCTCTCAAATACTGTGGAGTGGAGAGTGACCATGGAGCGCAGAACCTGCAGTCCTCTTAACACCACTGTCCATCTCCCCACACACAAAAATGATGCTAGTTTGTAATTTTAAAGTTAATTCTCTTATGATTTGTTTTGCAGTCACAATCCGCAGTGCTCATGACTTACTCTTGGCTCTGCACTCAGGGATCACTATTGCCAAGGCTCAGGTACTCGATAGGGTACTGAGGACCAACCCCAGTTAGCCATGTACAAGAATTCTACCAGTCTCCACACGGCTACTTTAAGTACCATTTACTCTTTTTTCTCTTGACCATCATATTCTGTTTCCACTTCTATGCCTTGGCAATCTTTTACCGATCACTTATTTTTTTTTTAGTTGAATCACCTTGAGCAACAGTTCACATTTCAGTCCTACAATGATCAAATACCTGTCCTTCTACCAGTGTATATTTTCCACCACCAATGTTCCCATTATCCCTGCCCCCCCCCGTCCCACCCCTCCCCTTACTTCTATGGAAATTTCCCTCTTACTCTTTCTCTCCTCACTATCCAACTCTCCAACTAATTATGTTGCAAAGCATAATTACTGATCACTTTTAAATCCTGACTTAACATTTTTTTTTGCCACATTACAGGGCAGTGTATTACCATCTCTTTCCAACTATCATATTGTAACATCTGTGTGTGTGTGTGTTATAGGGGACACTCCCAGTGGATTCAGAAATGTATGTGGACACATAGTGTAAAACGAGGTGGTGTTTAGTGTCACATAAGCAAGGCATTACATTTACCAACTGAGTTATATTTCTTATCATGTAAATATTTTAAAATATATCAAATATATATATATGTATATATATATTCATATAATATATTATGGGAGCTGGGTTTTATAGTCTCTGGGTCTTGGCCAAGATTATACGGCTCCAGGGGCAGTTGGTGGGTGTAATGCCTACATACTGGAATATGGGGGATCTGGGTAGAGGAGGCCCAGTCCCAGTCTGAGCAGACTTGGAGATCTAAGACCCGGGTTCCACACACCTGGGTTCCTCTGCCAGTTCCTTCATGCGTGAGGCTAGTCCAACGTGTGGAGAGTAGTCTTAAGCATGGCTGTGGCTAAAACCGAAGGTCTTCAGCTGCTGGGGCCCTACACGGGAAGGGAAGGGAAACTCAATCCGCCCTCCTCCAAGGAATATATATATATATATATATATATATATATATATATATATATAGTATTACACTCCACACTAGGTTATGGGGTGGATGAGAGCCTTTCCCACCCCAAGGGACCCAGGCCCGGCAGCCAACCTCTACTGAGCAACCACCGCCCTGCTCCAAGCTGCTTTCTGGATTGCAGGGCTGCTTTGCAGCTGTGCAACAACACATTGTAAGACACATCCTACCCATTTTTGCCTCTTGGAGAGCCAAGCAAGCTACTGAGAGTATCCCACCCGCAAAGGCAGAGCCTGGCGAGCTCCCCATGGAGTATTCGGTATGCCAAATACAATAGCAACAATAGGTCTCATTCCACTGACCCTGAAAGAGACTCCAATCATTGGGGAAAGACGAGTGAGAAGAGGCTGCTAAAATCTCAGAAATGGAGATGTTACTGGCACCTGCTCAGGTAATTCGATGATCAATGGGATGACAGTGATAGTGATACAGTGATCACACTTAATATACACAAAAGGTACATCTTTTGATAGAATGAATATTATTTAGTTTAATAATTATTAAAGTGCTAACACTTAGGAAACAGTAAAGAATAACTGATGTGGATAATTAAAATCATCTGAATATACATAGTTAGAATATGAGAGTTCAGATTGGAGAGAGTATAGTGGTCCCAGAACTTGCCTTACCTGCAGCTGACATGGGTTCTATCCCTGGCACCACGTTGAGTCCCCTGAGCACTTCCAGGAGTAAATCTTGAGTGCTGTAGGTTGTGACACAAAATTGAAAATTGAAGACTAAGTTATAATTGTCTAGGTTCTGGTTCATAACTATCGTCTCTCCTCCGCTTCTATTATTATTCCCATGAAATCTATCTTTTTGCAGCAAAGCAGATAATATTTTTAAACTTAAGTCATATTAAACTTTGATTAAAATGTTTCCCAAATACCCCACCTAGAAGGAAATAGAAGCAATTTATCTGTCTTCACAAAGCACCCCATGATAAGGTGCCTGCCTACTTTACTAATCTATTGTTTTACTCCTTGTCTTTAATCACTCTGCTCGAGACGTATCGACTTTCTCTGCCTCAAAATGATCACATTCTTTTCTTATGACACTAACTGTTTTCCTTTACCAGGATGATCTCTTTGGTTGCCCCGTACAATCATTCAGGTCTCTGCTTAAAATGTCATATTGCATTATAGGTCTTATATATCAGTTATCTATTACAACATGCTGTACAACAAATCATCCATTGCTTAGTAGCATAGAAAGCAATGATTTAGGTTATAAGTCTATATATCACTGAACTACATTTATATAGCTGGGTGGTTCTTTACTTCTTGATCAGGATTAGTCACATATTTATTGATGAGCTAACATTCAGAAAGGTTTCAGGGATGACTGACTCACGTATGAGTCTTTCATCTTGATGGCAGCCTCTTTAACATGCTCTCATAGCAGAAACTGGAGCTGAAGAAGAAAAGTGAAAGTCCGCACATGTGTCAGTTGGCCTGAGAACCCAATGGTCAAGTCAAAGTGCTTGCTTTTGCTTTGTTTGAGAGACACACACAGCTATGCTCAGGACCTTCTCCTGGCACTGTGCTCAGAGATCACTCCTGACAGGCTTAGGGGACTATATGTGGTCTCTGGGATCAAAACCATATATGCCACATACAAGACAACCACCCTACTCATTGTACCAGCCTGCTCACTTCAGTCCACTAATTAAGTCAAATTCTTTATCAAATGGTAAGGAACTTGATTCCACCACTCTAAGGAGAGACAGTATGGTATCTGAAAGAACCTGGATACAAGCAGTTATCAAGTAATTGATAGCCTAAAATAAATTAAATTACCATGGTGCACTGTGATTATTTGTATCCTGCTTGTATACAGTTCCTCCCATCATTGCCTATAATGATCAAAAAATTTCCATCAAATTACTTAAAGCTCAAGAAAATGGACCTCCTGACTAACCTTTGTCCAGTGAAGATAATCCACATAAAAATTCAAAGGATGCAAAATTAAGAAAGAAGCAGAATAAACAGTGATAATTTTTCAACTGAGATAAACATTGTGAGGTACTCAGCAGTAGTTTGTCAATCGCTGCTTTCAAATGTGGCTGAATTAGTGAATTCTGAAATGCCTAATCGAGGCAGAGAAATTCTCCATAGGATATTAGCTGTACTCTGTAGGAGAGGCACCTTGGTTCATTTTCCTCCGTATCTTATTTTTTTCTTTTGTTTTTGTTTTGGACCACAACAGGCGGTGTTTAAGTACCACTCCTGGCTCTGCACACAGGAGTTACTCCCATCCTTGCTTGGGGTCCATAAAAGGTTCCAGGGATCAAACCTCTCCCCTGAATCTATTGACTTCATCTCAGTGAGTAAAATTTTCTTTTCACCAAACGTCCTAGAAAAAATGCTATGCATATGTTTTTAAATATGCAGACTGTTTTCAAGAAAAAAATGTTTGGAGAGTCAAGTGTTGGTTTTATATTCATATAAGCAGTCTCAGACTGTCAACATTTAGTTCAGTATTATTTTCAGAAAAAAAACTGAGATTTCCTATTCATCAATTATAATAGGATCCATTTTATGACCTAACAATTCTTAAATATTATTATGAGAGTGCAAAATATGTAGGGAGTTTTAACTTAAAAAGTGAAATATTAGGGGATGAGGGAATAGTATACAGGTTATGGTGTTGAAATGTGTTCAGCTTGCCCTGGTGATCACCACCAAAGTACATGGTTGCCCAAGTTTTGTCAAGAGTGACCACTGGAGCCAACATTCCCAGGCCCACCACTATTATATTGTTTCACCAATGAGTTTAAAAGCTGTATTAATTTAGACCTTCATTCTGATGTTATAACTTTTTGCGAGTATCCAGCTACTGGGGCAGGGAGGAAGGAAGAGAGTTATTTCTTTAATCTAGAAATTTGGTCCTTCTCCTACACTAAAACTCCCTCATTTTTCCTTTTGAGTACATCTCTGTTTGTGCTATCTTTTCATTTTAAATTAAAAGGCACCCACTTCAACTTTTAATATTTAGCCTAGAGCTTTATGTTCAATTTTCTATATAAAATTTCCATCTGTTCATTTATAGAAAGATGCAGTTTTATGAGCTGCTTCAAAAATGCTTAGCACATGTGTGAGTATGTGTATCTTTTAAAATGCAATGGGATGACATCTTCACTTTGGCAGTGGAAAGTAGTGGGTAGAATCGTCTCCCTTAAACATTGGCACACTTGTAAACATTGTTACTTCAGTTAAAAGCAAATGTGCAATTCCTGACCCTTTCCCCACCCACACACATGCGCCAATCAATTATTAAAATCTCTATAAACGATTAGGATGTCCTGCAGTTTAATATTTTTCACTCTCTATGTGAAGTTAGGACAAAACCCACTGAATCTTTCAACACGGTCCCTAATTCAGCAACATCAGATTTGAAACGTTGACTTCCTGTAAGTCTGGGGTTCTCATACACCCCCCCCCCCAAATATGGCAATTTGATGAAGCAAGATAAACCTTCGCAATTACTGGTTTATCAAAAGGACTCTGCAACAGCCTGTTTTCACTTAGGGTGTCACAGAGGGGGACACCAAGGGACCCAGCCCCTACAGCCAACCTCCACTACTCAACTTGTCACCATGCTCCAGGCCACCTTCCGTGCACATCATAAGACACTTCCTACCCATTTTTCATAATTACCACACCATGTTTGATGGAGTTAAGACAGTAGGCAACAAATCGCACACACACGCACACAGACACACACACACACACACACATATATATATATATATATATATATATATATATATTCATCAATTATAATAGGATCCATTTTATGACCTAACAATTCTTAAATATTATCATGAGAATGCAAAATATGTAGGGAGTTTTAACTTAAAAAGTGAAATATTAGGGGATGAGGGAATAGTATACAGGTTATGGTGTTGAAATGTGTTCAGCTTTCCCTGGTGATCACCACCAAAGCACAGGAGATATATATATATATATATCTCAGAGAGCCCAGCAAGCTACAAGAGTATCCCGCTCACACACTCAGAGTTTGGCAAGCTCCCTGTGGCATATTTGATATGTGAAAACCAGTAATTATAACAGGTCTCATTCCCCTAACCCTGAAAGAGTCTCCTATAGTTGGGAAAGACAAGACGAGTAAGGAGAGGCTACTAAAATCTCAGGGCTGGGAGGAATAGAGACGTTACTTGCACCCGCTCGAGTAAATCGACTAAAAATTTACAGTAATACATTGATAAGAAGGCATACAGCTCAGGAACAGAAAAAAAAAGAGATGCATAAGGCAAAGTATGGTTGAAAGGATGAGGTGTTACATGCCATTGGCAGGAATAGTCATTTTGCATTATCTCCATTCCAACTTCAAGAATCTCTTAAATCTGCATTGTGGAGAATTTTAGAGCTATTTCATCACACAGACTCACTTAATTGCATCATTTGCACTTTTTTATTTTTATGTAGTTCTGCATCCATCCCCTCTTCTCATGATCTGTCAAATTTTCTATTTTCTAAATACAGGATTATTTCTTTTGTCATCTAATCTCATCTGGGTATTATCTAGCAGCCCAACAAAAGTTATTGCATTATAATAACTTGATAATGATTAAAAAATACAAACATCTTGTATCTATTACTCAGAAAATTATATGGTGTTAGGCATTATTGCACCACCTATATATACACATGTATATGAATATATATGTCAGTATATATATATTATATATAAAATCCCAGTATCACAACAGGTAATATGGTTTCCTAGCTATTAGGTTAATATGGTCACTTTTAACCCTTTATTAACATATTTTATTCCTAATGTAGTAGAAATCTACTTTTGAGCACTGTGTTCTCTGTCAGATTTCCATGATTACATAATGCTTTATGACAAAAAAAGTCAAATAAAGTGACATAAAACAACAACCCTTTACAGAATCCTCAAACTTCCAGGGTAGAAAAACCTTCCCTTGGTTTGGATGTGAGTTTCTTACTCAGAGCATGGCTCACTCAGACTATTCAGCTAGTCAGACAGTTGTCTGATTCAGGGGCCGGATGAATTTTTACTTGTGAGTATTATTCTCTAGTTGTGGATGGGGTGTGTTATCAGACAGAGATAATTTTCAATGTAGAAATCAAAGCCTCTATTTATCTGAAATTCCCTTCAATACCATTGACCAAATATAAGACAGATACCTGTTTTCAGACTCAGGATTAAGATTATCAGAAATAGACTTACTTCAGTGAGATGTCCTGCTAATTTACATGATAAAAGACAGAGTGAGGATGAATGAAAAATAGCAACCAATAAAGCATCAATTAAGGTCATCGTTGTGGGTTGAATAAATGTAAGTGCAACCCATCATTGTAACAACTCACCTGGAGCATGATTCTACTTTATTTTCTCAGAATGCATGGCAATTCTGAATTTATCTGGTTTGAGTCCTTAGAGTTTTATGGAAATTGAATCTTCAGATCCAGGTGCGCTGTTTCATTATTTCTGTACTACCATGGGAATTTCATTCGTGTAAACAGGCCTTGTGGAGTTATTGGAGTGTAGCTGTGAGACTGAAAGAAACAGTGCTGTAGACAGTCACATATGCCAAGCACTATCCTGTGACAGAGTAAATGCTGCTCAGGAACTAGAGGGACCAATGTGGAAGCATAAGCAGAAAGGCTTTAAGGAGAAATGTAATCATGAGCTATTATGTGAGAAAGAATCATTCTTGGTACAAGGGCAGTACATAATTTTAGAGGTTTTTAATTAATCATCAATTGCATCCAAATGTTACTTAGGCACCTCATTCAGGCAAGACCAAAAACCAAGACTTTTAATCTGTCATCATCAGAAAAGTTCTAAATATATTATAGAATAGGTTGGCACACAAGAGAATCAAGACGATTTGACATTGATTTCAGAGGTTGCCAAACAAATATCATGTTTATATATATATATTACAATTTTAATTTAAATAAATATTTGGTTTAGGAGAGATATAGAGCAATTCAAGATTCTTGAAAAGAGAATACAGATAAAGTGTTTAGAATACTGAATTAATGAAGAGTATGATAGCTAGCCCTTTAAGATGGAAAAGGAATGTTTCTAGATAAGACAACTGGACTAAAACAAAAGGAATGACACATTTTGCAGAAAATAAATCACAATAAGACATTTTATATGTTAGGCAGTATTAAATAGTAATGGATTTTACAACAAAAAATTTCCTTAAGGGAAGGAAAGAAAAATCCTACAAAATTAAAAATCATTTTTGAAGTAAAATACATTTGAGATGTAAGTGGTGAGAAAGATACATTCTCTAAAAAAGCAAAAATCATACCTTCTTGGTGGTAAAAAATGTGGGGGGTATGGGACATATAGAATGAGTCAGTATTAAGGTATTTAGAATACAACCAATTTTATCTATGGGGATTAAACAAAATCACCATTACATGGTTTTATTAATACTACAATATCATAGGATTTTACTCCATTCCATAGGCAGTGTCTTTTTCCTGCTGTCTGCATCAAGTTTTCTAAAATGGCTCTTGACCCATGTACCCTTTAAAGATTCAAGGAGGTGAAATCTCTAGGTAGAAATGATGAAGGCAGAAAGATGGGCACTGGGGTGAAGGGGTAGGTCTTTGCTTATAAGGAGTTTTGGGAAAATAATTAAAGTCAGGAAGAAATTGCAGAAGTAGTAAAAGGCCTGAGGAACACATATCCCTTTAATCTGAAAATTATGAGTTCCTTTGAGAAACTGAGACAATACCCAGAGGCAGTAACCAAGCACTGACAGCTAAGGATGAACACCTTAGAAAAAGGAGAGCAGGAAAATCAAAGATTCAGATATGACAATGCAAGGACCATCCAGAGTGCAAGGCTTCCCATGTGACAGTTGTATTCCAAGAACTTCAGGCTGAAAATATATTTGAACAACTCGTATATAATCTTCACCAAAAGCCATTGTTTGCTCTGCAGTTTCATTAGCTTTGGGAAAGCCATGATTTCTCTTAAAATACTTATCTTCTCCCTCACCCCTCACATTTCTCTAAATTCCTTTCAGTTAAAAATTATGTTGTCTCATCACCAAGTACACATCCGACAAGGGGTTGATATCAAGGATATACAAGGTACTGGTTAAACTCCACAAGAAGAAATCACCCAACTCCATCAAAAAATGGGGTGAGGAAATGAACAGAAACTTTCGAAAAGAAGAAATTCGAATGGCAAAAAGGCACATGAGAAAATGCTCTACATCACTAATCATCAGAGAGATGCAGATCAAAACCACAATGAGATATCATTTCACACCACAGAGACTGGCCCACATCCACAAGAACAAAAGCAACCGGTGCTGGCGCGGATGTGGCGAGAAAGGGACCCACCTTCACTGCTGGTGGGAATGCAGGCTGGTCCAACCCTTTTGGAAAACAGTATGGACGACTCTCAAAAAATTAGAATTTGATTTGCCATTTGACCCAGCTATAGCACTCCTGGGAATATATCCCAGAGAGGCAAAATGTATAGTCGAAGTGACATCTGCAATTGTTTGTTCATTGCAGCACTCTTTACAATAGCCAGAATCTGGAAAAAACCTGAGTGCCCAAGAGCAGATGACTGGTTAAAGAAACTTCGGTACATTTACACAATGGAGCACTATGTAGCTGTTAGAAAAGATGAAGTTATGAAATTTACATACAAGTGGTACTACATGGAAAGTATCATGTTAAGCGAAATGAGTCAGAAAGAGCGGGATAGACACAGAAAGATTGCATTCATCTGGGGAACAAAAAGCAACAAAAAGGGAGATTAACACCCAGGAATGGCTGAGATTAGTACCAGGAATTTTGCTCCATGAATGGAAGGCCAGCCACAGGCTCTAGGTGAAAAGGAAGCTCAGATAGAGAAGAGAGTACCAAATGAAGGGTGTTGTGAGGGCCCTCCCAGGGTGGGAGAAGCATGCTAAAAGTAGTCGATAAACCAAACATGATTGCCACTCAAAGCCTCTCTTGCAAAACACAGTACCCAAAAGAAGAGAGAGAGAACAAGGGGGAATACCCTGCCACAGAGGCAGGATGGGACGGGGGGGATGGGGGGTGGGGGGGATGCTGGGACCCGTGGGGATGGATGACGGGCACTGGTGGAGGGATGGGCACTTGATCATTGTATAACTGAAACCCAAGCACAAAATTTGTAAGCCTATAACTGTACCTCATGGTGTTTCACTAATAAAAAAAGAAAAAAAATTATGTTGTCTCACTGAAAAAAAATTATGAAAGTAATACAGAAAAATGACATTGTGGCTATATTTTCATTTTGTTCAAATTAATTTTGGTACTTTGTTTCATTTTTGTACTATTCCAATGAGTATGTAAAATTTCTGACTTTTTTTTTGCCAGTCACAATCTCCCATTGTTCATCAATTTGCTCGAGCGGGCCCAGTAACATTGTGAGACTAGTTACTGTGTTTGGCATATCGAATACATCATGGGTAGTTTGCCAGGCTTTGCCATGCGGGTGAGATACTCTTTGTCACTTGCAGGGCTCTCTTAGAGGAGTGGAGGAATTGAACTCTGGTCAGCCATGTTGGCTGCATGTAAGGCAAATGCCCTACACTCTGTGCTTTCGCTCCAGCCAATGACCAGTGAAAAATAATTTTGTAACTGCAGCTTATCAAAAACTGAAATTTGCTATGTGAAAGAGTCAAAGACAAATACTGAATAAATTGGCTAGGATGTGGAAACTATGTACACTGACATCATTGATGGCAGGGAGCTTAATTGTTTTTGCCAGATACTAAGATATGGGGAAAAGTAGGGAATGTTGGTCACAGAATATTACATTGCATTGTGTATCTTTGTTTGATTGTAGTCACTATTTAGTATGGTTTTCTCCATGCACCTCTAATTTTCCATTTTATTTTCAGCACTCTTTACTAACAAACATTGTATTAGTGCACATGTTGGGATCATTATCAACATATATTTCTTAACTTAGTATTTGGTATGTGGCTTGCAAAGAGATAAATCTTTAACACTCATAAATGAATTGGCTGTTGCTTCTAGATCTATGAAAAGAGCACCTTTCCTGCTATTTGACCATCAAGCACCAGCAGTCAAATTACCTACAATCCACAAGTCATAATGAAAATACGATGGTTTCAGCTATGTTTGGCTTCAATCAAACTTGCAAGTACATTATTAAGTGATTAAGTGATTAAGTCAAAGAATATTTAGAATATTTTTCCAATTTTATTGCCCCAAACTCCAGAAATTACACATTTTTAACACTGAAGTCTCTAGTGTAGAAAGAATTAGGTTAGTTCTTTGCAATTCCCTATTTCTATTGCAATTTCCTACTTCTATTCTGGTCCTTTTTCTTACAAAAGAGATACTACATTGGGTAAATCTCAGAACATAAAACATGATTTATTTAAAGCACCAGATATTTTAATATAATACTTTTGTTTAATTTATCTAGTTATAATTCTGTTTTGTTCTTTTTTGGCATCCTCACATTTTTACAAGCAAGACTATAGGTTTTACTTATACATATATACATAGAGAGACACATGAAGGGGTACTGCAATTAAAATTATAAAAATATTAACACTGGAGATGGAGGTATAAAAGAATTTTTAACATAGCAGGCAGTTACACAGACTAGCAGTAAAGTAAATGTAAATATTGTAGGTAATAATAGATGTGTATAGAATAATATATACATATATATCCTTATATTCCTCACCTTTCTCAAATTTGTACAATAAGAAAATTTATGGAATGATATTCAGTCAAAAGTCTTATTATCATATTTTAAAAATTTTGGTCCTGGCTGTGCTTAGACCTTTTTCTCTCTTTACTCCTGGTGGTAATTTGCTGTGTACAAGGCAAGCACCTTACTTCCTGATTGATATCTCCAGCCCTTCAGCTAAAATCATATAATGTATGTATATCCTAAAATTATCTCCTTTCGGTTACACACATTTTGTGATCAATTTTTGGCAGTCAATTCCCATGGACATGAAATTTGACTATTTTTTGTGAATTTGTAATCTGTATGTATCATAAATTCAATGTGCATTTCTTATTCATGATTACTTATAAAAATGCTAAATAAGACTGGCTTTATCTGTGTTAATAGAAAAGTGGCACAAATAATCACAAACAGTTGGTAATCCATAAATCATTTATATTTGATTTTAGAATTTATTATGCAAATTGCATTCTACAGCAGAATTGTCATTCTAATACAATTTTCTTGGGTTGATATTTAAATTGGTTTGCATTCCCTTGTCATCTGCAAATGAAGGTGAAATGAGTCAGCATACTAGAATATTTAGTTGGTAAAGAAATTTGGGAATAAAAATTTGCAATGAAAAATACAAAAATAGGTAATAATATTTGCTTTAAATGGTATAATTGTTTCTGAATTAGTGATATAAAATTTAGATACTAGAGTAAAATGCCACTTTTTAGTAAAAGTTTATTACCTCCATATCTATCTACTTTGATACTTCCCCAAATGAAATAACTTTTCTATGTCATGTTAAAAATTGCTTTACTAACTTCATTACATAACACATTGGTTAGGGTTAGGTTATGTAGCATTTTGGTGTGTATGCTCTTGTAGGCATATAGTAGAATTGCAAGAATTTATTTTACCTAAACAAAATAAGAACATTCCTAGTACTATGTAGGTGATCATGGCAATCAAAACTTACAGATTAATTAGAAATTTTGAAATAAGGAAAACAAAATATTACAAAGTAAATATATGTAATGTAATTTCTCCCTTCAGAAAAAAATTTTACCTTTAGTGTTTTCTTTTCTGCCTAATTGCATTACTATATCAATGAAAAGTTTAGACGCATGAATATTTTTTTGGAGGTTCTTTTCTCTTGGATTATCATCGAAATTCCTCCAGGTATTTCCAATTACAGTTTCTTTGTTAGAATCAACACAAGAGAAAATAATTTAAAACAGTAAACTAAATAGTTTTCATAACTTTATCTCTTTTTCTACTTAGGAAACTTATTCTCATAACTATAAATCTTCTTAAAATTATTTCTGCATTAAGGCATATATAATGGCTGTGGTTATATGTATTTTTCTATATTCCTTTAAGTCTTTTTTCAGCAACTGAGGGAAAATTTTATGATTTATTTATTCTATATTGCCAATAAGTGACACAGTAACTGAAATGTGACATAATATCAGCAAATATTTACTGCATCAATTATTAGCTTTTTAAAATGAGTAGCATGTTTTCATAAGTAAAAATGAGTTCTAAAGAATACAACCACTGAAATAAAAATTTAGGAGTAATCATTTGTGGAATATAAAGTAACAGAATGGGAGGCTAATTCCCAACAATGGTAGAGATAGGTACCAGGAGGTTTGCTCCGCAGGTTGAAAGCCAGCCTCATGTGCTGGGGAAAAAGGCAGCTCAGATAGTGAAGGGAACACCAAGTAAAGGTTGTTTGGAGGGCCCACTCGGGATGGGAGATGCATGCCGAAAGTAGACTATAGCCTGAATAGCATGATGGCCATTCAATACTTGCATTGCAGACTACAACACCCAAAAGGAGAGAGAGACTAAAAGGGAATTTGTTTGCCACAGAGGCGAAGGAGGGGAATTGGGGAGGAGTGGGAAGGATACTGGAAACATCGGTGGTGGAGAACGGGTGGCACTGGTGGAGGGGTGGGTACTCGATCATTGTATGACTGAAACATAACCATGAAAGTTTGTAATTCTGTAACTATACCTCACTGTGATTCATTTAAAAATAAAAATATTAAAAAATAAAAATAAAAAATAAAAAGGAATAATGAATGCACCTAATTTTGTGATTAAATATTGCTGCAATATCATTGAAGACTTAAGCATAGATCTTAGAAACTAAAAATTTAGTTTTTGTAGGGTATTTTATGCGATGTTTAAAATATAAACAAAAAGCCTATCTATTCCATTTAGTCTCTAATGTATTTATTTTATATTGCCAGGCAGACTTTGACTCATAATGGATTACAAAAGTTTTGCAAATTACAGTAATAGGCATCCTGAAAAGAATCAGAAAGGTATAGTCTTGTGGGAGGCAGAGACATGATAACCAAAAGAAGAAAGATCTAAGAGTCCTCCTGTGAAACCAGCACAAATGAACACATAAACCTTGAATGAAACACACACAGAATCTGCCTGAGATTTTTCTGAAAATATACAAGGGAGAACCCAGACTCAATCTCTGGGATACTCATGCAAACTAGAAACACTGCTAAAAACAGAACTAAAGTGTATTTCCCCAGGTTGAAGAGAGGAATCCAACAGTGTGTGAACAAGAAAAGGAACGGGCAAAATGTTGACTGGGATTTCAACTTGCTACAGTTAAGTTGGGCAGTAAATTTCCAGATTTTGTTAGTTCAATTTTGTGCCTCCCACTATGTGGGAGAAACCAGGAGCTGGTAGGACACAGAATAATGTAGTTGCCTCAGGCTGCACCTGGAAACAAAATCCCAGAAGTAAATTCTGCCTGTTAGACTAGAGGAGGCATCCCACGGCTGTTACTGGGAATTGTAAATCCCCCCGAGTGGCACTCAATGGTGACAAGTTAGAGAATTTATATGAATCCCAGAAATGAACTTGATGGGGCTGGAGCGATAGCAAAATGGGAAGGGCATTTGCCTTGCACGTGGTAGACCTGGGTTCGATTCCCAGCATCCCATATGGTCCCCCAAGCACTGTCAGGAGAATTTCTTGACTGCATAAACCAGAAGTAACCCCTCTACATCGCCGGATGTGACCCAAAAAGCTACGGGCAAGGTCACTGTCCTCCCGTTGTTCATCGATTTGCTCAAGCGGGCCCAGTAACATCTCCATCCTGAGACTTGTTGTTACTGTGTTTGGCATAATGAATATGTCACAGGTAGCTTGCCAGTCTTTGCTGTGAGCGCAAGATACTCTAGGTAGCTTGCTAGGCTCTCCGAGAGGGGCTGAGGAATCTAACATGTTGGCCGCTTGGAAGGCAAACACCTTACCACTGTGCTATCGCTCCCAAAAAGAAAAAAAAAAAAGAACTTGAGATTTATTTGTCCTAAATTCAAAAGGGCTGGAGCAATAGCACAGCGGTAGGGCGTTTGCCTTACAAGCGGCCAAGATGGCTGACCCGAGTTTGATTCCTCCTCCACTCTTGGAGAGCCCAGCAAGCTACCGAGAGTATCTTGCCCACACGACAGAGCCTGGCAAGCTACCTGTGATGTATTCGATATGCCAAACACAGTAACAGCACAGTAACAAATTCAAAAGGTAACTAAGTTTGTGATTCAGACTACATAAGAAATTCAAAGCAAAATCACTGTAGGATTAGTTAACAAGAAGAGAACAGTGAAAACACCTCAAAGGTCAGTTTCAAAGTACTAGTGGAGAAAACATGGAAAAGTTGAAGTGATCAAAACAAACCACAAAAATATCCACATTTCTAGTAAAATCGCAATAAATTTCTTCTTGTCAAAAATTTGTCTAGATGCCAGTGGATTAAACTTCCAAATGTAGATATGGAGTTGATGGAAGGGAAAGAGCATCCAACCTTCAGTCCCTTATAAAAGACTCACTGGAACTCTGAGGCCTGGAGTGCAAGATTAAGAAATCATTAAATGGGCAAAGGATAGACAGAGAAAAGTAAAGAAGAGAGGGCCATAAACACATGTCCAAATGCATTCAACCTATAGAAGAAAATCAGAATTAGAAATGGATATTAAATATTGGCTAAGGGATCAATATATCAACAGTACTTATCACATTCTTGATAGAAGTTAATAGTCCTCTTGATATATGGATTCCTTAACTAGTATGTATTGTCGGTTCTAGTTCTTTTTCTATACTTTGAATACTAAAATAGCATACAAATATGGCTTTCTTTGACACAAAGTATTTGAAAGAACTATTGAGACTGTGAAGAGACACATTGATAGATAAACTACCCTAGAAAGAAATGTAACCATTCCATTCTGGTTACTGAACAGATCTACTGAACATAAACTAAGTAAATAATGTTCAATATATGTAAGATATTGGTATAACTTAACAAGAAAACAATCCAACTCCATAAAAAGTGGCAGAAGAGATAATACAAACTTCCTCAAAAATGCTAATGGCCAAAAGGCATTAAAAAAAAACTCCACACCAGTTATTATAAGTTGGATGGAAATTAAAACAAGAAAATATCATTTCACAACACAGTGACTGGCAAACATCAAAGAGGACAAGAACAACAGGTACTGGAGTGGATGTGGGAAGAGATTCTCCTACACTGCTGGTGGGAATGTCAACTGGTCCAATCATTTTGAAAAACAATATGACTATTCTTCAAAAAACTGGAAAATGTATTTTCATATGATCCATCAATTCCACTCCTGGGAATATACCCAGTGGACCAAAAAACATAATGCAGAAAAGCGTCTGCACCCTAATATTCAGTGAAGCTCTATTCACAATAGCCAAAATCTGAAAACAACTAAGTGCCTGAGAGTAGATGATTGGATAAAGAAAATACGGTGCATCTACACAATGAATACTATGAAGCCATTATGAAAAATAAAGTCATGAAATTTGCTTAAACATGGAAAAACATGAAAAGTATCATGGTAAGTGAAATGAGTAAGGGGAAGAGGGACAGACATAGAATGATCATACTTATTTGCAAATATATATGTATATATGTGTGTATACACACGTACACACACACATGCAACATAGTCTGAAATTAAGACCCAAAGACAATAGAAACAAGGGCCAGGAGAACTGGTCCACAGTATGAAGCTTGCCACTAAGGTGGGGTGAGTGTAGTTAGGACAGAACAAGAACTAAGATGACAAGGATATTAGGAAATGATCACTCTGGACTAAAGCTAAGTGATGAAAGTTGGTAAAGTGATA
Source organism: Sorex fumeus (assembly GCF_029834395.1). NCBI lineage: Eukaryota > Metazoa > Chordata > Mammalia > Eulipotyphla > Soricidae > Sorex > Sorex fumeus. The sequence goes on from NW_026606065.1 coordinate 39,936,222, forward strand.
TAAATTATACCCTTTCAATAACAGTATTGCAAAACAAATTTCCTAAAATGAAATAAAAAGAGAAAAAAAAGTACCTGTCATAGAGGAAGGCTGGGGTAGGGGCAGTCAGTGATTTGACTTGGGGATAAGGGAAGTGGGATATTGGTGGTGGGAAATGTAAACTGGTGATGGGATGGGTGTTGGAACATTTCATAACTAAAACTCATTCATGAACAACTTGTAACTGTGCACCTCAAGATGTTTCAATATAAAACAAGTAAGAAAATAAATACTACATAAGACAATGGAAACACTAGTATTAATATTATGTTCAGAAAATACTTACTCCCTGTAACTGAACACACATTCTTCTTCAATTCACATAGAATAGGATAGGCCACCTGCTGAGATACGAACTTGTATCAAAAGAGTCAGGAAAATATAAATCAAATAAAATTTCTTTCACATGACAGCACTTATAAGGTATCAACTATAAAAATAAGGTCTGGAAAATCTCAGTTACTTGGAAAGTAAATAATATATTGTTGGACAACCATTGGATCAGAGATGAAATAAAATATTCATGGAAACAAGAATTATCATAGAATCCTTGAAATACTAAAAATATGCAATATTAGAGAAAGCTCATATCAAAACTTACTTGTATAACCAAACCAAAAGATGCTCAAATAACTTCACCTCATAACCCAAGTAATAAGTTTGTGGACACAATTTAATACATTTTTAAAATTTCATTTGTTTCTATTTTGAGGTTTCTCAGGAGTTCGAGATGCCGTTCTGTCTAATGTTCATTGATTTAAAGAAGGCCTTTGATTCTGTTGAGACGGAAGTGGTCATTGAAGCCCTAGCCAATAAGGGCATTCAAACTCAATACATCAGGATCCTCTGTGAGCTGTACTACGGATTCACTACCAGGATCTCACCATTCTACAAGGAAATGATCATTGTGTCATGAGAGGGGTTCAGCAGGGTGACACCATTTCACCGAAACTCTTCAGTGCCACCCTCAAGAACATCATACGATGACTGGAATAGGAAGGAATGGGACTGAAGATAGATGGTCGGCAAATACACCACCTCTGCTTTGCTGATGACATCATTCTAATAACACCAAACATTAGCCAAGTGGCACAAATGCTGGCCGACATCGACCGTGAGTGTGTAAAGGTCGGACTACAGCTGAATCTCACGAAGACAATGTTTATGAGATCCAGTCTCGTTTCTGACGTTCCACTCACTCTCAACAAAATGACCATCTCTGAATGCAACAGGTATGCGTACCTAGGTTGAGAGTCAACATGACGAATGACCTGGCACCTGAGTTGCGCAGGAGGAAGAGAGCGGCTTAGAACACCTTCAAGAGCATCAAAGAAATAGCTAAGAGGATGAAGAATCTCCAGCTCCGGGCACATCTCTTTGATTCCACTGTTCTTCCTGAATTAACATATGCATCGGGGACCCTATGCAAACAGGATGAGGACGCTATTCGGGTCTCCCAAAGAGGAATCGAAGGAGGTATGCTTGGAATATCACGTTTCATTCAAATGAGAGAAAGAATTCAGAGTTCCAAACTCCATCGATGATCAAGAATCAGGGACACTGTCTCATTTGCCAAGGTGTCAAAAATCAGATGGGCTGAACACATAGTGAGATTTGGAGACGACCGCTGGACTAGAGCCATTAACAACTGGATTCCACGGGACATCAAAAGACCGCCTGACAGCCCACCTACCAGATGGTCAGACTTCTTCATCAAAATCCTGAACGATCGGTTTGAAGCTCTTCATGTTCCTAGAACAAACAGAAGCCCTTGGGCTACACTAGCATGAGACAGGGACAAATGGAAACGTTACTGGTGCCCACTCGAGCAAATCGATGATTAACAGGAAGTCAAGTGATCAAGTGATCAAGTGATCTATTTTGTTGTTTGTAGAGACAAATGCAACTTAGTTTTTGTGCTTATTTGTAGGTAGTCTAATCCTTTATTGGACTGTTTTATTATTTATAAGAATTTACTGGCACCGAAAACCCAGCTGTGTACGATCATGGTCCTCCCATTACTCATCAATTTGCTTGAGCAGGCCCAGTAACGTCTCCATCATGAGCCTTGTTGTTACTGTGTTTGGCATATCAAATACGCCATGCATAGCTTGCCAGGCTTTGCTGTGTGGGCAAGATACTCTCGGTAGTTTTCCAGGCTCTCCAAGAGGGGCAGAGGAATTGAACTCAGCTTGGCCGAGCCGGCCACGCACAAGGCAAACGCCCTACCGCTGTGCTATCACTCCAGCACGAGCTGTGTACATTCAATTAAAAATATTCATTGTTGTTTGAAGTTCTAATATTACTGTCATCATCACTGTCATTCCTCTCTTGGTCGATTTGCTTGAGTGGGTGCCAGTAACATTTTCATTTGTCCCAGTCCTGAGAATTTAGCAGTGTCTCCTTACTTGTCCTTCCCAATGGTGCCTTATTGGAGGCTCTCTCAGGATCAGGGGAAAGAGACACATTATGGTTACTGTGTTTGGCATATAGAATATGCCACAGGGAGGTTGCCAGGCTTTTCCATGCCAGCAAGATACTCTCAGTAGCTTTCAGTCTCTCTGAGAGACAGAGAATGTATTTAAGAGAATATAAGCAAGTAAGTTAAAATCAAACACATGTGTGCTGCTTTAGGAACATCAGTCAGCTAGACTATAAGAGGTTGAGCAGCCGCAAATGGTTTTCCACTGCCCGGGTTCTGCTTGGGGCGGGGAGGGAAATTCAACTCGGCCCCCTCTGAGGGACCCTGGTGAAGACAGCCTCCTGTGGGAGCAGGAGATTTTACGTTGCTCTCTTACAGAAGCTTTGTTTTATATAGTCTCTGGATGTTGGCCATTGTTGGAACTACATGGTGCCGGGGACAGTTTGTGGGTGTAACTGCCAAGCTACTGGAAAATGGGCGATCTTGTGGAGGAGGCCCAGTTCCAATCCAAGCAGGCTTGGAGATCACAGTCCCAGTTCCTGCACACCTGGGTTCCTCTGCTGGTTCCTTCATGCGTCAGGCTTGTCTGAGCGTGTGGAGAGTGGCCTTGAGCATGGAAGTTGCTGGGTTCTCGAGGTTTTGGCGTGAAGAGGAAAACTCAACTTGCCCCCCTCCCTGGTAAAGACAGCCATACACGGGGCCAGGAGATTCTGCATTCTGTCCTAAAATATAAGGCTTCTAAACACTGACCAAAAGTAAGCACATTTTTAGTGATTTTTGTTTAAAGTGGTGACAAATTTTCTGACAGCAACAGCTTAAAAAGTTAATTCAACTCATCACTTTGAAGCTATATATCTGTTTCATTAAGTTTCTTATATGAGTTTATTAAATGGGAGATGTCAGTTTTTGAAACAACCAATTTGGTTCAGAAGATAATTTTGTTTTGTAGGAATTCTAATTCAGGTTCAGAATTTGTAAAACTGATCCAAACAAGTAACTTCTGATAGCCAGTGAAGTTCCTATGAAGCCCCTTAATCACTTAATCACTTAATATCCCGTTAGTCATCCATTTGCTCCAGCGGGCGCCAGTAACGTCTCCATTTGTCCCTGTCGCGTGCTAGTGTAGCCCAATGGCATCTGTTCGCTCTTGGAACATGAAGAGCCTCAAACCGATCGTTCATGATCTTGATGAAGAAGTCTGACCATCTGGTAGGTGGGCGGCCACACGGTCTTTTGACATTCCATGGAATCCAGTCCGTAACCGCTCTAGTCCAGCGGTCATCTTTAAATCTCATTACGTGACCAGCCCATCTGATTTTTGACACCTTGGCAAATGAGGCAGCATCCTTGATTCTTGATCGTCGACGGATATCGGAACTCCAGATTCTTTCTCTCATTTGAGTGAAACGTGATATTCCAAGCATAGCTCTTTCTATTCTTCTGTGGGAGACCTGAATAGCGTTCTCATCCGGTTTGCATAGGGCCCAGGTCTCTGAGGCATATGTTAATGCAGGAAGAACAGTGGAATCAAAAAGATGTGCCCGGAGCCGGAGGTTCTTTGTCCTCTTAACTATTTCTTCGATGTTCTTGAAGGCATTCCAAGCCGCTCTCTTCCTCCTGCACAGCTCGGGTGCCAGGTCATTTGTCATGTTGACCTCTCGACCTAGGTACACATAGCTGTTGCATTCGGAGATGGTCATTCCGTTGAGAGCGAATGGGGCGTCAGGAACGAGGCTGTTTCTCATAAACATTGTCTTCGTGAGATTCAGCTGTAGTCCTACCTTTCCACACTCACGGTCAAAGTCGGCCAGCATTTGTGCCGCTTGGCTGATGTTTGGTGTTATTAAAACAATATCATCAGCAAAGTGGAGGTGGTGTAGTTGCCAAACATCTATCTTCACTCCCATTCCTTCCCATTCCAGTCGTTGCATGATGTTCTCGAGGGTGGCACTGAAGAGTTTTGGTGAAATGGTATCACCCTGCCGCGCCCCTCTCTTGACATCAATGATCACTTCCTTGTAGAATGGTGAGATCCTGGTAGTGAATCTGCAATACAGCTCACGGAGGATCCTGATGTATTGGGCTTGAATGCCCTGATTGGCTAGGGCTTCAGTGACTGCTTCCATCTCAACAGAATCAAAGGCCTTCTTTAAATCAATGGACGTTAGACAGAGCGGCATTTTGAACTCCCGAGAAACCTCAGTGAGCTTGGTTATCGTGTGGATATGGTCGATGGTGCTGAATCCTTTGCGGAACCCGGCTTGCTCGCATGGTTGTCCTCATCTAGTGTTCTGCCAATCCGATTTAGGATGACTCGAGTGAACAACTTGTAGATGACAGACAATAGGCAGATCAGGTGATAGTTGCCAATGTCATGGATGTCTCCTTTCTTGAACAGTAGTACGGTCCTGCTGGTTTTCCATTGGGATGGAACCTTGCATTCAGACAGGTAACGAGTGAAGAGCTGAGCCAGTGTATTGATGAGTACTGACGGCAGGTTCTTCAGGTGTTCAGGTCTGACCTTGTCTGGGCCGGGTGCTGTTTGCTTCTTTACCAATGAAATGGCGTGTTGGATTTCGGAAGGGAGAACATTGGGAACGACATATCCATCCTGTGGAATTTGGTATGTCGGCAAGTGGACATGGCTATTGAAAAGATTTGAGTAGAAGTCATGGATAATCTTCTCCATTGCCATTCTGGAGGATGTGATGGATCCATCAGGACGTCAGAGGGCAGTCATCTTGGTCTTGTAGTTGGCAAGGGACAGGCGGACATTATGAATACTTTTCCCAGCTTCTGCTGCATCTACCAGCACTTCTGCTCTTCTCTCTTTGAGGTCTTCCTTGATCGCATCTCTGCACTGCTTTGCGAGCTTGGACGTTAGCTTGCGGTTGCCTGAGGCATGCACCAAACCATGCTGGTGAATTAGCTCAAGAGTTTTCGAAGACAGGCGTTTTTTTGTGGCTATCTCTCTCTTGGCTTTCCTCGCACATTCATGGAGGTGCTGAACCAGTCGATCGTATTCCTCGTCAACGTTGTCAACAATGACATCTTCCCATGTTGCCGCAATAGTGCCAAAGAGTTCCCAGTTGGTGGTCGTTCTGGGAGCTCTCTTTTTGAACTTTGCAGCCCTTTCTCCCCTCTCTGTGAAGTAGAATTTTCCATGAAGGAGACGGTGGTCCCATCCTGTTCAGAATTTTGGGACAACAAGAGACTGAAGCCCCAAGTGACTGAATTCTTAATTATTTTCAACATTAAGGTCAACAAATCTTTCTTTCAATTACTTGTTTCAGATTTCACTGATTGCTTTATTATTTTTTTAATTTTTATTTATTTAATCACCATGAGAACAGTCACAAAGCTTTTCAGTTTGAGTCTTGGTTGGTCATACAATGATACCTGTCCCTTCAACAGTGCACATTTTCCACCACCAAGAACCCCAGTACAACCCCCCTCCCACCCACCCCTGTCTGTATGGCATGTATTCACTGTACTCTCTCTCTATGTTGATCATATTCAATATTATGACAAAAGACCCAACATTATTATTTGGAATTTTCCCCAACATCCAGACCTGAAAAAAGACATCATTAGATAATTTGTTTTCTATTGCTTATTATGAAGAGCATATGATGTCTCGTGGCCGCTATTAGATTTCTGATATTTTAGTAATAACTTTAGTGGGATTACTACCAAAAGTCCTTAGGTTATGAGATTGGTTTGTATGCCTCTAGGATCATGTCATTCAGGAGCTGGAGGAGGTGTTCATGGGTGGAAACCCAGGGCCTTGTCAGGGCGGGGAGTAGGGCCAGTTCACCCCCCCATCCAAAGAGGACCTGCGTGCCTCATCAATGCAGTCTCATACCTGACTGTCCATTAGGTTCTAAAAGATGGAGGCCACCACTCCGCCACTGCAAGGGGGGACAGGTGGAAAGACAAACACCCTTCCCTTCACGGGGAAGAATAGCACAGTAGTTTAACGCATAGTCCAGATGCGTTTTGGTTGGGCATTATATTTAGCTCAAATTTTCCCACCACCATTCAAGCTTGCCTTCCAGGGACAGACGCTAAATCATTTACTTTCCATTGCTCACTTTGCATATCAGGAAAGGTCACGTGGCCACTTATGCAGTTTGGAAGAATAGTGCTGGTGCCCACATACCAAAACCACGCTCATAGAAGCTCATGGTCCCAGGGATTCCATCTCAAGAAGGCAGGGAGATAGCACCTACCCCATCTGGGACCTCCCAGTGATATTGGCTAGGTTTGGGGCCCGAAGAATTCTCCAGGTGTTGTAGGGCTCGCTGGCTAGGTTTCTTGGCTGCTGTGTGTGGCAAGATGGTGCTGGGGATGGTCACTGATTGCTTTAATTGCATAATGTAATGATCTTTGTATATGTTCATACATATTTTGACAACTGTATGTTTATAATGACTGACAATCTATACAACAAATTCAATCTATTTGTTTTGTGATCCATAATTCACAAAGGCAGAAAATACTGAATATGAATTGAAAAATGTTAATAGTAATTGAACTTACAGTATTATTAATTGCTTGACCTACAATTTAAAAATAATCAATATTATATTTTATACAATAGTTGAAGCAATAGCACAGTGGTAGGGCATTTGCCTTGCGCACAGCCAGCCCAGCTGAGCTAGGTTCAATTCCTCTGCCCTTCTCGGAGAGCCTGGCAAGCTACCAAGAGTACCTCACCCACGCGGCAAAGCCTGGCAAGCTACCTGCGATGTATTCAATATGGCAAACACAGTAATGACAAGTCTCAAAAAAGTGGAGACATTACTGAGCCCACTCGAGCAAATCGATGAACAACGGGAGGACAGTGACAGTGTGCACTTAATACATTATTGAAAGCAAATTATTATGCACAAGTTACCCTGCTGAACAATAATTCCAAAAATATTTGATATGCTTATCTGTCAGCACTTTCTTATTAAGACCTATTGGGGAACTTGTCCATTGAATGGCCATAAGTTGTGATGTATGTATTTATTAGAAAAATTCAGTGATCACTGCATCATTAAATTACACAATGATGATACATACAATTATTTTTTAAAAATTGCTTTTATTCTCGTTTGTATATTTGGTCTCCTGCCTTACATGAATCAATGCCGTCCAATTGTACCTGAGGTTTCCACCATCACCAGGATTATCCCAGCAACCCTGGGTGTGGTATTGACCACTTTAGGAGTCCTTATTTAAACAATGTAAAATTTTTGTAGTGAAGGATATTGAAGTATCTAACAATTGCTATAATATTATTTCCCTATTGAATATATCAATTTTTCTATTTTTATATTTATATAGATATATGAAAGTGTGTTGGAGTACAAGGAGCTTAGGTTTATCAGGTTGCACCCATCATAGTGCTCCCGAGTCATTCTCATTACTTTGTCTGTAACTACTTCTTTGTGCTTTCTTCCCTGACCAATTTGTAAGATCTCATCCTTCTAGGACATTGAACTTGTACTGCAAGTTAATATTGCCTTTCTCCTCTCCTTATGTCTTTTGAATAGTTTACTTTAATACAATGTCGTTTTTGCATAGATACAGGAAGACAATTAATATTATGCTTTATAACTTAAGATTTAATTGGCCTTGAATATTATTCACTCCTGGGCATCTGCTTTCTCAACTCAAGCCTCAGTTGCCCTCACTTCCTAGCACCCCAAGGGCAGGGTCCCGACGTGGGACTGGATGGAACCAGGGCAAGCTGGTAAGTTATGTGCTACCCTGGCATCACGATGGGCCAGGCCAAGGTGCCACGATTCTTAACTATAGGTTGAAAGTTTGTCATAGGCAAATGCTGTCATGATCCAAAAGTAATGACGAGACTAGGACCCTGCTGCTAGGAATAGGAAAGATATCTGGCCTGAGCACTGCAGTCTGAGATCGAGATGACCCTAGGAGAGCAATTCTATAAGCTTAAAGTATTTCTTACTGTGTCCATACAAAATGATTTATATTATGTATGCTTATATATTGATTGGACAAGGAGAGGAGAAACACATCCAGGGAAATCTGTTCTAGGGTGGGTTGTTCTGCTAAATGAGAATCTGTCCTAGAAGCAGTTTTCCTGGGTGTCCTGACTAGCTTGGATGAGACTGAACCTTTATCCACTTTATCAAACTTCCTTCAGTAAATCATTTCAGTATATTGAGGCAGTTTCCCTTATCTCACAGGAACTTAGCTGGTTTTAGGTATGCAGATCCCAGGTGCTAAGCCAGGCCTGATCTTTGAGATGTAGATGCCTGGCTCCAGGCAGGCTGATCTTGGAGATGTAGATTCCAAGCACTAGCAGACTGGTCTTTGATGTGATAATCCAAGTGCTTGTAGCTTGTAAAAGGTGAGGCCAGGATTACTGGCCTGCAGATGTAAAGAAACTATGTATGTTTTGCCTCAATGTTCTTTCTGTAACTCCTTTTGATGACATCACTATATTGCACCCTTTAGAGGTACTATGATATATATAAGGGAGATTTCAGGGCTCTCTGGGGGACACGTGCATCAGAGAACCTGGGAAGATGGGGCTGAGGACAGAAGCTGAGAGAACAAAGGTGCACGTGCTTGAAAGATCCTGGGGCCTCCATGACATACTTCTCTTCCATGTACTAAACTGCTGCTAAGACCAACCAGCTTGGCCCTCGTTTCCTTCCTTCACCTGACCATCACCATTGACTTCCCTGGAGTGGGAAACGGCCTGCGACTACTGAATACAGGCGGCGGGAGAGATAGGCCGCTGCCGTCCCCTTGCCCGTCCTTTTTTGTGTGTTTACACAAATGTGAATGCCTATAGCTTTCTTGAGAAGTGACATTTCATCTGCATAAAATATTCTCTTTGGTAATCTGTATTTGCTAAATTAAATAAACCCATTAGCAGCATCAACTCACTTTTCTTGGGAATAATTTTCTTCTGTCTCTTCACTTTCATGAATTCATAATCTTATGTCTAAAATGATTCTCTAATAGAAAGCATAAATTTGTATCATAATGTTCATTTGAACATAACCCTCTTGGAGACATTGGCAAGTTACCCAGAATATCCTGGCCACACTTCAGAGTCTAGAAAGCTATCAGAGGAATATTCAAAATGCCAAAACCAGTAAATACAATGGGTCTCATTCCCTTGACCCTGAAAGAGCCACAAATATGACAGTGTTAAGAAGGATAAGGAAGGAGCGGCTGATAAAATCTCAAAGTCGAACTAGGTTGACAAAACGAAGAAAGATAAAAATGACTGTCTGTACATTCAATGCACATGCGATGGCATTAGATGCATCCATCGAGGACCTGATGGTACAAGCACTAAAGTTCAAGTACGACATCATTGGTCTGACCCAGACGAGAAGGCATTGATCACATCACGCCATTTTCGACACTGGAGAACTGTTGCCCAGGAACATGTGAAAAAAGAGGTGTCGGTGGTGTTGGTGTCCTTTTCAACACGAACTTGACCATAAGCATTGATTCATTTGAATGCTTACAACCCGAATAGGACAATTACACTTGAATAGTTGTGGCTCACTACTGGAAGTCTCTATCTTCGTGGTCACCGCACCAACATCCAATTATGATGAAGGAGAAATTGAGACGTTCTACATGGATCTGGAGAAGTTCTATAAAGAAGACCAGACCTTCTACAAGATCATTGTCAGTGATTTTAATGCCAAGATAGAACCAAGAAGATCAGCCGAAGAACTCCACATCGGGACCCATGGACTTGAATGGAACGAACAAAGTGAGAGACTGTCTGAATTCATCATGTCGACCAAGACCATCCATGGTGTAAGGTCCCTTGGGACCCGAGAGAGATTGCAGAGTTAAAACTCTACTAATTAGTAACTCTCCCTTTTCTGCCCCCTCCCTAGTAGAGCCTTAGCTGCAAAGTCCTTCCTTATTGGGATGTAAATTCTGAAACCATTTTTTGAATCTTCCCTGCTGGGATGTAAATTTGGAAACCATTTGTTGGCCCTTCCTTATCTGTTACCTCTGTTAGGAACTTTTCCCTTATCCACTTCCACCAAATCAAAGGGAGCCAGCTGATAACCAAATGTCCGAGTTACCAGGAGTTACCAGATGTCCACTAGCTACAATGCCTATGTACATAAATGTTGATCTTTGAATCTATAGGCTAAGGAGTGATGTACTTTTAAATGGATCGGTTAAGAAAGTATATGTTGTTACAAATCTATTGGCTATGAAATGCACGGGCTTTGCTGTAACGGCCAGTGAAGGCCTATATAAGATCCCCTTTGAAGAAATTTTGGGTCTTGCCTCACCTATCTGACCTGCGTGTCTGTGTAGGTGGCTCAACCCTGGCTAGCCGGTCTTACAATAAACCTTGCTTGCTGTTTGCAGTCTCTGGAGTATCTTTGTTGTTAAAGGGAGATCACGATCCGCTTCCTAACTCATGGTAACTCCTAATTCCAGAAGGCCAAATATAAACATTGGATATGGGAGTTCCCTGGAGGATAGTTCAACAATGAAATTGACCCCATCATATTCAGTTGATGGTTTTGCCTGACTGATGTCACTGTTGTCCCAAAATTCCAAATAGGATTGGGAAAAATTCTACTTCACAGAGCAGGGAGAAAGGGCTGTAAAGTTTAAGAAGAGAACTCCCAGAATGACCACCAATTGGGAGCTATTTGGCACTATTGAGGCAACATGGGAAGATGCTGTCATTTACAACATTGATGAGAAATACTATCCACTGGTTCAGTGCCTCCAAGATTGTGTGAGGAACACCTAGAGAGTGATAGCCACAAAAAAGACACATTCTATCTCGAGCTCATTTGCTAACATGACTTGGCGCAAGCCTCAGGCAACCACAAGCGAATGTCCAAGCTTGCAAAGCAGTGCAGAGAAGCGATATAGGAAGATCTCAATGAGAAAAGAGCAGCAGTGCTGGCAGATGCGGCAGAAGCTGGGAAAAGCATTCGCAATGCTGCCTATCCTTCACCAACTGCAAGACCAAGATGACTGCCCTCTGACATCCTGATGGATATATCACATCCTCCAGCAGGGCAATGGAGATGATCCATGACTTCTACTTGGATCTCATTGATAGCCATGTCCACCTGCCCACATACCAAATTCCGAAGGATGGATATGTCGTTCCCAACATTCTCCCTTCCGAAATCCAACACGCCATTTTTTCAGTAAGGAACTGAACAGCACCTGGCCCAGACAAGTTCAGACCCGAAACCTGAAGAACCTGCAGCCAGTACTCATCAATACACTGACTTGACTCTTCATATGCGACCTGTCTGAATACAAGGTTCCGTCCCAGTGGAAAACCAGCAGGACTGTACTACTGTAACAGAAGAGAGACATCGACAATGTTGGCAACTATCACACGATCTGCTAGTTGTCTATCATATAAAAGCTGTAAACTCAAGTCATCCTGAATAGGATTGGCAGAGCAATAGATGAAGGACAACCATGTGAGCAAGCCAGTTTCCAAAAAGAATTCAGCATGATTGACCGTATCCACACGATAACCAAGCTCAGTGAGGTTTCTCAGGAGTTCAAGATGACACTCTGTCTAACATTTATTGATTTAAAGAAGGCCTTGATTCTCTTGAGATGGAAGCAGTCATTGAAGCCCTAGCCAAACAGGGTGTTCAAACTCAATATAACAGGATCCACCATAAGCTGTATGACAGATTCACGACCAGGATCTCACCATTCTACAAGGAAGTGATCATTGACATCAAGAGAGGGATTTGGCAGGGTAATACCATTTCACCAAACTCTTCAATGCCACCCTCGAGAACATCATGTGATGACTGAAATGGGAAGGAATGGGAGTGAAGATAAACGGTTGCCAACTACACCACCTCCGCTTCGTTGATGACATTATTCTAATAAGATGAAACATCAGCCAAGTGGCACAAACGCTGGCTGACTTCTACCATGAGTGTGGAAAGGTCGGACTACAGCTGAATTTCACGAAGACAATGTTTATGATAAACAGTCTTGTTCCTTATGTTCCATTCACTCTCAATGGAATGAACACAGCTATGTGTACCTAGGTTGAGAAGTCAACATGACGAATAACCTGGCACCTGATTTGCGCAGGAGGAAGAGAGCTGCTTGGAATGCCTTAAAATCTGTCAAAGAAATAGCTACGAGAATAAAGAACCTAGGCACATCTTTTCGAACCCACTGTTCTTCCTGCATTAACATATGCCTCAGAGACCTGAGCCCTACGAAAATACGATGACAATACTATTCTTGTCTCCCAAAGATGAATCGAAAGAGCTATGCTTGGAATATCATGCTTCACTCAAATGAGAGAAAGAATTCAGATATCCGACCTCTGTTGATGGTTAAGAATCAGTAATGCAGTCTTGCTTACCAAGGCGTCAAAAATCAGATGGGCTGGACACATCTGAACTAGAGCCATTACCTACTTGATTTCACGGGACATCAAAAGATTGCATGGCCACCCACCTATGAGATGGTCAGACTTCTTCATCAAGACCCTGAATGATTGGTTTGGGCTCTTCGTGTTCCTAGAACAAGCAGACACATTGTGATATACTAGGACATGACTGGGATGAATGGAGACATTACTGGCGCCCGCTCTAGCAAATCGATGAGTAATGGTATGTCAAGTGATCAAGTAATCAAATGAATGTTCATTTTATGCATTTTATACATTTCATGTTTATTCTTTAATGAATTTCAAATATTCACCTTTGATTCAGTAATTTATACAGGCTGTACATTTTTAAAGATTTTTAATGATGAGTAAATAACTTATTTCTGACATTTGCTATTTGTATTTGTTGTTATCTGCTGTTCCACACATGCTTTATAAGTGTGTTGTTTTGATTATATTTAAACTTAGGTCATGCGCTTAGAATTGTATAATCTAAAAGTTACATCTTTCTTTTATTTAGCTCATTCATTTATGTACAAAGTCAGATGAAGATGTAGCACTGCACTGAAGCACTGTCCTACCATTATTCATAAATTACTTGTTGTTACTGTTTTTGGCATATTGAATACGTCACAGGTAGCTTGCCAGGCTTTACCATGAGGGTGAAATACTCTTGGTAGCTTGCTGAGCTCCCTGAGAGGGGCGGAGGAATCCAACTTGGGTCAGCCATGTGTAAGGCAAATGCCTTACCCACTGTGCTATTGTCCAGCCCAAGGTAGATGTATTGATTTGATACCTATATATTGTAAAATGATTATCACTTTGCATAAGATTTGGTTAATTTTACTATTTTTAATTCAAATAAACATTTTATTGCTTCACATTGTTTTTACTGTTTTCTTTTGAATAATTTAAGCCTTTTAAACATTATGGATGTTGGAGAATGAATCTGGAAGTAGCCACTCAACAAATTTGCTAATGTCATTCCAGTAATCGTTCATTTCATCATCAGGAACATATGTTTTGCATTTGGAGAAATAAAAAATATAAAATTAAAATATTAAGAATATTTATAAAGTATATATTAACATGAAAGGAAGGATTACTAAGGAGAACATGCTAGTTGTGTTTCACAAATAATAACAGACCAGATTTCATGAAGCAGATACCACTTAATCATTTAACTTCCCGTTAGTCGTCGATTTCCTAGAGCGGGCGCCAGTAATGTCTCCATTTGTCCCTGTCGCGTGCTAGTGTAGCCCAATGGCATCTGTTCTCTCTGGGAACATGAAGAGCCTCAAACCGATCGTTCATGATCTTGACGAAGAAGTCTGACCATCTGGTAGATGGGCGTCCACGCGGTCTTTTGACGTCCGTGGAATCCAGTCAGTAACAGCTCTAGTCCAGCGGTTGTCTTTAAATCTCATTACGTGACTAGCCCATCTGATTTTTGACACCTTGGCAAATGAGACAGCGTCCCTGATTCTTCATCATCGACAGATATCAGAACTCTGGATTTTTTCTCTCATTTGAGCGAAACGTGATATTCCAAGCATAGCTCTTTCTATTCTTCTTTGGGAGACCTGAATAGCGTTCTCATCCTGTTTGCATAGGGCCCAGGTCTCTGAGGCATATGTTAATGTAGGAAGAACAGTGGAATCAAAGAAATGTGCCCGGAGCCGAAGGTTCTTCGTCCTCTTAGCTATTTCTTCGATGTTCTTGAATGCGTTCCAAGCCGCTCTCTTCCTCCTGCGCAGCTCGGGTGCCAGGTCATTTGTCATGTTGAGCTCTCGACCTAGGTACACATAGCTGTTGCATTCAGAGATGGTCGTTCCGTTGAGAGCAAATGGGGCATCAGGAACAAGGCTGTTTCTCATAAACATTGTCTTCGTAAGATACAGCTGTAGTCCTACCTTTCCACACTCACGGTCAAAGTCGGCCAGCATTTGTGCCGCTTGGCTGATGTTTGGTGTTATTAAAACAATGTCATCAGCAAAGCAGAGGTGGTGTAATTGCCGACCATCTATCTTCACTCCCATGTTTTCCCATTCTAGTTGTCGCATGATGTTCTCAAGGGTGGCACTGAAGAGTTTCGGTGAAATGGTATCACCCTGCCGAACCCCTCTCTTGACATCAATGATCACTTCTTTGTAGAATGGTGAGATCCTGGTAGTGAATCCACAATACAGCTCACGGAGGATCCTGATGTATTGGGCTTGAATGCCCTGATTGGCTAGGGCTTCAATGAGCGCTTCCTTCTCAACAGAATCAAAGGCCTTCTTTAAATCAACGAACGTTAAACAGAGCGGCATCTTGAACTCCCGAGAAACCTCAAAGAGTTTGGTTATTGTGTGGATATGGTCAATGGTGGTGAATCCTTTGCAGAACCCGGCTTGCTCACATGGTTGTCCTTCATGTAGTGTTCTGCCAATCCTATTTAGGATGACTCGAGTGAACAACTTGTAGATGACAGACAATAGGCAGAGAGGGCGGTAGTTGCTAGAAGCAGATACCAGGTCAGCTAAATGACCATAGAATAGTCACACTGCCTTTGGCATTCTTATTAGAAACCATTATATATTCATTTATGTCATTTTAATATTGAAATAAAAATCATAGTCATATAATTTTAATTGAAAATATGCAATAGTTTAACTATTCTACTTAGTATGCAACAGAGGCACAAACTAATCCTACTCTAAAAGTGTACATAAATCTGTATTTTTTAAAAGTAATGCAATGTTGGGACTGGAGCTATAGCACAGCGGGTAGGGCATTTGCCTTGCATGCGGCCAAGCTGGGTTTGATTCCTAGCATTTCATATGGTCCCCCGAATTCTGCCAGGAGTAATTCCTGTGTGTAATTCCCCTGTGCATAGCTGGGTGTGACCCAAAAAGAAAAAAAAAAGTAATCATTGTAAATGTTATAAGTTTGTATAAATACAAGATCATCACATAAATAAACATATTTAAGTAAAATTGATAAAAATTCTAGAATATTTTTAAATAGGCTAATAAATATGAAAACTCTTTTTTTAAAATATGAAAACTCTTGAGTGAACTTTTCATCTAATGGTTTATAATTTCAGTAGTCCATCAAAAAAGGAAATAAAATGTTAATGGTCCTATTAATTTGTCTTCTCTATTATAATGATTTTGCTAGTATGTTTATTTTATGTTGCAGTTCTTTATTATTGAAGTTGAAACACCTCTATGGATATACTTTCTGGTATGAATGTAAGTTAAGGCTAATAATTTAAGGAATATATATGTGACATAAAAATGTAATGTAGTTAAATAATATATAATGCATATTATTTATTATATATTCATTATATGTACATAATATATAAGTTATATAATATATATTTATTACTGGGGCTGGAGTGATACCACAGTGGTAGGGTGTTTGTCTTGCACACAGCCGACCAGGCTGACCCAGGATCGATTCCTCCGCCCCTGTCTGAGAGCCTTGCAAGCTACCGAGAGTATCTCGCCCACATGGCAAAGCCTGGCAAGCTACCCGTGATGTATTTGATATGCCAAAAACAGTAACAACAAGTCTCACAATGTTACTGGTCCCGCTCGAGCAAATAGATGAGCAACAGGAGGACTGTGACAGTGACAGTGATTTATTACTGAGCTCCAAATTTATCCTAAAAACAAAATAAAATGTGTGTTTTATTTTAGTAAATACATAAATTAAAAATTTTTGTTCAGTAAAATGCAGTATCTAAATAATAACTTATTTTGTCAGAAGAAGAAAATTTCCTAAGTAAATGCAAAACTTTTCCCTTACTAAGTAACTATGAACCTTACTTAACTTCTATATTTAATCCACACTGATTCCATTTTAATATATATTTACAAGTATAATTGTTTTTAATGTTTCACCCCCAGGGTAAATAAAAAATAATGCAATTCCAAGGAGAGAAGATTTGTTCTCCGAGCAAATTAATATACTTATGTAATAAAATTAATAATACATTTTACTTTGAAATACACAAGTGGGCTTATTTCCCAATTTTCTTTCTTAAATAATAAATGTTGTCTTCCATAAATGAATACTATAAATAGAAAACTTTACAGAAAGTCTATAAAGATTTTAATAGTTGCTTTTATTTGATATGTGGATGAAAGTTTGTTCATGGACTATGTATATTCTTGTCTGTTTTTTAGATTACTGGATTATTGTAATCGCTACTTAAAGATTTTCATTACTCAAATTCTTGTTAAAAAATAAACTCAGTTTGATAGATTAAATAAAATTTGGCTTACATCTACTCACAATTTAGGAATGAGAAATTTCCATTGATATATGTACATGTAATTATAAGGCCATTCAATGAAAATATTATGGAAATATATACTGTAATAAATATTTCAAAATACTCATGCATGAGTTACAAGTCATATTTTCATAGTGGCACATAGAATTAATAATGTTCCTATCAGAACTCATTATAATGTTTTCTATTTTGATTTTAGTACCTACCATTCTGTATTTCTAACTATTCTATAACAAACAGAAACTGATTATATTTATCCTAATTTTTCAAAGAACAATCACGGTCGGTATCACGGTCCTCCCGTTGTTCATTGATTTGCTCGAGCGGGCCCAGTAACATCTCCATCATGAGACTTGTTGTTACTGTGTTTGGCATATCGAATACATCACGGGTAGCTTGCCAGGCTCTGCCATGCGGGCAAGATACTTCAGTAGCTTGCTGGGCTCTCCGAGAGTGGCGGAGGGATCGAACTCGGGTTGGCCATTTTGGCCGCTTGTAAGGCAAACGCCCTACCGCTGTGCTATCGCTCCAGCTCCAAAGGACAATACTAACAGAAAAACAACAAAAACCTTTACAATCTTTCTAAAATTATTTACAACAATTCCAAAAGGATTAGATTTCTGTAATTGTATATATTCTCAATGATTGAAGTATACTTGCCTGAAAGATAGTTTCACTATTGATTTAAGTCAGCTATTAGAGATTTAAATTGTGTCAGCATTCTTTTGAGAATAATCATCCACTTTCTTTGCAATGTTTTGACATTAATTTTTATTTAAATGTATTAAATGGAAGTTATAGGTCTAACTGGCCACCTAGGAGATGGTATTATACAATAACGAGACCATTGAATATTACCATTGCCAGCTACATTAGTAAAACTGATAGTACACTTAGCTGACAGTATTTTACTTTCAGTATTTTTTTTGTTTATTGACTTGGTTCAATGGAACTATGAAGGCAATTTCTAGGCATGTTTATATAGAGCATACGAAATTGAGTAAGATAGATACACTATACACTTAAAATATGTGCCACTACAATCTTTCCATAAAATACCTATATGTTTGACATGAAATTAGGTAAAAACAGAGGTGTAAAGAGAACTGAACCAGAAATGTGATTAGAGAGTGATAGGACTGATGCTGATATGGGCAGAAAAGTCTCTAAGTAGAGTAACGCTTCAGCACTAATGTAAGAGAAATAAGACTATGTGAGCACACAGTCAAACACATCACTCAAAAAGAAGAGAGCGGTTTAAACGACAAGAGGTCAAAGTAGGAACGGAGTAGAGAGACCAGAGAAACAAATTCGTTGCCAAAATTATAAGAAAACTTAGAGATGCCAGAGAGTCTTCAGAGATATGGTAAAGAATAAACAATAACCAGTGGGGTGCAGAGGGTTTTGAATAAGGAGTAAAAGCAAATTGAACTTTATCTTCTTTCTGAAATTTAATATGGATTCTTACTTCTAGGTAATACTTCTAGGTAGCAGTGTCCTCCTGTTCATCGATTTTCTCGAGAGAGCAGCACCAGTAACATCTCCATTGTGATACTTGCGGTTACTGTTTTTGGCATATCGAATATATCATGAGTAGCTTGCCAGGCTTTGCTCTGCGGGCAGAATACTCTTGGTAGCTTGCTGGGCTCTCCAAGAGGGGCGGAGGATTTAAACCCAGACTGACTGTGTGCAAGGCAAATGCCCTACCCACTATGCTATCAAAAACAAATTTTAAGGAAAAAGAAAGGAAACTGTATACAGTGGTATTCTGTATTTCTGGAATGGGATTATTAGAAATGGTATTTGCTATCAATGACAAGTAGTACGTGATTTATATTGACCACGTGCCAAGAATTTCATAAAATGCTTAAACATTTTTTTTTCTGAACTGCCTTTCTTCTTCTAGCTTTCTGTATTTCTGGTTGTATTCTAGAATAATACAATTTGTTCTGTGGTTGGTAATCTCAGAATTATTGAAAATATTTTCTTGCATGTCTGTTTGGCAAAAAATGGTGATTTGAAATCTGGGATATACAGGAATAGGAAGAAGCTAATAGTATGTTCCAAATATCAGTCCTTTGTAGAAAAAAAATTAGGTAGGACAAAAAGAAAACTGAGACAATGTATAGAATAATTCAACTGAAGGAATCATAAATTAAAGATGATAGAGAGTTTGCAAGGTTAAAAACTATTTGTGAAATGCATGCAAAGTGATAGAAGGTTGAGTTCTTTTTATTAGTCTTTATAACAGAAGTATCTTTATCATGTTAGTTTCTGGGACTACAGGAGAGTTAAACCAGTCAAAAGTTTGGTACATTTATCTCTCCATAAGAGAAAAAAGTCTTTAAAGAAATTTAATAATTATATGCATATTCCTACAGTATCTATAAGAAAGCCTAGTGAGTAATCTATATTTTATATTTATATTTATTTATATTAATATTTTCTGATATATTTATATCAGAATCATCTTAAAGAAATGACTAAAGTAGTTCTTTTCTGATGTAGCTCTATCTGGGCCTATTTTAATATGACTCTGTCAGTTTTTGAAAATGGCAACACAGTTATAAATAGCATAAACTTAAAATAAAACAGTACATCAGGAGTTATCCAAATAAGCTTTCAATGTCTTATAAAGGAAATACCCCTTACAAAAGACAACTTAAGGAGAAACTGGGAAATTTTTAAAATTTTGATGTAAAATATTTAGTAACAGAAAAACTTCCTATTTATTTATCTTTTGACTTAATTATTGTTCCCATGGGTAGGATTTTAAGCTATTTCAGTATTTAGTGGGAGAACAAATATATGATGAGTTTTTAACAGAAACTCTTTTTAATGTAAAAATAAAAGACCTCACTCTCACGACATATTTAACTATCAGGAACTTAAAGGTAAATGCACTCATGTTGGTGTATAACAATGTGCATGTGAAAATTATAGAATATTAAAATGCAATTTAACTTCAATTAAAATAATGAGAAAAATTCCTCAATTTGGGCCAGAGCAGTAGTCCAGCACATAGGGTGTTTGAGTTGTACATGGCCCATCTGGGTTCGATCTGCTGCTCACCTGGGCTGGATCCCATCCCTGGCACCCCATCTAGTCACCTTAGCACCACCGGATGTAATTCCTGAGAGCAGAGACAAGAATAAGCCCTGAGCACAGCCAGGTGTGACCCAAAGGAAAGAAAGAAAATTAATTCCTACCTACTAATACTAATCATATCAGATACTTAAGTTTAAACATATCTGTTTTGAAAGGAGAGATTAAGGCCATAGCAGTTAGTATTATAAATAGTGTTACACTGAAGATTCTTGCCCATGTCTATTTTGCATAATGAGAGATAATTTACTCTAATTTATGTCTCAAGTAGAACATCTAGGACATAGATATATACAACTTTAATGTTAGTGATGCTAAAAAATTGCTACACAAAGTGGTTATGACTATTTATGAATATACTATTTATGAATATGTTATTTATTTTTTGGTTTGGGAGCTACACTCAGCTGTGCTCTGGGCTTACTCCTGGTTCTGAGCTCAGGGACAACTCCTAACCATATGGGATGTCAGTTATTGAACCTGGGTGCAACGTTCAAGGCAAATACTTTCTCTTCTATACTATTTCTCCAGCCCCAAAATATATTATTTCTATTTTCCCTTTTCTTCCGTACTTGAAAATGTCAGGATTTAACTTCATATGACATTTATAATTATTCTACATATAATGTATTCTCTTTAATATGTCTATATTCAATAATATTTAAGACTTTAATATATAACTACTATTTTATCTTATTTGTAGTACTATATATGTATCTTTGGAAGAGAAATACATCTTAATTTTGAAAACTGTAAAAATGGAAGATGTGATGAAGTACAATTCCCATTAGTATGCATGCTCTCCTCTTACCCATTGCTTTCTGGATTCCTAAAACATAAATCAAAGTAACATTTGAAGTCATATAGTTCTCAAGAAAGCAATTTAAATTTTGTACTTTATGATTATTCCTTTTTGAGGGCAATTTATAATTTTCAGTTTCAAAATGAATTTTCTAGTGAAAAAAAGATATTGGAATGACAATGCATATCTAGTGAGTTATAGTTAAAATTATGCTGCCATTAGTGTAATATAAGTGTTTAGTAGAAGATAAATTATTTTCTTAATCAGTGATAAAAAAATAACTTACTTATGCTGAATCTATTACTAAAGGATAGGTAGGGTAAGAAGTCTATTTCTGCCTTTCTGAGTTGCAGTTCATTTCAAATATAGGATTTAGCAAAATAATTTATCAATTTGCAGGCAGTTATAATTTTTATAATATCAACTCCTAAACCAATTTGAAAAGTCCAAATTTAAAACACTCTTTATATTTTGAAAAGTTTTGCTAACTTACTTGTATTGATACAGATAACTAGGTAATGTAAAATTATGAATAAAATATTCATTTTTAGGTTCAGAAAGATAAAGTGGTTGAACCCTTCCAGTTCTGAGTGTGATCCCTACCAGAACCAGAGGCATTTTCCTTGGTGGTATCCAAGCAGTGCTATGTTCAAACATTTGTAGGTTAGACCCTGATTAAAAAGGTATTAGGCATACTTTCATATTAATTTTCAGCACTTTTGAATAAAAATATACACAATAAATCCTAAAAATAACTGAAAACTGTTATTGGAAAATTTCACATGATAAATTTGTTTTTAAAATCAAATAGTTTGTGCTTTGTGGGGTTAGTCTTGAGTCACAACTAGCGATGCTTAGAAATTACTCCTGACTCTGTGCTCAGGCAGAAATCCTGCTAGTGGTGATAGAAAGGATCATGTGAGTGATCCAACTAGGGTCAGTCTCATGCAAGGAATATGTCTTAATGTATTCATTCTTCAACTACAGCTTCCAAGGTATAAATATATATTTATCATATTTATATATATATTTGTGTATATATTAACAAATTATTTAATACAAGTTTACTAAAGTCATCAGTGGCATTCTTGGAGTAACAGTAAAGTGAAATATTTAATTATTTTATTTATTGAATGATTTTGCTTTTATGCCATACTCACCAATGCTCGGGGCTTATTCCTGACTCTGTACTCATTGATCACTTCTGGCGGGGTTGTGGGAATCATAGGAATCATATATGGTGTAGGAGATGAAAATTGACTCAAGCAGATGTGGTGCACACAACATACCTCCTGTACTACCTTTCTAGTCACAACATTTCAAATTTTAGAATATGATAGTCATTTCTAGCCCCTGTCATGTTTATTTTTATCTGATACTTATTGTACTACATACAGACATATATACTTCCATACACCAAGATGCATAAAGCAGAAAATACATGGAGTTAACTCATGGGAAGGGGGGCGTTCCGGTCCGTCCTTCACGCCCTACCGAGGTCACCAGTCGCCCCCCACGAGCGGCTCTCCAGCACAGCCACGGCCCCAGAAGCACAAGGACTTAATGCAGAACCCAGCAGCTTGGAGCAGAAAAGTGAACGGACTATGCGTTGATCCAGGCCATCAAGTCTGCCGGAGGGGAAAGGGTGTTACCCCATTCGCCCTCTCTTCTCTGGAAAGAAGGATGGCAGCCGCATGGGAGCCTTGTGGACAGCAGGTATGAGCCGGGGGTGTGGGGGCGACTAAAACCTCATGGGAAGGGGGGCATTCCGGTCCGTCCTTCACGCCCTACCGAGGTCACCAGTTGCCCCCCACGAGCGGCTCTCCAGCACAGCCACAGCCCCAGAAGCACAAGGACTTAATGCAGAACCCAGCAGCTTGGAGCAGAAAAGTGAAAGGACTATGCGTTAATCCAGGCCATCATGTCTGCCCGGAGGGGAAAGGGTGTTGCTCCCTTCTGCCGTCCTCCCTCTGGAAAGAAAGATGGCGGCCACATGGGAGCCTTGTGGACAGCAGGTATGAGC
Source organism: Sorex fumeus (assembly GCF_029834395.1). Classification (NCBI taxonomy): domain Eukaryota; kingdom Metazoa; phylum Chordata; class Mammalia; order Eulipotyphla; family Soricidae; genus Sorex; species Sorex fumeus. The sequence goes on from NW_026606065.1 coordinate 39,959,318, forward strand.
CGGGGGTGTGGGGGCGACTAAATCCTCATGGGAAGGGGGGCATTCCGGTCCGTCCTTCACGCCCTACCGAGGTCACCAGTTGCCCCCCACGAGCGGCTCTCCAGCACAGCCACGGCCCCAGAAGCACAAGGACTTAATGCAGAACCCAGCAGCTTGGAGCAGAAAAGTGAACGGACTATGCGTTGATCCAGGCCATCAAGTCTGCCGGAGGGGAAAGGGTGTTACCCCATTCGCCCTCTCTTCTCTGGAAAGAAGGATGGCAGCCGCATGGGAGCCTTGTGGACAGCAGGTATGAGCCGGGGGTGTGGGGGCGACTAAAACCTCATGGGAAGGGGGGCATTCCGGTCCGTCCTTCACGCCCTACCGAGGTCACCAGTTGCCCTCCACGAGCGGCTCTCCAGCACAGCCACAGCCCCAGAAGCACAAGGACTTAATGCAGAACCCAGCAGCTTGGAGCAGAAAAGTGAAAGGACTATGCGTTAATCCAGGCCATCATGTCTGCCCGGAGGGGAAAGGGTGTTGCTCCCTTCTGCCCTCCTCCCTCTGGAAAGAAAGATGGCGGCCACATGGGAGCCTTGTGGACAGCAGGTATGAGCCGGGGGTGTGGGGGCGACTAAAACCTCATGGGAAGGGGGGCATTCCGGTCCGTCCTTCACGCCCTACCGAGGTCACCAGTCGCCCCCCACGAGCGGCTCTCCAGCACAGCCACGGCCCCAGAAGCACAAGGACTTAATGCAGAACCCAGCAGCTTGGAGCAGAAAAGTGAACGGACTATGCGTTGATCCAGGCCATCAAGTCTGCCGGAGGGGAAAGGGTGTTACCCCATTCGCCCTCTCTTCTCTGGAAAGAAGGATGGCAGCCGCATGGGAGCCTTGTGGACAGCAGGTATGAGCCGGGGGTGTGGGGGCGACTAAAACCTCATGGGAAGGGGGGCGTTCCGGTCCGTCCTTCACGCCCTACCGAGGTCACCAGTTGCCCCCCACGAGCGGCTCTCCAGCACAGCCACAGCCCCAGAAGCACAAGGACTTAATGCAGAACCCAGCAGCTTGGAGCAGAAAAGTGAAAGGGCTATGCGTTAATCCAGGCAATCATTTCTGCCCAGAGGGAAAGGGTGTTGCTCCCTTCCGCCCTCCTCCCTCTGGAAAGAAAGATGGCGGCCACATGGGAGCCTTGTGGACAGCAGGTATGAGCCGGGGGAGTGGGGGCGACTAAAACCTCATGGGTCGGGGGGCGTTTCGGTCCATCCTTCACGCCCTACCGAGGTCACCAGTCGCCCCCCGCGAGCGACTCTCCAGCACGGCCACGACTCCAGAACACAGAAACCAATTTCTTAACTATCTGACTTTCAGTAGAAATACTTCCAGGGTCAATAGGTAAAATAGCAGAAATCCAAAACCAACATTTAATTCTTGAACCCAGCTGTAGAAAGCAAATCACTTCACAATGCTTTTTCAGCATGTCTGATTTGGGGAGGGGGGTAAACTCTAAATAATAGTGGTGAATCTTTTATTGAAACAATGAATCTAATCAAAGCAGATAGAGTGTTAACTAGAATTCATCTGCCTCACAGGGACGGGGAGGGGTGGGGGGTGGGGTTTTATTGGGGTTCTTCATGGCAAAAAATAAGTATTGGTAAAGGGAAATGTGTTTGATATTTGCATGACTGAGACATAAACCTGAAAGCTTTGTAACCTTTCCCACAGTGATTCAATAAATAAATAAGTAAAAAAAAAATACATGGAGTTAAATATACAGCTAGTTGTGGGGCTGGAGCAATAGCACAGCGGGTAGGGCATTTGCCTTGCACACGGCAGACCTAGGTTCGATTCCCAGCATGCCATATGGTACGCCGAGCACCGCCAGGAGAGATTCCTGAGTGCATGAACCAGGAGTAACTCCTGTGCATCGCTGGGTGTGACCCAAAAAAGCAAAAAAAAAATTATATATATATATACATATATATATATACACACACACAGCTAGTTTATCCTCTTTCTAAATTCTAACACATTCTAATTTTTCCCATATCAAAGTGCAAGCCTTCTGTTTTTAAATGCTATGAATAATTGTTCACCATTGTTTATGCTTTCTTATTAACAAAAAGATTTAAAGACGACCGCTGGACTAGAGCTGTTACCGACTGGATTCCACGGGATGTCAAAAGACCGCGTGGCCGCCCACCTAACAGATGCTCAGACTTCTTCCTCAAGATCATGAACGATCGGTTTGAGGCCCTTCATGTTTCCAGAGCAAACAGATGCCATTGGGCTACACTAGCACGCGACAGGGACAAATGGAGACGTTACTGGCGCCCGCTCGAGCAAATCGATGACTAACGGGAAGTTAAGTGATAAGTGATTAACAAAAAGAAAAGGTCAAAAAATTTTACTTAGAAGTCACAGTTTATAGTATTTTTTTTATTGTTCTTTAGGTATACAATGTTACTGCACCATATCAGACACCAAAATGCCAATATCCTTGCACCACTCTTTCTAGATTCTTTTTTATTCAGCATCTCTACACAGACACATCAAACACACACACACACACACACACACACACACAACACAGGCAGATCCACTTACATTGGAGAGTCTCGGGATACTTTTCCCATTGGTTATTGTCTATTTCAAATGAACTGTTTCTGTTAAATTGCATCCAAATAGTTGAAAAACACAAGATTTCACCTTATAGCTGAGCAGTAGCCCACTGTGTATACATACCCTTATTTTTTTTATCTGTTCCTCATTTGGTGATTCCTAGGTTGTTTCCAAATGTTGACAATGAATTTGGCATAGATCTTGGCAATGGCATAGGTAAGTACTGACCTATTTTTATTATCTGCTAAAGAATTATATTTTTCATCTTTTGCCAAACCCTGCTGCTTATTGAAACATTCATCATTTCTCATTATTTTAAAGAAGTTTCTATGGAAACCTTCATTACCCTTGTCTTATTTCACTATCCATTTCTATGAAGGAATCTTTCATATCTCTCTCGCCTTACATAATAAAGGGACTTGTATGCTTAAATCACTGAGACAAGATTCCAGTATCATTCAAGGTCAAATCTTTTAGAAAGTCCTTTTCTCTGGTTAATTTTATGTAGAAGACTCCTACAGTTATACAAGGAGTAGAGACTTCAAACAGTTAATAGATCTCTTGTTTCCTAGTTTCCATGCATTTGAATAAATAATTTGAAGTAGGAATTTAGATCATATTGTGTTGGATATCAACCCTAAGTGCTTAAGGCTTCACAGGTGAATTGCCCCTTTCCTCCTCCCAGAGAAGCTTATTGTGCCCTTATTAACATCCCTGATTTGGTTAAAGTCTATTTTCAACCTTTCCTTTGTGTTAGATATTAACCCTAAATTCTTTAGCCTTTATCAGTGAATTGCCCTCTGTCTTCTTCCCAGAGTCCTAAAGTGCTTTTGCTATCATCCCTAATTTGGTTAAATTTTAGCCTTAACCTTTCCCTTGTATTTTACCTCTCATTGTCACAGTTCCCCAAGTCAGTCTTGATTATTTATAATCCAAAACTTTCTGGTAATTCTGAACTTTGTATTCATACTGGTTTGTATTTGAGGTGCTGTATATTTGTACCTGCTTTTCTATGTCCCCTATAGCCTTTTTATATTTTACTTTAGAGCAATGTTCTTTGGTTAAACATGGAAAGAACATTAATGCTATGCTCCTAATATTTGGGAGTTGATTGACTCTGAAATATACCTGCTCCTGGGCATAGCTACTAGGTCATAATTGACTTCAGGCTTCAGTTGTTGTAGTTCCTAATATCCCAAAAGAGAGGCCTAGCCGTGGGACTAGGATAGACATGGGACGAGTAGCAAAGCCACCTGGCATCGAAATGGGAGATTCTAGAAAGCATAAATGCATGGTCTTGATGCAAAGTGTTACAACCTAAGAGACAGGAACACCATGAGGAAGGACAAGCTGACCTAGCCTGAGGACTTAGTCTGGGATTTACAGTAAAAGCCTTGCTTGCTCTCAAAGCCCAGAGAACTAAGTGTTAAAATTAAAAGCCTTACCTGATCTCAGCCCAGACAACTAAGAGCTCGGGTCTTTGTTTCTTACTGTGTTTATCCAAACAACTGCAAGTATTGATAACTTATAAAACTAGAGGTAAAAGTAAAAGCAATGTAGATGTCCCTGAGAGAAAGAGTGTATTCTTGAGTTGACCGCCCCAAGAGAGTTTTCTCTGCTAATTGTTAATCTATGTAAATGATCAATGATGCCTAAGTTCTTACCTCAACTCCCCTTTATATTTTCTATAAGTACACTAGCAACTCTGCATTAGACATGTCATATTCACCATCAGGCTGTGGTCCCCGTCTCCCCATCTCTTTGTCTCTCTGTTGGCGAGCCCTGGGGAGGCAGAGAAGTGGCTCTTGGCCACCAAATGCACAAGCATGTTGCAGCAGCAACCCCCGCAATTTACTTTGTGAACTCACAATATGGTAGCTTTCTTTTTCGATTTTCTTTTGAAACCAATTTACTACTTTTCTTAACACAGTCGTATTTTACATCCTTATTAACAGTGTGCATTAGATTCGATTATTTTACATTCTCACTTGTGTAATCACCAGATGACTAGGGAACCCACTTCTCTCTTGCCACCTGCGTTCAGTGGTCTTGGGCCACTTCCCCACCCAGGATGGTCAGTGCTATGGGTGGATGAAGGAGGAAACTAGAGCCATTCTGGTTGGTGATCAGTTGTCATTTATTCCATTCTTTCTACATGCCTGTTCCGGTCTCAATAAACTCCTCATTCTAGTCTCACACTGCCTCTAATTCCTGTTTCCTCTTGTCTACTATACGAGTCTCTCAGCCCTCCAACTCACTGACTTGGTTTCTCTCTTGTCTCTCACCAACTCCTCTGCACTGGGACCACCACACAGTCAGGTAGGGCAGCACATCAACAAATCAAGAGGGTTAATAGACCTAGGGACAAAGGGGATCCTCTGTTCCCTTAAATAACATCACTGAGACCAGCACTCATCGAAAAGAAGAAGAACACAAGTGCTACAGTGGATGCAGACAGAGAAAAGGACTCACATTCATTGCTGGTGGGAATGCTGACTGGTTCAGGCATTTTAGAAAACAATATGGACATTCCTTAAGTACAATGGAAACTAAGCTTCCATATAATGCAGCAATAACACTTCTAGGAATATACTCCTGGGGCACAGAAAAAAAACCTGCGGAAGAAACTTCTACACTTCTATATTCATTGCAACACGATTTACAATAGCCAGAATCTGGAAACAACCCGAGTGTCCAAGAACAGATGACTGTGTAAACAAATTATAATACATCTACACAATGGAATGTTACACAGCCACCAGGAAAAATGAATTCATAAAATTTGCTTGTAAATGGATGGACATGGAGAGTATCTTGCTGAGTGATGTGAGTCAGAAGGAGATGAACAGACATAGAATGATGCACTCATTTGTGAAACATTAAAAAAACACAGTATGAAACTAATCCCAAGGACAGTGGAAACAAAGGCTAGAAGGATTGGCCCATGTTTGGAAGTTATCATTTTCATAAGAATTTTTAATAAAGGACATGATAATGAAAAAAGAGGTTGTGACTAAGCAGAATAAGAAATAATGTTTCTCAAAAAATTACAAAATAGTCTTCATTGTCCTAAACTGTAAATTCTACGGTGCGACATGGTAATGAACAATCCTACAGAGGTTTTGAGCTTTCTGCTGATACTGTGCTCAGAAGTCACTCCTGAAAATGCATGGGGAAACACATGTAGTACTGGTGAATGAACCTGAGTTGTTCATATGCAAGGCAGGGGCCTTGTCCAGTGCTATCTCTCCAACTCTGAACTGTTACTGTGAATTGCAAGAATTGTAGATATTTAATTTAAATAATTAAGTGACATAAATATTTTATTCAGAGCTAGTGAATGAATAAAAAATAAGAAAATTAGTTATATCCTGTTTATAGAGAACATTAACCATGAACATGAACATTAACCATTTTAGTTGCAATGTAAAGGTAAAATTAATGATGTAATAATTAATTACAATGGACTCAACTGTCCTCAACGGGGCCCCTTGGAGGAGGGTGGGTTGAATTTCCCTCCCCACCCCGAGCAGAGCCCTGGAAGCTGAAGACCTCCGGTTCCAGCCACAGCCATGCTTAAGACCACTCTCCACACGTTCAGACGAGCCTCACGCATGAAGGAACTGGCAGAGGAACCCAGGTGTGAGGGACCCGTCGCATAGACCTCCAAGCCTGCTCAGATTGGGACTGGGGCCTCCTCTACCCAGATCCCTCATTTTCCAGTATGTAGGTGTTACACCCACCAACTGCCCCCGGTGCCATGTAATCCCATCAACGGCCAAGACCCAGAGACTATAAAACCCTGCTACGGGAAGCGACATCTTATTATCTAGTTCTTACTCTGGACAAACTGGCAGGCTACCAAAAGTATACTGCCCACCCAGCAGAGTCTGGCAAACTCCCTGTGGCGTATTCAATATGCCAAAAAAACAGTAACAATGATGGGTCTCATTCTCCTGACCCTGAAAGAGCCTTGAATGCGGCACTTTTTTAAATCTCAGGACTAGGATGAAGGAGATGTTACTGGGGCCTGCTCAAGGCAATCAATGAGCAACAGGATGACAGTGACAGTGACAATGCACTCAACTTACTTGATTGCTATTCAGTATTCAAGAAATATTAGTATATGATACAGTTTTGGAATATAGCTCCAAATATTTTAGGTTTTACATTGGTTAGCCCTTTCCCCCTTGCCACGAGGAACTCAGGTTTATTACAGTGCTCCTGAGGCACTTCTATTCCATTATGCTTATCTGTAAACTCTTCCCTATGCTCTCCTCCCCAACCAGTTAATCAGTTTCCCCCCTAATCAGACTCTGTTAACTTGTAAGGTTAGAGTCCTCATAAATCTATGATTTTATATGTATAAGTGAAATATTGCCTTTCTCCTCTCCTTATGCCTTATGAACAGTTTACTTTAAAGCAATGCCCTTTTTGTATAGATACAGGAAGACCGTTAACATTATGCTTTGTAACCTAGGATTTAATTGGCTTTGAATATTATTCACTTGCAGGCATCTGCTTTCTCGACTTACGCCTCAGTTGCCCTTAGTTCCTAACACCCCAAAAGCAGAGTCCCGATGGGGGACTGAATGGACCTAGGACAAGCAGTGAGCTACCCTGGCATCAAAATGGACCAGGACAAAGTGCAATGATTCTTAACTATAAGTTAAGAGTTTGATCATAGACAAATACTGTCATGATCCAAAAGTGAAGACGAGAGTAGGACCCTGCTAGGGGTAGGAAAGACTATCTGGCCTGAGCACTGTAGTCTGAGATCGAGATGGCCCTAGGAGGGCAATTCTGTAAGTTTAAGATACATCTTACTGTATCCATACAAAATGATTTATATCATATATCCTTATATGTTTGTTGGACAAGGAGAGGAGAAACACCCATGGGAATCCGCTCTAGGGTGGATTGATCTGATAATGAGGATCTGTCCTAGGAGCGGATGTCCCCGAGGGTAAGAATTCTACCGCTATTGATTATGACCACACCTATGTGTAATTGTTATCTCAACCCCTCATGCTTTAGGATTTAACTAGACTGTAAGAGTGGGCTAGGAGATCAGGATCAGAATCCAGACTCCAGAGAAGGAGGATGAAGGGGAATTAGAAGAATGAAGTAGAATGGGGGAGGAAGAAGCAGGAGGAGAATCAGAGGAGAATGGAGATGGGAATGGAATAAACTGCAACTAAAACCAACCAGCCTGGCCTTCGTTTCCTTCCTTCGCCTGTCCATTGTCATCGACCTCCCCGGGGTGGGGGAAGCAGGGTGAGACTACCGAACGCGGGCTGCAGGAGAGACAGAGTCACTGCCACTGCTGCTGTTCTTTTTTGAGTTTACACAATTTAGTGTGATTTTATAGTTTAATATATGTGATTTTATTATCTTTATAATGATACAACACTAGAAATTTAAAAATATCACAAAAATAACACTGAATGCAAATTGAAAATCAATTTTAGGATTATTATTGTTCTTACAATTGCATGGGTTAGTTCATTCATACTTAATATTTTTAACATATGTGTAATAGTGATTTTATGCTAATTTGTACATTTAAATTTTTATTTTCATTTTTTGATAAGCATGTTTCTTTTCTTGCAATTTACAATTTATATTCTAGCCATTTATCAGTCAGCTTTCTAATATTTTGTCATTTATAAATATAAAATTTTAAAACTTTAATGCCTTTGGTGGGCATTTGATTTTGTTCAGTTGCTGTCCTCATTTCTTCAATATATGATTATATATAGTATATCTGTAGCACTGTAGCACTGTCTTCCTATTGTTCATTGATTTGTTCGAGCGGGTACCAGTAACATCTCCATTGTGAGACTTGATGTTACTGTTTTTGGCATATCGAATACACCACGGGGAGCTTGCCAGACTATATAATATGAAATGCACCGTTTTATCTTTTATTGGCTGTCAGTAAATTAAGAGCTATCTAGCATCAGATTAGCAGCTCTATGCATTCTACCATTAACACCGATTTTCAAAATCATTTAAAAAATAAGGAAATTGTATGCTTATGTGCCTAAAATTGAGTTCAGCAGTTCATATTTATTTTCTTGTAATCACATTTTATACTTATGTTTTATAAATCATATAAGTATATACACATGTTTATTGATGCATGCATATATTAATACTTTATATTAAATTAAAAATTTAATTTAATGAACAATATGGTGGGAAAGAGAGGAGTTATTGAGAGAGATAGAGGAAAAGCTATATACTCACAAGAATACTACTGATTATTCATACATTTTGTGTGTCTGAAAACCCACTGTAAAAGCCTATGTAAATCATGGTATTTAAATAAAATTTTTATCTTTACTTTTTCTGTATCTGGAAAAATTGTTACCTTACTTTATTGATTACCACTTGGCCTATAGCCATTTTAAATTTTATTTTTCCATATTTCGAGTTTTCTTAAAAGTTTCTTATTTTGTTTAATTTCAAAGAGTCATTTACAAATGTGTGCATTTTTTCTATTTTGTGAAATTTACTGAATATAATTTCAGTAATTTCTTCTAATTTTTGGATTAAAAATATTCACTTCATCAATATTCTGGGTAGTTTTAATTTTCATGAGTGTAAAATACATTTATTACTATCTTTTGTTGTTGTTGATTTGGGTCCATACCTGTCTCTGTTCAGAACTTATTCCTATTTCACTGCTCTTAAATCACTCCTGGCTGAGCTCAGAGGATTATATGAGGTATATAGTGCCAGGGACCAAATCTAGGTTGTCCACATGCAAGTCAATCACATTACCTGCTATACTATCTTTATTTCCCCTCATTATTATCTTTCTGGATGTTATTGTGCTGTTGGTTTTACATTCATTCAATCTTAAATGGATGACTATATTGATTTTTTTAAATTGGCTTACTCGATTAAATGATATATAAAAAAATGTACTTTTTAATTGTGTAGGCTAGGTAGCTTCTCTAAATCATATGAGAAGCATATCAGTGGACAAGAGTTCTTAGAAGCTGAATTGTAGAGCTCTCTGCTCATCACTTTATAGTTTTCTTCTGTGGATTACCTGTAATAAATATTATACAAATTAATTTTATTCAATTCTATCTGCAATTCAACAATTCAAAATTTACACTTTCTTGATTACTAGTTACATGATTTTCTGTTTAACAACTGTATTAATAATTTATTCACTTTTGCATGCTAAAACTGATATTAATTCCTCAGAAACTAGGAATACAAATGGGTTATTACTGACTGATGAAAATATTCAACATATACTCTATATAAAAACTAATTTATACTTGATACAACCTACAACTTCTTCAAGCAAACATAATTTTTGACAGTTTGGGATAATCATTTATTGAAATAGATATATTTAAAATCATAAAAGTTACCTATTCATTTAAAAAGTACTTAATTCACTAGTAAACCCAAAATGTTCACTTGCAGAATAATGATTTTTCATTTTAAAACAACTGAATAAGTAGTACGGTGCTTAGAAAATAATAATGCAACCAATATTATATGTGATTGACTGGAACTAAGGGTACAGGTGTATGTAATTAAATTTATAAAAATTAATGCTTAAGTCATTTGAAATATTTTTAAAATTTATACAATATATGAATATTATTTGAAGTATTATGTATAACAGTAGTACGGTCCTGCTGGTTTTCCATTGGGATGGAACCTTGCATTCAGACAGGTAACAAGTGAAGAGCCGAGCCAGTGTATTGATGAGTACTGATGGCAGGTTCTGCAGGTGTTCAGGTCTGACTTTGTCTGGGCCGAGTGCTGTTTGTTTCTTTACTGACGAAATGGCGTGTCGGATTTCGGAAGGGAGAACTTTGGGAACAACAGATCCATCCTGTGGAATTTGATATGTCGGCAATTTGGTATGCCCCAATGGAAAACCAGCAGGACCGTACTACTGTTCAAGAAGGGAGACATCCATGACATTGGCAACTATCGCCCAATCTGCCTATTGTCTGTCATGTACAAGTTGTTCACTCGAGTCATCCTAAATAGGATTGGCAGAACACTACATGAAGGAAAACCATGTGAGAAAGCCGGGTTCTGCAAAGGATTCAGCACCATCGACCATATCCACACGATAACCAAGCTCATTGAGGTTTCTCGGGAGTTCAAGATGCTGCTCTGTTTAAAGTTCATTGATTTAAAGAAGGCCTTTGATTCTGTTGAGACGGAAGCGGTCATTGAAGCCCTAGCCAATCAGGGCATTCAAGCCCAATACATCAAGATCCTCCGTGAGCTGTAATGCGGATTCACTACCAGGATCTCACCATTCTACAAAGAAGTGATCGTTGATGTCAAGAGAGGGGTTCGGCAGGGTGATACCATTTCACCGAAACTCTTCAGTGCCACCCTCGAGAACATCATGCGATGACCAGAATGGGAAGGAATGGGAGTGAAGATAGATGGTCGGCAATTACACCACCTCTGCTTTGCTGATGACATTGTTTTAATAAAACCAAACATTAGCCAAGCAGCACAAATGCTGGCCGACTTTGACCGTGAGTGTGGAAATGTAGGACTACAGCTGAATCTTACGAAGACAATGTTCATGAGAAACAGCCTCGTTCCTGATGCCCCATTCGCTCACAAGAGAACGACCATCTCCGAATGCAACAGCTATGTGTACCTAGGTCGAGAAGTCAACATGACAAATGACCTGGCACCCGAGCTGCGCAGGAGGAAGAGAGCGGCTTGGAATGCCTTCAAGAACGTCGAAGAAATAGCTAAGAGGACGAAGAACCTCTGGCTCCGGGCACATCTCTTTGATTCCACTGTTCTTCCTGCATTAACATATGCCTCAGAGACCTGGGCCCTACGCAAACAGGATGAGAACGCTATTCAGGTCTCCCAAAGAAGAATAGAAAGAGCTATGCTTGGAATATCATGTTTCAGTCAAATGAGAGAAAGAATCCGGAGTTCCGACATCCATCGACGATCAAGAATCAGGGACGCTGTCTCATTTGCCAAGGTGTCCAAAATCAGATGGGCTGGTCGCGTAATGAGATTTAAAGACGACCGCTGGACTAGAGCTGTTACTGACTGGATTCCACGGGATGTCAAAAGACCACGTGGCCGCCCACCTAACAGATGGTCAGACTTCTTCGTGAAGATCATGAATGATTGGTTTGAGGCTCTTCATGTTCCCAGAGCGAACAGATGCCATTGGGCTACACTAGCACTCGACAGGGACAAATGGAGACGTTACTGGCGCCCGCTCGAGCAAATCGACTACTAACGGGAAGTTAAGTGATTAAGTGATTATGTATAAAGCATATGATTTATATATGGAAATGTTAGAAATAAAATATAAATAAGAATAATTGCCGATAAATTTTGAAGGTATTAATAATTTTGGGAAAATTATTGAGTTATTCAATATGAAATTGAGTTAATTTCAATATGAAATTAAGTTGTTTGTAATTGATTTCTGAAGAAAATAATATATCACATATTAAAATGTACTAATTTGATAAAATTTTCTCATTAAATGTCATTACTATTATTCTTATAACTAAACTGTCTTTATATCCATCTCTAGCAAAAATCTCAAGGTATATAAACACTTTCATGGATTACAAAAAAAAAATCAAAGTTAAGAAAATAGCCGTGTGCCAGGCCTATGAAAAATCACTCCAAATTTAGGCAGTCAGAACAAAAATCAGGTCACTGAAGTGCTATTTGGCAATTTAGAGCACTCGTGTGGGACCTGTATATCCTACAATACTTAATGCAGCATTCCAAATTGCCTGACTTTCATCCAACTCAAGCACTAAATCAGAAGATTGGCTACATTTCTATTTGTGAGTTTCTTCCAAAAATATTTTCAGTATTATGTCTCATTGCACATTCTCAGATGATACCAACTTCTTTTACAAAAGAAAGAAAATAACTATGTATGTAGATCCTGTTACAGGAAAAATAATAAACAGAATTCACTTGTATTCCAGTTCTAAAAACAATAATTTCTAACTATCATAGTAAGTGCTGTGCATGCACCTTATTGTATTAACATAAAGCATATAAATTAAATTAATTAAATATTATTTTAATAGCTAAAATAGTATAACTGAGATCAAAATACTTTATACTAACATGCTGTACCCAGAATTTATAGTTCCAATCAGTATTCTTGTTAATATAGCTCTAAATCCTGTATTATATAACCAAAAAAATGTGGAGTTACGTTTGTTACATGTATCAAAGTTTATTCTAAATGCACTTTGTATTTGATCACAGCAGAAAGTTGTTCATTCTAAACTTATGAACATTTCGTAGAAGAATAGTAATCTATAAAGTTTTATATCTATATGTGTGTGTTTGTGTGCGTGTGTATTACTTCTTTTCAGGATTTTTTAGTATTAATTTCTTTTCTAAACAATCCATTATGTATCAGAATTAGTCAACAGATAATGGACAAAGATTTATTTGAAAATTATGTTTGCAAGGCTGGAGTACTATAAGTACATGAGCACGGTGTTTGCATTGCACACAACCAACCGGCATTCAATCACTGGCATCCCATACTGTCCACCAAGCACTACCAGGAGTAATTCTTGAGTGCAGCGCCAATGTAACCCCTGAGCATAGCTGGATGTGACTCAAAAAGTAAAACAAACACATGTACACATGTAGTAGTACCATTTGATAACTGTGTATTTTCTTGAAAATACATATATATATATATGTTTAAACAAGTTTAGATTTTTAAATATATGCCATGATAAGTTCCTTCTATCAACAGGACATTTAATATTTTCTATTAGAAAATTATTTAGTTTTAAATTTTATCTTAGCCACCGTAAGTTACAATTTTGAAGTACTCTCAATGGTCATGTTTAACATTACATACATACATACTTACATACATACATACAACACTCCAACACCAAATGTGAATAGATCTACTAGAGCTACTGTGAACAATGCTTGGGCCCTCCAAGTCTGTTCCCAGTGATATTTAGGAGACGATATCGTGCCAGAGATGGAATAGGAGTTAGCACATGTGAGACATAAGTTAAAACCCTAGGGTAAACCATACTTACCAAGATATACTGAGAGCCCCAGAGCCTGGAATTTCTGGTAAGAGAAAAAATGAGAAAAGAAACTATATGAAAGAAGAATCAACACTCAAGAGTAATAAGATAAATAGCTCAATTTCAAATAATTTAAGTAATTTGACAAGGCATAACAAAGAAGAAAAGCAAATTGGAAAAAAAATCACATGAAGGGTATTTTACATCATCATCCATAAGAGAAATTTATTTAATTCAAGAAACTTTCAGTAGTGGTGTAGAGGATGCTTCATGATAAAAAAAAAACATACAAACCTGAAATAGCATGCAATTATACAGTTATTTTGTAGAGTATTTTAGCAATTTCTTGTAACATTAACTGAATTATTACTAGGAAGAATAGCAATCTCAAGCATAGGAACTTGGTCAAGAAAATGGAAAGCTTATTTTATATGTTGACTATATCCAATAATATGCACAGTTATTTCCATAATAATTATATTCACACAGCAATTTCTTTGTTCATATAAAAATTTAAAAAGGTAAATTTTAGTTGATAATCAACTAAATTACATATAATGGAAAAGTACTTAGCAAATGAAATTAAATACAAACTAATAGACACAACAAAATGAGGAAAATTATATTTAAACAAAATTTAAATATAATGTCATAGTTAACATGTAAAATAGTTATGTTATTTTAAAAGGATGAAAGATAAGATTGCATACCATATGGTTTAGTATATATTTAATTTTAAATAAACATATATACATATATAATTATAAAGACCAAATCAGGTTTTCAATTTTTGGCAGCTTTTAGCTCCATTGAATTGGAATTTTATCCTCAAGAGGTCAAAACTAGCTTTCTAATAATATTATTATTTTCTGCTTTTACATCTGCTCTACTAGAAATAAAACTATCAGTGACTAAAATGTCTATTAATTTAATTTATATACAGTAAATGACTTCAGTAATATCCTGTCATTGGATGTTTTTGATAGATAATTATGAGTGAAATTAATAATTAAATAATAATTTCTCTGACGATGCCTCTCATAAGCATGCAAAAGTGAAATATTTAATTATTAGTTTTTGAATAAATATTTCTTTAGAATCATTATGAAAAAATGGTGAGTGAACATACCTCTGTTGCTGTACAAACTTTACTAATGTTGAGAATAGGGACACAGAAAGATTGTCTTATGTCCAAATCTTATGTTTCATTGGATTTTATAAGTAAATATTTTTGATATTCCAGTCATACTCAGGTATATAGATAGATGCAAAAACTGTATTTATGCTAAAACAGCAGCAGAGTAGTGAGATAAATTATTGACCTCCAAAGTTTAATGCATTTACTATATGGCTCTGCATGTGTATATAGTCTCTCTCTCTCACTCTCTCTCTCACACACACACAGTATGTGGGGTTTACTTAAAAAAACATTACTTAAATGATATCAATAAAAATTTCATTTGCTTAAACAAATGACAAATAAAAAGTAATCTTATTTCAATATTTGTCAGATATTCCCTCCATTCCTAATTGCACAGATTTTTTTGTTCAATAGTTACCAAATAAAAAACATTGGACAGAATGTGACAACAATTTATTATAATAATAATTGGAAAACTTTGGATAGAAAAAAATGTTTAAGTAATGTTAACTTCATTATAAAAATGAGAAAACTAAAATCCTGCATTTAGGAGTAAATATAGGACATCAACTGCTATAAATTCCCTATTTGATTTTATGTTGTAGGCAGTTAAAAAAGGAAGTAATAAAATTTAAATAAATATAGAAAATTAATAAATCCAACCACAGATTTACATTACAGAATGATAAATAGTGATTACATTGAAAACTTCAAAGTATCCACAAAAAGCTATTAAGCAAAATACACGGTTTATTTTTAATTGCATAGCATGCAATGTCAATATACAAAAATCAATTACGTATCAGCCATGAGAATTTGCTTTAAATAAATCATACTTGCAAATGTATGTATACATAAAGATAAGTAAATATCAATTTGGTATTGCAATGGAAGAACCTAAGTTCATAGTGAGAAATAGATATAGAGATTTTAAGTATGTTCATGCTTTATATAATGCTATAATTATTGAACCTACATGACTGACAGATCACATATGGGAGGTCTAAGAACAACAGCTAAGCAGAGAGTTTTGAATATGTATATTTAACATGCTAAATAATAAATTACAGAGTGAAAGCTGTTTAAAAACTAATTTAGACAGAGAAACAACATAGGCAAATTCATGAATCAAAAGGAACAGAGGCTATAAATAATAAATGTAATCATTACACTTAATCAATGCCTTTCCATGATGTAAAAAAATACAAATTTATATCTCGCTTGCTCTTAATTTTAATACTGATTTTTTCTCCTTAACACAAAGGTCAATGACGTTTCTTTCTTTCTTTCTTTTTTTTTTTTTTTTTTTTTTTTTGGTTCTTGGATCACACCAGCATTGCACTGGGGTTATTCCTGGCTTTGCACTTAGGAATTACTCCTGGTGGTGCTCAGGGGATTATACGGGATGCTGGGGATCGAACCAGGTCAGGCACTTCTTTCAACGCAACCGCCCAACCCGCTGAGCTCCAGCTGCTCAATGACATTTCTGTTCTTCCCTTCAAATTGCTTCTGTCTTATAGATCCAGATGGAATTGTAATGGTAATGTCCAGTTATCTAACCCTAAAGAAAATTCTAACTTACATATATATCAAGTTTTCTTCCTAGGCTTACTTATCTAGAATCCAAATTCCCCCATTTTCTCATTATTTCTGCTCACAGAATGAGACTGGAATCCAATATGACAATTGCTTATGAAGAAAGCCTTTTGGAAGGTATTTCCTGGGGTCTGGCAAGCTGGAGACAGTTTAGGACTTAATATCTAATATAACAGTGGCTTCACAGTGCTAATGCCTGGTTACTCCCACACATATGGCTCACTCCACCAGCAGTTTATTCCCTCCCCACCCCTGCCTCGATATCCCATTCAGAGAAATAAGAGATCCACCACACATCATCATCCTCCAGATCCTTTCCACGCAATGAGGGGATAATGGTGATAGTGTATTAGAAAGAACCTCCTCCAAAATACCAGAAGTACCATGTGGAAATGGCTCAGAACCCACCCCATGATGACTGGATGAAGATAGGAGCACTGATGCCTTAAACAGGAATGCCCATATACATAACTTCTCTGATAAAAAAACTCAGAGACTAACGAGTGAGGATGTGTAATGAGCTCAAAGAAACAGTGGAACAGACAGTTTATAAAATGCAGGTGAGTATGAAAGAAACACTAGAATGGCCAGCCAATAAAATATAAGTGGAAATGAGAGCAGAAATAAGAAAGCTACAGACAGAAATGACATTAATTAAAAATTCAGTAACTGGAATAAAAAACTCAGTCTTTGCCCTTAACAGTAGATTAACAATTGCTGAAGACAGAACCAGTTAGTTTTAGGATAAACTGCAGAAAACCTCCAGGGAACAGCAAAAGATGAGTAAAGTCCTCAAAATAACTTAAGGCCAGAATAGAGATTTATGGGATGAATTCATTAGAGGAATAACAAAAGAATCATCAGAGTCCCAGAGGGACAGAGAGGCAACTTCAATGAGATAGTAACAGTTAAAGACATCATTGCTAAAAAAATTTTAGAGCTGAAGAACACAGGTATCCTATTCCAAGGAGCCCGAAGAGTACCCGCTAAGAGACTCTAATAAAAAGACTCCAAGATACTCCTAACCAGAATAATAAACAACATGGATAGAGATGCATACTGAAAACAGCTAGAGCAAAGGAGAAAATTACATACAAAGAGGCATCCCTTAGATCTACTGCAGACCCATCATATGAAACCCTCTGGGCTTAAGACTTTGGTGGAATATAATTTTTTTAAAAAATGGAGGCTTCACCAAGAATACTGTAACCAGCTGGACTCTCATTCAGATTTGAAGTAATGATACATAAAATTCATAGACAAATAACAGTGTGCGGGAACCGGGGCATAGATCTCCAAGCTTGCTCGGATTGGGACTGGGGCCTCCTCCACCCAGACCCCCATCTTCCAGTATATAGGCATTACGCCCACCACTTGCCCCCGTGATGTGTAATCCCATCAACGGCCAAGACCCAGAGACTATAAAACCCTGCTCCCGGAAAAGACATCTTATTATCTAGTTCTTACTCTGGGAAACCTGGCAGGCTACCAAAAGTATCCTGCCCACACGGCAGAGTCTGGCAAATTCCCCGTGGTGTATTCAATATGCCAAAAATCCAGTAACAATATGGGTCTCATTCTCCTGATCCTGAAACAGCCTTGAATGTGACACTTTTTAAAATCTCAGGGCTAGGACGGAGAAGATGTTGTTGAGGCCTGCTCCAGGCAATTGACGAAGAACAGGATGACAATGATACAGTTAAATAACAGCTCAGGAACTTCATAGACTCAAAACCAGGCTTGAAAGAAAAACTGAAGGAGCTACTGTAAAACAAACCCCACAAATATACCATTCCTCTAAAGAAAGATGGCACGGAACCCTATCTTTTAATAATCTCTTTCAATGTCAATGATCTAAATGCACCAATAAAAGACAAGATGGCAAAAATGAATTAAATTTAGCCTGACATTCTGCTGCCTAATATATTTAACACATTTGAATCCAAACACAGACTCAAAGTGAAAGGCTGGAAAACAATTCTGCTAGCAAATCACTTTCTTAAAAGAGATGGACAGATGGAGACAGATAGATACAGGCAGAGACAGAGAAGTACCTGCCCGAGGAAGATTGTAGGTAGATGGGATGGAAAGGAAACTGTGGGCATTGGTGGTGGGAAATGTGCACTAGTGAAAGGAAGTGTGTTGGAAAAAAATATTTAATAAAATGAGAATAAGGGGGAAAAAAGGGAACAAAAAAGAAAAAGAAAAAAAGTAAATGTAGAAAAATTGAAAGAAGAAAGCAGTTAGCAGGAAAGTAGGCAGGCAGGACTACAGGGAAGGTCCCCCACTGCAAGGAATTCTTAGGAAGTAATAAAACCAACTATCCCCAAGACTGCAAAAACCCACCTGTGGACACAGGAAGCAAGACCTGCTTAGGTCTTTCTGGCAGTAACACAGTCCTAGAGAAGCCTGATAGAATGTTTTCAACGTGAACAAGTGAAAATATAATTGAAAAAGAGTAAATTCCCAGTGTACTTAGTCCTATGGACTGGAGAGATAGCACAGCGGGTAGGGCGTTTGCCTTGCATGCTGCCGACCCAGGTTCGATTCCTCCATCTCTCTCAGAGAGCAGGGCAAGCTAAGGAGAGTACCTTGCCCGCAGGGCAAAGCCTGGCAAGCTACCTGTGACATGTTCAATATGTCAAACACAGTAACAACAAGTCTCACCATGGAGATGTTGCTGGGCCCGCTCCAGCAAATCTTTGAACAACGGCAGACAGTGCTACAGTGCTACTTAGTCCTATACCAAGTTCCTTTCTTGTTGGGGACTTTTCTTTTCCTTTCTCTTCTATTTAAAAAAAAAAAAAACATTTTTATTTAAGGAAAAGAAAAAGGGTGAATTGCCAGTGGGGAATCAGGAATCAGGGAGAGGGTTGATAGCTACAATAGAGAAAAACTCTGAGAGTTGACCTCTTGCTTGACCCCAAAGAATTGCATTGGTGAGGTCAGGGCTAGTGCAAGTCTGCAGGGGGCCATGCAAGGGCTCTGAAGTCTGACCAGCACCCATCTTCTCCAGGTTCCCTGTTTACAGAAAAGAATCTCTGAAGGAAATCAATAGAGAAACAAAGAGCTTTTGTTTAGAACCTGGAAGAGTGGAAAGAGAAGAGAGAATCTCCACAAATAGTTGAATTAGAAGCACTTGAGTAAAATGCTGACTGAATTGGAAGCACTTCACTGGCTTTTAAAAAGTGATTTTATTGAGTCTTTCTAAACTGCTCTGCCTTAGGGGCCTTCATGCAGATAAGAGGTCAGTGTTAGGGCAGTGTTAGTGCATTGTCAAAGAAAAGAACTTTGAACTTTTCTAGGTCTTTCAGTTTTAGCAAAGCCTTTTGTTCCTATAAAGTTTTATGCTAATTGCAGGGGCCCCAGCTCCTCAGTTAGAGGTGATGCCATTCAGTCTTTTCAGGTCTCAGTTTCTTGGATTTAAATATAGGGTTCATCCTTCCCTGCATTGCCCTAACTAAAGGGCTCAGACAGGCTAATTTTTGGGGGGTTCATAATGGTTTTATCATTTCCTAAAACTCTTTGACCAGTGGATTTCCCTATGTGACACCTTGGTTCAAATAGAATTTAAGGGATAAACAACATTATATCAAGTCATCAGAGTAAAAGGAGAACTGATTATGAGAAATGCATGTGCCTTAAAACATTCCAGAATATTAAACTCACAAATTTGACTAAAAATCCCCACAAAATACCTAAATAGAATAATTTCAGTCATTTCCCAACCTAATAAATCTACACAAATACAAATGATAGCACCTCATAGAAACTTTGGAAATTGAAGACAAAGAAAATATCTGGAAACAATAATGATGAATAAAAATATATTTAGGGAAAAATAAAGTGACAATGAATTTCTCATAAGGATTCTCCTAGAGGTCAGGAGAAAGTGGCATGATCCTAGGGGGAACAAAAATAAAACAAATCCTTAGTTACTTATTGAACAAACACCTCAATAATAAAGAAGAATCAGCACATTTACATATAAAGCAAAACTAAAAGATTAGATCATTCACCTTAAAAATGAAATTGGGAGCAGAGCTCAATTGCTAGAACACATGTTTTGCATAGCTGAGATCTGAATTCCAACTCCAGCTTCATATGAGTCCCTGAGGAATTCTAGGAGTAACTCCAAGGACAGGTACAAAAGTGTTCCCTGAACACCTTGAGGTGTGGCCCAAAACAAAATGATCTCTTCCCCCCACCCCCCATCCCCGACAATGTTAGTCAACAGAAGTTGTACAGAGTACAAAGTGGGTTAAAAAATTAAACAATAAAGTATACATATTTCCTTGCAAAAATCAAAGAACCCCCAAATATGGCTTGGCATATATATTAGGTTTCCACCTCATCAAATTTGACTAATTATTAATATTTATGAAATGGCAACTTTCAAAT
Source organism: Sorex fumeus (assembly GCF_029834395.1). Classification (NCBI taxonomy): domain Eukaryota; kingdom Metazoa; phylum Chordata; class Mammalia; order Eulipotyphla; family Soricidae; genus Sorex; species Sorex fumeus. The sequence continues at coordinate 39,980,128 of NW_026606065.1, forward strand.
ATTTTACTTTTATAACATTTTATAGGGAAAATAATTCTTTTAAACTGCTGACAAAAATAATATTATTTATTCTCTGTTGATTTTGAAAGACTGCTTATTCCATAAAAATGCTGACATTTCCCAGAAGTTATGCCTAACAATTTGTTATGGCATAAACTCCATTTAACTTGACCTGAATCTTAAATTCAGAAAACAAAAAGAGCTAATCTAATGCTGCAAGAAGCTGGTGTCATGAAAGTGGATTAACAACCCTGACGACTAAAGTATTTTATTTATCAATTGACTGAGAGAATTGAATAGTCAATAGAATGCAGGCAGTTTAAAGCTCAGTCAACCCTAAACCTGAGGGACCAATTTGAGGAATAACTGTGTTTTCAGTTTTAATGTTCATTCAGTCCTTGATGACTCTGCTGAGGATATGAAGTAGCTGCTAAAAATTCTCATATGCTGGTTTATTATCATTATGTGTACAATCGCCCTGTGACTTGTTGCTGAACTGTTTTCAGTGACTACGTTTTGTGGAAAGTAATTATAAAAAATGGGTGACTGAAGTATACGCATTCTAATTAGAAACTTTAAATAAAAAGCTATATGAATGTATATATTAGTATGTATATTTATAAATTGTTGGCATTTATTTATGCTATCTTTATTCTACATATGTAATTTATTGCCAATGCACTTTACTTACTTCTTGCTTGTATTCTTTAGGCAAGGAAGTTTCTCTATAATTCTAAAAAATTTATCTAGAAAATTATAATGCTGTTGAACTTGCACAATTACTCAATAAGTCTTATATATATTTTATGAGAAAAATAATTTTTGATCATTGATTTTCTCTTTATGAAGACTATAAGTTTAGTATGTTGAATTAAAATAACCTCTCTATAAATTTATATTGCATGTGCTCTAAACCTAGATCTATACTTTTTCTTCCAGATTGAACTACTGAAGACATGTTTTGAGAATATCGATTAGTAACTAATTATGTAGAATTATCATACTTTATTATTTTACTTACTAATCACTTTCAGACCTTTATTTGGTAATTTTTACTTACACATTTTTAATTAATTAATTGATTAATTAATTATTTCTCTTTGGGTCACACGTGGCAATGCGCAGGGGTTACTCCTGGTTCATGCACTCAGGTATTACTCCTGGCCGTGCTCAGGGGACCATATGGGATGCTGGGAATTGAACCCGGGTCAACCCTGTGCAAGACAAATGCCCTACCTGCTGTGCTATAACTCTAGCCCCCCTACTTACACATTTTAAAGCATTTTTATTAAATACCTTCCCATTCATAAATTTCAGTCTTATTTATTTGAAAATGATTCTATTTCCCCATTTTTTCACTGTTTTAATTCTATTTATTGCATTTCTATACAAATACTAAGGCAATTATAGAAAATATGAAAATTTAAGCCATAGATATAAAACACTTTTCTTACTAGAGCTGAAGAGATAGTACAGGGACCACATTGCTTGCCTTGCATGTAGTTACCTCTTCTTCATTATCTGTAGCACATTGTTCCCTGAATATGTGGCCAGGAGTCCAACCTAAGGACAGGTGGAGTGAATGTGTGATAAATACATCTATCTAATCTATTTATCTGTCTATCTATCTAAATATGTGTGTGTACTTTTAATCCAAGCTAAATAAAAACTTTAGAGTTTATAAAATATTTAATCTTTAAACATCCTCAAAAAGTCAGTGCAGGGAAAATAACTTAATAAATAATATATATGAAATATGTCACCAGATATTTCACAGAAGAAATCAAAGTAGTTAGGCTGACAAGAATTTTAAAATTTATTAGTTGTAAGCTTTGTAAGTTTGTTTTGCAAATGATAACTCATAAGTTGCAGATGAAGCATAAATGAATGTAATTATGTTGGGAAAAATCACTTAATTTATTTGTAAATGTTAATTGGCTTTACATTAGAATTTATCAACTTCATAAAACAAACATGTTTCATAAGCCTGTTACTTAGTAGAAGTGTATAAAAATCATCAAGGAACAATAAACAAAGTAATAACAATGAAAAATGAAAAACCTTAAAACATAAACGGAAAATTGAAATTTTAGGAGTAAATTTAGCTGTTCACAATTACATTAATTAAGGTTTTTTAAAAAAGTATTGAGAGTAGAAAGTTATTTTCTAATTAATTAAAGTAACATATTTTCATTTTTTAAAAAAATGCAATACTGGACAAGATAATACTTAGGCATTTTTACAGATATAATAAAATTATAAAGCAAATATTTTCTATGTGTCACAAATATCTGATTAGTAGAAATCCCATTTAAGTAAAAAATCTTTTTATAATAGAGAATAACATTTTAAATGGTTGTATAGAAGACATAATTTTTATCATTTACTTTTAAATTTATTTTTCTGATTTGGATTCCATGTCCCATAGTTATCAGAGATTACTTCTTATTCTGTACTCAGGGATCATTCTGATCAGGCTTGGGGGACAATGTGGAGTGCTGGGGATTAAACCAGTGTCTGCTGAATGCAAGGCAACACACTCTGCCTTCAGTCTTATCACTACAGTCCCTTAAAAAACATATATATAGTATATACATATATGCTATATATGTATATATATATATGTACACCTACTTTTTTAATGGTGCTGAGGATGAAACTCTCATACATCACAGGTAAAGCTTTACTCCATAGTGCATTCCTTGGTCTGACATTTCAGCTTTTAGGAAAACTTTCTGTTCACTTTCTTGATTATTCCTAAAAGCTGGAGGTCACTAATCTCAGCAGGAATTTTACTCCATGAATGGAAGGCCAGCCACAGGCTCTAGGTGAAAAGGAAGCTCAGATAGAGAAGAGAGTACCAAATGAAGGGTGTTGTGAGGGTCCTCCCAGGGTGGGAGAAGCATGCTAAAAGTAGTCCATAGACCAAACATGATTGCCACTCAAAGCCTCTCTTGCAAAACACAGTACCCAAAAGAAGAGAGAGAGAACAAGGGGGAATACCCTGTCACAGAGGCAGGATGGGACGCCGGGGGGGGGGAGGGGATGAGGGGGGGGATGCTGGGACCCATGGGGATGGATGACGGGCACTGGTGGAGGGATGGGCACTTGATCATTGTATAACTGAAACCCAAGCACAAAATTTGTAAGCCTATAACTGTACCTCATGGTTTTTCACTAATAAAAAAAGGAAAAAAAAAATTTTAAAAAAATGCTGCAAAAAAAAAAAAGCTGGAGGTCAGAGGTGTTGGCCAACTTTGTCGGCTTATGTTCAAGTATTTGGGAGGGAAGTGCTCCTAGACTAGAGGAGATGGGGAAAAGAATGATTTCTGACCTCTCAGAGGGTTGGGTTAAAGTCTACCAGGGATGACCTCCCCTGGAAAGGACAGTATGTGATATGAATAAAAGCAGTAAAGATTTTTAAAGAATTGGAGTAGGTTGAGGTCAACATCTGTCAATGCTCAGGGCTTACTTCTGAGCATTATGCTCATGCAATCACTCCTCTTGTTCCTTGGCGGACCATACAGGTTGTACGGAATTGAATCCTGATCAGCTGCATGGAAGACAAGCACCTTACCCACTGCACTCTCACTCCAGTGTTGTAAAGATTTCAAATTAAAATAAGAAAGATGTTTAAATAAAAACTTTAAAATTAGTCTATTATGTGCCTTAACTGAATAATGATACAAATTTTATACTTCTACCCTATACATGAAATATACTAGATTGAGTTTACATTAAAAACTGGTACAACTTAGTATATTTTAGATAATTGAAAATATTTCGCTTGCTATGATGCTATAAACAAATCGTTACATTTGTAAATTTAAATACATACATTTCTATTGAATGCAATATGTCATATAGTAATAGCAGACTAGAATTGTTCTTGCTTGAAAGCATTTACCCTTGAGTATTAATTATCATGCAAACTTAGATGTATATCTTAGAGATTAATTCTATTAAAATAGCAAATGTCATTGACTTTGTAAATGCAAAGTCATGAAGAGTCCTTGCTGAACACTTCAACGCATCAGTATAAACTTATTTACTTTCAAGAGTAGCGGGAAATTGTCCCTGAAGATCTAGAAATAATTTTGATTTATTACAAAGAAAGATATGCAAGGGCACTTAAAAATTGAACTTAAAAACGAAGATATTCAGTCAAAAGTTTTGAATAATGCATATATATATTGAGATGAAAGGAGAAAGATAGCTATTATGTCATTTAAATCTCAAAAATACTACCAACAGAAGATATTCTACTTACTACCACAAGCCAATCACAAATGATTGTATCATGCTACATAGTTTTTGGAAGTTCTGGGGAAAATGAGTCAATGTGATTGGGTCAGTGTTCTCTTTCAGAAATTCATGTGATCCCTCCTGTCAGAGTGAGGTTGTGAGAGAGTAAATTTACTAGGTAGAGAATGTAGCAACACTTACCAAAATCAGTTATGGCTTTTGTGACATCACAGACATGGGGACCAGTGCATTTCATTGGTTGAGTTAAAACTTGCAATGATACAGATGACAATGCGCTATTTTCCAAGGTACTTCATACCAAAGAAGGAATAAAATACATTGAAGAACTTGAAAAACAAACCTTTAACTTTCCTAATAGCTACCAGAAAATATCATGACACTAGCAATAAACTAATGCTCATTTGATGTTTGAATCTAATATGCTTTAAGCAAGATCTGTGCAAATTCGTCCTCTAAGTTTTGCTCCTTGTAGCTAGAAGCAAACTACTACTAATGAGTAAAATTCCATAAAATTGTAATCTAGTTTTTTACCTGCATTATTATTCATTAATTTGCTTCAATAAATAGACACATTCCTGGTAGCCAAAATCAAATAATAAAAAAAAATCTCAAATATATTTCTTGGAAAGACTTAACCTCTCAAAATTTAGAAGTTTCCTTTCTTTCAGCTATAAATATCTTTGTATGAGGGACAATATTGAAAAGTGAGTCAAAATCAGCAGCGATGATCTTTTAATTGCAAATATTTATAAGCTGTTGGTAAAATTTTAAATCACAATCTTCCAGATAAGAGTTCTTGCTTTGCACCTGACGAACCTGAATTTGATCCCAGTCTCTCATATGGTTCCAGAAGCCAACAGGATTGATTCCTAAGTACTGTGCTAGGAACAACTGTTGAGCATTTCAGGGTGTTGCCCAAAAACCTAAAATGAAATAAAATTAAATTAGAGGATCATATAATTTGTTTAATAAACAATTAAAAACACATTTTGACATCATTATTTTACCAATTCTAACTAATTTCTGAAATATGTAAAATAAATTGCCCTTGCTCTATATTGTGTATGTAAAGCTTTATAATGTAATTCTGAAAAAAATCAGTATGTTAGAAATTATAGGTTTTGATTACAGTTAGGGACTTAAGTAATGCTCAACTTAAAACATAAACCTAAATGTAATCATGATGTCATATTTTAATAAATAGGTATGTAAAATGTTTAGACTTAAAATAAGTCTGAAGTTACCCGAGTTCGATTCCTCCACCCCTCTTGGAGAGCCCGGCAAGCTACCGAGAGTATTCGATATGCCAGACACAGTAACAACAAAGTCTCCAATGGAGACGTTACTGGGCCCGCTCGAGAATTTTTATGAAAATAATAATTTTACTGCATCATGCAAATGCAAGTAGTCTCAAAAATAATCAAAACATAAACTTCCATGAATTGTAAAAAAAAAACAAGAAGTATAGTGGATACACTAAAATTAAAAATAATATATGGAGTCAATATTGCACTGGAAAATGATATAGTAAAGAAAAAATAAAATTTGAAAAGAACAGACCTGAGAAGTATAGTACAGCAGATAAGGCGTTTGACTTGCATGCAACCTAGAGGGTTCAATCACCAGTATTACACATTACCCTTAGCACATCTAGGAGTAATCCCTGACTTCAGAGTCAGATGTGAGTCCTGAGAAGATGTGAATATAGTTTAAAAGACAAAAAAGGAAAAAAACAAGAAAATGTTAATGAAATCTGTGCAGTATAATGAATAGGGAAAAGTGCAGAGCAAAGAGAAGCATGAAGATTTTATAAGAGAATGTAAAATGTATAAAAATTATGTTTTCAGTGTCCTGAAAGAGTGAAAATGGGGTCTAGAAAATATTTAGAGTTGCTGCTATAACTACACACATGTTATAAAAATAATGAACCAACAGTCTCAAGAAACTGAGCAAACTCCAAATAGGGGAGTTAAAAAAATCAATATAAATAACAAAAAGGTAGCATATATAGGATTGAAACTTACATTATCTATAGGTGAAAATTAATCAGATAAATATTTACATTACAGAAACATGAAGGTAAAAAGAAAGTAACACACATTCCTTTCAAGTAGTGAAGAAAAGACCATTCAACCCAGAATATTATATTCAAAAGTATATTGATAGACCAAGATTATGTACAAAAGCATTGATAGATCAGTTAGGTTTTGAAGGCAAGGATGGAAAGACACATTCATTACAATGGATTTTCAGCAAATCTGCCCCTAAAACACAGGGAGGGAGGGAGATGGATGGAAGAATTGAGAAAGGGTAGAAAGGAAGGAAGGAAGGAAGGAAGGAAGGAAGGAAGGAAGGAAAAAGGAGGGAGGGAGGAGAAATTCCTGTGATTTCAACAAGTTGATAATGAGTAGGAAATAATAGGAGTAAATATAATAGACAATTCTCATGAGATTTTTAAACTGTGAGTGAGTTGGGAAAATACCCAACCCTAATTAAAAAAAGGTTGAAATAAGATGGGTTGAAAAAACTTACGGCGTGATTTGTAGGGAGAAAGTTCACATTATAGCAATATAAAATTATAATTAAATTAGTATTAAGCACAGTGGAGAAGGTTACCATTCACAGAAGCACTGGAGACCGGCCATCTGGGGTGGAGCAGTGGAAGTTTGGTGGTCTGTAGGGTGTTTGCCTTTCACGCAGCCAGCCTGGCTGAGCCAGGTTCGATTCCTTTGCCCTTCTCGGAGAGCCCGGCAAGCTACCGAGAGTATCTTGCCCGCACAAAGCCTGGCAAGCTCCCCGTGATGTATTCAATATGCCAAACACAGTAACAAGTCTCAAAATGGAGACATTACTGGGCCTGCTCGAGCAAATCAATGAACAATGGGAGGACAGTGACAGTGACAATTCTCAAAAGGGGAGAGGCCACAGTTCCTAAGTGAGTTCCTAATGGCTCCTGCTAAGGGCGGGAGAAAGCTTGGGGACTTTGAGGACCAGGTACACAGGCATCTCAAGGTATCTTAATTTGATTTCCAAGTTTATTCTGTATGTTAGAACATCTTAGTAAGGCAGCCTGTTAATTTTCATTTAAGCAGCACTCCTAACACAACCAGCCTTCTCTCAGTTCTTGCTCCTTTGTAAGACTGCTTATCAGCAACTTTGTAAACAAGTGGTTGCTTCTGATTGATAGCATAAATATCTTTTCATTACCCTCACTTTTCTTGGTAAGGTTTCACTCCATTCAACTGGCACCCACTACTTCATCAAATGAGGTTTATTACAATATTCAATACACTTAACATAAAAAATTCAGTACCAGCAAAAAAACCCTGACATTAGCAAAGTACACAAAGTTCAAGACATAACTTAAAAAATATAAGAAATTGAATCTTCCGAATGTCAAGGAACCTGACAATATAAAAGACTCCTGGGTTTTCTTCTTCCCACTGAGAAAGGAAATGTTTATTTTCATGTAAAACACTTGTATCTAAAAGAAACCAATACTCCTCTCTGTGGCAGGGAAGGGGCACTGGTGAAGGGATGGGTACTCGATCACTGTATAACTGAAACCCAAGCAGAAAAAGTTGTAAGTCTACAACTGTACCTCATGGTGTTTCACTAATAAAAGTTAAAAAAAATAAAAGAGAACAACACTCCTGAGTACTGTATCAACAAGATAGTACCAACCTAATTATAAGACTGAAATATTCATCCAACGTAAAGAGGACCAATTATAGTATCAAATGGCATAGCATAAGGTTTACAGGTAATAAGGCTAAATAATATACTTATAAGTTGCATAACAAGAGACTGTAGAGAGAATCACGATTTTCTGGCACATGGTTCTGATATGTAGCATAACATGGCATCCGGAGCATAGCGGGTGTGACTTTGGAGGTCCCAGAGCACGATTGGAGTTTTCCTGGTGAGGTGGCTGGCACTATTGATTCCAATGTAGCATAGAACCCTTGGCCAGGGCACCAAACCACTCTACAACAGCTCACTAACATTAGAAGTGGCATCTGGGTATCAGCACTGTTTGGGATCCCCACCCCCCACAAAAAAACAATAGAATAACACAAAGCACCCACTATTAAATGGGAAAGACCCCAAAACTAGATTCTTCCTAAAGAATTAAGAGTGGAACTCTGCATGTCACACCTCATCTTTAAAGAGGACAGGCCTGTCTCTAGACACTGGAGGAAAGCCAATGGTGTGTCCAGAAAGCACATGATTATAGCAGAGAAGCAATAGCTGCATCTGTATCCTCCAGAATGAGCACAGAGGAGGATGACAAAATTCTCCCCTCCTGGTGGTCCCTGGAAGAGTTGATTTGCAGATGAAAAGCTGTGGTCTGAATGTAAGACTTCTCATTTTACAGCATTACGCTGGAGCGATAGCACAGTGGTAGGGCATTTGCCTTACAAGCGGCCAACATGGCCTACCCGAGTTCGATTCCTATGCCCCTCTCGGAGAGCCTGGCAAGCTACCCGTGATGTATTCGATATGCCAAGCACATTAACAACAAGTCTCATGATAGAGACGTTACTGGGCCCGCTCGATGAACAATGGGAGGACCGTGACTGTGACACTGGGTGTCATCCTCCTCAGTGACCACAGAGGGCAGGAGAAACCTTTTCCGCCTTACTCCAATCTTAAAACAAAGAGAAACATTGATTTGATACTTATATATAGCAAATACTTTGCCCTCAAGCAACAAATTCTTTATATCATAACATGATGCAGGGGTCATTTGTAGTGATCGGGAGTTCATTCTTGGGTGACTTTCTGTTTGCCCTCAAGCAACACATTCTTTATATCATAACATGATGCAGGGGTCATTTGTAGTGATCGGGAGTTCATTCTTGGGTGACTTTCTGCCCAGGCCAAGAATGAGATGCTGCCTTGGACACTGTAGTGCCAGTGACCTCTACCAGGTCTGCTCTGGTGGTGCTGGGGGCCTGCAGGGTAATCTCCTATGCTCTGGAGACCAGGTGGTTCTGGGAATTGGAACCGTGTATCAGTCACTGATTACTATCCTCCTCTGTGTTTTTACGAATTCAGCCATACATTTTTGGGAGCCATGCATTTTTGTGATAGAAAATATGTTTCTTTGTATGACCTATTTCAATTACCAAAATGCTTCAAGTTTCAACTATGTCTGTTGAAAATTTGTTTCAAATAAAATGCATTGCATTTCTTATTGCTGGATAATACTACAGTGTGTGTGGGCGTGTATGTATGCATGCATGTGTATGTGTGTTCATGTGGATTTAATATATTCTTTTTTTACCGACGAAAGCATAAGTAGTTTCTACCTCTTGACTATGGTGCGTACTCAGGGCTCCCTCAGAGGGGGGCGCGTTGAGCTTCCCTACTGGCTCCAAGCTGAGCCTTGGCAGCCAAAAACCTCTGGAACCGAGCCACAGCCATCCTCAAGGCCACTCTCCATATGCTCAGATGATCCTCAACCCATGAAGGAACTGTCAGAGGAACCCAAGTATGTGGGACCCCTGGCTGAGATCTCCAAGCCTGCTGGGATAGGCACTGGGCCTCCTCCACCCAGATCCCCAGTTTTCCAGCAGCTTGGAAGTCACACCCACAAATTGCCCCCAGTGCTATGTAATCTCATCAGTGGCCAAGATCCAGAGACTGTGAAACAAGCTCACAGAAGAGAATGACGCATTTGCAGCTGTGAAACCTCTTATACTCTAGCCCACTGATGTACCTAAAGCAGCACACATTTGTTGGGTTTTAACATACTTTCTTGTATTCTCTTATATCTGGGCTTAAAGTTCCCTCTTGGAAAGCCCATCAAGCTTCAAAGAGTATCCTGCCCACACGGCAGAGCCTGGCAAGCTACCCTTGGCATACTCGATATGCCAAAAACAGTAATAATAACAGGTCTCATTCCCCTGACCCTAAAAGAGCCCTCAATACGCCATTGGGCTACACTATCACGCGACAGGGATGAATGGTGATGTTACTGATCCCCACTTGAGCAAATCGATGAACAATGGGACAACAAGTGATAAGTGATCAAGTGACTATGGTGAAAAATGCAGCATTCTGACTAGAGACATCAATGAGGTTAAGATATTTGTTTGCATGTTCCCAACTTGATCCCTAGCACTAAATCAATGGCCCCCCTGATTATGATCTGACTGAAACCTGAGCACTGCTGGGTGTGGTCCAGCTCTCAATCTTCAATGTTGCAGTGAACATGGGAGTAACTGTCTATATATAATTTTTTTTATTGCGAAAAGTGTTCGCTATCATTTAGATCCCAGTAGTGCTTTGATCCCTGAGAACAAAGCCAGAAGCAAATTCTGAGCACAGCCTGGTGTGGAAAAATAATTAAAAAAAAAAAGAAGGAAGGAAGGAAGGAAGGAAGGAAGGAAGGAAGGAAGGAAGGAAGGAAGGAAGGAGGGAGGGAGGGAGGGAAGGAGGGAGGGAGGGAGGGAGAGAGGGAGGAAAAGGTAAATTTATAGTGAGTTCAGTGGAATACATGTGTATGTAGCATTTTAGATAAGTTGGCTGTGGAATACTTCATTCCCAATGTGACCTTTGGGTAGAACCTGAAAAGAAATTGTATGGGCTGTGGAGCTTTGAGAGAAAGTACATCATGCAGAAGATACAGCAAATGCAAAGTCCCTGAAATGAGTCTCTCTCAGTGTGTTTGAGGAACATGGAGGAAGTCAGTGTGCTCAGAATAGAGGAAACGAGGGGGCAAACAGAGTGGGGGTCTGAGTGGCAAAGAAAGAGATAGGTCTGCTCTTGTAAACAATGTTAGAGGAGCTGCTTTTATTCTGAGGCCGTCCTGCCACAGAGGCTGTTGAACTGAGCAATCACATGATCCAGCTTCTCTACAAGGATTTGGCTGTCAGTTTTGCCAAAATTGAGCTGAGCGTCAGTGTGGAACCAGTGACACCATGCAGGATAGTCTTGCAAGGGATGCCAGGGAGAGGAAAGGCAGACTAGACTGAGGGGCAGCAAAGATGGACTGAGAAACAGAAGGATTCACGATATATTTTGAAGGGAAAGCCAACAAGATTGGGGGATGCATTAGATGTGAGTTGTGAGATAAAGAACAGTATAGAATGATGTAAGCATTGCTTGTGCTTGTTAAAAATTTTGTTTTTTTCTTTTGGACCCACACTCAGCACTATATGATGCTGGGGATGGAACAGGTAACTCCAGCCCTTTGAGACATCTCCCTGGCTTCCAGAAAGATGGGAGTTTCAACCCGAGAAGTTGGAAAAAGAGGTGTTATTATCCGAGAGCGGAGAAGAGCATGAGAAGAGGAGACTTGGTGGGAAGTATCAGGATCTCAGCTTTAAAAATGTTAAATCTGTGATTTAACTAGATATTCAAAAAAGGAGGATGATAGGTGGTAAAGATCAGGGTTCACTGGGGGATGTGAGGACAAATCTCAATAGCTATTATGGCACAGACATTTAAAGTAATGACACAAGACAACCAAGAGAGCAAGCACTCAGGGGATCACGTGGGGTGCCAAAAATTGAACCAAGGTTGGCTACATGCGAGACAGGTATCCTACCCACTTCATCTCTTTTTCTTATTTTTTGCCCTTCCTCCCTAGAAAATCTCCACAAAGTCTGTTACAGATGTGACTGATTCAACGACAGAGCAGTTTCCTTGAGTGTGAGGTCCAGATTCTATTCCTAGAACTTCATGGTCCCTGAGCACTTTAGAAGTGACCCCTAGAGTTAAAAAAAAAAAAACCCTCCCGGCACATGTGGAATTAACCCTCAAAGTTGAAGTCTTCCTCTCAGCCTTATGCAATACATATACTTGCAATCAGCAGTTTAAAACTCTGAGGGCAAAGGAAGTACTGTCTTGGAATGGCTCTCTCGTGTTCCAGTGTTATTTACTCTAATAGAGAAGATAATTTTGACATTTTCAATGATCTTTCCAATTAAAGAGATAAGGACTAATCTTTTTTTCCTGTGGAAGAATCTCTGTGCAAATATCAGACCAGTAAAGAAAAAAGGGAGGAGGAGGAAGTTTAAGAAAAAAGATAAAACACTTATGCAACAGAGTCATAGAATCCGAGAATTAACTCTATCAGTGAAGTTTCAATGTTCCTGCATAATTTTAAAGGAATATATATATATATTCCTTTATATATTTATATATTCCATATATATATATATATATTCCTCTCTTGGAGAGCCTGGCAAGCTACTGAGCGTATATTGCCTGCACTGGCAAAGCCTGGCAAGCTCCCCCTGGCGTATTTGATATGCCAAATCCAGTAACTAGAACAAGTCTCATTCCCCTGACCCTGAAAGAGGCTCTAACCATTGTTAAAGACAAGTAAGGAGAGCTGCTAAAATCTCAGGGCTGGGACAAATAAAGATATTACTGGCGCCTGCCCGAGCAAATTGAAGAATAATGGGATGACAGTGATACAGTGATACAGTGATCATTTAGATGTACACACAGAAGTGGGATCATTAGTTTAAGAAATAAAATCACACAACTGTATAACTCAAGTTTACTTTACTTTGGTAGGACAGTGTTGTTTGTATCATGCCCAGTGGTTCTCAGAGACTACTCCTGGATGGTACTCAGAGTCACTGCTGGTACTTCTCATAGTACTACAAGCAGTGTCAGGGATTGAACTGGAGTCATCCATAACCATGGCAAGAGCGTTATACCTGTAACTATTATATGAACCTATTACTGTTAGAATTTTTAAGAAGACTAAACTCAAATACTCTCTTGACTTATATTCCTGAGATATCTCATTCAATTCTCTCATCCCATTTCCACCTTACTCTCCACTTAACTTTCAAATACCTCCTTAGGGTAATCATTATATTCACTTCATCCAAGGATCGATTTGTTATAGGAAATCGTAAAGTACTTAAGCTATTTCAAACAGAAATAAGCATAATCTTTTCTTGTTGGAAAATAATACTTGTCAGTTTCTTAGAATGTTAGAACATCTGACCAAGATCAACAAAATTAAAATATATCACAAATATAGTTAATATTAATGAATTCAGTATATTCAAGCAATTACATGATTTTTTATTAAAAAAACTGAATCTATGTGCTGGAAAGGAATATATGTAATTATCAATTGATGTCTTTGACTACTTTGTTTTCGAATTTTCTGTGCTCTATAATTATATATAATTAAGTATTCTGAGGGCACAAGATGATAAATCAGATTTTATATCAAAATAGGCATTCTATAGCATCCATAATAAATAATTCTAATAAATAATGATAAATAAATGGATTAACTTCATTAGAAAAATGCTCAAGTCCTTAAGAATGGTTTAACCTTATACGTATATTATGCACACATATTTATATACATGTATATTAAGTTGAGAGACTATAATATGGGAAACAAACAACTTACAACTAAGAAAACTGTTTCAAAAAGATATAATACATTGAAAACAATTCTATTATCAGGTAAATATTAAACCATAATGTGATACACATCATAGAAAATCACCAAGAATTTGCGAATACAGAAATAATTCTCAATGTTTTATACTATAAAATGATGAAGCACATCATATGAAGTTGTACAGAGAGATGAATAGTAAAATAAGTAGAATTAGAAGTATTATGAAATAATATTCTAGCCAAATGTAAAGGGAAAGTACCCATATTCAACTGTGATAATTAAACAAATTATTTTATTTTATTTTTTTGCCTATTCCATACATGTCAATGCAGATATGGGTTGGCAGATGGAAAAAAACATGCTCAGGATAAAAAAAAATCACATTTATTTTATTTGTGATGGCTGAGAAAGCTCTAAAGAAAATATGCTATAATATCCCCAGACACATGAAGAATTATTTGAGGCAACAGAAAAAATATTCAGTTACAATCTATTATTATTTTATATACACTTTTCAATATATCACCAAACAATTTCCCATGTACCTTGCAAGTGCTGAAATATAATAAGCTTTATCCATTTATATGTTACAAAAAATCTATACTTGCCAAAATAAAGCTACTGGGTTAAAAAAAGGAAGTCATTGTAGACAAGATGTTCAATCCCAGCCTTAAACACTGCAATAAAAACACAACTCCAAATAGATTTATTTTGTAAAAAAATGTATGCATATTTTTATCAAACTAAATATCAAAACACAAATCAAAGGAGAAACAGAAAATCTTAATTAGCTCTAATGTTTAAATCATTTAGAAATAAATTATACATGTGTATTGGAAATAGTGCCATGATGTTTGCTAATAAATCTAAAAATAGAAAATCACTTTCAACTTTTAAGGCTAACAAAAGAAGAATAAAATTAAACACATTTTATACCAACATATTGTTTTTTTTTATCTCCAAAAGCAGCAGCATACTATTTACTCAACTTAATTCAAGGATATGTTTTTGATATATAGTCAGACAAAGAAGCTTTTAATGCAGGATTCTGTGGTCTTAAGAACTTTAGAGAATTATTTTATTCTTTAACATATGCCGGTCTAATTCAAATGGAAATATCTCTGAAAATATACCTGTCTATGCTTCAAGGAGTAAGGACAGTGTTAGTTATTATTGCAATAAAGGCAATATTCATGTTGGGATAAAATTTCTGAGATTTAAATTTCTTTGACACAGATAGGATTTGTTAGAACAGGATTTTTATATTACCTTTCTTATAATTTTCTGTATTCAGTAGAGTAATAGAATCTGATGTCAAAACCTTGGGATACAGTTACACCTTAAATATTTTGCAATTTAGTTTAATATTTCTGTTACAAAGACAAAATAGCTTCATAAATCATTTTTAAATCAAATAATTGGACTTAAAAATATTTTTCCTCACATTCTCTATTTAAATAACCTTGCTCATTCATAGTTTAAAAAATTATAACTTGTTCAATTAATTTAAAGATTATAAAAACTTGGTAGAATACTACAGATGATTCATAGAATTCCTCATGCTTTTGAATGTGCTTCTTAAATGTTGCAGGAAATGGAATTCTTATTTTTCCAGGCTCAGACAAACATTATATTCTTACTTTTCCTTTTCTTCTTGCTAATTTCATGTAACTATTTTCAAGAAAATTTTTCAAGATTAAAAACAAAGAAGGGGGTCTAGGATGCCCAGCAAGCATTGGAGGGTAGGCAACTCTCAGCATCTTGAACAATGGAAGGAGTCACAAAATTTCTGCGTAAGTGAACATGGGTGCCCCATGGATACTCTGGCTCAAAAGCAGCCAGTCCCCTGCTGCGGAGCACGGGCACATGATGGAACATGGTAGATGGTGGCGGCCAGCTTGGGGAGTCCCCCAGCTCTCAGTGCTAGTGGCTGAGGCAGGATTTTAAAGGATCAAAGTAGGGCTCTTCAGGTCCAACTCTGTACCAATGTAAAGCACAGCTCTTGAAGTCCCTGAGTGGAAGAGACACTCCAGGTCCCCACCATGGGTGTCTACCACTATTTCCTCCCCAGACCAGCCCAAATGGCTAGCACCATATTTCTCAGGAAATCCCCCCTGAGGACCAACTGTCTGGAGCCTGAAAATGCGGGCATGTGCCCTCTGGTCAAGTACTGCTGGACTGGTGGCTGAAGTCTGGCCAGCATGCCAAAGCCACATACTATCGCAGCACTGGACACTGCTAGGGCCACTGCTTCTGTTGCTATTGGGGCTCAGGGGACACTCCGTTGCCAGTAGATCAACCTGGGCACATGGGGCAAGGGCATCAACAGTCAAATGGTGTCCTCAGGTCTTCTGATAGCCCAATATTGCCACTGTGCCCTTGGTAGACTTGAACAACTCAGAACTATTTCCCAAGAAATTAAACTTAGGTATTTTGGAGCCACGTCCACAAAACACCTTGGGCTCAACAATGCAAGTACATACATCATTTTTGCTTCAGAGACTTATAGATAAATCTCAAAGGAGATCAGAAGCCACAGTTAATCTTGAAACCATGAAAGAATGAACAGAGCAGGGTTAATCAGAGGGGTGTGAGTAGCCTGGTGCCTGCCCAAGCAGAGGTCCTGGCATCCACTTGCTCCCGCAACCCCAAATCAATACAATGCCCCCTGCCAAACTCCAACATCTTGGAATGGACCTCACTACGATAATAATCTGCTAAAAATTTAGATAGGGCCCCTCACGAGCTGCTCTCAAGCACGGCCATTGCTCCAGAAACACAAGGACTTAATGCCGAGCCTGGCAGCTTACAGCAGAAAAGTGAATGGACTATGCATTAATCCATGCCACCATGCCCTCCCGGAGCGGAAAGGATGTTGCTCCCTTCCACCTTTTTCCCTCTAGAAAGAAAGATGGCAGCTGCTTCAGAGCTTTATGGAAATCCAGGTATGAGCTGGTCGTGATGGGGTGACTGAAACCTCATGGGAAGGGGGGCATTCCCGGCTCGTCCTTCACGCCCTACTGAGGTCACGAGTTGCCCCCTACGAGCGGCTCTCCGGCACAGTCATGGATCCAGAGCACAGAAACCAATCTTATAATTATCTGACTCTCAGCAGTAATACTTCCAGGTTTAATAAGTAAAATACCAGTAATCCAAAATCGCGCGGCCACGGTTAGTCTTGTGACCAGCTGTAGAAAACAAATTATTTCACAATGCCTTTTCAGCATGTCTGATTTGGGGATGTAAACTCTAAATAATTAATGGTGCATCTTTTGTTGCAACAATGAATCTAATCAAAATAGATAGAGTGTTAACTAGAATTCATCTGCTTCACAGGCATTGGGAGGGTTGGGGGGTGGTTATTGGGGTTCTTCATGGTGAAAAATAAGTATTGGTCAAGGGAAATGTGTTTGATATTTGCATGACTGAGACTTAAACCTGAAAGCGTTGTAACTTTTCCCACAGTGATTCAATGAATAAATTAAAAAATAAATAAATAAATAAATAATAAAATAAAAATTTAGGTAGGAGGATTGTGTTACTGAAATCTCCAGGCTTCCTTCCGGTCTGAATGGGCTACCTCCCTCACCTCCCTATACTTCTAGAAGTCCCAGTATTCACATACAAACACAAAGTCACCACCCAGTTGCAAATCATCATGCACGAGAGAGAGAGAGAGAGAGAGAAACAGACAGAGACAGAGACAGAGACAGAGAGAAAGAATAAAGGTACCATAGGGGCATATGGGGCGTGGGGTGTAGGTTGAGGTTGTGGAAGAGGGTGGGGGAGAAACTGGTACATTGATGGTAGAAAATGTACCCTGCTGGAGGGATGGGTATTGGAACACTGTATGACTAAGATCCAATCGTGAATAGCTATGTGTTCTCACAGTGATACGTGGCACTACAGAAGCATACCAACTGAAGCACTGCACTGCACTGTCCTCCCGTTTTTCATGGATTTGCTCGAGCGGGCCTAGTAATGTCTCTATTGCGAGCTTTGTTACTGTATTTGACATATCAAATACATCACTGGTAGCTTGCCATGCTTTGTTGTTTGGGCAAGATACTCTCAGTAGCTTGTCAGGCTCTCTGAGAGGGGCAAAGGAAATGAACCCGGGACTTCCAGGTCAGCCATGTTGGACGCGTGCAAGGAAAATGACCTACCTGCCATGCTATCCTGCTCCAGCCTCCAAGCATATCAACAATGAATAAAATAGAGTTTTGCATAAGAACCCAAGAAGAATATTTTGTGGACAACTAAGCCAACCAAGCTGGATCATTCTCTGCTATGGAACACAGAAGCAATGACATACTTGAAAGTTGCAGAGTATGACCCCAAACAGAGAAAGGGGACTCATCAGAGATTAAGATGGAAACCTTAGCTAAATGAAAAATTAGGGATGTCCCTCATATTAAATAAAATGAAAAAGTACTAACCTTAAAATAGTGCAACAGCACTCATGCATATGAATAAACTGTAGTCACTCCATCATCCTCCTGTTCATCACTTCCAGTTTATACCAGGTCAGATCCACAATATCTACATCTGATTTCTCTACCTCACTGTAAATTAATCCCTAACTGTAAAACCATGTCACTAGCCTAAACTATTCCAGAAACTGTCAATTAGTTTTTTATCTTTTACTCTAGCTTTCACTGATACATAAAGATAACTAATCTGCAAATATAATCACCCTATACTTTGATATAGATTACATTCCCATTACTCATATACATATATAAAAAAGAAAAAACTACCTTGAAATCAGTCTTTGAAATTAGAATATAGAGTAATTTGGGACCAATTTGATAGAGGAAAAAGGGCAAGGGAAAATTTTAAAATCTCTTGGAAACTTGCTCTTGTTCACTGTAATATGAGCATGCAAATGGTATATTAATTATATATATATATAAATTACTGTTACTGTGTCTGGCATATCGAATACTCTCGGTAGCTTGCCAGGCTCTCCGAGAGGGGCGGAGGAATCGAACTCGGGTCGGCCATGTTGGCCGCTTGTAAGGCGAACGCCCTACCCGCTGTGCTATCGCTCCATATAAATTAAACACTTGTGTTACAATCCAGATGTATTTTCTTTCATTATTGTTTGTGTGAACAAGATAGTTCTTATTAAAACTAATTTAGAAAGATGTGAAGGGAGAGAGATGGAGGAGAACAAGAATGAAAAGCAGCTTGGCTGGGGTGCTAATAGACAAGTAAGGAAACATCAAGACAAGCAAGAGAGATTCTTGTTGAAGGGAGAACACAGGTTTTGAGAGCAAGCCAATAATCCACAGGTCTTCGTAAAGACAGGAATCAATAAAATTAATGTTAATTATATCTTATTTTGAACATGCCCATGCAAATAAGGTATATTTTACATAAAATAAACATATTTTATCTTAAAATTATTATAGTAAACATTCACATAACTTTGATCTTCAGTTTATCATCATAAGAAAAGGAAGCAGGACTTTAATTAGCAAATTGACATGCTATAGTTTAGTAATTTTTAATGAAAATTTGATAGAGAGATCACTGGAAGGGGAATGCTTTGCATGCAGGAGGCTCCATTTTGTTCCATGGCACTGGACGATCTCTTGGCCCTATCAGGAGTGATCCCAGAGCAACAGGCTAGAACTAGCACCTGAGCACATCCAGGTATGACAAAACAAAAATAAATAAGTAAATAATATGCTAAAAAACTAAAAGATAAAATAAAATCATTATTTTTGCCACAAATATATGGTTGCATTTGCTATTTCTTGTGCAATGTTTCTAGAATTGGTACACAGAAACTAAACAAATAACAACAAAAAGACAATGCTTTATAATTATTCAAATAAAAATAGACATCACATTACTCACACACTCCTTTCATCATTGCTTTTTGCCTGAAAATCTGTATTTAAGACAGGATAGCATTTTAGAAAAATTTAAAAAGTCATACTCAAATTAGAAACCCATAAACTGGTAGCCTATAAGAATCAAGCACTAAAGCAATATCATTAACTTATAGCATCAATTCAAATGATAAAGCATACGTAGATCAATGACTCTTTTGAATATAAAGTTTTACCTTGATGAAATGACTCAACTTCTGATTCTTTGAAATGTCTGCGGGAGACATTGCATTTTGAAAGAATCTGTGAATCTGTTTTCAGCAAAGAATTGTAGCCTTTAGCACTGAAGTACCTCTCAGCAGGGTTCAGGCAAAACTCACTTGTAGCAGTTGAAATATGGTTCACATAAAGATTCTAATGGAAAAAAATTTGTTCCATATAATTTTTGTACTCAGTTTATTTTAATATTGTCTATAACCCACTGAATTGCTATCTTTTCCTTAGCAAGTAAAAGTTACATAAATTCTGGACATTTTAAACTAATTTCTTTCCAGAATAAATATTTTAATTATTTTTAAAATCAAAGCCAGGAAATCACAGACTAATAAAAGAAGTTTAATCTCATTGATATATTGAGATATAAAATTCTGTGAAAAGAGATTGAACTAGGACAAATTTATCTTATGATTAGTAAGTCAATAAGGGTGTGCATAAATTTCATAACATTTTGACAACATATTTCCAATGTAATACATTTAATTCATCAATATATATACAGTAACTTTATCTGTTCATATAATTTTATCTGTGCATATGATCATATGAGTGTATAGTGCATATTATATTTAGCACATAAACTTTTCTGCATCTATAGAAGGCATCCTGTAAAAATATGTGCAAAAATTGTAATAGTCATGCTACTTGCATTGGTTATGTGTTAAATTGTATATGTATAGTGAACATTAATAATAATTTCAAAACATGTCAATAATATTTTAAACTGAAGTGTTAATAATACTTTAGCAAAATTGAGATGCTAAACGTGTTCTGATTAATAAATAACATTTACAGATTATTTAACCAGTATAATTTATTTTATAATATAATATAATATAATCTGAAAATCATGGGCTGGATTGATAACACAGGGCTGGAGTGACAGCACAGCGGTAGGGTGTTTGCCTTGCATGTGGCCAACCTGGCTGACCCAGGTTCGATTCCTCTGTCCCTCTCGGAGAGCCTGGCAAGCTATTGAGAGTATCTCACCCGCACGGTGAAGCCTGGCAAGCTACCTGTGACATATTCGATATGCCAAACACAGTAACAACAAGTTTCACAATGGAGACGTTACTGGGCCCGCTTGAGCAAATTGATGAACAACGGGAGGCCAGTGCTACAGTGCTACATGCAAAATCATATTACCAATATTATCATATTAACATTTTGCCATTGATTTTTGCTGACCACACTGACATTATGGATTTGTAAATATAGTAACAAATCTGAGTTTATTCACACATTGTGCTTAAGAAGTCAATATAGTTATTACTCAAAAAACTAGCACCTGAGGTGTTGAAGCAATAGTAAAGCAGGGAAAGAGCTGCTTGCCTTATATGTGGCTGAGCTGGGTTCTGACTTCGACATCCCATATGGTCCTCGAGCATGGCCAGGATCAATTTCTGATGGCAGCACCAGGAGTAACCAGTGATATCATCAGGTGTGACCCCCCCAA
Source organism: Sorex fumeus (assembly GCF_029834395.1). Classification (NCBI taxonomy): domain Eukaryota; kingdom Metazoa; phylum Chordata; class Mammalia; order Eulipotyphla; family Soricidae; genus Sorex; species Sorex fumeus. The sequence goes on from NW_026606065.1 coordinate 40,001,360, forward strand.
AAAATTCCTAGCAATTGAGCTTCCATAATAACAATCTCACTTCTGGGATCATACCCCCAAGGATCCCAAAGCACAATCCAGAAAAGACATCTGTACTCCTTTGTTCATCTTAGAACTATTCACTAGAGCCCAACACTGTAAACAAGCCCAGTGTCTGTTTTTTTTTTCTTTACCTTCAGTTGGAATACTGAATAGGATGGGTATTCTGATTTCAACATTGTTTCCTTGCTTGGCTCTTTAGAGTAATGCTATAATTATTGTAAAATGAATATTTAATTTTGAACTAGAATTTTCATACTCTCTAGATATATGTTTCAGGTGATATTACTAGATCATCCTGTATATCTAATGTCCTCCCTAATCCAAGGATCATATGCATTGCTACAGTCAGGTTTGCTTGACGCATGTGGTGATTTCTGGGAGTTAATTCATGCCCTGGGTTCTGAAAACCACTGAACCATAGCCAGGTTCTTCTCTGTTAGCATCCCAAACAGCAGAGCTCTCAGGTTCTTATAGAACCTTAAGGATGGCACTGAACTGCAACACTGTGTCTGTCTGTCAGGTGCGTAGGTCATGAACTCATCTTCCAAAGTCTCTCCACAGGTCAAGAAGAGATGTGTTGATCACCTTGGAACTTGCACGTGGCACTGGGTGCTTTGAGATCTCAGCTTCATGCTTAAGGGACAGTGCTTAAAGCCACTCAGCCATCATCTGTATCCTCATTTTTACTTGTTCGAGGATCTATTGAGTACAAATAGATATTACCTTTCATTTATTTGTGTCTTCAATGTCATTTACTTCTAATTATTTGAAAATACCTTCAGTGCTCTGGAAGTGGAATATTTTTGGAGCCCATAAAATGAAAAGTGAAAGTGTGTATTAGAAAAACTGCAAAAATGTAAATTGTCTCTTTTCGGAAGCTTTAAAGTACATTTTTCATGACTTGATACTTTCAAAAGCATATGCAGAAACAAGAACAAATAAGTTGTTCTTGAAACAAGAACAATGGAGTCTATGGATGGATAATACACAAAGCAGCTAGAATAGACAGATGCCTATAGCAGCATTTTATCTTCTGACACTGTGAAATTAGGTTTGCATAATGTTTCTGTTTGATTCTTTCTAATCTGTTAAAGACAAAGTGGATTTTTTCTTTTAGAAAATACCATTAGTCTTCAACAATTCTGAAAACTGCACTTCTATAAATGCTCTGAAATATTCTATAAATATATGTGTGATTATATATGTTTCTATTCTCCAATAAAGCAAATTGAAATGATTTCATTTCATCATTTTTCAGTTCCTTAATTTCATTCTTTTTCCCTCCCACGTTTTCTTATTTTTGAGTTTGTCATTATGATGACCAGGAGTCATATCATACTTGATTATGAACTTATGTTTAACTCAGGTGCTTGCTTTGGGCTGCACATTGGGGTGTGATTTTCACATTCTTGGCCCCAAATCTCACTAATGTTTGTACTTTTTTTACTGTGGTGCTTGCACATGTGTTTACCAGAGTTCCCTTTATTCCTGGCACCCAGTTTCTGAGTATAATGCTCAAGGGGATTACTACCATACTCACTTTTGTGCTCACCTGTGAGCATGCATAGTGGCATGGTGCTCACATCTTTTAACTGTAGTGCTCACTGCAGGTTGCACACTTTAACTGCAGTACTTGTACATGCCTATCTTCAGGATAGGCAGAAATAGCTTGGAGCGTTGGGGATATCATAGAGGTTGCCTGTCAGGATTGAGTTCTGTGTGTGCAATTGCACTGGAGAGAAATCATGACATAGACTTGCAAAAGCCATAAGTTGTTTGCCACTGGCCTATTCCTCCGGTACCCAGTATCCATATGTCAGTACTTAGAAGTATGCAAAATATGTGTATAGACATTTTGCATGGATGGAAGTGAATTAGCAGATTTCACCTCCTGTTATGTAAGGAATACATTTGCAAAACAGATGTGTGCAAATATAAATTGTAACTAGATCATGCTCTTTAGGGAGAGAATTTGAAAGACAAGAAACATAGGGCTGGAGTAAAAGCACAGTGGGTAGGGCATTTGCTTTGCACATGGCCGAAACGAGTTTGATTCCCAGCATCCCATACGGTCTCCTGAGTACCACCAGGAGTAATTCCTGAGGGCATGAGCCAGGAGTGACCCCTGTGCATTGCCAGGTGTGACACCCCCCAAAAAGAAATAAGTCAGTATTTAATGTATTCATTAGCACAGAACACCTTAAAATAAAACCAAAAGCTAATGAAATACTCTTCTGAAATATTTTTGAGTTTTTGATAAAAAAAAATAGACAAAATTATTCTCACCGTTAGTAACAAATCATACGTCCATGGATACTAGATTAATTTAGCAAATACCGTGTACCAGTATGAGAATAATAGTTGGAAATTACCACATTGGACAAGAACTGAGTGTTAAAAGTAGGTAAAAGGATATCTGATAATCTAGCAGTGTCTTTATTGCAAGCCACAATGGAGAGAGACAGAAACAGAGAGAGAGAGAGAGAAAGAGAAAGAGAGAGAGAGAAAGAAAAGTGCCTGCCATAGAGGCAGTCTGGAGAGGGGGTGATGGGAGGGAAACAGCAGACACTGATGCTGGAAAACATACACTGGTGGAGAGATGAGTGTTGGAACACTATGACTGAAACCTAATCAAGAACAGCTTTGCAAGGGTCTATCTGACAATGATTCAGAAAAAAAAAATCTAAAAAAATAAAAATAATTTAAAATTAAATAAAATGCAGTATATTGAATCCCAAATAAATGGGACTGGATTGATGGTTCAAAGGCCAACATTGCAATTTTGCTATTCATTATGATTTTTCTTTCCTCTGTATTAGTAGCTGACTCCTATGTATATACATCGTATATGCTTTCTGATACCTCCTACAATTTTCTCTATTATTCATATATACACAGGAAAGAGCTTCCAGGTAAATAAAGAATAATGTAAGAATTATACTCATTTACTTGTGCCAGCTCTTCATAACTACTGGTAGAATTTTCTGCAAAGAAACAAACAGAAATATTTTCTTACCTTAACTTCATTATTTTCATATAAAATTGCATATGGGGTACAACTATGGTTTAAGTTGAAAAATGACTAAAAATATGTATGTAAATACATGTTTTATGTATATATTTATGTATATATATACATATAAGACCTGGACACATTTTTCAAACAATAACAAACAAACCATCACTTAAAATATTTTATTTTATCAATGGGACATAAAATTCTTCCAGTTATAAACTCTGTAGTACATTGAACTAAAAGTCTTTATAATAAAGACCTGAATAGTTTTGGCTAAGTAAGAGCTTTTACACAAATGTAAATATCATATCAATGGGGCATAGAGAAAAAATGCTTTTTTATTCTGAAGAAAAGTTAAGCAGTTATATGAGAGAAAACAGCAGAGGATGTTATCAGTGTTTACTTGAACCTTGGGAGATGTCTGAATTTGTTTCCCTAAGAAAAATCTTGCAAATAAGGTGACATACCAATGTATTTCTTCAACCTAGATGTTGAACAACAGATGGAAGGATTGTGTATAGATGCCATGAGAGGAGACATGGCATGTGTATACAACAGAACACTCTTCAGTCACTGGAAAATAAGTAACGTGGTGTAGTTTTCAAAATGTTGGAAGGAATTGAAGGATATCCTGAAGAGTGAAATAAGCCAGAGGTAGAATGACAAATACAGAATAATCTCACTCATCTGTCACATCCAGAGAAACAAATCAAGTATATGGACAATAATTCTTGATAATAAATCTCAGATACCAGACTACAGGCATGAGAGTGTTATGTTAGTGGGGAGCAGTTGAGGGGCACAAAATAGGCTGCGGGGAAGTAACAATGAAGTACAAGTGGAAGGTCTTAACTACACTTTGAAGCTTAAGTGTTGTAACTCTGTCACATAACACATAATAACAATAAAATCAAATAAGCAGTTCCATGAGTTTCTCTACTTTCTGTTTGCATAAACTATAGGAGACTAAATACCTCGAAAAGCTACTTTCAGATGTAGTAAATAAACAGAATATATACATAAAGAAAAAAAAATTGCTCTAATTTATTTTAGCATTATATTATTGCAACATCACACTTAAGTACTAACCATTAATTGCAATAGCATATTATTTGCTGCTCTTCTCTCTTGAAGGTCTTAGCATATTATTTGCTGCTCTTCTCTCTTGAAGGTCTTCCTTTATCGCTTCTCTGCACTGCTTTGCGAGCTCGGATGTTAGATTGTGGTTATCTGAGGCCCGCTCTCAGCCACATTGGTGAATGAGCTCGAGAGTTTTTGCAGACAGGTGTCCTTTTGTGGCTTTCTCTCTCTTGGTGTTCCTCGCACAATCATGGAGGTGCTGAACCAGTCGATCATATTCTTTGACAATGTCATCAACGACGGCATCTTCTCATGTTGCTGCAATAGTGCCAAATTGCTCCCAGTTGGTGGTTGTTCTGGGACTTCTTAAACTTTGCAGCCCTTTCTCCTCACTCTATGAAGCAGAATTTTGCATGAAGGAGATGGTGTTCCAATCCCATTTGGAATTTTGGGACAACGGCGACATCAGTCAGGCAAAACCATCAAATGAATATGATGTGGTGAATTTTGTTGTGGTACTGTCCTCCAGGAGACTCCCATGTCCAACATTTCGGCCTTTGAAAACTCTCAGCTCATTTGGCCTTCTGGAACTGTGAATTACAATGGATGGTCTTGGTCAACATGATGAACTCAGACAGTCTCTCACACTGTTCATTCCATCCATTCTAGGCAATGGGTCCTGATGTGGAGTTTTTCCGCCAATCTTCTCGGTCCTATCTTGGCAGTAAAAACTCCAATAATGATCTTGTCAAAGGTGTGGTTTTCTTTATAGAAATCTTCCAGCTCCACATAGAATTTCTTAATTTCTTCTTCATCGTAATTGGATGTTGGTGCACAGACAATGAAGATAGAAACTACCAGAAGTGAGCCACAACACTTCAAGTATAATCATCTGATTTGGGTTGTTAGACATTCAAATGAATCAATCCTTATGGCCAAATTCTTGTTGACAAGGACACTGATACAACTGACACCTCTTTTGTTGCATGTTCCAAGGAACAGTTCTTCTCCAGTGTCGAAAATGGCATGATGTGATCGATGCCTTCTCATCTCAGTCAGACCAACTATGTCGTACTTGATCTTCCACACTTGCATCATCAGGTCATCAGTGGATGCTTCTGATGCCAGTGTATGTGCATTGAAAGTACAGACAGTCATTTTAGTCCTTCTTCATTTTGGGAGCCTAGTTTGGCCCTGAGATTTTTATCAACCTCTCATTACTCATCCTTCTTAATGCTTCCGTATCAGGGGCTCTTTCAAAGTCAGGGGAATGATACCCATTGTATTTACTGTTTTTGACATATCGAATATACCATGCATAGCTTGCCACACTCTGCCATGCGGGCGGGATACTCTTGGTCACTCTCCAGGCTCTCTGATAGAGGCTTTTAGGGAAGCCTTTAATCACCCTTGCAGGTGTTCCCATGGTTCAAACCATAAAAATCCCCATCAAATATGGTGCAGTAGTAATGAAAAATGGGCATTAAGTGTCTTATTATGTTTTGTGGCTTCGTGGTCCAGACATCAGCCTGGAATGTGGTGGCGGCTGGATTTCAGAGGTAGTAGAGGTCAGCTGATGAAGTATTTATCTGGCTCCGGCAGGGTGGGTCTTCTCAGTGTGATCCCTTGGTTGGTGGAGATTGGTGGAAGCAGGCAGAGGATCTTTGTTTTCGGATCCCATTGAGTCTGGAGTCCAAGGTCACAAAGTTCCACTTAACTGGTTCTGTGGGGCTTCACTCAAGCATGAGGCTCAGCCAGAACAGTCAGTAAAAGCATCCTGGAGTGTGGCGGTTGCTGGGTAGTTGAGGTAGTGGGGGTCTGCCAATGACGTATTTGTCTGGCTCCAGCAGAGTTAATATTCTGGGTATGATCCCTGGGTCACTGGAGATTGGTGGAAGCAGGCACAGGATCTGTGTTTTAGGTCCCGTTGAGTCTGGAGTTCAAGGACACAAAGGTGCTGGTCGATGCAACAAAAGCCAGAAAAAGCATTCACAACACCTGCCTGTCCTTCACCAACTACAAGACTAAGATGATTGCCCTCCAACATTCTGATAAATCTATCACATATCCAGGAAGGCAATGGAATGACTTTTACTCGAATCTCTTTGATAGGCACATCCACCTTCCCACATACCAAATTCCACAGGATGGATATGTTGTTCCCAACATTCTCCCTTCCGAAATCCGACACGCCATTTCTTCGGTAAAGAAGCAAACAGCACCCAGCCCAGACAAGGTCAGACCCAAACACCTGAAGAACCTGCCATCAGTACTCATCAATACACTGGTTCGGCTCTTCAGCTGCTACCTGTCTGAATGCAAGGTTTCATCCCAATGACGAAAAATCAGCAGCACTGTTCTACTGTACCAGAAGGGAGACATCAACAACATTGGCAACTATCACCCAATCTGCCTGTTGTCCGTCGTCTACAACCTATTCACGCGAGTCATCCTGGTTAGAATTGGCAGAACACTAGATGATGGACAACCATGCGAGCAAGCTGGGTTCCGAAAAGGATTCAGCACAGTCGACCTTATCCACATGGTAACCAAGTGCATTGAGATTTTTCAGGAGTTCAAGATGCCGCTCTGTCTAACATTCATCAACTTAAAAAAGACCTTTGATTCTGTGAGACTGAAGCAGTCATCTAAACCCTAACCAAACAGGGCATTCAAACTCAATACATCTGGATTCTCCGTCAGCTGTATTATGGATTCACCACCAGGATCTCACCATTCTGCAAGGAAGTGATCATGGACGTTAAGAGAGGGATTCGGCAGGGTGATACCATTTCACTGAATCTCTTCAGTGCCACCCTTGAGAAAGCTATGTGATGACTGGAATAGGAAGGAATGGGAGTGAAGATGGGTGGTTTGCAACTATACCACCTCCCCTTCGTTGATGGCATCGTTCTAATAACACCAAAAATTAGCCAAGCAACACAAATGGTGGCTGACTTTGACCGTGAGTGTGGAAAGCTCGGACTACAGCTGAATCTCAAGAAGATGATGTTTATGAGAAATGGACTCATTCTTGACATTCCATTCGCTCTCACTGGAACGAACACCTCTGAATGCAGCAGTTATGGGTACCTAGATTGAGAAGTTAACATGACGAATGACCTGACACCTGAGTTATTCAGGAGGAAGATTGCAGCTTGTAATGCCTTCAAGAACGTCGGAGAAATAGCTAAGAGGATGAAGAAACTTCGACTCTTGGTACAGCTCTTCTATTCCACTGTTCTTCCATCATTAACATACACCTCAGAGACATGGGCCCTACGAAAACAGTATGAGAACGCTATTCGGGTCTCACAAAGAGGAATCAAAAGAGCTATGTTTTGAATATCACGCTTCACTCAAGTGAGAGAAGGAATCTGGAGTTCTGACTTCCGTCGACGATTGAGAATCAGGGGCACTGTCTCATTTACCAAGGCGTTGAAAATCAGATGGACTCTGACACGTAATGCAATTTGGACATGACTGCTGGACTAGAGCTGTTACCTACTGAATTCCACGGGACATCAAAAAATTGTGTGGTCACCCACCTACAAGATTGTCAGACTTCTTCATCAAAGACCCTTAAACAATGGTTTGAGGCTCTTCATGTTCCTGGAGCAAGTATACACCATTGGGCTACACTAGCATGCGACAGTGACAAATGGAAAGTTTACTGACACCAGCTCGAGCAAATCGATGAGTGACAGGATGTCAAGTGATCAAGTGTCATTAAAATTCATTTTTCACTTCAAAAACAACATGAAGTATGCAAAAATAAGCATAGTAAAATATATCTATACAACATAGTAAAATCCATTAGAATATGTAAAATGAAATAGAAAGTAAATATGAAAGCATATTTATTACAACAAAATCTGTGAATTAAATGTTCACAGTAGTTGTGTGATATCCTGGAAGTAAAATGAAATAAAAACTAAAGATAAAATAAATATTTACGTGTAACTATAAGGAAAGGCTTATGGATGCTAACTAAAATCAACCAAACTAAAGTAGTATAGAAATAATAGTAATACTAATACAGTTAACAAAAGTAGCTTACAATGAATGTAAGTGAGAGAATAAAAGCTACATGTTTATGTGTGGGAATTAGGGTAGGTAAGATAGAGAATAGAACAATATGACAATGATAGGTGGAATGATCAATCTGGACATGATATGAGTGATCTGAGTGTTCAAATTAGGTAAAGGGATATTCTTGATAAACTTTCATTATCAATATTGCAAACCACAATTCCCAAAATGGAAGAGAGAGGAGAGACAGAGAGAGAGAGAGAGAGAGAGCGATAGAGAGAGAGAGAAATGCCTGTCATAAAGTCATAGAAGCAGGAAGGAGGGAATTGCACTGGTGGAGGTATGGGTATTGGAATACTGTATGACTAAAATCTAATCAGGAACATCTTTGTAAAGGTCGATCTCATAGTGATTCAATGAAAAAGTTAAAAAGACAAAAATGTGAGTGAGCAACATTTCCACTTGAAAGCATCAAATCCATCAAAAGTTTGAGCAGTCATGAAGAATATCTGTGCTTTATTGCACAAAATACTGACATCATAAAGAAAGTCTTCAAAATAAGAGAAGAATGTGTTGAAATGTACATGATATCTACTTGTATCAATTTTCTATTGATGTTCAGAAATAAAATTACAAGAGAGATAGTGACTTAAAATAATGCATATTGATTATGTTGCATATTTGTTTGGAAATTCGTCTCCCTAACAAAATATTTCAAGGATGAGATATGCTCCTAGGTAAGATACTTCAGGTATTTTTATGCTAAAGGTTTGTAAAAATGCACCCAAGGAAGAGTAATAGAGCAGAAAGAATTAAATGACAAATATCTGATGGCTGCAATAATGAACCAGGCAAGTATAGAATAAGATTGCTGAGGGTGTTTTATTAATTTTGTTTTGAGCCACACCTGGCAGCGCTCAGGGTTTTTGTTGACTCTGCACTCAAGAATTCCTGCCAGTGTTTGGGGACCATTTGGGCTTCTAGGGATAGAACCCCAGCCAGCTATATGCAAGACAAGTATCCCTATGGTGCTTGTTTAGGGTATTTAGGGTATTAGGTATAGGGGCTATATGAGCAAAAATAGAATACATAATTGCCACAACTTTACTATAGTTTTACTCTTGACACACTTTTAAGGATGTTTCTTGATTCATCATGTGAAATACCTCATCCTCTCACTTCATGTACCTATAAAACATCCATGTGCTTAGCCAACAATGGAACACCATGTGAGTTGGGGAGCTATACTATCTTGAGTAAATGGCAACGGGCAAGACTGCTGATGACTATACTGGCAACAAAAGCTTGGACAATCCTGTTTGTCTATGTGATCAACCCCTGCTGGCCAGAGGTCAAAAGTGCCAATCGAATTGACTCGAAGTGACCACAACAGTTAATAATAAATAGAACAAAAAATGATATAATAAAACTTATGTGGACCTGATAAAAAGAAAGGAAAGAAAGAAAGAAAGAAAGAAAGAAAGAAAGAAAGAAAGAAAGATTTCCACAATAGGTCTAACTGGACTAAATACAGTATTTTAGTAAGTCTGTGCTCTCCTTTGGAGGTTCTCTAGAAGGATTTCTTGTTCCAACTTTTGCAACCCTCGAGGTTGCCACTGCTGCCACATCTCTTAATCCTCCCCCCCCCACACACACATCTTCATACCCAAGGATGATCCATTATATTTTTCCCATTCTTCTCTCTCACTATTTCTTTATTCTATTTCCTATTTTGAATTAAGTTTCCTTGTGATTGTATGGCTAACATTGACAATGATACTATATTTTTTAATCATATTTGAGGTAGTGGTGATTGGTACGTGGTGCTAGGCAAGCTCAGAGTGATACTCTCCAGTGACACTAAGCCTGACTGGCCTTCAGTTCAGTGTTGGAGCTTGTGAGTATGGAGGTATCAGGGTCTGCTGGGTAAGACTCTTGACACACCAGGTGAGGATCATGGACTGTACCAGACTGTACCGATGGAGGCCTAGAAGGTTATTTGCTGCAGTGGTGAGACATGTGCTCTGGACCCTGTTCTATCTCCCTGGCACCAAACTTGATGTTTTCAATCAGGTTTTGTTGAGCATTTTCTACAGATAACTCTGCTTTGCCCAAAACACCTTTCTTAACATGATCTTGGTCAGATACATATTTAAACTAGGTATATAAACCATTCATTTACTGATAATAATTAATAGAGAAATTTACTTTATATATAACAAATGTTTGGGCTGGAGTGATAGCACAGCAGTAGGGTGTTTGCCTTGTGTGCAGTCAGCCCGTCTGAGCCGGGTTCGATTCCTCCGCCCCTCTTGGAGAGCCTGGCAAGCTACCAAGAGTATTCAATATGCCAAACACAGTAACAAGAAATCTCACAATGGAGACTTCTCTCTCACAATGGAGAAATTACTGGGCCTACTCAAACAGATGTCTAATATTTTTTATGACCATGCCCACAGGAGTTACTCTGCCCTATAAAATGTGACACGCAGTTTAAGAAACAAAGATTTAGATGACATTCCCTTAGGAACAGCTAATGATCACACTCACAGACAGAAAGGAAGAACACTGAAATATTTTAAGTAATGATTTAAAAATAACAAAAAGAATAAACTAGAATTCTGTTCCTCGTAAAAGAGTCTTTTAAAGTAAATGATAATATTTTTTCAAAGAAACAGAAAGTAAGATTGTTAGTTGCTAGTGGATCTATCTCATAAAAATTTCAGATGTTCTTCACAGAGGAAAAAAAGAGGAAACAGAAATAGTTCTGCATAAGGAAGAAGTGTGGAAATAAATAAAGGTAAAAAAAATAGTGTTTTACAGCTTCAATCAAGCTAACAAATGAAAATAACAATTGCCATGATTTATTGTATAATGATAGTAGCACTACACTGTCCTCCCATTATTCATCGAGTTGCTTGAGCGGGCTCAGTAATGTCTCCATTTTGAGACTTGTTTTTACTGTGTTTGGCATATCAAATACGTCATAGGCTTTGCCATGCAGGCGAAATAATCTTGGTAGCTTGCTGGGCTCTCTGAGAGGGTATAATAATAGCATACATGTACAAAAAATGTATTAGGGCAGTATAAGTAACAAAAGGAACATCTTTGGCAATTTTTCACTTGATATCCAATCTACCCACTAAATCTTTGAAAGTGTGCATATTTTTAATAAATTAAATCGTCAGAATCTAGGATAATCACTTCAACGATGACAAATAATGCAGCGAAAGTCCAAGACTTTTTTCTTAAACTTTGAAGTAAATAGAAATGAAAGCACAGCTTACAAAATTGCACAATAACATGGTGAAGACTTCCCATAAAAACAAATTTAAAGTATAGGATACAAATGTTAGGCATGGAAACTAAAATCAATAATATGAGTTTTAACTTAATAGTGATTTAAATATAAATAATTCATGAAAAGAATTGATAAAAAGTTCAAGAATAAATAATAGAACAAATAATAGAAATGGAAATAATAGAACAAAACCGAAACCTAATTTTTTAAAATTGCATTAAAATTGAAAGTTCTCTGAGCAGAGTATAATCAAGAGATAAAGCACATCTTTCTAATATCTGAAATGACTGAAAGAGCTTCATACATATTACATGAATATTATGAAGATAATGAAGAAACATTACAAAAAATTCTAATCACACAAATTTGATAACCTATACAAAATACTCACTTATATGAAAAACCTCTCTACCAAGAAAACACAAGGAAATATTTATGATATTCAGATATGACCACATATATTTGAATATATGTGAATATATTTACATTTAGTAAAATCTGACAACATTTAATGAGAAAAACATAAAATTCTGATATGTATAAATATCTAAATAAATGAAAACACATTCCATTTTCATTGTCAGATATATTATATGTAAAATTGATAGTTTTTCTCTATTTGAATTTATAGACTCATCAGTCTTAATTAAATACCAACCACTTCATGTACGTTAATAAAGTAATTATAAAATTTATGTAAAACCCCAAAAGATTCAAATAGGAAGCATTAGAAAGAGAAGGAAGAAAGAAAGGAAAGAAGGAAGGAAGGCAGGAAGGAAGGAAGGAAGGAAGGAAGGAAGGAAGGAAGGAAGGAAGGCAAGAAAGAAAGAAAGTTTAGAAGATATCCCCACACGGCAGATCCTGGCAAGCTACCCATGGCATATTCTATATTCGAAAAACAGTAACAATGATGGTCCTCATTCCCCTGAACTTGAAAGAGCCCCCAATAAGCCATTGGTTACACTAGCATGCCACAGGGACAAATGGAGATGTTACTGGTACCCGCTCGAGCAAATTGACGAACAATGGGATGACAGTAATAGAGTAATACAGTGATAGAATATATCAGTGTCATATAAAAATGCATTCAATACCATATTAGGTACAGCAATCACAGCAAAGAAATGTCATTGCTTTCCTATTATAAATAAATTTGAAACATGGACAGATATCAAATGTTGGTTAGGATAATAGAAATTCCATTCATTGCTGGTGGAAACAACATACAGAGTCATTTTTTTAATGTACTTTGGCAGTTTATTGCAAAACTAATCATTGTCATTGATAAGATTCATCAATTTGGTAACCATACTCATTTGGAAATCTTTACATTCAGAATCTTGTACATGAATGTTTTCAGAGACTACCCATATTTGTCAAAATCTAGAAGCAATCAGGTAATCCTTAGAAAAAAGTGAATGGTCAAATTGCAGAACATCAGAAAATGGAATATTATCAAAACTAAAAGAACTGAGTTGTCAAGTCTAGAGAAGAAATGGAGAAACTTTAAAGAATTGAGTCATATTATCAGGAAGTTAGTTTAAATAATTCACTTACCATTTATTTCTTACTGTAGACATCTTAGGAAAATGAAATTGTTGTGATAATTACAATACCAAAGATAGCTAAGGGCTCAAAGAGAAAGGGAGAAAATAATGAATACATGTATCAAGAACACTGGGGTTAAAAGGTCAAGGGATACTCTATGGGATATTGTAAAATTAGATATATTATACTTCTATGCAGATAACTCTAATAATTCAGAGTGATATTAATACTGAAAAATATGAGGGGGATAAGGAAACAGGGTGTATTTGGGAACACTGTGTACTTTGCACTAAAATTTGTTTCTAAGTGTAAAACAATACCAAAATATAGTTTTCAATATATTAAAATTTCTACTGAAACCCATATATAATCACAAATCAAATTTCTGCATCTGAATATCACAAATAAATACACTATGTGCCTGTGAAGGTCAAGTAAATCTTATTATAGAAATGATAGAATTGTTGTATGTATTTTTAAAAAGAAATATTTCAGAAAATCACATAGCAAACACACTTATCCATATAGATAAAAGAAAAAATTTCTAAATATGAAAGATTTACCCAACCCTTTAAAAATAATAATTGAAATATTATTGATTTATTTATCAGGCTTTTAGTCTCACTAGAGGGATGGAGTGATAGCACAGTGGTAGGGCGTTTGTCTTGCACGCAGCTGGCCCGGCCTAGCCAGGTTCAATTCCTCTGCCCCTCTCGGAGAGCCTGGCAAGCTACAGAGAGTATCTTGTCTGCATGGGAAAGCCTGGCAAGCTCCCAGTGACGTACTCAATATGTCAAACACAGTAACAACAAGTCTCATGATGGAGACATTACTGGGCCTGCTAGAGCAAATCGAAGAACAACAGGAAGACAATGAAAGTGACAGAGGTCCATGTGATCATATCCAAGTCATGTTGCGATCGGATGTACAAATTCTTTCAAAATTAGAAGACACAGGCCGGGAGATAGTATAACAGGTAGGGGATCCCCTTTTACAGAGTAAACCTAGGTTAGATCAGGCACCACATGTATTTCTTGGAGCCCACCAGCCGTAATTCCTGAGTGCATCACCCGGAGTAACCCATGTGCACAGAGAGAAGTAACCCAGATATAAATTTTAAACAAACTAAATAAAATTAGAAAACAGAAGAACATGTATGATCTTTTCCTCTTACCAGACGAGGAATATATTGAATGGGGCGAAAAAAGTCTTCATTCCATATGTTTTATTTAAATCTTGCGAATATCAATGTAATAAAACTATACAACTATTTATTTTTTTTGTAAGATTACTAAAAAAGTAGCACAATAAAAAAATAAAACTACCAAATTTTTATTCTGTGTGACTGTGCAGTAAGGGAGAATTACATTCAGTTTGATAGTCAGTAAAAATGTGCAATTGAAAGTTGAATTTCCAATGAGTCTTTAAAATAATTATTTGTAAAGTAGGCAAAAAGGGAGAATGGTGATTATAAAGATGCAGATTTTGATGAAGACAAACTGAAAGATAATATCGGAGAGGTTATTCTGTGGAAAGTTTATCGAGTAAATTCACAACAGAATGGTAAACTACTTAGTTTGGGTGTAAGTTGTGTATAAGGAAATTGACTAAAGTGACTTTTTTTAAGTGACTTTTTTTAATGTGAAATTTTTAGTTGTTCATCATGCATTTTTTTCATATTTACAATTTTCTTTTATTTTTTCTTTAATTTTTATTAGTGAAAAACCATGAGGTACAGTTGTAGACTTACACATTTTTGTGCTTGGGTTTCAGTTATACAATGATCGAGTACCCATCCCTCCACCAGTACCCATTTTCCACCACCATGAGTCCCAGTATTTCTCCCACCTCCCATCCCACCCTGCCTCTGTGGCAGGGCATTCCCTTTTGTTCTCTCTCTCCTTTTGGGTGTTGTGGTTTGCAAAAGAGGCATTGAGTGGCTCTCATGTTTGGTCTATAGTCTACTTTCAGCATGCTTCTCCCATCCTGGGAGATCCTCCAACACCCTTTATTTGGTGCTCCCTCCTCTATCTGAATTCCCTTTTCCCCTAGCATGTGTGGCTGGCCTCCAAGCCATGGAGCAAAATACCTGATACTAATCTCCGCCACTCTTGGGTGTTAGTCTCCTATTTTGTTACTTTATGTTCCCCAGATGAATGCAATCTTTCTATGTCTATCCCACTCTTTCTGACTCATTTGGCTTAACATGATACTTTCCATGTAGTACTATTTGTATGTAAATTTCATGACTTCATCTTTTCTAACAGCTACATAGTACTCCATTGTGTAAATATACCAAATTTTCTTTTTTTTTTTTCATCCCTCCCACCCCCATCCCCCCATCCCCCCTGTCTCTGTGGCAGGGCAATCCCCTGTGTTCTCTCTCTCATTTTGGGTGTTGTGGTCTGCAAAAGAGGCATTGAGTGGCAACCATGTTCAGTCCATAGTCTACTTTCGACATGCATCTCCCCTCCTGGGAGGATCCTCCAAACATCCTTTATTTGGTGCTCCCTTCTCTATCTGAACTGCCCTTTCCTCTAGGATACCCGGCTGGCCTCTAAGTTATGGAGTAATCCTCCTGGTGCTGATCTCAGCTATTCTTGGGTATTAATCTCATACTTTGTTACTTTATATCCCCCAGATGAATGCAATCTTTCTATGTCTATCCCTCTCTTTCTGACTCATTTCGCTTAGCATGATACTTTCCATATTGTACCACTTGTATGTAAATTTCATGACTTCATCTTTTCTAAGAGCTACATAGTACTCCATTGTGTAGATGTACCAAAGTTTCTTTAACCAGTCATCTGTTCTTGGGCATTCAGGTTTCTTCCAGTTTCTGGCTATTGTAAAGAGTGCTGCAATGAACAAACAAGTGCAGATGTCACTTCGACTATACATTTTTGCCTCTCTGGGATATATTCCCAGGAGTGGTATTGCTGGGTCAAATGGGAGCTCAATTTCTAATTTTTTGAGAATCGTCCATACTGTTTTCCAGAAGGGCTGAACCAGTGGACATTCCCACCAACAGTGAAGGAGTGTCCCTTTCTCGCCACATCCACGCCAGCATCGGTTGCTTTTGTTCTTTTGAATGTGGGCCAGTCTCTGAGGTGTGAGATGGTATCTCATTGTGGTTTTGATCTGCATCTCCCTGATGATTAATGATGTAGAGCATTTTCTCATGTGCTTTTTTGCCATTCGGATTTCTTCTTTGAGAAAGTTTCTGTTCATTTCATTGCCCCATTTTTGGATGGGGTTGGATGTTTTCTTCTTGTGGAGTTTAACCAGTATTTTGTATATCCTGGATATCAACCCCTTGTCAGATGTGTATTCAGTGAATATCCTTTCCCATTCTGTAGACTGTCTTTGTATTTTGGTCACTGTTTCTTTGGAGGTGCAGAAGCTTCTTAGTTTAAGATAGTCCCATTTATCTATCTCTGTTTTCACTTGCTCGGCCAGTGGCGTGGCATCTTTGAAGATACCATTAGCTTCAATGTCATGGAGGGTTTTGCCAACTTTATCTTCAATGTACCTTATGGTTTCTGGTCTGATGTTGAGGTCTTTAATCCATTTTGATCTTACTTTTGTACATGGTGTTAGGCAGAGTTCTGAGCCTATTTTTTTGCATGTAGCCGTCCAGTGATGCCAACACAATTTATTAAAGAGGCTTTCCTTACTCCACTTCACATTACTTGCACCTTTATCAAAGATTAGATGAGCATATGATTGAGGAGAGATGTCAGTGTATTCAACCCTGTTCCATTGGTCTGCAGTTCTGCCTTTGTTCCAGTACCATGCTGTTTTAATTATTACTGCTTTGTAGTACAGTTTGAAGTTCGGGAGGTTGATTCCTCCCATTTTCTTTTTCCCAAGAATTGCTTTAGCTATTCGTGGGGGCTTATTGTTCCATATAAATTTCAAGAGTGTTTGCTCCATTTCTTTGAAGAATGTCATGGGTATCCTTATAGGGATTGCATTGAATTTATACAATGCTTTCGGTAGTATTGCCATTTTGACAATGTTAAGTCTCCCGACCCATGAGCAGGGGATATCTTTCCATTTCCTCATGTCCTCTTTTATTTCATGAAGTAGCGTTTTGTAGTTTTCTTTGTACAGGTCCTTTACTTCCTTAGTTAAGCTGATTCCTAGGTACTTGATTTTCTGGGGCACAATTGTGAATGGGATTGTTTTTTTCATGTTGCTTTCTTCTCTCTCACTGTTTGCGTATAGGAAAGCCATGGACTTTTGGGTATTGATTTTATAACCTGCAACTTTACTATATGAGTCTATTGTTTCTAGGAGTTTTTTGGTGGAAGTTATTGGGTTCTCTAAGTAGAGTATCATATCATCTGCGAATAGTGAGAGCTTGATTTCTTCCTTTCCTACCTGAATGCCCTTAATATCTTTTTCCTGCCTAATCGCTATTGCAAGTACTTCCAGTACTATATTGAACAGCAGTGGAGAGAGTGGGCATCCCTGTCTCGTCCCTGATCTTAGAGGGAAGGCTCTCAGTTTTTCCCCATTGAGGATGATGCTTGCTGTAGGCTTGTGGTAGATGGCTTTAATTATGTTGAGGAAGGTCCCCTCTATCCCCATTTTGGCTAGGGTTTTCATCATAAAGGGGTGCTGGATCTTATCAAATGCTTTCTCTGCATCTATTGATATGATCATATGCTTTTTATCTTTTCTCTTGTTGATATGGTGGATTATGTTGATTGATTTCCGAATGTTAAACCATCCTTGCATCCCTGGGATGAATCCTACTTGGTCATGGTGTATGATCTTTTTAATGAGTAGTTGGATTCTATTTGCTAGTAGTTTGTTGAGGATCTTTGCATCTGTGTTCATCAGGGATATCGGCCTGTAATTCTCTTTCTTTGTGGTATCTCTGTCTGCTTTTGGTATCAGTGTGATATTTGCTTCGTAGAAACTGTTTGGAAGAGTTTTTGATATTTCAATTTCGTGGAAAAGCTTAAAGAGCATTGGGAGTAAGTCCTCTTTAAAGATTTGGAAGAATTCACTAGTGAATCCATCCGGGCCAGGACTTTTGTGCTTGGGGAGACTTTTTATTACCATTTCAATTTCCTTGATGGTGATAGGTCTGCTCAGGTATTCCAGGTCTTCTTGGTTCAGCCTTGGGAGTCTGTAGGAGTCTAGGAATTTATCCATTTCCTCGAGGTTTTGATGTTCCGTGGCATAAAGCTTCTCAAAGTACTCCCTGAGGATCCTCTGAATTTCTGTGGTTTCTGTTGTAATGACCCCCTTTTCATTTCTGATTCGGTTTATTAGGGTTTTCTCTCTCCCTTTCTTTGTGAGTTTTGCTAGAGGCTTATCGATCTTGTTAATTTTCTCGAAGAACCAGCTCTTGGTTTCATTGATCTTTCGGATTGTTTTTTGGGTTTCCATCTCGTTAATCTCTGCTCTGAGTTTTATTATTTCCTTTCTCCTGTTCGGGTTGTGCTCCTTTTTTTGGTCCTTCTCCAAGCTCTTAAGCTGTGAGGTTAGGTTATTTATGTGTGCTCGCTCCTCCTTCCTGAGGAATGCTTGTAGAGCTATAAACTTTCCTCTTAACACAGCCTTTGCTGTGTCCCATAAGATTTGGTAACTTGTGTTCTCATTTTCATTCGTTTCTAGGAATCTTTTGATTTCCTCTTTGATTTCCTGTCTAATCCACTCGTTGTCCAATAGTGCACTGTTTAATTTCCAGGTGTTTGATTTAGTTTTCTGTTTTAGTTTTCTGTTTTTGTGTGTGATTTACTTCTAATTTCAGCGCATTATGGTCTGAGAAGATTGTTGATACAATCTCTACCTTCTTAATTTTATGGAGGCATGTTTTGTGGCTCAGCATGTGGTCTATCTTGGAGAATGTTCCATGTACACTTGAGAAGAATGTGTATTCAGCTTTTTGTGGATGAAGTGTCCTGTATATATCTACTAAGTCCCTTTCTTCCATTGTTTCCCTCAAATGAAGTATGTCCTTGCTAAGCTTGAGTCTGGTTGATGTATCAAGAGGTGACAAAGCAGTGTTGAAGTCTCCCACTAGTATTGTGTTGCTATTGATGTCTTTTTCCAAATCTATGAGTAGTTGTTTTAAGTACTTTGCTGGTCTCTCATTAGGTGCATATACATTTATTATTGTAAGTTCTTCCTGTTGTACAGATCCTCTGATCATTAAGAAATGGCCTTCACTGTCTCTTATGACCTTCCTCACTCTGAAATCGATGTGGTCTGATATAAGGATGGCTACCCCAGCTTTTTTATGGGAGCTGTTCGCTTGTAGGATTGTTTTCCAGCCTTTGACTCTGAGTCTGTGTTTGCTTTGACTATTGAGATGCGTTTCTTGCAGGCAGCAGAATGTTGGGTTCAATTTTCTAATCCATCCTGCCACTCTATGTCTTTTAATTGGTGCATTTAGCCCATTGACATTGAGCGAGATTATTGTTATGGGATTTTGTCCCATTGTTCTGTTAAAATTTGGTGTATTTGAGGGGCCTTTCTTGCCTTAAAGTAGCCCATTTAGTTGTTCTTGTAACCATGGTTTTGAGTCTATGAAGTTCCTGAGCTGTTGTTTGTCTGTGAAACTGTGTGTTGTTCCTTCTATTATGAATGAGAGTCTTGCTGGGAAAAGTATTTTGGGGGAGGCATTTATTTCATTGAGTTTTTTTACTATGTCCCACCACTGTTTTCGGGCCATGAGGGTTTCATCAGAAAAATCAGCTGTGAATTTTAAGGATGCTCCTTTGTAAGAGATTTCTTTCTTCGATCTTGCTGATTTCAGAATTTTGTCTCTGTCTAAGGTTTTGGTCATTTTGATCAGAATGTGTCTTGGGGTATTTTTATTCGGATTTCTTCTAGCTGGTACCCTTCGGGCCTCCTGAATGTGGTCACAAGTTTTCTTCAGCTCTGGAAATGTTGTAGCAATGATGTCTTTGACAGTTTCTTCTTCATCGAGGTTTTCTTCCTGTCCCTCTGGGACTCCAATAATTCTTATGTTACCCCTCTTGGCTTCATCACGATCTTCTCTTGCCATCTGTTCCCGAATTGTGAGTCTCTTTTCCATTTTCTGCTCTTTTCTGGAGAGTCTCTGAACTTCATCTTCGAGCTCACTGATTCTGTTCTCAGCCGCTCTTACTCTGCTGCTGAGGCCTTCCACTGAGCTTTTCAATTCGCCTACGAGATTTTTCAGGTCTGACATTTCTGATTGCATTTTCCTCATTTCTGCCTTCAGATCCTCTTGTCTTCTATTGGCATTGCTTTCCATTGTTTCTTTTAGTTCCCTAAGCATCCTAAGTAGCTCCCTTCTGAATTCCTTGTCAGAGAGGTTATCTAACACTACAGTACTGTTGGTGTCATCTGGGCTAGACTCTTCAATAAGAAAGTTTGGTGGGCTATTGCGTTGCTTTACCATTGTGAAAACTGTGGTTTAGTCCTTAACATTCACTGTTACTATTCTGCTTGATATGCAGTGTGAGTTAAGATAGGCTTATGAGTTATTGGCAACTGTGTTTCTAGTGGCTGAGCTAAAATAGAGAAGTTTCCATCTAAGAAGTTAGCTTATGGTTCCTATGGCATATGTAGTGGGAAAATATTTCACGGCCGCGTTAGCGGCCGCGGATCCGTAAAGAGTCCATGGCACTGGGCGAGGAGTTGGGAATGTCTCCTGTTTGGAATTGGAGCCATTCAGCTTTGTTGCCCAGAGCTGGGCCTCTGTGCCCGTCCCATGCAGATCAGGGGTTGAAAACCGGCTGTCTAGGGGCTGTTTCTAGCTGCGCATGCCCAGAGAGGAACCCAGGCCCTTGGGGGCGGGCTGTACCCCAAATTTTCTTTAACCAGTCATCTGTTCTCAGGCACCCAGGTTTCTTCCAAATTCTGGCTATTGTAAATGGTGCTGCAATGAGCAAACAAATGCAGATGTCACTGCGACTATACTTTTTTACCTCTCTGGGATATATTCCCAGGAGAGGTATTGCTGGGTCAAATGGGAGCTCAATTTCTAATTTTTTGAGAATCGTCCATACTATTTTCCAGAAGGGCTGAACCAGTCGGCATTCCCACCAGCAGTGAAGAAGGGTCCCTTTCTCGCCGCATTCCCGCCAGCACCTGTTGCTTTTGTTCTTTTGGATGTAGGCCAGTCTGTGGTGTGAGATGATCTCTCATTGTTGTTTTGATCTGCATCTCCCTGAAGATTAATGATGTAGAGCATTTTCTCATGTGCCTTTTAGCCATTTGGATTTCTTCTTTGAGAAAGTTTCTGTTCATTTCGTCGCCCCATTTTTTGATGGGGTTGGAGGTTTTCTTCTTGTGGAGTTGAACCAGTACCTTCTATATCCTTGATATCAACCTCTTGTCGGATGTGTATTCAGTGAATATCCTTTCCCATTCTGTAGACTGCCTTTGTATTTTGGTCACTGTTTCTTTTTTTTTTTTTTAAACTTTTTTTTCCCTTTATTTTATTTTATTTTTTTTTAAAGTTGTAGATTTACAATTTTTTGTGCTTTGGTTTCAATTATACAATGATCAGATACCCATCCCTCCACCAGTGCCCATTTTCCACCACCATGGATAATATCCCTCCCACCCCCATCCCCCCATCCTCCCTGTCTCTGTGGCAGGGCAATCCCCTGTGTTCTCTCTCTCCTTTTGGGTGTTGTGGTCTGCAAAAGAGGCATTGAGTGGCAAACATGTTCAGTCCATAGTCTACTTTCGACATGCATCTCCCCTCCTGGGAGGATCCTCCAAACATCCTTTATTTGGTGCTCCCTTCTCTATCTGAACTGCCCTTTCCTCTAGGATACCCGGCTGGCCTCTAAGTTATGGAGTAATCCTCCTGGTGCTGATCTCAGCTATTCTTGGGTATTAATCTCATACTTTGTTACTTTATATCCCCCTCTTTTTTTTATTATTAGTGAAACACCATGAGGTACAGTTGTAGATTTACAATTTTTTGTGCTTGGGTTTCGATTATAGAATGATCAAATACCCATCCCTCCACCAGTGCCCATTTTCCACCACCATGGATAATATCCACCCCACCCCCATCCCCCACATCCCACCCTGCCTCTGTGACAGGGCAATCCCTTTTGTTCTCTCTTCTTTTGGGTGTTGTGGTCTGCAAAAGAGGCATTGAGTGGCAAACATGTTCAGTCCATAGTCTACTTTCGACATGCATCTCCCCTCCTGGGAGGATCCTCCAAACACCTTTTATTTGGTGCTCTCTTCTCCATCTGAGCTGCCCTTTCCCCTAGAATGCCCGGCTGGCCTCTAAGCTATGGAGTAATCCTCCTGGTGCTGATCTCAGCTATTCTTGGGTATTAATCTCATATTTTGTTACTTTATATCCCCCAGATGAATGCAATCTTTCTATGTCTATCCCTCTCTATGGTCACTGTTTCTTTTGAGGTGCAGAAGCACTAAACCAGGAGCACAATATAGCAGGGCCAAATATTGCTAAAAGTCATCCCCAGGACCATGGGACACTGCTTAAAGGGCCTCCACAAACAATGTTTAGGGGCCAGAGCCATGGTATAGAGTGATTTCCTTGAATGTGGTAGATCTGTGTTCAATCCTCAGCATCCTCTATGGTACACTGAGCACCATGAACAGTAATTCTTGAGTTAATAACAGAGCCAGAATTAATCCCTGAGCATTACTGTTGTGGCCTAGAAACAAAAACTAAAATAAAATAAAAAGAAACTTTAATCCTCTTTAATGATTTTGATGGTAAACTCTAAAGCAGACCTAAAATGTCATGTCTAGTTAGTTGACCAGTATTTACAATGCATTATTTCTAAACAATTGAAGATTTAGAATTTTGAAAAATAACCTATTTAATTAAGCTGAGATTGTTCATCCATGATATATACTTTTTAATTTCTTAAGTAGTTTAAATATTCATGCTCTAAAATGAAGACTTTTTTAATCTGGTTGACATAAATTACCATATCAATTACTTCACAGATCTGAGTTCCAAGGCGTTATTTGTGAGCTTTGGCTTCCACGTAACAATTGCAATTTGTACATGCAAAATAATGAATATTCAACACCAGTTCAAGTTATGTAAATCTGAATTAAACTTGTGCAGTTATGATCATGGTATCAGTCATCTGAGAAATGTCTCATATAATATACTATATTTAAATAAAATAAGGAATCTTTATACATATGTGTACATACTATATGTATGATTACGTGTAGTAAATATATTATTGTGTTTGAAATATATTAACATGTCTTAATTGATTAAAATATTGTTTAAATTCAAGGATTCATTTATGTTTGCTGATCGGGTATTTCTTAAAACGATGTCAGCAATATATCAGAAATTTTGCTAAGAGCTCTATGTGTCTTTATTTCTCACATAACTGAAATATCTTTACTCAAATTTAATATAATTAATGAGATTTATGCTGACCACTAAGCTTAAAATCCCCCACAGAGTCATACAATATAATTTTTCTATTTATCACCTGTAGTGATTAGTTTTAAATAATTTGCCATAATTTGATTTGTCCACATAAACTTCGATTTTTTTTATTTAGTCGGCTCAAGTCCAAGAGTTTAGAAGAATGAGTATTGCCATATATGCAAAAAATATTTCTGAAAGAGCGGATTGAATTTACAGATGATGGTCTATGCTATATTTATTCATGTTTTCTCAAATTCTATGAAACAATTTGGTGTATAAGTTTTTCTCAATTTACACAATTGTTAATTTAAAACATATGTCTTCAATTAGATACACATCTAATAATTCTGATAAAATAAATGATAATCAAACTTTAATATCTCTGATGTTGAAAAAAGAAAGAAAATTCTGATTGCTGCTATATATCACTCCAGACAGTCATTGCTGAGATTGCTTTTGCTGGAGAGCTAATGGTGGTATCAGTTATTGCCATGAAATTTGGTTTGAGTCAAAAACTTATTGTTCAAATTACTGTCTGACTAATTTACCTCTTTCCTACTCCTTTGACTACACAGTACTACTTCTCTCTCTCAGAAATATCAGTAGTCACATTAAACTTACCACCAGCTTTTACTCCTAAAAAACCTTACCATGGCTGGAGCTATATAGTACAGGGGGTACGGCATTTGCCTTGCACTCAGCTGACCCGAATTCAATCCCCAGCATCCCAAATGGTCCCCTGAGCACTGCCTGGATTTTAAATCTTTTCTGCTGGTTTTGAGTTAATTTGATTGGACAGGTTGGAAGTTAGCAAGGGCTGGGAGAGTTAGGAAAGGAGAAGGGAACTAAAGGAAGGATCCTCTGAGAGAATGGGATGGGATGGTTGGGAAGAAGCAACAATGGTAGCAGATAAGATGCTGGAACTCTACAAATGAAACCCTATCATTATCAGTATAACTCTGCTATATTTTTTAAATTAAAAATAATATTGTCGGGGGTATGGTCAATCTTTACCTGTGAGGCGAGTGCATCAGCAGCCTGATGGCGCCTTCAGTCTTCCAGATACCTCAAAATTGCTGCTGTGCCTTTGGCCAGACCCCAAAAACTTGGGGCAAAGTTTACCAAGAAAGTAAATGGCCAAAAGTTAGGTATGCGGGAAACACACCCACAAACCACCTCCAGCTCAGCTATATAATTGGAGGCAAGGCCTCTTTGGTTCCTGATTGAACTGCTTAATGGACATGATCCCAGGGACTCAGAAATGAATCTCAGAACCCAGTGGCTTTAGGTAGAAATGTGTCTGGTCTCTGCAGTAGGCTACCGGTGCTGGGCCAACCCAGGTGGAAATAGGTTTCGTGCCTTGGCCTGTTCCCCCTGGCAACCCAGTGGCAGCCATCTGTCTGAGGCCACTGGATAGTCACATTTGGGCCCCCAGTGACGAGACACACAGGGCCTCACGGGATGGGGGTGGAGCCGGTTTTGTCCTCCCCACCCCAATGAGACCCCAAGTCATCGCCCACAAATGGCCTTTCTGGCTCCTGATCAAGCTGCTTAACAGCCATGATCCCAGAGACTCAGAAACAAATCTCAAAACCCAGTGGCTTTTGGCAGAAATGCATCTGGACTCCACAGTACATTATTGGCCACCCCAGGGAGGAAAGGGTATTGTCCCTCCGCCTGCTCCCTCTTGGCAACTTGGTGGCTGTCATCCTCCAGAGGCCATTGGACAGTCAGGCTTGGGCCCGCAGTGATGAAACTTGTTGGGCCTCATGGGGGGGGTGGAGCCGGGCCTGTCCTCCCCACCCCAAAGAGACCCCAAGTCATCGCCCATGAACGGCCTCTCTGGCTCCTCATCAAGCTGCTCAACGGCCTTCATCCCAGAGACTCAGGAGCAGATCTCTAAACCCAGTGGCTTTTGGCAGAAATCTCTCCAGATTTAACTGCTAAAATTTCGGAATTTCAAAACCACATGGCCCTACTGCAGCCACACGACATCGTATGTTATTCATAACCAGCAATAGAACACAAATTGTCTATTGTTGCCTTTTCAGCAGATCTGAGTGTTGGGGTAAAATCTCAAATAATGGTAGGTCTGGTGTCAAAATAGTGAATGTGATCAAAATAGAGAGAGAGTAATGTGGAAATCATCTGCTCCACAAGCAGGGGGAGGGTGTGGGATGGGGGTATACTGGGATTTTTGGTGGTGGAGAATGGGCACTGGTGAAGGTACGGGTGTTTCATTGAATGACTGAGACTTAGACCCAAAAGCTTTGTAACTGCTCTCACAGTGATTCAATAAATAAAATTATAAAAAATGGGAAAAAAAAGTAAGGTGGAGTTCATGCACAATTCAATCAGCTAATCAGTGGCTGAATAAATAGCAGTTACTCCTACAAAAAAAAATAAAAAAATAAATAAATAAAATAAAAATAATATTGTACATACATCTGGGAAAATTCCAAATTGAAACATTTGCAATACTTAATTTTACATTAAAGATGTTTAAAACTGCCTTTCCTTTATAAAATCAACAAATGTCATTTTCCTGATATAAATTTTGTTTTATTGATAACACTACACTAGTGTATAAATGAGTAAATTAGGTAAATGTATTTTTATCTATGAGAATATAAAAAATGACACAAACGACCTTACAAACTTTCACTAAATTATTCAAACGATGAGTTTCATTTTTAATTTTTTTTTTTTTTTTGCTTTTTTAGGTCACACCAAGCAATGCACAGGGAGGGATTACTCCTGGCTTTGCACTCAGGAATCACTCCTGATCGTGCTCAGAAGGACCATATGGGATTCTGGGAATTGAATCCAGGTCTGCCATATGCAAGGCAAACACCCTACTCGCTTTACTATGGGTCCAGCCCAAAACTATGAGTTTCTAAATTTAACTTCTGAAGGATAATATTTCAGCATGCTCTATTTAGTAGCTATTCTTAGCTACTTCTAATGTTTAGGGGTTTTTGTTTGTTTGTTTGTTTTTGTTTTTTTCTTTTTGCGTCACACTCGGCAATGCTCAGGGGTTACTTCTGACTCTACTCAGGAATCATTCCTGGCAATGCTTGGGGAACCATATGGGATGCTGGGAATAGAACCAGGGTCGGCCACATTCAAGGCAAACGTCCTACCTGCTGTACTATCACTCCAGCCCTTCTATTTCTAAATGTTTAAAGCAATGATAATTGTGATAGTGTTATACCAAGGAATTCTTTAAAACACTATATTTTAATAATAGCAAAAACATTTGAAAATGTCAGTATTTTCAAAATTGCCAAGCAGTTTTCTCTTTGGTGTTATTATAACTGAAGAAAACACTATGAACATTAAAGATGATGCTCTTGAACTTTACAGATTTTTGAGCTTGAATTTACCTCTTATTAGATGACAGCTCATTTTCTCACAGAATGAGTTTACAACTGCCATATAATGTTATTGATAAAATTAAAATGTAAATGAGCACATAATAACAATTTATGTATCCAGATTGACTAAGCATAATCAATATGTAGTTAATAAAGCTTTATTTTTAAAGTTAACAGAGTGTACTGACAAGAAAACTTAGGGAAAGTTGGCATATTTGGATTATAATAAATAATTTTATGAACCAATGAAACAACCTGCACATCCAAGTAAAAAGTGAATAAGACAATGAGAATATTAATAACCCATTCTTCATATATGTGAGCTTAAATAAATGTTTATGTGCATTTGTGTTCCTAGATTCCACTATCATGTGTTAATTTTTTGTTTTTGTATCTAGATATATAGTACAAGGTTTAAAGCTTTTGCTTTTCATATTATGGACCTCAGTTGGAAACCCTTCACTGACAAAACTTCAACGTATGCTGTGTGCAACCCAATGAACCACCCCCCCCACACACACACACCCACAACCCATCTTCCTCTCTCAATTTTCTTTTGTTGGCTGAACTTTACAAGATTCAGTAAAGCTGATAGGATTTTAAATGATTTTGAAAGTTCTAATTCCATCACTTAAAATAACACTCACTCTCCCTGTTTTTCTCTCACTATATATATATTATGTACATACACGTATATATACATATATCATACATAAGGTATTCTATGCATGGAATTCACAGTTTGGGTCTATGCTTCAATAATAAAAAGAAGTTATCTTGTATAATGTCTGAGTAATGTGCTATGAGCCATGTAATGTCACCATTAATTTGTAGACACACAGTTGTGTGTTGTATGATTTAGTGGTTCGATTTCATAATTTTGCATAGTGTTATCAGGTTTCCGCAGCATCAGTGTTTAAAGAGACTTTCCTTATTCCATTTTATGCTCTGACTCCTTCATTACAAATTGAAGCTGGGGGACTCAGGACCCACATCTGCAGATATTCAGTTCCTTAGGTCAGACAAAACATTCAAAGATAAGGCCAGAGAATGTAATGTTTCTCCTGCCCAGCAGTGCCAGAACATCCAGGGAAGCACTGGGTGCCAAGTCCATCCCATCATATTAGGGGTACAAAAATCTATTTAAAAATAAAACTTTTGGGGGCTGAAGTGGTAGTACCATGTACATGTTACTTGCCTTGCCTCAGGCTGACTCAGGTTAAATCCTGGCATGTCAGATAGTTCCCAGAGCACAGAGCCAGGAATAAGTCCTGAGCACCATAGAGTGTGACTCCAAAATAAAATAAAATAATAAAATCCATTTTTGTATATTCATTTGTCTTAAAATTATTGAGCAGGAATAATTTGCGTAAGAACCACGTCCAAGATTTTTGTGACACAAATTCCCTGATATGACATTAATCTTTTTTTTAACTCTGACTATACACATTTACCCCCTTACTCTAGTCATATCCAAAACTGCCAGTTTTCTAATACTTACTTGTAACTCTCTTCTCAACTCTAAATTTTTCTTTGTATTGCAAAATGCTGTATGTCTGAACACATAATCTCATAGTTTCAATTTCTTTTGTTTTTAGAAAAAGTTAAAGTTGCAAAGGAATGAGTTGTCAAACTGCAATGTATCCAGACGCTGTTTTCTTCATTGTCTTTGTATATACTACAGTGCACAACTCATCAGTAAATATTCACTTAATAACTGAATCTAATATTTATGTCCTAGCACCATACTGTACCAATGATATCTTCTTTAATTTTAAATTCTAACAAATTTCTTTGCATATATAGCTGTCTTTATTTCTAGTTCATTTTTGTTAATGTTTATATGAGCATTTAAAATGATATATGGTGTTTTTATTACACTTCAATCTTTACCTAAGTTTACCAAAACTCAGGTAAATGTAATTTATTACTAAGAATGCACAGAAAATATTTATCCCTCTAAAGAATATGTGAAACATGAAAATGCCAACAGGAACTAGATCAAATGCTTTCATGCTTGAAGATAAAAGAAATTATCAAGTATTGATTTCACTCTGCATTACAAGCTAAAGAAAATCACAAATACCAACCAAAGAACACAAGAAGAACATTTTTGAGGAGAGTTTTTTTTTTTCATGAATTAGATATCCAGACATCTGTAAACTCTAAAGAAACAATATCAAAGGAATGAAGGAGCACTAGTAACCTCTATGTAAGAAAATTTATTAATGGCAAGTATTTGGAATAAAATATTCAGGCAGTTCTATTCAGTAAGAAAACACTGAAAACTTAATAGAAATGCAGTTTAAAGATATTTATTAAGTTAAATGTGTTTTAAAAATCATTTCATTACTTGTTCACCTATGAAATAAAGGTACCTGCACTTAATAAAGATGGATCAGATACTTTGCAGTTTTGAAAATTTATCATGTTCTGAACTGTTTTATCTAGGGTATAAATCTTCTCAGTTCCTATATCTACATTATTCACAACAAATAAAGATATGAATTCACAAACTATAGAGCATATTGACTTTCTATGGTCATTCATTCTAAAAAGTATTTTAATTTAGAAATATATATATATATATATCTTAGAATCAATAATATGAAAGTATCTTTATAAAAAGTATGACAAACAGGACAAAATGAAGCCTCTATTGGTATTGCTGTTTATGTGTGTGTGTGTGTGTGTCTGTGTGTGTGTGTCTGGTCTGTGTGTGTCTGTGTATTGGATTCTGAGTTTAGAGGATTTTGCTCACATTTTTTTGTTCCAATAATTTTTCTGTCATTGGGGTGGGACCAGCCCCTCTACCCGCTCAGACAAGATCCTGAGTTGCAGCTCATGAAAGGCTCCTCTGGCTCCTAAATGGCCATGATCCCAGAAACACACAAACCAATCTTGGAACCAAGTGACTTCTGGCAGAAATCCCTCCGAACTTAATTACAAAAATATCAGAAATCCAACCATGTGGCCACAATAGTGGCCGCATGACATCATGTGTTCTTCATTATCAGCAATAGAAAACAAATTATCTAACGATGCCTTTTCTGCAGGTCTTATTGTTGGGGAAAAATTGCAAATAATAATGGTGGGTCTTCTGTAGAAAAATTGAATGTAATCAAAGTAGAGAGAGAGAGTAAAGTGGAAATCATCTGCCACACAGGCAGGGGGAGGGATGGGATGGGGGGATATACTGGGGTTCTTGGGGATGGAATATGTGCACTGGGGAAGGGATATGTGTTTGATCATTGTATGATCGAGACTTAAACCTGAAAGCTTTGCCACTGTTCTCATAGTGAATCAATAAAAGATAAATAAATAAATATTTTCTGTCATCAAAGTGAAACAGTTTTAAATATTCTAAAATACTTTATATAAATTATATTTATAAAAATAAATGGAAAGATGACTAAGATAATAATTACTGTCAAAGACTTGAAAATTTTTATAAGATAAGGTATTTCTCTCTTGTATTTCTTTGAAGCAAATATTATTTAATGTAACAAAGAAAACAGTGTTATAAGCTGTTAATTAAATTGATTTCCCCAAGGAATGAGTGTTTTAAAGCCTGTGTTTTACATGAGAAATGTTGTGAGGAATGTTCTCGTACAGCTCTAAAAATTTAAGCTGATCTTCATTTCTCATATTTATCTATGAAAAAGTTAGTTTTATGAGCAAGTTTTTAAATATAATAAAATTTTAACTTGCTAGGAGAAAGAAATTTATAAATATAATTTGTGTACCTTACTTTACAAGGTATACACACTTAATATGTATTTAAAAAATATAAAACAAAATTTCATGTTCAAAACTTAAATGAAAAATGTTCATAATTATATTTGTTACACAGGCATATCGTTATATATACATACTTATATAAATGTATTAAATAAGTAAAGAAAATTAAATATAAAAATAATACAAAAACAAGAAGAAAATATTTTATAAATAAATAAACAGAAAAAATAAAATATTAATGTGATAGTTATAATATTTGCAGTATTACATGATGTTTGTGGAATGACTTAGGTTGACATTTTAGTGAAACTTGATTATCTTTTTAAGTATTACACAGATATTGTTTGGAATTAAAGATTCATCTGCAAGAAAACAAGTAGATTATTAAATTGCTTTTGCTTTATTTATTTTGCAGTTCTCACTCAATGTCACCTGCTATTTTATTTTCTCTTTGAAATTTCTCATTCTGCCATTGGCAACTTGTCTCGAGTAAAACTAAGGAGGCAGCATTATGAATTGAATTTAAAAAGGGTCAGTAAAAATCCCATTTTACTTTTGATGTACTATTAATTTCTACTTCCTATTTTATTATTCTTTTTATCGTTGTGCTTTCTAGAAAATGCCTGCTAATTATTTTTTTTATTTTTCAGAAAAATGATACTTTCCCAATCTCCCACACTTGTTTAGCCAACTTTAGAGCATTTACATACTTGCTTCTATAGTAATTTCTATCTAGTGTCTGACCCGAACTCAATATTTAACCATATAAGAAACTTTAATTTTTTGCAAGTTATTTTAGCTATATTCTGTGTTCAAAATTTTCTGTAGCCAATTTTTCTCAATTAAATTTTCTCTCAAGTTCAAAGAAACTGAAAACCAAAAAGATATGAAAACAAAATGGGGCGAGGGGAGAGGGGAGACAAGAACACTTAAAATTCAATACTTAAAAGAGTTGCAAAATGGAAAATAAGGGGAATATTACCTCACAATATGAGATAAGCAAGTGAACAATGAAAACACTGCCAGCTAAAGATAAGTAGCAAAATGCCTTTGAAAATATTTTCATGATTTTCTTATAAAATGTAATTTACTTATATTTTTGATCCACCGACTCTAGGATAGTCACACAAGAGGAGTTAGAATTTATGTTTGCATGAAGCCCTTAAGTAATTATTCATATGGTTTTTAGAGGCTTGTGATAACTGAAAACTGTAGTGATCTAAATGTCCATCAAGAGGTGAATGGAAAAATATTAAATATATGTTTTGCTTATGATTCAGCAAAAAAGGAAACAGTTGCTGTCTCAAAGGCAGATATTGCTTTGGGGGGGGCGGTGAGGGCGAATGAATTCTGAGTACCTTGTGTGTTGTTCT
This sequence comes from Sorex fumeus, assembly GCF_029834395.1. NCBI lineage: Eukaryota > Metazoa > Chordata > Mammalia > Eulipotyphla > Soricidae > Sorex > Sorex fumeus. Next base: position 40,033,275 of record NW_026606065.1, read on the forward strand.
TGATTTTGATAATACCCTTTTATCAATACTTATCATAAAACTGAAAATCAGTATTTCATAAACAGGCAATAACAGAATCAAACTTTATTTTTATTTTGTGTTGGGGTTTGAGAAAATACTCCGTTCATTTTCCCAAAAATATCAGTCTGCACACTCTTGACAAGATAATTTATACTGATGAGTTTGGCTTTGCAAAAAACATCTATCCATTGCCAGAGTAATGAGTTCAAGAGTCTCAGAAATACATATGACTACATGCAGGCATGCAGACTTTAACTTCAGTGATCTGATGTATATAAACATATCATTTTTAATAGGAACTCATTATTTACACATTAACATAAGCAACACATAACCAAATAGACCACTGAAGTTCAGTACAGCAAACCCATATTTTATTTGAATTTACTATTCTGACTTATTCACCACAAATAATTTTTAAGTTTGGAACTAATACTGATTCCATTATTCATTACCTCACCCTCACATCAGAGTATAAAATGTCTGTACAAACATATTACTGAAACAGAATTATACTTTATTTTGTAATTACCAGTTTAACTTGTGATAAACAGCCAGAACTCTGCTTCACAGACTGAATACTTAGCTATAAGATTTGGATGTTCTCTCACACAGAAGGGCAGGTATGTGAGTCTGCAGATTAAAGTGATTTGCATGAGGTAGACACGAGGAAACATAGCAGCAAGCCTGATACAACATCACAAAAACTCTTACTGAGTGCTTACTTTCCACTTATTTCTCAACAAACCCACCATTATCTTGAAGTTTTTGAGACTGAGGAGAATTGCTGCAATTTCTGAGTATGATTTTGGGAAAGCACTTACCTTTCATCTACTGCCCCATCTTTTAAGCTAACACTCCCCTAGGGCTGGTGTATGTTGTACTTACACGTACTGTCTTGCACAGTCCAATATGCTGCAAGCCACATTTCCTCTCAGGATTCTCCCTTGTACACTGGTTTTGTGAATGAACCCAGACTTTTGAAAACAAGCTGCTGTATCATCTATGGAAATATTATGAAATGATGTATATCTAAGCTGAAAGATTAAATAACACTAGATTTTGTTGGGTTTCACCCAACACTTTATATATATCACTTATATATTTTATATTTCAGATATTAAAAGTATATACCTAAGTTATCTCTAATTGCTAATAGGCTGATATTTTTATTGTTTTTCTTTTATTTCTTGGGCCACAACCTTTGGTGCTCAGTGCTCACTCCTGGTTCAGTGCTCAATACTTATCCTTGATTGTGCTCTGGGTACTTTATGCAGTGCAGGGATCAGATCCAGGTGGGCCATGTGGAAAGGTCACTGTAGTGTCTTTTGTGCCTACCTTTATTGATTTTTTTGTATGTATATTCATTTTATTAAATTGAGTCATCGTGGGATACACAGTTACAAAACTGTTCATGGTCCGGTTTCAGCCATACACTATTCCAACACCAATCCCTCCCCCCAGTGTACATTTCCCACCACTATCCTCCGTTTCCCTCCTGCATTTTCTTTCTGTCTCTCTCTCTCACTCTCTCTCTCCTTTAAGTGTTTGCAATACATAATCAGAAGTTATCGTGTCTTATATTACCAGTTTGGATATCACTTCCAGCTATTTTTGTCATAGTGATCCCTTCTCTAACCCAACTGCATTCTTTCCCAGTACTTGATGCAGGCTTCCAATATTGGACCAATTCTCTTGGCCCTTGTTTCTACTATCCTTGCATATTCATTATGTTTTATTTTTATATCCTCAAAATGAGTCCAATCATTCTATCTCTCTCTCTCTCCCCTTCTGACTCATTTCACTTAGCACGATACTCTCCATGTACATCCATTTACAAGTGAATTTCGTACTCTCATTTTTCCTAACCGATATGTAGTATTCCATTCTGTAGATGTTCCTTAGTTTCTTTAAACAATCATCTGTTCCTGGACATTTGGGTTGATTTTAGATTCTGGCTATTGTGAATCAAGCTGTGATAAACATAGGAATGTATATAGCATTACTGCTAAGTCTTTTTAGGGCCCCAAGATATATTTCCAGAAGTGCTGTTGCTGGGTTGTTTGGAAACTCAAATTTTAGTTTTCTAAGGAATGTCCATGATGTTTTCCAAAAAGCGAGAACCTGTCGACATTCGTACCAACAATGAAGGAGAGTCCCTTTCTCCCCGCATTGACTCCAGGACTGGTTGCTCTTGTTCTTTTGGAGGTGTGCCAATCTCTATTATGTGAGATGATATCTCATTGGCTGGAGCGATAGCACAGTGGTAGGACGTTTGCCTTGTGTGCAGCTAGCCTGGCCAAGCCAGGTTCGATTCCTCTGCCCCTCTCAGAGAGCCCAGTAAGTTACTGAGAGTATCTCGCTTGCACGGTAAAGCCTGGCAAGCTACACATGACATATTTGATATGCCAAACACAGTAACAGCAAGCCTCACAATGAAGATGTTATTGGGCCTGCTCGAGCAAATCAATGAACAATGGGAGGACAGTGCTACAGTTGCTACAGTGGTATGTCATTTTTGTTTTTATTTGCATACTCCTGATAATTAGTGATATAGAGCATTTTTTCATGTATCTTTTAGCCATTTGTATTCCTTCTTTAAGGAACTTTCTGTTCATTTCTTCTCACTTTTTGATGGGTTGGATTTTTTTTTTCATGTAAAGTTCTACCAGTGCCTTTTATAACTTAGATGTTAATCTCTTATTAAATGGTATTGGGTAAATAATTTTTCCCAATCTGTGGTCTGTCTTTGTATTTTGATGCTCATTTCTTTTGAGGTTCAGAAGCTTCTTAGTTTAATGTAGTCCCATTTGTTTAACTTTGCATCCGATTTCTTGAACAATGGTGTTTCATCCTAGAAGGTGCCTTTACCTCAATGTCATGGAGGGTTCTGCCCACATTATCCTCCATGTATCTTATATTTTCAGGTATGATATTGAGATATTTCATCCATTTTTGTCCGACTTTTGTGCCTGCAAAAGTTCTCTATACAAAAAATGAAAGAGAATAAAAGTGATATTAGTAAAGCAGTCTCGTTCAAAATCATATCTAGAAAAATCAAATATCTAAGAATCAGCTTAACCTAAGAGGTGAAGGACTCATACAAAGACAATTACAAAAGACAACATCAAGAAATAAAATAGGATAAGAGGAAATGGAAACACATACTGCTCATAGATTGGGAAGATCAACATTGCCAAAATGGCATTACTCAAAGCATTATACAGATTCAATGAAGTCCCTAGAAAGAAACCCATGACATTTTTCAGAGAAATAACTCAAAAACTCCTGAAATTCATATTGAAAAGCAAACTCCCACAAATAACTAAAGCAATCCTTGGGAAGAAGAAAATAGGAGGCATCACCTTCCTCAACTTCAAACTCTATTCTAAAGCAGTAATAATTAAAACATCATGGTATTGGAGTTAAGACAGACCCACAGAGCAATGGGACAGAGTTGAATATCTTGAGACTGACTCTCAAGTATATGATCACCTAATCTTTGATAAAGAGGCAAGAAACATGACTTGGATTAAGGAAAGTCTCTTCAAAAAGTGGTGTCTAAAAAATTGGGAAGCTATATCTATTATTGATTTTTAATGTATGAATCAAATCAAATTTTTCAAGAGAAGTTCCTGAATGTTGATTACAAATATTTTAATATTATTCTTCCTCTAAAAAATAGATCTTCTGACATTTGCAATTCAGAATTTTCACCCAAATTTGGGAAAGATAAAAAAAAACATTTATGGAAAGGAGAGGCAAAGAAAGAATATTTCTTGGTGTCTTAATCTATATCAACTGGAGACTGAAACTGAACGCAAGGAGAGCAGCGAGAAGTCATGGAGTGGAAAAGAGGAGGAGCCCTGGAGTCAGGTGAAATACATTTCCCCATTAAGAAGTGGCCTTTTGAAATCTTGTCTAGAAGACCAGTCATTGGAAAGATAAAGAAATAGTCAGAGTGACATATATATTATATATGTATATATATATATGTGTATATATATTATCACTTGTATTACTTGTTATCCCATTGATCATCGATTTGCTCAAGTAGGTGCCAGTAAGGACCCCATTTGTCCCTGTCGCATGCTAGTGTAGCCCAATGGCGTCTGCTCACTCCAGGAACATGGAGACCCTTAATCCACTTGTTCAGGGTTTTGATGAAGAAGTCTGATCATCTCGTAGGTAAGCAACCACGCGTCCCTTTAATGTCATGTGGAATTCAGTCAGTAACAGCTCTAGTTAAGCGGTCATCTCTAAATTGCATTACATGTCCGACCCATCTGATTTTCAACGCCTTGGCAAACAAGATAGTGTCCCTTATTCTCTATCTTCAATGGAGGTCTGAACTCCGGATTCCTTCTCTCACTTGAGTGAACCATGATATTCCAAGCATAGCTCTCTCAATTCATCTTTGTGATGGCTGAATATCATTCTCATCTTTTTTTGTAGGGTCCAGGTCTCTGAGGTGTATGCTAGTGCAGGAATAATGGTGGAGTCAAACAGATGTGCCTGGAGCCAGAGGTTCTTTGTCTTTTTAACCAGTTCTCTGACTCTCTTTTAGGCATTCCATGCTGCTTTCTTCCTCCTGTGCAGTTCAGATGCCAGGTCGTTTGTCGTGTTGAGTTCTCAACCTAGGTACACATAACTGCTGCATTCGAAGATCTTCATTCTACTGAGAGCAAATGGAACGTCAGGAACTATTCCATTTCTCATGAACATTGCCTTCATAAATTCATGAAGGAGATATATATATATATATATATATATATATATCTCCTTCATGACAGAGCCTGGCAAGATACCTGTGGTGTACTTGATATGCCCCAAACAGTAACACAGCAACACAGTAACACAGTAACAATGATGATCCTCATTCCCCTGACCCTGAAAAAGCCCTCAATACGCCATCAGGCTACACTAGACATGACAGGGATGAATGGAGACATTACTGGTGCCCGCTCAAGCAAATCAACGAAAACCGAGAGCACAGTGATACAGTGAATGCTATATATATATATATATATATATATATATATATATATATATAGTGTGTGTGTCAGAAGAAAGATCTTCCTCTTTGACCCTGCATCTGAGCCTGGGAAGATTGCAGGAGAAGCAGCAGTTTTGATTCATGCCCATGTCATCTGATACTGATGAATGTCAATGTCAAAGGCCCAAGGAGCAGCAGGTCACGAAGTCCATGGGATACACAGCAGAGCTTCCGACCTGAGAGCAGGAAAGCAGGGGACACAGAACTCCTCAGAATGTTGGTTGAAAGGACAAGGGACTTTATACACGGGAAAGAGCAGAGATGGGAGAGGACTGGTGATGAGAAAGGGCAGCAAAGGGACAGGGGAATGATATAATATGTTGGAAAGAGAAAAACAATGAGACCGTAGAGCATTTGGTATCATATATTGGGAGCAAAAAAAAAAGTCTGGATATTAGGAGAAGGACCTAGAACTATCTACTTAAATCGTACAGAAAAAATTAATAGCATAAGCATTTGAGTAGTGTATGTTCAATTTATACACAGAAATCAAGGACCCACATAGGAACTAGAGCGGCTTCACAGTAACAGACAGACACTCCAGTTTCATATATTATTTATGGTTGTTCTCTACTCAGAATTCATCAAGTTGAAGCAGACTTATGAAGAAAAATGGATCTGCAATACCTCTTCTGAGAAATTGAACTTTTCCTTTCCTCATCCTAACTTCCTAGCAAGAGATTAAAAGTTATTAAATAAACAAGAAAATTCTAAATGACAGGAAGAAAATAAGCAGATCATCTAGAAGAAACAAAGGTATTTGGACTGGGTTGATAGTACAGCAGGTATCAGCACTTACTCAGCAAACAGCTAATGGTTCAATCCCCATAGAGTCTTCAAGCCCTCTGAGAGTGATCCCGAGTGCATAACCAGGGATAAACCCTGAGCACAGCCAGATGTAGCCCCTTCCACAACCCCCTACTCCACCAAAGGAAAAGACAGAAATATATAGCTACTTCAGAATAAAAATAATAAAAATAAACCTGAAAAATAAGCAAAATCATCATGAATAAATGTCCTTTACGATAGACAGACAGACATGGAGAAAAGAGTTAGTGAATAGGAATGAAAACTATCCTAAAATAGATTTTAAAATCTGGGGACATATGAAAAGACTTAACATTCATTCAACTGGAATCCATTCACATGGGGTGGATCTTCAACCACTGGTCAAGTCATTTGTGATTCCTGAGCACAGAGCTTCGAGTTAGCCCTGAGCACTGCAGTGTGTGTCCCCCAAAGTCTCCTCCTCACAGAGAAATACATGTATTTGACTATTCAGATAACAAAAATGCATCTTTTGTATATACTTGGTATTTTTCCACCAGATTAAAAGTCACTGAAATCTTTAGGAATTTTTGAAACAGAGGAAAGGGACTGTCTTTGTCATAAGGTACTGTCTTCCTCAGTTCTTGAGGAAGAATCAGAGTTATAAAATTTCCTATGAATCTGTCATTATTCTTAGTGAAGCATGTTAATACAATTAACTTAATAAAACCTGAAAATGGGACAAATTGACTGAAAAACTACTCATGGATATCTTACCCCATGATTGCAGGGAAGAAAGAAGAGATAGAAGTTGAGCTCAGCTTTCACTGGCCAATAATTTAATTAACGAGGTCGACATAATGAAACACTCATAAGCATCACCAAGGAAGACCTTTGGAAATAGCATCCAGGTAAGGACACGTGAATGTTTTCTTGTTTCACCCTGCTGGGTCCCAAGCTTCAAAAGGATGAATGCTCCTTTGCTCACAAATTCATCTAAATGTCATTTGCCTGTTGATCCTGTCCTTTAGTTCATTTTGCAACTAAGTGGTGACTTATGGAGTACTTGTTTTTTCTGAGTTCTGTGAACTACTCTAGCAATTTAACTATATCTATAAATGCAGTTGTGGGAACTCTGTAGCTGGTCGATAAAAAGGGGTGTGATGCTAGCACCTATGAGCTGAGAAGGAAGTCAGGGGACTTTCACTCCGTATCTAGGTGGGAAGGAACAGAGTTATGGCATGTTTTAACATGTGAAACAGGAGAGTCTCAGGCATTTGGCTCCCTAAACTGGAGGATCTGGGGTTTTCTTTGCATAGTCAGAACCCGAATTGCATTTTTTTGGATCACCACTTCCTGTTGCAGGAAAATGATGTCAGTGGGATGAAGAGGGAGTCACAATGGCGGGGCAAGGGTAGACATTATCAATAAAACACTTGGCCTTTCGAAACCTTTACCAGAGTGAAAGGCAGGTGGAGACTAGGCCTCACATATTCTGAACCAGAATATGTGGGCTTCTTTGTCTATTTTGTTCTTACATAACATCCTGCAGGACTCAGGGTTTTATTACTGGCTCTGCACTCAAGGATCACTCCTGGCCAGCTTAGGGGAGCATCTGGAGTTCCGGGGGTCAAACCTGGTTTGGTCATGTGCAAACTAAGCACCCTGTCTGCTGTAATATAGCTTCAGCCTCTCTAGAATATGTTTTACAGTTCTGATTTGTGCTTACTTCTCAGACTTCTAGTCTATTATCCCAGAAAAAAATTCCAGTGAACACGAGGAATAAAGCAGTTGAATTTAGTGAATATGAGACAGGAGAGAAAAGAGACAGAGCCCCATAATGTCAAAGAAAGACATTCCACACACCAGGATGGGCTGTGGGTGACGCTGGCACAGAGAGTGTAGTTTGCTTTTGTGAGACTGGCTCTATAGGTCTTTTCCAATCTTCCCTAACACACTTTGTGTGCAGATAAGAATTCTTTGCTAGGGCATTGTCAGTGAAAAAGGACTCAATTTCCGGCTCCTTCATTCAGTTTTTTGGAGGGTATTTTGTTAGTGTTGAAGCATCGCTTCACCTAAGGGGGTCCAACTTTCACTACTTGGGCAGGTATCATTTAGAGTTATATCAGGTTACTGTTCCTTCTAAATAATCTCCAAAGGAACTCCAAGAAGTGTGCTTTGGAGTGGAGAAGTAACTCCTTTTCAGATCTTATTTTAGTTTCACAGTGTCCCTAAACTCATAGCCAAGGGCTACAGCCTCGAAGTCCTATCTATCCTTTGCCTATCTTAGAAGACTTCACACGCTCAAGCTGAGAGTCTGAAACCCTGAGCACCCCAAGACTGATCACAATCAAGCTTCTGAAAAGTAAAGATAAGAAGCAAAACGTTGAGAGCAGTAACAGACACCACCATACAGATACTCCAAGGTGCACAAAGGGAAAAGGGCAGCAGATTTATTATCAGAAAAAATATGGAGAACAAGTGAAGTGGCACAGCTTCTCTGTTATAGATCAAAAGACCGTCAACAAATAATTTTGTAGCCTGTGAAAATATCCTACAATAATGGATTGGAAATAAAGATACTCAGATAAGACAGAATTGGAAGAATTTGTCAGCAGAGGACATAAAATGTAATGAAGTAATATGCAAATATATTTGTTCATTTGGGGGGCTAAGTTAAGGGTGTGGACTCACACTTGATTGCTCAAAGACATCTGCTTCTGTGCTCAAGAGTGACCCCTGATGGTGTTCAAGGGATCATATATGTATCAAAGTTGAACCCAGGTGTGCTGAAGCTGTCACATAAAATACAGATGCTTTACATCTTGTACTATCGCTCCAGGCACAGAAATAGATTTCTCTACCCAGAAATGGCATTGTTAACAAAGAATATGTGAAAATGAAAAACATGCTATTTTTTTTTCTCTTGAAGCTGAATTTGAATTTGAAACTAAAAGCAAAGGTGACAACACTACATGACATGTAGAATATATATAAAAACATTTAAGAAAAATCATGGCACATGTAGAAGAAAAATCAAGGTAAATTAATTTCATTGATGAAAATTAAGTATCCTAGTATTGTTTGTTTGTTTGTGGGCCACATATGGTATTGCTCAGGGCTCATTCCTGGCTCTGTGTTCTAAGATGAATTCGGGGGTGGGTGGAGTGGGTTCTGAGGACTGTATGGGACATTGGGGATTGAAACTGGGTCAGCCACATGCATAGCAAGTGTCCTAGCTCTGTACTGTCACTCTGGCCCTAAATATTCCATATTTTATTCAAACCAATTATTGTCACTGTCACTGTTCTCCCTCACTGTCACTGTTCTCCCGCTGTTCATTGATTTGCTTGAGCAGGCCCAGTATGACTGTGAGACTTGTTAGTGTGTTTGGCATATCGAATATGTCATGGGTAGCTTTGCCAGGCTTTGCCGTGCGGGCAAGATACTCTCGGTAGCTTGCGGGGCTCTCTGAGAGAGGCAGGCGGAGAAATTGAACTCAGGTCAGCCATGTTGGCTGTGTGCAAGGCAAACACCCTACCCACTGTGCTATCGCTCCAGTCCATTCAAACCAATATAATTATATATTTGTACATGAGACAAGTTACTTATGTATGTCTATATAGTGCAATACGTATATTATCTTTATATATAATATATAGATACTTATATAAGATATAGATATTATATGTAATAATATATAGTGTACTATAATGTCTAATGCAATACATATATTATCTTTATATATGATATATAGGTGATATATCATGCTGATTATATATATCATATAATGCTGATATAGGTGGAGAAGCTCTTCATGACCAAACCACTTGCCCATGGTATTTCGAAGACCAAGAATGCTTTAAATTTTTTTTAATGGTGCCCAGAATGATAGTTCAGCAAGTTGAGCACTTGCTTTGCATGCATTGGTTGGGGCTTGTTTCCCAGTATCCTAAATGAGTCCCCAAATTCTACTAAGTGTGATCTCTGAGCGCAGAGCCAGGATTAAGCCCTGAGCACTGCCAGGAATTGTACTAAAACAAAACTAACTAATTAACAAAATAAATAAATAAATTATAAAAGTAAGAAAGAAGAAACTCTTAATCCGTACAGATATAATTTCCTAATTGGTATGCCTGTAACCATATGCCTGTAACCATTTCATCCTGAGAAAGTAAAACTACCTCCACCAGGATTTTCCTGCCTGCCAAGTAATTACAGACATGGGAAAATTGGAGAATTCCAAGTAATAGAGAAAAGCAATGAAGAAAATAAAAGTCACAATATGAACCATACTGCTGTCAACTTTTCAGGCCAGCTGCCTGGGCACCCAGTACATGTCCTATATCCCACGCCTTTCTTTTTCTTAATAAAATCGAATAACATTCTTTCTTGGGACTCCTGAGGAATATTTGGATAATAAGGACAGAGACCACACACTTAGTGACTTCTCCAAGCAACAAAAATAGTGTAATTCCTAGAGCAATCACAGGAAAAAAAAAAACCCACTGCTATACTCAAAGTCTTAGCCCGATATCCTAGCCTTTAAATGATCTTTACAGAGAAAACAAAATGAAAGTCAAAAAGTTGTTCAATTAGTACATATAAAGAAAGATGAGAGTTGGGGGGGGGGGAGAAAACAGAATAATGGCATCCTTAAACACCAAGATGTTAATAAATATGTTAAATTTAATGTCTTAAATCTACCATTTAAGAGCCGAGGTTGAGATGGAGTGAAAAACATAACATTCTCTGAATGTTACAATATTGGGATGGATTAAAAAATGTAACATGAAATTTAAAAAAAAAAGCATGAAATTCAGCAAAACTTGATGCTGGAGATGGGTGACTGCAAAGGATGAAAACAAGGCCAAGGGAAGCAGAACAGTTATACTGGAATCTGATTAAATTCAGATAAAGAAAATTGCCAGGGTCGAAGGAAAATCTAGAATGAGGAAGGGCTCATTAAATAAAAAAAAAAGGTTAGCATTATATTTTGGTGCACAAACACCAAAATAGAGAACCATAAATATATGTGAGATTTGTTGAATAAAATAAATATAGGCAAATCAATTTAAAATCATTTATGTTCAAGATTTCAAATACTATTACTCAACCACAGACAAAAAAATATCTCCCTGGACAATAAAAAATATGTAGAATAATAAATAACATCAACCAACATGAAAAATTGTTAGTTCTAGACTACAGTGAACAAAAGCAAAATATACCTTTTATCAATATTCAAGGTATAGTCACAAGAGATACTAAATATGAGGGCATACAGAAAACTCACAGAATTTTTGATGATTAGAAATCATATAGAGGTTATTCTGCAGCTATTAGAAATCAAACTAGAAACAAGAAACAAAGAAAAGAGGAAAATCTCCAAACACTTTTAAACAAAACAGCACATTTCCAAACAGGAGTAAAGGAGGAAGTTGCAAGCCAAAAAAATTTTAATGTTGAATTGAATAAAACCGGCATACAGCATTTTGATCTCAGTGAGTATTTCTCTCTTTTTTGTAGTGCTCACAAGTGTTTCCATTGTGATGGATATTGTTATTATTCTGTTTAAGGCCTTGTGTTTTAAAATTGTTTTTATTAATTTTATTATTATATTTTAGGTAATAAATATGGGCACAGTAGCTATGCTATCATTTTTAATTTCATTCACAGTGAATATGCACCACCACCAAAGTGCAGGTGACGGTTCTTCACTGGACTGCATAGGGTGTGATCTTCCAGTACTCTCTATTTTAGTCTTCTCTTCCTCCCTCCCCTCCCCCATGTGTTTATTTTCCCTAGTGCTCTTGAGTCTTTGGACACAAGGAATGATGTCCTCTTTCCTTTAGAAAAGAGAAAAGGGTAGTGAAGCACTGTTCAAGCTCCTTTACCCTGGTGTGATGTGTTCCTAGAGGATTTAAAAAGTGTTCAAACTCAAAACATATTTCTCATACTTTTTTGCCTCATATATCCGCTAATACATGAGAAGATAAAGTTGTATTTTAAAAATTACTTTTTACTTAAGTCCCCATGGGAGCATTTCAAGTATAAATCATTCCAATACAATATTTCCATCCCCCATTGCCTCCCTCCCCCATTGCCCCAGTGTACCTCCAGACTGAGAATGTTATTTACTGATTTAGTTTGAAAATCATAGTTTAGTACTTTGTTTAAAAATAATTGTTTAGTCCGTCATCATATATTGCATGGAAACAGTCTAGTACCTAATTTGTAAATTCAGAATTTTGTTGCAATTAATATTTTAGAAAAAATTTTGAATTTTAAATATAATACCAAAGGATGTTATGAGAATAAATTTCTCTAATGATTTTGTCATTATTTTTCTTGCAAATATAGCTAAAAATAAACTGACTCTGATATTCATGTGTCTTTTAGTCAACATGCACTGAGATCTTTTAATATAAAATAATAAATATTACTCAGAAAATGTTTAGCAGATGCACTTTATGTAAAAATAATTGTATTTCAAGAAAAATTTCACAGTAGAATAGCAGAGTACATAAATATCCATATAGATATTGTGTTTCTCTCTCAAAAATATTTGAACATATTAACTCTTACCAGACTAAATACAAATCAGTATACCATTACAAATTTGCATTCTTTGAGATAAATTAATTAAAATTCTAAATAAAAATTAAGAAAAATAGCTAATTTTCCTGAGGTATATCTGTCATTATTTGTGTGAGTAAATATTTTCTTGGTTAATATCTCAATTTAAAAATATGTATACTAGTAATAAAACTATTATGGAGATAAAAAAGAAGAGTAGAAGAAAAAGGAGGAGGGAGTATACGGCGAAGTGAAAGGAGCAGATACAAGAAGAGAATTTAATTAGCTGGATAATTGTGTAATTTGCCATTTTTAATTTAAGATATCTTGATATATAGGAGATGAAGATTTTAAGCTTTTACTTTAAGCTATGTGCTCTGATTCCTAAGGGAAAAATAAGGAAGCACAATTATGTGGATAACTGTATAATATAATAGCCACTATTATCAGATGATATGTGATTCAAAGGTATAATGCTCTTTATGGGTTCTAATAGCTCTCTCTGTGAAAAATAGTTTCTCACTATATTTACAAGAATGTGTCACATTTAGCTTCTTCTCTTTGCCTGTCACACCACTAACTTGGCTTTCCACAAGGTAAAGAATTGCGACTGACAGCCAATTAGAGGTCAATCGATGTGCCATGAGAGCTCACTCTGGCTTTGGAGACTCAATCTAAAAACTCGGAATGAACCATTAACTATCTTAATTTTCCTTATAACACGCCCCCCCCCCCCCGCCCTGCTTCCTTTCTCCATTTCCTCAGTGGTAATACTGAAATACAATGAATCGTTAAACTTCATGGATCATTGCCCCTTTTGTAATTTCTACCTGGTGTAGACAAGGAGCATTTTCTGTAAATGGAATTGCATCAAGAATTTTACATTAGATGAACATGACATGGCATTCTGCACTATGAGAATGAATACTATCAATTATGTGTGTGGGGAGTGGATTTTACAAAGTACACTTAATACTACTGTCAAGAATATTATACAATATCAAGGTCAAATGCAATTCTGATTACAGTGACATTTATTTTATGTTGAATTTTTATATGTACATATGTATACATACATATATATTTCTATGACCGAATTTTTTCATGTTAAGTATGTGAGAAAACCAACTTGCTAGCTTAAATATGAAAAATATATCTGTATTCACAGAGAAACAGAATTTAAAAATATACTATACTTTTGTCAATTTATCTACAGTGAATTGTTTTTATGAAGTTAATTTCAGATTCTTCATGGGATTCAAGTGTCATGTATTAGCCTGTCTGCCTGAAGCAACCACTAATTTTTTTAAATCATAAATTGACTTTCATTGATCTACGTTTGTTTTTTAAATTGAATCATTTGTGATTCATTTGCCTTTGTTGTAGTTGCTGGTCTGTGCACTGTAGAATGTATAGTAGCACATTTAGTATCTCCTTCCAAGGCACTAGACTTATCTCCAGACATTGCCAAATGTGTTGGGACAAAATTATTAGTTAAGATTCAGTGATGGAACAGAATGATGTAAGACCATTAGAAAGCTAGATTTAAACCTCCTGAGGAAAATACTAAACTCTTATTGGCTTCATTAATAAAAATAAATAATGTGTTCATTGTGTGACTTTAAGGGCAGTATATCATATTCATATATGAGCATGTCCTTAACCCAAAACATAGCAATAGTATTTAAATCTATAACCAGTAAACACAGGCTACTTTTCTTAAAGGTTTGATTTAGCGCACTTTAATTGTTGTCTTATTTCCACCCTGAATTATTCACCTTAGTATAGAATATTCTTTTTTTCATACTGTTTTATTTTAATTCTGAGATACACAGTTAAAAAGTTGATCATGATTGGGTTTCAGTCATACAATATTCTTACAAGTCACAGCCACCCTTCACATCATGAAGTTGTTCTTTGCCTGGACTGTCATACATCCTGAGTCTTCATCTATTCTCATTCCTCCTCACTGAACAGCTGTGGATTGTTTACTCTCCCATACAGAGATCCACAGGATGACTTCCGGGAAGATAGGGAAGATTATTTTCCCTTTATTTCTGTTTGCTGGGTGAGTGTTTGATTCGTAATACAATGATATATATGATTAGAGGTATTATTTTCAGGATGTGTTTCAGGCAGGTACCACTAAGACCTCTGTGGGAGCTGTGTTCACCTAATATCAGCCTCTCTGCTGTCATGTTTTGTATTTACAATTTCAGAAGACAATACAACCTCAATACCAAACAGAATGAAAGCAACAGCAATAGAAATAAGAACAATCAAACCTGTATTTTTACTTTCAAGTTCTGAAAGTCTTCTGAAGTCATTTAAGCTCTGGAACCATTTTTAGACACCTAACCCTTGAATTTTAGGCAGACTCGTTGAAATGACTTTATTGCTATTAACCATGATGTGACGTTTGTTGATTTGTTTTGCATTTATGTCATTAGTGGTCATCAATAATGGTATAAATCCTAAGTATTGAAATGAAAGAGATGGAGATTGTGGAGGAAAAAAGAATCAGAAAAACTTGGAAAAATACTCCAAATACCTGAGATTTAATTTTATCTGAGATTAAAACAAAATGATTGAAAGTAAGTATACCATTTTTCTAGTATCAATTATTGAAAAAAGACTTTTCAACTATTGAGTTAGAGTTTTTCTTTTTGCCTTTTCAAAAATGAAATTATGAAAGTGCATCAAATATTTAAATTTCAATTTAATTTTGCCATATCTGTCTGTAAGTCATAACACTGTGTCTTAAATGTTACATTGCTTTTTTTCTTTTGTTTATTTGGGGGGAGGTGTTTGTTTGTTCTGCTTTAGGGGCCACACCAGGTGTTAGTTAAGGGCTTACTCCTGGCTCTGCATTCAGTCATCACTCCTGGCCAGTGCTGGGAGACCATTAGGGTGGCAGGGATCAAATCACATATAAAAGGCAAGTGTTCTATGGGTTGTAATATTTCCCCAGTCCCTTAACTATTGTATTGTTAAAATAAATGTCAAAATCAGTACATGTCCTCCAAATGTGCACTTTGTAAGATTGTTTTGACTAACTTGGTCTTTTGTATTTCCATTTAAATGAAAATGTCAATTTCAAGAGGGGAAAGTTCTATTGTGATTATAATTTATATTTTACTGAATGAATAGTAATACCTTAAAATAATTGATTCTTTCTATCCATAAACACAATTTCTATTGATTTAAATATTACTTACTTTCTCTTAGAATTACGTTGCAGTTTTCTATATATATATATATATATTCTTATATATAGGCTCAAATTATTTAAATTATAGTTTTTGACAATATAGAAATAAGAAATTTTAAATTATTTAAGTAATTGATGTTAGGTTATAGGAATATCTTTAATTTTAGTTTACTGATATTATAAACTGATATTTTGACAAATTATTCATTTTATATTTTGGAAGTTGATGTTTAGGATTTTTCGCCTTGGTTTACAATGTTGTTCATGATTTGTTGCAGGTAATCAATAATCCAACACCACTCTCACTACCATTGTCACCTTTTATCCACTACTGTATCCATTTTCCCAATTACGCCTCAAGCCCGCCCCTGTAATAGGCCCACAATAATTTATTTGATACTGTTTGTTATCAATAAATGACTAATGAAATGATGAAAAAAATGATTCCAATATGAAAAAAAATGTCAAAATTGTTTTATCTCACCATAGGGACATAAGTCCTTGTCTCAGGAACATAAGTCCTTGTCTCAGGGCAGAGTGACAGCACAGCGGGTAGGGCGTTTGCCTTGCAAGCAGCCGACCCAGTTTGGATTTGTCTGTCCCTTTCGGAGAGCCCGGTAAGCTACCGAGAGTATCCCGCCCACACGGCAGAGGTTGGAATGCTCCACATGGCATATTTGATATGCCAAAGACAGTAACAAGTCTCACAATGGAGACGTTACTGATGCCCTCTTGAGCAAATCGATGAACAATGGGAGGACAATGCTACCGTTGACAGACAGCATGACTTACTCAAGTTGAGTCTGTTTCAATTCTTGCTTTCCAGTTGCGTTTTTAATAAATTCTTATTATTTATCAGAAAAGCAACTGATAAAATTGTTGAGAGTAGATATACTGCCTTTCTTTCAGTCAGAAAAATGTCTTTAATGTAAAGTGATAGATTAATACATTGAATAAACAAACTTTATGTAGCATGTGTAATCAAAAATACCATGGCTCATAAAAAATAAGCATAAAATTCCTCATTAGTTAGAAAAAATATGTGTACGTTTTTAAATGATTTCAAACCTGAATGCATTCATATTTAATGATATTGGATATATTCTATTTTATATCTATCCTGCATAAGAATTTATAAACTTGCATCAAAATTATTTTATAATAAAACCTTTAGACTTGTCCCTGTGTAGATCAATCATAGCATTCTAAAGTAATGATGGCAAATATTTGTAGCAAAGGACTTTATTGAAGGCTATGTTTGATTTAGTTGTGGAAAAACATTAATTTATGAAAATAGTTTGTTTCCATAAATGAGGTGGGGTGTTATATAAACTTTAATTCCAAATATTGTACATTATAGCTTTTTCTCACAAGAAATTTTCAAATACAAAATTAAAAATAATGAGGGCAAGCTTGAGAGGCTTAATAAACCAGGGACAGATATTTGTGAGGCTAATCCAAGGACCTTAAATTCATTCCATGAATCTTGAATTTTCCCAACATATTCTTCATTAGCAGGAATCTTAGTTGAGGAATATTCTCACATTTTATTCAGAACAAAAACCATGGAACTCTACTTTGACTTCTTTTCTCCTACTTCTTACAAAGTGATACTAAATCTTACTGTCTGTTTATTCAAAAAATCTCTTACTGATTCCAATGCTATTACTGTGGTTTTACCTTTATATTCTCTTATCTACAATTTCTGCCATTTCAAGCTCATTTCTATTGCAACTGAAAACAGATTCTTTTTTAATGTTCCAGCAAGGGACCACTGTCATTTAGATGTAAATGAAAATGACATTTAGGCAAAATAAACAAAAGCAGTCTGCATCATTTAATGCTGTTTATTTTATTTATTCATTTATTTATTTTCAGTTGATGACCTGAATAGAAAATAAAGGAGTTAAGTAATCTCATGCGATTGTGTACATAATTTGAGAAAAAGAATCCTTAGTTAATTTAATACTATAATCTTCCTCCCTTTTTTGTTTCATGTAATACTCCTTCCAATTTTTCATCATTTTATATTTGTCATTATTACTTAGGAGACTTTAGTACTTTATACATATCTTATGTCTATAAAGACAGTTTATGATTTTAGATTGATTTAGCTTTTTGAACTTTCAACACTTCCAGTCCATTATAGCTGACATAGCTTGTTAGGAAACAGTTTATCCCATTCCTAAAAGGACATATGCTTATTTATTTGTTTCCTCTTTACTTATCATACTATAATTTTGATGTAGACTGATTTCTATGATTTATCTTTCACCATAGCATTATATAATATAATAATCTGGATGCTCATGGAGAATATTTTATATTATGATATATTGTATGTTCTTGAAATCATGGATTCTGTTTTTAATGTTGCATAAATCAAAATGTCAGATGTTACTTATTCACAAATCCATATATGAATACATGAGCCTACTATTCTTTTGTTATTTTACTATTTATATGATTTTTAATATTTTCAGAAAATCCTGATATAGTTCTCAAAAGCACATTCTGGTATTTTTAATAAAATCAGGATTATAGTAAATTCAGAATATACTCATGCATATATTTCATAAATATTTGATTCATTTATGACAAAGGAGCTATGGATATACAACGAGGAAAGAACAGTCTCTTCAGTAAATGATCTTGGGAAAACCAGAAAGTCACATGTAAAGTAAAGAAGATAAACAATTACCTTGTAGCACACACAATATTAAACTCAAAATGGATGCAATATTTCATTGTAAGATATGAAACACAAAACTCCTAAATCATAAGCAGTGAGCACTGTTTCATCTGCCTTGGTTATAATTTTTAAAGACACTTACACCAAAGGGAAAGATGCTAAAATACAAATAAATAAGTGGAATAACATTTAGCTAAATAAATGAGATTGCATAAAGTTTTAATAGCAAAGAAACTATAAACCAAATGAAGACACACTAATGGAAGGAAGAGTATGTGACAAAATATGACATACAAAATGGCCAATAAGTATAGGAAAGTATGGTCAACATCAACTAATCATCACTGAGATGCAAATAAATCCAAAATAAGATAGCATTTCACACCTGCCAGAATGGTCCTTATACAACAAAAAGTATTGGTTATAAGTATTTATGAGGACTTGGAGAAAGAAGAACCTCAGTGCAACCACTTAAAAAAATGCAGTATGCACTTTTCTCAAAAATAAAATAGAGTTACTGTATATGATGAAACGACACCTTATCATCTCATTCCTACTTTGGACAAACTGGTAGGCTACGGAATGTAACCTGCCCACACGGCAGAGTCTGGCAAACTCCCTGTGGTATACCCAATATGCCAAATACCAGTAACAATGATGGGTCTCATTCTCCTAACCCTGAAAGAGCCTTGAATATGGCACTTTAAAAAAAATCTCAGGGCTAGGACGAAGGAGACGTTACTGGGGCCTGCTCGAGGCAATCAACGAACAACAGGATGGTCGAGATCGTGATATGATGAAGCAGTTATACTTCTGGGTATGTATTCAAGAAAAATAACGACACTAACTCAGGGTTGAAAAGATAGCACAGGAGTTAAGACATTTTCCTTTCATTTGCTCTCTGAAATGTGATTCTTGGCAGAACATATGGTTCTCTGAGCACTGTCAGGAGTGATTCCTAAGAATAACCAGGTATGTACCAAAAATAAATAACTACATATGTATGTATACATATATATTAGTATATGTGCATTTTATATACTAACTCATATATATACTATATATGCCATATATAGTTATATATACTAACTATCCTCATATTTTTGAGCATCATTTATGATAGTCAAGATATGGAAAAATAATATCTGTAATAGTTACATTCATAAAAATGTTCTTTATGCTAATACACACATTCTGGAATATTATTCTTTTTTTTGCCTTTTGGGTCACACCCAGCGATGCACAGGGGTTACTACTGGCTCTGCACTCAGGGATTACTCCTGACAGTTCTTGGGAGACCATATGGGATGCTGGGAATCAAACCCAGGTTAGTCGCGTGCAAGGCAAACGCCCTACTTGTTGTTCTATTGCTCCAGCCCCTGGAATAGTATTCTAAGATTAAAAACAATGAATCTTACTATTTGTGAAATGGCCAGATCAAAGGGGAGTTATAAGAAATGAATGGTCTCACTTAATGTTAATTCAAAATAAATATGCAAAAAAAATCAACAAAACCCACAAACTCATAGATTAAGAGAGCAAATTGGTGACTGACAGAAGCAGTGTCAAGGGCTTTAGGAAATGGATATAGAAATTCCAGTGTCCAGCTATAAAATAGTGTTGTCGTATGGATATAATATGCACCATGGTGACTATAGTTAATTGTAAAGTATTGCATATTTAAAAAGTGCTATGAGATTCTATCACAGAAGATCTCATCTCAGGAAGAAAAATGTTGTAACTATGTATAACAGAATGCAGATTTAGTGTGGTGATCATTTTGCAATATATATAAATACTGATTTATTATGCTGTACACCTGAAATTAATAAATGTTGCATGTCAACGATACTTCAATAATGCTCATAATCCACAAAAGGTATAAAGTTCAGAAAAGTAGTTAATCAAGTTCAAAAAACATTCATGTAACACTTAAGAAAAATGTGCTTCACAGACAAAATATAAAATCAAATTCACTTCCTTTTTTTTAACTTGATGGAACTTAAAAGTAATTGACATTACAAGTCAGTTACAGAGAAATTACTTGAAAAAATCATAAAAAATTAAAATTGACCTCATTTAACTTCATCAATTATAATTTATAATTATAAATTAATTATGGTTTAATGATAAGAGAACAATGCTCTCAGCTAAAGTGAAAGGAATATGATTATTTTTTAAATGATAAAGATGATTGGAATTAGCATTATAATCAGCATAATAATTCTAACAATTTCTTTTATTGCTATGGCTTTAAAATCTATTTTTTGTGTGCAAAGCAAAATAACTTACATGCATACTCAGATTTAAAACTGAAATGAAAAGTCACATACCTGTTCAAGCACATACATGAAAGCATATTATAAATATAATTCTTATTTTATATTAGATTGTTATCATTACATATTAAAATTTAGTTTTTTTATTGAAGTGATTTCACATATTTTCAATATACATGACTCCTTTAAGTACTCTGCTGAGGGTTGAAGGAGATATAGACATATGTTTTATTGTGGCAGAACCAACCTGGTTGTGTCCCTAGTACCACAATCAGACTCACTCCTTAGACCATAAACTGAACCACAGATCTGGTTGATTGATAATCTGGCTCTCTCATACACCTTCCCAGAAAACTCATAAAATATTTTTCTGAAAATGTTAGTAACTGCTTTTAAAACATTGTTTAATAATAAATTAAGTATGCAACTTCATTATAATTAGCACAATAATAAAACCATGTAAAACATGGCTGTATTAATTTTTAGCTAGAGGGCCCACTGAAAAAAACATATGTATATTTCTCCCTTCATTGTTTAGATCAGTTCAGATTACCCAAGGGGATAATCAGTGCTTTAATTAAATTGGAAAGTTTCCCTCATGAGCAAAATGAGTGCTTTGAAGCCAATTTTTCCTATGAAAATTCCCAAGCTTTATCACAAATTTCTGCTATAATCAGAATCTGTCTAGAGTTGAACAATTATTGATCTGAAAAATTTAAAAAGGATGGATAGTTGAAACAAATCTAGATGTCTGATAAATGTATCTTGGCTGTTGACCTAGTCTTGCAGTGAGAGGTTCAAAGGTTATCAGATGGTGGCCAAGCAAACAGTTCTGTTGTTCTGCTCAGATGCTGAGTTAGGAGCCACTACTTCATAGAAATGTGAGTTCAATGCAGGGACAAACCAAAGACTCTTAGAGACTGTGTGGAAGGTGTCTAAAAGGGATGTAGTTGTGGTAGAGATGCAAGAAACTATCAAAGTGGCATGGGTCTATGTTTCAGATCCAAGAAGCTTCTCTAATGCTTAATTACTAACAGGTATGTGTCTAGTAAATGAGTTACTTCCACCTTTGGCTTGGAGTTATTTTGGACAGTTGTTACAGAACTAGGTTCCAAGACGATTGAGTCTACTGGAGAATTCTTAAGAGATAAGTTTGTTTTTCTGATATTCTTCAGAGAGACTTACCATTAGTTTCTCAGTGTCTGAGTCCTAGGAAAGAAGTCCTACTGAGCTGATTAAAGGGATTGCGTATCTCATACAAAACTCAATTATTTTTCCATGGAAAATTTAAAAACTTTAAAGACCTTGTCAGACTGAAAAACTTTACATCATAAGATGGGTTCTTTTAGGTGTAGAAGGTACATTTGGCTATTCTTTCAGTCTGTCCTATCCTGTAGAAATTGTTTTGAAGCTTTACTTATTTTGTTTGTAGTTTTTTTTTTTTTTTGGTGCGACAAAGTGAATTCAGGGCCTCCTGTACCACTACCTTCAATCAGAATTCACAGACATTTCCTTCATAATTGATTTAAATATTCTGCTGAAGATTTCAATAATACAAATTCTCAATGATATTCATTCAAATGGATACATGTGATTGCAACATTTATTCAGTGTTTACAGCTCTTTCTCAAAATAGTAAAGCAAGTTATATCTGTAAACATTTAAAAGATATTTATAGTATTTCTTTTTGACTAGATACTGATAGTTTCTTTAATTGGTAAAGGTTAAAATGATGCTTTAGTATTGTCAATTTTTTTCTTATGAATATAATAAGAGGTTGAATTAATGCACACACATAAAAATTTTACTGACAAATTTAAGTGACAAATAAAAGTCAGTTCTCATCAATACACTGGCTCGGCTCTTCACTCGCTACCTGTCTGAATGCAAGGTTCCATCCCAATGGAAAACCAGCAGGACCGTACAACTGTTCAAGAAGGGAGACATCCATGACATTGGCAACTATCGCCCGATCTGCCTATTGTCTGTCATCTACAAGTTGTTCACTCGAGTCATCCTAAATAGGATTGGCAGAACACTAGATGAAGGACAACCATGTGAGCAAGCAGGGTTCCGCAAAGGATTCAGCACCATCGACCATATACACACAATAACCAAGCTCACTGAGGTTTCTCGGGAGTTTAAGATGCCGCTCTGTCTAACGTTCATTGATTTAAAGAAGGCCTTTGATTCTGTTGAGACGGAAGCGCTCATTGAAGCCCTAGCCAGTCAGGGCATTCAAGCCCAATACATCAGGATCCTCCGTGAGCTGTATTGCAGATTCACTACCAGGATCTCACCATTCTACAAAGAAGTGATCATTGATGTCAAGAGAGGGGTGCGGCAGGGTGATACCATTTCACCGAAACTCTTCAGTGCCACCCTCGAGAACATCATGCGACGACTGGAATGGGAAGGAATGGGAGTGAAGATAGATGGTTGGCAACTACACCACCTCGGCTTTGCTGATGACATTGTTTTAATAACACCAAACATCAGCCAACGGCACAAATGCTGACCGTGACTGTGGAAAGGTAGGACTACAGCTGAATCTCACGAAGACAATGTTTATGAGAAACAGCCTTGTTCCTGACGCCCCATTCTCTCTCAATGGAACAACCATCTCCGAATGCAACAGCTATGTGTACCTAGGTCGAGAGGTCAACATGACAAATGACCTGGCACCCGAGCTGCGCAGGAGGAAGAGAGCGGCTTGGAACGCCTTCAAGAACTTCGAAGAAATAGCTAAGAGGACGAAGAACCTCCGGCTCCGGGCACATCTCTTTGATTACACTGTTCTTCCTGCATTAACATATACCTCAGAGACCTGGGCCCTACGCAAACAAGATGAGAACGCTATTCAGGTCTCCCAAAGAAGAATAGAAAGAGCTATGCTTGGAATATCACGTTTCACTCAAATGAGAGAAAGAATCCGGAGTTCTGACATCCGTAGATGATCAAGGATCAGGGACGCTGTCTCATTTGCCAAGGTGTCGAAAATCAGATGGGCTGGTCACGTAATGAGATTTAAAGATGACCGCTGGACTAGAGCTGTTACTGACTGGATTCCATGGGATGTCAAAAGACCGCGTGGCCGCCCACCTTCCAGATGGTCAGACTTCTTCGTGAAGATCATGAACAATCGGTTTGAGGCCCTTCATGTTCCCGGAGCGAACAGATGCCATTGGGCTACACTAGCACGCGACAGGGACAAATGGAGATGTTACTGGCGCCCGCTCGAGCAAATCGACGACTAACGGGAAGTTAAGTGATTAAGTGATTAAGTGAATAAATTTTAAAAATGTTATATTCACCAAATATGATGTATAATCCTGAAATGTAAAACAATATGCATTAATTTATATAGCATAAAATAATATCTAAGAGTGATTAAGAGAGTGGATAAGTATTGGAGTGTTCATAGTATATTATTTAGAGTGTTGAGTGTGCTCACTAAGTAGCTAATCCTGAAATAAAAACAAGTATACGGTGAGAGCTATGACAAAACTGGAGTGCATTCAAGAGAAGGACCAGGTGCAAAGATAAATGGTGGGTTTTCTAAGCAGATTTTTTAAAAATCATAAGGAAAAAAATTGACTTAACAATAGAGCAGTTAGGAGTTGTGGGCAGCAAAATTTTCTAATAAAATTTTTGTCAACCTTTAAGAGAAGTAAAAGTGGTTTTGATAGGGAGATCTCACCCTGGAATGATAAAATCTGGATGAAAGTCAATATAAGAACACACAGGATACTGTACTGGTAAAAGCTTAAATAAAATCAAGGTAGTTAACATTTATAAGTAATTCCCATTGACCAGTTGACCTTGAATATATATAGTACAGTGAGTTGAAAGTATTGTGTGTAATCACGAAACTACTAGGAAAATCTCTGCGGCGTTCTCACATAACCTGCGTTCAGTGGTCTCAGGCCACTTCTCCAGCCGGGATGGACAATTCCATGGACAAAGGAGGAGACCATGGCTAGGCTGGTTGATGATCACTTACAGTTTATTCCATTCTCCCCATGCGCCTGCTCCAATCTCACTAAGCTCCCCATTCTAGTCTCACACTGCCCCTGATTCCCGTCTCCTCCTGTCTTTCCTGCTCATCTCTCCACATTCCAACTCTCTGCTTTGGTCTCTCTCTAGTCTCTCACCAACTCTCTGGCATTGGGGGAGCAGAATCCACATATCAAAGCCCTTCCTGGTCATTGATCAGGCTCAAGGGATGAAATACCACCTAGAAGTATTTCTCCTCTTTTTAGTCCAATAACTTAATTAACATCTTAATTAAAATCTTAATTCTACTTCTTAATATTATTTATTTTGTATGGACACAGTAAGAGATACATTAAGCTAGTAGGGTGAATTTCCTGAGGACATCTCACTATAGGTCTCAGACTGCAGTGCTGAGCCCAGATTAATCTTCCTAACCCTAGCAGGGTCCTAATCTAGTTGTTACTTTTTGGATCATGGCAGAATTTGTCCATGATCATGATCTTAACTTATAGTTAAGTATTATGGCACTTTGGCCTGGCCCATTTTTATGCCAGAGTAGCTCAAAGCTTGCCCTGGGTCCTTGTCAGGACCCTAATTTTGGAGTGCTAGGAACTAAGGGCAACTCAGAGTCAAATAACTCCCAAGTTACAAAAGTATAGCATTAACTGTCTTCCTGTGTCCATACAAAAAGGAGATTGCTCTGAATAAACTATCCAAAGGACTTAAGAGAAAAGCAATATTTACAAGTTAGCTGAGTCTTATTAGGCGATAAAGGTGATTGATCAGTTGGGGAGGCAGAGCACAAAGAAAAAGATTACACATAAACACAGAGGAATGGGAGCACTGTGATGGGAGTAATCCAATAATCCTAAACTCCCTGTGGCAAGCAGAAGGAACAAACCAATGTTATTCTATAGTATTGTAGCAGTTTTCTTTTCAGATAAATTTAAATTCATTAATTCTGATTTGCCAAAAATATATAGATTTTCTTTGATAATAATGTAACACTATATGTTGTTTGCTTCTATATTACTAAGATGCAAATTAACAGAAAGTATTAAAAGAAAGTATAGACCTAGAGAATCAATTTAAAATTATATGAAACTTCAGCAAGGATCTTAATAAATAGGTAGGTGAAGAAGCATTTCAACCATCTAACTATACTTAGCAATCTTTGAATATATGGATATAATCATCTCATAACAAAGATAAAATAATGTGTGTATATAAATTAGATACCAGTTTAAGTTAAAATCTGAAACTATTTTACCAACTAAGTAGAGTTCAGCAAACTAATAGTACTAAGAACTGTGGAACTGAAAAAGCCTTACTTTAAATGTTAGTGCCAAGTATAAAAGTAATCATTTAACTTAAAACAATTTCAAGTACAGTTAACATTTAAAAGAAAAATAACAAAAATGCCTGTTGATATAATATTGTTTATCTGATACAAGGGAAAAATAAAATCCTACAAGCAACCTGGATTGGCTTAACAGAAAGATATATGAAGATAAAGTTGAAAATATAGCAATGGAGCGATAGCACAACTGTAGGGTGTTTGCCTTGCAGGCAGCCAACATGGCTGACTCGAGTTCAATTCCTCCTCCCCTCTCGGAGAGCCTGGCAAGCTACCGAGAGTATCTCGCCCGCACGGCAGAGCCTGGCAAGCTACCCGTGACATACTCGATATGACAAACACAGTAACAAGAAGTCTCATGATGGAGATGTTACTGGGCCCACTCGAGCAAATTGATGAACAACGGGAGGACTGTGACTGTGACAGATGTGTCCATTTTCTGTGTATTTTGTACAGGGTTTATATGTGTGATTAACAAAATTTGGGAAAATAGTTATTTCAAATAATTCATGGGATGGAAACATGTGCAGTTTGATTCCTAACTTTAATATGTGAAGGAAACAGTACTAATATGGGTAATAATTTACCAAATGGGAAATGATTAATAATACACATAGCTTAGTACCTAGCAAATATTACGGTGCTATGAGTGCTATGAGCTATCAGTTTGCTAGATTGCTCTTTGATAATGATATTCTAGGACAAATTTACACAATTGTTTGGAGAAAACTGAATTACAATACATGATCTTTGTTATAGCTAAAAATTATTTCTCCATAAAATTATTCTGACATAAAATTAAGACACAACTCAAGAGTTGGTTTTTATTTGAAGAAATGTTCTGAATTTAATCTGTCATTACTAAATAGAAAATTCAATATGCATATTCAGCAACTATCCTTACATTTTAATAACCTACTTGTAAAGTAGTATCATACATAATATTTAAGATTTCATCTTGATTCCAATCACTGCATCACTGTCATCCTATTGTTCATCGATTTCCTGGAGCAGACACCAGTAACATCTCCTTCGTTCTAGCCCTGAGATTTTAGAAAGTGACACATTTGAGGCTCTTTCAGAGTCAGGAGAATGAGACCCATCATTGTTACTGGTTTTTGGCATATTGAATAGGCCACGGGGAGTTTGCCAGACTCAGCTGTGTAGGCAGGATTCTTTTGGTAGCCTGCCAGGTTCTCCAAGGTAAGAACTAGATAATAAAATGTCGCACAGCCGCAAATGCAGCTGCATACTTCCAGGAGCTCGGTTTTATAGTCTCCGGGTCTTGGCCATTCATGGGATTACACGGCACTGGGGGCAGTTGGTGGGTGTAATGCCTACATACTGGAAGATAGGGGATCTGGGTGGAGGAGCCCAGTCCCAATCCAAGCAGGCTTGGAGATCTACTCCCTGGGTCCTACACACCTGGGTTCCTCTGCCGGTTCCTTCATGCGTGAGGCTCATCCGAACATGTGGAAAGTGGTCTTAAGCATGGCTGTGGCTGGAACCGGAGGTCTTAAGCTGCTGGGGCTCTGCTCGGGGTGGGGAGGGAAATTTAACCCACTCTCCTCCAAGGAACCCCAGTGAGGACAGCCATGTGCAGAGGCAGGAGACTCGGCACTGTTCTCTGGGAGTTCGGTTTTATAGTCTTTGGGTCTTGGCCGTTGATGGGATTACCTGGTGCCAGGGGCAATTGGTGGGTGTAACGCCTACATACTGGAAGATGGGGGATCTGGGTGGAGGAGGTCCAGTCCCAATCCGAGCAGGCTTAGAGATCTACGCCCCATGTCCAGCACACCTGGGTTCCTCTGACGGTTCCTTCATGCGTGATTCCAAAACATTAAAAAATAGTAAATAATTTGTGATTGAATATTAATTATTGCCATATCATTTTAAATACTACCACTCTTTGTAAAAATTATCATATTAGTTTTCCTTTAAATTATAATCAGTATATCTGATGAAAAACCTATTCACTTTGGAGAAGTAAAATTACACTTTATAACTGTCACTGTCCTCCTGTTGTTCCTCAATTTGCTCGAGCAGGCCCAGTAACGTCTCCATTGTGAGACTTCTTGTTACTGTGTTTAGCATATTGAATACTCTCGATAGCTTGCCAGACTCTCCAAGAAGGGCGGATCAAACCTGGCTAGGCCAGGCTGGCTGTGCACAAGGCAAATGCCCTCCTGCTGTGCTATCGCTCCAGCCCACTTTAAAAGATCTATTTAACAACATAGATGTGAATTTTAAAAAGTTATGCAAAACATATGCCTCATCTACAGTAAAGTTCAATACATTTTATTTATTTAGAAGAAGTATTATTACTAATGACAGTTCTAAGGATACTGAATTCAAAGATGTATAGATTATTGTGCTAGATACTCTGCCAGAGATAGAGATGCACTGAAAAAATGAATCAACTCCTGCCATAAATAATTTTATATTATTGAAGCAATGTTCAGATTAAAATGGCTTAAAGTATTTTTCTTTGAGGGATTTAACAAATTATCTTAACTTTATTCTTATACACTTTGCTGGTGTTTCAATTATTATAACCACAGTTCTCTGAAGATGTTAATTCAGCTTTTCTAAGACTTCCATAGAGCAATTCAAACTCTGAGTGCCAACAATGTGTATGACTTATAAAACTTCTTTGTTAAGAAAAATAACCCTTGAGAATTTATTTTATACTTGCTTATCCACTGGAACTTCTCTTACCTTTACCTTGTATTCATGAAGATATTTGAAAAATTTAACCTTAACGAATGCCACAAAAGATTTCACTCAGGTTTTTAGCGAGATATCAATAATATATACAGAACAGATACCAAGAAATGTAAAGAGATAGTGGAAAAGTTATGTAATATATTATTATTAGAGAAAATAGAATTATGCAATTAGGATACATTTGAATAATATGCCACCAGTTAAAAATAGAAACAGGTAGTTAGCAGCTCAATTGTGCAATTTGTCTGCAGACACCAAATGTGGTAAGCGCAGACATATTCAAGCTTGCTGTAAAAACATTGGCATTAGTTCCAGATTGAAACTTCATAATTCATACCATAATCACATCTCAGTGAATAGGCCTAACAGTGGTAAAGATAAAACATCAGGAAAACAATTAAACAAAAATAGATAAACATGACAAATAAATAATCGCTACAGAAAGTTATTCGCTTTTCTGTCAAACTGTGTTTTGATATGTTTATCCTGACATGAGATAATAATAAGGCATTACCTCGAATTTTAAACAAATCAATCTGATGCATAAACTCGTTAAGTGTCCATCTCGATATAAAGAAAAAGACTGCCAATATGATAACTCAGTTACTGAGTTGTCGATTCTGATAGTAATTGACCAACATAGTCTATTGTTTCTGGAAGTCACCATATATTGTAAGAAAAATAAAACCATAGTATCAACACAGAGTTAAGAAGAGAATGCTCATGTTTTGGCTACTTTTATAATCTGGTCATATTTTATTAATCTAAAAATATTGTTTTAAAAAATGGTCAGACACATGCAAAATTAATGAACTAAGATCATTCTAACATCATGCACAAAAGCCAGTTAAAAATGTATTAAAGACCTCAATGTTAAACCTGAATTCATACGTCTCAATATGGAAAATATAGGCAAAATTTTCCATGTTATTGAAGGTAGTTGCATCTATATGGTTGCCAACATCATTGATCAAGCAAACAAAAAGAAAGATTAAAAAATGGAACTGCATTAAATAAAGAAACTTCTATGCCCCAAAGGAAGTAGTGATCAAAGTACAAAGACATCTCATAGACATGGAGAAAATATTTTCTCCAGTACTCATCTGGTAAAAGTTTATTGTCCACAATAATTAAATATTGCTAGACCTATACCTCCTTACTACACCCCCCAAATCCAACACCATCAAAAATGTGAATATGAGATGAATAGAACCTTGGTCATAAAAGAGATACAAATATGAAAGACATATTAAAAACAATGTTCTGCCCCACTAATTATTCAGGAAAATGCAAATCAAAACAACAATGACATATCATCTTCCACCTCGGAGACTAGCATACATAAAAAGAGTTAAAACAACTGGTGTTGGCGTGTATATAGAGGGGTAGAATGGAGGTACTTATTTCATTGATGGTGGAAATGTCAACAGTTCACCTGTCTGAAAAACAATATGAACATTCCTTGAAATACTCATAATTGATCTCTCATTTGTTGCAACAATTTCTCTGCTTGGAATATACCCCAAGTGACCCAAAAATCAAAAGAGTAAAGATACCTACTCCACTATGTTCATTGCAGTACTACCGTCAAGAGCCAAAATCTGGAAACAACCTATGTGCCTAATTAGAACAGATGACTGGATAAAGATACTATGGTACACAATGGAATATTACGTGATCTTAATAAAATTAAAAAAAACATGCAATGTGCTTCTATGTGGATAGATCTATAGAGTATGCTGAGGAATTTAGTCAGAGGGATAAAGACCAACACAGAATAGTCTCTCTCATATGTGGGATATAAAGTAATACAGTAGGCAAATAACAAATGCCCAAAGACAAAAGAAACAAAGAACATGAGAACTATTCCTCAGTAGAAAGCATATGGCTAGGGAGTGGGGTGATATAGGGAAGAGAATACTACAACAATGGTGGAAAGAAAAGGTCAACCAGTAGGAGAAGGAGATGCTGGAATGTGATAGTGTTGTGCACGGAACCCTATTAGTAACAGTACTGTAAACCAGAGTACCAAAAGTTAGGAAAAAATTGTCTGTAATAGAGGCAGGTTGGTGGGTGGAGGGAAACAAGTGACATCAGGGAAGGAAGTGGACATAGGTGAAGATATAGGTGTTGGAACATAGTCTGAAAACTTTGTAATCTATACAACTAAATGATTATTTTTAAATGTGAGTATAGATTGAAATGAAGAGTGTTTAGAAACACTCCTACTTTTATACATTCTATTAAATGTAAGCTTCAGATATATTTTATGGTTCAAATGTTAATAAATTTCTCTGTAAACATAAAGCTCACAATATGTGAAAATATTGTGAGAATATGCCTTATGCCCTCTCTTCTGTCTCCTGACTAATTTACTTTTCTTCCTTAGGTTCTCTCTCATCCTGCCTCTCTCCTCTCTCTCTCTTTCTCTCTCTCTCTTTGCAGAAATATATATTAATCATTTTCTTCTAGGTAATAGTATTTATTAATTCTAGCAAAACACAGCATATTAATTTCATAATCACTGGTTATGGTAATTGATATATTGCTGCAACATTTCCTTATACTGGGGTCAGAAAGGTAATGTAGTCTCTAGGGCATCTTACCTTGCACATGACTAACCCAGATTCTATCCCCATCTTTCCATATGGTCCCCTCAGAAGTAATTCCTTACCTCAGAGCCAGGAGTGACTCCTGAGCACAGCCAAGTGTGACCCAAAAGCAAAATATATATGTAAAAAAAGTCACTGTCACTGTCACTGTCCTCCCATTGTTCATCGATTATCTTGGGCGGTCCCAGTAACATCTCCATTGGAGACTTTGTTAATACTGTGTTTGGCATATCAAATACATCACGGGTAGCTTGCCAGGCTCTGCCGTGCGGGCGAGATACTCTCGGTAGCTTGCCGGGCTCTCCGAGAGGGGCGGAGGAATCGAACTCAGGTCGGCCATATTGGCTGCATGCAAGGCAAATGCCCTACCGCTGTGCTATCGCTCCAGCCCAAAGAAAGTAAAAGTAAATAAAAAAGTAAAAGTAAATAAAAACACTGTCACTGTCACTGTCCTCCCGTTGTTCATCGCTTTGCTCGAGCGGGCCCAGTAACGTCTCCATTGGAGACTTTGTTGTTACTAGCACAGCGGTAGGGCATTTGCCTTGCATACAGCCAACATGGCCGACCCAAATTCTACTCCTCCGGCCCTCTCGGAGAGCCCGGCAAGCTACCGAGAGTATCTCACCCGCACGGCAGAGCCTGGCAAGCTACCCGTGATGTCACTGATATGCCAGACACAGTAACAACAAAATAAAAACAACAATCCCTTATTCAAAAGTAAGAAGGGATGATCAGAAGTTTAAGAACACTGGTGCGGAGGACAAGTAGGAGGTTTCTGAAGGATTTGTGTCAAGAAGCTTTGGCTGAGATAATACTATGAAGTTACAAATTTTTTCAAGTCAACATTATATCATAATCATAATATCTCAACTACTCAAAATTTTAGAAAAAATAACCATTCAGTCACTCAAATTTTAAACAATAATTCTGTCATTAGACATACTACAAAATCCTTCTCATCAATTAGACAATAACTGTTTCTTCACACTTTTTACCTTTGAATTCATATTTACAAATTATATTCTTATCACCCATGTCTTTTCAACTATAGAAGCTCTTTATAAATTTGTTGTGTAAACCTTCCATTTAGACATTTTACTTTTCAAAGATTCTCACATAACAGTACTTTCCTAAGAGCTTAATGACCTGAAAGATTCATAAGTCAATAACATGTGAGTATAGGTCACTTTTGACAATGTTTAATATTCACCTATAAGGTGATACTATGACTAGATATTTTATTTAGAATTGTTTTAAATGACTCATATACAGATTGTGAGCTAATCAATTATTTCCTTTTCTGAACCAGGATATAGGCATATGGCCCTGATTTGATACTTTGTACTACATATAGTCCACTGATCACCTCCAAGAGTTATCCCTGATCAAAGAGACATTAGTAAGCCTTGTGCACTACAGAGTGAGATACAAAGCCAATAAAAAATAAACAAATAAATAAACCATTTCCTTCTCCATAGATGTTTAACTACACCATGTCCCCATGAAGGCTCTGCTTAAGAGATAGCACTTAAATATAATTTTAGAATTATATCTTTTTAATTTTAAGTGAGATTTAGTGTGATCACGGGAATTTGTTTGTTTAGCAAATTTCTGTAATTTAATGCCAGCATTATGGTCTATATTAACTTATTTAAATATATTTACATATACTAAATTTTGCAAATAGTAAGAAAATTTGCAGCTAATGAGAATATATTTTATTCATTAAAAAATAACCCACTTAAGTTCTTAAGAAAATGAGCCAAAAAAAAAATGAGCCATATTTTGTAAGCGTGGAATTTGCATTTTACTTTTTTTTAGAATGCTTTAAAAAGCTGCTGAATTTTAAAATTTGAGCCTCTCAAATTCTTAATATTACAGAGTTCATGGCATATCCTGTCAGGTCAAATTTAAAGAAGTTAATTCTATTTAGCCCTCTGGTAGAACACTACATCAATTAGCGGTGTCCTAATTAAGGCTGCTGGTGAGAAGGGCAAGCTAATTAAGTTATAGCAACTACTCTCTCTTTACCATAAAAAAATATACAACATTTAAGCCTGCCCTGTTTTAAATGTGAAATTAAAAAAAACATATTCATATATTCTTTCGACTATTTTAACTTTTATTTTTACTTTCTTATTTTCTAGTCTTAGTAGATATAAACACATACATGTCCAAAAGAGGAAGAATAAAAACTGAAATTATATTCCCACGGCATAGAGTGGCATATAAAATGCAGCCATGTCTCACAATTTGTAACTTAAGGTGCATACAAACGCCTGAGAATTGGAATAAACTATCCATACAATAATCATAAAGCTTTGAAATGAACTATTTTGTTTGTTGCCGGTTTGTTTTGTATGAGGAAAATACCCAGCAGAACCCTGAGGCTAGTTGGGGGTATATTTGGGGGGCAGCTATGGATGTACTGTGGGCATCACAGGGATATAACCAGGGTAAACCTTCACCTTAAACTCTGCACTTGCATCTTCGCCCTCAGCTAAGTTTTTATAAATGAACATCTTGCATTTAATTTCAGGAACATTAAACCAAGAATATGCTTACAACTTAGAGGACTAATTATAATGTGTTTAAATTGATACCAGGTTATATTCAGTTGACTTACAAAGTATATACATTTGTAATAATGTCACTTGTTTTTCCTTATATTATTTGTCCATTTGTACTTGTCTCTAGTCCCTACCAACACATTTTCAGAAACTTTCTCTACCTATTGTAGTTTATAAAGAATGTTCCAATGAGATATGTTTTTCGAAGGGAATTGCACATTTTTAAGTGAATTCTGCAAATCGAGGTCTGGGTTTAATGAAACAACAAATAAGTGCAACTATTAATGAGCAGGGACAAAGAGATTGTGTAAAGTTTGTACCACATGCTTTGCATTCAAGTGCCCTCAATTAATCCCTGACATCTTGATTTTCAGAATCTCTAGAGAGAGACCCAAGCATGGCACCAGAAATAGCCTCTGAACAAAGCTGGGTATGTGCCCCCCCCAAAAAAAAACTCCCCCAAAAATTAATGAACAAAGAGGAAAAATGAAAATCTATATAGGCAGATTACATGTTTAGCTATTCCTGTGTGAAGCAACACATTCCTTCTTTAAAATTAAATATTGAAATTTATTTGAGAGAAATAGCTCCCCCGCATTTTATATGCTTTAATATTCAAACTGATCATTCCAGTATACAAGCAATAAATATCTTGTTAGGTACATTTGGTAATGTTAGACACATCAAAGTAACATAACCATGTAAAATGAGACACAAATACACATGTATTCAAAAGTACCTGCTAAAGTGAATTAACTAAAGAAATAAAATGACAAAATATGGCGAAATAAATGTATGCTTCATCCATGGCTGGAATTATGTCTTGCTTTATTTGTCAGGAAAGCATACAAACATGCTGGAGGAAGAATAAGCCAAATCATATTTCTATAAGTGAAAAAAATGAAAATCTAACTATAATTTTGAATATTCATTGATTAAATAATGTCTTTGCTTGAGAATTTTGTATATATTATTTGATGACATTGTACTTGAAAGAGTTTCAGTGTACAAAAAGCTAATTGTCCATTCCAATGGAATGTAGCACGTTGGCGATGAGCAGGCTAGGTATGTCAGCTAAGAGAGAGCCTGGAAAACCCCGCTCTCCTACTAATTACCAAAGAGTAGCTGGACATTTTGTCTTATGTTAAAGACACCTGAGAGTCCGTAAGATGTAACAATTTTGAAATAGGTTTGTTTCTTTGTGTGTTTGTTTTCAAATCACATCTATGCTTACATCAGAGACCACTGACTGAATGTTCTCAAACCTTTTCCAACAGTGCTCTGGAATTGTGCTGGGGATTAAACCCTGACATTCCACTTGCAAATCATGTCTCAATCCACTGAGATTTCTCCACAGCTCCTGGGATGGGCATTGCAGATAAATTTTATGTTGAAATAATAATGCTGTGTTTTAGATTTTCTGAGCTAGTGGTGCCTCCAGTGTTTGTTAAGGAAATGCAAATCCTTTCTATAGGAACGCACCTCCTCACAGGACTTACATCACTCTCAAAATATTGCAAATAGCTGTTATCTGCAATCAAATACATAAGGAATCAAGCCAACAGGTGAGAAACAACAGAAAGGGTATGTGGGATCACAGGAAACTATTGGATCTATCTATAAACACAAGTAGTAACAGAAATAGAAGGCAACAGTGACTGCTTAATTTTTATAAGAAATTTTTGATTTAAGATTTACATTTTTAGAGGATCATAAAATAAACTGCAATTAGCAGATTTAACAACAAACAAAACTGCAGTTGAAAAATTAAAACCTGAGTGCCCAAGAACAGATGACTGGTTAAAGAAACTTTGGTACATCTACACAATGGAGTACTATGTGGCTCTTAGAAAAGATGAAGTCATGAACTTTACATACAAGTGGTACAATATGGAAAGTATCATGCTAAGCGAAATGAGTCAGAAAGAGAGGGATAGACATAGAAAGATAGCATTCATCTGGGGGATATAAAATAATAAAATATGAGATTAATACCCAAGAATAGCTGAGAGCAACACCAGGAGAATTGCTCCATAACTTAGAGGCCAACTGGGTATTCTAGGGGAAAGGACAATTCAGATAGAAAGGGGAACACCAAGTGGAGGGTGTTTGGAGGATCCTCCCAGGAGGGGAGATGCAAGTTGAAAGTAGACTGGACTGAACATGTTCGCCACTCAATGCCTCTTTGGCTGATCACAGCGCCCAGGAGGAGAGAGAGAACAGGGGGGAATGCCCTGCCACAGTGGCGGGGGGGGGGGGGATGGGAGGATGGGGGGGGGGGGAGGGATATTATCCTGGTGGTGGAGGATGGGCACTGGTGGAGGGATGGGTATTTGATCGTGGTATGACCGAGATCCAAGCACAAAAATTTGTAAATCTACAACTGTACCTCATGGTGTTTCACTAATAAAAAAGAAAAAATATAAAAAAAATAAATTAAAAAAAAAAGAAAAATTAAAATCTAAATTTCTATGAATTGAATTCAGAAATAATATTGGGGGGACTGGAGCCATAGTACAATGGGTAGGGCATTTGCTTTGCACGTGAACTGTATGAAACTAATATCAAGGCCAGGAAAAATGGGCAGGGAGGACTGGTCAATGATTGGAAATTACCAGAAGAGTGTGATGGGTGGATGGTAATTAAAATAGAGAAGGGGTCCATTATGACATTAGTTGGAAATGATCACTCTGGACAAAACTTGAGTGCTAAAAGTAGGTAGAGGGCATGATAATCTTTCAGCATCTATATTGCAAGCTACATGCCTAAAATGAGAGAGAGACAGAGAGACAGAGAGGAAACAGAGAGAGGGAGTTGCCTACCATAGCGGCAGGCTCAGGTGGGAGGTAGTTGGGGGTCGGGTGGGTGGGAAACTGGGGACATTGGTGCTGAGAAATTACACTTGGAGGAATGGTTGGAGAAACACTGTATGACTGAAACCCAATCATGGACAGCATTGTAATGCTCTATCTCATGGTGATTCCATAAAATAAAAAGTATCACTCATCCTGTTGCTCCAACTGCTTCAGTGGGCATCATGAGGTCTCCATTCATCCCTGCC
Organism: Sorex fumeus; assembly: GCF_029834395.1. Taxonomy (NCBI): domain Eukaryota; kingdom Metazoa; phylum Chordata; class Mammalia; order Eulipotyphla; family Soricidae; genus Sorex; species Sorex fumeus. The sequence continues at coordinate 40,070,204 of NW_026606065.1, forward strand.
ATGTGCTAGTGTAGCCTAATGGCATCTGCTAGCTCCAGGAACATGAAGAGCATATTGTTGTTACTGTTTTTGGCATATCAAGTACGTCACAGGGAGCCTGACAAGCTTTGCCATGCAGGAGAGATACTCTCAGTAGCTTGCTAGGCTCTCTGGGAGGGGCAGAGACTTTAAACTTATATAGCTGAGCTGAAGGTGGTTTGTGGGTGTGTCTCCCACATACCTAACTTTTGGCCTTTTAATTTCTTGGTAAACTTGACCACAAGTTTTTGGCGTCTGACCAAAGTTACAACCAGCAATTTTAGGGTATCTGGAAGCCTGAAGAGACCATCAGTCTGCTGATGCACTCGCCCACAGGTACAGGTTGATCTGCTGGTAGCACTATAGCCCCCCAAATAAAAAGAAAATAATAATAATAATAATAATAATAATCACAAAAGTCTGTATATAGGCAGGGGTCACACCCACCAACTACCCCCCCCCCCACTCATGCCGTGTAATCCCATAAACGGCCAAGACCCAGAGACTATAAAACCCAGCTCCTTGAAGAGAACAGCGCAGAGTCTCCTGCCCCGGCGCCTGGCTGTCCTCTCCGGGGCCCCTTGGAGGGGGGCAGGTTGAGTTTCCCTCCCCCTCCCGAGCAGAGTCCCAGCAGCCGAAGACCTCCAGAACCAGCCACAACCATACTGAGACCACTCTCCACAAGCATGAAGGTACCGGTAGAGAAACAGAGGCATGCGGGTCCTGGGGCTGAGATCTCCAAGCCTGCTCGGATAGGGGTTGAGCATCCTCCTCCCAGATCCTCCATGTTCCAGTATGGCAGACATCACACCCACCAACTGTCCCCCCTCCGCCCCTGGTACCATGTAATACCATCAACAGCCAAGACCCAGAGACTATAAAACCCAACTCCGTGAATGTGGCCGCGTGACGTCTTATTATCTCATTCTTGCTTTGGACAACCTTGCAGGCTACCGAATATAACCTGCCCACATGGCAGAGTCTGGCAAACTCCCCGTGGTGTACCCAATATGCCAAATACCAGTAATAATGATGGGTCTCGTTCTCCTAACCCTGAAAGAGCACTGAATATGGCACTTTTTAAAATCTCAGGGCTAGAACGAAGGAGACATTACTGGTACCTGCTCAAGGCAATTGATGCACAACAGGATGATCGTGATCATGAGTCTGTATATTTCAGTATGCTTATTTTGACTACATCCATATTTGTCTTCATTTTTAATTTTTTTGTTGAATCCTTGTGAGATGCATAGTTAAATTTTGTAAATGATTGGGTTTCAGTTACACAATGTTTCAACAACTGGTACCTTCAACAGTGTACATTTCTCACCACTAATGTTCCCAATTTGTTCCCAACTCTCCCATTCCAGCATGCCTCTATGGCAGCCACTTTTCTTCTCTCTCATTCTTTCTGACTCTCTCTGTCTCTGTTTCTCTCTGTCTCTCTCTCTATGTCTCTGATTCTCCTTTTAAGTATTATGGTTCAAAATATGAACCTTTAGTGAAAGGTTATCATGCATCTATCACCCTATGTCTCCTTTCAGCTCACAGTTCTTGAACAGAGTGATCATTTGCGAAGATCACTGTCATGGTGCTCCCTTCTCTGTCCTAACTGCTCCCCACACCTGGATTATGGCAATATTCGTCTTTAAATATACCATGTGTCTATCTTATTTAAAAGATGCTGTGTTATAATTTATGTATCAATTGTGCCTAATATATAAAAACATCTATCATCTGCATTGAAATCAAAAGTCAAGCTTTGCTGTGCAATCAAGCACTATCAAGAAACTCAAAAGAGGGAACAGAGCGATAGCACAGAGTGGAGGGTATTTGTTTCACATGGGCCCAGGAGGGTTTGATCCCCGGCATCCCATATGGTCTCCCAGGATGGCTAGGAATGGACCCCGGGTGCAGAGCCAGGTGTAAGCCCTGAGCATCGTCTTATGTGATCCCCCAAAAAAAGGCATAAAAAAGAAACTAAAAATGATAATCCACACAACAAAATACAATAGCTGCAAATTGCATAAAAATGAAATTTTGTCTATAATTCATAAGATATCTTATACTGACTCTAAAAGGCAACCAAATTAAAATTAGTAAATGTGTGAATAACTTTTCTTCAAAGAAGCATATTCTAAAATATATATTATCACTGCCTCAGGATAACAAGTAAAGTAAATAATTTAATATAACTGCACACTCACAAGAGAACAATTACAATACATATGTAGATGGTGGGTATGAAAATTGTAACAAAAATTAGTAAAGAGGCTTGACCATTCTTTAAAATGATAAGCATAAAATTTCATGCATAGAGATAATACACAAGAAAAATAAAGACAAATTTAAACACAGATACTTATACATTAAGTATCATAACAGCCAAGTTTAAGAACAATCCTCATCAATTGTAACATAATGAATATTTAAATAGATGCATTATAAAGACAATGAAATATTGTTAACCTATAAAAGTGAATTGATATATGCTAATTATGGATTAATCAAGACAACATTAATCAAAGTGAAAGGAGTCACAAGTGCCAAATATTTTCTAATTTATTTGTATGAAATATGTACAGAATAGGCATATCTATAAAGACAAAAAAAATGCATGTGCATTGCTTAGGGTTGGAGTAGAGTGAATGCAGCACCTAGAAATTGATAGCTGGGATTACTTTTTGATTGATATGTTTACTTACATGTATTTTTAAAGATGGATTAATGCATGATTCAGCATCTCCTTAGGATGTGACTGAATCTTAGAATCATGACTATTTAAAAATTTTGCCTACACAAGGACCTTGAGCACCTGTTCAAGTGAGGAAGCACAAATTTGTACATATTGTTGATTGCAAAATGGCCTCTATTATAGGAAGGATTTCCAATCAAATAACTTGGAATAAAAGCACAAAGAACCATTAGGAAGAAAGACACATCTCTAGCTTATGAGATCTTCAGACTCACTCCTAGAGATCAACTATAGTGATGGATGTCATAACTAGATTATCTTCACATTCTCAGGTTTCATTTTTAGGTAATAAAATGGCATCAATTAATTGTGGCAATGGTTGTACAAATTTGTGAGTGTTCTGAAATCATTTCATGCAACGCTTGAAGTAAGTGAATAACGTGATTCCCATTTCAATGAAGTTGTTATGAAAAACAGTTCATAGTTCAACCAGTGCTTTGTATATCCTTGATATCAACCCCTTATCGAATGGGTATCAGGTGAATATCATTTCCATTATGTAGATTGACTTGTATTCTGGTCACTGTATCTTTTGAGGTGCAGAAGCTTCTTAATTTAAGATAGTCCCATATATTTATCTCTATTTCCACTTGGTTGGTCAGTGGAGTGTCGTTTTTGAAGATACCGTTAGCCTCAATATCATGGAGGGTTTTGCGAACCTTGTCTTCAATGTATCTTATGGATTTTGGCCTGATGTTGAGATCTTTAATCCATTTTGATCTGACTTTTGTGCATGGAGTTAGGTTGAGGTCTAAGCCCTTTTTTTTGCATGTGATTGTGCAGTTATGCCAGCACCATTTGTTGAAGAGGCTTTCCTTGTTGCACTTCACATTTCTTGCTGCCTTATCAAAGATTAAGTGTTCATATATTTGCGGTTGTGTGTACTAATATTCCACCCTGTTCCATTGGTCTGTGTCCCTGCCTTTGTTCCAGTCCATGCTGTTTTAATTATCACAACTTTGCAGTAGAGTTTGAAGTTGAAGAGGGTAATGTCTCCCTACGTCTTTTCCCCAAGAATTGCAAAGCACTGGTTGAACTCCACAAGAAGAAAACATCCAACCCCATCAAAAAATGGGGTGATGAACAGAAATGTTCTCAAAGAAGAAATTCGAATGGATAAAAGGCACATGAGAAAATGCTCTAAATCACTAATAATCTGGGAGATACAGATCAAAACAACGAGATATCATCTAACGCCACAGAGATTGGCTCACATCCAAAAAAACAAAAGCATCCAGTGTTGGCATGGATGTGGCAAGAAAGGGGCTCTCCTTCACTGCTGGTGGGAATCCTGACTGGTTCAGACCTTTTGGAAAACAGTATGGATAACTCTCAAAAAAATTAGAAATTGAGCTCCCATTTGACCCAGCAATACCAGTTCTGGGAATATATCCTGGACATAAAAAGAAAGTGTAGTAGAAATAACTTCTCTGAACTTGTATGTTCATTGCAGCACTGTTTACAATAGCCAAAATCTGGAAAAAAAACCCCCGAGTGCCCGAGAACAGATGACTGGTTAAAGAAACTTTGGTGCACCTAAATAATGGAATACTGTGCAGCTGTGAGAAAAGATGAAGTCATGAAACTTACATACAAGTGATACTACATGGAAAGTATCATGCTAAGTGAAATGAGTCAGAAGGAGAGGGACAGACATAGAAATATTACATTCATCTGGGTAATATAAAGTGACAAAATAGGAGACTAACACCCACCAATAACCGAGATAAGTACCTGGAGGTTCAGTCCATGGCTTGGAGGTCAGCCACACATGCTAGGGGAAAAGGCAGCTCAGATAGAGAAGGAAGCACCAAGTGAAGAGTGTTGAGAAGATCCTCCCAGGATGAGAGATGCATGCTGAAAGTAGACTACAGACCTAACATGATAGCCATTCAATGCCTCTTTTGCAAACCACAGCACCCAAAAGGAGAGAGAGAATAAAAGGATATGCCCTGCCATAAAGGCGGGGGGATGGGGGGATGGGAAGATGAGAGGGATACTGGGATTATTGGTTGTGGATAATGGACACTAGTAGAAGGATGGGTACTAGATCATTGTATAGCTGAAGCTCAAGCAATAAAATTTGTAAGTCTACAACTGTACCTCATGCTGTTTCACTAATAAAAATTAAAAATAAATAAATAAATAAATAAAATAAAAACTGCATGACCAAAAACATCAAAAGCAGAATTGAATTGTGAAAACTATTTTAACAATTATTTTTCATGGAATCATTTCATTGATTCAATGTAAATGCTTTGACAGAAGTTGAGTAAAATAAAATATATTCTGAAATTAAAAAAAAAACAGTTCAAAGATGAGATTTTTTTTCTCTAACTTTGAAAAAGTTAGAAAATCCATTGCTTTCCTCTCTCTTAATTTTCCATAGGTATATAAGTTTCAGGAATTCTCTTTGAAACTATGGCAAAATAATTTCCTTTCAAGTACTTAGGGCAAGACCAGGGGCTGGAGTAATAGCACAGTGGTTAGGGCGTTTGCCTTGTATGCAGCCGATCTGGTTTTGATTCCCAGCATTCCATATGGTTTCCTGAGTACTGCCAGGGGTAATTCCTGAGTGCAAAGCCAGGAGTAACCCCTGTGCATTGCCAGGTGTGATCGATAAAGCAAAAAAAAAAAGAAAGAAAAATAGAGCAAGACACAATCAACAACCTGTGCTTTCAAAATCATCAATTTTCAGAGAGTGTTATTTTTCTATAAAGTATTTCATATATTTAAATTAATACTTCAAAGTTCTTATATCAGGTGGTTAAAATTGTTTACTTGTAATAAATTAACTCTTCAAAATTGTACATAGGATCATCGGTATAAGCACCTATATAACTGAATAGTCAAATATGCAGCAAATTAATGTTTTTATTCAGGTTTTGGAGTCAACAAAAATAGATATGTAGGACCTGGGAGACAGTGTAAGAGACAACAGTACAGGCTTTGCATATATAAGATCATTATACAATTCAATCTTTGGCTCTGAATTCACCACCTCATTTCTCAAGTGCAGCTGAATGTGGAGCTGTTAGTCACCAAACAATTTCAGAATAATCTCTTGACCCTCAGGGCTGAAGAAACATTATATTTTCAGACCATAGCATTGAATGGTCCTCCCTGGTAGATCCGAGATTATGTGGAACCTCTACTCCCCTATGTCCCCCATCTACATACAAATAAATTTTAATGTGGCTCTGTTATTACAAAGAAACGTGATAATTTTTTTCTTAGACTTATCTTCCAGTTCCCTTGGGTAAAATGCAAAAACAATATGAAGACACTATAGGAAAAAAAGATAATCCATGTCATTACTGAATTCTCAATTTACTATCTAATAATATGATTATTCTAAATATGGATTAAATCTAAATATAAGCCTCCTTGAATCTATACCATTTAATAAAATAATCTAACTTTCCTTTATTAAGAATACAATATTTTGTGGATTAGACTATTAAATGTATAATCCCCTAGTCTAGAAATCCTCTTTAAAGATTTAATGGAAATAATCTGAACTTAATCTGGATAATTGTTGTTTCGAATCATGACATATGAAACATTTATCATTTTAAATAAAAATTAAGAGGACTAGTTTATGCTTCCACATGATTTGTTTAATTATTACAATCTTTTGCAATATACCTGTCATAAAACATTTTGTGGTGAGGAAGTTATAGCAACATTACACATCAAAAAAAGAAACATAAATATTATTGTAAGTGTGTTACCTAAACTGCAATGAAGTACAAAAATAATAAGAAAAAAACACTTGGTATTTTTTTCCATAATATGTTTATTTTGGTTCCAGCACTAGCCAGAGTGAGGAGAGAATTGGCAGTTAATGCATCACAGCTCTCTTCTCTTGGAATACTTACAGGAAAAACACTTTAGTATGCATATACTAAAGATAAGTACTATTCACATACTTTGCTTTATTTTTATTCCTGGAGACAGCAAGTTCTGTATTTGTGTCTTTTCTTATGTGTGCAGAGTTTGGGGAAGAGGAACATACCACTTCATCAAAACATGTTATCCTCATTTGTTTACCTTGAAGAAGAAAATAGTGGCCCATACCAAGTAAATTTGCTTTAATATTTAACCAACTTTTGATGCAATAAAAGTTATATTTGGTATCAACTATGAGTTTTATTTGTGCATTGTTTCCTGGCTCCCTAGTAAAGCAAATTGGGGACAGGTTTTATAAGAAACAATAGATCAATTAATTTTTTTTAATAATTTCTTTATTGAATCACTGTGGGAAAAGTTACAGAGCTTTCGGGTTTAGGTCTCAGTCATGTAAATATCAAACACCTTTCCCTTTACCAATACTTATTTTTAACTGTGAACCCCAATAGAACCCCACCTCCCACCCCTCCCAATTCCTGTGAGGCAGATGAGTTCTAGTTAATACTCTATCTACTTTGACTAGATACATTGTTTTGATAGAAGATGCACCATTATTGTTTAGAGTTTACGACCCCCCCCCATCAGACATGCTGAAACAGCGTTGTGAAATGATTTGCTTTCTACAGCTGGGTTTAAGAATAAAATGATGTCTATCGCAGCCGCGCGGCTTTGGATTTCTGCTATTTTACTTACTAACCCTGGAAGTATTTCTATTAAAAGTTAGATAGTTAAGAGATTGGTTTCTGTGCTCTGGAGTCGTGGCTGTGCTGGAGAGTCGCTTGTGGGCGGCAGCTGGTGACCTCGGTTGGGCGTGAAGGACGGCCCAGAACGCCCCCCTTTCCATGAAGTCCCTGCCGCGCCCACCCCCGGCTCAAACCTGCTGTCCACAAGGCTCCCGTGCGGCCGCCATCTTTCTTTCCAGAGAGGATTGGGCGAATGGGGCAACACCCTTTCCCCTCCGGGAAGGCATGCTGGCGCGGTTTAATACATAGTCCATTTGCTTTTCTGCTCCAAGTGGGTGGATTTCTGTGCTAAGTCCTTGTGCTTCCGGGGCCGTGGCCGTGCTGGAGAGCTGCTCGTGGGGGCAGCTGGTGACCTCGGTCGGGCATGAAGCATGGCCCAGAACGCCCCCCTTCCCATGAAGTCCCTGCTGCCCCCACCCCGGCTCAAACCTGCTGTCCACAAGGCTCCCATGCGGCCACCATCTTTCTTTCCAGAGAGGATTAGGCAAATGGGGCAACACCCTTTCCCCCTAGATCAATTAATTTTTATGGGTTAAGTTCCTTAGTCTTACGTGATACTATAACTTCTGTGCCAGTGGAAGCCATACTATGATCTTTAAATGAGCTGAAATTTAAGTTTACATAGGGACAGGCTCTGCATTAGAATTAAACAGAGCTGATTATAAAGAAAGTTTCAATTTCCAGGGGACATTGAAGATATTTATGGAGATACAGTAACAATCTGCCTTGTACATGTTTATCTTATAGTTCACTACAAGGAGGAGAATTCAATTTAAAGAGTAGACAAGACAAGGGATGCATCTCAAGAAGAAGAGCACATGCTTGTCATGTTTAGGATTTAGGTTTAATTCCAGATCCCATATACAACCTAGCACAGCTGGGAATGTTGCTACTGGAACCCAAGCTCTGCATCACTTTGAGTGGACTTGTCCCCTAGTCCCCAGAGCCATGGCCCCACAAAGATTTTAAATAATTTGAAAAAAAATAAACTAATTGCCCCTATATAAATTTGTCTAACATGAATATCTTGGAATGGAAGAAATGATCATGTAACTTTTCAAATCATCAATATTATAGGTAAATAAATAATGTAGCACTGTCCTTTAGTTGTTCGTCGCTTTGCTGGAGTGGGCATCAGTAATGTCTCCATTGTGAGACTTGTTAGTATTTTTTGGCATATCAAATATGACACAGGTAGTTTCCCAGGCTTTGCTGAGGGTGGGATACTCTAGGTAGCTTGCCGGGCTCTCTGAGAGGGGTAGAGGAATTGAACCCAGGTCAGTCCCAATAAAGGAAAATGCCCTATCCACTGTGCTATCACTGCAGCCCATAGGTAAATAAAAGCTAGAATAATTTAAGGAAACAATGTATAGTTAAACTACATAAAATTTCTCTGTTTTATTTTTGACCATACTTTATCATGTCATGTCTGGCTCTGGCTCAGGGTCACTTCTGATAAATCTTGGGTCATCATATGGCTTTCTGGGGATCAACAAGGCAAGTACCATGACGTTGCGCCATCTCTCGAGCCCTACATCTTAAAATATTTTTGTTTGTTTTGTTTCTACATGTAGTGGTGTTCTGGCCTTACTCCTGGCTATGTGCTCAGAGATCACTTCTGGAAGTTCTAGGGAGATAATATGGGGAACCAGGGATTGAGCCTTGATCAGCCCTGTGCAATATAAACACTTCAGTCTGTTTACTATCTCTAGATCTCTCTGTTCTTTTTAAAATTAAAATATTCTTTTGTTGAAAAATAAAATGATAAATTCCCTTTTAAAATAATAAACTATATATATTCAGTAATTCAATGACAGCTGCTAGGGGGAGAATGAGAACAACATTTTATTGATAAAAATAATATACATCATATGTATATGATGTGTATTATTACAAGAATGATTTTAACAAAGCATTAAATGAGAAATTTAAGTGTACACCAGTGTTCATTGCAGCACTATTAACAATAGCTAATATCTGGAAACAACCAAAATGCCCATTGATAGATGAGTGGATAAAGAAATTGAGGCATGGTATGAATAATACTCAATTTAAAAAAATCAAATCTTATCTGTTGCTACAACTTTGAGGGATATAGAGGTCATTATATTAAATAAATTTATATATGCATGACATATACAGAAACAAAGAAAAGGAGTGGACTATATACAATGAAAATAAGTTACTGGACACTGAAAGTTGAGGAAAGGGGAAAGAAAGAGAATTATGACACAGAATGGAAGGGTAGACTATAGAAATGACATAAAGACAGAGGTGAATGGTCTTGGGCACTTTGGTAGTGATGAAATACAGTAAATTTTTACAATAAAAGCATAAATATCTACATGGAGGTAACCATGTCGATTCAATAATTGAATAAATAAATGGATAAAAAGAATGCAAGAATTCTAACTACTTTTTAGAGGAAGCAGCAGAGTGGGAAACATTTTAGCTGTAATATATATAATATAATTTGAGTTCACAGTATAGCAGAATTTTCAAATGTCATTTATAGTAGATATAGAAGACATAAGAACAAATCAAATAGGTACTCAAGATCAGAACACAAAATACTGTATTATACAGTATTATTCTATTGTATTTTATTGTGTGATGCTGTCATGTTAGTCTTGTGCCTGCTTTGTTTTGCAAATTTTCAGATGCAAAAGAGATTTTAGCATTCAACCATCTTCTCTATCATTTGTGTAGCCTACAGAGTGTTTTTCTTTAGTTTAGAATTCCATGGAGAATCTGCACTCTTGAATTTGACTCCTAATATAAAATTCCAGGGAACGATTAGTCAAGATTTATAGAAAAATCCTGGAATTAACTAAATGACAAGAAATGGGACATGAGAAAGATAGAAAGTCTCAAAAAGATCTATATTTTATCATAAAGCAAGGGGGTTTATATTAGTGAGATTACTTATATTTTCTTAATGATATTTCCTAACCATCATTTAGATAGCTAAGCATAAAACTTCTTTCGCCTATATGCATTTTTATCATTTTTCTCTTACTTCAGTACATTTGACAGAAAAATAAAGATTCTTACTTATACTTGTAATCATAAACAATTAGCTAACATTATTATATTTTTTTGCTTAGATTATTTTTATCATAAGAATGCAATTTTTAGTTCTGTATATTAACAAATTTAATGTTCTTTAAGATGTACTAGAATTATTAAAATAATTCATGAAAGCAGATACCAGATTACTGCAGATTTTTGTTATACATATAAAGACAATGAACCACTAAATATCACAAATAATATCCAGTCAGAATATAAAAAGGTAATGGCATACTTCTATTGTCTACCAATGAATATTTGGTACAAAATAATTTTTGTTTTCATTAATTATTAATAGAGATGTCATCTATTTACCAAAAAAATTCCATGTAGAATTATTTCAAGAAAGTGTTTATCATCTCTTTTTTAATCTAATATATTACAGGAAGTATTAGTGACATCAAAACACTAACTTTGTCTCCAAAAGAAACATTAAAATCATTATACTTTCCTTATAAAGTCAACTTTGATTCACTCACTTTAATGACATATCTAAACCATGACCACTCTGTTCTGGGAATATATTTTAATCTGATTTTGAAAAAAGAACTATCTTATTATATGTAGAAAATAATTAAATAAACCAAGGATCCAAGCTCCATTTTAGAAAGTAGCTTCCATTAAAAACATAATAGAAATGTAATTGAGAGTACTGTTCTTTGTGATTAATATTTTAAATGCTCAATTCTTATTAATGACAGCACTTAATCATGAGACTCTGCATTGAAGTAAATCTGAACATTGAATTTTTTGCTTTAAAATAACAATAAACTACCAATGCCATGAGTTTACCAATAATATATACATTAGATAAAACATTCTGTTTTTATTCTGGAAAACAAAAGAAGTGTGTGCTCTATGTTAAAGATCTGCATACTATTTAAAAAATACAGTAGCAAGTTACAGATACTTTTTATTATAATTGAATTTAGGTTCTATATAAAACACAAAGATCTTTTCTTACACTATTTTTATCTGTATCTAGTAAGGTATCTGAGATCACAAGAAAAATGACATAATTTTTTTTAAGTTATAAATATCACATCTATCCCTAAATTCTCACTGTCACTGTCCTCTCGTTCATCAATTTGCTTGAGCGGGCCCAGTAACGTCTCCATTTTATTTTTGAGACTTATTGTTACTGTGTTTGGCATATGGAATACATCACAAGTATCTTGCCAGACTTTGCCATGCAGGCGAGATACTCTTGGCATCTTGTCAGGCTCTCCAAGAGAGGCAGAGGAATCAAATCCGGCTGCATGCAAGGCAAACGCCCTACCACTGTGCTACTCTGGTTTCTCTTCAGATAATATAAATCTTTCACCTTTTACTAAATTATCAAAGAGCTAGAATTTAAAACAAGGCAAGATAATTATTTTCCTTCTAATGAAGTAGAAAAACTTAAAAAGACTTTCTTAGGGTAATGGTTTGAACCATATCTAGGTGTGTTCAGGGCTTATCAAGGCTCTCTTCCCAGAGATCACACGTAAAGGGATTGGGGGAACATATAGATGCTGAGGATTGAATCCATGCCAGCTGTATTCAAGGGAATTGTACTACCCATTGTAGTAGCTCTCCAGTCCCACAAAAAATAAATCTTATATGAAATAATTTAGTCAGAGAATTGTGAGAGAAGAGAAAGAGAGATGTGTTTTTGAGAGAATACAGACTCTGAATGAAAAAAGAATTGTGCTTGGTAAACAATTATAGACAATTTATCCAAAATGAATGCAAAATACTTCTAACAGGCAGCAAGAATACACATTTATTTCTCTTTCAAATATGCAGTAAGCAGTGAATTATTCAATTGTGAAGACATATAGTATAGATTCACCACTAAACACAAAGTAATATAATGCAGTAATATGTCAATTGATATAGTAAGTGGCATGAAATATTTAAGGATTTCCCAAATAAATAAAATGTAAAAAAGAGAAAAATATTAAAATACTGTTGATTTCCTAGTTTCAGTTCAGATATCTACAGGAGAATAAATTTATTACTTTAAGAATATTGCCTTAATATACAAAATACTGGTTCAACTCCACAAAAAGAAAACATTCAACCCCATCAAAAAATGGGGAGATGAAATGAATAGAAACTTTGACAAAGAAGAAATCCAAATGGCTAAAAGACACATGAGAAAATGTTCCACATCATTAATCATCAGGGAGATGCAGAACAAAACCGCAATGAGGTATCACCTCACACCACAGAGACTGGCCCATATCCACAAGAACAAAAGCAACCGGTGCTGGCGCAGATGTGGTGAGAAAGGGACACTCCTTCACTGTTGGTGGGAATGCCTACTGGCTCAGCCCTTCTGGAAAACAGTATGGATGATTCTCAAAAAACTAGAAATTGAGCTCCCATTTGACCCAGCAATACCACTCCTGGGATATATCCCAGAGAGGCAAAAAAGTATAGCCGAAGTGACATCTGCAATTGTCTGTTTATTGCAGCACTCTTTACAATAGCCAGAATCTGGAAAAAACCTGAGTGCCCGAGAACAGATGACTGGTTGAAGAAACTCTGGCACATTTACACAATGGAGTACTATGTAGCTGTTAGAAAAGACGAAGTCATGAAGTTTACATACAAGTGGTGCTACATGGAAAGTATCATGTCAAGCGAAATGACTCAGAAACAAAGGGATAGACATAGAAAGATTGCATTCATCTGGGGAACATAAAGTAACAAAATAGGTAACTAACACCCAATTATGGCAGAGATTAGTACCAGGAATTTTACTCAATGACCCGGAGGACAACCACTCATGTTAGGGGAAGGGGGAGCTCAGAAAGAGAAGGGAACACCAAATAAAGGGTGTTGGGAGGATCTGCCCATGATGGGAGAGCATGCTGAGGGTAGACTGTCGACCAAGCATGGTTGCCACTCAATGCCTCTTTTGCCGACCATGGCACCCAAAAGGAGAGAGAGGGAAATGCGCTGCCACAGAGACAGGGTGGGATAGGGACTGGGGGGGGGAGGGGATGCTGGGATCTGAGGTGGTGGGAAATGCGCACTGGTGGAGGGATGGGTGTTTGATCATTGTATAATCGAAACCCAAGCACAAAAATGTGTAAGTCTACAACTGTACCTCATGGTGCCTCACTATTAAAAAATAAATAAATATAAAAAAAAGAAAAAAAAGAATATTGCCTTAGATAATTTTAGAATTATCTCATGACCTTGGCTAAAATGATGAGCAAGTAACCTTCTTTTCTAAAGCATAGCCAAAAAATAACTTACAAAGTATATTTTAATCAAGCTAACTCATAGTCTTGCTTGCCTGAAAGACCAATGCATCTAAGGATCCAAAAGATGCTGATTTGGCAGGCAGAATTTTAGGAATGAGGGACATATTTGGACAGGGCATTGGTTTTTACTCTTGTCTGACTAAATTGGAAGTGAGTTGAGATTATGGAGATAGACTGATCAGGGAACTCCTGAATGAGGACAAACTAAGACACTTCTGCAGAAACTGCGCATTTTGACAAAATACTGAATCCTAGTTCACTTGATTTTGACATCTCATTTAATACTCAGAGTACTGAGTATTCTCTGTTCCCCATTGGGAACTTGAAGAATTTGGAGATTAAGTCATGATCAACAGGTAAAAGGCTTTCAACACATAAGAACACAGTCTGTCCAGGGAGGCTGAGAAGTTGAAAGGAACTCTGCCTCTGGGTTGGTCCTCCCAAATCCAAGGCAAGGCTATAATCTAGGCTGTAGATTATCATTACGCTTACTTTTCACACCAGAACCAAGAGATTTCTCACACAAAAGACACAGCATCATCTGAGAGGAAAGAATAAATCAACCCAGCCATAAGAGCATAACATTTCAGTAGGAAAATATTTTTTAAATGTGGCAGAAATATGCAACTAAAATGTTACATCTCCATAGATATAAAGGTGCAGAACTAAAGGCTATAACAGAAAAAAATAAATATTGCAGAAGAGCTACCACAAAGTTAACCAAGTTAGAGAATTACAATTAAACACACACATGCAAAATTTTGTTTGTTTTATATTAGAAAAGAGATAACAGAAGTAGCAGTAGTTTCCCAAAGACTTTATTGAGGCAGAATTGACATTTCAAGCATTGATACTAAATACGAAGCACTTGATGAATGAAATAGAAGTTTCAGGGGAAACATAGCAAGCATGCACAGGTTCATGATGAGAAGAAAAAAAATGTCAAAATGAAAATAAAATTACAGCAATTATTCAAATGCAACAGAAGAGATGTATAAAAAAATAAGAAACACTCTAAGAATTATGAGACTCCATATTTTGTAGAAAGTATGAGACTGAATGTTTCTCAGAGTAATATAAGTATAATAAATACCCCATAAGGTGAAACGAGGGATAGAGATTATCATTTAAGAAATAACAAATAATTTCCCAAAATGAAGAAAAGAATTAACCACAGATGTTCATAAATCTACAAAATAGCAAATGCACAATGTACAATGACCTCCATCTAGACACATCGTTGATAAAATCAATTGAAAGATAAAAAAAAGGACTTCTAAGAAGGGAAGTTTGGATTATACAAATGCACTTCAACCAGACTCTGATAAGATTTATCAGCAGTAACTCTAAGGTTAGGAGAAAGTAAAAAGACATCGTCCCCATACTAAACAACAGAAACTACCATATAGCTGAAACTATACATATGAGGGGCCTAGGACATAGTACAGTGACTGAGGGATTCTTTCCCTGGCATTCTACATGATCTCCTGATTTTAACAGGAGTAATTCCTGAGAGTGCAGAGTCAGGAGAAATCCTGGAGCACCATTGGCTGTGTACAAAAACAAACCAACAAAACAAACATAACTATGGCATAAAAATAAAGAATTTCACACACACACACAAGCTAATGGAGTTTACCACCATCAGTCTTTCTATATAAGAAATACTGAAAGGGTTTACTTCAACATGAGAAAGATAAACAATCTTAAGCAAGTTGATTTTTAATACAGAATAAAAAAAGCATAGATAACAGTGATTAAGAAAAATAAATTTATTAAAGGAATACAGAATAGGAACTATAGCCAAAAATAAGTCAATGTCAATACAAAATCACTTAGATATGAAAAATTGGACACAAATCATTGGTACCACAAAATAAAAATCAAATGAAATTTTTAAAAAATCATCTAAATAATAAGAAAAGTTGTGGTATTTAATTTTATAATATGCGGCAATGCTTAAGTAAGACACAGTTTATTGTAATGCAGGTCCTTAACAACACACACAAAGAGTGTCAAATAAACAGTCTATTTCTCTATATAAAAGAACTTGAAAAATGTGTCACTTCATATGTGCATATACACTGGTGATTTTTTAAGGAAAACTATAAACTTTTCTGTAAAATCTTATAATTCTTACAATGAATAATTGTGCGCATATGTAATTTTGTATATAGTCAGTACTTACTCCTAGCTATGTACTCAGTAATCACTTCTGGCAGTATCTTGGAGACCTTATGTGACACCAGGAATGGATTTACGGTTGGCCCCATGAAAGGCAAGATCCTTACTCTCTTTCTCTCACTCACTCTCTCTGACCCACATATTTTGTTTTTTTAAAGAACTCTAAAAGTTCATTCTATAAATCCCATATTGAATACATCTACCAGTAAGCCATACTCTAAAACAGATATGTGCAGATATGTACAACTTTGCTAGTTGGCTGTTTTTAAAAGTGGGAAACAACTGCCACAATAAAAGGAGAAAACAAAGAAAATACCTAGTATGAATTCAAGGGGATACTTTTTGCACACTGTAGGTATTACTTTTTAATACAAACTTTTTCTTCTTAAATATCTGAAAGGAATTATCATACACAATTGTCAGACAGCATTAAATATGTACATTATGTGTCATAATTGGGCTGGAGCGATAGCACAGCAGGTAGGGCGTTTGCCTTGCACGCAGCCAACCTGGTCGACCCGAGTTCGATTCCTCCGCCCCTCTCTGAGAGCCTGGCAAGCTACCCGTGACGTATTCAATA
This sequence comes from Sorex fumeus, assembly GCF_029834395.1. Lineage (NCBI taxonomy): Eukaryota > Metazoa > Chordata > Mammalia > Eulipotyphla > Soricidae > Sorex > Sorex fumeus. The sequence continues at coordinate 40,086,728 of NW_026606065.1, forward strand.
TGCCAAACACAGTAACAACAAGTCTCACGATAGAGACATTACTGGGCTCGCTCGAGCAAATCGATGAACAACGGAAGGACCGGACGGGACCGGTGTTATAATCATTGTCTTTAATTTTTGACAGTGCTCATGGATAAGTCCTGGTTCTGTGCTCAGAGATTTATCCTGACCACACTCAGAGACAACCACATGCTCAGATAAAAGTGGGGTAAGGTGTAGGAAAGGCAAGTGACTTACTACTATCTGCCCAGCCTCATTATGTATTATTAAAACTGGTGTAATCAGGAAAAAATGAAAGAATAAAATTTGAAGGTCGGTAAAAGTCTATATAACTGAGGAACACACTTAAATATGAAATGGAGTTTTTTAAATATAATGCTAAAACTGTTTAAACGTATTTAACACCACCACTAGAAGGGGAATAAAATGTCATCACTTGTAGCATGATGCTTTTTCAAATTAAATTATTTTGAGATTATAGTTGTAGCTGTCGGCAGTAGAGTATTTACCTTGCATATGTGAGACCTTTGGTTCAATCTTGGCATTGTCGCAATGATGATGAGGATGAAGATATTAAGAATAATACAATAAACAATGAGTTAGTTCTAAGGATGAAGGATATTTAATTTATTTTAATTTTAATACATATGCCTATTTATTATCTATAAGAATACACTGTATCTGAATATAAACTAAACTTATACCAGCAAGGCATGCAATATCATCATAATCCATTTTGTGTTATTTGTATTTGTATCTGTAACTCTTCTTTTAAAAATATTTATTATTAAAATTTGCATTAAAGCCAATATTATTGTTTTATACTTTCAGTTCTTAAATTTACTGGACAATTGACATCCTCACTAAATTGACCTACAAAATAAGTTATTGCATTAATTGATTTCTTATTATAAATGACATACATTTGGATATAAAGACTTGTCAAAAAAATAATTACTGCCTTTTTCCATTCTAGATAATCCAGTGTTCTCTATTGAGCATGTATTTCACTCTCATTCTGTCCCATCAAATCTAAGTGAATTTCTTCAAATGAAGAAATCTTAATTCACTAAGAAGAAAAAAATAGAGAATTGCGTCTTCAGAATATCTTCAGACACTCGAGTCTCCAGTCAACTATGCATACATGTCAATTTTTGTCTTGGCCAACTTCCACAATCAAATAAAACAATTATTTCCAAAATTTCTCTCAGTTAATTCTTTTTCCTTATTTTTTCTTCATCCTTTTGGTTCATTTCTCTGGTTCAGAACACTAATATAATTCCCTCAGTCATAAGGGGTTTAATTAAAATAGATTTCAGCTTCAAATATGGAAAAATAATTTCTTATTGGATAATTTGAAACATATTTCTTAAAAATAAATTACATATTTACATAAGACTAACACAACTGTAAAATACTCTGTTTCAAAATTTGTTTTCCAAAATACAAAATAATGACAGCAATCAGTTAAATTGTAGCAGGTATATTTGTTACAGTATATAAATTCACAAAATAATTAGAAGATAATGAAACATATGACACAAATATATAGTATCACATTTATCTAAAGGGAGAAATGTGCATGAAAAATAAGTTATTGAGCATAATAGAACAGAATATCAAATGGGCTCAAGTAGTTCTACCAGTGAAAACTATGGGTTAATGGACAAAGGATGAACATCCTTAAAAAAATAACTGATACCTAATTAATTTAATTACCATATGCTCAGCCCTTTGTCTGCTTCAATAGGAGATTTGATGTGTTGTAGGATGTTCTAAGCATTTTTTTTAACCTGTCTTTAATGTGGGTCATTTGTTTTAGCTTTATTTACAAGTCACTAAGTGACTGTCAACAAACAGGACTTTACCTGGAATGGGTTGCAGATCTATTTTATTGGTTTTAGATTTGCTCAGAATTGAGTTAACAGTATCTGCTAACGTATTTAGCTAAAGACCTCTAAATGCAAAATCTATTTATTTTATGGGCTTCACAAATACCACTTTATATGACACCTACAAAATTAGTGAAGGATTGACATTTAAACAGTCATAAAATCAAGGTCATTATATTATTATTCTTATTCTTGTTTTTTTATTTATTTATTTTATAATAGTGAGAGACCATGAGGTACAGTTGTAGACCTACACATTTTTGTGCTTGGGTTTCAGTTATACAATGATCACACACCCATCCCTCCACCAGTGCGCATTTCCCACCACCACGGATCCCAGCATCCCCTCCCCCCCCCCAGCCCCCATCCCACCCTGCCTCTGTGGCAGGGCATTTCCCTCTCTCTCCTTTTGAGTGCCGTGGTCTGCAAAAGAGGCATTGAGTGGCAACCATGCTTGGTCGACAGTCTACCCTCAGCATGCTCTCCCATCATGGGCAGATCCTCCCAACACCCTTTATTTGGTGTTCCCTTCTCTTTCTGAGCTCCCCCTTCCCCTAACATGTGTGGTTGTCCTCCGGGTCATTGAGTAAAATTCCTGGTACTAATCTCTGCCATAATTGGGTGTTAGTTACCTATTTTGTTACTTTATGTTCCCCAGATGAATGCAATCTTTCTATGTCTATCCCTTTGTTTCTGAGTCATTTCGCTTGACATGATACTTTCCATGTAGCACCACTTGTATGTAAACTTCATGACTTCGTCTTTTCTAACAGCTACATAGTACTCCATTGTGTAAATGTGCCAGAGTTTCTTCAACCAGTCATCTGTTCTCGGGCACTCAGGTTTTTTCCAGATTCTGGCTATTGTAAGGAGTGCTGCAATAAACAGACAATTGCAGATGTCACTTCGGCTATACTTTTTTGCCTCTCTGGGATATATTCCCAGGAGTGGTATTGCTGGGTCAAATGGGAGCTCAATTTCTAGTTTTTTGAGAATCATCCATACTGTTTTCCAGAAGGGCTGAGCCAGTAGGCATTCCCACCAACAGTGAAGGAGTGTCCCTTTCTCACCACATCTGCGCCAGCACCGGTTGCTTTTGTTCTTGTGGATATGGGCCAGTCTCTGTGGTGTGAGGTGATACCTTATTGCGGTTTTGATCTGCATCTCCCTGATGATTAATGATGTGGAACATTTTCTCGTGTGTCTTTTAGCCATTTGGATTTCTTCTTTGTCAAAGTTTCTATTCATTTCATCTCCCCATTTTTTGATGGGGTTGAATGTTTTCTTTTTGTGGAGATGAACCGGTATTTTGTATATCCTTGAAATTAACCCCTTATCAGATGTGTAGTTGGCGAATATCCTTTCCCATTCTGTTGACTGTCTTTGTATTTTGGTTACTGTTTCTTTTGAGGTGCAGAAGCTTCTTAGTTTAAGATAGTCCCATTTATCTATCTCTGTTTTCACTTGGTTGGCCAGCAGTGTGACATCTTTGAAGACACTATTAGCTTCTATGTCATGAAGGGTTTTGCCAACATTTTCCTCAATGTATCTTATAGATTCCGGTCTGATGTTGAGGTCTTTAATCCACTTAGATCTTACTTTTGTACATGGAGTTAGGCAGAGATCTGAGCCCATTTTTTTTGCATATAGCCGTCCAGCTTTGCCAGCATAATTTGTTAAAGAGGCTTTCCCTGCTCCACTTCACTTTTCTTGCCCCCTTGTCGAAGATTAGATGCTCGTATGCTTGGCGGGCGGGGGGACGTCAGTATATTCAACCCTGTTCCATTGGTCTATAGCTCTGCCTTTGTTCCAGTACCATGCTGTTTTAATTATTACTGCCTTATAGTAGAGTTTGAAGTTAGGGAGGTTGATTCCTCCCATTTTCTTTTTCCCCAGAATTGCTTTAGCTATTCGTGGGGGCTTATTGTTCCATATGAATTTCAGGAGTGTTTGCTCCAATTCTTTGAAGAATGTCATGGATATCCTAATAGGAATTGCGTTGAATTTATACAGTGCTTTGGGAAGTATTGCCATTTTGACAATGTTAATTCTCCCGATTCATGAACAGGGGATATTTTTCCATTTCCTCGTATCCTCTTTTATTTCCTGAAGTAGAGTTTTGTAGTTTTCTTTGTACAGGTCCTTTACTTCCTTAGTTAAGGTGATTCCTAGGTACTTGATTTTCTGGGGCACAATTGTGAATGGGATTGTTTTCTTCATGTCTTTTTCTTCTCTTTCACGATTTGCATATAGGAAAGCGATGGACTTTTGGGCATTGATTTTATAACCTGCAACTTTACTATACAAAGCTATTGTTTCTAGAAGTTTCTTGATAGAGGTTTTAGGGTTTTCTAAGTATGGTATCATATCATCTGCGAATAGTGAGAGCTTGATTTCTTCCTTTCCTACCTGGATGCCCCTGATATCTTTTTCTTGCCTACTCGCTATTGCAAGTACTTCCAGTAATATATTGAACAGCAATGGAGAGAGTGGACATCCTTGTCTCGTCCCTGATCTTAGAGGGGAGGCTCTCAGTTTTTCGCCATTGAGGACGAAGCTTGCTGTAGGCTTGTGGTAGATGGCTTTAAGTATATTGAGAAAAGTCCCCTCTATCCCCATTTTGGCTAGGGTTTTCATCATAAATGGGTGCTGGATCTTGTCAAATGCTTTCTCTGCGTCTATTGATATGATCATATGATTTTTATCTTTTCTTTTGTTGATATGGTGAATTATATTGATTGATTTCCTAGTGTTAAACCAGCCTTGCATCCCCGGGATGAATCCTACTTGGTCATGGTGCATGATCTTTTTGATGAGTAGTTGAATTTTATTTGCTAGTATTTTGTTGAGAATCTTCGCATTCGTGTTCATCAGGGATATCGGCCTGTAGTTTTCTTTTCTCATGGTATCTTTGTTTCCTTTTGGTATTAGAGAGATATGGGCTTCATAGAAACTGTTTGGGAGAGTTTCAATTTTTTCAATTTCCTGAAAGATCTTGAGAAGGACTGGCAGCAGGTCCTCTTTAAATGTTTGGAAAAATTTGCTAGTGAATCCATCTGGGCCCGGGCTTTTGTTTTTGGGAAGGCTTTTGATTGCAGTTTCTATTTCGTTGATGTTAATAGGTCTATTCTGATACTCCAGGTCTTCTTGATTCAGCTTTGAGAGATTATAGGAGTCCAGGAATTTGTCCATTTCTTCTAGGTTCTCTTGTTTCGTGGCATACAGACTTTCAAAGTAGTCTCTGATGATCTCTCAGATTTCTTTGGTTTCTGTTGTGATATCCCCCTTCTTATTTCTGATTCGGTTTATTAGGGTTCTCTCTCTCTGTTTCTTTGTGAGTGTTGCGAGTGGTTTATCTATCTTGTTTATTCTCTCGAAGAACCAGCTCTTGGTTTCATTGATCTTTTGGATTGTTTCTTTGGTTTCCATGTCATTTATTTCTGCTCTAAGTTTTATGATCTCTTTCCTTCTGCCTGATTTAGGCTCTTTCTGTAGATCCTTTTCTAAGGACTTGAGCTGTGAGGTCAAGTTGTTTATGTGCACCATTTCTACAGACCTAAGATATACTTGCAGAGCTATAAATTTTCCCCTTAATACAGCTTTCGCTGCATCCCATAGGTTCTGGTAGCTCGTGTCTTCATTCTCATTTGTTTCCAAATGTCTTTTGATTTCGTCCTTGACTTTGTTCCTGACCCACTCATTGTTCAGCATTGAGTTGTTTAATTTCCAGGTGTTTGATTTGGTTCTCCGTGTCTGTGTGTGATTCACTTCTATCCTCAGTGCATCATGGTCTGAAAAGATGGTTGATATTATTTCTATCTTCCTTATTTTGTTGGGGTATGTTTTGTGTCCTAGCACATGGTCTATTTTGGAAAATGTTCCGTGTGCACTGGAGAAGAATGTGTATTCCTTCTTTTGGGGGTGTAAAGCCCTGTATAGGTCTATAAGCCCTCTCTCTTCTATTTCTTCTTTCAAAGCCAATGATTCCTTGCTGGGTTTTCTTTTTGTTGATCTGTCCAGAGGTGATAGGGCAATGTTGAAGTCTCCAAGTACTATTGTGCTGCTTGCAATGTCCTCCTTAAAATCTGTTAGCAGTTGTTTTAAATTTTTTTAACAATTTTAACAATTTCAAATTTATTTGAAAAGGATAGTAGCATATTCAACTGTGTTCAAAGAAACCAAAACCTGAAAACACACAAATTAAAAATAATTGTCACTATTATAAATGTAATTTTCTCTAATTTGTAATGATATTTATATGTATTTTGCCTTTATAATTAAATGTTTCATTGTATGACATTTGATGGCACCAGAAAAAAGAATATGATATCAGTAGCCTAATTAAGAATAAAAATATATGTGTGACAAAAATAAAACATAAGGCATATAAATCTCAGTTACTTAGACAGTTTTAGATTATGTAATCTTATTAAATTAATGCACTTTTTAGTGAATCATCGTGAGATACAGTTACAAAGCTCTCATGTTTGAGTTTTAGTCATAAAATGATTGAACACCCATTCTCCACCAGAGTACATTTTCTATGACCAATGTCCCTAGTATAGTTCCCGTCACTCCTGCCCCCTAACACCACCCCCTGCCTCCATGGCAGATAATTTCCTTCTTACTCTATCTCTTGACTTTGGGATGTCATGATTTGCAGTACTGAGGAGCCATCATGTCTGGTCCTTTATCTAGTTCAAGCACACACATCCCATCCTAAATGTTCTCACCAATTGTCATTGACTTATTGGTCCCTTCTCTATCCCAGCTGCCTTCTTCCCCAGCTCATGAGGCAGGCTTCTGACTGTGGAGCAATCTTCCTGACCCTTGGTGTGTCTCTACTGTCCTTGGGAATTAGTGTACTTTTAACATTTAAAATTTACAATCATAAAAGTCACAATCATATAAGAAATAGGTATATAATGTGTTGACATTAGGTTTTCTTGTTAACATGTTTTAAATACAAATACTCTACTCCTTCTGAGAGACTGTGTAAACTGAGTACTTGGTTATCTCATGCAATCATTTCACACAGTACTTCTTAAAATTTTTCCATTTGTTACTTTTTCCATACAAAAATTCATTACAGGAGAAAATTATCATAAATATCTTAGATTTAGTGCATAATTGATTATGATATTTGGATTTTTGGATAATGCATTCAAAAACTTTATGCTATTGCCAAATTTTTAACACCTCCACATTTAGTTATAGACTCAATATTTTAAAAAGCTAAAATTTAATATACATAGATAGCAGAAAGCAAAGTGATCTTTGACTGTTATTATAACTAGATTCATTTGTACGGTTTTCTAACTTTTCAGAGAGGAATTAAAAATAACAAGTTTATTGTTTGAAACATAAATGACAATAAAACTTTAGACTATGTATATTTAATGTCCTCAATGTCCTATCACAGATCATTTCAGGTTTTCCTTTACTACATTTAACTAATTAAATAAAGTGAGAAAATGTATTAAATTTTGGTATCTTTAAAATGTTTATATGTTGCAAGATCTGATTAGAATTGCACCTTATTTAAAAATCAAAATACTTAACATGATAAATCTCTGTACCTAGAAATTTTTACAAATAACATTTTCTCATATATTTGTTTTAAATTAATGTAATGTCTGGAAGTCTAGATAAATTTTATGATCTGAATTGAGAATAAGACTAAAATTGATAAAAAGGCAGTGGAAGAATGAATTGTTCACATTTCAATTTACTGAAGTTGTTTTAACACTTTTGTATTTTGCAAAAATACCTTAACATCAACTCAATATGGTAGACACAAACAAATCACATTATAGTGAGACAACAAAAAGAATTTACATTGAACTAAAAGAAAAGTTTAATCTTCTGGAGCATATGCTTTACATTAAGGAGGTCAGGTTCAATTCCTGAAACACATATGGTCCTTGGAGCACCACCAAGAGTATTTTGCTAAGCACTTCTGTGTGTGTCTCCACAAAAAGAAAAAATATTATCTAGGCTTAGATAATATTTATCTAATCTAAGATAATATTTATGGTGCTTCTCAAAATTCAAGTTAACATTTATTATCATAAAAATTATAAAATACTTGGGAAAATGTGGCATAAGGAGGCAAGATTAAAGTCCAAATAAAAATTGATTTACAGTGTATCCTCCAAAATAAATAAGACTGAATAAAAAAAATCATGAATTCTGATCTACAAAGTGAAAAATAACTGATGGAAAATATAGAAGTTCCCCAGTAGGTGCAGCTCTACTTTCCTAACCTGGAAAACATGATTCACTGGAGAAGAAGGAGGAGTGAGAGGTAGATAAGGAACAGACTTAAGGAGAAGAAACTATTTAGAAGAGATAATAGGGGGAAAAGAAAGGAAGGTGAAAAAATAACAGGAAGAGAAGAGGGAGGAAGACAGGAGAGAGGAAGCAGTAGAAGGAATAGATGAAAGAAAAAGAAAAAAACATTGGATAAAGAGGATGCTAAGGAAGAGAATTTTAAAAAGGGCCAAGAGACAACAATAGGAATGAGAAAATGAGTATAATAATGAAAGCAGAAGATTTTTTGCAAATGTGTGATATTGCTGTGATACAGTTTGCTAGATATTTTATGTTCCCTATAAGTAATTGCTGTAGTTTTGAAAATTAAATTAGATAAAACAACATATGTATGTATATCTGAAAAATGATGAAAATATAAATTTTATATTAAAACTAAAGAATATATTTACAAAACATAAAGAGAATGAGCTGGAACTTCATGTAGCCAGCATTATATTTTATGAGAGGATACTTTCTTTGAATAAGAAAAATTTCATTGGTCATCTAAATTGACGACAATTATCAATAATTACACAGCATCAGTAAAACATTTCATAAAAGAATAAAATAAAATAATAAATAAAATGCATGCAAGGACTCAAAGAGATAATACACTGGGTAGGGTGCTTGTTTTGCAGATGTATGGCCCAGATTGAATTCTTAGCACTAAAGAAGGTCTTCTGGGCAAATACGAATGCAGAGCCAAGAGTAAGCTCTGAACACTGTGGGTAAACCTGAGCACAGAGCCAAGAATAAGCTATGAACACTGCCAGATGTAGATCCAGAACTACAACAACAACAAAAATTCTACGCAAATAAGAAACACATAAAAAACTGTCTTTAAATAATATATGTATATAAAAATGCTTTAAAATAATAAAATAGTTAAAATAAGTATATTCTAACAAAGAGCATAAAATAAATGACCAAAAATCAATTATATTTTCATAACAGTAAGAATTATTGAAAATTTAAATTAAAATGTACTTATTATGATAGATTGAATAAATTTTAAATCTGTGTGGTAAATTCAAAAATTGTAGTATTTAATGTGGGTGACAATAGAATGCATTACTTAAATAAGTACCTAATGTTAGTGGAAAATTATACAAATATATGAGGATAATAATATTTAGTAGAGTTGTGAAGTCCGAGCAGCCACTTTGGAGACACTAAAAAATGATTACATAGTTTATCACTTTTTAAAATTATTTGGTGGTAAATTTAGGGGAAATCAATCACAACTTTTGATCTTAACTCAGGACAAAAGTCTTTGAATCTTTCTTATTCATCAATTATGGCATAAATATCCAAAGTATTGGGGTGGAAGATATAGTCCAGGACTAAGGCATTTGCCCTGCACAGAGTTAATTTGGATTTCATATAGGCACCCCAAATGGCTCCCATACTCTTCCGAATGTGATTACTGAAATGAGAGACAGGTGTAAGTCCTGAGTACCACCATGCTTGGGAAAATGAAATAAACAACAACATATGCATTAGAGCTTACTAGTTCACAATAATAATGGTCTTTCATAAGCAATGTAGATTTGGGGAATCATGGCATTATATGAATTTATTTCTAAATCACAGAACATGGTATGTGTTACCTTGGAAAAATAATGAAAGCATGCCTTGGAAAAAATAAAAATAGCACAGCGGTAGGACATTTGCCTTCCACGTGGCCGACCCGGGTTTGATTCCTCTGCCTCTCCTGGAGAGCCTGGCAAACTACCCAGAGTATTCCACCCGCACAGTAAAGCCTGCCACACTACGCATGATGTATTTCATATGCCAAAAACAGTAACAAGTCTCACAACAGAGACATTACTGGTGCCTGCTAGAGCAAATAGATAAACAAAGGGAAGACAGTGCTACAATGCTATAAATTTTAAAAAGATAATACCTCTTCATAAGCAATATAAAGAATCAGCACTCCAAATTCTTATCAGGTTTGATGTTTTAAGTTTTTTTGTTTGTTTTTTCTTTAATTTTAACCATATTTGAATGGCTATTACTATCAATAGCTATTTTATTATACTTCTCTGATAATTCATTAGATTAAGTACCTTTTAATTTGAATAGACTCTTTTGTGAAGTGTTGCAAATACACTGTATTTTTGTTGAACATTATATAATGTATTTAATATTTTGTAAAAGTATTTATACTTTTATTACTTTTAGTCAATTTTATGTGTTTATAGCTTTTCTGCTTGAATACAATAATCATTGACCTTTTTCCAATTTTAATTTTTTCCACAGTGTCATATATTTTAAACTATACAATATCATCTTTTCAGATTTTCTTACTTAGAAGTATATATTTACAATCCTTCCATACACTTTTGTTAGTTGTTAGTTATAATTTTTTTATGACATGGAATAATGTTCCACAGCATGAATCTACTACCTATTTTGCAGTAGCTTCAGGATATTTGTGATTATAAATAAAATGATAAGCATTCAGGCTTCTGTGGTTATATTTTTATATTAGTGATGTGACTGGCTAGATGTATGATTCTCAACAGACCTCCCTCCACATCAATGCCCCTCTGCTTACTCATTCAATTTCCAGATTAACCTACTGGCTAACATCTTCAGGGCCCTTTTAGAACCTGAAGTCTATCCACTTTCCAAGTGGTCTATGACAGTCTCTACTCTGGTTTTCCAAGTTCTCAACAAATCCCCATTCCACACCTGAGACCTCCTCTTTCCGCATTCAAACAGTTTCTTATATCCTCAATCATACTGACTTTAATGCACACTTACACTTTTTGTCACTGGATAGAGTGGTAGGGAAGAAAATGAACAACACACAGCCTGATTTCATAAAGACTCTCAGGGGGGCTAACTGCAAAATTCACCCTCAGCACAGGGCGCAGGGCACAGCATACATTGGGATGTTGTAGAGGTCCACCAAGTTCAATGGGTAAGAATAATCTCACAGAAGGCTCTATACCAGCTTTATAAACTCTCAGAGAGTGAATTTAATGACACCACATAAAAAAGTTCTAATAGCTCAAAGAAACAATAGAAGAGTTGCCAGTGAAGCACAGAGAAGTATGAGAGTGGAAATAAGAAAACAGAAGTGACAATCAGAAGTGACAGAAATGAAGAGTATGGTGAGTGACACAGAAATGTGGTTGTTTCCTAACTTGTCAGATTGTGGTCAGCCTTGCAAGAAACTTCCAAACTTTGCCCAATTGCCTCTACCATTTTGGATTCCCATCAGCAATGAATCAGCGATATTTTTACTGCAGTCCATCTCCAGCAATTGCTACTAGATATGTTTTTTTTTCCCATTATGCTGGCAAGTAGGAGAAAAATCTTAAAAAATGTAAGGTAAAGGTAAAGGTAAAGGCCCTCCCTTTGATCATCGATTTGCTGGAGCGGGCCCAGTAACGTCTCCATTGGAGACTTTGTTGTTACTGTGTCTGGAATATCGAATACGTCATGGGGAGCTTGCCAGGCTCTGCTGTGCGGGCGAGATACTCTCGGTAGCTTGCTGGGCTCTCCGAGAGGGGCGGAGGAATCGAACTTGGGTCGGCCATGTTGGCTGCGTGCAAGGCAAACGCCCTACCGCTGTGCTTAAAAATGCAGTTTTTAATATTTTCACGCATGTGGGACACTTGCTACATTTGTGAGGTGCTACTCAGTTCCTGTTTTTCTTGCTAAATGCTTATTTTTATTTCTTCTATTATATGTATAACACATATACAAAATGTTTGTTTTTATAATGTTTATAAATTTTTTAAATTATTTATAATTAAATAATTTTATTTATTTAAATAAATTTATTTAATCATTTAAATTTATTTAATTTTTTATTTATTTTTTATTTAATTTATTTAATTATTTATAATCAAATAATTATTCAATTATTTATTTAATTTTTATTATTATAAATTATAATATATTAAAAATTTATGATATAAATTATGACATTTTAATATTATATTATAATAATATAATAATGTTATATTATAATAGTATAATATTATATCACTATAATATTATGCAATATTTTAATATTTAATTTTTAATATTTTAATATGCACATAAATTTATATTAATATTAAAATATATTGATATTTATATTATAATATTATATTTATATTTAATATTTATAATATCAATGATATTTATAATATTTATATTTAAAATTTATATTTATATTTATTACATTTAAAATTTTATAATATTTTAATCTTTAATATTTATAATATAATATATTATAAATTTATAATATAAATTATTATAAATTATTATAATTTTAGTGAATTATTAATGATTTAATTTTTATTTGATTTATTTAATTATTCATAATCGAATAATTATTTAATTATTTATAATTAAATAATTCATAATTTTAAAAAATTATTTATAATTAAATAATTTTATTTATTTAAATAAATTTATTTAATTATTTATACTTATATAAATTATTTATAATTAAATAATTTTTTAATTTATGATATTATGATCTAAATAGGATTTTGATTATAAAAACAGATAGCGATGGCACAGCGGTAGGGCGTTCGCCTTACAAGCGGCCAAGATGGCCGACCGAGTTTGATTCCTCCGCCCCTCTCGCAGATCCGGCAAGCTACCGAGAGTATTCGATATGCCAGACACAGTAACAACAAAGTCTCCAATGGAGACGTTACTGGGCCCGCTCGAGCAAATCAACGATCAACGGGAGGGCCTTTACTTTACCTTTTATTATTAGTATCAATAACATTTTCATCAATTCACTTTCTTCAGGGTAACCCATTAGTGAGTCCAATGGTTGGTCTGCACTTAGAAAAGAAAGTTTCTGGTAACAGGTATCAGAATTTAGCCAGTAATATAAAATTGGAAGTTTACATAAAACTTGGAAACTTGACCATTTCTGTTATGAAAGAGGAAGAGAAAAATCCATGTACCTTAAAAAAAATCTATTTCTGGAAGAAAAAGTAATACTTCCAATCTCACAACTCTTTGGGATGACTCTAGATTCCATCCCACCCTGAAAGTTTAAAATGTAAACACATATGAAAGGGAAATAGTATCTATTATCTACACAAAGATCTCTCTGAAATCACTTTATTTCTTAGGTTTGTTTACTAAGCTAGATATCAGAAATTTTTATGTAGAACACACTCTAATTATGAAACTATTTACATAATATTTTATACTATTTTATTATATTCTATCTTCTCTGTTTCATCACTTGAGATTATTTAAAGTTTTATTTCTTTTTTAACACATCTGTTACTTTTGTATGTTTTTCTTCTAAATTATAGGACTGAGTAAGAGATGAGTAAACTGTGGAATATAATTGGTGATAGCTGGTAATCTTGCCATTTATTTTTCAAGAAAACATTTCAAATATTCACTAAAATAAATAGCATAAGAATTTATTTATTTTAGTAGAACAATTTCTCAGATTTGTCCTTATTATCTTCGTTGTCTATGAGCTTCAGATAGAAAGCAAGTATATGATAGAAAGGAAGAAGAAAGAAAGAGAGAGAGAGAAAGAGAGAAAGAAAGAGAGAAGAAAGAAAGAAAGAAAGAAAGAAAGAAAGAAAGAAAGAAAGAAAGAAAGAAGAAGAAGAAGAAGAAGAAGGAAGGAAGGAAGGAAGGAAGGAAGGAAGGAAGGAAGGAAGGAAGGAAGGAAGGAAAGCATAAAGTAGTGTCATGGTGTTAAATGTCAATGTTACATGTTAAATGTTAAATTAAGCATAATGTTAAATGTCAATACTCCATATGTTTGTCTTTTGTTTGGCAATCGCCACCAACAGTGCTCAGGGTGTACTCCTGGTTGTCTGCAAAGGGGAACACATGTGATGCTAGAGATCAAATCCACAATAGTCACATTCACTGCAAGTGTCCTTTTTACCACTGCACTGTAACTCTGGCCCTATAGACTTTTACATTAGCAAAATGCTTATAATAAATGCTCATGAGTTTACATTAATTACCATTTATTTTCTCATTGATGAGTATTCCCATTTTTTTAAAAATTTGTATGGTTTTTCTCTCCTTTTATCAATTGATAAACATACTTTAAATTTGGGCTACTTTCAATAAAGCTGAATAAATACCATTTGTTGAAATGTCATTTCTCTGAAATTTATCTTGCCAAATATTGAAATTTAATTGATCTTATATTTGTTAATCAATTTCCGTATTCTCTATTTTCCTACTGTCATCAGCATAATTATAATGTACATAGATATAAATATGTAATGTATAATGTATAAGCAATATATAATAGGCATCTAGTTTTTTTTAACAGTTCTGTTGTATATAGGAAAGAAAATATTCAGAAAATTTTATATGAAGTGGTAAACCACAGTCTATATCAGAAATTTGGATTCAACAACCTCAAGTATTTACTTTTTATAGGTGTTGTGATTTATAGAAATTACAAATTTACAGAACTCTGCTTATAACTTTCTTCATCTGAATCAGTCTAATAGTGGACTTTTATTATTGTTTTAAATTATGCACAGGTCAGATATTAGATAGGAAATGATGATGTAGAATAATAATGTTAAGGATATACATGTTGTTGATTAATTAAAAATACATAGGAAATAAAATTTAAAAGCTTAAGTTATTAATTTGCAAATATATAGGTAAAGTAAGAATCATCTAAAAAGGCAGTTTTCTGGCTTTTAAAAATTGCAGATGGTTTCTGCACAGCGGTAGGGTGTTTGCCTTGCACGCAGTCAACATGGTCGACCCGAGTTTGATTCGTCCGCCCCTCTCAGAGAGCCTGGCAAGCTACCGAGAGTATCTCGCCCACACGGCAGAGCCTGGCAAGCCACCCGTGATGTATTCGATATGCCAAACACAGTACCAACAAAATCTCCAATGGAGACGTTACTGGGCTCACTCGAGCAAATCGATGAACAACGGGAGGGCCTTTTTTTTTTTATAATTTATATCTTATATATTATATAGTAGCATAATATATTAAAGGTAATAACAATTACCTTATATAGTATACAATTGGTAATATCTTTCATAGTTTAAAAAAATTTAAACAGGTTATTTTATTTTTAGTGAGTTTTTTAATTTTTTTTTATTTTTTATTTTTAGTAAAACACCATGAAGTATAGTTGTAGATTTACAATTTTTTGTGCTTGGGTTTCAATTATACAATGATCTAATACCCATACCTCCACCGGTGCCCATTTTCCACCACCATGGATAATATCCCTCCCACACTCATCCCTCCTATCTCACCCTGCCTCTGTGGCAGGGCAATCCCCTGTGTTCTCTCTCTCCTTTTGGGTGTTGTGGTCTGCAAAAGAGGCTTTGAGTGGCAAACATGTTCAGTCCATAGTCTACTTTCAACATGCATCTCCCCTCCTGGGAGGATCCTCCAAACACCCTTTATTTGGTGCTCCCTTCTCTATCTGAGCTGCCCTTTCCCCTAGAATGCCCGGCTGGCCTCTAAGCTATGGAATAATCCTCCTGGTGTTGATCTCAGCTATTCTTGGGTATTAATCTCATATTTTGTTTCTTTATATTCCCCAGATGAATGTAATCTTTCTATGTCTATCCCTCTCTTTCTGACTCATTTCGCTTAGCATGATACTTTATATTGTACCACTTGTATGTAAATTTCATGACTTCATCTTTTCTAAGAGCTACATAGTACTCCATTGTGTAGATGCACCAAAGTTTCTTTAACCAGTCATCTGTTCTTAGGCACTCAGATTTCTTCCAGTTTTTGGCTATTGTAAAGAGTGCTGCAATTAACAAACAAGTGCAGATATCACTTCGACTATACATTTTTGCCTCTCTGGGATATATTCCCAGTAGTGGTATTGCTGGGTCAAATGGGAGCTCAATTTCTAATTTTTTGAGAATCGTCCATACTGTTTTCCAGAAAGGCTGAACCAGTCGACATTCCCACCAACAGTTAAAGAGTGTCCCTTTCTCGCCACATCCGCGCCAGCATTGGTTGCTTTTGTTCCTTTGAATGTGGGCCAGTCTCTGAGGTGTGAGATGGTATCTCATTGTGGTTTTGATCTGCATCTCCCAGATAATTAATGATGTAGAGCATTTTTTCATGTGCTTTTTTGCCATTTGGATTTCTTCTTTGAGAAAGTTTCTGTTCATTTCATTGCCCCATTTTTTGATGGGGTTGGATGTTTTCTTCTTGTGCAGTTCAACCAGTATTTTGTATATCCTTGATATCAACCCCTTGTCAGATGTGTGTTCAGCGAATATCCTTTCCCATTCTCTAGACTTAGTCTTTGTATTTTGGTCACTGTTTCTTTGGAGGTGCAGAAGCTTCTTAGTTTAAGATAGTCCCATTTATCTATCTCTGTTTTCACTTACTCAGCCAGTGGCGAGGTATCTTTGAAGATACCATTAGCTTCAATGTCATGGTGGGTTTTGCCAACTTTGTCTTCAATGTACCTTATGGTTTCTGGTCTGATGTTGAGGTCTTTATTCGATTTTGATCTTACTTTTGTACATGGTGTTAGGCAGAATTCTGAGCCCATATTTTTGCATGTAGCCATCCAGTGATGCCAGCATAATTTATTAAAGAGGCTTTCCTTACTCCACTTCACATTTCTTGCACCTTTATCAAAGATTAGATGATCATATGATTGAGGGGATATGTCAGTGTATTCAACCCTGTTCCATTGGTCTGCAGTTCTGCCTTCGTTCCAGTACCATGCTGTTTTAATTATTACTGCTTTGTAGTACAGTTTGAAGTTAGGGAGGTTGATTCCTCCCATTTTCTTTTTCCCAAGAATTGCTTTAGCTATTCGTGGGGGTTATTGTTCCATATAAATTTCAGGAGTGTTTGCTCCATTTCTTTGAAGAAAGTCATGGGTATCCTTATAGGGATTGCATTGAATTTATACAATGCTTTCAGTAGTATTGCCATTTTGACAATGTTAAGTCTCCCGACCCATGAGCAGGGGATATCTTTCCATTTCCTCATGTCCTCTTTTATTTCCTGAAGTAGCGTTTTGTAGTTTTCTTTGTACAGGTCCTTTACTTCCTTAGTTAAGCTGATTCCTAGGTACTTGATTTTCTGGGGCACAATTGTGAACGGGATTGTTTTTTTCATGTAGCTTTCTTCTCTCTCACTGTTTGCGTATAGGAAAGCCATGGACTTTTGGGTATTGATTTTATAGCCTGCAACTTTACTATACAAGTCTATTGTTTCTAGGAGTATTTTAGTGGAGGTTATTGGATTCTCTAAGTATAGTATCATATCATCTGCGAATAGTGAGAGCTTGATTTTTTCCTTTCCTACCTGAATGCCCTTAATATCTTTTTCTTGCCTAATCGCTATTGCATGTACTTCCAGTACTCTATTGAACAGCAGTGGAGATAGTGGGCAACCTTGTCTCCTCACTAATCTTAGAGGGAAGGCTCTCAGTTTTTCCCCATTGAGGATGATGCTTGCTGTAAGCTTGTGGTAGATGGCTTTAACTATGTTGATGAAAGTCCCCTCTATACCCATTTTGGCTAGGGTTTTCATCATAAAGGGGTGCTGGATCTTGTCAAATGCTTTCTCTGCATCTATTGGTATGATCATATGCTTTTTATCTTTTCTTTTGTTGATATGATGGATTATGTTGATTCATTTCCGAACGGGAAACCATCCTTGCATCCCTGGGATGAATCCTACTTGGTCATGGTGTATGATCTTTTTGATGAGTAGTTGGATTCTATTTGCTAGTAGTTTGTTGAGGATATTTGCATCTGTGTTCATCAGGGATATCGGTCTGTAGTTCTCTTTCTTTGTGGTATCTCTGTCTGCTTTAGTTATCAGTGTGATATTTGCTTCATAGAAACTGTGCGGAAGTGTTTTTGATATTTCAATTTCATGGAAAAGCTTAAAGAGTATTGTCAGTAAGACCTCTTTAAAGATTTGGAAGAATTCACTAATGAATCCATCCGGGCCAGGGCTTTTGTGCTTGGGGAGACTTTTTATTACCATTTCAATTTCCTTGATGGTGATAGGTCTGCTCAGGTATTCCAGGTCTTCTTGGTTCAGCCTTGGGAGTCTGTAGGAGTCTAGGAATTTATCCATTTCCTCGAGGTTTTGATGTTCCGTGGCATAAAGCTTTTCAAATTACTTCCTGAGGATCCTTTGAGTTTCTGAAATTTCTGTTGTAATGACCCCCTTTTCATTTCTGATTCGGTTTATTAGGGTTTTCTCTCTCCATTTCTTTGTGAGTTTTGCTAGAAGCTTATCAATCTTGTTAATTTTCTCGAAGATCCAGCTCTTGGTTTCATTGATCTTTCGGATTGTTTTTTGGGTTTCCATCTCAGTAATCTCTGCTCTGAGTTTTATTATTTCATTTCTCCTTTACAGATTGTGCTCCTTTTTTTCGTCCTTCTCCAAGCTCTTAAACTGTGAGGTTAGGTTACATATGTGTGCTTCCTCCTCCTTCCTGAGGAATGCTTGTAGAGCTATAAACTTTCCTCTTACCACAGCTTTTGCTGTGTCCCATAAGTTTTGGTAACTCGTGTTCTCATTTTCTTTTGTTTCTAGGAATCTTTTGATTTCCTCTTTGATTTTCTTTCTAAGCCACTCGTCGTTCAATAGCGCACTGTTTAATTTCCAGGTGTTTGATTTAGTTTTCTATTTTTGTGTGTGATTTACTTCTAATTTCAGCGCATTATCGTCTGAGAAGATTGTTGATACAATCTATATCTTCTTAATTTTATGGAGGCATGTTTTGTGGCTCAGCATGTGGTCTATCTTGGAGAATATTCCATGTACGCTTGAGAAGAATGTGTATTCAGCTTTTTGAGGATGAAGAGTCCTGTATATATCTACTAAGTCCCTTTCTTCCATTGTTTCCCTCAGATGAAGTATGTCCTTGCTAAGCTTGAGTCTAGTTGATCTATCAAGAGGTGACAAAGCGGTGTTGAAGTCTCCCACTAGTATTGTGTTGCTATTGATATCTTTTTCCAAATCTATGAGTAGTTGTTTTAAGTACTTTGCTGGTCTCTCATTAGGTGCATATACATTTATTATTGTAAGTTCTTCCTGTTGTACAGATCCTTTGATCAATAAGAAATGGCCTTCACTGTCTCTTATGACCTTCTTCACTCTGAAATCGATGTGGTCTGATATTAGGATGGCTACACCAGCTTTTTTATGGGAGCTGTTTGCCTGTAGGATTGTTTTCCAGCCTTTGACCCTGAGTCTGTGTTTGCTTTGACTATTGAGTGTGTTTCTTGCAGGCAGCAGAATTTTGGGTTCAATTTTCTAATCCATCCTCCACTCTGTGTCTTTTAATTGGTGCGTTTAGCCCATTGACATTGAGAGAGATTATTGTTATGGGATTTTGTCGCATTGTTCTGTTGAAATTAGGTGTATTTGAGGGGCCTGTCCTATCTTAAAGTAGCCCATTTAGTTGTACTTGTAACCATGGGCTTGAGTCTATGAAGTTCCTGAGCTGTTGTTTGTCTGTGAAACTGTGTGTTGTTCCTTCTATTATGAATGAGTGTCTCTCTGGGTAAAATATTTTTGGAGGGCATTTATTTCACTGAGTTTTTTCACTATGTCCCACCACTGTTTTCGGGCCATGAATGTTTCATCAGAAAAATCAGCTGTGAATTTTAAGGATGCTCCTTTGTAAGAGAATTCTTTCTTCGATCTTGCTGCTTTCAGAATTTTGTCTCTGTCTAAGGTTTGGTCATTTTGATCAGAATGTGTCTTGGGGTATTTTTATTCGGATTTTTTCTAGCTGGTACCCTTAAGGCATCCTGAATGTGGTCACAAGTTTTCTTCAGCTCTGGAAATGTTGTAGCAATGATGTCTTTGACAGTTTCTTCTTCATCAAGATTTTCTTCCTGTCCCTCTGGGACTCCAATAATTCTTATATTACCCCTCTTAGCTTCATCACGATCTTCTCTTGCCATGTGTTCCTGAATTGTGAGTCTCTTTTCCATTTTCTGCTCTTTCCTGGAGAGTCTCTGAACTTCATCTTTGAGCTCACTGATTCTGTTCTCAGCAGCTGTTACTCTGCTGCTGAGGCCTTCCACTAAGGTTTTCAATTCGCCCTCCAGGTTTTTTAGGTCTGACATTTCCGATTGCATTTTCCTCATTTCTGCCTTCAAATTCTCTTGTCTTTTATTGGCATTGCTTTCCATTGTTTCTTTTAGTTCCCTAAGCATCCTAAGTAGCTCCCTACTGAATTCCTTGTCAGAGAGGTTGTCTAACATTACAGTACTGTTGATGTCTTCTGGGCTAGCCTCTTCAATAAGAAAGTTTGATGGGCTTTTGCGTTGCTTTACCATTGTGACAAGTGTGTTTTAGTCTTTCACGTTTACTGTTACTATTCTGCTTGATATGTAGTGTGAGTTGAGATAGGCTTATGAGTTATTGGTTACTGTGTTTCTAGTGGCTGAGCTAAAATAGAGAAGATTCCATCTAAGAAGGTAGCTTATGGTTCCTAGGGCATATGTAGTGGGAGAATATTTCGGCTAACGTGGCCGTGGCTCCAGAAAGTGTCCTTGCACTGGTCCTGTGCAGATCAGGGGAAAAAACTGGCTGTGCTATGAGATCAAGCTAGCTGCACATGCCCAGAGAGAATCCCAGGCCTTGGAGGCAGGCTGTACCTGATTGCCTTTTTTTTTTAACATAAAAACACAGGAGGAAAAAGACTTGTAAAATGGATTAAAGAGAAACAAAATTTATTTTTAGCACGTCAAGTTGCTGCTTCCAGAGAAATACTTAAGTGTGTGTTGACAAATCTATGAAATTTTGAATTATTTCTAGTTAAATTATTTGTGATATGACTAAGTAAACAGGAGATTGGAGGAGCATCATTGGTCATCTCAGGCAAAATTTTCTTTGATTTAATTCATTGTTTTCGCTTTCTAAAATTGCACATCTCAGATTATATGTATTGCTATTTTGTTTTTAAAAAAATCATTGTCTTGGGGCTGGAGATATAGCATAGCTGTTAGGGCATTTGCCTTGTACGCAACCAACCCGGGTTCGATTCCCAGCATCCCATATGGTCCTCTGAGCACCGCCAGGAGTAACTCCTGAGTGGAGAGCCAGGAGTAACCTCTGTGCATCGCCAGGTGTGACCAAAAAAGCCAGAAAAAAAATATTGTCTTACTTTCATTTGTCAATTGCCTCGAGCAGGCCCCAGTAACGTCTTTTTCATCCTAGCTCTGAGATTATATTCAAGGCTCTTTAGGAGAATGAGACCCATCATTGTTACTGGTATATGGCATATTGGGTATGCCACGGGGAGTTTGTCAGACTGTGTTGTGTGGGCAGGCTACGTTCGGTAGCCTGCCAGTTTGTCCAAAGTAGAAATGAGATAATAAGATGTCATAATAAGATGTCGCACGGCCGCGAACGATAATGTGGCCTCACAGTTCCGGGAGCTAGTTTTTATAGTCTCTGAGTCTTGGCCATTGATGGGATTACACAGCGCCAGGGGGCCAGTTGGTGGGTGTGACCCCCACCTACTGGAATTTGGAGGATCTGAGTGGAGGATGCTCGGCCCCAATCCGATTAGACTTTCATTTGTTATCTTGTGATTTACTTGAGAATGAAATTCAACAATATAAGTCATAAGGTTTAAACATTTATCAAGAAACATTTTCATTTTTCTAGATAAAATTATTACAATGTCCCGTTAATATTAAAATGCATGACTCCAATTGATGATTATGAAACAAATTATAATTAGACTATTTTATTTTAAAATATATGTATTTTAAGTGTGTATGTAAAACACATTTTCAGGTGAATATAGTCAGAGTTACAATGTTACTTCAATTTCCTAAATTCACTTTTAGCAAGGGAAGCAAGCCAAAATACAGTAGGTTTAAAGTATTTTAAATTTGGAAAATATTGACCCTTAGAACATTAGCCAAATATTTTCTTCTAAGATACAGACGTACTGGATATTATAAAACCATTTAAAAATTCATTAGAGATAATATTTTATTGGAAAACTTTTTTCATTTCTTCATCTTGTCTTTATAAAAGGCATTTAACTCATACTTATTATGGGATTAGCTTCATGCTCGTGGTGATTAAAATGAAACATAATAGTCTCTGCTCTCAAAAAGTTTACAGAATATTGAGCGAAAACCAGTGAAATGCAATAGAACATAATATATAAGTTGTTTTCTCAGGAAGATGGAGAAGCAGAGGAGGGAAAAACAGCAAAATATATATATTGATTTCTCAGAGGCTCTGGAGGAGGAGAGGAATTTAGACAAGAGAAAAAAGGCATAAGATAATTATCAACAGAAAGAGAGCAAATCTAAACTCAGAAAGAAAGATAAAGAATGACACATTAAAAAGTATAAAATCACTATATTTAATAAATAATAGTGTACTTTGCAAAGACTGTAAAGATAAGCATAGTTAAATTTTTTAATGAATGCTTATGAGACATAAACACACACATACACACACACACACACACACACTTGCCTTGCATACATTTAAACCTAGTTTAATTCTTAGTACCACATATAGTTCCCTGAGAGCAGATTCAGCAGTAATCTATGACATCTGCAGGTTTACCTCCAAAATCCACCACCCCCCAATAATCATATTTGGTTCCCATTGAAAAATGACCTTTCATGATTTTGCCAATTCCAATTTTAACAAAATTGTTCACATGAAAAGCAGCCAGTAATATTGTGAGAAATAACTGAGAAGCAAGGAGTTTGAAGGCAAATGGTATTCCATTAATATAAAACTTAGTCAAAGGAAAGAAAATCAATTTTCTTAAGTAGAGTCTGAATGAGACCAAGGGATTTTCTAAACCTTAAGATGATGTGGTGTATTGTAAGGGCCAGAAACAGTGACATACTAAAGCCATTAGAAAAACAGAATCTGAGATGAGACTACGTCACAAATCTGGATTCTTAGCAAGATGTTCGATAATTTGCATATACATTAATTTTTAAATAAATATTTTTAAAATTTTTTCTTCAACACTTGATTAAATTTGTCCATGGTAGCATTGATATCAAACATGTAAAAGCAAATTTTGTCTATATATTCATGAGAAAGGGAAATACAAGTGTTTAATCTGTGAAAATTTCAGAAAAAAATCATAAAGTAGAGATGTTTTCTGCTTGATGATTTAGATTCGATTGTGAAAAAAAAAATAACAAAAAAAGTATTGGAGAGTCTTAGTAGTGGCTCCCAATTATTTTGCCTACAAGACCTTTTCAGAAAAATAATTACATAGTAGTCCCCTGGAAATCTAACTTTTTCAAGTAGAAAAAACAGAAAGTGCACCCCACAATTGCACCAGAGACAACTTCAACACCCCCACATTGTATGAGCATATACCCCCATGGAAATACTTTGAAAAGAAATTTGAGAAATAGTGCTAATTATTTAATGTGTAATGAAGTAAATATGATAAGAGTATAATAAACATGATTTTAAATCAAATTTAAGGGAAAGTTAATACTGGATACCATACTTTCATAGTGGCACTAATCCATATGAGTTATTTTCTCAAAAATTTCTCAGAGGATCTAACACAGGACCAAAAGCAAGAAATTAATTGAGTGATTCATAGTTGGGATTTATTTAATACAATAAATATGACTACTTAGCATATTTGTGGAAAAAATATCTCAACAGCATATGAAAGTCTAAGAAATGGAGGCAGATGAAGGAGTTCAATTGAGATTAATGGAAGAAGTCAAAGAACACAGCTTAAGAACAAAATTAGATGGTGGGTAATTAGAAATGATAGTCTAAGGATGCAGACTTTGAGGTATTCATTGAGAATGGAGCATTTCTGTGTAATCCTGACACATAGTACATTGTTTTGTAAATCTCTGAGTACAGCAACATTGAATGTCACTAGTGTTTAAAAATGTCAAGCAAATGATCTATCAAGATGTTAAAGTTTATCCACTTGATTGTTGAAATCAGTGTAAATGACAAATTGTCTCTGAGTTTAAAGAAAGACCTATAAACACAAAGTACAAATTTCTATAGTAAACAATGGACAATGGCAAGAGATTCAAGGACCCTGAGAATTTTTATCTTCATAATTATCTTCTTCCATTAAAAGTATCAATGTAAATTTTATTTGTATAATCATCAGTTTATTTAATACATATCAATATCACAACTCAGTGATATAATAACTCATCATTATTTCATAATAATTAATGAAATAATATTAATTTCATTAATATGTAATTCTAATTTTATAGGAAACTATTTACATGGGGCCCCAAAAATAATTATCAGCCCTAATGTCTAATGGATAAGTTGTCTGAAAAACAACTGTGTATCTATAATTTTTTTTAAAATGTAACGCCCTGTGTTCTTTATCTTTTTTGTCTTTTGTTTGTGTGTAAGACAAGGGATTGAACCCAGAGCTTCATATATGCAAAGCAAAAGATAATGTTCAAATGGTCTATTACTGAGTTACATACCCAGCTTGAAATAAGCTATATTTTATATTTAACTTAAAAGAATGGTGAGCTGAGGTGATAATGTGCCACATAGAGAGCTTTAATTGCACAAGGCCAACTGGATTTTGATCCCACTCTCTATACCACCGAGAACCACCAGGAATAATTCCTGGATGTAGAGTCAGGAGTAAGCCCTGAACACAATCAAGTATGTCCAAAACCAAAACACTAAAAAAAAAAAAAACCTTCACACAATAACAACAGCAACAAAAGAATGAGAAATCAAACAGGGCAGTTAACACTGCTTAATTATTCATTGGTTATATAATATATATTGGTTATATAATATATAATATATCGGAAATCCCGGCAAGCTACCGAGAGTATCTCAATAGGCCAAACACAGTAACAAGTCTCACGATGGAGACGTTACTGGGCCCGCTCGAGCAAATTGATGAACAACGGGAGGACCGTGAACGTGACTGATATAATATAAGTCACTAATGGGGTAGTTTTCATTAAGAGATCAAATGGACTAGTTGTCACTGTCTAAATATTCTTTGGTTGCACAATATAGGTCTTTAATAGATTTTAATTAATATATATTTTTTGTAGTATAAAGTTATTTGAAGTTCAAAACTAACTATAGCAGTTTTCGGTCCTTTATGTATACAAACACAAAATAGAAAAAAAAAGAAGGTAAATAAATCTCAAAAGACAACACCAAGTTGCAGAGATGCTTCTGAAAACCATGCAAGAGTGAGTTGTCCGGAGCATCCTCTATGGGGTCTGGTGAGCCCACCACCTGCCCAAACAGCACTGGCAGTCAGGGATGGGCTCATGGAGTCAGGGATGGGCTATCCACGCCCTCCCCAACCCATGTCCATGTTCTTCCAGATGCCTGGCAGTCACCACCATAAACTGTCTCTAGAGTCATGTAACCTCATTAACCGACGATAATCCAGAGTCTCATAAATATGTATTGAAAGAGATCAACAAGTTGCATAGATGTTTCCAGAACCCTCTCCAGGTTCTGTCATCCAGGGCATCCAAAGTGACCATCCAGTTAAAGATGTAACTCCAGATATATCACCCCATTCAAAGTTTTTGAATTTTTGAGGTGCACAGCTGTGATTGACATTTTAAACACTACACCACTGATAAACCAGAAATAGCACAACACATCGGATGAAATAAAGTAAAAGGCAACCTATTTCTATTAAAAAATATATAAATACATAAAACAACCCCTAACAACATAGTAGTATCTCTTCTACAGTGGTTTAATGGCTTCATGGTGAGATACAAAGTTATTCACACACTTTCTTCTAAGGAAATAATTTTGATAAATTTTAACAAGTTATAACAAGCAATATAAAATGAATTATTCAATGCCTGTAGTAGGGGCAGCCTGGAGGGTCACTTAAATCACTTAATCACTTAACTTCCCGTTAGTCCTCGATTTGCTCGAGCGGGCGCCAGTAACGTCTCCATTTGTCCCTGTCGCATGCTAGTGTAGCCCACTGGCATCTCTTCGCTCCGGGAACATGAAGGGCCTCAAACCGAACGTTCATTATCTTGACGAAGAAGTCTGACAATCTGGTAGGTGGGCGGCCACGCGGTCTTTTGACATCCCGTGGATTCCAATCAGTAACAGCTCTAGTCCAGCGGTCATCTTTAAATCTCATTACGTGACCAGCCCATCTGATTTTCGACACCTTGGCAAATGAGACAGCGTCCCTGATCCTTGATCGTCTACGGATGTCAGAACTCCGGATTCTTTCTCTCATTTGAGTGAAACGTGATATTCCAAGCATAGCTCTTTCTATTCTTCTTTGGGAGACCTGAATAGCGTTCTCATCTTGTTTGCATAGGGCCCAGCTCTCTGAGGCATATGTTAATGCAGGAAGAACAGTGGAATCAAAGAGATGTGCCCGGAGCCGGAGGTTCTTCATCCTCTTAGTTATTTCTTCAACGTTCTTGAAGGCGTTCCAAGCCACTCTCTTCTTCCTGCGCAGCTCGGGTGCCAGGTCATTTGTCATGTTGACCTCTCGACCTAGGTACACATAGCTGTTGCATTCAGAGATGGTCATTCCATTGAGAGCGAATGGGGCGTCAGGAACAAGGCTGTTTCTCATAAACATTGTCTTCGTAAGATACAGCTGTAGTCCTACCTTTCCACACTCACGGTCAAAGTCGGCCAGCATTTGTGCCGCTTGGCTGATGTTTGGTGTTATTAAAACAATGTCATCAGCAAAGCGGAGGTGGTGTAGTTGCCAACCATCTATCTTCACTCCCATTCCTTCCCATTCCAGTCGTCGCATGATGCTCTCGAGGGTGGCACTGAAGAGTTTTGGTGAAATGGTATCACCCTGCCGCACCCCTCTCTTGACATCAACGATCACTTCTTTGTAGAATGGTGAGATCCTGGTAGTGAATCCGCAATACAGCTCACGGAGGATCCAGATGTATTGGGCTTGAATGCCCTGATTGGCTAGGGCTTCAATGACCGCTTCCGTCTCAACAGAATCAAAGGCCTTCTTTAAATAAATGAACATTAAACAGAGCGGCATCTTGAACTCCCGAGAAACCTCAGTGAGCTTGGTTATCGTGTGGATATGGTCCATGGTGCTGAATCCTTTGCGGAACCCTGCTTGCTCGCATGGTTGTCCTTCATCTAGTGTTCTGCCAATTCTATTTAGGATGACTCAAGTGAACAACTTGTAGATGACAGACAATAGGCAGATCAGGCGATAGTTGCCAATGTCATGGATTTCTCCCTTCTTGACCAGTAGTACGGTCCTGCTGGTTTTCCATTGGGACGGAACCTTGCATTCAGACAGGTAGCGAGTGAAGAGCCGAGTCAGTGTATTGATGAGTAGTGACGGCAGGTTCTTCAGGTGTTCAGGTCTGACCTCGTCTTGGCTGGGTGCTGTTTGTTTCTTTACCAACGAAATGGCGTGTCGGATTTCGGAAGGGAGAACGTTGGGAACAACATATCCATCCTGTGGAATTTGGTATGTCGGCAAGTGGACACGGCTATCGAAGAGATTTGGGTAGAAGTCATGGATAATCTTCTCCATTGCCGTTCTGGAGGATGTGATGGATCCATCAGGACATCGGAGGGCAGTCATCTTGGTCTTATAGTTGGCGAAGGACAGGCTGGCGTTACGAATACTTTTCCCGGCTTCTGCCGCATCTACCAGTACTTCTGCTCTTCTCTCTTTGAGGTCTTCCTTGATCGCATCTCTGCGCTGCTTTGCGAGCTCGGACATTAGCTTGCGGTTGCCTGAGGCATGCGCCAAACCACGCTGGCGAATTAGCTCAAGAGTTTTCGAAGATAGGCAATTTTTTGTGGCTATCTCTCTCTTGGTGTTCCTCGCACATTCATGGAGGTGCTGAACCAGTCGATCGTATTTCTCGTCAATGTTGTCAACAATGGCATCTTCCCATGTTGCCACAATAGTACCAAAGAGTTCCCAGTTGGTAGTCATTCTGGGAGTTCTCTTTTTGAACTTTGCAGCCCTTTCTCCCTGCTCTGTGAAGTAGAATTTTGCATGAAGGACACGGTGGTCCGATCCCGTTCAAAATTTTGGAACAGCAGGGACATCAGTCAGGCAAAACCGTCGATTGAATATGATGTGGTCTATTTCGTTGTGGAATCGTCCACCGGGAGACTCCCATGTCCATCGTTTAGATTCTGCCTTCTGGAACTGTGAGTTACCATGAATGGTCTTGGTCGACATGATGAACTCAGACAATCTCTCACCCTGTTCGTTTCATTCTAGGCCATGGGTAACGATGTGAAGTTCTTCAGCTGATCTTCTCGGTCCTATCTTGGCATTAAAATCACCCACAATGATCTTGTAGAAGGTGTGGTCTTCTTTATAGAACTTCTCTAGCTCCATGTAGAACTTCTCGATTTCTCTTTCATCATAATGAGATGTTGGTGCGTAGACAACGAAGATAGAAACTGCAGGCAGTGAGCCACATCTATTCAAATGTAAACGTCCGATTCAGGTTGTTAGGCATTCAAATGAATCAATGCTCTTGGACAAGTTTGTGTTGACAAGGACACCGACGCCTCCAACACCTCTTTTATCGCATGTTCCGAGGAACAATTCTTCTCCAGTGTCGAAAACGGCATGCTGAGATTCGTGCCTTCTTGTCTCGGTCAGACCAATGATGTCGTACTTGATCATTCGCGCTTGTACCATCAGGTCCTCGATGGATGCATCTGATGCAAGCGTACGTGCATTGAAAGTACAGACGATCATTTTTGTCTTCCTTCGTTGTGGCAGCTTAGGTCGGCCTTGAGAATTTGTCGGCCTCTCCTTTCTCATCCTTCTCAGTGCTGCCATGTCGGTGAAGCCTTCAGGGTCAGGTGAATGAGACCAGTTGTATTTACTGGTTTTGGCATATCGAATACACAGCGGATAGCTTGCCAGGCTCTTCCGTGTGGGCGGAATACTCTCGGTAGCTTGCCAGTCTTTCCGAGAGGGATAGAGGCATTTGGGGTGACCTCTAATCACCCTTGTAGGTGTTACCATATTGAACCCTATCAAATATGGTACAACAATTCCAGAAGATGGGTATTTAGTGTCTTATGATGTGTCGCTCATGGTAGTTGGGAAAATTAGAAATAACTGTGGTGCAAAGAAGCAATGGTGGTGGGCTTGGTGTTGGAATATTGAATATAATAAATCATGATCAACTTTACAAAAATAAAAGTTAAAAGGTAAAGGCCCTCCCGTTGTTCATCGATTTGCTCGAGCGGGCCCAGTAACATCTCCATCGGAGACTTTGTTGTTACTGTGTCTGGCATATCGAACACATCACGGGGAGCTTGCCAGGCTCTGCCGTGTGGGCGAGATACTCTCGGTAGGTTGCCGGGCTCTCTGAGAGGGGCGGAGGAATCGAACTCGGGCCGGCCATGTTGGCTGCGTACAAGGCAAAAGGCTCGTTTGCCTTGCACGCAGCCAACATGGCCGGCCCGAGTTAGATTCCTCCGCCCCTCTTGGAGATCCCGGCAAGCTACCGAGAGTATTGGATATGCCAGACACAGTAAGAACAAAATCTCCAATGGAGACGTTACTGGGCCCGCTCAAGCAAATCGATGATCAACGGGAGAACCTTTACTTTACTTACTTACTTACTTTAGGAGAGAGAAATAACTAGTTTCAGACTGATCATGGCTAAACTCACACCTGCCAAATATTAAAAATTAGAACTAGAAATAGAAAAATATACCAAGTAACTTGACTACATTTTAGAAAAAGAGCATAAGAATATATATAACAGGTAATACTAGTACTAAAGTGTGGGCTCCAATAAAAGTTATCAAGAATTCTTAGCAGGAAAAAGAAATAAATTAGAATAAATATTATTCAGTAAATTGACTTCAAACTTAAATTGTGAAATAAGCCCCAAGACACTATAACTTATCCTTGTTTAGTACAAATATAAATAAGAGACAAAAACCCTAATCAAACTTGAGCGTTGAAATGTACACATAATAAGTTAAAGCATTCAGAACATAGAATTCAACATGCAAACCTATTTTTACCCTACAAAAAGCAACAGTAAAATGGAGAAAATTTCAAACTAACCATTTCCAGAAATTGGAAATCAAGCAAAAGATTTCAACAAATTGAGTACTAATTATTTAAAAAATACTGGGGAAAGTTTCAATTTTCTATTCTGTAGGGTGTCAAAATTTTTCATTCCCTTAAAAGAGCAATTATGAAAATGAACAGATTGGCAGGAGCAATATGCCTTGTCCTGGCTCGATCCACAGTACCACATATGGTTTTCAAGTCCTGCTGAAAGAAGAAGCCTCAGTTTCTCCTTGCCAGCAGTTCCATTCCACTACCCCCCACTCACCCATATATCTGACCTAAGCCTAACCTAATGCACACTTCATTTCCAAGACCCTGTCTCAGAGTATCTTTCATTTTCCAGGACCATAAAACTCTGCCCTAGAGCCCAGGTTACCAGGGAGACGAAGATAAGGCAATGCCAGGAGAGATTTAGACCAGCGAGACAACCCTGTAACCTCGCTGAAGCCTCTGTAAACACTTGCCAATTGATAAGAAATGCAAGGAATCTTTAAAAGGGTACAACCCCCCCTTGCCCCCTCCCACCCCCTTTAACTTAATCTTTTACTAAGTGTCTCCTCACTTGGGCAGTTCCTTTCCCTTTCTCTTCTACTTTCCAAGAAGTTTTTCCACTTTCCAACTCTAAGCTTGAGCATCTTTATTACTCAATTTGATTGCCTCGAGCAGACCCCAGTAACGTCTCCTTCATCCTAGCCCTGAGATCTTTAAGAAAGTGCTACATTCAAGGCTCTTTAGGAGAATGAGACCCATCATTGTTACTGGTATTTGGCATATTAGGTACGCCACGGGGAGTTTGCCAGACTCTGCCATGTGGGCAGGTAACATTCGGTAGCCTGCCAGTTTGTCCAGAGTAGGAATGAGACAATAAGATGTCATAATAAGATATCTCCAAGTAGGCTTGGAGATCTCAGCCCCGGGGCCCGCTTGCCTTTGTTGCTCTGCCGGTACATTCAGGTGTGCGGTGAGTGGTCTCAGCATGGTGGTGGCTGGTCCTGGAGGTCTTCGGCTGCCGGAGCCCTGGTCAGGGCGGGGAGGAAAGCTCAACCCGCTCCCCTCCAAGGGGTCCCAGCGAGCGAGGACAGTCAGGCGCGGGGGCAGGAGACTGCACTGTTCTCTTCCGGGAGCTGGGTTTTAAAGTCTCTGAGTCTTGGCCGTTGATGGGATTACAGGGTGCCAGGGGGCCAGTTGGTGGGTGTGACTCCTGCCTGTTACTCAATATTATCGTTGTAAAATATTGAGGGACCTGGGAATCATAGACCCAGTATGCTGTCTCAGCTCCTGCATCATTTGCATTATTTGTATCACTTCCAGCACTGATACGTAAAAGCAGATTCAGGAGTATATCCTTTGTACCACTGAGTATACCCCCTCACCACAACCCAAACAAACAAACAAACACACAAAAGAAACAGGAAAAAGGATAGATTTTTATAATAACAGATTCTGGGGTTGAAGTGATAGCTTATAGCATTTGCCTTGCACTCAGTGAGTATAGATTCCATCTTGGCATTCCATGTAGTTTGCAGAGCACTACCGGAAGTAATCTCCTGAGCATGGAAACAGGGGTAACTCTGAGCATCCTGGTGTGTGGCACTTGAAATATAAAACAAACAAACAAACAAATGATAAAGGTAAAGGTAAAGGTAAAGGCCCTCCCATTGATCGTCGATTTGCTCGAGCGGGCCCAGTAACGCCTCCATTGGAGACTTTGTTGTTACTGTGTCTGGCATATCGAATACTCTCGGTAGGTTGCCGGGCTCTCCGAGAGGGGCGGAGGAATCGAACTCTGGTCAGCCATGTTGGCCGCTTGTAAGGCGAACGCCCTACCCGCTGTGCTATCGCTCCAGCCCTTAAAGTAAAGGCCCTCCCATTGATCATCGATTTGCTCGAGCGGCCAAGTAACGTCTCCATTGGAGACTTTGTTGTTACTGTGTTTGGCATATCGAATATGTCACGGGGAGCTTGCCAGGCTCTGCCGTGCGGGCTCAATACTCTTGGTAGCTTACCGGGCTCTCCGAGAGGGGAAAAAAATGATAACAGCAAAAAAAATCTAATTCTTTTATATCTGCAAAGGCAAAGAAAACTCAGTTCAGATGGAGAACAAACTGGTGAATTCCTTGAGTCAACCAGAAGAGAGGACTGTAATTAATAAACTGAGTGAGGTGTCAAGAGATCTGAGAATTAACATAATTAGGACACCCACATTTCCAGCAATATATCCTGTGAGATTTATGTTTATTGGCACAGGCTAAAATATCATAGTACATATCAGGGAAAAGATGTTAAAGGAATACTACTGGAATTGGAGAGTCAGAGGAATTCTCAGATACTTTAGTAGGCCAAGCTCTTATCTACTGATAACACCACCTAAGCTTCATGGTAAGGAGTTACACCAGGTCAATATACAATGGATCCTTGGAAGTTTTTGTGCTTCAGTGACCAGAATGAACGGAAGAATAGGAAATTGTGCCCAGGGGAATTGTCAGAAACTGTACACTTCTCATTGAAACCATGAAGAATGTCAACATCCCTGATACACTATTCATTAGGTCAAGTATTTGTTAAAGTAAACTCATATATTTATGGAAGCCAAAACTATGGCTGGAGAAATCTAGAGAACAAAATCTAGAGAACTCTTAATACTGTTTGAGGCAGCTTTAGAGCTATGAGAGTTTGATGAGGTGTGCAAGGGTGCTCGGGAGAATGAAGAGGACTCCACTTCCCTGAAGTACTTGTGAAAGTTTAGAGGACCAACAACCCCTAGTTGCATTGCAACTCAGAACTGCTTCAGCATATTACTGAAAATGTTCAGTTTTTATTTCTACCAACACTAGCAAAATTATAAGACAAAGAAGCAGGAGAGTAACACAAACAGATGAGACAAAAAAGAGACATTCCAGTCAAAAAATCCTGGAGCTACAGCAGTTGAATTAGCAAGCATACTTAATAGAAGTAATTACAAATATGTTAGTAGAACTGAAAAAAATCAAGCTTAGAAAATCAAATTAAAGTTACAATAATAGAGACTCAACCACTACAGAATATCAGTGAGCTCTAAATTTAAAAAAAACATTAAAATAGAGTTAATAGTTGAAATTACGCAATGGAATTTTTAAAGATATTATATGAACTCAAAAACTTCAAATTTAAGAACAATTCTCTTTTAACTTGAATATATATTAACAACAGCATTCAATCTAACATAATGGGAAGAAAAAATTAATGAACTGAGTTTCAGAGCTCAGACACATTTAGCAGAGAGGAAAGAAAACAACAAAATAAGAGAAAATAATATTCTAAAAATTCTCATTTTTCACATTGCATTAATTTGTTTTATTATAGTAATTTGGTTGGAGTGATAGCAGTGATAGCAGTGATAGGGCGTTTGCCATGCACATGGCCAGGCCGCCAAGGCAGATTTGATTCCTCCATCCCTCTTGGAGAACCCAGCAAGCTATCAAGAGTATCTCACCCGCAGAGCAAAAACTGGCAAGCTACCCATGACGAATTTGATATGCCAAACACAGTATCAGCAAGTCTCACGATGGAGACGTTACTGGGCCCACTTGAGCAAATCAATGAACAATGGGAGGACAGTGCTACAGACATTGCTATAGCAATGTGTTTTCCGTGGTATTGACATTTACATTGTTATTTACCTTCCTAAGAAGAAAGTACATCTTTCTTTCCCTTGTACCCTCTTTCTCATAACTTTCTTTCTTTCCCCTTTCCTTCCTTTTTTACACTAGAATTACAATTAGAGTCAATATTTTGTGATTCAGGAAAATAAACTCAAATTTCTGAACCAGTAGAGAGAGCTAATGTTGCAAATAACTGTACTATTTGGTTAATGCATATTAGCAGAAATCTAGGGTGTAATCAATGAATAGCTTCTAAGAATATTTATCCAAGAATAATGTAAAATCATTTTAGAATGTGTTGAATGTATTGATTTGGTCATACTAAATGATTTTGAGTTTAGAAGTCTAGTTTTCATTGTGGGAGGTGACAAATTGGAAACACTGACTAAAGTTCAATCTTAAATTGCATGGACTTAGATTTATTTATTCAGTTTTAGAATAATATAAAGAAACATTGCAAAGTTTTTGGGAGATACAATTGGTTGGTTACACTTATCATGTGCTCTTGGCACACCCAACTTTCTTATAAATTCTCCAGCAGGTCAAGAGCATATTCACTTCAATAATCTGAGGGCACATTGATAAGTACTGCAAATCATTCTCATAAAGTTAGCTGTATTTGGTGTGGGAGCCATAAATAATGACTAGAAATAGGGTCACAAATAGGGTGATATGATATCCATAAGAACAATTGCATCCATAGTCACTATAACTGTCCTCCCATTCTTCATCGATTTGCTAGAGTGGGCCCAGTTACGTCTTCATTGTGAAAATTGTTACTGTGTTTGGCATATCGAACATGTCACGGGTAGCTTGCAGGATTTGCCATGTGGGCGAGATACTCCCAGTAGCTTACCGGGCTCTTCGAGAGGGACGGAGGAATCGAACTCAGGTCGGTCATGTTGGCCGCTTGCAAGGCAAATGCCCTACCCACTGTGATATCACTCCAGCCCTGTATCCATAGTAATAAACAATAAAATATTGATATCTAATAATCAGATAAAATTTATACAATACATAAATAAGGTTTCTAAATTAAGTAGTTATCAAGATATGTTGTTATGGTCAAAAATTTAATATTAATGATACAATATAAGCAAATATAACATAATCAAACATTTACTTAAAATATATTAAAGAAAAGAATGACTGATTGGTGTTATCAATAGAGAAATTAATGAGCCCTTGAGAATGTTCTACCTAACACCATTCAAATATATAGAAAATCTTTGTTCAATGTGAAGCTAGAACTTCTTATAAAATGACACTGAAACGTTGAAAAATACAAACTGTAATTATGATTCCAACACGGTTTCTAAAGGAACTGATATAATTTTTAAAGGTGACAGAATACTTGCAAATGAGAATAATTCAGAATTTTTGAGGATATATAGACATTAACTTTGATATAATGGAGTTTTCTGAGGACAAACCTAAATTCTGCCTAGGAAAAAGGATAAAAGGCAGTTTGATACAGGGCCATCATACAGAGGGACAGCAGGCTTTCTGACCCACCCTACAATTATTTTATCAGGCCTGTGATGTGTGATTGGAATAGTCATAAACTGCATTAACATCAGAAGCTTAAGAAATGCTGTCAATTTAGGCAAGTGTACAAAAATTATTTTTAAACCATAGTGATAATAGGCATAATCCAGACTCTCATAATTGGCTCATAACCTACATGGGTTGAATGACATTTTCATTTACTATATAACTTTTCTAATATTATTCAGCTCATATCTACTATCTAGATCTCATTTTGTACCCCTTTTGCTCTGAAGTGAACCAAGTGTGTACAAAAAATTAAAATGTTAATCTTATTCATATCATGAATAGTATTGCTAATTATCCTAATCAGAATTATGAATCAATTGAATATTATTTTATAAAATTATGTCTTAGAAAATTGCACAAATTAGGGCCACAGTTAGATAATTAAAGATGTAGTTCTAAAAATTTGTATGACATTCCCATTTACTGCTTTTTTTTTTCCATATGAAGAAGGTAGATAATATAAAACATAAATTGCAGTCTATATAGCTACATCTTTTCTAGGTATGTTATCTCAAATGGAACAAATTCCAAGTTTGTAGCTATTGATTTGGTATATTCCCTCTCCTCATTACCAATTTGCGTTTATCACCATAAAAATTTGTGCAATTAACTAGCAAAAATTAGACTACAATTTCATGGCATCGCCTAGGGGCTTACCAGCTCTCCTATTTTCACCAATAATCTCTCCAAAGCTCTTTGATGTATAATCTGTGGATTTATGTCAGTCAATAGGTAAATAAAATCTTCCTTTCAGTTTATGTACTTCCATTTGTGAGATCAGTCTATTTCCAAAATGATGCGAGACTATGAATCAAACTTTGAATGTCAGTGAGCAAATTCACAGAGATTTTCTGCACCTCCCTAGCAGAACAGTTAATTGAATCCATGATATAATGTAAATTGAGCCTAATGAGAAAAAAATATCTAGCAAGCATAGGAGATAACATTTGACTAACGAAGAATGAAGTGAAAGTTCATTCATAATATTGGTCATATGACTTGAAATTACCATTTGTTGGAGGGTGTAGTCCTAAAACGCTATGTGTATTAAACACTCACATTAACTGACTTGCAAATCATAGTACCTAAAATAAAATAGGGGTAGGGGGGAACTACAGTTTAGATTGATCCAAATATTTTTTCCACAATTAGTGTTGTGCAACAATGCTAAGAAAACTTTCAGGTGGAAGTATGAGAATGTCTTAATCCATCTGAAATATTTTGATATTACTGAGGAAAGGTATGATATTATTGCATTAAATATTAGTATTTAATGGAACTTTGTGACCATCGACTCTGGACTCAATGGGACGCTGAATTAGAGATTTTTGCCTGCTTTCCCCAGTCTCCAGTGACTCAGGGATCACACCCACAAGCCACACCCTGCTGGCACCAGATAATCTCATCAGCCACCCTCCAGGACTCAGGATGCTCCTCCCTGGTGGGAGTATAAAATGAGGCTCCCAGAACCATGCCACGGTACTCTGTGCCAGGCTGTGGGGCAGGTGAAAGCCCTCCCCACCTCAAGAGACCTTCACTACCCAACCACCGCCTCGCTCCAGGCTGCTTCCCGAACCACACAGACACATTATAAGTTAATTCCTACCCATTTTCCATGTTTGCCACACATGGGGTTCAGAAAATGGTCAACAAATCATAGAGAAAAAAAAAAAAATATATATATATATATATATATCAGAGAGCCCTGCAAGCTGCTGAGAGTATCCTGCCCACACGGATAGAGCCTGGCAAGCTCCCTGTGGCATATTCAATATACCAAATAGAGTAATGACAACAGGTCTCATTCTTCTGACCCTGAAAGAGTCTTCAATCATTGGGAAAAAAATGAGTAAGAAGAGGCTGCTAAAATCTCAGTGCTGGGAGGAATAGAGGTGTTACTGACGCCCACTCTAGTAATTCTACAATCAACAGGCTGACAGTGATACAGCGAAATATTAGAATGTTTAAGAAGTTCTAAGTTGACATGAGTATAGCTGAACTCCTGGTGATTACTGAGCATGACATTAATTTAGTTCATATCCCTCTGTTAAAAAAAAGTTAATTGTAATTTATTTGGACATGATCAAGATAGGATTCTATGCCCTACATTTCTCTTATTTCTTTGTCAATGACTTCTCATAAGATTCCCATTGTAGTTGGAACTTCAAAAAATAATAGTTGGAGCTTTTTCTCTATTTAGTTGGAACTTAGGGTTTATGTAATAGTTGGAACTAGAGAAAAAAATTGGAAGCAAGTTTTGAGGAGAGGGGCAGTGCTGTCTCTGCTGTTCCTTTCGGCATAGCTCTCTCATGTCTGCTGTAACACAAGTGGACTACTTCTCTCTCCAACCATCTGGTGCCAGCCCCCAGCTTGTTTTGGCCTCAGGAATCAACATCAATGCACGTTTCACATAACTACCCCTTTAAGACCCAGTATCTTGGAGATGCTCTGAGTTTCTAGGCAGTTTTCCATTTTCCCAAACATAGATCTGGTAATAATTGCTGCAGTTACTAATTAGAGTTATCCAATTTCTTTGTTCATTCTGCTCCAACTCAGTATCTACGTGGCAAAAATCTCTATAAATCTTCTCTTTATGATTTATGTTTCATTGAGTTGACCCTCCGTCAGGAATATTCATAATGGGGAAACATTTTCTGCATCATGCAGAGCTCAAGGACATGGAGCAGTAAGGTCCAGCTAAAATTTTGATGTAACCCTAGCAGCTATTCTCTCTTTCATTTCTATTTTCTTATTTTCCTGTAGGAAAGAAATTTAGTCCTAAGGGCTCTCTGCATTTTTAATTATTTCCCAAATGCTGTAGTCCACTATAGACAAATAGCTATCTGGTGACTATTGATCTCTTTCTCTTTTCTCAGTACCAAGATATGAGTACACTCACGTGTATTCACAGCCAAATGAACTTCTCAGAGAGCATTCATGTAGAATAATATTACAGAACTGTGTCATAAAACTAGAAAATGGATACCTAACTTTAACACTAAAAGACATCTAATTATAAAGCTCATGACAACTACTGTCATATATAAATGTTAAAATATAAATAAGATATTTTAATATGTTCTAAAATTCAAATGTCTATATAAGTTTATTTGAATCAAATTGGAGTTTCCTCTTTTCTCTTTGTGTGAGACTATCTTATTACACATTTAAAATGCTAAAAAAAAACTGTTCGTTTGCCAAAGATAATAAAAGTATATGAATAACTGCTAGATAATAGCATATTAATGCTAAAAGTTCAGAATGATTCGCTATACCTTAAAGTTATTTCAGTAACAATTTTGTAAAATCAATGTTCATGTGGAAGGTGAGTTTTATTTATATTTTCTCTTATCCTATGCAGAAGACAAATCCTCTCAATTACACTGATTATAAAATAATAACTATTGGAGATTTAGTTCTAATGATCCCATAACAGTGTCATGATATATTTTCATCTGAAACTCACCTGTGAAATCTGTTTAGGTACATTCCCATAATTATATGTAATAATACATTAGTAGTATAGAAATGAAATATAAAATTTATATATTTAAAATAGAGATAAAATCAAGAACAAAGAGAAACACACAAAAATATTAGTAATTGACACTGGTAGTAGTACAAGTAAAGAAAAATAGCTGGATAATTGGTATTTCTAGGTCTTAGAAATATCAGTGCCTATTGAATGTAACAGACGACTATGTCATATCAGTTATAAAATTAAACCTTACTATAGCTTAATGTCTAATTTATCTTTAAGTAGATTAAAACTCTTAAACATGTAAAGGAAAAATATTTATTATTTGAAAGCAAAGCAACAAAAAATTATCCTTAAACAAAAAGAAATACATACATATCAATTAACATGTGCCACATATAAGGAAACGTAGACAATATTGCCATCATACTCACAAAAATTAAAATACAGAGACAAATAAGGGAATATATGTAAACTTTATAAAATTGGGTATGTATTTACAGATTACATAGTATCCCTCAAATCAAGTAGAAAAAGAACAAATGCTGCAGAAAACATCACATATTTGTGAGCGGGGTGGGCACAAGAATAGGTCAAACATTGTAAAATATGAAGTGATATATAGATATTTTAAAGTATTTTAATTTCCCCAATAATGAGAGAATTAAAGTTGACATGAATTTGGTAAAATTGAAATAAATGTAAGAGAAACAACTACAAAAATGTGGGAAAATATTTTAATGCATTTCATAAATTGAGGAAGTTAATATCACATACAGTTTCGCACTTCATGTGTTCCAGAAAAGATTTGGCTTCAGTGGGTTTTCTACTAAAGTTCACAAAATTCTAAAATCAAGACAACTGAGCTGCAATTTTATCTGTATGCTGTGCCTAGAGGCAGGCAGGTAATTGGCAGAATTTACTTCCTTGTGCCCACAGAATGAGTGACAACTTGATGCTTTAAAGGGAATGGAAAGACAGAGATTCTCTGCTGCTTCCATTTTTGCAGTTTCAGAGTCTCTGACCCACAGAGCTCAACTGATTTGGTCAGTCAGTTCTATTTTGCCTTCCATTTGAGTAATTTATATCAACTTGTTTAGGGACCTAATTACATCTTCAAAGTCCTTTTACCTTTACCATAGAATCTCCTATCAGCAGAGTCAAATCTAATAATTCCATATTATTTTAAGTGAACAACAATTTTATTGGAATATTAACTGCTTAAATAATAGAAAACATTATTACGATTTAAGAACATACATATATTCACAAAATCTTTCATCTCACCCTATTCCAGCCACTAGATGCTCTCCTTAAGAGAAGCAGTATGATTGACACATACACAGTTATTTTTCTCTTCCAGAGGTATTAAGTGATAAACAAAAATACACACCAGCCAATTTAATTTACCATGTCTCACTAGCAATTTCTTTCTTTCTTTCGTTTTTTCAGTAAAAACAACAGTACTAATGACATTATGTTTCAGGCATATGTCACTGAAAAATAACATGAGTGTATATTATTTAAAGTTTCCCACTAAAAGTTCAGTTGCAGTGGAAATCATACCTTTGACATATTTATTGATTGGAGGGAAACATTCTAAGTGTGGTCACACTTAATGGGAAATACACATAAGCTAGTTTTTTAAGGATAGAATTCTTGGGACCGTCATGGAATTCTACTTAGTGGGAAAATTTATATTAAATAGCTGTTAATGGCTAAGTATGCTAGAGCTATGTGTACCACATTTCATTAACACTGTGTCACAGAATGTAGGTAAGAGTCTCAACTCCAAACAAACACAAGGAGCTGTGTACAATATAAACAACAAAACATTCTTCCCATACTGAAAAACAGAAAAATAATAGTGTATTCAATAAATAGTTTGTTGTATGACAGAATGGTGTTATCTAAGACAGTGATGTAAAAGAAACAATTTATTATTTAAATGTGAATCACATCTTGTAAAAGAGACAAAATAGTTAAAATGAGTTTCAATGGATTAAAATAAACTACTAGGGTCTCATATGTGACTCAACTGTAAAGTATACGCCTTACTTGGACTAGACCTGGGTTTACTGCGAAGCACCACACATACAAAAATACACAAATTAAAATAAAACTTAAAAATATAAAATGTACTTACACAATAACATTAAGTGACAGAGAATTATTTGTGACTTATAAGTAATATACTATGTTTTATACATATTTGATATGTTAAAATTTCAAAATATAATGCAAAACAAATGTGTCATCTAATAGCTTACATAGTGAATTTAGAAAACAAAGTGGGAACAAATTTTTAGCCTACCAGTGTGGCATTTAATTATTGTACTTTGAATCAAGAAAACCTTTAAAGTTTCATGTTGGATGAAAAGATTATACCAATTTTCAATTCCCTCCATTTATTTATTTATTTTTTTAATTTTTATTACTGAAATACCATGAGGTACAGTTGTAGACTTACAAATTGTTGTACTTGGGTTTCAGTTATACAATGATTGAGTACCCATTCCTCCACCAGTGCCCATTCTCCACGACCACTAATCCCAGTATAGGTGAGACAGTGATCCTCAATCTGATTCTTATCTCCTCCGAGCTTTATCTATAAAATTCTTCTATTATTCAGTGACATATCTAATACACAGCAGATAGCTTGCCAGGCTCTTCCGTGCGGGCGGAATACTCTCGGTAGCTTGCCAGTCTTTCCGAGAGGGATAGAGGCTTTTGGGGTGACCTCTAATCACCCTTGTAGGTGTTACCATATTTGAACCCTATCAAATATGGTACGACAATTCCAGAAGATGGGTATTCGATATGCCAAAACCAGTAACTACAACTGGTCTCATTCACCTGACCCTGAAGGCTTCACCACATGGCAGCATTGAGAAGGATGAGAAAGGAGAGGCCGACAAATTCTCAAGGCCAAACTAGGCTGCCACAACGAAGGAAGACAGAAATGATAGTCTGTACTTTCAATGCACGTACGCTAGCATCAGATGCATCCATCAAGGACCTGATGGTACAAGCGCGAATGATCAAGTACGACATCATTGGTCTGACCGAGACAAGAAGGCACGAATCTCACCATGCTATTTTCCACACTGGAGAAGAATTGTTCCTCGGAACATGGGATAAAAGAGGTGTTGGAGGCGTCGGTGTCCTTGTCAACACAAACTTGTCCAAGAGCATTGATTCATTCGAATGCCTAACAACCTGAATCGGACGTTTACATTTGAATAGATGTGGCTCACTGCCTGCAGTTTCTATCTTCGTTGTCTACGCACCAACATCTCATTATGATGAAAGAGAAAACGAGAAGTTCTATATGGAGCTAGAGAAGTTCTATAAAGAAGACCACACCTTCTCCAAGATCATTGTGGGTGATTTTAATGCCAAGATAGGACCGAGAAGATCAGCTGAAGAACTTCACATCGGGACCCATGGCCTAGAATGGAACGAACAGGGTGAGAGACTGTCTGAGTTCATCATATCGACCAAGACCATTCATGGTAACTCACAGTTCCAGAAGGCAGAATCTAAACGATGGACATGGGAGTCTCCCAGTGGACGATTCCACAACGAAATAGACCACATCATATTCAATCGACGGTTTTGCCAGACTGATGTCGCTGTTGACCCAAAATTTCGAACGGGATCGGACCACCATCTCCTTCGTGCAAAATTCTACTTCACAGAGTGGGGAGAAAGGGCTGCAAAGTTCAAAAAGAGAACTCCCAGAATGACCACCAACTGGGAACTCTTTGGTACTATTGCAGCAACATGGGAAGATGCCATTGTTGACAACATTGACGAGAAATATGATCGACTGGTTCAGCACCTCCATGAATGTGCGAGGAACGCCAAGAGAGCGATAGCCACAAAAAATCGCCTATCTTCAAAAACTCTTGAGCTAATTCGCCAGCGTGGTTTGGCGCATGCCTCAGGCAACCGCAAGCTAACGTCCGAGCTCGCAAAGCAGTACAGAGATGCGATCAAGGAGGACCTCAAGGAGAGAAGAGCAGAAGTACTGGTAGATGCGGCAAAAGCCGGGAAAAGTATTCGTAACGCCCGCCTCTCCTTCGCCAACTATAAAACCAAGATGACTGCCCTCCGACGTCCTGATGGATCCATCACATCCTCCCGAACGGCAATGGAGATGATTATCTATGACTTCTACTCAAATCTCTTCGATAGCCATGTCCATTTGCCGACATACCAAATTCCACAGGATGGATATGTCGTTCCCAATGTTCTCCCTTCCGAAATCCGACACGCCATTTCGTTGGTAAAGAAACAAACAGCACCCAGTCCAGACAAGGTCAGACCTGAACACCTGAAGAACCTGCCGTCAGTACTCATCAATACACTGACTCGGCTCTTCACTCGCTACCTGTCTGAATGCAAGGTTCCGTCCCAATGGAAAACCAGCAGGACTGTACTACTGGTCAAGAAGGGAGACATCCATGACATTGGCAACTATAGCCCGATCTGCCTATTGTCTGTCATCTACAAGTTGTTCACTCGAGTCATCCTGAGTAGGATTGGCAGAAAACTAGATGAAGGACAACCATGCGAGCAAGCCGGGTTCCGCAAAGGATTCAGCACCATGGACCATATCCACATGATAACCAAGCTCATTGAGGTTTCTGGGGAGTTCAAGATGCCGCTCTGTTTAATGTTCATTTATTTAAAGAAGGCCTTTGATTCTGTTGAAATGGAAGCGCTCATTGAAGCCCTAGCCAATCAGGGCATTCAAGCCCAATACATCAGGATCCTCCGTGAGCTCTATTGCGGATTCACTACCAGGATCTCACCATTCTACAAAGAAGTGATCGTTGATGTCAAGAGAGGGGTGCGGCAGGGTGATACCATTTCACCAAAACTCTTCAGTGCCACCCTCGAGAACATCATGCGATGACTGGAACGGGAAGGAATGGGAGTGAAGATAGATGGTCGGCAACTACACCACCTCCGCTTTGCTGATGACATTGTTTTAATAACACCAAACATCAGCCAAGCGGCACAAATGCTGGCCGACTTTGACCGTGAGTGTGGAAAGGTAGGACTACAGCTGAATCTCACGAAGACAATGTTTATGAGAAACAGCCTTGTTCCTGACGCCCCATTCGCTCTCAATGGAACGACCTTCTCCGAATGCAACAGCTATGTGTACCTAGGTCGAGAGGTCAACATGACAAATGACCTGGCACCCGTGCTGCGCAGGAGGAAGAGAGTGGCTTGGAAGGCCTTCAAGAAAGTTGAAGAAATAGCTAAAAGGACGAAGAACCTCCGGCTCCGGGCACATCTCTTTGATTCCACTGTTCTTCCTGCATTAAAATATGCCTCAGAGACCTGGGCCCTACGCAAACAGGATGAGAATGCTATTCAGGTCTCCCAAAGAAGAATAGAAAGAGCTATGCTTGGAATATCACGTTTCACTCAAATGAGGGAAGGAATCTGGAGTTCTGACATCCGTCAACGATCAAGGATCAGGGATGCTGTCTCATTTGCCAAGGTGTTGAAAATCAGATGGGCTGGTCACGTAATGAGATTTAAAGACGACCG
Organism: Sorex fumeus; assembly: GCF_029834395.1. Classification (NCBI taxonomy): domain Eukaryota; kingdom Metazoa; phylum Chordata; class Mammalia; order Eulipotyphla; family Soricidae; genus Sorex; species Sorex fumeus. Next base: position 40,131,207 of record NW_026606065.1, read on the forward strand.
TTGGACTAGAGCTGTTACTGATTGGATTCCACGGGATGTCAAAAGACCGCGGGGCCGCCCACCTACCAGATGGTCAGACTTCTTCATCAAGATCATGAACGATCGGTTTGAGGCCCTTCATGTTCCCGGAGCGAACAGATGCCATTGGGCTACACTAGCACGCAACAGGGACAAATGGAGACGTTACTGGCGCCCGCTCGAGCAAATCGACGACTAACGGGAAGTTAAGTGATTAACTTAAGTGATTAAGTGATTCAGTGACATTCTTTTTTATCTAGGTAAATTATAAATTTATTTGTAATATATATCATATATAGATGATCTCTCTCTATATATGAGATCATCACACTCAGCTCCTGGGAGAGAACAAGACAGAGTCTCCTACCCTATGCCTGACTGTCTCCACCAGGGCCCAACAGCTGAAGACCACCGAGGCCCAGCCAAGGCCTTGCTGAGAGCACTCTCCACACACTTGGATGAGCCTCACGCATAAAAGAACTGACAGAGGAACCCAGGTGTGTGGGACCCGGGGCTGAGATCTCCAAGCCTGTACAGTTTGGGACTGGACCTGCCAGTAACTAGACAGTTACACCCACCAACTGCCGTGTAACTCCAACAACGGCCAGGATCCAGAGATCATCACACTCAGCTCCTGGAAGCTTATCATCTTATCATCTCATTCCTAATTCGGTCGAACTGGCAGGCTACCAAATGTAACATGCCCACACGGTAGAGTCTGGCAAACTCCCCGTGGTATACCCAATATGCCAAATACCAGTAACAATGATGGGTCTCATTCTCCTAACCCTGAAAAAGCCTTGAATATGGCACTTTAAAAAAAAAAAATCTCAGGGCTAGGACGAAGAAGACGTTACTGGCACCTGCTCGAGGCAATCGACGAACAACAGGGTGGTCGTGATCGTGATCGTGATCGTGATCATATATAGATATGTAATTGTATATAACACAGTGGTAGGGTATTTGCCTTGCACGCAGCCAGCATGGCCGAGCCAGGTTCTATTCCTCCACCTCTCTCAGAGAGCCTGGCAAGCTACCAAGAGTATTCAATATGCCAAACACAGTAACAAGAAGTCACACAATGGAGATGCTACTGGGCCTGCTTGAGCAAATCGATATAACATATATAAAGGGAGATTTATATCCATGGAGACAAAACTAAATGCATCATCTTTAAAACTGTATTTTTTAAAAAGTTAGAATAAAAGAAAAATATTTCCAAGAAATAAAAGAGATACAGAGGCAATCCATATTAGAAGAGATCTATAAATTAAGCCCAATGCAATCTAGAGGGTCTTTCTAAAATTCCAAATATTATAAAATGTAAATATAGCACTTTCTAGATTGGTGATATTAAAAAATTGTAAAGTACAATTATAAAGTAATACAGTATAAATTAATAATTAATTTAGAATATTTTAATTTTTAAATTTTATGTACATGAATGATTGGAATGGTTCACTAAATAAAATAAAACCAATATTGATTGATACTCAGATATATGTCAGATGGAGTTATAATTTTCTTCCCATTTTTACTATTTTAACACATTTTTTAAAAAGAATTTATTAGTGAAACACCATGAAGTACAGTTGTAGACTTACAAATTTTTGTGTTTGGGTTTCAGTTATATAATGATCGAGTACCCATCTCTCCACCAGTGCCCATTCCCCACTTCCAATGCTCCCAGCAGCCTTCCCACCCCTCCCCCACCACCCCATCCCATTCCACACCTGTTGCAGGGCATTTCCTTTTGTTCTCTCTCTCCTTTTGGGTGCTTTGGTTTGCAAAAGAGGCATTGAATTGCTATCATGTTCGGTCTATAGTCTATTTTCAGCATGCATCTCTCATCCTGGGAGGATCCTGGGAGGAATTTAAACATTTCTTCTAGGTTCTCTTGTTTCGTGGCATACAGACTCAAAGTAGTCTCAGATGATCTTTTAAATTTAATTGGTTTCTGTTGTGATGTCCATTTTTTAATTTCTGATTCGTTTTATTAGGGTTCTCTCTCTTTCTTTCTTTGTGATTCTTGCTAGTGGTTTCCCAATCTTATTTATTTTCTCAAAGAACCAGCTCTTGGTTTCATTGACCTTTAGCATTGTCTTTATTTTTTTTTGGGGGGGTTTCCTATGTCATTAATTTCTGCTCAAATTTTTATTGTTTATTTCCTTTGGACAATTTTGTTTTTTTTTCCGTTGGTCTTTTCCTAAGATCTGAGCTGTGTGGTTAGGTTATCTATGTAAGCCCTTTCTTCTTTCCTTAGGAATGCTTGCAATGCAATAAATTTTCCTCTTAGTGTGGCTTTGGTCGCGTCCCATAGGTTCTGGCAGATAGTGTCTTTATCCTCATTTGTTTCAGGAATCTTTTGATGTAGACTTTGACTTCCTTCCTGACCCACTCATTGTTGAACATTGAGTTGTTTAATTTCCAGGTGTTTGATTCGTTTTTCGATGTCTTGTGTGATTCGCTTCTATTTTCAACGCATTGTGGTCTGAAAAGATTGTTGATACTACTTCTATCTCCCTGATTCTATTGAGGTATGTTTTGTGGCCTAGCACATGGTCTATTTTGGAGAGTGTTCCGTATGCACTGAAGAAGAATTTGTATTCTTTCTTTTTTGGTTGTAAAGCCCTCTATAGGTCTATTATCACTCTCCTATTTCTTTCTTCATAGCCAATGTTTCCTTGTTGAGTTTTGTTCTTGTTGATCTATCCAGAGGTGATAAGGTGATTTTGAAGTCTCCAACTACTATTGCATTGCTAGAAGTGTCCTCCTTAAAATCTGTTAGCAGTTGTTTTAAGTTTTTAGCTGGTCCCTCATTAGGTGTGTATACATTTAAGAGTGTGATTTCTTCCTGTTGTTCATATTTCTTGATAAATAGAAAATGGCCTCCACTGTCCCTTCTAAACTTTTTCAAACTAAAATTTATGTTGTCAGATACTAGTATGGCCACCCCAGATTTTTTGAGGGAGCTATTTGCTTGCAGGATTGTTTCCATCCTTTAACTTTGAGTCTGTATTTTCTCTGATTGTTCCCATGAGTTTCTTTTAGACAGCAGAATGTTGGTTTCTGTTTCTGGATCCATTTTGCCACTCTGTGTCTCTTGATTGGTGCACTTATATCATTGACATTGAGAGAGATTATTGTCATGTGGTTTTGCGCCATCTTTCTGTAGGGGTTGGTTGTGTTTATAAGTGTTTTCTTTCTTATCTTACAGGAACCCCTTTAATCCTTTTTTAGTTATGGTTTTGAGTCTATGAAGTTCCTAAGCTGTTGTTTATCTACAAAATGGTGTATAGTTCCATCAAGTTTGAGTGAGAGTTTAAGTGGATAAAGTATTCTTGGTGAGGCGTTCATTTCATTGAGTTTTTTCACTATATCCCACCATTGCCTTTGGGCTTGGAGCGTTTCCTCTGATAGGTCCCCTGTAAATATAAGGGGTGCTCCTTTATATGTGATTTCCTTCTTTGACCTTGCTGCTTGCAGTATTGTCTCTTTGTCCACAGCATCCATTATTCTGACTATGAAATGCCTTGGACTGTTAATAGGGTCTCTTTTAGCTGGCACCTTTCTGGCTCCTTGGATCTGGATGTCTGCATTCTTTAACTCTGGGAACTTTTCAGCAATTATTTCTTTGACTGTGGATTTTTCATTGGGATTGCCTCCTTGTCCTTCTGGTACTCATTTGATTCTAATGTTGTTCCTCTTGGCGTCATTCCTTAAGTCTCTGATTCTCCTTAGTGCTATTTTGAGGTCTTTTCCCATTGCTTGTTGTTCCCTATGCGATTTCTGTCACTCATCTTCAAGCTCACTGATTCTGTCTTCAACTGTGTTCATTCTACTGCTAAGGGCACCTACTAAGGGCACTTACTGAGTTTTTAATTAAGTCTACTGAATCGTTTATTTGTGACATTTCTTTTTGTAGCTTTTTTATTTCAGCTCTCATTTCTTCCTGTATTTTCTCGACTATCCGCTCTACTCTTTCTTTCATTTCTTCCTTTAGTTTTCTGGATATCTCCTCCATTGATTCTTTGACTAGTACTTGAAAATCCTCTGCATCTCGTCGTGGAATTCTTTATTGGATAGAGCATATTTGTGAATAACCCCCGTGGAGAATTCAGGACTCTTTTCTTCGTCCTCTCCTTGTAGAGGAGATTTGCGCTGTTTCTTCATGTTATTTTGGTTATCCAGTGGTAAAACCCTAGAATTCACTACTACTATTCCCTTTTATCATGGGAAAGGATTCTGGATGATATCGGTGAATGGTGGTCACACTTCTCTCTTTCTAAAGTTTGACCTTCCTCTCAGGCATTATTCTTTGGTTTATGACGGGCATCTAGTGAAGTTTTGGAGGAGGTGCTCTTTAATATTGGGCTTGTACAGCTTCTTTTGTTAGAATTGGAGTAGGCCAGTGAATTATTGTTACATTGTAGTTGAGGTGGCCAGAATTTTTCCACAGAATTAGGTGCTAAAGGCTGGGATGAAAGTCCAGAGTGCTGGGAGTGGGAACTATAACTGTGGACTCCAGCCTTGGAGGAGGTCATGACCACTTTTGAGGAAGCCACGCCCCCTAAGTGGTTGCCTTGTCCCCAGCCAGTCCAGATGCTAGTCCACAGAACTTTTGGGGCAGCAACTAGTTGGGCTGGTGCTCGCTGCAGACAAAAGTGGAGGCAGGTGCCCCAGGTCTTGGTCCCAGTGGTGGCTGGCTTTCAGGGTTGCGAATTTAGGTGTGTGTGGGTGGACCAACACTGCAGCCTGGCAGATACCTGGATGAGTGAGCAGAGGGAGGCAGAATGGCTCAGCTTTGGGCTCACTTGGTGTGCCTCAATTCCCATCCTGGGCAGACCAAGGATGAAAACTGGCCATTCTCAGGGCATCTAGTTAGACGCGAGGCCCTGGAGAGGAGCCCTGCCACCTGGTGGGTACCTGGATGAGTAAGCACTGGGATGCGGAACAGCTCCTACTTCAACACATTTTAAGTGTTCCATAATAAAATGTTTTAAAAGAGAATTTTTGTTGTTTTTCTATCTTTTTATGTCATAAGTTTGGCATCCTGAGTTTCATATTACCCATGGGAAATCTGTTCTAAAATTCTATATAACCCAACATATCAGTTGCAGTGTGTTGGTAATTATAAGAGAGAATCATTTCTTTACTATTTGGTTTCACTGCTTCAGCTCAGACATTTTTGAAACCAGCTCTAATAAAATACGGCATAAAAGGAAATAAAGTGTCAGAAACTACTGACAGTAATTCTGTCTGGACAGAATAAAAACATAAAACAGAACTCTTCCTGGTAACCCTTTAGGGCTTTGCTATCAGATGGTCTAAGTAATAGTCATTGCATAGAAAGGGCCTACTCTTTTATTGCCTAACCAAATTATATTGCATTGTTTATAGATCATATCAGAATTACTGTAAAGGGTTATGAGTGAGTTTCCAGAATGGCACTTTAAATATAACATGATTGATTCTTTGGTTCATTTTCTCAAACATTTGTCATTGACAAAAATTCTCGGAAGAGACAAAATGTTACAGGGCAATCATGGAAAGAAATGTATGTAAGTATGTATTTATATTTTTAGCATGTTTTACATACAAAGACTTATATGAACCTGAATAGAGTTATGGTGATGTTTATGTAAAAAGTGTATATTTTATTGAATAATATTCAACTAGATAAATGGGAAATTTTCTTCTGTCTTAAACTCATAAGCGTTAGTTACAGAACATTTAACTATGTTTCTTACTATATAAACATAATTACAGGACACATTATTATATCTGGTGCTACTTTAGAATTTCTTCTTGCAAAACAAGTTTTGAAAAGTTTTCCTTTGTCTATAAAAATGTAGAAGGTATTATACTCGGGCTTTCTATTCGGTTGGATATATATCTCATTTTGAAAAAGACATATGGAGCTTTCCTTTACTCTTCAGTGGTGTGTAAAATTTAGATCCATTAGATGTTGAGAATGGTTACTTTAAATACCCCTCTTCTTGAGATTGGTTTTCTGTTTACATCATTGAAATAGACATGAGTCTCAGACTTGTTGATTTAAACAATAGTCTGATTGTTTTAATTAAATTAGCTTAGTTGTTTTAACAATGCAAGGTCAGTAGATTCTTAAGTTTGTAGGTGTGATGATCTGATAAAGTCTTTTGAGATCCTACTTGTGAACAGGATCTGCTAACTATTCACCTTTCTTCTAAACTGTACAATCAATCAGTACCCTCCTTTGGAAACTACAGATATAATTTTTTTCTCAATTCTACATTGTATCTAATATACTTTTGACAATTCAACCACAGATTTAAGAAAATGTTAACTGTGATGGAAAAAATATAACATTAAACTCTTGAATTTGGCTAAATTAATGATAGCATATTTATATCTTACTTTCATTAAATTTAATTCAGTCATGTAATCAAAAGGGTAGCTCTAAGGGCTGGATAGAGTACAGTTCTTTAACTGATTCTGCTTCATTGCTAGAACCACAGTATAGTCCCCCGAGTACTGCCGGGAGTGATCCCTGAGGACCAAGACGTATGCCCTGAGAATGACCACATGTCACCCAACCTTTCTACCCACCTGGAAATGTCTTCTTCAAGTGATCCACTTTTTCTGAAAGTGGGTAATTTCCCCCTATGTGTGGAGGTGCTAGACCCAAATATTGGGGGAAACATTTTCTGTTTGTTAACTCGAATAAGGTAGATTTGTTAACTTACAGAAGGTAGTTTTTCAGGGGGGCACACTTATTTTTTTCTGAGAAATGAATGTTAGGTCAAATAGTTTGTGACTCTCTGATTTAACCTACACCTAAAACCATCTCAGTACACAGAGTCTTTTGAGAAATAAACATGGCTAATTCTTCCAGAATCATACCTTAGCCTCATTCAGATACTTTCAAATGTTGATTCAACATTCGAATATTTTGAGGAAAAAAACTGATATGCAAGGAATGACTGAAAGTCAAAACTCTTTGAACATATCACAGAAAGCTGATTTCAGACTCCTCTATGTAAGATTGAGTCCTCATCTTTTCAAAATAAACTTCGACAATTCTCACCAAAGGAAAGAGAAGTGAAGCATAGACTCTGTGTAACATTGTCCTAGCAGTGGCCTGTTCTTTGTATTTGAGGTCTTGTCAGTTTTTATTTCTCAGTGGAGTCATCTTATGCTAAATGTCCCTTAATTTAAAAGCAAAATACTAAATTAAATTAAAAGATGTTATGCTCAACAAAATCAAATATGTTTAATGCAAAGATATTTTAACAGATAAGACCTTCCTTTATAAAATAAGGGCAAATGGATGCTTCAATCCTGATAAATTTCCAAAAAAATGTTGAATCTGGTGTTTATATTCTTTCAGCTTCTGCGCCCTAAAAAATTTAAAAAGTGTGTGAATAGTCATATGTCTTAAAAGTGTTTTTAGGGGATGGAGCAATAGTATGTAGGGTGTGTATGTAATATGTAGGTTGTGGATAGGGTATGTATGCAGTATGTATGGTGTGTACCTTGTTTGCAGCAGTCCCATGTTTGATCCCTGGCTTTGATCTGCTAGGCGTGGTCCTTGAGTGGAGAACCGGGAGACAGCAAGTGCTCTACCCACTGTACAATCTCTCAGGTCCCAGGTCATCAAGTTACAAAACATGGCATTTTTGAGGCAGTTTTAACTGGTGGAGGGATGGTTCTTGATAATTGTATAACTGAAACCCAAGGACAAAAATTTGTAAGTCTACAACTGTACCTCATGGTGTTTCACTAATAAAAATTGAAATAAAAAAAGAAAGAGAAAAAAATCATAATACTTGTAGTGTCTTAAAAGTTAAGACCTCCATTATTTTGAATTCTTAATGCTAAAATAAAAACAGTTGAAATTCATTCGTGGAGAGAATGATTATAAAATGTAGTTCAATTTAAATAAATATATGCATAATACTTTATATTATATTAATTACCTGAAATCTTACTGGAGAAATATCTTCTTAAAGTGAATTATTTTTTTCTTATAAGAAATTAAATTAAATATAATCTTAAATATTATTTATAATATATAATAATATAATGTGTTTGTTTTCATTTATTTTAAAATATGAAATACATAATTATAAACATAAGTGTAATAATTGTTTACAATATAATTTATATAAATGGTAATAATATTTATAATTATTATTAAATAGCAATGATAGTAATTATTAATTACAATAAATTGAATATAATCTTCATTATTATTTTCTTATTTTCTTAATTTTTAATCAGTAGTTTTATTTGCGGAATTTTAAGTTTCATGAAACAATAAATTTTCACCATTTTTTTTCTAATTTTTCTAATTGCTCCAGAGGAGGAATATCAGTTTTGTAGAAAGAAATCAATCCTGAGGTTAAAGATGCTAAGTGTTTAGTAAGTTTAGGTAAGCATGCAATTTTGACTTTCTTTCACCTTAAATGAATTATGATATAAATGTATGACTCAAAATAATTTCAGTTCACTGTGTTATGAGTGTTCAAACTTTTTAGCAAAGTTTGAAAAATAAGAAAAAAAGGCTTTAAATGCCATTTAAAAACTTACAAAAATATAATAAAAAACATTGATCTTATTTTACTGAAATTTATTTGTTGGTTTATGTATTTATTTAGTTTTAGCTTCTGGACAATATCTGGCAGTTCTCAGGACTGAACTCCTTGCTCTGTGCTCAGGAGGTATTCAGGTATTGAAATTAAATTGAGGTCTTAACTCTAGTATTATCTCTCTGGGCCTGCAAGTTTTCTTTTAATGACCTAAGCATAAGATGTCTCATCACTTTATTATTTTATGCCAGACTGGTGAATATAAAAATAAAATAAAACTCCAAGTTTTAAGATGTGGAGTTTTCTCATCTATTAAATATAAACGGGCTCTTCCTAGAAAGAAAAGATTCAGGCGCACAAAATACTTGTATCTTATTGCTATACATAGGGAAAATACAGGAATAACTGAACCCTAATGTCAAGGAAGAAAGAATCTGTATAATGTCTATTTATTAGTCAACCACATAGACACAATTATAAGCATGGGATCTCCAATCCAGCATTGTAGCTAAAATGAAAAGCAAGCATTGTTATTCAACAGATTTGTCATCCACCAAGGCAAAACTTTCTATTTCATGAGAAAGTATAGTAGGTTTGTGCATATTTGGAAGAACAATCACATTGAACAGAATTCTAAATTCAAATATTGTTTCTCCCATGCAGCGAGAAAGTTTCATGCACGCATTAATTTCTCTTTGACCTGGTTTGTATGCTTATAAAATAGAATGACAATAAAATATAAGTAAAAACTTAAAAACTTGACATTTTAACATTTTCAGATGAGTAATTCTAAATCAATAACATCTGCTCTTCCAGAATATATTTCCATATAGTTTTCCTATCTTGTGTTAGAATATCAAAGATACAGTATATGATAATTTCAGTGAGAATATATATAATGAGTGTATAATGTAGGGTAATATACACACACACACATATATGTATACATGTATATATATCTCATTGCTTTTGCATAGACATTAGGGGATATAAGTATACATGGAGAAGTAGCTTTTATGTTTTTATGATTTTTTTTATGAATCAGTTTTGGGCTGGAGCGATAGCACAGTGGGTAGGGCGTTTGCCTTGCACACAGTCAACATGGCCGACCCAAGTTCTATTCCTCCGCCCCTCTCAGAGAGCCCGGCAAGGTACCGAGAGTATCTTGCCCGTAAAGCAAAGCCTGGCAAGCTCCCCGTGACATATTCGATATGCCAAACACAGTAACAACAAGTCTCACGATGGAGACGTTACTGGGCCCGCTGGAGCAAATCGATGAACAACGGGAGGACAGTGACATGAATCAGTTTTAGTTTATACATTTGACCAGGGATTATATTTAAGAACAAAATCTGTGATGCAATGATACTACTAATAGTTCATAATGCATATTAAAAATTCAGATTATTATTTTGTCAGTTTATTTTTTTTTTGGTTAACTGCTAGAATGCCAGGACATTATGTATATTTATCTGTTTAGTTATGTCCAATAAGGTTTTCATATAGCTGCCATAGTAAATTTTAGGAATTTATGTTGATACTTAGATATTCTGCTGTCATAGATAGGACATAAGAAGATAAATTTAAATTAATATTTCTTCATATATATTAGACTATTTGCAAAGCAGTCAAGCAATGTAACCTATAGTCAGTAGTTAATGAGTTCCCATAAAGTGATCATTATGATTATTGACTTAGTAACTTAATTATTAATATATCCCTTGGGTTTGAGAGAGAAGCAAGGAAAATAGTTTAGGAGTTTTAATCCATCCAAAAACTTCTTAGAAAAAGTTGTTGACAATCAGACAGCAAGACTAGTTGATAAATGACAGGTTAAGGGAACAATACCCAGAGATCATAACTAATTTCTCCAAGCTCCCAGATAGGAGGCAGCTTTTATTCTACAGCATAAAATGAACATCCATACTCCCAAAAAGAATCAACTAAATGAAAATTTTAAAAATATATACATACATAGTGAGTATAGATGGTCATTCTAGCAATTAAAATTTATCTATGTCTGGTGGTTCTTATTTATTTATATTTATTTTTATTTCCGGAAGATGTGGGTGGGGGTTGATTCTCCAGATATCCTCAACAGTAGCAGGTAGTAATTCAAATATTAATGGATTGATTTATTCCAGTAAACAAATCACATTAACATACGATTTATGTTTATAGTCACTCACATATTATCTAGATGATTGTTTATAATGAATGACTAATGATCACTCACATTAGATACATTTATCCCTGTATTCCATGAAATGACTATTTTTCAGTCTCAAATTTCTCTTAAACTAAATCTTCTATTATTGCTTCTTATGCTTATTTATTAAATTGGTCCTATCCTATTCCTCAGGAATCAATATCAATCTAATCTTCTAAAATATCTGTACTTGAAAACTGTTGATCACAAAAATGTTCTATAACTTTATTTTTTACTGAAAGTCTTTTTCTTTCCATTGTTTTTAGGTAGAATTCCTGTGATCTTCTGATCATTACTTTATCTAAACAAAAAGCAAAAACAGTTTCCCTTCCTTACCCATATTTATTCAAGTGTTATTAAGAAATTTTTCTTAGAGATAACAGATATGATTGGAGTAATATGGAAAACAGCTTAAGTGCATACCCTAAAGTTGTGAGTCACATACTCATTTAAGAGGAAAAAAGTATTCTGGGGTAGAGAGACAAGTTATTTGGGGTCTTGCCTTGACAGAACCAATCTGGATTTGATTCCCAGCACTAGATAAATAAGGTCTCCTGAACTCCTCCAGTAGTGACCCCTGAGCAGGGAACCCAAGTAAACCTTTGGGCACAGTTGGGTGTGAGCCAAAATGTTAAAAACAAGATTAAAGAGGTTAGGGTATTCCAGTGATGAGGTTCAGTGGAAAAACACCAGCTTCCACGTGTGGGGCCTTGGGTTTAATCGTCACCATAGCAATAAAACAAATAAATAAGAATTTTTAAATGTAACTGAGCTAAAGCTTGACGCCTATAGAACTCTGAATATTCTGCTGTTAAATATCAACTATATAATTTTCTGAGCACCTATCAGAAACGTCATGACTTATTATTGAAGCCACTGATATAACTCCTTGTTTAATCCTTGCTAGGCCCAAATAGGAAGCTAAAATATTTTTTAACCATTTTCTTTCGTATGTGGAAGAATGGTTTTCTGCATGGAAAAAATGAATTTCCTTTAGAATTCTAAGATCTGAGCTATTATTCTCCAAGTTGGTTGAATTAATTAAAAGTCAGCCTGAAATACGACTTTAGAATCCTAATGCCAGTGTGAATTTTACAAAGTAGAGTGAAGAACTGGAATGCATCAGTTAAATTACCAGAACAACATATGATATTAAATTTTGTATGTACATGTGAAAACTGCATTTTTCTTTCGACAATAGAAGTATTTAGCAATGAGATATGTGTTTTAAGAGTATTTCTCTAAACCTCTCAGCACACTAAAACAAGTAAAAGCTACTTACTGAAGAAATTATTAATCACACCAATTTCATTAGGTTAAATAAGGTAATTGAGTCAGAGCCATTCATCGTTTCCTTAGCACAGCACTTGAATAAAAGAATTATGTACATACAAATCTTCAGTTCATGCTCCTTGATCTCAGGCTATCAATGATACATATTTGAACTACTAAAGTATTTGTAATAAGTAGATATTAATCTGAACCGTTAAAACTATTGTACATATATAATAGTTTGATTTCTCAGGTAAAATATACACAAACACAAGTTCATGTAAAAAATACATATCCTGGGGCTGGAGCAATAGCACAGCGGGTAGGGTGTTTGCCTTGCACGCGGCCAACCCAGGTTCGATTCCCAGCATCCCATATGGTCCCCTGAGCACCTGCAGGGGTAATTCCTGAGCACAGAGCCAGGAAGAACACCTGTGCATTGCTGGGTGTGACCCAAAAAGCAAAAAAAAAAAAATACATTTCCTTTAATCTTTACCTCCATTGAGAATATACATTTTATTTGAAAATAACTATGATGGATTTTGTAATTAACACTTAAATAAAATGATTGCTTTTTTAAAAATAAATGGTAAAATGTCACAGAATTGTAAATAACACCATCTATAATCATTTGAAATCCTTAATGCAATATGATCTCTAAACTAAACTATACAAAACGTTTTACAAAGTATAAAATAAATGAAGCTATAAAATGTTTTTAAAATGTAAAGCATAGGAATTTTTCTCCCTTATTTCAGTAGATACTGATATATTTTATCAGCATTTAATGTTTGTGTCTTTATTTGGAAACATGATTTCTTGGGAAACATTCTTTAATTCCTCACTAAATTTATTCTTGGAAAATATACATAGAAAAATGCAAAAACAAAAGTAAAGTTAATAATATGAATCATCAGAAAAATTTCTTTTCTCTGAATCATTTCAAACCATTCTTTAAAATGGCTTGTAAAATTGCATATAAGAACATACTTTTGAACAGAAAATTAACAGCATACTTCCCCTCAAAGATATTTATTTAAATGACTATATTAAAAAATAAGGTCAATAACGTTTCAAACTGGCTGTATGAAAGAGAACTATTTTGAATTTTGTTTTTGTCATTTATTTGGCTGCAAATAAATGTGTCATGGTCACAGTCACGGTCCTCCCGTTGTTAATCGATTTGCTCGAGTGGGCCCAGTAATGTCTCCATCATGAGACTTGTTGTTACTGTGTTTGGCATATCGAATACATCACGGGTAGCTTGCCATGCTCTGCCTTGTGGGCGAGATACTCTCGGTATCTAGCCGGGCTCTCCAAGAGGGGCGGAGGAATCGAACTTGGGTCAGCCATGTTGGTCGCTTGTAAGGCAAACGCCCTACCGCTGTGCTATCGCTCCAGCCCAAATAAATGTGTAAGGTGTCCTAATATAGAATCTCCTTAAAATGCTAGATTAAGAATTTTATAGGTTTATGCCACTGATCTAAGATTAACAGACATTATTCTCTCAGTACCAGACCACACAACTATAGTTTACTTTAAGGTTGAGTATCACATAACAAACAATATTGATTATTCGGATGCAATAGCTACCAGGAAACTTGTGTTTATGTCATTGCAGGAAGGAGATAATAAGCGTCTAAGAAAGAGAGGAGATTCTAAGGGCTTCCCTGAACTAAGGAACAATTTTCTGACAGAACCTTAGTCTGCTCTACCTCCTAAAAATATCATCTCTTATGTTGTGTCTGCACTTTATTGTAAAATGCAGTTTTAACAGTAACCCTGCTATATCAGTTTACACAAATCTTTCTTCCTCCATATCTGATCACCCTTTACATCTGATAAGGTTCTTCATCCTCTACAATCCCCTATGTGATAATTAGCTACTCTGGTAAACAGTTCTGATAATTTGTTGCTCTGACTTTAGCCAAAACGCTAGAAGGCCATTTAGCAGAAACTCTCTTACTTCTGATTTTTGCTCTAACAATTCACTACTGACCACAACTGATATTCTTTTTATAAATCATTCTGAATATGTACCATATTTTGTAATTGAATGCAGTCTTTCTACCACACAGAAATTCCATGGCAGTTGTCTTTGTTATAAGTCTAAATTAAGTCTACTTTCTCATGTTTGATGTCATTGTTAATTTAAAATTATTTGGGAAGTGGTGGAGAGATGAAATCCATCAGAGCCAGAATCTTACACTGACAAATTAACTTTTTTACTGAGCCATATCCCTTGCCTGAGTATTTAGTTTTTATGAGTTGTTTTCACCCATTTAATCTTTCACTTGTGATCACAATCATTCTCAGTGAAAATAAACTGTTACTATGTTCTGGACTGTGAGTCATTCAATCTCTACTGTATTTAGTGACATTTGTGCTATGACTTTTGCTTATGTTTATTCATTCTTCAAGCTAAATCAGCTTAATGTTGGGTGGAGATTATTGGATCTTATATGTTTACTAAAGTATACACAAGACTATTATCACTGGTCAAGCGGAGAGTAAGCAGAGAATGTTGCAAACACAGTCAATTATCCATTCAATAATTTAGTGGATACTTATCTGATGATCTGAGGCAAGACTAGAACTATAAAATCAAAGATAAATGAAGAAAAAGGACTTTTCACTCTAATCACATTCCACCAGTCTGATATGTGAAACAAGTAAGGCATTTTATAAATCTAATATGGTAAGTGTTGTATTAGAATTGGAAAGAAATGTTCTGAAGGAAAATGAAGAGGTCGAGCATTATGAAAAATTCACAGTGCTGGCAAGCTAACAGTGGTGAATGGAAGTATGTGTAGCCCTTGCCATACTGGAGCACAGGGCAAATTTGTCTGAATATAGAATAAATATGTGGGAAAACTTGCAGCTGCTGAAGCTACAAGAGCATCCAAGCGAACTATTTTAAATTGTGGCATCATTTATCTGAAGCCCTTTTTTTTGTCCAGAATATCCGTGTGCATTTTCTATATTATTACATTACTTTTCAATAGCTTTACTACTATATAATTAATTATTTTTAAACTCAGAATAACAAAAGCTTCTGTAAAGATATCACATCACAAATTATAAGATGGGCAAAGACTATGCTAATAATCAGAAAATAAAAATGTTGAAGAATGTCTGCTCTCCTAAGTCATTCAGCCAGGAATTCAGATTAGAGAGAATAGGAATTTGTCTCTTTACCATTCTCTAATTGCATATTGTTTTATCTTAAAGAATTTTTAAGGATGTCTTCTCCATGGACAGATGGCTCTCAGCTACCAAGCACCAACCTCAAAAATATCTAAATACTTGAGTATCCAATTTATTAAAAGAGAGTGATATTAGAAAGTGTAATATTGCAGTTATAATCCCCCAAAAAGTGCCTAAAATGATTTTGATCATATAGCTTAAAAATAATTTCTATATGAAAGTAAACAAAGGAATGTAAACTTTACTAAAAAAATCAGTAAGTTTGCCTCAGATTTAATTTATTTCCTTTATTATATGTCATTTCCTTGACTAGGAAAAAATTGTCATTAAAAGTGGTACTGAAAATCTATTTTTAACTTACAATTATATACATATAATTTTATTTTAAAACATTATCAATCATAAATATTTAACATTGAAATATGAGACCATAGCCTCAGGGAGTTCTAAAGCAAAGTAATTTTTGTTTTACTAGGTAAAATTTAAGCCATAGTGCATGTTGAAATTCCATGTTTATCCCAATACAATTCATATAGAAGTCTGTCAATGAATGAAATGAATGCCTTATCAAACCAGCGTGATTTGTTTTTAACTATTCTCTGAAACTCTCTGTTCACTAAGAAAGAAATAAAAGTCAAATGCAAAAAGGAATCCATAATATATTCATGTCCTTCAGCACTCAGTAGATAAATCATTCTTATTCAAATGAAATCCTTGACATTTTTTTTCTTTCCTGTCCCTATGTTCAAGAGATATGCTAAGGGTATATGAATTCTCAGAGAAGTCTTTCTCTCTATTTATTTTTCTTTGAGGATGAAGAATGAAAGTAATGGGAAGAATGCAACCTAAAATGAAACCTCAAAGGATAATTCGTTGAAAAATGATGCAGGACATGGACTATTTAGCAGACAGAGATTTTCACATGCCTTGTTATTTCTATCCACAAAATCCTGTGGGATTTTTCTCCTTATTGTTCAGTATACTCACTGTGAACTTAAGGAAAATTGAGATATTTTATAACCTACCTATTACTTCAAAAATGTTATTTTCCTCTAAATTGGCTTAATGGTGATTGCTCAGGGATTTTTTTTAACTAAAGCTAGTATCACATACAGTGTATGGCTAAGACAGAATTATTCACTATATAAGTGGTGACAAATTTAATGTGAGCCAAGTTCTAGAAAAAGTCAGATATGCTTTAACACAGTAATGTTAGAGCTTTTATGTTTTTAGAAACATGTCAAATTCTTACTAAGAGGAGAATATAGTTTTTTTGGTGCACATATAATGTTAGAATAAATTATCTCTAAAAAATACAAATCAAATAAAACGAGAGAGGGAAGTCAACCCTCATGTGTGTTAACTAATGAGTATTTCTTTGACAGCAATGAAAAGCTTTTAAAACATTATAGGTATACTTTAGAAAATAATGCAGTGCTGAAATTAATGTATGGAGACTAAACTGGCATTACAAATAGAACAAAAGACAGAAAATAGCATCTTTTCTTTATTCTAGAAATGAACACTGGAGAACCTCTAACCAGTGAGTTCTCAAAGCCCAGTTTTCAGGACAGAGCCAGAGAGAAAAATATTTCTCAGGACAAAAATTGCAAGAGTTTTCCCAATGAGACAAGGAATGGTTGAAATTCCTATAGACGGAGAAAGAAACAATAGATTGAAGTTAGTCAAAGGAGATGTTAGATGATGAACGCACAGATTTTAAGGTTATTTATTTTGCATTTTCATTAATCATAGTAATAATTTAACTTAAAATAATCATATTTGATAAGCTTTGTAAGTCATTCTCCAGTGATCAAAATGGACTTGTGTGAGAACCAATAAACTATGTGTTTGGAGCTATGTGCTTTTCAAAGTCACAAACTCATTAAATCTTAGCCCATTGTGTCCTAGCTCCCAGAGTGCATTCCAATTGTTTTATTTCTTTTCTTCTTATTTTGTTTTCTTTATCTGAGATGTCACAGTTGAAAGTGATCCTCACTGAATTATTCCTATAGGGATACTGTTTAACAAAAGGAGTGAAGTACTAATTACAGAAGAAGAAGAAAAAGAAGAAGGAGGAGGAAGAGAAGGAGGAGGAGGAGGAGGAGGAGGAGGAGGAGGAGGAGGAGGAGGAGGAGGAGGAGGAGGAGGAGGAGGAGGGGGAGCTGAACCTAGGAACTGGGATGTGCGTCCACAGCACAGTAAGTACCTTGCATGTGTGAGGTCTTGGGTTTGATCCTCAACACCTGCATGTCCTCCACACCAAAGCATAGAAGGGAAAAAATCTGATTGACTCCCCAGAAAATTTAATTAAAATTTTCATGTGAAAGCTGACAGATATTAGTAATCTGACAATATCACTGTATCACCGTCATCCCATTATTCTTTGATTTACTCTAGCAGGCACCAGTAACTTTTATTTTTCCCAGCCTTGAGACCTTGCAGCCTCTCCTTACTCATCTTAACCAATGATTAGAGGCTCTTTCAGGGTCAGGGGAATGAGGCCTGTTGTCATTACTGGTTTTGTCATATCGAATATGCAATAGGGAGCTTGCCAGGCTCTGCCTGTGTGGGTGGAATACTCTCGGTAGCTTGTTGGGCTTTCTGAGAGGCATACATTTATATATTTCCCTCTATGATTTTCTGAACCCCATCAAATATGGTGTGGTAATTATGGAAAATAGGTAGAAAGTGTCTTATAATGTGTCTTATAATGCTCCAGGTCCAGAAAGCAGCCTGGAGTGCGGTTGGGTAGTGGAGTTTGGCTTCCGGGGTTGGGTCCCTTGGGGTGGGGAGGGCTCTCACCCACACCACTCTGGGGCGCTCCAAGTGAAAACAGTCTGGCATGGAGTCCGTGCCATATCTTAGAGTAGGTAAAGGTAAAGGTAAAGGCCCTCCCGTTGATCGTCGATTTGCTTGAGCGGGCCCAGTAACGTCTCCATTGGAGACTTTGTTGTTACGGTGTCTGGCATATCGAATACTCTCGGTAGCTTGCCGGGCTCTCCGAGAGGGGCGGAGGAATCGAACTCGGGTCGACCATGTTGGCCGCTTGTAAGGCGAACGCCCTACCCGCTGTGCTATCGCTCCTACACATTGCTCAATAATGTGTTTCAGAAAGCATTTACCATGCCAAATTCATTCTACAGGAGATCCATTATAATGAGAAGGCCACTAATAGCTTATGGTCAATGTCAACAAATAAAAACCTAAACAGATTGTTAGGTTATAGGACAGAAGGACACCAGCCACAAATGGTCAGTGACAATTTCCCCAATATAGCAATCTTTTATGCTATAGCCAACCAAATAATTTTCTGGATTTGCTCCCCAGGTGGGAAGGAACTTAGTTTAGGACTACGTTAAAAGTAAAAGTTTTATGTAGGCTTTTTTAAAGTCCCTTCTCATTTCTTATAAGTTGACAAGTAGTATAAAGAATGCAGGGAATCTGCAGAGTGGTCGTGCTGGTTGGAGTCTTTCTAGCTTTAAATATTGTCCAATATCTTAGTCTCCTCTTGAGCTTAAACTCTGGGGCAGAACTTTATCATAAACAGTTGTTAACTCCTTGCTTATCAAAAAGCCCAGGAATTTATAGGGAGTCAAAAATGTAGGATGAACCAGCCAAAAGCAGAACTGCTCACAGCAGTTGGCAAGGGTAAACTGAGGTTCTTTCAGTATCTCTCCAGTCCCAGAGACCATTCTTTCATTGCTCCTTTGATTCACCCTTACTTGATCCTAAAAGGTTTTGGTTATCATTACAAAGTACTATGAACAAACATGGGAAGTAAAAGTTTGACCCCTAAAATTTGTACTTTATTATATATTAGTATTATATGCATTTTTAAAAAAATGTAAATCGTAAATGAAACATATTTCCTCTGGGAGTCAAGCTACAAATTTACAACTTTCCTAGATTAAAAAAATGAAATAGTAAACCAGATTATTACAAGTCATTTGCCTTATCAAAGAAATGCTAATAAAAATGAAATTTAACCTAATATTAATATCCCAACTGAAATATACAAAGTTACACTATAATATATTTTAATGGTAGAATGTTAGGATTTTTTAGGTGTTCTCATTTCCTTTTCTACAAATGTATTGATGTACAACAATGAATTCACTTAAATATCTGTCTTACTTTCTTTTTTTATTTTTGGGTCACACCGGCAATCCACAGGAGTTACTGCTGGCTCATGCACTCAGAATTACTCCTGGCGGTGCTCAAGGGACCATATTGGATGCTGGGAATTGAACTTGGGTCGGCCGCATGTAAGGAAATGCTCTACCCACTCTACTAACGCTCCAGCCCCTCTATGTTACTTTTCTTATATATAAAAAGTGACATTGAAGGTTATTATTCTAGCTATTATTTGAATTAATTTTGTGTTTAAAGAAGAATACTGGAAAGCTCTCACATTATATAAAGTAAACTTATTTGACCATAATTCAGTCATATAAGGATGCTGTCCTCCCGTTGTTCATCGATTTTGCTCTCGCAGGCCCAATAACGTCTCTATTTTGAGACTTGTTACTGTGTTTGGCATATTGGTAGTTTGCCAGGCTCTCTGAGAGGGGTGGAGGAATTGAACCTGGCTTGGCCGGGCTGGCTGTGTGCAATTCAGTCATGTAAAGTCAAAGAAAAAGTAACACAGAATAATTATAGTAAAATGATAAAATTAAAGAACTTTCACCCAAAGAAAGTGTATCAGATATTGTTATTAAAGTGTAACAGATATTATACACTAAAGTGTATCAGGTATTCAGGCAATCATGTTTCAGAATGGCTTTTTAAATGACTATTTAGACTATAGACTGGCATTTGCTTTTTATATACTGTTGGTGTGGCAGTAGAGAACTATGTAGGGATGAATTTATTCATAAAAATATTAGATTTTTTGGAGCATACTTCGTCACACTTTGTCACCCAGGGAAAAGCCTAGGGTGGGTCAGTGCTATCCAGAGTCAAATCCTTCCATCTCCACGCATTCTCTGTGGTCCCTTAAACCTGGCCAAGAATTATTCCTAAGTGAAGAGCCAGAAGTAAGCCCTAGGACCACCTATCTATCAAATACCCATCCCTTCACCAGTGCACATTTTCCACCACCAATAACCCCAATATACCCACCATCCCATCCCTCCCTCTGCCTGTGTGGCAGATGATTTCCACTTTACTCTCTCTACTTTGATTACATTCAATATTTTGCCAAAAGACCCACCATTATTATTTGTAATTTCCCCCAACAATATAGGACGATCCCAACAATACCCTACAAAAAATAAATAAAACATAATAATAGTAATAATAATGATAATAATACTGTTCACGACAGCTAGGAGCACCAACATGGCATGGTAACACAGATACGTGTGTCCCTCCAGCCCCAGGAAGCAGCAGTATAGCTGAGACTGCAGGTCCAGGAATAAGCCAAATTTTCTTGGGTATGGCCCTGAAAAGTAATAAACAAGCAAAAAACCTATTCTTAAAATACTCCACTGAAAATTTTTATCATACGAGTTATATTGTTTCTAAAAAATGACTCGCGGATAAGCTCAAATTCTTGAATTGTTTATTACCATTTTATTTACGGATATGAATCATTTAAAACAAGTCATAAGAGTTTGGGCATTGCTTTATTATTGAAGACCTTATAAATTTTATTTTAATCACTTTATACTAACATTTTAACATTTCAAATATTTTAAATATATCAATTTTAATTTTTTAATAGGTCATGAATTTTGTTTTGCTTATTTTATAGCTATATGAAAATATAGTTCTAAAATATGTAATAAGCCTCCCATTTAAGGACACTGTATTGTAAAAGAAAATTCAAGTCACTAATCTTTAAAGCTCCAAGGAAATTCTTGGAGTCTAAATTCACATTAACAAAAAGCAGACTAATGATGCATAAGAATGAGACACCTGGAGAAATATCCCAAATAATGAGGAAAGACAATGTTCAAGGACGAATGACCCAGAAAATAGACCATGGGAATGCTAGATTGGCTATTTTGCTTAATTCTCCAAAGGCTGATAACAAGACAGATTTATTATGCAAAAATGGTAAATGGGCAAATAGCTGTGAGAAGGACATAGAAAAGGATCTAGAGAAAAATGAGATTGCTTTTGGGCCATGAGAAAAGTCTGATTGTGACTAAAGGAGTAAACAAAATTAAACAAATATTTGCTGAAATAATCACAGTACAGTGTAAGGAAGGTTTAGACAAATCTGTAGAGAATCCTTGAGAGGTTAAAGAACTATTAATAGCTTGCCAATGTATTCTCATATTTTACAGGAATGAGTGTTTCCTATTATCCCTTTTGTATCCCATCCTTGTTTATGATTTGTATAGGAAATCTGGAAGAATGGATTTTAGACTATAGCAACTGGAATTAATGTTCAACTAGTAGAAAGGATTAGTTCTGATAATACCATAGGTATCCTTTCTGACGTACAGATTTCATACACAAAGAAAGAAGCCCCATTGCTTCAGGTAGAGAGAAAGCTCAATAGCCAACCTCATGCTCTGTATGCTAGAGTCTGAGGTTTTCTCACCAGTAACTTTAACATTGCTGAAAGCAATCCCTGAGCACTCTTGTGTGAGCACAAATCCAGAAATCAAAACAAATCGATAAAAAAATTCATAGGTTTTCTTTTCTTTTTATTTCTTTTTTGTTATTATTAGTATTTATTGTATCACCATGAGAACAGTTACAAAGCTTCTGGGTTTAAGTCTCGGTCAAACACCCATCCCTTCACCAGTACACATTTTCCACCACCAAGAATCCTAGTATACCCCCATCCCACCCCTTGTCCTGACGGTGTGTCAGATGATTTCCACTTTACTCTCTCTACTTTGATTACATTCAATATTTTGCCAGAAGATCCACCATTATTATTTGGAATTCCCCCCAACAATCAAACCTACCGAAAAGGCATCATTAGATAATTTATTTTCTATCGCTGATTAGTAATTATGTCTGGAGGGACTTCTGCCAAAAGCTGCTGGGTATGCCTCTGGGATCATGGCCATTAAGGAGCTCGATAAATAGCCAGAGGAGCAATTCATAGGTGGCAACACGGAGTCTCATGGGGGTGGGGGAGAAGGACCGCTTGCAACCCCCACCCTGTGAGGCCCTGCGTTTCTCATCACTGCTGGCTTGTACTTGACTGTCCAATAGTCTCTGAAAGAAGGCGGCCACCATGCCACTGGGGGGAACAGGTGGAAGGGACAACACCTTTTCCCACCTGGAGCATGGTGCCATAGCTTAATGCAGTCTGGATGCATTTCTGTGAAACACCACTGGGTTCCAAGATTGGTTTGAGTGCCTCTTCACTAATTTTCTTTTGAAGAAAATCTCATTAATAGATTATTTTGAAGACCATTAATACTCAAATAGATCAATTATGGTTGATCTTATGGCCAACATTACTGCTTATTTGCTCTTAATATCACCATTCTTTCTAAACCTCCTTGCTTTTTTAGCTGTCACCAAAGCGGGTGTAGGTATGTCCTAGTAATATGTTAGAAACTTTTATTCTGGAAAATCAGTAACATTTCTCTCTGTTCTTAACTTGTATGCAGTTATAATAGAATGAAAATTGTATGATTTCTCAAGTTTTAGAAAAAATCCTGAGATTTCTGTTGAGTAAACCCTGTCCTTTCTCTACTAGCCAAGATTAAATTCCAGAATATCATAATGACACCTCTTTTTGCATGTTGATGACTAGACAAAAGAACTCCAAAGACTTTAGTATCAAGAATATTGTGTACTAGTTAATCACTCACGCTGAGTGAAGATATTTAGTATCAGATTACTCTTTCTGGAAGGAAACACAATTTATGACAGATTAGAGAGAGGATCAGACACTGCTTTGTTTGCATGTCCCAGATTCCTGCTTGTGAATTAAAATCAAGGGAAAGAAAGTTCTAAAAAATGAGATAGGTTTTGGAGAATCTCTGTTCAAGAGCCCTACACCTTACTTAAAACATGCGTGGGCAACTGGCGGTTTAAAAGTTTTTGGGGGGGCGGGGCTGGAGCAATAGCACAGCAGGTAGGGCGTTTGACTTGCACGTTCTCGATTCCCAGTATCCCATATGGTCCCCTGAGCACTGCCAGGGGTAATTCCTGAGTGCATCTCCAGGTATTACCCAAAAAGCAAAAAAACAAAAACAAATAAACAAAAAAAAAGTATGAGAAAAACACCCAACCATAAAATTACAGACTATCCTACAAATAATAGCAAAGTAGTAAAGCAAGAAAACCTAATTAATTAACCAATTGGTCTGTATATGAGTAGACTTACATGCCAAATTAGGAAGCTGGCAAGGTATGACAGAACGGAAATGACTTCAATCTGCGACAGGAATAGTTGTCATAATCTGAGAATAAGGTTATACCTTGTCTTTCTTAGTAGATAGACGCATTGAGGACAGGCGTGAAAAGAAAGTTTCCCCACTTGATCTGTGCAATCTCTGCTCTCCGCTCTGCCTAGAAGAGTTTTCACAGAGATACTAGGTTAAGGCTATGCAATATAGCCTATGATTGACTGACTGATTGATCAGCTGCTGATTAACTGACTGACCGATTGGCTAGCTAGTTTACTAGATGATTGAATGATTTATAATATAAATTTATTCAAGTTGTGCAGAGCAGCACATAGTTGGCACAATTTCTTATGAAAAAGATATGTAGAAAAAAATCTGCTCCATTGTCATGGTAGGGCTGGGGCAATAGCACAGCAGGTAGGGCGATTGCCTTGCACACAGTGGACCAGGGTTCTATTCCTCCATCTCTCTCGAAGAGCCCAGAAAGCTACAGAGAGTACCAAACTGCACATCAGAGCCTGGCAAGCTCCCCGTGGCATATTTGATATGTCAAGAACAGTAACATGAAGTCTCACAATGGAAATGTTACAAGTGCCCGTTCTAGCAAATTGATGAACAACAGGAAGGCAGTGTCATACAGTGCTATTGTCATGCTATTGACAACACCTTATGTTTCTTATATACTATGAGCTATTAAATATCTTATATACTTGGTACATCACTTATTTTTTAAATAAAAGAGAATGTCTTGATGAAGTTAAACCAATTTTCAAAAAAATCTGCATTTATTTTATGCATCTTAATTATGATTTCTCTTTCTAGAAGTGTGTTAGTTAACAGAAAAATGAAAATAAATACGGAATCATCTATTTCTTACTTCAGACCTAAGACAGAGAAAGTGATGTGTGGGAAAAAATTATTCTCTTATAAGAATTATGTGGAATATGTAATAAACTTATCATGCTTACATAATAAAATTAAAGAAACCATTCATATGGCAAGTGAAAATTGGTGATATTTGTAAGATATTTGAATGTTTGGAGATAAGCTTAATTGTAAAGGGAGTGATGTTGCCTTTTCCAAGACAAATAAAATGCAAAAATATAGTTTTAGGTTATGCCAAAACTATATAGATCTTTTCAAAGAATTCTATTTCTCAATTAAATCCAGAATCAGCTGGGTTGAGGAAAAAGATTATATTAGGAAAAACAAAATGTGACCATTTTCAATTTCTCTTTTGGACAAAGAGCATACTTATTTCTTAAAATGAATTACCATAGTCTGGTTCACTTAAAACAATAAAAAATTATGTCATGCTTCAAAAGCTAGATGCTTGAAAGTGGTCAGAAAAGTAACAACACTTGTTGGCTCTGATGAGCATTTGTTTGCCTCTTGTAATCTTCTAGTTGCTGATAATCCTTGGAGTTATTTGATATGTAACTGATATTTGCTTTCCCCTCTGTCTTTATATTATCTTCTATGCCTGTCACCATATGCAAATTTTATGTCTCAGAGAAGTGTTAGTCATACTAGCTTTAAATTTTACTTAAATTCAGTGCGATCTAATGGTATCATAATCACATCTAAAAAAATTCCATTTTAGAATAAGTTCACATTCATAGGTTTCAGATGACATGAAATTTTGGGAACACCATTCAATCAACTATCAAAGAAGTTTGCAAAGACGTTTTTGGTTTTCTCCTTTTTTAAAAAAAACTAGATCCCTGGTTTGTTGAAAATGACATACGATAATTAGGGAAACTATATATATATGTTATATAAATATATAATGTTAATATGTTTTAATATATATGTTAGCTGGAACGATTTTTCTTTTATTTTTAATTGTTTGAATACTAACTAGTTAACTTTATATTAGAATATATTGGCTGATAAAACATGCTTCTTAGTATATGAAAAATATGGAATAAATATTCACTGTGAGTTATTTTGATTAATCATTTTCATTTACTATTCTAGTATTACTTAAAGCACAATAAAAGCTTGATAAAATCTTTTCCTTGTTGTTTTTTATTAGGAAAAATCACAGAGAGGAAAATTACTTTATAAAACGAGAAATAACTAATGTTCTTTCTTCTGTTATCTGTTTTCTTGCTTTAGATATGAACTGCCTCAGGTTTATTTCTTTTTTTTTAAATTATTTATTTATTTTATTTATCCACCACCGTGGATCCCAGTATCCCTCCTACCCCCCACCCTCCCCAACCCACCCTGTCTCTGTGGCAGGGCATTCCCTTTTGTTCTCTCTCTCTCTCTCCTATTGGGTGTTGTGGTTTGTATAAGAGTTAAACCTGATTTTCAGGGAGAAACATTGGATGATTTACTTTCCATTGATCACTTTGTATAAATGGAGATGTCATGTGGCCGCTTAAGCAGCTGCTCGGTTTTGAGGAAAAGTCCTAGTTCCCGCATACTCAAGCTATGCTTGTAGAGGCTTCTGGTCACCGGGTTTCCATCTGGAGGAGGTGGGATGCAGCACCTACCCTATCTTGGACTTCCTGGTGATCTCGGCTCTTATTGGGAACTGGTGTCTTCTCCGGGAGCTGTGGAGCCCGCCCATTCGGCCTTTCTTCTCTGTGGCTGTGTGCTGTAAAGATGGCGCTGGGGGGCGTGTTGTGGGCGTGACTTCCAGAGTCAGAGGTTACCTGGGAGCCGGGGAGGTCCCAGCAGTTTGGAGGAAAAGTCCTAGTTCCCGCATACTCGAGCTATGCTTGTAGAGGCTTCTGGTCACCAGGGTTCCATCTGGAGGAGGCGGGATGTGGCACCTACACCATCTGGGACTTCCCGGTGATCTCGGCTCTTTTGGGGACCTGGTGTCTTCTCCAGGAGCTGTGGAGTCCCCCCATGCGGCCTTTCTTCTCTGTGGCTGTGTGCTGTAAAGCCAGGTTTATTTCTTAGATCTCATTTTCTCCCTCTTCCTTTTACTCCATATAGTTACCACCTATATGGAACTTGTTGATCTTAGTACTAATCACTCACCTCTACCCTGAAAGGAACGAATCACTCACCCTCTCATAACAGGAACCTACACTTTTCTTTTCCTGAATGCATAATGCTTCACAGGATAGAAAATATTCAAAGTAAAAGGACAAAAAATTATTAAAATACTTTTAATCAGTTGAAGTCAATCTGGAAGTAAACAAGAACAACATCTCCAAACATTAACTTCCTATATTCCATTTATAAAGATATAAAACCAAAAATGCAACAGTTTAATAATAAATTTAATAATTAGTTTAATAATTAATTTATTTTCCTTTCCTGGCAAGCTCCCCATGACATATTCAATATGCCAAAAACAGTAACAACACTCATCCTTCACACCCTACCGAGGTCAGGAGTTGCCCCACACGAGCGACTCTCGGGCACGGCCATGGCTCCAGAAGCACAAGGACTTAATGCAAAGCCCGGCAGCTTGCAGCAGAAAAGTAAATGGACTATGCGTTGGTCCGTGCCACCATGCCTGCCCGGAAGGGAAAGGGTGTTGCTCCCTTCTGCCTTTTTCCCTCTGGACAGCAAGATGGCGGCCACCTTGGAGCTTTTTGGAAAGCCAGGTATGAGCCGGTCGTGATGGGGTGACTAAAACCTCATGGGAAGGGGGTGTTCCTGGCTCGTCCTTCACATCCTGCAGAGGTCACGAGTAGCCCCCATGAGCTGCTCTCTGGCACAGCCATGGCTCTAGAGCCACAGAAACCAATCTCATAATTATCTGACTCTTGGCAGAAATATTTCCAGGTTTAATAAGTAAAATATCAGAAATCCAAAATTGTGCGACATCATTTGGTTCTTGTAACCAGCTGTAGAAAACAAATTATTTCACAATGCCTTTTCAGCAGGTCTGATTTGGGGGTGTAAACTCTAAATAATAATGTTGCATCTTTTGTCGAAACAATGAATATAATCAGAGTATATAGAGTGTTAACTAGAATTCATCTGCCTCACAGGCATTGGGAGGGTTGGGAGGGGGGTATATTGGGGTTCTTGGTGGTGAAAAATAAGTACTGGTGAAGGGAAATGTCTTTGATGATTGCATGACCAAGACTTAAACCTGAAAGCTTTGTAACTTTTCTCACAGTGATTCAATAAATAAATAAATAAATAAATAAATAAAACATTAACAACAAGTCTCACGATGGAGACATTACTGGTGCCCACTCGAGCAAATCGATGAATAACAGGACAGTGCTACAGACAGTGCTTCCTTTACAAAAGTTACATTAAAATATTTTACTTTCTGTATTCATTCTTTTAAAATCTCATAACCTTTGAGGTTTTAGTATGTGTTTACATTTTTATTATTATTTTATTATTTGCCTCCACCCCCACGCCTTTTTTTTTTATTAACCTTGAAAAACAGTTACACAACTTTCATGTTTGAGCTTCGGTCATACAATCGTCAAACACCCATCCCTTCACCAGTGCACATTTTCCACCACCAAAATCCCAGTATTCCCCACCCCCCACACACCCATTTCAACCCTTCCCCCACCTATGTAGCAGACAATTTCCCCTGTATACTCTCTCTGTACTTTGGTTATATTCGATATTTTTATGCCAGTCTCACCACCACTCAAACTTGCTGAAAAGGCAATGCTAGACAATTTGTTTTGTATTTTTTGTTATGAATAGAGTATAATGTAGAAGAAATTCTGTGTCGTTCTATTCCGGAAGCTTCAGTTTATAGTCTCTGAGTGTTGGCCATTGATGAGATTACATGGTGCTGGGGGTGGTTTGTGGGTGTGACTGACATGCTACTGGAAAACTGGGGAGCTGGGAGAAGGAGGTTCAGTCATGATCCAAGTGGGCTTGGAGATCTCAGTCACAAGTTCCCACGTACCTGGGTTTTCCTGCCCTTCTGCTCTCCAGTGAGGTTCATCCAGTCTTGGGTGAGGCACATCCCCTCGTGGGAGAGGTCATCTGAGCATGTGCAGTGTGGCCTTGAACATGTTGGCGGTTGGGTTCTGGAGGATTTTGGCTGCCTGGGGCTCTGCTTGGGGCAGGGAGGGCGACTCAATCCTTCCCACTTTGAGTTGCCCCGGGGAAGACAGCCTGGTGGGGGTCAGGACATTCTGCTGCGCTCTCTTCTGGGAGCTTTAGTTTACAGTCTCTGGCTCTTGACCATTGATGAGATTGCACGGTGCTGGGGGCAGTCTGTGGGTGTGACTGTCAAGCTACTGGAAAACTGGGGACCTGGAGGGAGCAGACCCACTCCAGAATCAAGGAGGCCTAGAGATCTCAGTCACGGATTCTTGCCTATCTCCATGCTACAAGGCCATTACTGAGTCTTTTGATCTCTTATGAGATTTATGGTCTCTGAAATAAGGCCAATAAGTGAGCTTATATAGCTGAGCCAAAGGTGGTTTGTCGGTATGGCTTCCACATACTTAATTTTGGCCACTTAATTTCTTAGTAAACTTTGCCCTGAGTTGTTGGGGTCTGGCCAAAGGCACAGCAGCGATTTTTGGGATATCTGGAAGTCTGAAGGCACCATCAAACTGCTGATGCACTAGTTCCGCAGGTGGCACCAAACCCCCAGTGTTTACATTTTTATACCAAGTAAACCTTTTATTTATTTTTTATCATTGGATACCTGTATTCTATTCCCTTTTCATACATCTACTGTCACTGTTCTCCCATTGTTCATCGATTTGCACCAGAGGTCCCAGTAATGTCTCCATTGTGACACTTGTTGTCACTGTGTTTGGCATATTGAATATGTCACAGGCAGCTTGCCAGGATTTGCCGTGCGGGCAAAATACTCTTTTTTTAAAAAATTTATTTATTTATTGAATCACTGTGGGAAAAGTTACAAAGCTTTCAGGTTTAGGTATCAGTCATGCAAATATCAAACACATTTCCTTTTACCAATACTTATTTTTTACCATGAAGAACCCCAATAAAACCCCACCCCCCACCCCTGCCAGTCCCTGTGAGGCAGATGAATTCTCGTTGTTTCAATAAAAGGTTCACCACTATTATTTAGAGTTTACCTCCCCCCCCCAAATCAGACATGCTGAAAAAGCATTGTGAAGTGATTTGCTTTCTACAGCTGGGTTCAAGAATTAAATGTTGCTTTTGGATTTCTGCTATTTTACTTATTAACCGTGGAAGTATTTCTACTGAAAGTCAGATAATTAAGAAATTGGTTTCTGTGCTCTGAAGTCGTGGCTGTGCCAGAGAGCCGCTCGTGGGGGGCAACTGGTGACCTCGGTAGGGCGTGAAGGGCGGACCAAAACACCCCCCTTCCCATGAGGTTTTAGTCGCCCCCACACCCCCGACTCATACCTGCTGTCCACAAGGCTCCCATACAGCCGCCATCTTTCTTTCCAGAGGGAGGAGGGCGGAAGGGAGCAACACCCTTTCCCCTCCAGGCAGACATGATGGCCTGGATTAACGCATAGTCCGTTCACTTTTCTGCTCCAAGCTGCTGGGTTCTGCATTAAGTCCTTGTGTTTCTGGGGCTGTGACCATGCTGGAGAGCGCTCGTGGGGGGCAACTGGTGGCCTCAGTAGGGCGTGAAGGACAGACCAGAACGCCCCCCCTTCCCATGAGGTTTTTGTCGCCCAGCACCTCCGGCTCATACCTGCTGTCCACAAGGCTCCCATGCGGCCGCCATCTTTCTTTCCAGAGAAGAGAGGGTGAATGGGGAAACACACTTTCCCCTCTGGGCAGACATGATGGCCTGGATTAACGCATAGTCCGTTCACTTTTCTGCTCCAAGCTGCTGGGTTCTGCATTAAGTCCTTGTGCTTCTGGGGCTGTGGCCGTGCTGGAGAGCCACTCGTGGGGGGCAACTGGTGGCCACGGTAGGGCATGAAGGACGGACCGGAACGCCCCCCTTCCCATGAGGTTTTAGTCGCCCCCACACCCCCGGCTCATACCTGCTGTCCACAAGGCTCCCATGCGGCCACCATCTTTCTTTCCAAAGAAGAGAGGGCGAATGGGGCAACACCCTTCCCCCTCCGGGCAGACATGATGGCCTGGATTAACGCATAGTCCGTTCACTTTTCTGCTCCAAGCTGCTGGGTTCTGCATTAAGTCCTTGTGCTTCTGGGGCTGTGGCCGTACTGGAGAGCCGCTCGTGGGGGGCAACTGGTGACCTCGGTAGGGTATGAAGGGCAGACCGAAACCCCCCCCTTCCCATGAGGTTTTAGTCGCCCCCACACCTCCGGCTCATACCTGCTGTCCACAAGGCTCCCATGCGGCCGCCATCCTTCTTTCCAGAGAAGAGAGGGCGAATGGGGCAACACCCTTTCCTCTCGGGCAGACATGATGGCCTGGATTAACGCATAGTCCGTTCACTTTTCTGCTCCAAGCTGCCGGGTTCTGCATTAAGTCCTTGTGCTTCTGGGGCCGTGGCTGTGCTGGAGAGCCGCTCGCGGGGGGCAACTGGTGACCTCGGTAGGGCGTGAAGGACGGAGCGGAATACCCCCCTTCCCAGGAGGTTTAAGTCGCCCCCACACCCCCGGCTCATACCTGCTGTCCAAAAGGCTCCCATGTGGCCACCATCCTTCTTTCCAGAGAGGAGAGGGCGAATGGGGCAACACCCTTTCCTCTCGGGCAGACATGATGGCCTGGATTAACGCATAGTCCATTCACTTTTCTGCTCCAAGCTGCTGGGTTCTGCATTAAGTCCTTGTGTTTCTGGGGCTGTGGCCGTGCTCCAAACTTCAGGGAGAAACGTTGGGTGATTTACTTCCCATTGATCACTTTGTATATAGAGATGTCGCGCGGCCGCTTAAGAGCCACACGGTTTGGAGGAAAAGTCCTAGTTCCCGCATACTCGAGCTATGCTTTTAGAGGCTTCTGGTCACCGGGGTTCCATCTGGGGGAAGCGGGATGCGGCACCTACCCCATCTGGGACTTCCCGATGATCTCTGCTCTTTGGAACCTGGTTTTTTCTCCGGGGGCTGTGGAGCCAGCCCTCCATGTGGCCCTTCTTTTTGGCTGTATGCTGTAAAGATGGCCAGGGGCAAAATACTCTTGATAGCTTTTAGTGCTCTCCGAGAGGAGCGGAAAAATTGAACTCAGGTCGGCAATGTTAACTATATGAAAGGCAAACGCTCTACCTGCTGTACTATCGCTCCATCCCTCATACAACTAATACTCTATTATTCATGAAATATGTAGAATATGTAGAATATGTAGAATAAATTATTAGAATGTTGATTTGTTTGCCCTTGTGAATGTTCACACTTTTATCCATGAAAACTCAAGATAATAAAATTATCATAATTGAAAAATAACCCGTCAGATTTCTGTCAACATTATAATATTCAAGAAGCACCTCTGCCTTAGAGTTTATAAGAGAGACTGTAGTTTATAGCTTTCTAGTCTATAAGGCTATCGTCTTTCTAGAAATCTTCTTTTCCTGTCTGCACTGAATTTTCACTTTGTGCATTGTCTCTTTTTTCTCCAGTCTTCTTTATTTTATTCTTTACTCTTCTTTTTCCTATCCCATCAACAATAAGACATTTTTAAAAGTTCGATAAATTTTGTATTAGGCATAATTTGTACCTTAGCTAATATTCCTTCCTAATTTTTCATGCAGCATGATATAGTAGTTTCTAAAATCTTTGATTTTTTTCCAAAATTTAGTAAAATTACTTTAAAATATTTTAATGTAATGCTAAACCCAGCAGAATATCATTTTATTTTTGTCACTTAACAGTCCCTTTGTTTGAAGAAAATCCTCAGTGGGAAACTCATCTGTAAAGCTTCGACAAAGTTCCAGGCAATTCAGTAATGTGGCACTCTTTCTTTTTTCAATTTTTTTAAAATGAAACATCATGAAAGAGAATTACAGACTTATATACTTCTGTGATTACATTTCAGTCAAACAATGGTTGAGTACCCATTCCTCCATCAGTGTCCATTCTCCACCACCAATGTTCCCATTATTCCTTCCGCCAACCTCTGTAAATGTGGCACTCTTAAAGTGATTGTTTGGATCTTAGCACTATGACTCTTCTGTTTGCCTCTTTGATCTAGTTGTTTTCTTTTTGATTTTCTCCTCTGGAATTAGTACACTCGGGTGTTAAAAATTATTTTTCTTAAGAAAACCTAAACTAGGAGGACATTTGAGATTATTTTTATAGCTCTTAAACTAAACTAAGTTTAGAATAATAACAAGTATTTGCCTTCGGCAATTTTCCCTATCATACTATATAAAGCTCTCTTTCCCTTTTACTACTAGTCTCATTGTCTTACTTGATAAACCTATCTGAGGGCTCTTACATTAATTATCAGGATTTTTTTTGGTCAATTATTGCTAAAGTTGGCAATTCACAATCATAATGGATGGGGTGAGTATCTTGATAAAACCCTCAGTGTGTCATGCCTGTTCTCATCATGAACAGTTGCTCCAGATGATTTTACTATTTTCAGTAACTTTGCTTCTCTCCTTTATTAGAAAGATCAAGTATGACATCAATAGTCTGACCAAGACGAGAAGGCATCAATCACATCACGCCATTTTCGACATAGGAGAGGAACTCTTCCTCGGAACTTGAGACAAAAGAGGCCTGTCTTCAAAAACTCTCAAACTCATTTGCCCATCTCGCTTGGCACAAGCCTCAGGCAACTGCAGGCAAAAATCAAAGGCCTTTTTTAAATCAATGTCCGAGCTCGCAAAGCAAAGCTCTTCATAATCTATTGGTCTGAATGCAAGGTTGTGTCCCGGTGGAAAACCAGCAGGACTGTACTACTGTACAAGAAGGGAAACATCCACGATATAGGCAACTATCGCCCGATCTGCCTGATGTCTGTTGTCTACAACCTGTTGATTCGAGTCATCCTGTATAGGATTGGCAGAACACTAGGTGAGGGACAATCATGAGAGCAAGCTGGGTTCCGAAAAGGATTCAGCACGATGGACCATATATCCACATGGTAATTAAGCTCTTTGAATTTTCTAGGGAATTCAAGATGCTGCTCTGTCTAACGTTCATTGATTTAAAGAAGGCCTTTGATTCCGTTGAGACTGAAACCATCATTGAAGCCCTAGCCAAACATGGCATTCAAACTCAATACATCAGGATCCTCCATGAGCTGTATTATGGATTCACCACCAGGATCTCACCATTATACAAGGAAATGATCATTGATGTCAAGAAAATGGTTCGGCAGGGTGATACCATTTCACCAAAACTCTTCAGTGCTACCCTCAAGAATGTCATGTGACATCTGGAATGGACAGAATTGGAGTGAAGATAGACAGTCGGCAACTACACCACCTTTGCTTCACTGATGACATTGTTGTCATAACACCAAACATTAGCCAAGCAACACAAATGCTATTCGACTTCTACCGTGAGTGTGGAAAGGTCAGACTATAGCTGAATCTCACAAAGACAATGTTTATTAGAAACGGTCTCGTTCCTGACATTTCATTCACTCTCAACAGAATGAACATCTCCAAATGCAATAGTTATGTGTATCTAGGTCGAGAAGTAAACATGACAAATGCCCTGGTACCTGAGTTGCACAGGAGGAAGAGAGCAGCTGGGAACTCCTTCAAGATTGTCCAAAAAATAGTTAAGAGGACGAGGAACCTCTGGCTCTGAGCATTTCTCTTTGATTCCACTGTTCTTCCTGCATTAGCATATGCCTCAGAGACCTGGGCCCTATGAAAATAGGATGAGAACTCTTTTTGGGTCTCCCAAAGAGAAATCAAAAGAGCTATGCTTGGAGTATCACACTTCACTTAAATAAGAGAAAGAATCCAGAGTTCTGAGCTCCATTGATGGTTTAGAATCAGGGACACTGTCTCATTTGCCAAGGCGTCGAAGATCAGATGGACTGGACACATAATGTGATTTGGAGAAGACCACTGGACTAGAGCCATTACTGACTGGATTCCACAGGACGTCAAAAGATCACATGACTGCCCACCTACAAGATGGTCAGACTTCTTTGTCAAGACCCTGAACGATCAGTTTGAGGCTCTTCATGTTCCCAGATTGAGTAGACACCATTGAGATAGACTAGCATGCGACAGGGAGGAATGGAAACATTACTGGTGCCTGCTTGAGCAAATCAATTAATAACGGGATTTCAAGTGATCAAGTTATCAAGGATATCAGACCTTGAAGAAGAGCAGTGCGCAATAAACCAGAAATTTCTAATGTCGATCACTAGGAATAACGTAAAGTAAGAAAACTCCTGAATAATATCTTCCAATACACAGAATTTTCCCTTTCAGAACCAAGCAACAAATGATTATTGATCATTAGTGTTTCCTTTGTGTGTGGTGCCCAGATACTTCAGAATATGTATGAGTATGGTGCCCAGATACTTCAGAATATCCTATAAGGATATCCTATAAGGATATCTGAACTTATATCACATACTTATTTCTGAATAAGTAAAATTTGGGTGATAATTTCTTTGATAATTCAAGTTTCATGTGCTGTATATTTCCTTGAACTCACTAACAGTATTTCAAGTTTCTTTCTTGGACCAGAGAGTAAGGTGGTGCAGTGAGTAATATGACTGTTATGCATGCAACTGACCCCAATTTCTATCTCTGGCACTGTAAATTATACAATTTAGTTTTAAAATGCCATTCACATGAATAGACACTCATAAAATTTCAAGGCCAAAGTGATAATATAGTGCATAGTTTTTTTTTGCCTTTCACACAGGCAACCTGTATTTGATCCTTCTGACCATTGAAAGTTTATCTTTACCTATTTCTGCTAACTTGTAGTACCAAATCTTAGTGGAACATAGGACAGGAACAGTCTATATTTAGCTTTTATGTAAATAAATTTACAAAGCCCTGTGTTCTTTGTAAACTAGTGATACAAGATTTCACAGCACACCCACTAAGCTGCTCCATTTCTTATCTGAAAGTCCCATACTTTCTAATTTGGGAACATTTGTTTAGAAGGCTACTTTTGTGTTTGAACAACATCTTTTAAAATTCATTTTTGTACATGTTTGCTTATAAAGTTATGTTTTTGTCTGAATATGAGTTAAAGAGATTTATTTGCTAAAAATATTTTAATTAGATATACACTTCTGGTTACACAGTTATTACCCTTTAACATTTTATAAATATCCCTTGTCCCTGGCTTTAATTGCCAACTGTCAAAACTATTTGGTTTAATAGAAGGGAAAATGGATGTTTTTAACCTTCTTTGATATATATTAATGTTTTCATGTTATCCTCTACCAGTTTTAATATCCCAATTTATGAAAAAGTATGATTCTATCAAAATGAACCTAATTGAAATCCTTAGATTGTCTTCATTTTTTTAACCTTTTTTTGGCTTTTAGTGCCACAAAGTACTGAAATATACTGCAGTTATAATGTTGTTGTTGCTGTTATAATAAGTCTGTAAAATGTTGTGTTATGACTCCAAGCGATCATATATTTTAATCTGAAGATACCTCAAAATTTAAAGGTTGCAAATTCTTGGATCTTTTGTCCTCTTTTTTTAAGCCTCCTAATTTCTTGTTTCCTTGATTCCTTCCAAAACACATTGACACATTTTGTTAGTTAGTTTGTTTGTTTGGTGGATCACACACTATGATGCTCTTGGGTTTCTCCTGGCTATGGTCTCAGGAATTATTCCTGGCAGAGCTCAGGGATCAGTGCTCAGATATGAGATGCCAGGCTGCAAACAGGATCAGCTATGTGCAAGGCAAGCACCCTCCCTTCTGTCTATCTCCAGACTCTGTACGTGAATACCTTTTAAGAAAATTATCCGGCTCACATTTCCTAGTAGAAGTGGTCAAAACAGCCTATTCTGTTACTGCAGAGGGTAGTTAAAAATCATTTGTAGAATGGGATTTGAAAGCTAGAAGCTCTGAGACTGAATTCTTAAACATCTATTGCCCTATGTTAAATCAAAAAATGGTAGGAAGGATAGTGCAGAAGTTAAGGCACTACTTGTTTTGATCCTTGGTACCAAATGTGGTCCCTTGAACACTTCCAG
The DNA here is from genome assembly GCF_029834395.1 of Sorex fumeus. Taxonomy (NCBI): domain Eukaryota; kingdom Metazoa; phylum Chordata; class Mammalia; order Eulipotyphla; family Soricidae; genus Sorex; species Sorex fumeus. The sequence goes on from NW_026606065.1 coordinate 40,167,781, forward strand.
AAGTAAGACATGAGCAGAGCTAGAAATAAGCCCTGAGAACAGTTAGGTATGGTTCAACAATCAAAAAACAAACAAACAAACAGAAACCCAAAAAATAAGTACAAAAAACATATATTGAAGTCAAGTGATTGTATATGAATCCTGAGTCTCCTTACTGTGATCTTAAACATGGTTCATAATAAATGTTGCTGTATAATTTAATATATGAGAGCAATAGGTCCTACCTATATCATGACACTGAAGATTAAAATAATTGAAATGAGGTCTGTGGTGACAGTGCAAAGGTTGATGTATCTGGCTTTCATGTTTCCATTCCCTTCATGCCTAGAACCATAAAGTCTTCCTCCAAGCACTGCAGGGATGGGCGCTGAGAGCCTGTGACTATTATCATGGTGCCCTGAGTCATTCCCAGAACCTCAGAACCTGAGCAGCATCAAATGTTCAGGACCTTGCTTTGTTGCTCTTTATCGTAGTCATTTTGTTTAGTTTTGGCCATACCTCACTGTGCTCAAGGAGTTTTGGCTCTGAGCCCAGGAATTATTCCTAGCAGTGATCAGGGAACCACAAGTAGTGCTGAGTATAGAAGTAAGGTTGATGGTATGCAAAACCAGTGCTCGACCCACTGAATTATCTCTCCTGACCAAAGCCCATGCATTGAACCACTGGTTTGAGATTGTCTATTTGGCAGACTAGTTCCAGGGTCTTCAAAGAAGCTCTAAACAAGCACACCTACTTCACCACATCCCCCAAACTTCACCCACAAAAGCTTAAGTGATTATGAGTGCTTAAGCATAAATTTAGAACCACTAAATTATTATTTCACTTATATTCTCATAGGTAACATAATATGACCTACCAATAGGGTCTCTTAAGTAAATGGAGACTATAATATAAAAGTTTATCTTCCTAGGACTCAGTACATAGTAATTACCATTTATTATATATGACAAAAAGGAAGAAAGAAATTTAGAAATTCTTTTCCCTATGGTAGTATCCCTTAACTCCCTTCTGTTTTAGAAGATTGCCTTGTCAAATTGAAAGTAAAAGAAGGGTTGATTGATGCACAGATTTTTGTTTTCAAGATGATTAGATGTCACCAAAATAAAATTAGAATCAGTGAGAAATTGGATGGTCTTTCTTCACATATTGGAAGGCACTTTTCCATAACCACATGATTGATCATGCATGATATAAAGAAATATTGTTTTCTATGTAGGTCAAAGGTCAGAGAGCAGAAGGAAATTCTATTTTTAAAAGAGAATTTCAAAGAACCATCATATTTTAAAGCATTAGTCATTTTTATTATTTCTCCTAATAATTAAAAATATTTTTCTAGGTAAAAATGTCTGCATGGTAAAAATGAAAAAATTTTAAAAGAATAATTTAGTTATATATTTCCTATTGGAATTCATTATGAATGTAACTGTAGAATACCAAGTAACAAACTGTTCACAAGAAAGAAGGACTTACGCTCAATTCTCCATTCCAAAAAATTATTTTAATAGTCCATTAGAAAGTTATTGAATGCATAGATAGCTATTCCCTGAGAATGTGATAATATATTTTGGATACAAAAATGATGTATAGAATGAAAAGCATCATAAACTCTTAAAAATAATTATGTTTATAGAAATTTCATTTCACCCATTGCTTAAATCTGAAAAAAGCACGATAAATTATATATATACATAAATATTCCTAATGATTGGATGATTATATATACATATATATGCACAATAGCCAAGATACACATTTCTGATATGTTCCAATCATCAAGAATTAAAAACAAATTGTTAATGATTGATTTCCACGTTTACCACAAACTTTAAAAAACAAATATTAAAAAACTAGATACCAAACTTCTACCTTATTTTGCTTCTTTGGTTTTTAAATCATATTTATAAGTAGAAAAAAAAACTATTGTATGAGGTATTTAAATTAAAATGTATTTAAGACGTTGCATATGAAAATAGGAGAGTTCAATATAACAACTACTCATGACAATATTACTAAACTTTACTTATATAGCAATGTTTAAACAACTTTATTCCAAGCCAGACCATTCTCCACTTACACATAGATACATAACTTGTTATGTAATAAAGATCCTCAATTTATTTCTTTCTCCATACATATTTTTAAATATTTCCTTCATACCATCCTTTTCGCAAATACTATATAACATTCTGCCAATGTTACATTCTGATATAAATGTCAAAAGGTCCTTTACAGTATTCAACTTTATTGTCTTTCATATATGAGAACTTGGGAAATACTACACCTCCAAGCAAGTAAACACATGACAGAACAAAAAAAAAAAAAACTTGAAATACACAGAGGAGACAACATAAGAGAAATTCCTGCCTTGGAGAAACTGGGGTGACAAGTAAAGTTATCAAGAGAAGCCACTCAGGACCAGAGTCAGGAAAACTAGTCTGGGAGATCCCCTATACTTGCGGGATTGCTGGAGGCGTAGTACTGACAAGTTCAAATCTCCATGCAACATTCCATGATTTTATTATACTTACTTAACCAGATTCCCACAGGAATATTGGCTAAAAATCCCCTCAGGCCTTCAATGGCAGCAAAAAGAGACCATTGAAATATACCAGAGCATTGTATTGTTCTTAACTAGTTCCGCCCTTAGGGGAAAATAGTTAGCATACCCTAGGCTATAGTGTACTATCCCAGTCAAACTGGCAAAGCTTCCAGACCAAGCTAGCCATCCACTTTTTGCTGTAGGAGGAATAATAACAAAATCCAAAACCTCCAAGAAGTATTGGTCGGATTTACTGTGAAGTAAGGACTGCGAATAGACTGAATATGCTCCTTCCCTCCTGCATGTTGTAACGCACATTGTTAAAGCCTTATAGCTGTTCCTTTTACCCAATAAAACATAGCCAGTTATTAAAGAAAGAAACAAGAATATCTAAACAAACAGTTCAATTAGGCGCTGGGTCAACGTCCTAGAGCACTAGCTAACAGTGTGAGGCTGGGTTGAGCCTCAGAGCATGATGGGGTATAGCCTTAGAGACCATCAGCCCCGAGAGCAGCAGAGCCAGGAGAGGCCCATAAACAAAGAAAAGACAAACAGCTGAACAGAAACAACAAAACGTGAAGACACAAAGCAAGGGGAAGGCAGAGAAAATTCAGAATTGTGATCAGAATGTACCTCCTCCCTTAGATGTTATTTCTTTGTGAAGATCCCCACAACCCGTCCCCAGTCAGTCTATCATTCAATGAAATTATCATCCTTTGAATCCTTTCTGTAAGAGGCATCCCAGAGTTTATGTTAAGATGGCAGGTTCTTAATGAAGCCTCTAAGTCTTCATGTTGGGAATAAGTACTTTATTTCTATGAGAAACCAAGTCCGCTCTCAGATATTCTTCCCTTTCTCACCTATCCTCTCTTTCTTTCATTTATTCCCTGGGATTTTTTTTCACTTTCTTTGGAGCTCAGTTACGTTAGAGAAACTTGAAAAACATATTTCATCTACTTTTCTTGGTAGGACTTTATTTAGCATATTTACTTTACCATGTTGTTAGAAGTGTAGAAAAGAGGCACTTTAAACTACTTGGAATATTAAAAGAATAAAGAACTAAATGAAATGTAAATGCTTCCCAAGATCCTAAATTATATATTTACTATATCTATGATATGCTATCAAAAAGTAAGCAAAAAAACTATTTAATTTAATAATTTGAGAAAATGGTGAATCGCCATTATTTTTTTCTCTTAACATTTAAGGTATCCACTGATGAAGTCTTTCTAATAGCTGCCTGATAATTCTACTAAAAAAAATTATCCTCAATATACTAGTCATACAATACAATGTACTGCTTATACAACAATCATAATTGTAAAAGTAAAACACAGTCTTTATATGGAGTGATTGTGAGTAGTTCAAACTTTCAAAGTTCAAATAAGAATCATAGCAAGGACAATTCTAGTTGAAAAGACCGAGGCTAATTCTTGGTAACAAAAACATTTATTTATATTTTTATTACTTTAAAAAATTATATGTATTACTGTCCATGAAGATAAAATTGACAACTATAATTAAAGGCTAATATAGGAGAAATTCTTTGAATGCGTCTTTATCTATACAAATACCTTATCTGTACACTTAATTCAATTCCAAAAATTGAATTGTACCCTTACTGAAGGCTTTTTTTAAAGTAGAAAGTCATACATAATTTCTGACATTGTCCTTAAATTGCAACATTTTTATAATGGCTTGAAGTTAACAAAGCACTTTCAATTTCAAAGATCTCATTTGACTTTATTCTCTGATTATCTTTGTGATGCAGACAAATGGACTCATTATCATCATTTTACAAATGACAAAATGAACTTCATAAATAGGCATTAAATCCTGAAGCTCTTATTTCTATACTAAGAAGTAAAGGGGTCTTGCAGACCCTGTCTGCTTTATATTAAACATTAGTAGATGCTAAGATGTGCTTATTTTTAGGTATATTTTATAAGTCTAAGGAGGTGATAGGGTAGAGAGATTGTAAGAGAGAATCATGATGTTTTAGCATGACTAAAACTTATCAGTTAGCCAAGTGCACTGTTACACTATTGATTCAGATTTAATAAATAATTTTTGAACAAATCATGTTGAAATCAGAATACTTTATGCTATGGTAAGAAATGGATACAATAACACAACTGCTTATTTAAGTATCATTTTTGTTAAAATATATAATTTTAAATTTTAAATATTTTTCATTAAGAATATTCTATACTATGGTTACTTTTGAATGTAAAAGTATGGATATTTTTTAATGTAAAACTGATTATGAATTTTATTTCAGTTTTTCACTTTCTTTAATCCTACATTTAAGAGAAATGATTTTGAATCTCTGTGTGCTGTATTGTGCATATGTTAAAAATATTTTAGAGTCAGTAGTGTAGAAGTGGTAAAACATGAGCTATAGTCCTTCACCATTGAGGGGACTGCCTAATCAAGGAAGACAGTCAGGTCATTCTCATGACTTTTGGTGTCTTGAGGCTAACACAGAAGTTTCAGGCTTTCTCTTTCCTCAGGTGCATTTACCAAAAAAGTCTGCCTGATCACAAACTGACTTGTGTTAGCAGCAAATTTCTGGTTTCTGACAAGATAGAAAAGAATATCTTTCCTTGAATCGATTCGTTTCTGGTATATCTGAAAAAAGCTAGTGTTCGCCTGAGGAATGAAGTTACCAAACATCACGGAATTTCCCACAGAAAGATGCTGTTCCTGGGGAAAGTCTGTAAAATTTAATTGGAGCACACTTGACAAGAGTAGCTTCCTCTCATTAGGGGCTAATCCTCTCACTATGTTCTGAGAGTCCTTTGAAAAACATATTAGTGCTGCAGGCCCCTCCTAGCCCCTCCCTATAGATAAGGCTGACTAGTTTGGAATAATCTTTGAAAGAGGAGGCTGACAGTTTCAGATAAAAGTGCTTCTAATTTGTAAGGCAGAGCTGAGAGGGAATGAACTGTCTGTGAGGTCAGGAAAAGAAAGCAAAGGTTGAGGGAAATTACCCAGGAGTACTGCTGAAGAATTCTACAGAAACATTTCTTAGCTGGGCTTATTAGACGTTTGTCTATCTCTAGTTAGGAAATCTAACATAAACACATTATTAATATAGCATTTAGGAGGAACGGCGATGAAAACAGGTAGAAATGGACCCGAGGTAGCCAGTTCTAGAAAAATCAAGAAAATAGCCAATGGTTTCTAGTGCTCAATTATTATCTTCTCATTAATAAAAATCCTTGCTGCAGTGCTGTTTGGCAAATACTGCTCTTTTAGTTCTTGGACAACTCACTTTTAGGAAATACTTCTTCAATAGTTTTGAGAAAATTTGAGAATCCTAGAATTTTAAAGATAAACATGCATTTCTAGTCTATTTTATTTCTGCAGTTTCAAAAAGACTTACTCTGGGAGAAAAACTTAGTCCCAAGTTAAGAATTTATTTCTGCTTTGAATATTTTATCCATTGGTGGTTAATATCTACATATTTCCCTTGTTTTGCCAGGGGTGGCAAGTCAGTTTCCTCTACACCCAGAAGTGTTCAGGGAGAAATATCTACCTCTGTATTCAGAAGTTATCACTGGTTGCACCCCGGGGTCTATATGTGATGCTGGGCATTCCAACCTTGGTGAGACACATACAAGGCAAATGCCTTCAGTCCTGTTCTATATTTCCAGGCCAACATCTATCATTTCAACAGAGAGCATCATGTCCCTTGTTCTAGTGACTTTGATGGAATTATTCCAACTATTCCATTATACCCAGTCAGTGGCAATTTCTGTTAATTCAGTAGATTTTAATTAAGTTTTAATTATATGCATTTGTTATTTTTTTCCCAATAGGATAGATTTTAAACTTATCTAAATATAAGTAAAAAGTTATCATTTAAGGGACCACAGTGATAGCAATGCAGGTAGGGTACTTTCCTTGCAGGCAGTGACCCAGATTTGATCCCTGGAACCATATAATTCCCCAAACCACTAGGAGTGATCCCTGAACACAGAACCAGGTGTGCTCTCCCCCTCAATAGGGGGGGGGTTATCATTTAATATATACATTATCACTTATCACTTCACTTAATTTCCCGTTAGTCGTCGATTTGCTCGAGCGGGCACCAGTAACGTCTCCATTTGTCCCTGTCGCGTGCTAGTGTAGCCCAATGGCATCTGTTCGCTCCGGGAACATGAAGGGCCTCAAACCGATCGTTCATGATCTTGACGAAGAAGTCTGACCATCTGGAAGGTGGGCGGCCACGCGGTCTTTTGACATCCCATGGAATCCAGTCGGTAACAGCTCTAGTCCAGCGGTCATCTTTAAATCTCATTATGTGACCAGCCCATCTGATTTTCGACACCTTGGCAAATGAGACAGCGTCCCTGATTCTTGATCGTCGACGATGTCAGAACTCTGGATTCTTTCTCTCATTTGAGTGAAACGAGATATTCCAAGCATAGCTCTTTCTATTCTTCTTTGGGAGACCTGAATAGCGTCATATACATTATATGTCACATACATATAGTCATATACATTATATGTCCTGCTTATTGCGATCAACTAAGATACTCTGCTAATATGGTATTTTGAATAAAACAGTTATGTGTACAGAATCATTTAAACTAATAGCCATAGATAGCTATGTATTCATATTTATATTTATACATATAAACAGATATGATATGTCCAAACATACTTTTGTTTATGGATCTAAGACTATGTGAAGAAACTATGGAATATACTAGATTATTAAGTTTACAATAAGCAATGTAAGCATAGTGACCACAGATGATGGTAAAACTCCAATTTGATCAGAAAATCTTATGCCTAAATAGAAAAATAAGCAAATACAAGTAGAGCAAATGAAAAATTGGACTTCTATCATTACAAAGTTAAGATTATTTTAACACTGAAAATAAAAAGGTTTTAAGGGAAGGTAGTTCAAGTGGTAATTGAAAGAGAATGATCATAGTCATTTTAATAAAAGTGATAAAATATTGAGTGCAAAGGAAACAAGACATATTGAGTTTTTTATTATGTTTCTCAATTTTAATCCTACTCAGGATTCAATCTACTTTTTATCCATTCAATACTGCAATTTATACCATTAAATGCTTCACTATGGGGGTATTTTTTATTGTTGTTATTTGGGTTTTATTTTGGTCACACCCAGTGATGCTCAGAAGCTTAAACTGGCTCTGCACTCAGGAATAACTCCTCAGCCAAGTGCCAGACAAGCATCCTATCTGCTTTGTTATATCTCCAGACCTCTTCGTGTATTAATTTAATAAAGCCTTTTTCACAAAACAGTATACTTCAAAGATTGCACTTTCACTAAGAAACATTTAAGTTATGTGGCATTACAAAAGGATACATTTTCTTACTGGCATTACAAAAGGATACATTTTCTTTCTTTCTAACTTTACAAACTAATGAATTCACACTTATTCACTTTTGTTTTATTTCAAATCCATACCTTGTCACAACCAAATTTAGTTATTTTTGAAAAATTATTCATGAGCTGCAGAGATAGTGCAGGTGATAGGGTACTTGTCTTGCATGCAGCCGACCTTGGTTTGATTTCCGTCACCCTATATGTCACCTAAGCCATGCCACCATGATCCCTGGGTGCAGAGCCAAGAATAATTCCAGATGTGGCCAAAAAAAATCAATTTTTAGAAATTACTCGGACACTAGGGCTGGAGTGATAGCACAGCAGGTAGGGCATTTGCTTGCACGCAGCTGACCCAGATTTGATTCCTCAGTCCCTCTTGGAGAGCTCGGCAATCTACTGAGAATATCTAGCCCACTGGGCAAAGCCTGGCAAGCTCCCCGAGTTGTATTCCATATGTCAAACACAGTAACAAGTCTCACAATTTGTTGTGAGACTTTACTGGTGCCTGCTCCAGCAAATCAATGAACATTGGAAGGATAGTGCTACAGTGCTACTTGGACACCATGATTTACAAAGTTATCTACAACACAGTTTCAGGCATACTTTGTTGCAGTTTCTATAGACACTTCATTTTGTTTCACTGATAAAGTTTAAATAATTTTTATTTTTTTGGAGCTCCCAAACAGTGCTCAGGGGTTCTGGGGCCACTTCTGAGCATTACCAGCCATTCGGGCACTGCTAGAGACAAGAATATGATGCTAGCTTGGCTCTGTGAAACCCAAAATGCAGCATCCCAGTCTGGGGTGCCTGGGAGACCAGGTGTTGCCAGGTATCTAGGAAATTTGCAGTTCTAAGGCCTCTGCCATCTGTCTGGCACCAACAACTTTATATAATTATGTTGCATATCACAATGAACAAAACAAATACTTATCTTATTGCATCATGTTAATATCCAGATAATTGTGTGCTGAAACATATTTAATAGTTAACATTATTTTAGACAAAAATCCGGAGGTGATTCTGTAATATTTGCTAACTTCTGCAGTACAAAACTCTCACAGTACCAACTCTGGGGTTACCAATGGGGCATCATCAAATATGAAAATGATGACCATAATTGATTGTCCTGAAATCTGTGAAAACTTAGTCACAGTAACCTAAGTCCTCAATTTAAAACTTGAAAGCAATAAAAGTAATTTCATACCTAACATGTCTGAGCTGACTTTTCCCCCAGCATGTGCTACCAGCTTCCAAGCCATGGAGCAGACCTCCTTGTACTTATCTAAACTATTCTTGGGTGTTCACTCCCATTTTGTTGCTTTATATTCCCCGGATGAGTGCAGTCTTTCTATGCCCATTCCTCTGTCTCTGGCTCATTTCACTTTAGCATGATACTTTCCATGTAGAATCACTTGTATGTAAATTTCATGACTTCATCTTTACTAACAGTTACATAGCATTCCATTGTGTATATGTACCAAAGTTCTTTAATCAATCAGCTGTTCTTGGGCACTCGGGTTTTTTTTTTCCAAATTTTGGCTATTGTGAACAGTGCAGCAATGAACATAGAAGTGCAGATGTCATTTCGACTATACCTTTTTGCCTCTCCGGGATATATTCCCAGTAGTGATATTGCTGGGTCAAATGGGAGCTCAGTTTCTAATTTTTTGAGAATCTTCCATACTGTTTTCCAAACATGAACCAGTCGGCATCCCCACCAGCAGAGAAGGAGGGTCCCTTTCTTATCACATCTGCACCAACACAGGTTGCTTTTGTTCTTTTGGATGTGGCCCGTCTCTTTGGTGTCAGATGATATCTCATTGTTGTTTTAATCTGTATCTACCTGATGATTAGTTAGATAGAGCATTTTTTCATGTGCCTTTTTTGCCATTCGGATTTCTTCTTTGAGAATTTTTTTGTTCATTTCGTCACCCCATTTTTTGATGGGGTTAGATGATTTCTTCTTGTGGAGTTCAGCCTGTGCTTTGTATATTCTTGATATCAACACCTTGTGAGATGGGTGTGGGGCGAATATCCTTTCCCATTCTGTATACTGTCTTTGTATTTTGGTCAGTTTCTTTTGATGTGCAGAAGCTTCTTACTAGTCCCATTTGTCTATCTCTGTTTTCACTTATTTCGCCAGTGGCATGTCAACTTTGAAGATAGCATTAGCTTCAATGTCCTAGAGGGTTTTGCCAACCTTGTATTCAATGTACCTTATGGATTTAGGTCTGATGTTAAAGTCTTTAATCAAACTTGATCTTACTTTCATATAACGTGTTAGGTAGAAATCTGAGCCCACTTTTTTTTTTTTGCATGTAGCTGTCCAGTTTTGCCAGCACAATTTGTTAAACAGGCTTTCCTTGCTACACTTCAGATTTCTTGCTGCCTTATCAAAGATTAGATGATCACATATTTGGGGGAGATGTCAGTATATTCAACCCTGTTCCATTGGTTTGCACCTCTGCCTTCGTTCCAGTACCATGCTGTTTTATTTATTACTGCTTTGTAGTAGTGTTTAAGATTGGGGAGGTTGATTCCTTCCATTTTCTTTTTCCCAAGAATTATTTTAGCTAATCATGGGTGATTATTGTTCCATATGAATTTCATGAGTGTTAGCTCCATTTCTTCAAAGACTGTCATGGGTATCGTTATATGGATCTCATTGAATTTGTACAATGCTTTGGGAAGCATTGCCCATTTTGACAATGTTAATTCTCCTGATCCATGAGCAGGGGATATCGTTCCATTTACTTGTGTCCTCTTTTATTTCCTGAAGTAGCATTTTGTAATTTTCTTTGTACAGGTCTTTTACATCCTTAGGTGAGCTGATTACTAGGTACTTGATTTTCTGGGCACAATTATGAACTGGATTGTTCTTTTCATGTCACTGTTTTTTTTCTCTCTCTAATTATTTGCGTATAGGAAAGCTATGGACTTTGGGATGTTGATTTTATAGCCTGCAACCTTACTATACAAGCCTATTGCTTCTAGCAGTTTATTGGTAGCAGTTTTAGGGTTCTCTAAATATAGTATAATATCATCTGCTAATAGAAGCTTGATTTCTTCCTTTCCTTCCTGAATGCCCTTAATATATTTTTCTTGCCTAACCGCTATTGCAAGTACTCCCAGTAATATATTGAAAGCAGTGGAGAGATTGGGCATCTTTGTCTCATCCCTGATTTTAGAGGGAATGCTCTTAGTTTTTCCCCATTGAGGATGATGCTTTCCATAGGCTTCTGGTAGATGGTTTTAACTATATTGAGAAAGGCCCTTCCATAACCATTTTGGCAAGGGTTTTCATCATAAACAGGCGATGGATCTTGTCAAATGCTTTCTCTGCATCTATTGATATGATTATATGGATTTTATCTTTTCTTTTGTTTATATGATGGATTATGTTGATTGATTTCCAATTGTTAAACAATCCTTGCATCCCCGGGATGAATCTTACTTTGTCATGGTGTATGATCTTTTTGATGAGTTGTTTAATTCTATTTGCTAGTATTTTGTTGAGAATATATGCATCCATGTTCATCAGGGATATCGGCCTATAGTTTTCTTGTGGTATTTTTGTTTCTTTTTGGTATTAGAAAGATATGAGCTTCATAGAAACTGTTTGCGAGTGTTTCTTCTTCCTCAATTTCCTGGAAAACCTTGAGAAGAACTGGCAATATGTCCTCTTTAAATGTTTGGAAAAATTCGCTAGTGAATCCATCTGGAACTGGGCTTTTGTTTTTGGGAAGACTTTTGATTACAGTTTCAATTTCCTTAATGTTAATGGATCTATTCAGGTACTGTAGATCTTCTTGATACAGCCCTGGGAGATTATAGGAATCCAAGAATTTATCCATTTCCTCTAGGTTCTCTTGTTTCATGGCATACAGACTTTCAAAGTAGTCTCTGATGATCTCTTGAATTTCTTTGTTTTCTGTTGGAATGTCCCCCTTCTCATTTCTGATTCATTTTCTCAGGGTTCTCTCTCTCTCAATCTTTTTGAGTCTTGCTAATGGTTTATCTATCTTGTTTACTTACTCGAAGAACTAGCTCTTGGTTTCATTGAACTTTCAGATTGTTTTTTGGGTTTCCATGTCTTTGATTTCTGATCTAAGTTTTATGATCTCTTTCCTTCTGCTTGGTTTGGGGTCCTTTTGTTGGTCCCTTTCTAAGATCTTGAGCTATGAATTCAAGTTGTTTATGTGGACCCTTTCTTCCTTCCTGAGAAATGTTTGCAGAGTTATAAATTTTCCCCTTAACATGGCTTTAGCTGTGTCCCATATTTTCTGGTAGCTTGTGTCTTCATTCTCATTTGTTTCAAGGTATCTTTTAATTTCTTCCTTGATATCTTTCCTGAACCACTCATTGTTCAACATTGAATTCTTTAATTTCCAGATATTTGATTTAGTTTTCTGCATCTGTACATGGTTACCGTCTATCTTCAGTGCATCATGGCCTGAGAGGATATTTGATACAATGTCTACTTCCTGATACTGTTGAGGTATGCTTTGTGGTCCAGCGCATGGTCTATTGTGTAAAATGTTCCATGTGCAATGGGAAAAGAATGTTTTTTCTTTTTTTTTTGGGGGGGGGGAGGTATAAATTCCTGTATCGGTCTATTAGCCCTCTGTCCTTTATGTCTTTCTTCAGAGCCATTATTTCTTTGCTGAGTTTTAATCATCTTGATCTATCTAGGGGTGATAAGGCGGTATTGAAGTCTCCAACTACTATTGTGTAGCTTGTAATGTCCTCCTTAAGGTCTGTTAGCAGTTGTTCTAGGTATTTGTCTGGTCCCTCATTGGGTGCATATATGTTTCGGAGTGTGATTTCTTCTTGCTGTACATATTGCTTGATTCATGAAAAATGGCCTTCACTGTCTCTTCTAATCTTTTTCAACCTGAAATCTATGTTGTCTGATACTAGTAAGGCCACTCCAGTTTTTTGAGGGTGTTGTTTGCTTGCAGAATTGTTTTTCATCCTTTGACTTTGAGTTTGTGTTTCTTCTGATTGTTCATATGTGTTTCTTGTAGGCAGCAGAATGTTCTGAATCCATTTTGCCACTGCATGTCTCTTCATTAGTGAATTTAGACCATTGACATTGAGAGAGATTATTGTTATGGGGTTTTGTGTCATCTTTCTGTAAGGGTTTGTTTTTCTTGTAGGGATTTTTCTTATTTTAGAATAGCCCCTTTAGCCCTTGTTTTAGGTTTGGTTTTGAACCTATGAAGTTCCTCAGCTGTTGGTTATCCACAAAATAGTTTACCATTCCTTCGAGTTTGGGTGACAGTTTAGCTGGATGAAGTATTCGTGGTGAAGCGTTCATTTCAGTGAGTTTTTTTACTATATCCCACCATTGCCTTCGAGTTTGGAGGGTTTCCTCTGATAGGACTGCTGTGAATCTAAGGGGTGCTCCTTTGTATGTGATTTCCTTTGTCCTTTCTGCTTGCAGTATTATGTCTCTATTTGTGACATCCATCATTCTAACTGTTATATGTCTTGGAGTGTTTTTGTTAGGGTCTCTTTTAGCTGGCACCCTTCAGGCTCCTTGAATCTAGATTACTGCATATTTCAGCTCTGGGAACTTTTCAGCAATGATTTGTTTAACCATGGCTTTTTTCATTGGGACTCTTTCCATGACCGTCTAGCACCCCAATGATTCTAATGTTGTTCTTCATGGTATCATACCCTAGGACTCTGATTTGCTCTAGAGTTATTTTGATATCTCTTGCCATTGCTTGTTGCTGCCTGTAGGCTTTGTGCAGCTCATCTTCCAGCTCACTGATTCTGTCTTCAGCTGTAGCCATTCTGCTCTTATTTATTTATTTATGCATTTATTTATTTATTTCGAATACCCATCCCTCCACCAATGCCCATTTCCCACCAACATGGATCCCAGTATCCCTCCTACTCCCCCAATCCCCAGCATCCCACCCTGCCTTTGTGGCAGGGCATTCCCCTCTGTTCTCTCTCTCCTTTTGGATGTTGTGGTGTGCAAAATAGTTAAGTCTTATTTCCAGAGAGAAACGTTGGATGATTTACTTTCCACTGATCACTTTGTATATAAGGAGATGTCGCATGGCCATGTAAGCAGTTTGTAAAAAATGTCCTGGTACCCACTTGCAGGCTCATGGTCACCGGGGTTCCATCTGGAGAAGGTGGGTTGCACCACCTACCCAATCTGGGACCTCCCGGTGATATCTGCTATTTGGGACCTGGAGCATTCTCTGGGAACTGTGGGGCCATCCAGCCAATTTTCTTCTTTGTTGCTGTGTGTTTTCCTCATTCTACTCTTGAGGGGACACACTGAGTTTTTTTAATTTCATCTACTGAAAATATTTTTTAAAAATTTTATTAGTGAAAAAACATGAGGTACAGTTGTAGACTTACACATTTTTGTGCTTGGGTTTTGAATAAACAATGATCAAATACCCATCCCTCCACCAGTGCCCATTTTCCACAACCATGGATCCCAGTATCCCTCCCACCCCCATCCCCCTGTCTCTGTGACAGGGCATTCCCTTTTGTTCTCTCTCTCCTTTTGAGTGTTGAGGTCTGCAAAAGAGGCATTGAGTGGCAATCATGTTCAGTCCATAGTCTACTTTCAAATGCATCTCCCATCCTGGGAGAATCCTCCAAACACCCTTTATTTGGTGCTCCCTTTTCTATCTGAGCTGCCCTTTCCCCTAGAATGCCGGCTGGTCTCTAAGCCATGGAGTAATCCTACTGGTACTGATCTTGGATATTCTTGGGTATTAATCTCCTATTTTGTTACTTTATGTACCGCAGACAAATGCAATCTTTTATGTCTATCCCTCTCTTTCTGACTCATTTCCCTTAATATGATACTTTCCATGTAGTACCACTTGTATGTAAATTTCATGACTTCATCTTTTCTACTAGCTACACAGTACTCCATTGTGTAGCTGTACCAATGTTTCTTTAACCAGTCATCTGTTCTTGGGCACTCAGGTTTTTTCCAGATTCTGGCTATTGTAAAGAGCGCTGCAATGAACAAACAAGTGCAGATGTCACTTCGACTACACATTTTTGCCTCTCTGGTATATATTCCCAGCAGTGGTATTGCTGGGTCAAATGGGAGCTCAATTTCTAATTTTTTTAGAATCATCCATACTGTTTTCCAAAAGGGCTGAACCAACAGTGAAGGAGGGTCCCTTTCTCGCCACATCCGTGCCAGCACCGGTTGCTTTTGTTCTTTTGGATGTGAGCCAGTCTCTGAGGTGTGAGATGGTATCTCATTGTGGTTTTGATCTGCATCTCCCTGATGATTAATGATGTAGAGCATTTTTTCATGTGCCTTTTTGCCATTTAGATTTCTTCTTTGAGAAAGTTTCTGTTCATTTCATTGCCCCATTTTTGATGGGGCTGGATGTTTTCTTCGTGTGGAGTGTAACCAGTACTTTATTTATCTTTGATATCAACCCCTTGTCAGATGTGTATTCGGCAAAATATCCTTTCCCATTCTGTAGATTGTCTTTGTATTTTGATCACAGTTTCTTTGGAGGTGCAGAAACTTCTTAGTTTAAGATAGTTCCATTTATCTATCTCTGTTTTCACTTGCTTGGCCAATGGTGTGACATCTTTGAAGATACCATTAGCTTCAATGTCATGGAGGGTTTTGCCAGCTTTGTCTTCAATGTACCTTATGGATTCCGGTCAGATATTGAGGTCTTTAATCCATTTTGATCTTACTTTTGTACATGGTGTTAGGCAGAGTTCTGAGCCCATTTTTTCCCCTGTAGCCATCCAGCTTTACCAACACAATTTGTTAAAGAGGCTTTCCTTGCTCCACTTCATATTTCTTGCTGCCTTATCAAAGATTAGATGATCATATGATTGAGGGGAGATATCAATATATTCAAGCCTGTTCCATTGGTCGCAGCTCTGCCTTTTTTCCAATATCATGCTGTTTTAATTATTACTGCTTTGTAGTACAGTTTGAAGTTAGGGAGGTTGATTCCTCCCATTTTCTTTTTCCCAGGAGTTGCTTTAGATATTCGTAGGGACTTATTGTTCCATATAAATTTCATGAGTGTTAGCTCCATTTCTTTGAAGAATGTCATGGGTATCATGGGTATCCTTATAGGGATTACGTTGAATTTTTACAATGCTTTGGGAAGTATTGCCATTTTGACAATGTTAATTTTCCTGACCTATGAGCAGAGGATATTTTTCCATTTTCTCATGTCCTCTTTTATTTCCTGAAGTAGCATTTTGTAGTTTTCTTTGTACAGGTCCTTTACTTCCTTAGTTAAGCTGATTCCTAGGTACTTGATTTTCTGGTACACAATTGTGAAAGGGATTGTTTTTTTCATGTAGCTTTCTTCTCTCTCACTGTTTGCGTATAGGAAAGCCATGGACTTTTGGGTATTGATTTTATAGACTGCAATTTTACTATACAAATCTGTTGTTTCTAGGAGTTTCTTGGGTCTACCTAATCTTTAATTTGTGACATTTCTGTTTGTAGCTTTCCAATTTCTGCTCTCATTTCTTCCTGTATTTTCTCAATTGTTTCTTTCATTCCTTTCTTTAATTTACTTGATGTTTGTCTCACTGCTTCCTTGAGTTCATTGAACATCTTCATTACTTCATATCTGAATTCTTTCTCAAAGAACTCCCTTGAGTGAGTAACACCTAATTAAGCCTCTGGACTCCTTTCATCATCCTCTCCTCATGGTGGGGATTTGCGTTGTTTCTTCATGTTGGTGTGTTGGTATGGAGACTGAGATGTTATAGGAGATTTCTGGGTATGAGTAATTTACCTGCAGCCGCGTGAGCATTCTCAGAAGCCAAATTAGGCCACACACTTCTGCAAAGCCCATGCCCACTTCTGAAGGGGCCATGTCCCCACAGGTACCATTTGGTGTACAACCTGGCAGAAGAAAACCAGGCACGGCATTGGGGATGAACACGAAGGATTTTCTCCCCTTTTATATCAAAAATCTACATTTTCAAGTGGTATCCCATATTCTAGAAAATTTTGCATAAACTTCCTGAGAAACGTAACTTTTAAGGGGCCTTGCTCTGACTTTAAGATTTGGTGGTGGAGTGAAAAATTTTATTGATTGATGCTAAAAGCCATAAGCCTAATGTAACAAAACTATAAATAAAGGAAAAAAGGAAAAAATCATTAATCAAGTGGAAGTACGATATATAAATAGAAAAAAAAAATTGATCTGATCCCAAGTGCCTAAGTTCATTTCCTAGAGTAGCTATTGTAATTTCAGCTGATTCTGTCAGTTCTAAGATTTTATTCCAGTTCTATTCACAAATACCAATAACATTGGTAAACCATGTTATACTCAGCAGAGATGAGCCGCTCTGAGAAATGTGATGGATAATATACCTGAAACCAAATAGTCTCTATGTACACACACACACACACACACACACACACACACACACACTCTCACAAGTTTGAATTGCATTTTACTTTTGCAGTTAGAATTTATGCTGTGTGAAATTCTATCGAGAATCACTCAGTGACCTTGAGCATGCCATCATGTAAATATGGAAGGAATTTCTTTTCTATAAGAAAAGACAGGGGTGATAATGCTACATATAATATAAATAATACAATAATACTTAATGCAAAATGGCAGGTACCAAAAATCTTCAAATAATAAAATACATTTGCAAATATTTGAAGATCTCTCTCCTTTCAAAAAATTGCCAAGATATGTTACTTCATTCTATTATTATTTCACAAATGAATGTCCTACTGCAGGATGTTAAATGGTAGAAAGTCCCTGAACAATGATTTAAACTCAAGAATATCTGGTAGGATTTGTGGAAGTTCTGCTTGACAAATTATTGATTTCAAGTGACATTCTGAGTCTTAAGTTAAATTCTTTCAGGGATATACCTCAAATGTTATTATTTAGAAAGCAAATCTGATGGGGAGAAGGACTCTCAAGTCACGAAGCAGTACTGCTTCGACTTGGCACATCTCGAGTTTAAATTCTAAATTTATAAAGACAAATTTAATATGAAAATACACAATTAAAAAAGTAAACAGATATTTTTACTTTGAAATAATTGTGCTCTATTTTAGTAAATTGTTGACAAGTATTTACTCAAACGAACACAAAATACAAATGGGGAAAAATGTTGTGATTGGTATCAATAAGAGTATAGGGCTGATATTTTTGTATCAAATAAAAAAATAGCAAAACGAGATACAGAGACAGAGACTGAGGGAGACGGACAGGCAGATACACTGAGAGAAGAAAAGTGCCTGCCATAGAGGCAGGCAAGGGGTAGGGGTTGGGGTTTGATGGGAGGGAACTTGGGGACAAAGGTGCTGGGAAATGTGCACTGGTGGATGGATGGGTGTTGGGATACTGTACGACTAAAAGCTAATCATGTACTTTATCTGTGTCTATCTCACAGTGATTCAATTAAAAAGTTAAAAAAAATAGCAAATGCATACATTGCCCACTTTAACAGAGATGTGTGTCTGTTCATTTACATTCATTGTATTTCTAGACACCGGTTGTTTGCTATAATCTATTAAATTGCTAAAAACAACAAGATCACAAACATCAAAACATACAGTGAATCTATCATATAGTCTAAGTAATAAGTTAATCACTTTAGACTACTACAAAAAAAAACCCATAAATTGTGTGAATTATTAAAAAAAAACACTTTTTCTTATCATGCTGGATGCTAGAGACCTAGAGACCTAAGTTATGGTGAGAACTTCTGGTTATGTACTTCACAGAATTTAGACTTCATTTTCTTTTGACTATTAAAAGGGAACAAATTCCATTCAAAGAGAATCTGCCATCATGACTTCATCTAAGCCTAATCTCTTGACAAAGGTGATGGCCATCCCCTATAACCCACACATTCATAAGGAGGATCAGTTGGATATAAATAATCAGTTTCTGGTAGAGATCAAACATAAGCCCTTATTAAGCTCCCTTCAGTCATGTGACTTTTCTAATGTCCAATAATCCTTGGAAATGCAGGAACATTTGCATTAAAAAACAGGTAGTAAGTTTGTAACTTACGTAGTGACATTATGCCACAGATATTGTAAAGCAATAATTCCTAAACTACCACAAGAATTGGAAGAACTTTGACAGTACAGAGAGATTGAACAAACAAAGAAACAAGCAATACTAGCAAAAAATACCCAACTCCCCTTTCTAGTTTGGAAAAAAATAATAGAACATACACTGCTGAGATTTTATTAAATTTTCTTTCAATA
Organism: Sorex fumeus; assembly: GCF_029834395.1. Lineage (NCBI taxonomy): Eukaryota > Metazoa > Chordata > Mammalia > Eulipotyphla > Soricidae > Sorex > Sorex fumeus. Next base: position 40,186,924 of record NW_026606065.1, read on the forward strand.
AAAATAGTTTAGGCTACTTAGCTTAAACCTAGTTTAATAATTAGGTATCTGTCAAGATTAAGGATTTTCCATGAGTTTTAGCCCAAAACTAACAGAATATCTAGGAAAATGAAATCTAGAATTAAATAATTTTCATATAGAAGATCTAGCTGACCTACAAAATCCCCAGCCATAATACATATATGCTTTTACTCTTCTATATGTTAGATAGTTTATTTGCTTTTTTAGGTAGATGTGTCTAAAGAATGTTCATTCAAGGGTTTAAGGACTAGAGCTCTTCTCAAATAGGTAAGAATTGTAAATGCTGTTTTAAAAATGTAGAATATCAAATAACTCAGAAAGAAAGCAGAGCTTTCTCTTGCCTTAAAATTGTTTCTTTTGGGAGATATAATACCTGGAGAGATATATGTGTATATATATGTATGTATACATACACACATATATACATATGCACACATATATACATATACTTACATTTATACACATATGTGTGTATATGTATACCTAAATGCATATACATATATGTATATATTCACATATAAACATATATATGAATATGGTAAAGAGCATATAGTGGACAGATAAATAGATAGCCATATGTTATTTCAGAAAACAAACCAAGGGTAATCAGTATAAGTAATAGGACCTCAAATACACAGTCACAGTCACATTTCTCCCGTTATTCATCGATTTGCTCTAGCGGGCCCAGTAACATCTCCATGGTGAGACTTGTTACTGTATTTGGCATATCGGATACGACACAGGTAGCTTGCCAGGCTTTGTCGTGCGGGCGAGATACTCTTGGTAGCTTACCAGGCTCTCGGAGAGAGGCGGAGGAATTGAACTCTGGTCGGCCATGTTGGCTGCGTGCAAAGCAAACTCCCTACCCGCTGTGCTATCGCTCCAGCACAGGACCTCAAATACAATACATTTATATATGTAGCACTGTAGCACTCTTCTCCCATTGTTTATCAATTTGCTTGAGTGGGCGCCAGTAACGTCTCCATTGTGAGACTTGTTACTGTGTTTGGCATATTGAATTTGTCATGGGTAGTTGCAAGGCTTTGCCGTGCAGGCGAGATACTCTCAGTAGCTTGCCAGGCTCTCCGAGAGGGGCAGAGGAATCGAACCCGGGTCAGCCGAGTTGACTGCATGTAAGGCAAACACCCTACCCACTGTGCTATCGCTCCAGCCCATTTATATATGTATATATTAAAAATTATTTTCTATCGCAACAAATGTGCAATGAATTTTACATAAAATATTAAAAAGGGTGCCCTAATTTGTATTTATTAAAATTATGTTCTATAAAAAGTGTATTAAATTATGCAGTGATTTGGACTATATAATATTAAAGTCTATTATATTCAAAATAAAGATTTGCAAAATCAACATTATATCTTTGGAAACATAAATATGTAGTTAATACTTACATACTATTTTTTTTAAATCAGAAAAATCATTGCTCAGATGGCCAAAATGATTAAGCAATAGTGAAAATTAAAGAGAATTCTAAATAAGTTGTACAACTTTTTATTATTTTTTAAAATTTTTAATATTGAAACACTATGAGGTATAGTTGTAGCCTTACAAATTTTTGTGCTTGGTTTCAAATATACAATAATCAAACACCCATCTCTCCACCAGTGCCATTTTCGACCACCATGGGTCCCAGTATCCCTCCTACCCCCCAATCCCCATCACACCCTGCCTCTGTGGCAGGGTATTCCCTTTTGTTCTCTCTCTCTCCTTTTGGGTGTTGTGGTTTGTAAAAGAGGAATTGAGTGGCAATCATGTTTGGTCTCTAGTCTACTTTCAGCATGATTCTCCCATCCTGGGAGGATTCTCCCAACACCCTTTATTTGGTGCTCCTTTCTCTATCTGAGTATCTGAGCTGCCTTTTCCCCTTGAATGTGTGGTTGACCTCCAAGCCATAGAGAAAAACTCTTGGTACTAATCTTGGCCACTCTTGGGTGTTATTCTCCTATTTCTTTCCTTTATGTTCCCCATGAATGAAATCTTTCTATGCCGATCCCTCTCTTTCTGACTCATTTCACTTAACATGATACTTTCTATGTAGTATCACTTGTACGTAAATTTCATGACTTCATCTTTTCTAACAACTACATAGTAGTCCATTGTGTAAATGTACCAAAGTTTCTTTAACCAGTCATCTGTTCTTGGGCACTCAGGTTTTTTCCAGATTCTGTCTATTGTAAAGAGTGCTGCAAATAAGTTTTACTGCTCTTTAGATGGCAAAAATCAATTATGCAAATAAAATAGTAAACTTTAGTATAAATTATGGCTTTCACAAATCTATCAATGTAGCTTTAGGTTTTTGATTACTTAAGTCTAAATTGATTAAACAACCTCCTCTGAGGAAGTTGTTTATAATGTAGGTGGATGGAGCAGGGAATATTGATGAATCTCCATAACTTCTCAACTTTCCTGAGGACCTAATATGTTCTTAAATTTTTAAAAAAATCAATAAGTTTAAAAATATTAACATATATTGTATATGTAAATACATAAGTAAATCAAATGAGCAATGTATTTATATAAATTGTATGTAACCCCTAAATTATCCTATATATTAACTAACAGAAGTTTCAGAAAATAATTATTCAAATAGCGGTTGAACTAAATATGAAGATTGCAATCATTACTTTTCTCTTTTTTTCCCACAAAATGGCAGCAACATTGTAACATCTGTCCTAATTTGGAAGTAAGTTTCTTATATCTCTTTTTGTGTAGTATATTTTGTGGTTAAAAAAAGCAGATTGGAAAAAAATTACTTGTGTTCCACTTGTTTCATCATTTCATCATCCTGTTATTCGTCGATTGCCTCGAGCAGGCCCCAGTAACGTCTCTTTCATCCTAGCCCTGAGATTATATTCAAGGCTATTTAGGAGAATGAGACCCATCATTGTTACTGGTATTTGGCATATTTGGTACGCCACGGGGAGTTTGCCAGACTCTGCCCTGTGGGCAGGCTACATTCCACTTGTTTATTGCAAGGGAAATAGATTTTACTTACATATTTTCTTTTTCTTCAACTCTAAAATGCCTATTCTAATTGAAGGACTCATTTCAGATGCAGTCAATCACACTATAAAGGAAAGCATGTTCTAGAATAAAGCTTAAGTTATTTAAAAATGTTTTGTAATGGGCGTTTTGTTGCCTTCTACTTCTATTCACAATTTGATAGTTACTACATGGTTAGAGAGTTTATGCTCATGAAAAATCTATGTTTGGCTTCAACAATAAAGTATTTGAAATTTGAACCCCTTGAATTATCCTTGCAAAAAGGGATCTTTACAAAGCAAATCTGGCCAATGCAATCAGCTTAAATGAATCATTTTCCATGCTATGGTGGTATAATTGCACAACTAAAAAACAGTTGTATGACTTACAAAGTTCAAAATATACTTAAAATTTTATTTAGTATGATTTATAGGAAAGTAATATACTGAAAGACTTTATCAGGTTGCCTGTCTGGACTATTCAATTAACTTGTTGAATGCACCAGATTTGGCCTAGCCACTGTAATGAATAACCAGGAATAACCACTGAATTGGTACAAAGTGTATCTACTTGGATTTGCATGCAGTGTAAATACTGATGGAAACTAGATCTGCATAACATAGGATTAAATACATCCAACAAGATAGACCTTAATTAAACATCAAGTTATCTCAAATAGGATATTTTTAAGATTTCACTGATTTATACAAACGAATACCCCATCAAGATTATACTTTCAGGATTGTACTGAGTTATAGAAACGATAGCACAGCGGGTTGGGCATTCGCCTTACAAGTGGCCAACATGGCCGACCCAAGTTCGATTCCTTCGCCCCTCTCGGAAAGCCCGGCAAGCTACCGAGAGTATTTGATATGCCAAACACAGTAACAACAAAGTCTCCAATGGAGACGTTACTGGGCCCGCTTGAGCAAATCGATGATCAACGGGAGGGCCTTTACCTTTACCTTATAGAAACTGAATTCACTATTAGACACACTATGACAAGGAGAAACACCTTTCCTTTCAATAGATAGGGTAGATATTTGAAATAAATATTAGCGACACTGTAACAAATCTATGCTTCATTTATACTGCCTTCTTAGCATTCAGTCCAAGAGACAGACCACTATGAGATTTATGTAATATTAAACAAAATGTTTTTTTTAATAAATCTTGGACTTTATGTAGTTGATAGCAGTACTGGAATGTAGAGTTCTGACAAGAATCCTAGTATAGCCTTCTCGAATATGAGGTTTCCAAGAAGCAATAACTGCAGGAATGGCACATTGAAAAATGCTGTTCTAGAAGTCATTGGAATTGTTAGCCCTCTGTTTCAATTCTTTAGATGAGTATTGGACTGCAATTGCAGTAGGGGATTGGAACATGATACTTATAAAGGAGAAACATAAATAAATTGAGATTGGCAAGCCACTCTGTATCTTTCAGACTCTACCTAATGGCAGTGGGTAGAGTTTCCTGACTTCTCCTTTTCTATGCAGATTTCTGTCAAACCGAATCTGACCTGGAATCAGGCACTGAAGAAATGCTGGGAAACTCTGTGTTGTCATGTGTTCAAGATGTTTGACACAGTCTTGAGTCACTGTGTTTGAAAGTCATTTCTAAAATATGGGGTGTGTGTATGTGTGTGTCTGTGATAAATAAATTTGATATTTTAGGAAAATGTAGAGGATTCTAAATAATAATGTTACATATAACATACCATGATTAACTATAATATGTTAATGTCGTATTGATATTAGGCCCTCCCATTGATTGTCGATTTGCTCAAGCGGGCCCAGTAACGTCTCCATTGGAGACTTTGTTGTTACTGTGTCTGGCATATCGAATACTCTTGGTAGCTTGCCGGGCTCTCCGATTTGATATTAGATATGTGATATTTACACATTTGCTTACTTGAAAAGATACAATATAAAAGTCAATATCAGATTTTATACCCTCTGATAATTAAAAATATAATATTACATGATCAACTTTAAATAAAGAATAAAATATGATCTATTCTTAATAATTATAAAAATAGTAATTTGCCATCATTAAACTTTCTTGTACAAATTAGGTTTCTAATTTCAAATAAAAATAATTGAAATCAGAGAAAATATTACAAAACTCCTATTAAATATCAATGCTTCTATTTTAAGTTCAACAAAACAATGAATAGAGACTGGGAAATTATGATAGATATAGGAAAATTTCACATCCTAATAGACTGGCTGATTATTTGACTGATGGCATAGAGAGAAGACACTATGCTCAAGTTTCTATTGCATTATATATTTGATGGTTGGTATAGACTTACTGTTCATTAAGTCATTATATACTGACTATTAGCTGCAGCAATAGCATGGCAAATAGGGTCTTTGCCTTGCAGGCAGGAGACCCAGATTCAATTCCTCCATCCCCCTCAGAGAGCCCAGCAAGCTACCGAGAGTATCTATCCTGCATAGCAGTGTCTGGCAAGCTCCTCGTGGAGTATTCAATATGCCAAAACCAGTAACAAGTCTCATAATGGAGACATTATTGGTGCCTGCTTGAGCAAACCATTGAACAGTGGTGGTACAGTGCAGTGCTACAGTGCATATTTACTATTACTTAGCCCATTAAGCTAATATTTCAAGAAATTTAAAATTCTAGAATAGAAGAGATAGTTCAGATGTTTAAGTGTGTGTCCTGAATATGAATATTGTGATCTCTGGCTTTGCATTTGTCCCCCTGAGCACTAATAGGAGTGATCCCTAAGTTCAGAGTCAGGAGAAAGCACTGACCATCTTCAGGTACGTCTCCCAAATAAAAAATAAATGAATAATGTTTGAGATATAAATATATTCATAAGAACTTTCTAGCATGTTTGTTCTTTATATACACATATGTATAATACACATGTATATGTATTTTATATATATATATACATTATTCATATTTTCCACCTATCCATGTTGTTACCTGGGCTGGAGTGGTAGCACAGAGGGCAGGGTGTTTGCCTTGCACATGGCCGACCCAGGTTCAGTTCCTTTGTCCCACTCTGAGAGCCTGCCAAGCTACCGAGAGTATCCTGTCCACATGGCAGAGCCTGGCAAACTCTCTGTGGTGTATTCGATATGCCAAAAACAGTAAAAACAAGTCTCACAATGGAGACATTACTGGTACCTGCTCAAGCAAATCGATAAACAGAGGGAGGACCGTGCTACAGTGCTACATGTTGTTACCAAATATGTAGAGGAGATTGGGATATTTTGTGCAAAGAAGCTGCAGTATAATGGAGAGAGCAGAAAGAGAGAAATGATAATAAATCACTAAATATCTTAAAATTTTTGCATGTGTTACACAAAGTGATGACAATATATAAAGTACATTCACATGAAATAAAATCACTATGTTAAATCTATGACCATGGTGCATTTATAAACAACATTTTATTTGTTCTGATATTCTTTGTTTTATGAGTCTAGTTATTGAAAAGGGCTGCATTAAAAAAAAAAAGAAACAAAAGAGAAAAAAAGTTCTTGCCAATAGCTTTCGAACCATCCCTGTTGCAAAAGTAAAAATTCAAACAGCAGATTCATATGACAGATAATGCTAAAATATCGACTCTTTCTGCCCTACAAATACCTGCAAAGTTAATGTATTAAAGGGCACTTGTTAAACAGAGTATCTGATGATTGCACTTCTAACTGTATTTTTTTTAATTCGTCATTTTACAAGTGCTTTTTTCTCCCCCTACTTCCCCTTTGCAGTGTTGATTAAAGGGAATTGTAATTTTAAACGCAGCATTGCTATTTTCCGTTTCTGTTCCAAAGAAATAGAAAATATCATTTCTACTTATTTTCTAAGAAGATTGAAATGTGTGGGATGACAAAGAATCTTTCCAACTTGCTTTTATGTTATGCAGCTGCATATGAACATTATGTTATGGAATCTAACTATAATCCATTGTAATGTTATTTCCAAAACAATTTTCACTGAAGTCTCTGTCACTATATATGCATCCTTATTCCTAGCATGCAGAGGGGTATATAAAAGAAATACAACAAAACTATAGAACATAGGCTAAATAGAAGCACACCTACATGTGAAATAAGTATGCAGTAATAAATCTTACGGAGTTGCTTGTCTTGCGTGCAACAGACCTCAGTGAACCCTAGAACTGCATGGTCTCCTGAGCAACTCCAGGAGTCGTTTCTCAGCACAGAATAGGAATAACCTCTGAACACTACCAAGTGTAGTTCAAACTGTCCCCCTGCCTTTAACATTCCTACAATCTTGGAATAAATTTTCTTAACTTTTATCATAAATAACAAAAAAACATGTGAAGGTAAATATTTTGTTTATTTTGACATTAAACCTTTTCTTTAGATGAGTCTTCTTCGAACTTTATAGAGGTTCTTATATGTAATCCTAGGATTACTAACCTGACTTTTATCTTAATCTCCTGGGTTCTTTCTATACTAAGGCTTTTATGTCCACATGTGCTAATTGGTTTTATATTAGTAAAACCAATACTTGTCTGGATAGTAAAATCAGGACTTTTTCTTTTTCTCTTTTGGTTTTAACAAACACCAGTTTAGAATTCTGTGAAAGTATTTATGTGAGTGATTAATAGTTAAATCAATATTCTCTGAGTATAATAGAAAAATGCTTTCTAGTAGAGGTGGGTTTCATCAAATCAGTTGAAGCTTGGGAAAAAAAGCTGAAGCTACCTAAAACATAATTTTCTTAAGGATATAAAAACATGTTTTTAAAACAGATTTGAATTATTTAATGTTATACTAAAGATTGAGAAAGATCTAAAATTAATGGCCTATGTTCTCATTTCAACAACTAGAAAAAGTAAAAAAGAGAAATGATAATAAACAGACAAAATATAGTTTTAGAAAGACAATGAAACTGAAGAATCAACAAAATCAAAGTTATTTCTTTGTTAACAAAATTAGAAAAAAAATAGCTGGTCTTATTAAGAAAAAGAAGAGTAAACACTAATGACTAAAAATCAGTAGTAAAAGAGGATTACTACTACTAGTAATTACTAATAGGAATAATAATTAAAAAGAACACTTCAGGAGAGACTATGAAAAATTATATAAACCAAATTACATAATTTAGAATAAAGGTAAAGGTAAAGGCCCTCCCGTTGTTCATCGATTTGCTCTAGCGGGACCAGTAACGTCTCCATTGGAGATTTTTGTTGTTACTGTGTTTGGCATATCAAATACATCACGGGTGGCTTGCCAGGCTCTGTCATGTGGGCGAGATACTCTCGGTAGTTTGCCGGGCTCTCCGAGAGGGGCGGAGGAATCGAACTGGGGTCGGCCATGTTGGCTACGTGCAAGGCAAACGCCCTACCACTGTGCTATCGCTCCTGCCGCTTGATAATTATTCAATAGATAGCCTGCTAATGGTAAAGAATTAATAGCAAACCTTTCATACTCTACCATAAACCACAAGAGTGACACTTTCTCATTCTATAAAGGCAAACTTTCTATGAAATAAAAATCAACAAATACATGAGGAATTTTGTATTTATATTTACATGATAGGTGAGTAAGTATAAATACAAAATCCTCAACAAAATATGAAAAAATGATACAAGTAATTTAGTTCAAAATTACTATTTATGAGTAAAGAAACTTTGTCCAAGAACACAAGGTTGTTCATCAACCAAAAAACCTATCAGTAGAATAAGCCACAGTAATAGAATCAAGGACAAAAGTCTAAGATTTACTCAATAACTAAAAGGAAAAATTAAAAAAATCAAACACAAAGTTCCTCATTATAAAAATAATAATGTGAAATAAATAGAATGAAACTTCCTTAATGTGATTAAAAATAAAAAACAACCAGCTAATTAAAACCTATACCTGATGCCATGATTAATATGGGAAAACTAAGCTATTATCCTTTAAAGCCATATATAAGATAAATGTGTCTAACTCTGCCTCTGCTCTTCAACATTACAATGTAAATTCTAGTCAGAGCAATTAAATGTCCCAAATAAAGAAAGGCATTCAAGTTGGAAGAGAAGCATAGCTAATTCTACTTGTAGATGACATTATTATGAGAGAACTATATAATCTCAAAAATACCACAATCCCCCACCACTGCACTGCACTGCATTGTCCTCCCGTTATTCATTGATTTGCTCGAGCAGGTCCAGTAACACCTCCATTGTGACAATTGTTACTGTGTTTGGCATATCGAATATGTCACGGGTAGCTTGCCAGGCTTTGCCGTGTGGGCGAGATACTCTCGGTAACTTCCCCCGGCTCTCAAGAGGGGTGGAAGAATTGAACCCAGTTGGGGGGAGGGAAGGGTTCAGATGGTGGGAAGGGGTTGGAATATATCTGTAAGTATTCAGGGACTATTCCTGACTCTATACTTATGATTGCTCCTCTGGTAGTGCTCAGGGAACTGTATTGTATGAGGATCAAATCAGGTCAGGATCAGCAATGATTAAGGCAAACATTTAAAATGCTGTACTTGTTCTTCAGTCGTATACCCCACCACCCTATATCAATTTATTTGTATGTAAATCACTGAACAATAAAAAATATATGTAAGAAATAACCCTGGAATAGCATGAAGAACAATATATTTTTTAAGATTAAGTCCAGAAAATGGATGACTTGAAACTCAGAATACAGTTAAAAAATATTATGGAAGACATAAAATAAAACAAACCAACAACATTACAGGATACCAATTAACCTCAATATTATTAAGCTGTAGTTACATTGCAAATTGATAAACAGACTCAATCTCAGATGGTTTCGAAGCCCCACCAATAGTAATCTCTGAGCATCGAGCCAGGAGTAAGCCCTGAACCCTGTGTCACTCTCCCTCCCCCCTATTACCAAAAGAGTTAGAGACTTGCATTTAAAACTTACATGATTGTTAAGGGGTTCAATATATTTTAAATCTTAAAAATGTAGACGCATTTTTGTGGGTTTAAGTTTAGCAATTCTAAAATTTACTACGGGCTGGAGTGATAGCACAGTGGGTAGGGTGTTTGCCTTGCACGCAACCAACATGGCTGACACGAGTTCGATTCCTCCACCCCTCTCAGAGAGCTCAGCAAGCTACTGAGAGTATCTTGCCTGTCCAGCAAAGCCTGGCGAGCTACCCGTGACGTATTCTGTATGCCAAACACAGTAACAAGTCTCACTCGAGCAAATCAATGAACTCGAGCAAAATTTACTACAACATCAGAACTATCAAACAGTTTTAAAGTGGGAGGGCAGCCAGGTCAACACACTCTTTTGAAAGGATGAGAATAGTCGTATTTTCGAGTAGTCAGCTGTTGGAGTTCCTGATGGAAAAGCTCTGAAACCAACTGAACAGGCTCAAGTGTGAGAACGCTCCCAGGACCTGGACACCAGTTGACAGAGTGGTACCAGAGGAATGATATTTCTTGAAATTAGCATTAGCTGATTGGTTCGACCCTTGGCATTGCAGAAGTTCCAGAAAACCATCAGGAGCAATACCTGAGCACACAGCTACAAGAGTACCCAAGCACAGTCAGGTGGGGCCAAAACTAACACACAAACACACACACACAATCAATCAAATAAACAAACAAGCAAACCCACAACACATATTTTCCGGGAGTCTTCTACGCAGTGCTTAGGTTGCCTGGTGCTACTCAGTCCAGACAGTATGATTCATTGCAGCTGTGACCCAGGAGGACAAAGGATCTCTAACCCTCAGCCTATTGGTTCTCAGATGCTCATGAAAACTACACCTTGCAGTGCTAGGAGAACCATGCAAGGCTAAGTATGTCATGCTTGTTAGTCCTGTGCTTTGAGCAATTTCTCTGGTCCTACAAGTGATATTTTTACATGAAAAAATATCAAACCTTTATGTTATACACTTAGAATCAACATAACATTATATTCTGTCTACACTCAATAAAAAGAGAAAGTTAAGCTAACTTAGACAATAAATTTTATGGCATGTCAATTTTAATGTTAATTAATAAAATATTATTTTTATTAATATTTCTTTTCATGGCAATCGCAAATTACAAAGCCCATGTTATTAACATTTCTTACAGTTATTCAAATACAGATATACATTTTAGCTGCTATTCTTTTCTTATAAAACTGGCCAATAACTACCTTTCTGCTTAATATATTGATTCCACACTTCCCACTTGACTTTAAAATCCCTCTAGGTATTAATTACTCCAAAATTGTCTAAGGCTTAATCCACAAGTCAGAAAAAATTTCACTCAATGTACACTAATTTATACACAGTTTACTTTAAGGAATTTGATATGTTTATCTCTGTAGTATATTTTCATTATTTTTGAAAATGGCCTCTGACCTTATTTGCTCCCAGGAATCCGAAGTTCAGAAAGCACTTGATTGCATCAATACGTTATCCTCCAAACATGCACATTTTTCTTTTGCATTTCTCAACCGAGTTTATATATTTATTCATAATTTTGTGTAGCAAATTAATAAACAACTTTAGTGATAGATATATTCTAGAAAAAGCTGTTACAAAGGCTGAAATGAAAAAGTGATAAAATGAGAAACCTGGCCTTTTCTTCTCAGCCCTTGTTTTTGTCTGTCTGTCTGTCTGTCTTTCTTATTCAGGCCAGTCTGACCAGTGCTCAGCGGGTACTCCTGGCTCTGTACTTACTAATTACTACTAGTAGTGCTGAAGGGATTATAGGTGATGCAAGGCATGGAACCAGGTGGGACGCGTGCCAGGCAGGAGCCATACTCGCTGTACTATAGCTGCAGCCCAGCCCTTGTTCTCTCTGGTACGCATTTCTCTCTGTTGGCTGAAACTTTTCTAACTAAAATTTTTTTTTTTTCTTTTTTTCCCCTTTATTTTATTTTATTTTTTTTAAAGTTGTAGATTTACAATTTTTTGTGCTTTGGTTTCAATTATACAATGATCAGATACCCATCCCTCCACCAGTGCCCATTTTCCACCACCATGGATAATATCCCTCCCACCCCCATCCCCCCATCCCCCCGTCTCTGTGGCAGGGCAATCCCCTGTGTTCTCTCTCTCCTTTTGGGTGTTGTGGTCTGCAAAAGAGGCATTGAGTGGCAAACATGTTCAGTCCATAGTCTACTTTCGACATGCATCTCCCCTCCTGGGAGGATCCTCCAAACATCCTTTATTTGGTGCTCCCTTCTCTATCTGAATAGCCCTTTCCTCTAGGATACCCGGCTGGCCTCTAAGTTATGGAGTAATCCTCCTGGTGCTGATCTCAGCTATTCTTGGGTATTAATCTCATACTTTGTTACTTTATATCCCCCAGATGAATGCAATCTTTCTATGTCTATCCCTCTCTTTCTGACTCATTTCGCTTAGCATGATACTTTCCATATTGTACCACTTGTATGTAAATTTCATGACTTCATCTTTTCTAAGAGCTACATAGTACTCCATTGTGTAGATGTACCAAAGTTTCTTTAACCAGTCATCTGTTCTTGGGCATTCAGGTTTCTTCCAGTTTCTGGCTATTGTAAAGAGGGCTGCAATGAACAAACAAGTGCAGATGTCACTTCGACTATACATTTTTGCCTCTCTGGGATATATTCCCAGGAGTGGTATTGCTGGGTCAAATGGGAGCTCAATTTCTAATTTTTTGAGAATCGTCCATACTGTTTTCCAGAAGGGCTGAACCAGTGGACATTCCCACCAACAATGAAGGAGTGTCCCTTTCTCGCCACATCCACGCCAGCATCGGTTGCTTTTGTTCTTTTGAATGTGGGCCAGTCTCTGAGGTGTGAGATGGTATCTCATTGTGGTTTTGATCTGCATCTCCCTGATGATTAATGATGTAGAACATTTTCTCATGTGCTTTTTTGCCATTCGGATTTCTTCTTTGAGAAAGTTTCTGTTCATTTCATTGCCCCATTTTTGGATGGGGTTGGATGTTTTCTTCTTGTGGAGTTTAACCAGTATTTTGTATATCCTGGATATCAACCCCTTGTCAGATGTGTATTCGGTGAATATCCTTTCCCATTCTGTAGACTGTCTTTGTATTTTGGTCACTGTTTCTTTGGAGGTGCAGAAGCTTCTTAGTTTAAGATAGTCCCATTTATCTATCTCTGTTTTCACTTGCTCGGCCAGTGGCGTGGCATCTTTGAAGATACCATTAGCTTCAATGTTATGGAGGGTTTTGCCAACTTTATCTTCAATGTACCTTATGGTTTCTGGTCTGATGTTGAGGTCTTTAATCCATTTTGATCTTACTTTTGTACATGGTGTTAGGCAGAGTTCTGAGCCTATTTTTTTGCATGTAGCCGTCCAGTGATGCCAACACAATTTATTAAAGAGGCTTTCCTTACTCCACTTCACATTACTTGCACCTTTATCAAAGATTAGATGAGCATATGATTGAGGAGAGATGTCAGTGTATTCAACCCTGTTCCATTGGTCTGCAGTTCTGCCTTTGTTCCAGTACCATGCTGTTTTAATTATTACTGCTTTGTAGTACAGTTTGAAGTTCGGGAGGTTGATTCCTCCCATTTTCTTTTTCCCAAGAATTGCTTTAGCTATTCGTGGGGGCTTATTGTTCCATATAAATTTCAAGAGTGTTTGCTCCATTTCTTTGAAGAATGTCATGGGTATCCTTATAGGGATTGCATTGAATTTATACAATGCTTTCGGTAGTATTGCCATTTTGACAATGTTAAGTCTCCCGACCCATGAGCAGGGGATATCTTTCCATTTCCTCATGTCCTCTTTTATTTCCTGAAGTAGCGTTTTGTAGTTTTCTTTGTACAGGTCCTTTACTTCCTTAGTTAAGCTGATTCCTAGGTACTTGATTTTCTGGGGCACAATTGTGAATGGGATTGTTTTTTTCATGTTGCTTTCTTCTCTCTCACTGTTTGCGTATAGGAAAGCCATGGACTTTTGGGTATTGATTTTATAGCCTTCAACTTTACTATACGAGTCTATTGTTTCTAAGAGTTTTTTGGTGGAAGTTATTGGGTTCTCTAAGTAGAGTATCATATCATCTGCGAATAGTGAGAGCTTGATTTCTTCCTTTCCTACCTGAATGCCCTTAATATCTTTTTCCTGCCTAATCGCTATTGCAAGTACTTCCAGTACTATATTGAACAGCAGTGGAGAGAGTGGGCATCCCTGTCTCGTCCCTGATCTTAGAGGGAAGGCTCTCAGTTTTTCCCCATTGAGGATGATGCTTGCTGTAGGCTTGTGGTAGATGGCTTTAATTATGTTGAGGAAGGTCCCCTCTATACCCATTTTGGCTAGGGTTTTCATCATAAAGGGGTGCTGGATCTTATCAAATGCTTTCTCTGCATCTATTGATATGATCATATGCTTTTTATCTTTTCTTTTGTTGATATGGTGGATTATGTTGATTGATTTCCGAATGTTGAACCATCCTTGCATCCCTGGGATGAATCCTACTTGGTCATGGTGTATGATCTTTTTGATGAGTAGTTGGATTCTATTTGCTAGTAGTTTGTTGAGGATCTTTGCATCTGTGTTCATCAGGGATATCGGCCTGTAATTCTCTTTCTTTGTGGTATCTCTGTCTGCTTTTGGTATCAGTGTGATATTTGCTTCGTAGAAACTGTTTGGAAGTGTTTTTGATATTTCAATTTCGTGGAAAAGCTTAAAGAGTATTGGGAGTAAGTCCTCTTTAAAGATTTGGAAGAATTCACTAGTGAATCCATCCGGGCCAGGACTTTTGTGCTTGGGGAGACTTTTTATTACCATTTCAATTTCCTTGATGGTGATAGGTCTGTTCAGGTATTCCAGGTCTTCTTGGTTCAGCCTTGGGAGTCTGTAGGAGTCTAGGAATTTATCCATTTCCTCGAGGTTTTGATGTTCCGTGGCATAAAGCTTCTCAAAGTACTCCCTGAGGATCCTCTGAATTTCTGTGGTTTCTGTTGTAATGACCCCCTTTTCATTTCTGATTCGGTTTATTAGGGTTTTCTCTCTCCCTTTCTTTGTGAGTTTTGCTAGAGGCTTATCGATCTTGT
Source organism: Sorex fumeus (assembly GCF_029834395.1). Lineage (NCBI taxonomy): Eukaryota > Metazoa > Chordata > Mammalia > Eulipotyphla > Soricidae > Sorex > Sorex fumeus. The sequence continues at coordinate 40,201,941 of NW_026606065.1, forward strand.
TAATTTTCTCAAAGAACCAGCTCTTGGTTTCATTGATCTTTCGGATTGTTTTTTGGGTTTCCATCTCGTTAATCTCTGCTCTGAGTTTTATTATTTCCTTTCTCCTGTTCGGGTTGTGCTCCTTTTTTTGGTCCTTCTCCAAGCTCTTAAGCTGTGAGGTTAGGATACTTATGTGTGCTCGCTCCTCCTTCCTGAGGAATGCTTGTAGAGCTATAAACTTTCCTCTTAACACAGCCTTTGCTGTGTCCCATAAGTTTTGGTAACTCGTGTTCTCATTTTCATTCGTTTCTAGGAATCTTTTGATTTCCTCTTTGATTTCCTGTCTAATCCACTCGTTGTTCAATAGTGTGCTGTTTAATTTCCAGGTGTTTGATTTAGTTTTCTGTTTTTGTGTGTGATTTACTTCTAATTTCAGTGCATTATGGTCTGAGAAGATTGTTGATACAATCTCTACCTTCTTAATTTTATGGAGGCATGTTTTGTGGCTCAGCATGTGGTCTATCTTGGAGAATGTTCCATGTACGCTTGAGAAGAATGTGTATTCAGCTTTTTGTGGATGAAGTGTCCTGTATATATCTACTAAGTCCCTTTCTTCCATTGTTTCCCTCAAATGAAGTATGTCCTTGCTAAGCTTGAGTCTGGTTGATCTATCAAGAGGTGACAAAGCAGTGTTGAAGTCTCCCACTAGTATTGTGTTGCTATTGATGTCTTTTTCCAAATCTATGAGTAGTTGTTTTAAGTACTTTGCTGGTCTCTCATTAGGTGCATATACATTTATTATTGTAAGTTCTTCCTGTTGTACAGATCCTCTGATCAATAAGTAATGGCCTTCACTGTCTCTTATGACCTTCCTCACTCTGAAATCAATGTGGTCTGATATAAGGATGGCTACCCCAGCTTTTTTATGGGAGCTGTTTGCCTGTAGGATTGTTTTCCAGCCTTTGACTCTGAGTCTGTGTTTGCTTTGACTATTGAGATGCGTTTCTTGCAGGCAGCAGAATGTTGGGTTCAATTTTCTAATCCATCCTGCCACTCTATGTCTTTTAATTGGTGCGTTTAGCCCATTGACATTGAGAGAGATTATTGTTATGGGATTTTGTCCCATTGTTCTGTTGAAATTTGGTGTATTTGAGGGGCCTTTCTTGCCTTAAAGTAGCCCATTTAGTTGTTCTTGTAACCATGGTTTTGAGTCTATGAAGTTCCTGAGCTGTTGTTTGTCTGTGAAACTGTGTGTTGTTCCTTCTATTATGAATGAGAGTCTTGCTGGGAAAAGTATTTTGGGGGAGGCATTTATTTCATTGAGTTTTTTTACTATGTCCCACCACTGTTTTCGGGCCATGAGGGTTTCATCAGAAAAATCAGCTGTGAATTTTAAGGATGCTCCTTTGTAAGAGATTTCTTTCTTCGATCTTGCTGCTTTCAGAATTTTGTCTCTGTCTAAGGTTTTGGTCATTTTGATCAGAATGTGTCTTGGGGTATTTTTATTCGGATTTCTTCTAGCTGGTACCCTTCGGGCCTCCTGAATGTGGTCACAAGTTTTCTTCAGCTCTGGAAATGTTGTAGCAATGATGTCTTTGACAGTTTCTTCTTCATCGAGGTTTTCTTCCTGTCCCTCTGGGACTCCAATAATTCTTATGTTACCCCTCTTGGCTTCATCACGATCTTCTCTTGCCATCTGTTCCCGAATTGTGAGTCTCTTTTCCATTTTCTGCTCTTTTCTGGAGAGTCTCTGAACTTCATCTTCGAGCTCACTGATTCTGTTCTCAGCCGCTGTTACTCTGCTGCTGAGGCCTTCCACTGAGCTTTTCAATTCGCCTACGAGATTTTTCAGGTCTGACATTTCTGATTGCATTTTCCTCATTTCTGCCTTCAGATCCTCTTGTCTTCTATTGGCATTGCTTTCCATTGTTTCTTTTAATTCCCTAAGCATCCTAAGTAGCTCCCTTCTGAATTTCTTGTCAGAGAGGTTGTCTAACACTACAGTACTGTTGGTGTCATCTGGGCTAGACTCTTCAATATGAATGTTTGGTGGGCTTTTGCGTTGCTTTACCATTGTGAGAGGTGTGGTTTAGTCCTTCACGTTCAGTGTTACTATTCTGCTTGATATGCAGTGTGAGTTAAGATAGGCTTATGAGTTATTGGCAACTGTATTTCTAGTGGCTGAGCTAAAATAGAGAAGTTTCCATCTAAGAAGTTAGCTTATGGTTCCTATGGCATATGTAGTGGGAAAATATTTTGTGGCTGTGTTTGCGGCCGCGCTAGCGGCCGCGGCTCCGGAAAGAGTCCCTGGCACTGGGCGAGGAGTTGGGAATGTCTCCTGTTTGGAATTGGAGCCGTTCAGCTTTGTTGCCCAGAGCTGGGCCTCTGTGCCCGTCCCACGCGGCTCAGGGGTTGAAAACCGGCTGTCTCGGGGCTGTTTCTAGCTGCGCGTGCCCAGAGAGGAACCCAGGCCCTTGAGGGCGGGCTGTACCTGTTGGAATTGGAGCCGTTCAGCTTTGTTGCCCAGAGCTGGGCCTCTGTGCCCGTCCCACGCCTAACTAAAATTTTTTCAATAAGAACCATTTTGTTCTATTGAAAAATACTAAAATAATGAATAAAATAAAGAGAAATCCTTTGAAATAAAAAGAACACTTTTATTTATTTATTTTTAAATGTTTTATTTATCGATTTTTGCTTTTTGGGTCACACCCAGCAAAGCTCAGGGGTTGCTCCTGGCTCTGCATTCAGAAACTATCCCTTAAGGTGCTTCGGAGACCATATGGGATGCCGGAGATCGAACCCGTATCGGCCGCATGCAAGGAAAATGCCCTACCCACATATACTACCGGTCCAGGCCCAGAGCGAACACTTATATAGATACTTACTTTAACTCTGAAACTGTAGCTTCTTAATATTGTCTATTAGTATCCAACACTTAGAATTTATGTACTATCAGGTCAAGGCAGAAATAAATTTAAAAATAAAACAGATTATGAATTGGGCATTAGATTAGAGCTGTTCGATTCAGAGTCTGCCCACTTCCTTCACCTCACAAAAGAAGATGCTTCCTGTGTTTTAATTAGTTGAAAGAGAAGAGTTAGAAACTGAATGAGATGGATTAGGATTAAAAATCAAAAATGCCAGTAAAGAAATGCTTCTGTGTCAGATCAGAAGTGGCTTTGAGTTAAGAATATGAACAGTAAATGATTCAACTTCGCCTGTGCGAAATTGTTATCTGTCTATGCTAATCTAAACCAGATTTCCACTTTAACACTTAATCACCAGTATTATAGAAAGAGTTTATCTTGGACTTCTATTGTTAATGCAAAATAATTCAAGAGAAAATCACATAAAGTCTTTCATAAGAGGCCAGAGAGATAATATAGTCTTAAGGTACTTAAGACCTACTTTGCATGTGCAGACCCTGATTCAATTCCTGGAACCTCATGGCATCCAGATGGCACTATAATATTTCTAAACATTGAACTGAGAGTAAATCCAGAACACTACCTGGTATAGTCCAAAGACCCAATCTCTCTTAATACACTACGGAACATGTTTTGAGATTTTATAGACTTGCAATAAAAAACATAAATAAATGCAATAAGCTTGGGGCACAGGTCTGATTTACCAATAGCTAAATACACTAATAAAAAAGAATATCTAACCTAACTTGAAAACTCAAAGCATCATCTCAGAAATTGCGTATAGATTTTGAGAATTTTAATCTAAACTAATAGAATAAATAGAAAAAATGATTACTCTGAGATACTGGAAATATTTTATTGAAAATGGTAATTTCATATTTGTATAAAGCAACAATGCCAATTTATATGTTTGTGAAATGAGAATTTAAAAAAAAGAGTGCCCTTCTTTTGTTGGTTTTTGACTAATAACTAAAATGTTAGTATATCTAACTGTACAATAGAAACTAAAGAAAAAGACAAAGACAGTTTGATTTTTCTCAGACATCACTTATTTTCCATGAAATACCGAATGTCTCTAAAAGTTTTGATGTGAAGAAATAATTATTTAACATTTATAAATTTTACAATATTCCAAATGAAATCATCTCTAAGCTTCTTCGAATGTAGTTTTAAATGTTCACTTCTTTCAGACTTGTACATTGAAAGTAAGGAGTTCAATGTTATCCATTGCAAAGTATAGTTTATTTATTTACATATTAAAGCATATGTTGGCTTTATTCTATTAAATTCACTTCTGGGACTGTGTACCATGAACTCACTTTATTACTTTTTTAATGTAGGAGTACTGCTATTTATTCAGTCACTGATTAGCTGATTGAATTGGGCATGAACTCCACCTTACTTTTTTTTCTTTAATAATTTTATTTATTGAATCACTATGAGAATAGTTAAAAATCTTTCGGATTTAAGTCTTGGTCATATAACAAAACACCCATACCTTCACCAGTGCCCATTCTCCACCACCAAAAACCCCAGTATACCTCCAACCCACACCCTCCCCCCTACCTGTGAGGCAGATTATTTCCACCTTACTCTCCCTGTACTTTGATTACATTCAATATTTTGACACCATACCCACCATTATTATTTGGCATTTTACCCCAACACTCAGATATACTGAAAAGACAACAGTAGACAATTTTTTTTCTATTGCTGGTTATAAATAACATATGGTGTCGCATCGCTGCAGTAGTGGCCACACGATTTTGAAATTCCGAAATCTTAACACTTAAATCTGGAGGGATTTCTACCAAAACCTGCTGGGTTCCGAAATTTGTCCCTGAGTCTCTTGGATCATGGCAGATTGATCAGGAGACAGAGAAGCAGATTGATCAGGAGACAGAGAAGCCATTCATGGGCGGCAACTCGGGATCTCTTTGGGACGGGGAGGAAAGGACCAGCTCCACCCCCATCCCGTGAGGTCCCGCATGTTTCGTCATTGTGGGCCCCAACCTGACTGTCCAGTGGCCTCTGGAGGATGACAGCCACCATACTGCCAGGGAGAACAGGCCAAGGCACAAAACCTAGTCCCACCTGGGGTTGCCCAGCGCTGGTAACTTACACAATTTCTGCTAAAAGCCACTGGGTTTCGAGATTTGTTCCTGAGTCTCTGGGATCATGGCCATTAATCAGTTTGATCAGGAGCCAGAGAGGCCATTCGTGGGCGGCCAGTCAGGGTCTCATTGAAATGGGGAGGAAAGAACTGGCTCCCCACCCCCATCCAGTGAGGCCCTGCGTGTCTCGTCACTGGGGGCCCAAACCTCAATGTCTAATGGCCTCTGGCAGATGGAGGCCACGGAGCTTCCAAAGGTAAGCAGGCAGAGGGACAGTACCCTTTCCCCCCTGGTGTGGTCTGGCAACAGTAACCTACTGCGGGGTCCGGACTTATTTCTGCCAAAAGCCGCTGGGCTTCGGGATTTGTTCCTGAGTTTCTGGGATCGTGGCTGTTAAGTATCTTGAACAGGAACCAGAGAGGCCATTTGTGGGTGGCGACTCAGGGTCTTGTTGGTTTGGGGAGGAAAGGCTCTGCTCCACCCCTATCCTGTGAGAACCTGTGTGTCTCGTCACTGCGGGCCCAAACGTGATGTCCAGTGGCCTCTGGAGGATGGCAGTCACAAGGGGAACAGGACAAGGCACGAAACCTATTCCCACCTGGAATGGCCCAGCACCAGTAACCTACTGCAGGAACAGGTGGATTCCTGCCAAAAGCCTTTGGGTTCTGAGATTTGTTTCTAAGTCTCTGTGATGATGGCCATTAAGCAGTTCGATCAGGAATCAGAGAGGCTATGCCTCCAATTATATAGCTGAGCCGGAGGTGGTTTGTGGGTGTGTTTCCACATACCTAACTTTTGACCGTTTACTTTCTTGGTAAACTTTGCCCCAGTTTTTGGGGTCTGGCACAGCAGCAATTTTGGGGTATCTGGAAGTCTGAAGGAGCCATCAGGCTGTTGATGCATTCGACTCACAGGTACTGATTGACCTACTGGTGGCACCATACCCCCACTTTATTATTTTTTAATGTTTTACTAAATATTGTATTTAAGTCAATTATCAGATTTAATTAAAAAATCATAACTTAATTGTACAGAGCACTTTATTTGTATAGTCCTGAACTCAAAACTTTTCTCTTTCTCTGATTATAAGTAGTACTTACTTTAATTTTGAGATTTGTTTTTCAAAGACCATTTTGCAAGTTCAATTCCCACATATGCTCCATGGAACTCACAAGGAGTAATCCCTGAATGCAGAAACAGGAGGATGCTTTATGTACCACTGATGATGTGACCAAAACCAAAACTAAAACCAAACAAAAAGGCCCTTTTTTGTGTAATATATTAATTACTAATAAGTTGTTGTTTGAATGTTTTCTTGCTATTTTTGAAGTATTTTTAAGTAAAAAAATACTTGTGTAAGTTAAATTATTGGCATTAATATCAGAGTATGACTGTGATTTTCACAAACTATGGGGAAATTAGTTAAAAATGCATTTAGGATTTTTCTGATGAAGGAAAGGTAAAACAAATATTACAGATCTATCTATTTTGTCTTTACTCAAATCTGGGATAGCATTGAATTATTGTTTTTATTTTAAAGCTAGCTTAAAATTTCTAGGGGGTGGGGGAGAGTGAAAATTTTGTGGATAAGGAACTTTGCATTCACTGTACCCAGGATTGATCCTTACACCATGTATGGTTGATCTCCTGCCCACCACCAAGAATGATCCCTGGACACAGAGAGCTAGGAGTAAGCCCTAAGCACAATGAAGCATGAACCGCCCAACCCCAAATAACATATAAGTAGAGCTAAGGTCAAAGTTAACATTTATGAAACTCATACATGGTAAAAATAACAGCAAAACATGCCCATTAATGTATTATTTTAAAACCAAGTGGGTAATAAAATGTTTGAAAAGTGTTGTGGTATGTCCTTAAAAGATATATTTATTGCTTGATAAGAAACAATGATAAATATGAAAACATTGGTTTTCGTTTTAACTTTATTACTGAATGCTGACCACAGGATGCTAAATAAGTGTAAATTGTTTCCATATCTACAAATTCAGGATAAAATCAATAGAATTCCTAATTCCTCAAATGCCCTATTTTTGAATTTACATTGGGAATAAAATCAATTTTTTCCACAATGCAGGTTTTTAATCTATTCTCCTAAGTGATAGAGTAATTAAAGATATATTCTAAAATTTTAGGACTGCCAATATTCCCCCACTCCCAAGTATCTATCCGAGAAACCATAATTGAACATCTATGTATTGGATGTACCTTTAATTTCAGAAACAGTAATATCCACTGGGTCAGCAAAATTGTGCAAGTGGTTTAAGCATAAATGACTAGCAAGTGTGAGGCCTTGAGTTTGTTTCTTGCTCTCTCAGGGTTACATTATCTCCCTGCCAAGCCATTGGGTGTAGCCCTATAAAAATACTTAACAAACATGCATTTTCAGCAACTGATGCCATATTAGATATTTATTACCTGTAAATAACATTGGTTCAAATGAACCATTTTAAATCATCAGGCATGATTTTTCTGGCTTGCAGAAACTCCAGAAGTTGAATAGCGGTGCTCAGTGATGCTAAAAGATACAGAACAAAGAATTTCTTGAGTAAAACATTTTCTAAATTTCACAGGGATTTGCTTTTGTGAAATCCCTCTAAAGTATTCTTGAAACAGAGGAATCAAATGTATTCCTTTTCCTTATGTTATTATAAAATGTTTGATACTCTTGGGTAATACATTCACTCCTGGTCCCACGGAAGATTGATTCTGCCCAATATATTCCATAAAAATTATGATTGTTACAGCATACTGGTCCTCCAGTCTGCTTATTAAAGTGAAAACTATATTTTAAGTTAAATTTATATTTATTATAGGATAAAATAAATGTTTTCATTATTCTTTTCATTATTATTTTTATAGCTAATCCTCCTAGCTTCCATGGATAGTTTAACTGTCATTTGTCTGGCTCTGCTGTCTCAAACAAGAATATGAGTTCCACTCTCGGTAGCTTACCTTTTCATTAATCTCTATCTTCTTTCCTAGTCTCATGCTTCTGAATTCCCAGCAATTATTGTAACTCCCATAGATCCAAAATCGCTCCTAAAATTTATATTTTAATGCCACATTAATCTCCTTAAAAATGAAGTACAACATTCTCAATGCGGAAGTACACAAAGAAAATAGTTTAATGCCTGCCTTGTGATGGAGTCAAGAAAAAAATAGGAGATTGTTATATAACTTCTTGAAGAAGGAAATACTAAATTTTGGTGTTTTATACAAAGGATTATAAGGATACCAAAACTACAGACCTGAGAAATTTAAATTGCATAAAAGGAGGGCTGAAGAGAGAGCTCAAGTGTTAGAACACAAACTTAGCATTTGCAATTCTCTGGGTTTGAGCTAAGACACTATATGACCATTCCAACCACAGCTGAGGTGAAGCCTTTTGCTCTGGAGTACCACTGCACCACTGGGTAGACATGAACACTCAGCCCCTGGGCCCAGATTAGCATAAACTTTTAATCTTATACCTCTAAACTGAACTCTGAGGGGAATGTGGCCTTGGGTTTTCTACCAGCACTGCTATAGGTTGAGTGGAGCAAAACACAATATACTCTCAAGTTATATAGTAGTTGCATTTGCAGAAATTGTTAGAAAGTACTAAAGTTCAAATTTAATTTTACTAAGTTAATTATTACTTAAAGATATAAACATAATTTTCAAGAATATAAGCACAAAGTCTAATAGAATACTTGAATATTCTAGAGGATTAAAATTTGTTTTTTAATGGTTTGTAAATTTTTTAATCATACAAAATCACATTATTTGCATATTGAATAACATCCATTTTATTTACTGTTACTGATATACAAAACGACACAACATTAATCAGTGAATGAGGTCAAATATCACAATACTGATTGCTAAAATTCTACCCTATCCAGTAGTTGGGGCAACTTTAAAGAAATGTTGTTTTTGATACAGTTCTTTCTATAGTAATAACATTTATATTTCTTATTAATTTTTTCAATGCTGAAGCTTATTTGCAAAATAATGGTAACTATGGTTAGTCTCCTAAGAACCATAGTTAGAACTTGAATTTGATGCATTCAAGTTTTGAGATTTTAGCTGCCCAAATCTTTCCAGACTCAGAAAGGGATCAAAGTTGGAAATTAGAATGAATAATCTCTGTTGGTTTGAACCATAACCCTTCTCATAAAGGAAATAATCTATATTTTTTATATTATTTAAAGGCTAGTGGGAAAAGTTGAGGAAAACCATTTTTCAAAATTTTAAATCTAAAACTAAATTCTTTGGAAAATAAAAGAAGATTTGGGATATACCAAATAATGTTTTCTATACTTCACAGGAATAGAGGACTTTTCTATTTGTGGCAAAAGAATAGATCCAGACATCCTGGAAAGAAAGTTAAATTCTTCTATAAAATCCAAATGTTTATTTTTCTTCCCAATCATTTAAATCAAATTTATAAGTGCATAGATTTTCTTTGTTTTGCCCATTGGTTAAAATCGCACCATATAGAGTAGCGCCTATAAAAGCAACCAGTATATAACAAATTTTTGATTGAGAAATAAATCAGTTAAATATTGTATGAAATGAAAACACCCTTTGTGAATGGTAATATCCCTTATCTTTCAATCAATTATAGAACAATAAAACAAAATAGTGAAAAGAAAAAAATTATCAGACTGAAAACAACATTCACAACACTATTCCCATATTTATTCTTTTTTGCATTTTCGGTCACACCAGGCGATGCTAAGGGTTTAGTCCTGGCTCTACACTCAGGAATTATTCGTGGCAGTGCTTGGGGGACCATATGGAATGCCAGGAATCGAACCTAGGTAGGCCACATACAAAGCATATATGCCCAATCCACTGTAATATCACTTCAGCCCCTAGTCTGCATAATTTCTAAATATAAGTACACAATAGGTACTTGGATATAACTTTATAATTTGAGAGCATTTTTAAATTCTGATCAAGGTCAAGTGTAAAGAAAATAACATTATATGATATTTAAGTTTACATACCAAGCTTTTACAAATTCTATTTATTTTAAGTGAGTTGCTTCATTATTCATTATGGATCAGTAAAAAAATGATTCCAGATCTTTGTGTCAGCCTGTGGATTGTTGGCTTAAAAAGGTATGATTTAAGATATACAACTCTTTTTATAGGCATTCTCAAAGATTTGGGATCGTATCCGATATTAGTTCGGAGAGCCCGGCAAGCTACCGAGAGTATTCAATATGCCAGACACAGTAACAACAAAGTCTCCAATGGAGACGTTACTGGGCCCGCTCGAGCAAATCGATGATCAACGGGAGGGCCTTTACCTTTACCTTTCCCTTTATCCGATATTAGTTATTACAGCAGTATAAATTAACAGTTGTTGAACATATTCTAACAAGAAAAAACAAAGACTTTACTGCATTAATCAGCAAGAAAGGATTTTTTCTGTTTGTTTAAGAGATGTTATTATAAGGTAAAGGTAAAGGCCCTCCCGTTGATCATCGATTTGCTCGAGCGGGCCCAGTAACATCTCCATTGGAGACTTTGTTGTTACTGTGTCTGGCATATCGAACACTCTCGGTAGCTTGCCGGGCTCTCCGAGAGGGGCGGAGGAATCGAACTCGGGTCGGCCATGTTGGCCGCTTGTACATAAATATATGCTGATGGAGACTATTCTCTCTAATGAAATTAATAATTATTCAGAGAAATAAAGGAGAACACTTTTCTGTTTTTTTCTCAGGAAAATAAACTAAAACCTGCAAAATAATAGAGAAATTGGTTTTAGCTCTGTTTAAATGCTTAATCTTGGTAATATACAGCTCACACTATATGAGTGCTGATAATACATCCATGGAATTTTGTAAATTTTATTTTTTTCCAATATCACAGCAATTGTATAATAATATGGTTCCTGTTTAATCCAACTATTCCTAGTATTACCACTAGCAAACTCTTTGGATGACTAGTATTGAGGTTCATACTATACCCCTATTTTGTTCTGTTGCGTTCATCTCTCTTTTCCAACTTTAAAACACATGTCTTAAGATAGAAATAATTTACTTTTCCCCTTTCATTCCATATGTCAACTCACAAAGATACCTTTGGGTATCTAAATATGCTTCCTAATTTGCCCATTTCCTACCAGCCTAGTGCCTGTTACACTGTACTATAATGCCCCTTTTATTTCCTTGCATGCCCTAATCTAACCAAAGCTTCCTTAGAACAACTCTTCATAAGATGACAAATTTTAGGAGCTCCCAAATTTCTGTCTGATTGAATGTTCAAGATCAATTCTTATGTTCAAAATGCATGAGCAGAGGAGTCCTTTTCACCTGTTCATTCAGTAAAGAAAATAAGTCATCTTTTATCAGTTTATGATACAAATAGTAGAGTGTAAAATTCAGTTTTGAAGGAACTAGCTATGTTATAATAGATTGTAATTCTGACTTTTAAAATGTGGTTTTAATAATGACAGTCCCAAGTCATTACCTGGTTCCAGGTAAGTCAAAGTAATTACAGAATGCTAAAACTTTATTCAGACAAACATCGGAGCGTGTCTACCACCAACAGAGAATAAATAATACTGAATGTCACAACAAATTGCTCAAACACAGGAACTAGGGAGAGGTCATTCTTGTCACAAAGCTCATTGATCTGTTTTGGCATTTAGCACAATTGGTACTGATGCCCTACATTTTGGTATTGTTTGAGTTGAGTGTTCCGTATGAATTTCAGAAACAATCTTTGAACACTGAATAGACAAAAATGTATTTTATCCTACTTAGTAATGAAAGTGGAATTTCCATTATTATCTTTGAGATTTTACATATTTCTTCCAGGATTCTCCAAAGAGACTTGATTTCATTTGAAGGAAACATTTTTGAGCACAGATGGCATAAATAATTCCATGTGCTCATAATACTTGAGGAAAAAGCCAATGAAAGTTGAATCAAATGAAACCTCTGTGATTAGTAAAGGTTTAAGATTCATATTTTCTTAAAACCAGATCTTCACACAGACCAGATTATTTTAATTATCAAATGAGACGAACAAAAATCATAACTTAAAAAGGATTTCTAAGCAATGACATATTTTAAATTTAAACTCTATTTTACCTTACACTTTATATAAACACTGCGATTTAGAGAGTTGTTCCTAGTCCCGCCACCATTGCATCTTCCTACCATCATTATTTCCTATTTAGCCAACCACTCCTTAAGCCTTTCCCCACAGCAGGTCCTTACTAATTTATTTTATATTTCTTGTTATAATTAATTTGCTAAAAGAACATTCAAAAATTGTTTGCTCAGAAGCAAGTTAGTGAAGATTTTCCTATTTCACCATGGAGCCATTATGCTCCATGGTGTTTAAAAGATCACTAAGATGTTACAGGTAAAGTCTTCTGTGTGTATATTTTGTTAATCGAGATTGGTTGCTTTCTATGGTACATTCTATCCAATCTAGTGTGTTCGTTCTGATTTATCATTATGTTCTCATCAGGTTTAGAAAGTAAATTATAATTTAAAATTTCTATTATAATATTGCTTTCACATTTATAGTTAATGCAAATTTTGGCTTAAGTACATGACATTGTATGACTTCAAAGATAGCCAGGGTACATATATAAAGAACAAATCTATAATATTTAATAATAATGACTTTTTTACTTTAATTTATGCTACACTTAAGGAAATCACTTTATCCATTTAAGTAAGTTATTCGCCATTTATTGTCCATTTGCATAACTGACACACTTTATTAAAGTTATTAACATGTATTTTAATACTAACAGTTTATGTTTTAATACAATTTGTACATTTTGTACATTAAACATAATATATATGGTCTGTAATATTTCCTCCCATTAGAAGAACCTGTTATTTTATTTTTGGAAATGAGTTTTTTGATAGACAAATTCTCTTTGTATGAAAAACATTTACATGAATTATGTTATGCATTTTCAAAAGTAAACAATATGAAAAAAATTGTATTCATTTTAATTCTCAAACTATTACCTGAAAAGTCAAGCATATGTGACTTTATAGATCAAGTTGGTGTTTGTCTAATTGTTCCCTTTAAATGAAATATATAGTAAATTATTAAAACAAATAATGTGAATCTTATAGTATATCAAATCATATCAGTTTTTCATAGTTTATAAAGTTAGTTTTTATTTAAATTAAATGATAATATCGTATTTGAATTAAGTGGTTTAGTGTTTAAATTAAGTGTGGTAACGTGGGTAGTGCACGTGTCCTTCCAGAGTTCATTCCCCAACACCTGAGATGGTCTCTATCTAGAGATTGCCAGGACTAATTCCCAAGTGCTGATTCAAGAATAATCCTTGAAACCACTAGGTGTGGCCAAAAAGCCCAGTTACTCAGATATATAAAAGTAGAAGCCCAATAAAAACAGATTCTAATGCATAGAGTAAGATTGTAATCATTAACTTGGTATTCTATTCAAGACTTGTAAAAGCAGATTGGAGAATAGATTCCTAACAAAATCCTCTCTTTAAAGAAAAATGCAAGAGTCTTAAATTTCTGCAAAGACAATAGGCACTTATAAACTATACTCATCTAACCAAATAGAATTCTACTTTCCATCTCTGTTTTAGAATGCAACCTATTAAGCTACATATCATATGCAATTTTGTTTCTTTTCTTTTCTTTTCTTTTCTTTTCTTTTCTTTTCTTTTCTTTTCTTTTCTTTTCTTTTCTTTTCGGGTCACATCTGGTGGTACTCAGGCCTTATTACTGGCCAGGCTTAGGTGACCTTTCAGGATGCCTGGGATCAAACGCAGGTGGGCGGTTTGTAAGGTAAGGGCTCCACCCACTGCAATATCACTCAGGACCAGTTGTGTGTGATTTTTATTACTCATTAACAAAATGGAAAAAGATTTCTCTCCTGTTTCCTTTCTTTTTCTCTATTGAAGTTTCTTTGACTATCTTTATGTCTAAAAAAGACATTGAAGATACATGATGCTCCTAATAATTAGTAACTGTACACTATAAAAGTATAAAAGTAGCCACTAACCACCAGAAATTATTTAAGCTTAAATCTACAATGTGGTGATTTTCCATGGTAAAATAGGTTAAATAAACTTTATCATAGTGCAATAAAACAAAAGCTGACTTCTTTGTCAAAACAGTCATATATCTATTTTGTTTAGTTAATGCAAAATGATCAATGCAGTTATTCTATATTTCTATTGTTGAAAAATTTCTCTTGCACAGCATTGTCCAAGGTCTTGAAAATCTAACTGACATTGCTATTCAGCTTAGGAAAGGAAATAAAATATATAAAGTTATTAAAGCTTTGCTGAGAAGCGTATTTATATACATTAGAAAATACATGACAATTTTTATACTTAATATATCCATATCTTCTAAAAGCCAATATTTCTAACATCATTGGGAATGTGAGAGTGCTTTTTATATTTAATGAAATTGAAAATAATCAAAGATACTTGCAGTGAATTTTTTAACATCAAAATGCATATGCATGCACACATGCATTATATGAAATTTTCCAAATAAACCAATTTCCAAAGCTAAATCAACTTACAAACTTTTACTTTACACTGATAAAGTTACAGTACTAAAGTTACTAATATAAGTTAACTTACATAGAGTTAACACATATCAAATTTTAAAAATGAGATAAAATTCTAAAAACATAGAATTATTAATATCTAAGTTAGGTAATGTTTATTGAAAGAATATACAACTTCAATGTTACTTGTCTTTCCCCAGATGTTGCTTTTCAGATGCATCTGGGGCAAAATCAAAGAGAAAATAGACTAAACTAAATACATTATTAGCATTTTTTTCTTGTTTTTTACAGTACAGAATTCCTAATTTTATAACACATTTTTAGACTAGAAGGGCATATGTAACATATTTTTCAGTATACAAATTATTGAATATATAAGTAACTAATCATGAAAAAAGTTGAATTTGTATTTGATTGTTCAAGCCAGTAAGCTGCACACATTTCACATTATGAAATTTTCCAAATATAATTTTCAATAATGAATAATGTGTTGCATTTATCATCTAATCACATACAAATTGTTCCATATTTAGCTCTAAGGAACACATCTAACTCACACTTTTCTATGCTATTTTCTGACTAAAATGACTTATGGTAAGGAAAATGGCATTTAATTTCTTAGAACTATTCATAGTGGATAAAGTTTATTTTTCCACTGTTATTTTTACTCTTTTATATTTATGATTAGTTCTTCTCAGATCTAATAAAATAAAAAAATAAAAGTTAATTAGTTACCAACATTGTTGGTGTGAGAGTCTGTTCACTAATTGATTTCTGAAGTTGAATAACCAGATGGGCTCTTTATTTCTTCTCCTGGTTTTATGTTAAATTTACCCACATGTTCATTTATTGTACATTTTGAAGATTTTCTCACTATTTCCAAAAAGTGTTGTACTTTTTCCCTTCAGGAATTATATTTTCAACTCTACTCCAGGGTGAAATTCTTTATGAACTCTCCCACAAAACTACCTTGCTGTGAGTAAGTACAGTTTGAAGAGTAGAATAGAGAGATTAGTCTAAAACACTGAATATTGCCTTAGGAAGACATGTCAGAAATGATCATAAAATAGGGAATCATGAGTAATGAGAGAATAACTGGTAAACAAAAGTAGAGGGAACAAAAATTGGGACAAGGTAAGAAAAAATTACTTTTTTAATAATTATACCTCAAAATATTTACTTTTTTGAGCCAAATTTCCATTTTTTAATTTATTGCATTTTATTTAAAATATAAAGAAAATAATATTTTACGTTGATTTTTAGTTGATGTTCTTTAAGGCCAATGATTATATATATTTTTCTTAATATGAAAATTACAAAAGAATTAATAAAAGTTTATAAAACAGTCTTAAATTCATTTTTTCTGTGTACATGTTGTAATATAATTAATCGGATTATATTGCTATATGCATGTCTTTATTAGTCTTACAACATCCAATTTAAAATTCATTAATTTTAGCAGTGTTTTTCACTAATTATTCTTTCTCTGTTGACAGCTAACAACTATACATTTTATAGTTACTTATATAGCATATATACATTTAAAAACAATTTTTCAATGCTTATAAGAGTGTTTAAATTGTGTACCAAATACATAAATCTAAATATGACCTCTCACCTCTAATATTTCCAATGAATTGTATTAATTCAGTAATAACTGTATTAATTTTACTTTTCAGAATCCTTTATTCTAGCAAAAATATCCTTAATTCAACTAACGTAGGATTAATTTTTATGTATATGTTTTAAATTATCAGAATGAATTCACCTATGAAATGCTGCACACACTAATGAGGCTTCATAATTTGTACTCGACTTATCTTTAAATTCAAAGAAATATTTTCAGGTGCACATTATTTACAGCCAATTCTTTTTTCTTATTTTTATAAGATTATTCATATTAATTGATTGCATTCAATATTTCAACACTATCCCACACCATTACACCTTCTCAACACCATTATTTCAAATTTTCCTACCACCATTAAAGCCTGCCTGCCGGTCAGAAGCTAGATAATTTATTTTCTATTACTTATTATGAATATTGTGAGAGGTCATGTCCATGCTTCTGGAATTCTAGAATTGTAAATGGTTGGGGTCCAGAGACATCTCTGTGGGAGCTAATCCATTTGGAGATTCATTTGGAGTCTCTGGATCAGGGCTATTAATGTGCTGAAATGACACATGGAGGTAGATCTTGGGCATGACAGCCTGGACTCCAAGTGGGTGGGGAGACAGGAAAGGACGGCCCATCTCCAGGGATGTGACCTAGAGTCTTAGTCCTTGAACTCGAGTACCTGGGTTTTGCTCCTGAAAGTTTGTGGCCACCAGGGTTTCATCTGGAGTGGTGGAGAGGGCTCACCAGCTCCATGTGAAATGCCCCAGTGGAATTTGTTGAATACAGGATTCAGAGAGATTTCCAGTTAGCTGCTGTTTTCCCGGATTCACTTCTGTGTCTCTGGATTAAGGCCGTTGATAAAAAGTCAATTCTTGTTTTTATTTAATTAATCATTTTTGTGGAGTTATACTAGCAGTATTAAGAGGGTTCTCCAAGTTCTGTGCCCATAGGACTATGCAATGCCTGAGGGGTTCTTTCCTGCCCCTGCTCCTTCTCCCCAGACTCAATTTTAATTGCAGGGAGTTATCTCTGACACAGGAAATTTTGAGATAGTAGGTATTATCTGAGTTCTAGGCTACTCTATGATTATATTAAAGTTTCAATTTTTTTAATTTTTTCATTTGAAATTTTGCTGTGATCCTGTTTGAAAAAATGATAATGTAGTTTTAGGTCAATTATTAAGAGGGAGAGGGGATGGAGAATTCTTCCCCCCCCCCCCGCCCCCAGCTAAAAATTCATAAGATTTTCATCTTGCTAAGAAAGAAAAAGGCTTTTCGAAGTTTATCAATTATTTTTGCTTTGTTACATGTAGAAACTATATTATAAGACCATTCTTAAACTAATTTTTGATGGGAGTAATAGTGCTATTGTTCTTAGACCAAAAGGTTTGTATTTTATGAAATAACTTTTCCTTCCCTGGAACATTGCAATTATATGGAGGAGTATGTGTTTCTAAATGTTATTTTGGGGTCACACCTAGACTTTTGAACACTTTAAGTGTTTATTTCTGGCTCTGTGCTCGGGGATCATTTATGGGATGCTTGGGGGACTATTATACGAAACAAATAGAAAAACAAATATAACTTGGTTGAAGAGGAAAAATATAAGGATATTTTTGGTACTATAGACAGGCAATAACGGGGTCTTGTCCCCTCTGCTGTGTTACATCTCTTCCATCTGGCAGGTCTTACTAAACCATCTGTTTTATAGCCTCAAAATGCTGAGAGGGTCTGTGCTGAGAGGGTCTGTTTATCCTGTCTGAATTACTGACAAAAAAAAAGTGTTACTCATTTTGTTACAAATAAGACTGTTTTTTCTAGATATCAACATTCCCAATCAATAACCTCTTCAATAATCTTAAAAGATACCTTCTTGGAAGCATAAATAAAAAAACAATTTCTAACAATCTCTCAAGTATTGTAATATGAATTGCTCTTAAACCTGATATGCTAATATATAAATACATCTGTCTTAAAATATTATACTATCACCTGTCTTCCCTCCTTCCTTCCATCCTTGATCCCTCCCTCCCTTTCTTCCTTCCACATCCTCTATTTCTCTTCCCCCTATCTTTCTTTATCTTTTTCTCTTTCTTGCCCTCCCTCCCTCTCTCCCTCCCTCCCTCCCTCCCTCCCTCCCTTCCTTCCTTCCTTCTGTCTCTTTCTCTTTCTTTCTCTCTTTCTCTCTTTCTTTTCTTTCTTTACCTTTTCATTCTTCTCTCACATAGCTATGCTTAGAATTCATTCTCAGAGGAAATAATGGGCTCTTTAATGTGGCACCAGTTTTAAAACCAGGGTTAACTTCACACACAGAAACAGCTATACGTGCTCTACTCGTTCACCAATGCCACTTGTATCTTTTTAATCTTTATTTGTTATTTTATTTTATTGGCTTTTGGGCCACACTTGGTAGTTTGAAGGGCTCATTCTTGGCAGCCTCAGGGAACTATTAGTGTGTCAGAGTTTGAACCTGGGTGAATTGTGTGAAAGGCGAGCGCCTTGCCTTTAGAACTACTGATCCAGCCTCTCTACTTCTAATTTTTAACCGGTCACCTTACAAATGTATAATATTGATGAAGTTACATGGCTTGAACATATGATAAACAAGTTTGTCGATAAATAATGTATCCTATAATGTTAAGTAAAATTAAATGCATTCATGCCCACAGAGTGTATTTAATTTCAATTAATTTTCAGAGCAAAAAGTGATTAAACTATTAAAACAATTACCAATAATATACAGATGACACCATAACATTCATTTTGTTCAGGAAATTCAGGTTTTATTTTCATTTGTTTGATTTTTTTCCAGTAGTAACAGCTTACCATGCCAGCATGAGCAAAGTGTTTTCAAAACTTTTGATAGCCTCAGAAATCCTACTCAGTGAGAATTAAAAATAAAATTAGAAATAAAATTTAAGTTCTAACAGGTACAACCTGAAACTTACAACCAAGCTGTACTATTTTTCATTCTCTGGTACTACTGTAGTAAGTTGCAAAACTTTTTAATCACATTTAACATATGTTGCAAGTAGTAGACATAATCGTCAAGGTTAATATATTCTCATTAGAGAACCAAATTTAAATTGCCTTAAGCCAAAAGAAGTAGAAGAAAAGAAAGCTTCATTAAAGGGATGCAAGTGAAGGATGCACTAGTATTTCATAGAACACAAGGGCATGCAGTACATTCAGACCTCCTGAGGGCTGAGAATTGAGAGGTGGAAATCTATCAACAATCAAAGCTTCCACCTCATCAGTCTCTCTCTTCCTCTCCCCCTGGCGCTACATAACCTCTCATCTCTAGACCACTTTGCGTGTCGTGCTTCATTCCTCTCTCTGTAGACTGATTTTCTCAACTCTTCAGCAGATAAAAACAGCTCTGCAATTTATATTACCTGGATTCCAGATAAAAACAGAAATTTGAAAAAAAAAGTCACTGCATTGTCAATTTGAATTTTTGAGACTAATATAATTGGGTTAAAAAATGAAACAGTATAACTATTGATATATAAGAAGGTAGACTTCACAGCCATTAGTTTGGGAATAGAAATGTCTCTTCTATATATTGATACGGAATAATCTACCGTGCTCCAATATTTTGGACTTAAATGATACCATGATACTGTAATAGTAAAGAGTTCACTGCACAAGCATTAGAAAGAGTCATTGTTTAAGTTTGTGTGTTGAATTATCTATTTTATAATGAAGAATGTGTGAAAATCAAAGTGATTAAATCACAAAAAGGTAACAAAATTCTGAGTTTTAAAAGGCAAAAATGAAAACATCTAACAGTAATGGATAAAACAATGAATTTGGAACATTTCTTGACTGTATCCTTCATAGTAAGATTGATGAACACCCTTGAGAAGATGATGGGCTAACATCCTTCTCTCATTCCCAAGATTGAAAAGCACCAAGAATTAGGCTAGAGCTGTTAGAAAATCTAAAGCATCAGTAGCTTTATGAGAGAAAAGAGTAAGTATGCTTCCCTGAATCTTCTTTTTCAATTGAAAAGACAAGAAAGAGAACGAAGATAAACATCTCTCTCTCTCTCTCTCTTTCTCTGTCTCACTCACACAGAAGATAAATTTGTTTTGCAAATGATAGGAATGATTTTCTTCAAATGATCCAGAGTAATTATTTTTATTAGAATTTTCTTCAGTATATATTGACTAATCATTGAATAAAATACTGTGAAACAGAATATTAAACAAAATTTATACAAATTTAAATAAATATAATTTATTTATAAAATTTAAATAAATATTTATATCTTACTATAAATAAACTCTTCTTTATAGTAAGATATAAGATAAGTAAGATGTCTCTCATTTGTTCATAGGAAAAAATGTGTATGAAAAGCAGAACCAAGAAAACTGAAGGAAGACAAATATATGGTGAACGAGATAAAATTTCACAAGAAATTGTGTAAGTAGCAGAAGAATATCACCATAAAGTTTTAAAGTGTTATAAAAATGTTAATTGCAAAGCATTATTAGAAAACTAATAAGAATATAGACGAATTCTAATACTTTGCAACCAGATAACAGGAAGACATGAAAGGAGAGTGGATAAACCGCAAAGTATAATTGGAGAAAAACTTCTCAGAAATCAAAATTAATTCAAAATAATCCAGTATCAGAAATACTTAATCTAAGATACAGGGGGATTATAATTAAAATGTTTAATTCCATATTTTGTTGGGATTATAATTAAAATGTTCAATTCCATATTTTGTTGTTACTCAAGAAATGATTGCTGGAGAGTGCCCGTCCAGCTCCATGGGACCGCCCACCAGTCCGTTGGCCCCTCCCCTCCAGGTTGGTAGGGGGCGTCCAGCGGGGATACTGTCCAGGGGGAAGCCCAGCAGGGATACTGTCGACCACCCTTCCTCCATTCCAGGATCCTGGGTGGGAGTCGCCTGGGACGGGCTAGGGGCGTGGCCACCAGGAAAGGAGCATGACCTCTTAATAGTGGGCATGGCCTTCTCCTCGGCCACAATTATATCACTCACATCAAGCACCCAGGACTCTCATCCCACAACTTGTCGCCTAATACCAACCAAAAATTTCCCACCTCTTCTACTACAATCCAACAACATCCCACTCGCCTACTCAATTTCCAACAAAGACCTGTTTGAAAATAGCTGTATAAGCTCAGTACCAATAGCACCTCCTCCAAAAGTTTCACTCAATGTTGGTTATAAAACAAAGAATAACGCCTGATTGAGAAGAAGGTCAAACTCAGAAACGTAGAAGGGTGCCTACCAGCGCCAAAACCTTATCCAAAATCCTTTCCCACTATTAGAGGGAACAGTATAATCTGCGCCTGACGGGAACCGAGGCCCATTTTTCGGCAACAAAACTGAACGGCTCCTAGAAGTCTCTCCTCATTCAACCAGGTACAGCCTGCCCCCACGGCTTAGGACTCCCCCAGGGAATGTGCAGCTAGCTCGATCCCCTAGAATTGCCGGGTTTCTCCCTTGACCTGCGCGGGACGGGAACTGAGGCAAGATCACATCCCGCGGCAACAAAGCTGAACAGATCCGGGAACTCTCTCCTCACTCAACCAGAATAGTAACAGTGAATGTGAAGGACTAAAGCACACTGGTCACAATGGTAAAGCAACGCAAAAGTCCACCAAACTTTCTTATTGAAGAGGCTAGCCCAGAAGACACCAACAGTATTGCAGTGTTAGACAACCTCTCTGACAAGGAATTCATAAGGGAGCTACTTAGGATGCTTAGGGAACTAAAAGAAACAATGGAAAGCAATGCCAATAAAAGACAAGAGGATTTGAAGGCAGAAATGAGAAAAATGCAATCAGAAATGTCGGACCTGAAAACCCTGGTAGGCGAATTGAAAACCTCAGTGGAAGGCCTCAGAAGCAGAGTAACAGCTGCTGAGAATAGAATCAGTGAGCTCAAAGATGAAGTTCAGAGACTCGCCAGAAAAGAGCAGAAAATGGAAAAGAGACTCACAGTTCAGGAACAGATGGCAAGAGAAGATAGCGATGAAGCCAAGAGGGGTAACATAAGAATTATTGGAGTTCCAGAGGGACAGGAAGAAAACTTTGATGAAGAAGAAACTGTCAAAGACATCATTGCTACAACGTTTCCAGAGTTGAAGAAAACTTGTGACCACATTCAGGAGGCCCGAAGGGTACCAGCTAGAAGAAATCCGAACAAAAATACCCCAAGACACATCCTGATCATAATAACCAAAACTTTAGACAGAGACAAAATTCTGAAAGCAGCAAGATCAAAGAAATCTCTTACAAAGGAGCATCCTTAAAATTCACAGCTGATTTTTCTGATGAAACCCTCAGGGCCCGAAAACAGTGGTGGGACATAGTGAAATAACTCAATGAAATAAATGCCTCTCCAAAAATACTTTACCCAGCGAGACACTCAATCATAATAGAAGGAACACAGTTTCACAGACAAACAACAGCTCAGGAACTTCATAGACTCAAGCCCATGGTTACAAGTACAACTAAATGGGCTACTTTAAGATAGGACAGGCCCCTGAAATACACCTAATTTCAACAGAACAATGCGACAAAATCCCATAACAATAATCTCTCTCAATGTCAATGGGCTAAACGCACCAATTAAAAGACACAGAGTGGAGGATGGATTAGAAAATTGAACCCAACATTCTGCTGCCTGCAAGAAACACACTCAATAGTCAAAGCAAACACAGACTCAGGGTTAAAGGCTGGAAAACAATCCTACAGGCAAACAGCTCCCATAAAAAAGCTGGGGTAGCCTCCTTAATATCAGACCTCATCGATTTCAGAGTGAAGAAGGTCATAAGAGACAGTGAAGGCCATTTCTTAATGATCAAAGGATCTACACAACAGGAAGAACTTACAATAATAAATGTATATGCACCTAATGAGAGACCAGCAAAGTACTTAAAACAACTACTCATAGATTTGGAAAAAGACATCAATAGCAACACAATACTAGTGGGAGACTTCAACGCCTCTTTGTCACCTCTTGATAGATCAACCAGACACAAGCTTAGCAAGGACATACTTCATCTGAGGGAAACAATGGAAGAAAGGGACTTAGTAGATATATACAGGAAACTTCATCCTCAAAAAGCTGAATACACATTCTTCTCAAGCGTACATGGAACATTCTCCAAGATAGACCACATGCTGAGCCACAAAACATGCCTCCGTAAAATTAAGAAGATAGAGATTGTATCAACAAACTTCTCAGACCACAATGCGCTTAAATTAGAAGTAAATCACACACAAAAACAGAAAACTAAATCAAACACCTGGGAATTAAACAGTGCACTATTGAACAACGAATGGCTTAGAAAGGAAATCAAAGAGGAAGTCAAAAAATTTCTAGAAACGAATGAAAATGAGAACATGAGTTACCAAAACTTATGGGACACAGCAAAAGCTGTGTTAAGAGGAAAGTTTATAGCTCTACAAGCATTCCTCAGAAAGGAGGAGCGAGCCCACATAAATAAACCAACCTCACAGCTTAAGAGCTTGGAGAAAGACCAACAAAAGGAGCACAACCCGTACAGGAGGAAGGAAATAATAAAACTCAGAGCAGAGATTAATGAGATGGAAACCCAAAAAACAATCCGAAAGATCAATGAAACCAAGAGCTGGTTCTTCGAGAAAATTAACAAGATCGATAAGCCTCTAGCAAAACTCACAAAGAAGTGGAGAGAGAAAACCCTAATAAACCGAATCAGAAATGAAAAGGGGGTCATTACAACAGAAACTTCAGAAATTCAAAGGATCCTCAGGGAGTACTTTGAGAAGCTTTATGCCACGGAACATCAAAACCTCGAGGAAATGGATAAATTCCTAGACTCCTACAGACTCCCAAGGCTGAACCAAGAAGACCTGGAATACCTGAGCAGACCTATCACCACCAAGGAAATTGAAATGCTAATAAAAAGACTCCCCAAGCACAAAAGCCCTGGCCCGGATGGATTCACTAGTGAATTCTTCCAAATCTTTAAAGAAGACTTACTCCCAATCCTCTTTAAGCTTTTCCATGAAATTGAAATATCAAAAACACTTCCGAATAGTTTCTACGAAGCGAATATCACACTGATACAAAAAGCAGACAGAGATACCACAAAGAAAGAGAATTACAGGCTGATATCCCTGATGAACACAGATGCAAAGATCCTCAACAAACTACTAGCAAATAGAATCCAACTACTGATCAAAAAGATCATACACCATGACCAAGTAGGATTCATCCAGGGGATACAAGGATGGATTAACATTCGGAAATCAATCAACATAATCCATCATATCAACAAAAGAAAAGATAAAAAGCTTATGATCATATTAATAGATGCAGAGAAAGCATTTGACAAATGCAGCACCCCTTTATGATGAAAACCCTAGCCAAAATGGGGATAGAGGGGACTTTCATCAACATAGTTAAAGCCATCTACAACAAGCCTACAGCAAGCATCATCCTCAATAGAGAAAAACTGAGAGCCTTCCCTCTAAGATCAGGGATGAGACAAGGATGCCCACTCTCTCCACTGCTGTTCAATAGAGTACTGGAAGTACTTGCAGTAGCGATTAGGCAAGAAAAAGATATTAAGGGCATTCAGGTAGGAAAGGAAAAAATCAAGCTCTCACTATTCGCAGATGATATGATACTATACTTAGAGAAACCAATAACCTCCACCAAAAAACTCTTAGAAACAATAGACTTGTATAGAAAAGGTGCAGGCTATAAAATCAATACCCAAAAGTCCATGGCTTTCCGATACGCAAACAGTGAGAGAGAGGAAAGCTACATGAAAAAAACAATCCCGTTCACAATTGTGCCCCAGAAAATCAAGTAGCTAGGAATCAGCTTAACTAAGAAAGTAAAGGACCTGTAAAATGAAAACTACAAAACGCTACTTCAGGAAATAAAAGAGGACACGAGGAAATTGAAAAATATCCCCTGTTCATGGATCGGGAGAATCAACATTGTCAAAATGCAATACTTCCCAAAGAACTGTACAAATTCAATGCAATCCCTATAGGGATACCCATGACATTCTTCAAAGAAATGGAGCAAACACTCCTGAAATTTATATGGAACAATAAGCCCCCGCGAATAGCTAAAGTAATTCTTGGGATAAAGAAAATAGGAGGAATCAACCTCCCTAACTTCAAACTCTACTACAAGGCAGTAATAATTAAAACAGCATGATACTGGAACAAAGGCAGAACTGCAGACCAGTGGAACAGGGTTGAATACACTGACATCTCCCCTCAATAATATGATCATCTAATCTTTGATAAAGGTGCAAGAAATGTGAAGTGGAGTAAGGAAAGCCTCTTTAACAAATTATGCTGGCATCACTGGATGGCTACATGCAAAAATATTGGCTCAGAACTCTGCCTAACAACATGTATAAAAGTAAGATCAAAATGGATTAAATATCTCAACATAAGACCAGACACCATAAGATACATTGAAGACAAAGTTGGCAAAACCCTCCATGACATTGAGGCTAATGGTATTTTCAAAGATGCCACGCCACTGTCTGCGCAAGTAAAAACAGAGATAGATAAATGGGACTATCTTAAACTAAGACGCTTCTGCACCTCCAAAGAAACAGAAACCAAATTACAAAGACAGTCTACAGAATGGGAAAGGATATTCACCGAATACCATCTGATAAGGGGTTGATATCAAGGATATACAAAGTACTGGTTGAACTCCACAAGAAGAAAACATCCAACCCCATCAAAAAATGGGGCAATGAAATGAACAGAAACTTTCTCAAAGAAGAAATCCCAATGACAAAAAAGCACATGAGAAAATGCTCTACATCATTAATCATCAGGGAGATGCAGATCAAAACCACAATGAGATACCATCTCACACCTCAGAGACTGGCCCACATTCAAAAGAACAAAAGCAACTGATGTTGGTGCGGATGTGGCGAGAAAGGGACACTCCTTCACTGTTGGTGGGAATGCCGACTAGTTCAGCCCTTTTGGCAAACAGTATGGACGTTTCTCAAAAAATTAGAAATTGAGCTCCCATTTGACCCAGTGATCCTGGCGATACCACTCCTGGGAATATATCCCAGAGAGGCAAAAATTTGTAGTCGAAGTGACATCTGCACTTGTTTGTTCATTGCAGCACTCTTTACAATAGCCAAAAACTGGAAGAAACCCGAGTGCCCAAGATCAGATGACTGATTAAAGAAACTTTGGGACATCTTCAGAATGGAGTACTAAGTAGCTCTTAGAAAAGATGAAGTCATGAAATTTATATACAAGTGGTACAATATGGAAAGTATCATGCTAAGCGAAATGAGCCAGAAAGAGAGGGATAGACATAGAAAGATTGCATTCATTTGGGGGATATAAAGCAACAAAATATGAGATTAATACCCAAGAATAGCTGAGATCAACACCAGGAGGATTACTCCATAGTTTAGAGGCCAGCCGGGTATTCTAGGGGAAAGGGCAGTTCAGATAGAGAAGGGAGCACCAAATAAAGGGTGTTTGGAATATCCTCCCAGGAGGGGAAATGCATGTTGAAAGTAGACTATGGACTGAACATGTTTGCCACTCAATGCCTCTTTTGCAGACCACAACACCCAAAAGGAGAGAGAGAACAAAAGGGAATGCCCTGCCACAGAGGCAGGGTGGGAGAGGGATGGTGGTGGGGAATATTATCCATGGTGGTGGAACATGGGCACTGGTGGAGGGATGGGTATTTGATCATTGTCTGACCAAAACCCAAGCACAAAGATTTGTAAATATACAACTGTACCTCATAGTGCTTCACTAATAAAAAAAATAAAAAATATATAAAAATAAAG
The DNA here is from genome assembly GCF_029834395.1 of Sorex fumeus. Classification (NCBI taxonomy): domain Eukaryota; kingdom Metazoa; phylum Chordata; class Mammalia; order Eulipotyphla; family Soricidae; genus Sorex; species Sorex fumeus. The sequence continues at coordinate 40,228,964 of NW_026606065.1, forward strand.
AAAAATTAAAAAAATAAATGATTGCTTCAGTAATGATTGAAAATATTATAATTTATTTTATTGTGTACAAAATTAGATTTTATTTCTCTTGTTGTGTGATAACGTGGCATCTGTAAAATCTATGTGTCTTTTGGTAGCTAAGTCTTTAAATAAAAAGTTAAATAAACAAATTACAGCCTCATATCTAATTATTAAGTAATGGAAAAATTATGTCAAGAAGCTATTACAATACTTCTATACCATTAATTTGAAAAGACAGGGTTATAATTTTGCATGTGAAAAATATACTTATTCATCCCTTTAATAGATCTAAAAACGGCAATATATAATCAAATATTTTTTTCTTTTACTTTTTGGGCCACACATGGTGATGCTCAGGGACTATTCCTGGCTCTGCACTCAGGAATTACTCCTGGTGGTGCTCAGGGGACAATAGGGGGTGCTGGGAATCGAACCCGTGTTGGATGCAGGCTGGGCAAATGCCCTACCCTCTGTGCTATCGCTCCAGCCCCCAAATAAAAATTTTTAAATGTCCAGTTGAATTTGCATTTTAATTAATAAGCATATACCGAAACTCCAATTACTGCTTTATGTCATGTAATTTTAAGTAATAAATCAAAGATGGGGACTATTGAAATTTTAGCTTTCATTAAATAAAATGTTCTGCCAGTATTTCATCACTATGTGAAAATTCTTATGATAAGAAATTTAAAATTAGCAAAAAATGAATATTTATTTGCAAAAATATCAACTTAACATATAATGAAAATACTATTCTTAGACATCTAATATGTAATATGTGATGTAAGTATATCAAACTAATTAAATTTGGAGTGGTTGTCAACTTCCTGCATTATTTTGTATTAAAAATCTGTCTTAGGTTGTTAAAACAGCCCTGAAAGACAGGGCGCCATTTTTTCTCTAGCTATATAATATATTATTTAATATTACTTTTGGAGAATTCTCTATAAATTTATCTGGATTTCTGTCAAATAGTCTATATTTTCAAATACAGTCAAATGTAGATTTGTCACAATTTTGAATTAGCATTTATAAGGAAATACTTTTATGCTATGGATTTTTTCCTTTGAGTCAAAAATAGAAAGTTAATTAAAATTAAATCATTTTTGTGGATTATATAATAGTGCAATTTAAAGTATTTAATCTTTATTCAGGTGAGTACTTGCTTTCACGAACATTGATTGGAGCTTCAACTCTAGCCAGTTACTTAAAACGAATTAAAATCCTGCCAATGTCATCAATCCAAAAAAAGCAAAGCCCCTGATTTTTTAGGTCACAGCATGTTCTTTCAGCTTTATTACATTTAGCCAAATAGTACTTGCTTCATCAGTTGAATTTTCTTGCACTGTCTAGGATTTTTATTCATATTAAATCCCCTTGTGGAATGCATGATTATGTGAAAGTGTTTTGTGGGTATTGAGATGAACACAGCACATCACCCGCAAATTCTGAGGGTAATTTGGTTCTGAAGAAAGAAGTAGGAAAGTTGTTGAGACTTACACTGAAATTTATTTAGGCTCATTTAAATTTGAGTGTCTCAGCATTGGAAACTATAGGTGGGTTTTCATTCTGGAACAAAATCCTGCCCACCTGACCTATCCACCTTGTAGAAGGCTTATATAATTAAAGAATGACTTAGATTAACATTTAACTAACAGTTTGTGTCAAAACATTGACACTGAAAGTCCTGAAATCATGTCATATCTTGATTTATCATTGTCAATGATTGTTTACTATTTTAAAACAAATTTTCATGTATACATTTCACTATTAATTCCAGTGTATGATGATTTTTTTTCTGACACGTGACTTATTTTTTGTTGCAGACTTATATTGGTATGGTTTATAAGAAATCAGTGTAAATTACCTTTGTTAATATTGCCACTGTGCTTTGTTATTTATTATTTATGAAAGTCATTAAGTTTATGAGGAATCAGTAATGTTCTAATTTCTCAGTGCCAGGCAGTAGAAGATAAGATTTACATATGTGAGATATGGGTTTAACCCCCAGCACCACGCACACAAAAATAATGTTTATTAGACATGGAATTAGAAAGAGTGGTAAGAATAACTATGAAAGGACAGAGAGATAGTACTGAAGGTAAAATATTTGTCTTGTATATGACAAACCTGGGTTTGAAATCCAGCACCATATATGGTCCCCTAAACACATCTAGGGATCACTCCTGAGCAAAGAGTCAGGAAGCCCTCTTTAGTGTCACCCCATGGCACCCAAAAGAATTTAACCTGCTCAAGAAATATAACTAGGTTAGGTGAGACTTTATATAATTACACATATGCAAATATGTGATTTAAACTTTTCATATAAATTCTGGACAGCAGTTTATAATGACATAGTGTTTAAGTGCGATTAACTGATAAAGGTATGGTTGAGTTAAATAGTCAAGAAAAACTGTTCTTAATCTAAACATGATGCAGCTGGTATATGCCTATATTGTTTTACTGTGTTAGCTTTCCAAATCCAAAAAGAAACACTATTTCTACACTGGATGCATTTATATAAAATTTCTTCAAGTTTTCTTGAATCCATCTGCTTATGTTCATGGTGTAGTTAAAGTGTATAGTACAAACACAGAGGAAAAAAGTGTAAACTGAAAAGGTCCTGTAATCAATCTGATGTCTGACTGATCTTGCACTGCACTTTTTTTTGCTTTGCTTTGCTTTGTTTTGTTTTGTTTTGGGGACATATCTGGTGATGCTCAGGGGTTACTCCTGGCTTTGCAATTAGGAATTATTCCTGGTGATGTTAGATCAAACTGGATTTGCATGTGCAAGGCAAACACCTTACCACCCTACCTGCTGTACTACATCTCCCATGCCTCTTTCTCCCCACTGCCGTCCCGTTCCCCCCATCGCAATTCTTGTATCCAGTTAAAGGCAGAGAGGACTGATCATTCCCTAGGATGATCTTGAAAGATCTGCCTGAGGAAGAGAGTATGTGAAAACTTTGATAACTTTTTAGTAACTTGGAAAAAATGTCTTTAAATGCAAATAAAATAAGTAAAAAATATTACAATTCTATGAGCTGGCAAAATATTTGCAATCTAGCAAAACTTCTGAAGTCAAAATATTGTTACAAATCATTACAGAAAATAGGAATTATAGAAGACTTGTCAATTCCTCTCTTTTATCCATTTAGAAATACTAAGTATGTGTTTTACTTCATAAAGTAATAATATGACATAATTTTATAAGAACAGAATTGGATAACCAATTGTCACTAGAGAGCATGCTTTAACCAGCCCTCGCGGCAAAGCCTGGCAAGCTACCCATGACGTATTCAATATGCCAAAACACAGTAACAACAAGTCTCAAAATGGAGACGATACTGGGCCCGCTCAAATAAATCGATGAACAACAGGAGGACAGATGGACTGACAGCTTTTTTCGTGGATTTGGATGGAATCTTACTTTACCTTTTTAATTTTTTTTTAATTTTTCCTACTGAAAAAGCATTTTACTATTTCCAGGTACACTGGTGCAATGTACATAGACTGTCTTCCATGTACTGAAGCTGCAGAAGAAAATGCTTAGAACAGTTTGGTTAACTTCTTCAGCCTTCAACTTTTTGAGATTTGTGATGCATGTTATTGACTTTGGACCCAGAATGTTTCCACCACCTTGTAAGTGATATTGAGTTATTTTAAGTACAATAGACTTGAATGCAGTAGCTTAACATATGCATAATTTTATATATTGAGTAACTCTTTTTCAAAGATATGTTAGGAAAGATATTCAGATTTATTATATTGATGAACACTTCCCTTGAGAGATTCTCTATAGCAAATGATGTATGTTTATAGTTAATTGGAATAAAGTTTGATATGTATATTGAGATGCTCCTACTTCAAAATAAGAGTATTGGGACAGGTTTCATAGGGAAATCAATGTTTCATTTGAATCTTGAGAAACTGAGTAGGAAATTATTGCAAGGCTAATATTGAAGAAGTGATTGATCTGACCAAGAACAGAATGATACTCTGACAGAGTATGCCACATTTCAGAGACTAAAATTCAGTAGTGATAACATTCATGCATATTTGTATAAGTATCACCCATAAAAACTTGGCAACACTTTATACAATTTAAATCATTTGAGATTAATATCTACAGCTTTTATCAGACTTTTATAAACAAACTTTTAAAAATTAAACTACAGTGCTCATTTAAACATATTCAACTAAATCTAAATGACTTAGAACCCGACAATACTACCTTCTATTTTAAAAACTTAGTAAATTTATTTTCCTTTCACAAACATGCATTGCTATAACAATCTTTTAATTTTTTATCAATAATTCCACTCCCCTCAATAGATTGGCATCATAAAATAAAATAAATTATATTTATACAATATTTTAATGTTTTGATGTAAGGAGGGCTATATTAAAATAGTTTTCAACAGAATTTATTTTAGACCACTCCTGGCAGTTTGAAAGCTCCTGGCTTAGTCCTGGCTTAGTATTCAGGGTCATTCCTAGTGATGCACAGAGAACCTTATGGAATGCAGGAATCACTCCAGATAAGATAGCATCTTAACCACTATATTATTGTTCTGGTCACTCATTATGACTTTATATAGAGTCAAAATAAATCAATGTTCTCTTATGGGTTTAACTTAAAAATTTTTCTTTGTAATTGAGTAATTATTATTGCAATTTATAATTAGTATAATACGTGTAATTATCAATAGCATATAATGAATGAAATATAATTATCAGAAGTTATAAAATATAATAATTTAAAATTTTACTAGAACAAATAACCTTATGAGATAAAACTCAGGTACGTGAATGATTTCTACTTATTATTAGTATAAGATAGTTTTCAGCTTCAATTTTTCTCTCTACTTATTTTTAAGTGGACTGGAGCAATATAGGGTGTTTGCTTTAATGCGGCAGACCCAGGCTCGATTCCTCCATTCCTCACAGAGTGCCCAGCAAGCTACTGAGAGTGTCCTGCCTTCACAGCAGAGCCTGGCAAGCTCTCCATGGCATATTCAATATGAAAAAAAGTAACAACAAGTCTCACAATGGAGACGTTAGTTACTGGTGCCCGCTAGAGGAAATCGATGAACAAGATGACAGTGCTACAGTGCTACTTATTTTTAGGCAAGTGTTGATAAACTATGTTCACATAAATAGATTGCTACAAGAACGTTGTCTCCTTACAAGGCTTCTCATTTCTTTGAACATTTCAATAGCTATTTTATACGACAAGTTACCAAGTTTCTAAATGATTTTTAAAAATCGATTATTGTAAAATTTTATAGGATTTTCCTTTGCATTGAATGTAAACAATGAAAACCTGTAGCACTGGAGCATTGTCTTCCCATTGTTCATCTATTTGTTCGAGCAGGTACCAGTAACATCTCCATTGTAAGATATGTTGTTACTGTTTTGGCATATCAAATATGCCACAGATAGCTTGCCAGGCACTGCCGTGTGAGTGGAATACTCTTGGTACCTTGCTGAGGTCTCTGAGAGGGACAGAGGAATCGAACACTGGTCGGCCGCATGCAAGACAAACACCCTACCTGCTGAGCTATTGCTCCAGCCCAATGAAAACTTGTCAAACAAAACACTATTTTGGCTGGAGCGATAGCACAGCGGTAGGGCATTTGCCTTGTGTGCAGCCAGCCTGACCCAACCAGGTTCAATTCCTCTGCCCCTCTCAGAGAGCCCCTCTCAGAGAGACCGGCAAGCTACCGAGAGTATCTCACCCACACAGCAAAGCCTGGCAAGCTACCCATGACGTATTCAATGTCAAACACAGTAACAAGTCTCAAAATGGAGATGTTACTGGGCCTGCTCGAGCAAATCCAATGAAAACCTACACAAAGTAATATATTTTCTAGTTATTAATGTGACTCAACTTCACAATATCAACCTTAATATTTCTGAGAGGGGAGGTATCTCACTTATTTGCTTTCTAGGACAGTCCCCTGTACTAACAATGAGTTTGCATGAAATTTATCATTCAAATGTAGAAGAAAAGTAAGCAATAATATATGAGCAAGAGGAGGTACATAGGAAGTAATGGGGGGGGTTAGAAGTATAGTATATCTACATACTTAACCACAGAGCCAACACTAAACACATGGTATCCAGACTACAGAAACCAAATTAAAAATGTGCCCATCACGGAGATAGACAGGGGTGGAATGGAAAGTAGTGATATAAGTGGGTAGAAGATGATACTAGGATTGTTGTCAGAACATTGTATGCCTAAAACTCAACTATAAATCACTTGATCACTTGACAACTTGACATCCCGTTACTCATCAATTTGCTCGAGCAGGTGCCAGTAACGTCTCCATTCGTTCCTGTCACGTGCTAGTGAAGCCCAATGGTGTCTGCTCATGTAAGGAACATGAAGAGCCTCAAACCGATCTTTCAGGGTCTTGACAAAGTAGTCTGTCAATCTCGTAAAGGGTGGCCACGTGATCTTTTGACATCCCATGGAATCCAGTCAGTAACAGCTACAGTCCAGCGGTTGTCTCCAAATCACATTATGTGTCCAGCCCATCTGATTTTATTGACGCCTTGGCAAACGAGAGAACATCCCTAATTATTGATCATAGATGGAGGTCTGAACTTTGGATTCTTTTTGTCACTTGAGTGAAGCATGATACTCCAAGCAAAGCTTTGGATTTCTATTTGGGATACCCGAATAGCGTTCTCTTCCTGTTTTAGTAGGGCCCAGGTCTCTGAGGCATAGTTAATGCAGAAAGACTAGTGGAATCGAAGAGATTTGCCCGTAGTCAGAGGTTCTTCATCCTCTTAGCTACTTTTTCGATGGTCTTGAAGGTGTTCCAAGATGCTCTCTTCCTCCTTTGCAACTCAGGTGCCTGGTCATACATCATGTTGACTTCTCGACCTAAGTACACAAAACTGTTGCATTTGGAGATGTTAGTTCTGTTGAGAATGAATGGAACATCAGGAGTGAGTCCATTTCTCATAAACATTGTCTTTGTGAGACAATTGTAGTCTGACCTTTCTACACTCAGGGTTGAAGTCAGCCAGCATTTGTGTCGCATGGCTAATGTTTGGTGTTATTAGAACAATGTGCTCAGCAAAGCCGAGTTGGTGTAGCTGCCAACCATCTATCTTCACTCCCATTCCACTCCATTTCAGTCATCGCAGGACATTCTAGAGGATAGACTGAAGAGTTTCGGTGAAATGGTTCACCCTCCCGAACCCCTCTCTTGAGGTCTATGATCACGTCCTTGCAGAATGGTGAGATACTGGTGGTGAATCCACAATACAACTCACAGAGGATCCTGATGTATTGAGTTTGAATGCCCTGTTTGGTTAGGGTTTCAATGACTGCCTCAGTCTCAACAGAATTAAAAGCCTTCTTAAAATTGATGAACAGAGTAACATATTGAACTCCTGAGAAACCTCAATGAACTTGGTTATCGTGTGGATATGGTCAATTGTGCTGAATCCTTTTTGGAACCCAGCTTGATCACATTGTTTTCCTTCATGTAGAGTTCTGACAATCCTATTCAGAATGACTCAAGAGAAGAGCTTGTAGATGACAGACAACAGGCAGATCGGGCGATAGTTGCTAATGTCGTGGATGTCTCCCTTCTTGTACAGTAGTACTGTCCTGCTGGTTTTCCATTGGGACAGAACCTTGTATTCAGACAGGTAGTGTGTGAAGAGCTGAGCCAGTGTATTGATGAGTACTGATAGCAGGTTTTTCAGGTGTTTGGGTGTGAGCTTGTCTGGGCCATGTACTGTTCACTTCTTTACCAATAAAAACGGCATGTCAGATTTTAGAAGGGAGAATGGCATATCCATCCTGCGGAACTTTGTATGTGGGTAAGTGGATGTGGCTATTGAAAAGATCTAAGTAGAAGTCATGGATAATCTTCTTCATTGTTCTTCTGGAAGATGTGATAGATCAGGACATCGGAGGGCAATCAGATTGCTCTTGTAGTTGGTGACGAACAGGCAGGCATTGTGATTGCTTTTTCCAGCTTCTGCCGCATCGCTGCCAGCACTGCTTCTCTTCTCTCTTTGAAGTCTTCGTTGATCGTTTCTCTGCACTGCTTTGCGAGCTGGGATGTTTGCTTGCAGTTGCCTGAGACTTGTGCCAAGACACATTGGTGAATGTGCTCGAGAGTTTTCAAAGACAAGCATCTTTTTGTGGTTATGTCTCTCTCGGCATTTCTCTCACAATCATGGAGGTGCTGAACCAGTCAATCGTATTCCTCGTCAATGTTGTCAATGACGACATCTTCACATGTTGCCACAATAGTACCAAAGAGCTCCCAGTTAGTAGTCCTTCTGGGAGTTCTCTTAACCTTCACAGCCTTTTCTCTCCGCTCCGTGAAGTAGAATTTTGCAGGAAGGAGACGGTAGTCCAATCCCTTTTGGAATTTTGGGACCACAGTGACATCACTCAGGCAAAACCATGGATTGAATATGATGTGGTAAATTTCATTGTGGAACCATCCACTGGGAGACTCCCATGTCCAACTTTTTGATTCGGTCTGCTGGATCTGTGAGTTACCATGGATGGGTCAACATGATCAACTCAGTCTCTCATCCTGTTTGTTCCATTCTAGGCTATGAGTCCTGATATGTAGTTCTTCGGCTGATATTCTTGGTTCTATCTTGGCATTAAAATTATCGACAATGATCTTATAGAATGTGTGGTCTTCTTTATAGAACTTCTCCAGCTTCTTTTAGAACTTCTCAATTTCTTCTTGATTATAATTGGATGTTGGTGCCTAGACAACAAAGATAGAAACTGCCGGCAGTGAGCCACATCCATTCAAGTGTAATCATTCGATTCGGGTTCTTAGGTATTCTAATGAATCAATGCTCATGACCAAGTTCATGTTGCCAAGAACACGACACCACTGATGGTTTTTTTGTCACATGTTCTGAGGAACAGTTCTTCTCCAGTGTCGAAAATGCTGTGATGTGATTGATGCCTTCTCATTTTGCACACCACAATGATGTTGTACTTGATCTTTTGTGCTTGCACCATCAGGTCCTTGATGGATGCTTCCAAAGCCAGCATATGTGCATTAAAAGTACAGACTGCATTTTTTTTCCTTCTTCATTTTGGCCTATTTCAGCCTTGAGATTTTATCAGGCTCTCCTTCCTCAGTTTTCATAATGCTGCCATATTGGTGGCTCTTTCAGGATCAGGGGAATGAGACCCATTATATTTACTGGTTTTGGTATAACGAATATGCCACGTATAGCTTGCCAGGCTTTACCATGCAGGCAGGATATTCTCGGTAGCTTGCTGGGTTCTTCAAGAGTGATGGAGGATTTTAGGGCAGCCGCTAATCACCTTTGCAGGTGTTCCCCTGGTTCAAACCATATTTGAACCACATCAAATATGGTGTAGTAATCTTATAATATGGGTATTAAATGTCATATGATGTGTTGTGTGGCTGCGAAGCTATACAAACTATAAATAATTTAATAAATCATTATGTCTTGGTAAATATTAATTTTAAAAAGAAAAATCTATTTTATATTGTAACATAACATTTTTTCAAAGATGAAAAACTGTCATCTCACTGAGAAAAATATCTAATACCATACAGGTCTGGAGAGAAAGTACAGCTGGTAAGATGCTTGCCTCAAATGCAGCCAGCCAGGTGTGGCACCTCCCAAAAAAATCAAAAACATGGGAGAGACATGCCATTTTCAGTAAAGTTAGAGAAAGAAATCTTTAGAAGAACAAAAAGGGAAACCATGAACTTGTTTTTTTTTTTTTTTTTTTTTTTTTCTTTTTTGGTCACACCCTGTGATGCACAGAGATTATTCCTGGCTCATGCACTCAGGATTACTCCTGGAAGTGCTCAGGAGAACATATGGGATGCTGGAAATCGAACCCAATTTGTCCGCATGCAAGGCAAACACCCTACCCACTGTGTTCTCGCTCCAGTGCCAGGGGCTTATTTTCTTAATAAAGTGCATTATAGATAAATTAATTTAATTTTTGAAAATTGTATAGTTGAAAGTTGAGATTCTAAAATTTCTACCTATGGGTGGCACTTTTTGAAAGGAAACTGGTATTTTAAGAACATGAGAGAATAGAACATGCAGGTCTAGATGGCAGAGGACCTTTCACATTATGCTAACTCATCTGAAATCTTTTCACTCTTCAATGCAATATTATAATTCTCACACAACTGAGGTCCCTGACGTTAGCTCTCTATATCAGCAGCCAGCCTAACATGCATTATTAAAGTATCTTTGAGGACTGTACTGGGTAGAGCAGAGAGCCCACATTAATGGAATACATTATTTAACCAAATCTACCTTTTGTCAAAAAGAAAAGTTCTGATGAGCAGATATATGATCCTAAGCTTAGGTGACATACCTTCTCATTTTATCCATTCCCAGCATTATCTACTACTATCTTTATTCAATGCAAAATTCTGAACTGGAGCTAGAGGACTCTACAGAACTATTTAGAAAATGCGGTAATGCTTCTATTGGATGTATAGAATGAGAGATTTATAGGCCAGAAAAGCAGTACAGGTGTATGGTGCATGTCTTGCATGCACGCAATTCTGGTTCAATCTTTAGCACTGAATATGGGTCCTTGAGTGTGACTACGAATGATTGTTAAGCATAGAACCAGACGTAAATCCTGACCACCAGGTGTGAGCCCCAAACAAGCAAACGAACCTCAAGATTTTTAACTGTGATGATGCAGTAAGTTCAATCAGTAGACAGTGATACATTAACTTTATTGCCGCAAAAAATATAGAACTTACTTTCTCAAGTATAATATCCATTTCTTTAATACTAGAACATTATAATTTCCTGCCTCATTTTTTCTGGCTGTGCTCTATATGCATTTAAAATAGGACATTTCTTCATAGGTCTTAAAATGAATATATATAATAACACTACTATGGAATATTCCATTCTTATTGTCAACAAATATTGACTACTTTGTGTGGCCTTTTTATTTTAAAGAGGGTTATTTTGAAGTATACATGAAATATAATTGCATTTGTAAACAATTTATATAACTTAGCTCACTCCTTGTCAAACAACATACCAGAGACAACTATCATTAATGTAATTTTGAAAAAAAAAGCCTATTAAATTTGTCCATTTGGTATTCCTTTTGTTTAAGCTACAGTCAGCAGCTGTAACTTCATTTTGCTACTATCCTTGCCTCTAGCATCACCCTCTTACTGTCTCCAAATCGCAGCTTTTAATTTTCTGTGGGTTTGGAAATCAAATAAGCAAGCAGTTTTTAAGAAAAAAAAATTGCCTAAAATAACAGAGTGAAAGGCCTGAGGGATTTTTCTATTAAAAAAGGGTTTAGCTCTTAGTTCACAGTCTATGTCACATTTATGTCTATTGAAGTCACTAAGAGACATGTGCTTGTTGATTTTATGGTTCATGACTGTGTGATCTTATTAGATGAGTTTATCAAATTTATAACCAGAATCCCCTAAATGACAGGCACTGGACTTGAGCTAGGCTTACAAAAATGAATAAGGCAGTATTCACCCTCAGGATTCTGAGAGTTCAATAGAGTAGAAAGTCACACCACACACAGTGAAAGAAAACGTCAATAAAAGTAATCACTATGAATAGGGCTCATACTAGGTTGTGCCAGTACAGACCTAGGTACCCAATTCATGCATTGTGAATGTTGTGGAATTGGGTCTGAGCCAGAAGACCTAGTAAAATGAAATGTTTAGTAAATGAATTGTCCAGCATCATGTAGAGTTGATGCTAGAATGAACAAGATGGGACAACGATCAAAAGAAGAAATCAAATAGCATAGTGCACGTGGTACTATAGAGGAGCGAGTGTTGGAAGGTCATTGTGTAAGCAGAAGAGTAACTGATAAAAAAAAGTGAACTTTACATTGCTTGAATTTTAAGTCTGGTTAAAATAGTTAATATATACATAATCTAAAGGCCTGGAGTCAATATTTAAATGAAATACATCTATATTTACACAATATATACATATAAACATTCAAAAGCTAAGAGGTATTGCGATAAGGAACTAATAGTTTTTACCATATAATTAAGGGAATAAGTCAAGTTATAGATATACTACATATGTATATCACAGCGGGTAGGGTGTTTGCCTTGCACGTGGCCGACTCGGATTCAATTCCTCTGTCCCTCTCGGAGAGCCTGGCAAGCTACCTAGAGTATCCTGCCTGCACGGCAGAGCCTGGCAAGCTTCCTATAGTGGATTCAATATGCCATAAACAGTAAAAACAAGTCTCACAATGGAGATGTTACTGGTGCCTGCTCAAGCAAATCGATGAACAATGGGAGGACAGTGCTACAGTGCTACATCACATAATATGTAACTCACACCATATGTTTCAGGGAAAGAAGACAAATTACAAAAATAAGAAATATAGAGAGAATTTATAAATTGTATTGCTTCTATTATATGATATATATTTACTTGCAAAATACATAAAAATAAGTGAACTGTGTTTTGGATACACATATGTAATTTTGAGTGATACTGGCACTCATGACCTCTATAATCATTTATCTAAATGAAGAATGGAAAGTGTTAAGAGATCAGGAGCTGTAACAGGAAGAGGTAACATACTAGGAGTGCCTTAAAACACAAGCAAGGAAATCTATGTTTAAACATATCATCCGCATCATTTTTATATTTCTGCTGTAAGACTGCAAATTAACTTAATGTTCTTGAAAAGTATGAATTTGTTCTACCTTTCTAAAAATTGCACCGGAGTGATAGCATAGCAGGTAGGGCATTTGCTTTGCACGTGGCCAACCTGGGTCAATTCCTCTGCTCCTCTCAGAGAGCCCCACAAGTTACCAAGAGAATATTCTGCCCACATGGCAAAGCCTGGCAAGCTCCCTGTGGCCTAATTCGATACGCCAAAAACAGTAACAACAAGTCTCATAACGGAGACGTTACTGGTGCCTGCTCAAGAAAATTGATGAACAATGGGAGGGCAGTGCTACAGTGCTCCTAAAAATCAGAAGTTTAAGTTTCATGAAATTAAGATCAAGGTATAGATATGCTGGTTACTTCTGGACACTCTAGAAAAGGCTCAGTCCTGGAGTTCTGCAACTTTTTGTGACACCAGCATCTCTTGGTTTATAACCCCATAGTCCCAGTCTCTACTGTCACTCTTACACTGTTGTCTTTTTACTGGCCTTTAATATTTTTGCATCCTGGGATTACATTAGATCCACAAAAATAATCCAGGATGAGGTGTGAAGTTAACATCGTTATGTAAATAACACATTTACTATCCCTTTGGGCATGAAAGGAAACCCATTACAGATTCTAGGATTAAGATAGGGATCTGTTTGGAGGGCCATTATTCAGTCTACCACCGTTCCCAAATGTCAAAGATACTGAGGTTTGGGTTTCTTTTGTTTTCTAGTTCCAGATTAAACTTCGGGTCTTGTTTATGCAATCAAACATTCTGCTGCCAAGTAATAACTCGACCTTACACTGAGATTTAAACCTATACAGCTTATTGCTTAGAAAAACAGGTTCATCATTTCTGTTCATTTTTTTCTCATTTGTTCCTGTCTAAATGTATCACCCATTTGATCTCTAAACTTTTGATTAAAATTTATTTTTATTAGACTTTTCACTTTACACTTATCTTTTTTAGAAATATATTACTCATCTAAACCACTCCTTCTTCCTAATTTATAGCACATACTAAATGATTAAAATCTCATTATTTCTTTCATCTTTAGAACTCCACTCATGCTGTGTCAGTTTAAGGCACTGAACACTGACTCTTCCGTCTTTTCAGAGGAAATGAGAGCATGAAATTAAACTGGAGTGTCACACTCCTGTGAATGGTGTCTAGTCTCTATAGTATGGAGACTTTGAGTTTAGTTTCTTCTCTTTTCCTTTTTTTTCTGTTTTTCCTCTTTTTTTGGTTAGCTAAATTAACTAAGTTCCAAACTTACTTAAGTGCTCCTACTTTTACCTGCACATATTTTAAATACTTTCTTATCTTTTTTTGGTACCACTATGTAAACTGAGTTTTCATCTATGAAGTTAAGATGTATTTTCAATGAAAACATACATATTTATATAATCACACATTTGCACATTTTAATAATGAATGCTATTTATAGGAAGCCAATTTAGAAATAACCAGACTACAATATATTCAATACAGGCATTTATACAAGAAATAGAATCATTATTCATGCCTTTAACTAAAGGATAGTCCCAAGTGTATTCCACTATGGAAAGATTGTAGAGGGATTCTAAGGGATTAATCAGGGAACAGTCTGATTTAAAGTTTAACTAATCTGTCTGGAAATTTTAGATTAGTTATTGTAAATCTTTTTGTAGCAATCAACACATATAAACTCTTTGTGTTTTTCCTAATCTTAATTAAAGAGATAATAATACAGACCACTGCAGTTATTTCTTAGTCATGGTAAGAAGTTAGACAGTTTAATTAAAGACAAGGAAGTCATGATTGCTACCACAATGAGAACTAAATACAAAATAAAATTCAATGCAGTATTTTTAGATGCCAAAGTTGAAAATGTATTTATATAAATGAGAATAAGCATATTATATTCTAGCAAATAATTTGAATTTCTTATTTATGCAGGTCAAAATCATCTACCAATCAATCATCATGAATTAAAATTTTTCATCTATTTTCTGACCATTTCATTGGCCATTCCTTTAACATTTATTGGAGTAAGCTATATGAAGTGTATTTGTAGATCCCTGCCAAGTGGGCAGGCTGAGGGGTGTGGGAGGGAAACTGGAGAAATGGTTACTGGAGAAACTGGAGAGGGTAGGTCACATTGGTGGAAGGTGAGACTGGTGTTGGGACACTGTAGGGCTGACACAACTACAGTATGAATAACTTTGTAAATTAAGTGTTTTAATAAAAGTACGGTCACGGTCCTCCCGTTGTTCATTGATTTGCTCGAGCGGGCCCAGTAACGTCTCCATCATGAGACTTGTCACTGTGTTTGGTATATTGAATATGTCACGGGTAGCTTGCCAGGCTCTGCCATATAAAAGTACAGTAAACAACATTTTAAAAGCCAAGTTAAAAGTGTGGGTGTTCTTTGCTTAGGTATTGACATGGAGTTGAGTCAAGTTGCTGAGGCTGTCTGCTGATTTCACCTCACCTCAATTCCTCAACATGGAAGTTAGATACAGGATGGAGTCACAGATACAGGACTTGATTCTTACAGCTAAAAAAAAAAGAAAAATTAAAATCCAATACCTTTTGGGGATGGACATGACATTAGACCATGTCCTGTACTATTCAGGAATGACCCTTGGCTCTATGCTTTAGCGGTTACTCTTATCAGTGATCAGGGACAATATGTAGTGTTGGGGCTCAAAATGGACTAATCACATGAAGGTGAAGTACCTTCACCCCTCTGGTTTTGACCCAGCTCAGCTCAGTTCTATTGACCAAGATACCAACTTTTTAGTTTTGTTGTATTTGGCCATATGTTGTCCCTTGACTATGTAAAATTCTATTATTAAGAGACTTGTTAATAACAATGCCTAGATAAAGTGAAATAAATGTAGGCTCTCAGTAGTTTATATCTTTAGTAATAGTGTACAAAACAAAAATCAGTTTTCTTAGTGTAAAAATTTTCAGACTTAAACACATTAATCTTATTTTGCTGTTGCTGTTTCAGAGTCTCATCTGGTGTTGCTCAAAGGTTACTTGTGACTCTGTGCTCAGGGATCACTCCTGGCAGTGCTTGGGTGACATGTTGCGAATTCTGGGATTGAACCCAGGTTGGTCACATGCAAGGCGGGTGCCTTACTTTATTATCTCTCTGACCCCAAGTAGATTAATATTAACATAAATTGTCAGATTGATATTCATGTTTGTGTTGAATTAATTCAGGTTTTTAAGACCAATTTCCCAATAACTTTCTCAAAAAAACATTTGTCACAATATAGAATATTTTTTAAATTATAAAACATAATTTGAAGGCTTTTTTTATATACTGGATGAGAGTCTGTGAGTGCTAATTTTACAAATGCTTAGAGTGTTTATATCTTACATATGTATATCCTAAAAAATTCTGATTTAATTATTGAATAATAAATATTAGAATAGTAATCATTATAATTTTTTATTATTTTTATATACTTTCACTTTCGTTGACCGGGGTTATTTGGGCCCCGTCTGGCTATGCTCACTGAGAGTTTTTAAATCATTTCTTTCAAAGAGAGGGCATTGCTCTTTTCATTTTTTGAATCTCTCAATATGTTAAAACCACCTTTTCTTTGTATCTGGTTTTGGAACCCTTTCCATTGATTGATCACTAGAGCCCTGGATATAATTGTCAGCTCTGAAATTTCAAGTGTGCATGTGAGTTAGTCTGCTTGTACAGCAAGTTTTACGACCCTGGCAGTCCACAGCATTTTGGCTAACATGCGACTCTGAGACCTATATTTTGCGGTGGAGCAAACACATGAATGTTACAAGTACTTCATTCTCTGTAAAACCCCATTTTAAATAATGAATGTTCCCCAGGTTGATGGTTCATATCTCCATGTGTATTACCAACATTTTATCCTGGCATTATTGTGGGAACCCAAGTGCCATCATAACTTAATGTCTAAACAGCTGGCTGTCCTCACTTCAGTGCTTCTCACACTAACATGCACTTTAATTGCCTTGTAAAATACAGATTCTTGGACCACATTCATAGCAATTCTGTCAAATTCAATAGCCCCGAAGTGTTATCACAAGATCTGTGTAACTAACAAATTCCCTGATAATATTGAAACTACTGGTCTAGTTTACATATGACCCCTCCATACTGTCACTGCAGCAAGAAAGCAAGTAAACTTTAGTACTCATTTTAGTAGTATTAAATGTGCATGTCGATATTTAAATGCAGTGTACCAGTGATTTGTGAAATTACTATAAAGTTTCCTATTGGTTAGTGGTGAGAATGTTTAGCAGTAACAGGGTACTATATCACAGGTAAAAAAAATTTTGAAAAATAAGATAAGAATCCTTTAAAAATTTCACAGGAAGTCAAGCTCTTCTGGATTTTGTGATAATCACCTAAGTCAAATTCATTTGATAAAATACCACCCCCCAACAAAAGTAATGCAGACGGTAATTTTTTTATTGTTTATCAGAGTGAAGGCTTATTTATACTGCAGAGGAAAAACTTTAAGTATTTGTTCTCATGTATCTTTAAATTATAGATAAATTCATCAACAACCATTTTTTTTTCCTTTTTTCTAATTTGGTAGCGCATCTGCCTTGCACACGGCAGACCCGGGTGACCCAGGTTCAATACCTCCACCCCTCTGAGAGAGCCCAGCAAGCTACGGAGAGAATTTCATCCACACGGCAGAGCCTGGCAAGCTACCCGTGATGTGTTTGATATGCCAAGCACAGTAACAACAAGTTTCACAATGGAGACGTTACTGGACCCACTCAAGCAAATCGATGAACAGTGGAAGGACAGTGCTACACTGCTAATTTGTCCATACTTCCCATCATATTTCTCGTAGGAAGAACTCATAATTTCACTGTGGACTTTTGATTTTTCTACTCATGACCTTTTATTTGACCATCACATTTGATGGATTTCTCTATTTCTTTTTGATTTCCTTTGCTCCTACAGATTGGTTAACCACATATGTAGAGCTAGACTGAATCACATATGTAGAACTAGAATGATTGATAGGCTAGACTGAATCTCGGTTCAGGAACTTAACATCAGTTAATATAAACTTTCTGAAACCGCCTGTACCTGATCCCTCTTCTGTGAAACATAAAATATTTCTTCTGAAAAAACTTACTCACAATGCCGTTGTAAAATTTATTCACTATCCGTACAATGCTCCAAATTGAAGATTGGAAACTCAAAAGTTATTCTGGATCAATTTGTAACCATTACATGTTTCATCTATCAGAGTCTGCAAAAATTGTGCACATTTATGATTTTCAAAATGCTAAAGATGAACCTATTGATCTCCTATAAATTTACTATATAAAATAAACTATGATTTCAGGGCTCACTAAAAACAATGAACAATTTACATACACACTCTGAAAAAGTTATTTAGGTTAAATTATTGCCAAATTGGAAGATAACGCAACAGGTAGGGCACATTTTCATGGAATAACCAGGACTCAATCTCCCACATTTAATATTGTTCCCTGAGCACCTTCAGCACTGATCTCTCAGTGTAAAGCCAGGAATAAGTCCTGAGCATCATTCGATAAGCCCCCCAAAACAAAATAAAACAAAAATGTTAATTATTATTACCAAATCGTAATTTTCCATACTAATATGTGTATTCATAAAATGAATAAGAAGATTTCTCTCTCACTGCCTGCGTTCAGTGATGTTGAGCCATATCCCCACCCAGGACGGATAATGCCATGGGTGGACAAAGGAGGAAACGAGGCCTGACTGGTTGGTGATCAGTTGCCGTTTTTTCCACTCTCCACACATGTCTGTTCTAGTCTCACTCAGCTCCTTGTTCCAGTCTCACCCTGCACCTCTTGATAGTCTCTCCTGTCTCCCTTGCTAGTCTCTCCACACTCCGACTCACCATCTGGTCTCGCTAGTCTCTCTCAACTCCCAACCTTGGCGGTAGCAACTACACCCAGTCTAGTAGCACAATCAACATATAAAAACCCTTCCTCATCTCCTGCAACCAGGAGATCTGCTCAAGGGTGAAATACCACCTAGGGGGTTTTCTCCTTTTCTTAGCCCAATAACCTTTTAAACATTCATCTTCATTCTACTTCTTAATATTAGTCATTTTTTATGGACACATTAAGAGATACATTAAGCTTATAGAATGACTCTCCTGGGGATATCTCACTATAGATACCAGACTGCAGTGTTCAGGCTAGATTAATCTTTCCTAACCCCTCTAGAAGGATCCTATCTAGTTATTACTTTTTGGATCATGACAGAATTTGTCCATGACCGTGCTCTTAACTTACAGTTAAGTATTATGGCACTTGGCCTGACTCATTTCAATGCCAGAGTAGCTCACACCTTACCCTGGGTCCATCTAGTCCCTCATGGGGACCCTGCTTTGGGGGTGATAGGAACTATGGGCAATTGATGTTTAAGTCAAGAAAACAGATACCCTGGAGTGAATATTATTCAGAGTCAATTAACTCCCAAGTTACAAAAGCATAGCATTAACTGTCTTCCTATGTCTATACAGAAAGGACGTTACTCTAAATTAACCATGCAAAGGACATAAGGAGAAGAGAAAAGCAATATTATCAAGTTAACTGAGTCTGATTAGGAGATAAAGGTGATTGACCAGTTAGGGAATCAGAGCACAAAGAAAGATTTTACAGATAAACACAGAGGAATGAGAGTGCCTAGGGATCACTGTAGTGGGTATAATTTAATGAACCTAGCTCTCTGAGGGAAGGTAAAAGGACAAACCAATAGTATCCTACAGTAATATCCTAAAATAGCAGCCAATAATCAGAATTCTCACCCTAATTACTTGGGTATAATAACTGACTGAAGAAAGTATGGTAACAAATATATTATTATGCTTTACATTCGATGTTTCTATTCTTTGGTAATCAACCAATTAAAAACAAACTTTTCAAATGGCAAGGCACACACATGAATATCTAGTTTAATAAAATGCATTCAATTCTGACAAACATATAAGAATGCTTTAATTACTTAATCACTTAACTTCCCATTAGTCGTCGATTTGCTCGAGCGGGTGCCAGTAACGTCTCCATTTCTCCCTGTTGCGTGCTAGTGTAGCCCAATGGCATCTCTTCGCTCCAGGAACATGAAGGGCCTCAAACCGATCGTTCATGATCTTGACGAAGAAGTCTGACCAACTGGTAGGTGGGCAGCCACGCGGTCTTTTGACATCCCGTGGAATCCAGTCGGTAACAGCTCTAGTTCAGCGGTCGTCTTTCAATCTCATTACGTGACCAGCCCATCTGATTTTCGACACCTTGGTAAATGAGACAGCATCCCTGATTCTTGATCGTCAACGGATGTCGGAACTCCGGATTCTTTCTCTCATTTGAGTGAAACGTGATATTCCAAGCATAGCTCTTTCTATTCTTCTTGGGGAGACCTGAATAGCGTTCTCATCTTGTTTGCGTAGGGCCCAGGTCTCTGAGGGATATGTTAATGCAGGAAGAACAGTGGAATCAAAGAGATGTGCCCGGAGCCGGAGGTTCTTCGTCCTCTTAGCTAATTCTTCGACATTCTTGAAGGCGTTCCAAGCCGCTCTCTTCCTCCTGCGCAGCTCGGGTGCCAGGTCATTTGTCATGTTGAACTCTCGACCTAGGTACACATAGCTGTTGCATTCTGAGATGGTCTTTCTCTTGTGAGCGAATGGGGCGTCAGGAACAAGGCTGTTTCTCATAAACATTGTCTTCGTAAGATTCAGCTGTAGTCCTACCTTTCCACACTCACGGTCAAAGTCGGCCAGCATTTGTGCTGCTTGGCTGATGTTTGGTGTTATTAAAACAATGTCATCAGCAAAGCGGAGGTGGTGTAGTTGCCGACCATCTATCTTCACTCCCATTCCTTCCCATTCCAGTCGTCGCATGACGTTCTTGAGGGTGGCACTGAAGAGTTTCGGTGAAATGGTATCACCCTGCCGAACCCCTCTCTTGACATCTACAATCACTTCTTTGTAGAATGGTGAGATCCTGGTAGTGAATCCGCAATACAGCTCACGGAGGATCCTGATGTATTGGGCTTGAATGCCCTGATTGGCTAGGGCTTCAATGACCGCTTCCATCTCAACAGAATCAAAGGCCTTCTTTAAATCAATGAACGTTAAACAGAGCAGCATCTTGAATTCCCGAGAAACCTCAATGAGCTTGGTTATTGTGTGGATATGGTCGATGGTGCTGAATCCTTTGCGGAACCCGGCTTGCTCGCATGGCTGTCCTTCATCTAGTGTTCTGCTAATCCTATTTAGGATGACTCGAGTGAACAACTTGTAGATAACAGACAATAGGCAGATAGGGCGATAGTTGCCAATGTCATGGATGTCTCCCTTCTTGAACAGTAGTACGGTCCTGCTGGTTTTCCATTGGGACGGAACCTTGCATTCAGACAGGTAGCGAGTGAAGAGCCGAGCCAGTGTATTGATGAGTACTGATGGCAGGTTCTTCAGGTGTTCAGGTCTGACCTTGTCTGGGCCGGGTGCTGTTTGTTTCTTTACCGATGAATTGGCGTGTCGGATTTTGGAAGGGAGAACGTTTGGAACGACATATTCATCCTGTGGAATTTGGTATGTCGGCAAGTGAACATGGCTATCAAAGAGATTTGAGTAGAAGTCATGGATAATCTTCTCCATTGCCGTTCTTGAGGATGTGATGGATCCATCAGGACGTCGGAGAGCAGTCATCTTGGTCTTATAGTTGGGGAAGGACAGGCGGGCGTTACGAATACTTTTCCCGGATACTAAATACCCATCTTCTGGAATTGTCGTACCGTATTTGATAGGGTTCAAATATGGTAACACCTACAAGGGTGATTAGAGGTCGCCCCAAAAGTCTCTATCCCTCTCGGAAAGACTGGCAAGCTACTGAGAATATTCCGCCCGCACGGAAGAGCCTGGCAAACTATCCATTGTGTATTCGATATGCCAAAACCAGTAATTACAACTGGTCTCATTCACCTGACCCTGAAGGCTTCACCGACATGGCAGCACTGAGAAGGATGAGAAAGGAGAGGCCAACAAAATCTCAAGGCCGACCTAGGCTGCCACAAAGAAGGAAGACAAAAATGATCGTCTGTACTTTCAATGCACGTATGCTAGCATCAGATGCATCCATTGAGGACCTGATGGTACAAGCATGAATGATCAAGTACGACATCATTGGTCTGACCGAGACAAGAAGGCACGAATCTCACCATGCCGTTTTCGACACTGGAGAAGAATTGTTCCTCAGAACATGCGATAAAAGAGGTATCTGAGGCGTTGGTGTCCTTGTCAACACAAACTTGGCCAAGAGCATTGATTCATTCGAATGCCTAACAACCTGAATCGGACATTTACATTTGAATAGATGTGGCTCACTGCCTGCAGTTTCTATCTTCGTTGTCTATGCACCAACATCTCATTATGATGAAAGAGAAATCGAGAAGTTCTACATGGAGCTAGAGAAGTTCTATAAAGAAGACCACACCTTCTACAAGATCATTGTGGGTGATTTTAATGCCAAGGTAGGACCGAGAAGATCAGCTGAAGAACTTCACATCGGGACCCATGGCCTAGAATGAAACAAACAGGGTGAGAGACTGTCTGAGTTCATCATGTCGACCAAGACCATTCATGGTAACTCACAGTTCCAGAAGGCAGAATCTAAACGATGGACATGGGAGTCTCCCGGTGGATGATTCCACAACGAAATAGACCACATCATATTCAATCGATGGTTTTGCCTGACCAATGTCGCTGTTGTCCCAAAATTTCGAACGGGATCGGACCACCGTCTCCTTCGTGCAAAGTTCTACTTCACCGAGCGGGGAGAAAGGGCTTCAAAGTTCAAAAAGAGAACTCCCAGAATGACCACCAACTGGGAACTCTTTGGTACTATTGCAGCAACATGGGAAGATGCCATTGTTGACAACATTGACGAGGAATACGATCGACTGGTTCAGAACCTCCATGAATGTGCGAGGAACGCCAAGAGAGAGATAGCCACAAAAAAACGCCTGTCTTCGAAAACTCTTGAGCTAATTCGCCAGCGTGGTTTGGCGCATGCCTCAGGCAACCACAAGCTAACGTCCGAGCTCGCAAAGCAGTGCAGAGATGCAATCAAGGAAGACCTCAAAGAGAGAAGAGCAGAAGTACTGGTAGATGCGGCAGAAGCCGGGAAAAGTATTCGTAACGCCCGCCTGTCCTTCGCCAATTATAAGACCAAGAATGCTTTAACACTTAAATTTCAAGTGGATAAACTGACATTAATTTTAGATGCAATAGACATATACTTATTATTAATAAAATGGTAAATTATTTAGGTTAGCATACATTCACATAAATATTTTTCACTATTTAAATTTGTTTTAATGTTGAAATTATTAATATGAGATCTGGAAATATAGTACCAAAAATTGGGTCCTTGCCTTGTATGTGACTGACATACATTTAATTCCTTGTACAACATAGGTCCTCTCAAACCTACCAGGACTGATATCTGAGAGCAAAGCCAGGTATAACTTCAACAACAAAAATACTACTATGACTGCTAATAATAATTAATAGGAAAATATATTCACATACTTCTCAGGGGATAGTGTACATGCATTTCTCATGACGTAGAGTTATCAACATATGATTAATATTGTAGGGTAACAGTTTGTCTTTTCTCCCTGGCTGCAGGGAGCTTAGGTTTATTGGATTACACATATCACAATGCTCCCGAGACACTCCCATTCCTCTGTATTTATTGGAATATAGCTCTAAACATTTTAGGTTTAACATTGGTATTTCCTTTCTCCCTTGCCACAGGGAGCTTAGGTTTATTGGATTATACCCATCACAGTGCTCCTGAGGCACTCCCATTCTTCTGTTTTTATCTTTAACCTCTTCTCTGTGTTCTGCTTCCCTAACTGGTCCATCACCTTTATCCCCAAATCAGACTCTGTTGACTTGTAAGGTCATATCTTTCTAAGGACTCTGAATTTGTATTTGTAAGTGTAATATTGCTTTTCTCTTCTCCTTATGTCCTTTGCATACTTACTTTAGTTACTTTAGATCAACATCCTTTTTGTATATACACAGGAAGACAGTTAATGAAATGCTTTTTTAACTTGAGAATTAATTGACTCCAAATAATATTCACTCCTGGGCATCAGTTCTCTAGACTTAAGCTTCAGTTGCCCTTAATTCCTAGCACCCCCAAAGCAGGGTCCCAGTAAGAGACTGGATGGATACAGGGCAAGCTGTGAACTACTCTGGTATTGAAACAGGCCAGGTCAAGCACCATAATACTTAATTATAAGTTAAGAGCATGGTCATGGACAAATTTTGTCATAATCCAAAGAGTAACAATGGGATTATGACCCTACTAGGTTTAAGAAAGACTAATCATGGCCTGAGCATTTTAGTCTGAGATCTATGGTAAGATCTCCCCAGGAGAACTACCCTACAAGCTTAATGTATCTCTCACTGTGTCCATACAAAATGACTAATATTATTAAAGAGTAGAATTAAGATGAATGTTTAAATTGTTGTTGGACTATGGAAAGGAGAAACACACTCCTAGATGTTAGTTTGCCATTAGGTGGGTCATCTTGCTGAATGAGAATTTGTCCTAGGAGAAACTTTCCCTGAGGGAAGGACTTTACATCTGTTTATTGTATGACCACACCATTGTGTAATTGCTACCTCAATCACTCATTATTTGGAATATAATTAAGGTTGTAAGAGTGGGCAGGGGGAGAAGAATCGAGGGGGATGGAGAACTGGGAGGAGGACAATTGAGAGGAGATTGGAATAAACTGCAATGGCCCACCAGTCAGCCTGGCCCTCACTTCCTCTTTTGTCTGCCCATTGCCATCAGTCATTCTGGGAAGGGGGAGTGGCCCAAGAACACTGAATGCAAGTGGCTAGAGAGCACCATGGTTTAGTATTCGTTTTTTGAATACTGAGAATATAATTTTCCTTAATATGTATTTTGTTTAAATATGAGAACAGATTTTAACCCACCCCAAATAATTTTAACTTCATGTCATTCAATGTATTTTTCCCCTTTGCCCCAAATAAAATATGTGTTTCCTTCAGTATTTTTCACAGGAAGAAGAAATAAAAGAAGAAAAACCTCTGTAAGCTTGAAATCCAAAGTTAATGATTAAGTGATTGTATTTGTTAGCCCAATGTTATTCATAGTCAAACAGAGAAGGTGTTTACTAAAATTTCTAATTTATGTTCTTAGTTTTAAGCATTTTATATGTGTGGGGAATAAACATCTCTATAGGAACTGTGATATCCAAAATTGTAGCAATGAAGAGAATTTTTTACTCTTCTATGTTGAAAATATTGATTAGAGACTTAAAGTACAGGAACCCACTCTTCAAAAGAAATTTCTAGATCTTTGAAGTTTCTGCTTTCAGGTACATTTTGGAAAGCACGTACAAATCTGTGCATGTTATGGAGAATGTTTTATTTGATTATCATTTAATTATACCACCTGTCCCAAGCCATTTATATTGCTCATACTTCGGCCATGCTTCAAAACCCTATCAGTAGTTGAAAATATTTTCTATTAGTGTCTTTAGGAAACTTTTGAAGTTTTATCATGCAAATCTTATATCAAAATCTATCTGTGGAAATATGAACTGCACATTGCTTCATTTGACAGTATTATTTCTCTTTCTGAAGTAAAGAAATATGTTCATGAATAAGACAAAGATTTGTAACTTTTCTGTAGCAAGAATATACCACAATTCTGAGAAAGGAAAAAAAAAACACCTTCTCAGAGGTAAGTACCAGTATTTAATTGTCTATTTATGCCTGTACAAAAAGGTTCAAAATGAATTGAAAGCAATAAAACTATTTACACCGAGCACTGGTTTTCAGCCATCTTAGTTTATTTAATTTTATAAATATGCTAATTTCATTTTGGCATTCTATAGATGCTGATCTAGTTAAAAGAACAACAACAAAAAAAATTACAAAAAATGTTAAAGTAAGCTGTGGCCTTAGAGATGGTACAGTTGGTAGGGTGCTTGCCTGTAGCTGCCCTCAGTTTTATCCTAGATAGCAAAAATGGTCCCCTGGGCACTCACAGGAGGGCAAAGCTAAGAGTAAACCCTGAGTATCCCTAAGTCTAGCCCCCAGATAAACAATCAAAAGTTAAAAAGTGAAAAAAAAAACGCAATTTTTAAAATTTATGTGGAAAAATCATTTTGTTAAAACAAGCTGAATAATACATTAGAATATGATAGGCCTTGTGAATATTGAAATGAATATCAAATCTTTAAGACTCACATTATTGTTCCCCTCTATGTATGATTATTATATAGAAACTTATGAGAAGGATTGATATATACCTGTTTGAGTCTATGCTGTGAGTAAACACTAAAGAACAATCCTTTCTTTTGCAGATCTCATTAAAATGCATAGATTGATATAAGATATTAGGAAGATGACAAATTGGAGAGTCCTGCAGAGTTGAGGAAAAGGAAAAAATAATTGATAATGGTGCAATATAGGATAACATTCAAACTTACCATCTTGGATCTATAAAAATGGATAATCAGACTTAACCCTAAATGTGAGCATCCAGAAAATTTCTATTTCTTTTTAGCTTTCTTTATAGTTTTTGTGTAACTATTATAGACTAGATTTTCTTTTTATGGAAGTTTATACATTTCCTGTTTTCTCAAACCAATAAAGCTGATTGAAATAGTTGTAAATAATACCTTAGGATAACCTTAGTTGACAACTTAATAAAAGGGTGCCAGGACATGTAGCTGAACTTACAAAACAGGCTACAACTGTAAGAAACTCTATTAGGAAAAAAAATGCAAGCCTGATGGTTCGTCACCTCACTCACTTGATCTCTTTTCTCTCCCTCTCTCCCTCCTTTTCTCCATTGATCTTTTCTGTATGTCTTTGTCTTCATCCAAACAGTTTTCAACATTAAATTCCAAGATACACCAGAGGCTGGTAGAGATCCTGATTTCAGTGTTAATTACCAAGAGATAAAAGCTGCTGCTGTTTTCTGAATCAATGTTTGCCTCTTACAAAATACCTTTTAAAATATTTAATAATTAAGAAATGATATTAATGATGAGGAAATGAGTATTGACATTGTTAAAAATAAGTTTGTTAAGCCTGGAGAGATAAGATAGGAGATATAAAGAGATTACCTTAGTTGGAGTAGACTCTGGTTCAATACACAGCACTACATATGGTACCCCAAGCATGGCCAGAACTGTCCCTCAGCATTTAGTCAGGAGTAAGCCCTGTGCAACTCAGGGTAAGTATTCCCAAGTAAGTCTTTCAAGTAAATCCAAGCCATGGACTCCACTTGAACCGATAACCAGGAAGAGTATTGTAGGAGTGAATGTGACCAATGGTCTGTTGGTGAATGGATTTGTACATTGGTGGTGGGTTGATATGTTTAGACATATTCTAAAGAGTTGTGAAAAAATGTTCTCTCCAAAATATAAATCTTTTAAGACATCATTATCTCAATAAAAAATAAAATGCACTTGAGTACAAATAAAATAAAAAATATCCATGTCTGCATCTGATACCTTTTCAGCTGTTGACTGAAAAATCAACAGCTGTTGATTTTTAGAAGATTATTAGAAGCTGTTGATATGGAAAAATCATATCTGGGTGTTTACTAACGATATAAACTGTATTACATCTCTGCTCCTTTGTTGACAATTCAGTTGATCTTAATTTTATACCTTATATGAATTAAATACATTATACATATTGTATATCTATAAATTTTGGAATCACACCTGATGCTACCCAATGTTTACTGTCAACTTATCAATTTGGTGCCCACTGTGGTAAACAGAGAACCATCTTATATGAGAAGTGAACCTTGTAATCTAGCGTGCAAAGCGTTTGTCCATTCCTTCAGCTATCTCTTTGGCCATGGATAAAATAATTTTAAAACAAATTTAGAAAACCAGTTTGTTATCTGAGGATTTAGAAGCTATAGAAACAGATAAACTTTGGTACTTTTCTTAGTTAATGTGTGAAATAATCATCTATGAAGATTTTGAAGTATAATATATGTCATATCCTTGGACACAGGAATTCAGGATTCAAATGTGGAGAAAAGTCCATCAGTAATTACTTTGTCCACTAATGCATTTTGCTAGAGAGGAAAATCTCTAAGTCTCTTGATACCCAACTTATAAGGTCTAAAGCTATATGGGAACATTTTGATTTCTACAACTTCAAGTGATGATGGGATATAATGAAATTTTCCTACATGACTACCAGCTGATACATGCCTCCCTGTGTTATTTTTTCATGAGGGCTTGTTTGTATATTACTCCATGGCAGTCACAGTTGAGCCATAAAAGCAATAGAGAAAGTGGGTAGTATGCCACTTTAATAGCCTATCCTATGAAAATACTTATTATTTCTTCTACCATATGTTGATGCTTAGGGACATGAAGGCTTAAAATAGAAGATATTTGTGAGGAATATCAAGGATACATTGTTAGAACATGTGCAATAAAATATATTGTAGCCATCTGTTAAAAACATAATCTGCCAAAGGTTTTATATTTGTTTTAACAATTTTAATGATATGTATCTGATTATTCTAAAAATCAAAATGGTATACATATATAAAATAAGCATGGCAGACATCTTGCTCAAGACTGAAAAGTATGCCATTGGATATCACAAGCCTGAAGTCTTGGATTAACACTGCTGAGGGGTGTTTAGTATATTTCTAGTTACCAGAGTATCTTTGTGAAAGATTTATCTATTATGTCCTTTAGTCTAAGTTAAATAGACATTTCATGAAAACATACTTCATGAGCATGCACCAAAGAGGGCAAAAATATTTTTATTTTTAAATTATTTTAATTATACTCCCTATTTTCCACTCTCACTTCAATATCCCCTCAAGCTACAAAGCATATAACTGTGTTAATGATCTGTTTAAGTAAAAGCTTTATATAATTGCCATGAATGTTGCCATTTGTTCTACCACCTCAGGGGGAAAAAGTTTTCTTAATGTTTGTACTTTGTCTTTAACTTAATTTTATAATAAACTAGATTGTTCATGACATTTTACCTTTTGTCCTTTAAACTAAATGAAAAGTTTCTAATGTTTCACACGCTGGTATCTCTGTGGAGATAGACCATGTACTTAAAGGCGACTTAGAGGTTTTTAACAGTTGGAAAAGCAGCACTCAATATTTATCCTGCAGTTGCTATGGCTACTAATGCAGACAAAATTTGCGGAACAAGTTCAAGTAAGAGATAGCCAGAAAAGCACAAGGGGTCTCATTAATAGTTTCAACGATTAATCACAGTGAAAATTAGTAAGTGAATGTGCTATCTTGATTTTCTATTCTGTTTATCTCACTAATGATAAAGTTAGACCATTTAGAAAAAAAATACATATAGTTTGATACACTCACATTCTTATTGTTGATGAGACAACAAGGATAAAATTACTTTAATCTTACTTCATTATCACCTAAATACATTAAAGTAAACAATATCTGGATATATTCTTTGCCTAAAATCAAAGACCAAACTTGGCTCTTTGTTTAATATGTGCAATACACGTTTAAACTACAGTAAAGTGTTAGTATAATTCATATAGGAGATATATACATTTGTACCTTTGACCTAGGTTCGATTTCTTGTCCCTCTCAGAGAGTCCGGCAAGCTACCGAGAGTATCCCGCCACACAGCAGAGCCTAGCAAGCTCCCCGTGGCGTATTCGATATGCCAAAAACAGTAACAACAAATCTCACAATGGAGACATTACTGGTATCCGTTTGAGCAAACTGATGAACAATGATATTTCTCTACCTCCATTCTGGAATTTTTCCGCCATTTTCAGCCAGTACTGAACTGGAATAATACTTTGGCACTATTTAATCCTTGCCATATGCCCATACATATTAAAGAACCATTGTTTGTCCTTACATTTATGTAACACATTATTCCAGATTCAGAATTTGTGAAGCAGATATATAGTGTCTCAAAATTCCAAATCATGTATGATAACCTGGGGTGTAGGGTACTGAAAACTGAAGTCTCAGCAGGCTATTAGACCAGCTACTGCCATTCTAATATGCCTATATTAATATAAATAGCTCATTAGATTCTTTTAGGGGACGGGGTTTGATTCACACCCAGTAGTACTCAGGACTTACACTTGTCTCTGGTCTCACAGCTCCTGTTGGACTCAGGGCACCATATGGGGTACTGGGGATTGAACCAAGGTCAGTCTGGTGTAAAGTAAGCCCCCTCCTGCTCTGACCCATCATTATATTAATCTTGATGGTAATCACGGTATCACGGTCATAGTCTTCCCGTTGTTCATTGATTTGCTCGAGCGGGCCCAGTAATGTCTCCGTCATGAGACTTGTTGTTACTGTGTTTGGCATATCGAATACACCACGGGTAGCTTGCCAGGCTCTGCCGTGCGGGCAAGATACTCTCGGTAGCTTGCCAGGCTCTCCGAGAGGGGCGGAGGAATCAAACTCAGGTCGGCCGTGTTGGCTGCTTGTAAGGCAAACGCCCTACCAATGGTAATATTTGTTCAAATAAATTGCGACAGCAATTTTAGTTGTCATACTGCATTTTATGAAAAAAATTATTTTAATTCTTCTGAAGTTAAGTCTCTTGGTATCTAAAATACAGATGCATTAAGAATTTACTATACAATTTTTGGTGAGTCATTGTTTGCAATGGGAGAATGTTAAATATAAACTTATCATTACCAGGAACATTATCAATATCTCTGAGAATACAAGTGCAATAATAGGTCTTTATCCATTTATTTGCATACCAAATTTAACATGTTTCTTCATTTCTCTGAGTTCACTTCTTGTTTCCTACAACTGAGGTATCTGTTGGCTAATTTGCTTAACATTGACATAGTTAATCAAAATTAAAAAGAGCACCAACAACAGATTCTAATCCTCACCAGATTCCAATCTTGGTGGGGTGATTAAATGAAATATTTATTTGGTCTTATAAAATATATTATGGATTTGTAAAGGAACCATTAAATGCTTATTTTAGATGGTGAATAATCTAAGAATCTGAGAAAATAAATTTAATGAATTATTTATTTAATTAAAGTCATAGATTTAGAGTAGTTTTATGTTAGTTGCAAACAAATATATATTACTTCCTTTAGATATGACTTCATTTAGAATTCTGACTATTATAAGTTTATTATTGAACAGTATTTAAGAGCTGCAGATTAATTTTTCATAATGTGGAATAAAGTTTAAAAACAATAAATAAAATCAAGTTGTAATAGATAATATTTAAATATACCCTCATTAATAGTATTTCCATTATTCTTGTTTTTACAATCCTGCTCTTAAATGCACCTGATCCTAATCCTAGAAATGGCCTTTACAAACTAAAGACAGAAAATTTATAACATTCTTTCTTTGAGATCATATTGCCAAAAAAAAATTCTATTTCTTTTTCATTTCACTTCTTGCTCTGAGGCAAACTAGCCAACAGATCATGAGCTAACATAGTGAGTGCCCAACCAAGTAAGGTCATAGTAGCAGTCTCCAAACAGTCAGTAAGGCTTTCTAAACACATTACAACAATCTTTGAGTGCATCCATTCTTAGTCAATGATTGGATTAAAACGATAGTTAAGGGGAAAATCCTTGATTAGAATCTTCTGAGAGAAACTTTTCCAGAATAATCAAATTAAATTGTTACCACATTTCTGGTTACAGAAAATGTAAGTATAAAGATCATTTGCTATGTTTCTAATTGTGAGGTTTATTTGTTAAACAACATGTGTAACTCCAATATTAATATAGTTGAATTATAGAGACGTGGGATAAACTTGGTTGTAGAGCATGATAAGACAGTGTAAGCAAAGGGTTGCATAAGCTGAATCATTTATTTTTAAAAAGGTGTTATTGAACAAATTCCTTTTTTGTCATATATATGTATACATTGTTAGTCTTAAAACGTTTGATTACTGCAGTTTCTATTTTTTAATGGCTAGAAAAAGTAGTTTCTGAGTTCAAGTTTGCTAATGCATGATGATTACTATAAAGCATTTTGCATTTTTAAAGTTATTTCTTTCCATAGATGAAACATTTGATGTAATTTAAAGTATTGTAATCCTGAGACAAATACTAAATAATATTTCATCAAAAGTATTCATTTTCCTGATTCCTAGGGAATTGTCCAGATTTTTGAAATATAAATGCACATAAGGATTTCTAATACTTAAAACTTAATGCATTAGCTGAACCTGCCTCGTGATAACTTTTGTTTGGGGGCAGTTGTTTTTGTTTTAGGACCACACCCAATAGTACTTAGGAGTTACCCCTGAATCTATGCTCATGGCTGATACCAGATCAAGGAATCATATTATTGCTGGATATTTGGAACCTGTCAGAAGAATGCAAGGCAAGCAGCTGGACTTCTGTACTATCTTTCTGACCCTTTGATGCTTTTTAAAATTAACATTATTACTGCTATTGTAATTTGCTAGCACCAACTAGTAAAGGTAATATTGTTTTATATTAACATAAAATATATCATATTTTGTTTCACAATTTTACAAAAGAAAGACTATTTCACCGAAACTCTTCAGGACCACCCTCGAGAACATCCTGCAACAACTGGAATGGGGAGGAATGGAAATGAAGATAGACAGTCAGCAGCTACACCACCTCTGCTTCACTGATGACATCTTTCTAATAACACCAAACATCAGCCAAGCAGCATAAATGCTGGCCGACTTCGACTGTAAGTGTGGTAAGGTTGGATGAAAGCTGAATCTCACAAACACAGTGTTTGTGAGAAATAGTCTCATTCCTGACGTTCCATTCATTCCTAACAGCACAAACATCTCTGAATGCAACAAGGCTTGTGTACCTACGTCAAGAAGTCAATATGACAAATGACCTGGCTCCTGAGTTTCGCAGGAGGAAGAGTGTGGCTTGGAATGCCTTCAAGAGTGCCAAAGAAATAGCTAAGAGGATGAAGAACCTCTGGCTCTGGGCACATATCTTTGATTCCACTGTTCTTCCTGCATTAACATATGCCTCAGAGACCTGGGCTCTAGGAAAACAGAATGAGAATGCTATTCTCGGGTCTCCCAAAGAGGAATCGAAAGAGCTATCCTTGGAGTAATACGCTTCACTCAAATGAGAGAAAGAATCCAGAGTTCCAACCTCTGTAGATGGTCAAGAATCAGGGACGCTGTCTCGTTTGCTAAGGCGTCGAAAATTAGATGGGCTGGGCACGTAATGAGATTTGAAGATGACCGCTGGACTAAAGATGTTACCGACTGGATTTCTCAGGACGTCAAAGATTGCATGGCTGCCCACCTACGGAGATAGTCTAACTTCTTCTTCAAGACCCTGAACAATCTATTTGAGGCTCTTTGTGTTCCTAGAATGAGCAGATACAATTAGGCTACATTAGCACGCAAAAGGGTAAAATGGAGATGTTACTGGTGCCCGCTCGAGCAAATCGATGAGTAACGGAATGTCAAGTAATCAAGTGATCAACAATAGAAAGCATAAAGAGAAAACCTGAGGACAAACTCAGTCTCAGATTTCAGTTAAAGTAAAATCTGTTTACAACGAAACAATACAAAATTTGTATTAAACCACCTTCAAATGTGAGCCAATAGTGATATATGTCAGGGAGTCACAAGCTTTGATTCCTTTCCTCTATACAAAAGTTTAAAGTGTAATTGACCCTTTCAAAAATTATCTCAACTGATGAACAGAAAATCTCATTTTCACATAAAATTTCAGTAAAAAAGGTGGACTGGTGATTGGAACTCAATTTGACGCAAAGATGAATCCACACCGCCTAAATTCTACGTATGTATTATCAGGTACAGTTTCTTTTAAGCCATACAGTTCTGACAGACAAATATATTTCTTACATACAAATCTTTTCACAAATGTTTCAACTTTGAGTGAAACAATATAGAGTAGTAGCAAATTCCAATAGCAAATAAATAAAATATGCAATAAATTACATCCTTTAACTAAACCAGATAGATTTATTTTGTATTTTTTGCTTTGGAGCCACAGTCAGGGGTTCTCAGGGCTTACTCCTGGCTCTACACTCAGTGATCGCTCCTAGCAGCCTGGGGAACTGTATGAGATGCAGAGATGAAACCCAAGTTGGCCAAGTACAAGGCAAGCACCCTGTCAACTGTGCAATCTCTCCCGCCCCCATTTTAGTTTTATTGTTAAAAGCACATGGTTAATAAAACTAATATTTATAAAATATATAAGACTTTTTTAAAACCTTAAAACAATGTTACAAGAAAAATATAAGAATAAATAATATGCAATAAAGGGCTTTCAAAAAGAAAGGGTGGTTAAATACACAAATTAAAGTGATTTGGGCATTTGAGCATAACTAAGCAAGCTCTTACTATGTTGCAAGGTGAAAATGTCACCGTAAATGTATTAATTCCCATGTGATAATTATCTCGTGGAGTGTTTAGTGCAAACTGAAATTACATTGTGTTTATCTTAGATATAGGATCTATTATAATATATGTGTAAAATGTTTGTAGAATTCTCTGAGTATTATTTCTCACATCACAATTAATGCTTACACGTTTTAATTTATATATAGCACTGTAGCACTGTAGCACTGTATTCCCATTGTTAATTGATTTGCTCGAGCGGGCACCAGTAATGTCTCCACTGTGAGACTTATTGTTACTGTTTTTGGCATAGTAAATATGTCACGGGTAGCTTACCAGGCTCTGCCGTGTGGGCGGGATACTCTCGGTAGCTTGCCGGCTCTCCAAGAATAGATAAAGGAACAAACACGTTAATCTCTCAGTGTCTGTATCACAAACCATAATGCCCAAAAGTACAGAGAGATTATGTGGAATAATGTCTGCCATGGATGCAGTTGGAGCATGGGAAAGGGGGATATTGTTGGTGGGAAATATACACTGATGGAGGGATGTGATTGTAAACAAAACATGAAAGCTTGTAACTATCTCAAGGTGATTCAATAAAATTGAAAAAAAAGAGGGACAGAGGAATCGAACCCGGGTTGGCCGTGTGCAAGGCAAAAGCCCTACATATATAATATATATTGAATTAAGGAGTCTAGAGCAGCAATAAATGTAAAAGCTAGGTTCCGAATAATTATTTAAGTAAACCAATAAAGAACAGAATATTTTTTTCCAAATTAAATGTGTATAAATGGTAAAGGCCCTCCCGTTGTTCATCGATTTGCTCGAGCGGGCCCAGTAACATCTCCATTGGAGACTTCGTTGTGACTGTGTCTGGCATATCGAGTATGTCACGGGGAGCTTGCCAGGCTCTGCCGTGAAATGTGTATAGAGAAGAAATAAACTTCTGACTTGTCTGTGCAGGTATTAATTTTATATTTTATCATTAACAGCTTGATTTAATCCTAGTATATACATGTGAATAACATTTTTCTCAGGGTAAGGAAATACTTGTGGTCTGAGACTAGTAAAAGATGGAGCAGAGAGCAGAGTATACTAGCAACCTTCTGCCAAGACCTCTATGGCCTGTCAATTAGTTTATAATTATCCATCTGGACCTCAGCAGTGAAACAATTCCCCCCTCTCCTCCTACTCCATTGTGTTTTAATTTACTTAATTGAGCTTTTTAGTTAGTTTGTTTTTCAAGGCTATACACCACAGGTCTTTTTATTTCTTTTAAGGTTTTGGGGCCACACTCTAGAATGCTCCACACTTCCTCTTCAGGTTTTAGTTAGGGATTACTCTTAGCTTGCTTGGAGGTGAAAAATGTGATCCCAAAGATTGATCCAGGTTGGTTGCATGCAAGGCAAGAACCTTACCTGTAGTACTATCACTCAGGCCTCCTAACCAGTGATTTTCAGCTTCTGGTCTATAGAAATTTCCTGCCAATTAGTGAAAAAAATCATTGCTGCTTAACACAAGATACCACTGGATCTCATAGTAGGGTCAAAAGGGACAGTCCTATCTGTAATGACTCTATGCTGACTTGGGTATGGTAGCATATGTCTTTCTGACAGTTCACAAACTTTCTGTCTTTCTGATAGTTCACAAACTATTTCTATTTTCACCTTTTTACAGGCATAAAAAGGTTGAAATTATTGGTGTAAACAATTTGATGGGGAGGAAAAATAGCCAACACTCAATTTTAGCCCTTGATTTTCCAGAATTCTAGGGGTACTTGAAGAGATAGTACTTTTTTTTTCAAAATATGTGAAATGTTTTCATATTTGAAAGGACATGTAGATTTTATATTTTGATAAACATGTAAATGATTCAAACATTTAAAAATATCATAAATTTTGTGTGTGTATGTGAGAGAGACCCTAGGCATATTTTTCATTCTGATTTAAATGAGACGAAGACTTTAGTAGAAGATTCTGCATTTCTTTGGACAAATAGAAGTTTCTTCATTTAAGCTAGTAGTGATGTGAAATTGTTCCTGGAAAGTTATTCAATATATTCACGGAAAATTTTTATGCCCTAAATTTTTTTTCTTTTGAAAATAAAGCCTATTGGAAGCTTATTGGCCTCTGGCTTTTATTCTTGTTTTTAAACTTTTTTATTTTTTTATTAGTGAAACACAATGAGGTACAGTTGTAGGCTTACAAGTTGTTGTGCTTGGGTTTCAGTTATACAATGATCGAGTACCCATCCCACCACCAGTGCCCATTCTCCACCCCCACCATTACCAGTATCCTTCCCACTATCCCCCATTCCCTATTCCACCCTGCCTCTGTGGCAGGTCACTCCCTTTTGCTCTATCTCTGGTTTTGGGTGCTGTGGTCTGCAGAAGACACATTGGGTGACAGTCATGTTCGGTCCATAGACTACTTTCAGTAGGCATCTCCCATCTTGGGCAGTTCTTCCCAGCACCCTTTATTTGGTGCCCCCTTCTCTATTTGAGCTGCCTTTACCCCTAAGAGTGTGCAGCTGGCCTCTAAGCCACGGCCTTGTATTTATCACAGCTGTTCTTGGGTGTTAGTTTCTTATTTTGTTACTTTATGTTACCCAGATGAATACAGTCTTTCTATGTCTGTCCCTCTCTTTCTGACTCATTTCGGTAAGCATAATATGTATTTTCCATGTATTTTCCACTTGTATTTAAATTTCATGACTTCATTTTTTCTAACTTCTACATAGTACTCCATTGTGTAGATGTACAAACTTTCCTTAACCAGTAATCTGTTCTCTGGCACTCAGGTTTTTTCCAGATTCTGGCTATTGTAAAGAGTGCTGCAATGAACAAACAAGTGCAGATGTCACTTTGACTGTACCTTTTAGCCTCTCTGGGGTATATTCCCAGGAGTGGTATTGCAGGGTCAAATGGGAGCTCAATTTCTAATTTTTTGAGAGTCGTTCATACCGTTTTCCACAAGGGTTGAACCAGTCGGCATTCCCACCAGCAGTGAAGTAGGGTCCCTTTCTCACCACATCCGCGCCAACACAGGTTGCTTTTGTTCTTTTGAATGTGGGCCAGTCTCTGTGGTGTGAAATGATATGTCATTGTTGTTCTGATCTGCATCTCCCTGATGATTAATTATGTAGAGTATGCCCTAAAATTTTTATTACCATAAAATTACTTTGATTTTCCAGATAGAGAAATAGTAGAGTAAGTAGAATGCTTGCCTTGTATGAAGGCAATACGGGTTCTACCCAGTCACGTTACATTGTACCTCAGGCCCACTAGGAATGACACCTCAACACAGAGATAGAAGTTACCCCTGACCATAGCTGGGAGTGGCCCCTAAAACAAAAAACAAATAAAACCCATAACTTCTTAAGTATTAACCACACTATTTTCTGTTTAAAACCAGTCACTGTCACTGTCCTCCCATTGTTCATCGATTTGCTTGAGCGAGCCCAGTGATGTCTCTATTGGAGACTTTGTTGTTACTGTGTTTGGCATATCGAATACATCACTGGTAGCTTGCCAGGCTCTGCTGTGCGGGCAACATACTCTCGATAGCTTGCCAGGCTCTCCGAGAGGGGTGGAGGAATCAAACTTGGGTCAGCCATGTTGGCTGCGTGCAAGGCAAACGCACTACTGCTGTGCTATCGCTACAGCCCTAAAACCTGTCAGTCTAAAATATTTGTAAAGGGTACTTGAACATGTTGATAATATTTAAGATATTGAACTATTTTTGATACAAACAATGCTAATTTTCCATGACTATTGAGCAGCACTTTATGTTTTGAAAGAGTGACCAAAGTTTCAGATAATAGTCTAGGCAAAGAGTATTCAGAAAAAAATGAGTAGAATGAACATTTAACATGTTTTGATCCATGTAATTTCATTGTTAATAAGTTACAGAAATATAATTTTATCTCCTCATTTTGGAAAATTTTTCCATGATTTTAATTTTGAGTGTCTCATATATAGTTATTGAATATTTGAAAAATTCCTTTCTATGTAAAAGAAATAATAGAACTAAACAGTTTAATCAAAGTCCCCAACCCGCTGAATCTTCATAAAAATGAAAAACATATAACACAATGTTACCCTATAAAATTGATATTAGTACCTTTATGAATGTTTTAGAATATTTTTTGTTTGTCTAAAACCAAAATGTAGATTACTCAATAAACACTCAAATGGCAATTTATATTCAGGAGACATTTGCCAATTACTGAATTTCAGTGGTGTTCAGTAATTCAGATCTCAAAAAGAGCAAAATAAAAATGTGTTCTTTCAGGCAAAGAATTTAGAAACTATTTGTGTTTTGTTTATTTAACTAAAATTCTTGTTTATTTCATGTTAAATATATTGTAGTCCACTGTCCTCCTGTTGTTCATCAATTTGCTCAAGTGGGCACAGTAACGTATCTATTGTGAGACTTCTTGTTACTGTTTTTGGCGTATCGAATATGCCATGGGTAGCTTGCCAGGCTTTGCCGTGCAGGCAGTATACTCTCAGCAGCTTGCCGGGCTCTCTGAGAGGGATGGAGGAATTGAACCCAGGTCAGCAGGGTGCAAGGCAAACTCCCTGCCCATTGTGCTATTGCTCTGTCCATATTGTAGTAAGCAACATGATCTTGTTGTATGGTGCCGTTCCCAGTACATTTGTTTTTTAGCAATATTGCATCTTCTCATTTTAGAAAATTTAGTTGACTTAAAAACCTACACTATCAGTGTATAGAAGAAGACGTGTAAGGCTGAAAACAGCTGCTCTGGCTCAAATCCCTAACACTACCTTTGTTCCTCCATGCACTGCCAAGAGTGGTTCTGAATGTGCCTGGCTCCATGCAAATAAAGAAGAGCTAGAACCTTATGTAATTTGATATCATAAAACAACATTATGTTGATATCAATATCTGGGATCATACAATAATTATAATGAATTTTTATTAAATAATTTATATGGAAGTGAATAAATAACTAAAAATGTTGCACTCATTAAAGATTCAGATTTCTTTGCCAGTGAATCAAAATATGCTACGTTTTCTTTTTAATGTGCTATGTTCTAAGTGAAAATCATTACATGTTCCTCTGATATGAAAGTTGTGTGTAAAGTTCATACAGTCGAATTGAAAAGCATCAGTACAAACTAACAAAATCTAAAGAAACCATAAATATTACATGTTAAATTTTATAATGTTAAAGCCATTTTCTATTGATATTATACTAAGTTATAACTAAGATCTAACAGGTCATTACTGCTAGAGGCAATTAAGTCAGTCATAAAAGTAATGTGCCTGAGTTCTTTGATTTTAATTGAGACACGGGATCTAGCATTGTGGAAAATATATTGCTGAATTATACACGTGGTTTATTTTTACTTCAGAAAATAAGACACTTCATTGAAAATTCTGTGAATTTTTAAACTAATGTTGGGTGTTCTTAGTTTGGAAAGTCTAGAACACTAAAAAAGCAAACTGTTTTACTGTTTGTGGAACTTGTATTATTAGCAACTTGAGGAAAAATAACAACAAAAATGATAAGCAGAAGAATTAAAACTATAAAATTATAAAATTGATAATATAAAGTTCTAAAGGAAGAAAAATAGATTTTAAAGTATAATATAAATTAAAGACTATGGGAAAAGGCAAGTTGGGAAATGAAGAGTAACTTTTTTTTAAATTAAAAATTTCTTGGGGCCAGAGTTATAGTACAGCTGCAGAGTGCTTGCCTTATATATGACTAACCTGACTTCAATTTCTGGCACACATATGGCCTCCAGAGCCTGCTAAAAGTGATCCCTAAGTGTAGAGC
Organism: Sorex fumeus; assembly: GCF_029834395.1. NCBI lineage: Eukaryota > Metazoa > Chordata > Mammalia > Eulipotyphla > Soricidae > Sorex > Sorex fumeus. The sequence goes on from NW_026606065.1 coordinate 40,268,908, forward strand.
CAGCGGACCATCACTGAGTGTGACTCAAAAACCTTTATTTAAATGTTATCAAAAATAAATATAAAGTTTCTTATTAAAAGGTTTTAATGAATCATTTTAACAACAAATAAATGGATCTTTTAGAATAATAATGATGGAAAATGTGATCTACTTAGTTAAGAAAAATACTGAGATAATAGCTTATATATGTCTAGGTATTCTATATCTCTCAATTGTTTTTGTGCTCTTGACCTTCATGGAATCATGAAATCATAATTCAGTAATTTTATTTTAAATGACTATAGTGTGATTACTTAACATGCTTACACATGTTGTGCATATTTAGGATATTTTGCTTCCAAATTTTTAATAGTTTAAATATTAGAGGAAAAGGAAAATTTTGTGTTGCTTAAATTTAACTCATTGTATTACTGATATTTGACAGTTTTATTTTATATTATCCAATATTTTATTTTTCTTGTTTAGTTTTAGTTTTATTTTTTTAATTAATATAGTCTTAGTTGTAGTCTTCCAGTAGGCAGGGGTCACACCCACCAACTGCCCCCCAGCACCGTGCAATCTCATCAACAGTCAAGACTCAGAGACTATAAAACCCAGCTCCCTGAAGTGCATGGCCGCATTCGCAGCCGTGCAACATCTTTTTTTTTTTTTATCTCATTATTTCTTTGGACATCTTGACAGGCTACTGAATGTAACCTGCCCACATGGCAGAGTCTGGAAAACTCCCCGAGGCCTACCCGATATGCCAAATACCAGTAACAATGATGGGTCTCATTCTCCTAACCTTACTGAACAAGCCCTGAATATGGCACTTTTTAAAATCTCAGGGCTAGGACAAAGGAGACGTTACTGGTGCCTGCTCGAGGCAATTGACAAACAAGATAATTGTGATTGTGATCGTTAGTTGTAGTATTTTTTACGTTTGGGATTACATCTGTAGTTCTGGTTGCCATCAGTATCAGACCCAGGGTTACTGAAAATGAGGATTTTACCCAGTGCATTTTATAGTGGAGCATATGTGCTTGGTATCCAACTCAAGGATTCACACTTTGCTAGTATGTGAGAAACCACCAAAGACATTTCCCTGACTTCTTTAAAATATTTTCTACTGATCACTTAAAAGCATTTACATCTGTAGTTTTTGTTATTTTGCTTGCTTACTATTTTTTATTTCTAAATCATCATATGAGACTTTTATTTGATATAATCATTTTTTTTTTTGCAAAAGTCATCAAAGAGCACATTTTTGTTTTATTTTTATAGTTTTCACTACGGGTACAGCAATAGCACAGCAAGTAGGGTATTTGCCTTGCATGCGGCCAACCCGGGTTTGATTCCTCCATCTCTCTCAGAGAGCCCGACAAGCTTCCAAGAGTATCCTACCCACACAGCAAAGCCTGGCAAGCTACCTGTTAAGTATTCAATATGCCCAAACCAGTAACAACAAGTCTCACAATGGAGACATTACGGGTGCCCACTCAAGCAAATTGACAAGAACAGGAGGACAGTGCTACAGTGCTATGATTTTCACTACAGAAATTGACAATCACGTTAACCTCATTTCGGTGAACTAGCATTTGTTTTCCTTAGACATTATGCCCTTACTTTGTTGCTTTATATGCCACAAATTAAAGAGATCATCAGTGTAATTGTCTTTCAATTTCTGACTAGTATTTCTGACTAATATATATGTATAATATAACAATCTATTTACCCATATCTATTGCTAACTACTTGAGTTGTTTCTAGATGTAGATTATTACAAATGCTACTTCCTGAACAAAGATTTTTACATATTTCAGGATAGATGATATTATTTTCTTTAGATAGTTACTTGAGAGATGTGTTCCTGCATCATTTGGTAAACCCGTTCTTAGTTTTTCTGAGTAATCTCTGTGCAGTTTCTTATATTGTTTATTTCAGTTTGAACTAACCCCTTAAAGGTATTAATTTCTTTATTTTGTCTTGTCTTTTCTGTTGCCTTTGGACCACAGCTGGTGGTGCTCAGGGTTTACTACTAACTCTGTGCCCAGGATTCACTCCTGGAATACTCAAGGACCATATGGGGTATTGGAGATTAAATCCCAGTCAGCCACATGCAAGGTAATCACCTTACCTGTTGAAACTTTTCTCAGACCCCACAATTTCATTATTTTTTCATGTTTCTAACCATTTTTTGCCAGCATATTTAGGGGTAGGGTTTGGGGATAGTGCACATTAGGTGGTACTTAGGGGCTACTACTAGTTCTGTGCTTAGGGGTCACTTCCAGGGATGCTTAGGGGATGGTGTGACCATATACAAGTCACGTACATTGATCCTTATAGTAATTGTTAAAAACCTTTACATTCTTCATTTATTGCTCATTAAGCTTTCTTTTAAAATGTATACATATCTGAGCTCTCATTTCTATTTTATTTTTCTGAATATCAGTTTAACTCAGCACTGCTTGTATTACCGTACCAGTAATTCGATAACTAATCATTTTCTCAGATTGCTTGTGTTATTTGGGATCTTTAGGTCCTTATGTATATTATGTTATCATTTGCTGTATTTTGTTTAAGAATGCAGTTTGAGCTGATAAGAGTTTCATATGATCAATATAGTATTTTGAGTAGAATAGTTATTTTATGAATGTTATTTATTCCAAAAATTAGCAAACTGTGCAATTATATTTACTTGTAATGTATTCTATTTATTTAAATATTTTACAGTTTTTCCTTTTATAAATCTTTCATAACTTTTCATAAATTTATTCTTAGTAATTTAATTTTTGATGTAAGAACAAATGATACCATTTTCCAATGTGGTTCTATTCTAGTCTATTGTTTTTACACAAAAATGAAACAGAATTTAAAATATTTATTTCATGAAAATGAAATCAATTTATGATGTAGTTTTATAACCTTCACTTTACTGAATTAGTCTATTGTGTTATATATATGTATATATACATATATGTGATGAATCTAAATTTTTAGAATGTTTAACGTATATTATATTGTCATCTGCATATTTATTTCCCAACATGGAATTACTTTCTTTCCTCATTTTGCCTAACTGCTAAATATAAAATTTTCAATTGAATTTTAGAGATGAGCATGAAAAATTTTTTTGAGCCTTACACTAAAAGAAACGATTTCAAGGCCTTTGTGCAAAATTTGAATTTGTTGCATGTATGTCCTTCACTGTATTTTAATATATTTCTTCGATCCCCTAATATTGAGATTTTCTTAATCTTTCATTAATGTTGAATCTTGTTAAAAGCTTTTTCTGCAATTAATGTTAGGATAATATGACTTTAGTCTTTATTCATTCAATTATTTTCATATGATTTCTGTCTTGCATCTCAAATAAATTCCATTCTGTACTGATTTGTGATCATTTTACTATATTTTGGGCAGCAGGTTGTAACTAACCTAATTGTGTTCAGGGAATGCTACAGATTCCATGCTTTGGGTTCACTCCTGGTGACTCTCCAGGAACAAGCTGGGGCTGAAACAAGATCGACACATACAAATCCAGCACCATACCTGTGTACTAGCTCTGCAGTCTATCTACTATACTTTTGAGTTTAAATCGCTAAGAATTATTTAAAGTAATTTATCAAACATTAAATTCTTTTTAAAAATGAAAAAGAAAAAAATTGAGACCAGTAAACTTACCAAATACATATCACTCTACCTTAAGCTATCACTTTTATCACTTGTCATTTGGTTGGTCTTTTATTTTCTTGAGCAGGCATCAGTAATGTCTCCATTTGTCCCTGTCACATGCTGGTGTAGAGCAATGGCATCTGCCTGCTCCAGACACATGAAGAGCCTCAAACCATTTGTTCAGGGTTTTGATGAAGTAGTCTGACCACCTTGTAGGTGGGTGGCCATGCGTCCTTTTGACTTCCCGTGGAATCCAATCAGTAACAGCTCTAATACAGCGGTCATCTAAAAATCGCATTACATGTCTTGCTCATCTGATTTTTGATGCCTTGGCAAGTGAGACAGCATCCCTGATTCTTGATTGTCGACGGAAGTCGGAACTCTGGATTCATGGAGAATTCACTCAAGTGAGAGAAGGATAGGAAGGAAAACCTTAAGGTTTTCAGTTAAAATAACTATGTATATGTGCTTTTTCACATATTGTTGCAATATTAAATCACTAATTGATTTATCTGGAGTGGAAAGAAAGTGAAGGTTGAAAGTAAACTCTATTCTAAGAGAAGTATAATTACAAAAAGTTAATGTTCCAGGCAGGATCTATATTTTCTTTTTCTAATTTTCAATATTTCACAGAGCTTCTAAATCTTTCTGACTCTTGGCATAGATTTAGTCATTATTCTCCCAGGAAATGATTTAAAATGAATTCATTCTGTGTCTTATTTATATAATAGTTAAATAACGAAAACCTCCAAGATCAGTCATAGGTTAATACAAATTGATCAGCATGTAAAAAAAGCAACATCTGCAATACAGCCTGAATAACTGGAATTTTAATTTTCCATTTTCTATGAGACATTAACATTTAGAGAAATTTATCTAAATACAAACTGCTATTAATTATTATGCGCCTCTGCATTTTTTAAATCTTTGTCACTAAAATGAATAAATGTAGAGTATTGACCTTTTGACTTACTGTGATCAAAAGTCTTTTGAGGAGATTGCATTGAAGAAAATTTGATTTGATAAGAGAGTAAGAACAAAACTTTCTACTCTAGAAGGCTTGAATGTTAAATTTAGTTTTTCCTACTCTTAAAGTTGTGATTTAGTGTTCTGTGGCTGTATAAAGATACATAAAGTTTTATGTTAGGCACAAACATCCTTATTAAAATAATAAATAAAAGAACAAAAGAAGCAGAAAATCACCAATCAGCTATTCATATATGTATCCAATATGCAGTAAACACTTCTTAAGATTCTGATCACTGTAATTTCTTAAAAATGGATAACTGAACAATCTGTCATGCCCAATTTGAAACCTAGGATTATTGTCATTTTAGGATTATAAGACTATATGCTCTTGGAACAGAACAGCAGTTCTAAACTGTAAGAATTTTGCTTCTACCCAAGCAGAAAATCGGGGATCAGTCCAGGTTGAGGACTTGCATTCATTGCTAGAGATGTATAAATACTACTTCCTAGAAAAGGATTGATAAATTGAATTCTACATATGTGCTAACTCAATAAAATAAACAATTGAATAGAATTTAAAACTTCAAAGTCTTCATCTGTAAATAAGGTTGACGTATCAATCTGTGTGCATATATATAATTACTATAAGCACTGTAAGCATTGTCCTCGTGTTGTTCATCGATTTTCTCAAGCAGGCCCAGTAACGTCTCCATTCTGAGACTTGTTATCACTGTGTTTAGCATATTGAATATGTCACGGGTAGCTTGCCAGGCTTTGCCGTGTGGGTGAGATATTCTCGGTAGCTTGCCGGCTCTCTGAGAGGGGCAGAGGAATCGAACCCAGCTCGGCCGGGCCAGCCGCTTTCAAGGCAAATGCCCAACCACTGTGCTATCACTTCAGCCCCATATATATATATATATATATATATATATATATATATGTGTGTGTGTGTATATATATACATATATATATTTACAGCAGATATTGTGAGGATTCAATATCAGTGTCTACAAAAGTCAGATCAAAATGGATTAAAGACCTCATTATCATTCTTGAATCCATTAAGTTCATGGAGGAAAATATGGGCAGAACCCTGCATGATATTGAAGCTTAAAGGCATCTTCAAAGATGAAGCACCACTGACCAAGCAAGTTGAAGCAAAGATAAACAAATGGTTCTACATTGAACTCAGAATCATCCATACCTCAAAAGAAACAGTGATAAAGGTACAATGTCAGCCCATAGATTAGGAAAAAGAATTACCATCTTATAAGGGGTGAATATTCAAGATATATAAGGCACTGGAAGAAATTTACAAGAAAAAACACTTAGCTCCATCAATAAATAAAGAGAGGAAATGAACAGAAACTTCCTCAAAGGAGAAATATCACTGGCCAAAAGACACATGAAAAAATGCTCTGCATCACTAATCATCAGGGAGATGCAAATCAAAACAACGAGATACTATCTTACACTGCAGAGACTAGCACACATCGAAAAGAACAGGAGCTCTTAGTGCTGGCATGGATGTAGGGAGACAGGGACTCTATTTCACTGTTCCTGGGAATGCCAACTGATCCAATCTTTCTAGAGAACAATATGGGCATTCCTCAAAAAGGTAGAAATTGAGCTTTTGTATGACTCTGTAATACCACTTCAGGGAATATAACCTGGGGGCCCAAAAATACATGGCAAGAATGACATCTGCTCTTCTATGTTTATCCCAGCATTGTTCACAATAGAATCTGGAAACAAAACATGTGCCTTAAGAACAGATTACTGGTTAGAGAAACTGTGGTACATCTACACTATAGACTACTATGCTGCAGTTAGGAAAAATAAAGTTATGAAGTTCGCTTATAATTGGATTAACATGAAGATTACCATGCTGAGTGAGAGAAATGAGTCAGAAGTAGGACAGACATAGAATCTTAGAATGATTGTTCTAATTTGAGGAATACAAAGATAAAAAACCACATAATATGAGACTCATACCCAAGAACGGTAGAAACAAAGGTAGAAATAAGAGCAAGGAGAAATCGTCCATGGCTTGGAAGTCTGTCTCAGCTGCTGAAAAAGAAGGGAATTTGGATAGAAAAGGGGCCACTTTGAAAAAGATAGTTGGAAATGACCACTCTGGATAGGAACAGCATGCTGAAAGTTGGTAAAGGAACAAACATAATAATCTCTCAGTATCTGTGTTGCAGACCATACTGCCCAGAAGGAGAGAAAGAGAGAGAGAAAGACAGAAAGAGAGGGAGAGAGAGAGACAGAGACAGAGGCAGAGAGACAGAGGCAGAAAGACAGAGAGACAGAGAGAGACAGACAAAGAGAGAGATGAATAAAATGACAGAGAAAGAGAAATAGAGAGTGACAGAGACAGAGAGAGACAATTTAACAGAGACAGAGAGAGAGGAGGGAAGAGAGTTAGAGAGACAACGAGACAGACAGACACAGAGAGAAACAAGTGACAGAGATAGAGGAGGGAAGTGAGTTAGAGAGAGAGAGACAGACAGACAGACAGACAGACACACACACACACACACACACACACACACACACACACCGAGAATGAGAGAGAGTGAGAGAAAGTGCCTGTCATAGAGTGGTAGAGGCAAGCTGGGGAGGTGGAGTGGCAGGAGGGAAATTGAGGTCATTAGTGGTGGGTGATGGGAAATGGACACTAGGAAGGGATAGATATTGGATATTGTATGACTGAAACCTGATCATGAACATCTTTGTAACTGTGTATCTCATGGTGACTCAATTAAAATCAATAAATAAAAAAATGAATGAAAAAATCAGTGCCTAATTTGCCAGACTCTAGCCTTTAATTACTTTTCTAACTTCTGCAACCTTTGGAATTTTGTACTGTACATATTGCTAATATACTATTATAACAGTCTAAATTGACATGCCAGGACTAAAGATATAGTACATTAGGTCGGGGTTAAGGTCCTTGCCTTGCATGCTGTTGAATCCAGTTCTATCTCTAGTACCACATACAGTCTCCTGAATATTTTCCGAAGTGTTCCTCAGCACAGAGACAGAAGTAAACCCTGTGCATCATTGGGTGTCACCTAAAAACAAACCAAAAGAAATTTAAATTTAAATATATTGTTCCATAATATTTTGATATTTTAGTAATGACTGGACTGGAGCAATAGCACAGCGGGTAGAGCATTTGCCTTACATGCGGCCAATCCGAGTTCAATTCATCCACCCCTCTCACAGAGCCTGGCAAGCTACTGAGAGTATCTTGTCCGCACAGTAAATCCTGGCAAGCTACCCATATTCACTATGACAAAAATCAGTAACAAGTTCTCACAATTTATTGTGAGACGTTACTGGTACCCGCTTGAGCAAATCAATGAACAATGGGAGGACAGTGCTACAGTAATGACTACTTCCTCAACTGTAGGATAACAATGGGTTTGTCCTTTCATCCTTGCCACAGGGAACTTAGTTACTTAAAGCAGTGTCCTTTCTGAATGGACAGGAAGACAGTTAATATTATGCTTTGTAACTTGGGAGTTGATTGACTCCAATAATATTTACTCCTGATCATCTGCTCTCTTGACTCAGTTGCCCTTAGTTCCTAGCACTCCAAAAGCAGGGTGCCTCCAAGGGACTGAATGGACCCAGGGCAAGATGTGAGCTGCCCTGGCATCGAAATGGGCCAGGCCAAAGTGCTACAATATTCAACTATAAGTTGAGAGCATGATCATAGACAAATGCTGTCATGATCCAAAAGCAACGACAAGACTAGGACCCTGCTGGGGTTAGGAAGACTAACCTGGCCTGAGTACTGTGGTAAAACGTCTTCAGGAAGAACCAAACTTTAAGTTGATATGTCTCTTACTGTGCTCATACAGAATGACATTGCTTGAAATATTAGAAGTAGATTTACTACAACTATTTAAGTAGACTAGCTGAGGAAAAAAGAAAATGACACACACTGAATGGGATCTGGCCCTTAAGCGGATCTCCTAGTAATCCAGAGTAATCTCTTTAGATGAGATTTTATCCTTGAGTTAATCTCCTGGAGGAGTAGTCTTACCTCTTTTTGTTGATTTGTTAATGTTCAACCCACATTTGTCTCACCACCCTAAACTATAAACTAAGATGATAAGTGCAGAGGAAGCAGAGTCAGAATCCAGGGAGAGAGAGTCAGAATCCAGAGCAAAGGGTTCCAGAGAGAGAAGCAGAAGAGCTCCAGAGAGAGAGATCTGAAGAGACCAGAGGAGAGACTTCAGAGACAGAGTCAGAAATAGAGATACAGACAGAAGAGAGCACAGCGGCATGCAGAGAACCAGAGCACAATCTGCTCCATACACAGCGGCTCGAGAGCACCAAACACGAGCGTCAAGAAAGAACTGCCCTGAGACGCCACCAATAACACATTGTCATCTTCGCATCCCTCCCCCATGGCGCACGTAATGTATTTTTTACACTCAACTTTTGATTTATTTTTTTGAATTGCAAAAAAATTTATCCATGAGCTCTGCTTAAAAGACACCACATTTCTCAATTTCTAAGCAGACATCATATGCTCCACTTATACCAATGTCTTTATCATCTTCCTTATTTTAGGGTATGTAGATGTGGGTGAAGGCAGAGTATTTTAATCTCTATCCATCAGAGGTATAATTATTCAAATACTTGAGTTTATTGAGTAGACCTCAGATTTCACAGCCTAAATTTCCTACTAGTTTTCTAATACCAATTTTCTTTATCAAGAACACATAAAGAAAGGGTAATTTACTTTTTGTGATTCTGGAGTGGGAAAATAAAGTCCGTAGGTAATGCATTATGTGTATGAATTGTGCTGATATTTACAAGATATTTGAGAATAAGAAGAATCATTTATTCATATATACATGCTTCATGTATAAATAAAAAGGACAAGCCTAATAAATCTATTAAACTAAAGGGGAAACAATTTTTTGAGTAGCTAAGAGTGATACTCAAAAGTGAGTAAATACTAGCAGTTTTAAGACAACAAAATGTGGTGCAAAATAAAATAAAGATTATAAATTTTAAAATGATTTCATATATTGAAATTAATATAATATTGTTTTTTAAATTCTAACAAAAATTAAGGAAAAATCTTTCTTCTATGTAGTAATAACACTGCTATAAAAAAAGAAGAAAATGATAAAGTGACAATAAGGGTGGAATATAATTCACTTACCAAGTTTTGAAAGTAACTATAACTAAAAACAAACATTAAACTTGATGTAAATCCTAAGCGAAAAAAGTTAGACACATAGAGTGACAATATAAATATAAAGTTATCAAAAATAATGTCAGAATGCACATGCTATAGAAAAAAATAATCAGTGGAGGATGAGTCGACTGTGAAAGGTAAACTTAGAAATTAAGTGTCTTTTAGTGAAAGACTGGGGTATATCATTAAATGACAAAGCAGAATTGAATTATAACTAATAGATCTAGTTTAAGGGGAGAAGAGTTGTTTTGTAATTTAAGTATACTAAATTCTGTCTAAAAATAGATTGCCTCAGGTGGGGGGAATAAAAATGAAGCAGAGTTCAGTTGGAAAGCCATTGTATTATCCTGGTTAATTATTTATACTGGTAGACATTACTTACACTGGTAGAAAGTCTATAGTGTGACAAAATATATGCTTCTATGTGTATATTCCTTTACCAATTAATTCTGTCAATAATGATTTATCACAGCTCTTAAAATAATGTTCTAAGTGAAGAATACAAAAATAACAAATGAAATAAGGGCTAGCAAAATAGTCCAGCAGGTAAGGCACATGCCTTTCACTACGCCAACCTTAGTTGGATCCCCAGTATCATATATGATCTCGAAAGCATCTCCAAGAGTGATTTCCTGAGTTCAGAACCAGTAGCAACCCCTTAGCATTGCGAGATGTGGTCCCAAAACATGAAGCCAACCCAGAATCAAGAACCAAAAATTAAACTGTGCAATAGGGGAAGGAGGCATGAAACTATGATCAGATTCAGTACAATGTATTAAACTGATATCAGGTCTCTCAAAGAATGTCAGGTTTCTCAAAATTCCATTAAGTGTTCAGGTCCATATTCTTTTCCACATACATTTAGAAATGAATTTGTAATAAAGTGAAAAATTTACAGTACTTTATTGCAAAGATGACTTCCACAACCTTTGACAATGTGGTGGATTTGTATTTTATAATGGCTTGATACTGATTTTAAATTATGATAAGGTCTGTGTTTGTCTGTCCTTTCCTCATAGATTTAGTTCATTAGCTAACGTGTGTTTGCAAGACTTATTTTGTTTGTTTTGGGGTCATACCAAGCATTGTGCATGAATATTTTTAATAAATATATGGTAAAGAGAAACAGAAAAAATATTTAACTACATTATCATACTTCCATGAGTTATATTCAAATATGTCTGGCCTCTGAGGGCTAAGTTAATATTTAGTTCAGAAGTATCTTGTAGGAATCAGGATAGACAATCTCCAGGTATTTCTTATCTTTGAGATATATTTAATAGTTATTTGTTGAGTATTATTATAGGTCAGGACTGTGAGAAGAAATAGGAATATGATGATGCACAAAAGATTCCACACTGACATTTATTATTTTAGTCTTTCTAATGGTATCTTTGCTGACTCTGATAAAATTTATGAGGCTTACATTCATGACTTAAGTTTAGTCTCCAGTAAGAAAGAAAGTACATGGGTGTGAAGGAGTAAGCATAATTCAACAGACTCAATTTTATTACCTCTATAGACAAGATTTAAGTTATTTTTAAGAAGACCTTTTCAAGGAATATTCATTAGGTAATATATGGATAAATGTTATAGAGGTGTCAGGAAACGAACTCTACATATTACAATGACTTATTCGTTTTGGTCTTTTGAAACCTATGATACTTACATTTTACTAACTTAGATTTACAGTGATTTTACTGTCTAAATAAATATTACTTCATATGTCCAACATGCAGTGAAGAGTTCTGGGATGCAGCCACAGCCATGCTGAGACCACTCTCCACACGCTTGTATGAGCGCCATGCATGAAGGAACCAGCAAAGGAACCTAGGTGTCCGGGACCTGGGGCTGAAATCTCCAAGCCTGCTCGCTTTGGGATTGGGCCTCCTCCACCTAGACCCTCCTATCTCCCAGTATCTAGATAGTCACACTCACCACCTGCTGTGCAACCCCATCAATGGCCAAGATCCAGGAACTATAAAATCAAGCTCCTAGAAACGTGCGGCCACATTCAGAGAACCACCCAGGCTACCGAGAGTATCCTTCCCGCATATATGCCTGACTGGGAACACCTGTAAAGGTGATTAGAGGCTCTTCCCAAAGCCTCCATCCCTCTCAGAGAGACCGGCAAACTACCGAGAGTATCCTGCCCGAATGGCAGATCCTGGCAAGCTATCCATGGTGTACTCGATATGCCAAAAACAGTAAAAATGATGGTCCACATTCCCCTAACCCTGAAAGAGCTCAAAATATGCCATCAGGCCACACTAGCATGTAACAGAGACAGATGGAGACATTTCTGGCACCTGCTCAAGCAAATCAATGAACAACGGGGTGATAGTGATAGTGATGTCCAATATACCTTGTGTATCCTTATTTTATAAAATAAAAATTCAAAGCACACAAAACCAAAATCTAATCAACCAGTATATATACACGATTCAGTTGCTTCTAAACCATTTTACATATGATATCTCAGCTATTCAAGAGAATAATTTGTATCTGCATCTTGCATCTGAATAATAAATTAAATTTTAGAAATTTAATGGCATTTACTCTGCAACTGTATAGAAGTGAGTTAAAACTCTGGTACAGTTCTTCTCTACAACCTAAAAAAAGGTCAGTATTACCCCATGTAGAAAAATTATCTTATTTACACTGTGAGAAAAGACATGTAGGTTAGCTAAATATTCAGAGCCATGCTATTTATTTTTTCAAAGACATTCCTACAAAATACTAAAAATGTTTTTATACGTTATTACCTTGACTCTACAACATATTTCTGACAGTGCATAATGCATTCTCTTATTATACTGTGTTTGATGACTTGCCTAAGGTCATGGCTATGCTTAATTTCCATTAAAATCTCAGTGTTCTCTTAAAAAAATGTACAGAATCCTCTCAGAAGATAATCACATGCCCCCTGAGAAGCAAGTACAATGTATACCCAAGAATTGTCAAGTGTTCGCTAGTATGCAATTAGAATTTAGCCACAAAACTGCACTAAATCATTTTTATAATAATTTATGACACTGTGTCTTTGTATTCTAAAGTAAGATTTTAATGTTTTAACCACATTAAAGGAAGGGAGGGAGGAAGGGAGTAAGAATGAAACCAGTGAACTGGAAAATCAGAAAGCTCATTGTACATTCAATAATATTTCCTAGAAAAGCTTTTTATGAGCAATTGTTCTAGTAAAATTCAAAGTACAATGACATCAAGAATATAAAAATATTAAAGTCAAATAGTTCATAATGATTTAAAAAACAGTGCTAGTTTTTAAAAAAATAAGATAAAGAAGATAAAAATCATACTTATTAGATAAGAAGACAAAATATTTTAAAATATGCTAATTTTAGCAAAAATTGCTGTTTTAATCACAAAAAACTTTAGAATTATTTGAAATTAAATGAAATAGTAGAGGAAAACATAAAACAATGAGGAGAGTGACAAATTTAATTGAGAAGCATTGTACAAATTTTTCAATCCAGTTTAAGTATAATAATTAAAAATAATTATTAATCTACGTTGAACTTTATCCCTTAATGATATGCTAAAATTAAAAAACAATTATAGTTTATGTTATATATAATTTCTAAGAAATATTAGCAAAAATCAATGCTATGATTTTAACTGAATTAGTTTTTTTACTTTTTCTGAATATCCCGTAGTAAAAGAAACAAAAGTAATACATATTTGGTTCCCATTATACATATAATATGGGAAAATGACACAGATTATTAATCCATAGAAAACATAATTTTCAATATGCAGTTGTTTCTCTCTAAATAAAAGTTTTTTTAATTAATATTTATCAACTCACTCTTACAACTCCATTTCTGGACTTTTTTACTTTACACCTACTGAAATTCAGGGAATCCTCTGGAACATTCCTTGAGTATTTGGCAGATTTTCTGATCTTTCCAAGGATGTGAGGGCAGTAGACAGGGCAGTAAATCTTTGACTGACCTTTGATGCTTTGAAAGTAAGACCCCGTATTGGCTGTTAGTATCATAATATTTAGGAAACCAGGGCCTTATACTTGTCAGAACTAATAATAACACACATTATAATAGACAAGAAACACATGCTTCCAAATTAAGTAACTAGTGTAAATCACACAAATGAACTCAATATTATTTTTACTTCATGGTCCAGTTCTATTTGCTCCAGATTTAGGGATTGCAGTATGACATACATTGACCATTGCTACAGTGCACATTTTTAAGGCTGAATGTGAGGTTTTTTTTTTATATCTTAAGCAATTACCAACATGGATGCTTATTATCTATCTACCTATCTATCATCTGCCTATCTATCTATCTACATGTCTATCTGTCTGTTTTTCTCTATATATATTATACACATTAAAAATATGTCAATTAGACTATACTTTCACTTTACATGTCAATTACTTTAAATATAATAATACAATTTCTAAATATGAAGCCAGGCACACTGTGAAAACTTCTGTGAGTTTGTGGAAGTAATGCTAGCATGACGACCTCACTTTGTTCTAGGGCATATATAAATTTAGGTAAAATTAAATGTATGCTCCACCAGAATACAGGGGTCCAACAAACTAATATTAAGTTGACAACAGGTTTGAATCACAAATTGTGTAATATCTAGAGCTCAGTGTTATTCTCTTCTGATTATTTGACTATTAAATGATAGCAATAGTTAGATAGCTTTTATTACTTATTTTTAACCTCTCTCCTTAAAACTTTTATCACAACAACTTTTTATTCTGATTAAACAAAGAGTAGTAGTGCAGAGAGTTTGACTGACAGTGAGGAAATAAGCCGTTTCACCCATTCTCTATCTTCTTTGAACTCTACTGATGGTCTTTGATGGTTAATAATGTGAATAGCCAGAATATGTATGCTTCAGGTTGACTTCTATTAGTAAAATTGCATTTTTTTTTCCAGAATCGTTTTCAATATTCTATTCTTGGCTGCCTTTGGGTTTTGCTCAAGCAATCATTAGCCATTGTCAATAAGTTTATTTGAAGTCAAATTTTCTGGTATACAAAGTGAATGAACTAGGCTAATTCCACCCATGTCTCCCTTCCTAGTAGAAGGATATTCCTTTGTATCTGGAAAAGACTTCTCTAAATTCTTCTCTAGAGCATCAGTAGTCCTTCAGTGGTTGCACTGCCTTCGATTTCACTATACTTTAGAACCAGGAAAAGTCTCATAGTCAGGTACTCCTTTAATATTAGTTTCCAAATGGAGTGAATGATTGCTTATTCTATGAACTTGTTTGAAGATAAATGAGGTAAAGTAATAGAATGTCTTATCGCAGCATCCAATGACTTCTGCTTCTGCTTACAACCTTTTGATGTTTTCAGGAAAATGAATATAGTAAAGGCACAATACAGCTGTCAGGTATCAATACTGGGCTGTATTTATCCTATTAGTTTTTCTAATTATTAATTTCTGTTTAATACATTAGTTAAACTTTCTTGGCTTAAAGCAAATATTTAAGTTTTCTCAAAATATTGTGAGTTGGAAATTCTATGCAAAGTTTCAGCTGATTTTGTCTTTGATTTATGTGCTATCTGGGTCTGAAAAATGTGTCACCAAGGTGATTTTTACTCACATTTATACTGAATGTGGTTTACTAGTGCTCTTTCTTTGTCCCAATCATTTTAATTTACTTAATTCTTCCCTGGGGCCACACACCACACTGAAACTGGAGAGTACTATGAGTATCAGAGGATACCTAAGGACTTTTTCATGTTTCGTCATCAGAGGAGGTTAAAAAAAAGTCAGAGAAATATGTCAATTGCTAACGTGAGATATTTTTGTGTAAAATAAAACTCTGAGAAACTATTTTCTCAGTAACTCAATCAGAAGTGAGGCCTGAGTATCTCAGTCATTGCTCAAAAGACTATCAGGAAGATTCTGAGGAAGAAATAATAAGAGACAAGAAAAAGTTGAGGTATGTTAAACCAGAAGTAAATTTTCCAACGTTTGGCAGCATCCTTGTTTTCAACTGTAGAAGGATTAAAATGTTCTGGCTTTTGGAACTTTGTTCATGGGAAACACTGAACGAACATAGTTTAGAGTTAAAAATTGATTTCAACGTAAAATTGAACTAAATGATGTGCCTCAAATATATCACTTGATTACTTGACTTCCCGTTAATCATCGATTTGCTCGAGAGGGCACCAGTAACTTCTCCATTTGTCCCTGTCGTCTTGCTAGTGTAGCCCAATGGCATCTGTTCTTTCTAGGAACACGAAGAGCCTCAAACCAATCGTTCATGGTCTTGATGAAGAAGTCTGATCATCTGGTTGGTGGGCGGCCATATGGTCTTTTGACATCCCGTGGAATCCAGCCTGTAACGGCTCTAGTTCAGCGGTCATCTCTAAATCTCATTACGTGACCAGCCCATCTGATTTTTGACGTCTTGGAAAACGAGACAGCGTCCCTGATTCTTGATCGTAGACAGAGGTCAGAACTCTGGATTCTTTCTTTCATTTGAGTGAAACATGATACTCCAAGCATAGCTTTTTCAATTCCTCTTTGAGAGACCCAAATAGCATTCTCATCCTGTTTGCATAGGGATCAGGTCTCTGAGGCATATGTTAATGCAGGAAGAACAGTGAAATCAAAGAAATGTGCCCAGAGCTGGAGGTTATTTGTCCTCTTAGCTATTTCTTCGATGCTCTTGAAGGCCTTCCAAGCCGCTCTCTTCCTGCTGTGCAGCTCAAGTGCCAGGTCATTTGTCATGTTGACTTCTCAACCTAGGTACACATAACTGTTGTATTCGGAGATGGTGGTTCTGTTGAGAGTGAATGGAGTGTCAGGAACGAGGCTGTTTCTCATAAGCATTGTCTTCTTAAGATTCAACTGCACTCTGACTTTTCCATACTCATGGTCGAAGTCGGCCAGCATTTTTGCCACTTGGCTAATTTTTCATGTTATTAAAACAATGTCATGAGCAAAGCAGAGGTGGTGTAGTTGCCGACTATCTATCTTCACTCTCATTCCTTCCCATTCCAGTTGCCGCATGATGTTCTCGAGGGTGACAATAAAGAGTTTCAGTGAAATGGTATCACCCTGCCGAACCCCACTCTTGAGATGGATGATTACTTCTTTGTAGAATGGTGAGATCCTGGTAGTGAATCCGTAATACAGCTCACGGAGGATCTTGATGTATTGAGTTTGAATGCCCTGATTGGCTAGGGCTTCAATGACCGCTTCCGTCTCAACAGAATCAAAGGCCTTCTTTAAATCAATGAACCTTAGACAGTGGCATCCTGAACTCCAAAGAAACATCAATGAGCTTGGTTATCGTGTGGATATGGTCGATGGTGCTGAATCCTTTGCGGAACTCGGCTTGCTGGCATGGTTGTCCTTCATCTAGTGTTCTGCCAATCCTTTTCAGGATGACTCGAGTGAACAACTTGGAGATGACAGACAATAGGCAGATCAGGCGATAGTTTCCAATGTCATGAATGTCACCGGGAGATTCCCATTCCCAGCAGTACAGTTCTGCTGGTTTTCCATTGGGACGGATTCTTGCAATTAGACAGGTAGCTTGTGAAGAGTCGAGCCAGCGTATTGATGAGTACTGATGGCAGGTTCTTCAGGTGTTCAGGTCTGACCTTTTCTGGGCCCTGTGCTATTCATTTCTTTACTGACAAAACGGCGTCTTGGATTTCAAAAGGGAGAAGACTGGGAAAGACATATCCATCCTGTAGAATTTGGTATGTCAGCAGGTGGACATGGCTATCGAAGAGATCTGAGTAGAAGTCATGGATAATCTTCTCCATTGCCCTTCTGGAAGATGTGATAGATCCATCAGGACCTCAGAAGGCAGTCATCTTGGTCTTGTAGTTGGCGAAGGACAGGTGAGCCTTATGCATACGTTTCACGCCTTCTGCCGCATCTACCAACACTTCTGCTCTTTTCTCTTTGAGGTCTTCCTTGATCACATCTCTGCACTTCTTTGTGAGCTCAGACTTCGCTTGCAGTTGCCTGAGGCATGCGCCAAACCATGTTGGTGAATAAGCTCAAGAGTTTTCAAAGACAGGCTCTTTTTTTTTTGTGGCCATCTCTCTCTTGGCATTCCTCGTACAATCATGGAGGTGCTGAACCAGTCGATCATATACCTCATCAATGTTGTCAACAATGGCATCTTCCATATTGCAGCAATAGTGCCAAAGAGCTCCCAGTTGGTGGTTGTTCTAGGAGTTCTCTTCTTACACTTTGCAGCCCTTTCTCCCCACTCTGTGAAGTAGAATTTTGCACGAAGAAGATGGTAGTCCGATCCCGTTTGGAATTTTGGGACAACAGGGACATCAGTCAGGCAAAACCGTCGATTGAATATGATGTGGTCTTTTTCGTTGTGGAATCATTCACCGGGAGATTCCCATGCCTCAAATATACATTCACTTATCACTTAATCACTTAATTCCCGTTATTCATCGATTTATTCAAGCGGGTGCCAGTAACGTCTCCATTCATCCCGGTTGCGTGTTAGCGTAGCCCAATGGTATCTGTTCGTTCTAGGAACATGCAGAGCCTCAAACCGATCATTTAGGGTCTTGACGAAGAAGTCTGACCATCTTATAGGTGGGCGTCCACGTGATCTTTTGATGTCCCGTGGAATCCAATCAGTAATGGCTCTAGTTCAGCGGTTGTCTGTAAACCTCATTACGTGTCCAGCCCATCTGATTTTTGATGTCTTGGCAAATGAGACAGTGTCCCTGATTCTTGAGCGTTGACGAAGATCAGAACTCCGGATTCTATCTTTCATTTGAGTGAATCGTGATATTCCAAGCATAGTTCTTTCGATTCCTCTTTGAGAGACCCGAATAGCGTTCTCATCCTGTTTTCGTAGGGTCCAGGTCTCCGAGGCATAAGTTAATGCAGGAAGAATAGTGGAATCAAAGAGATGTGCTCGTAGCTGGAGGTTCTTTGTCCTTTTAGTTATTTCTTCAATGCTCTTGAAGGCATTCCAAGCTGCTCTCTTCCTCCTGCGCAACTCAGGTGCCAGGTCATTCATCATGTTGATTTCTCGACCTAGGTATATAAAACTGTTGCATTCGGAGACGGTGGTTCCATTGAGAGCGAATGGAGCATCAGGAACAAGGCTGTTTCTCATAAACATTGTCTTCGTAAGATTCAGTTGTAGTCCGACCTTTCCACATTCACGGTCAAAGTCGTTCAGCATTTGTGCCGCTTGGCTGATGTTTGGTGTTATTAGAACGATGTCATCAGCAAAGCGGAGGTGGTGTAGTTGCCGACCATCTATCTTCACTCCCATGTTTTCCCATTCCAGTCGTCGCATGATGTTCTGGAGGGTGGCACTGAAGAGTTTTGGTGAAATGGTATCACCCTGCCGAACCCCTCTCTTGATATGGATGATTACTTCTTTGTAGAATGGTGAGATCTTGGTAGTGAATCCGCAATAGAGCTCACGAAGGATCCTGATGTATTGAGTTTGTACGCCCTGATTGGCTAGGGCTTCCATGACCGCTTCCGTCTCAACAGAATCAAAGGCCTTCTTTAAATCAATGAACGTTAGACAGAGCGGCATCTTGAACTCCCGAGATACCTCAATGAGCTTGGTTATTGTGTGGATATGGTCGATGGTACTGAATCCTTTTCGGAATCCAGCTTGTTCACATGGTTGTCCTTCATCTAGTGTTCTGCTAATCCTATTCAGGATGACTCGAGTGAATAGTTTGTAGATGACAGACAATAGGCAGATTGGGTGATAGTTGCCAATGTCGTGGATGTCTCCTTTCTTGTATAGTAGTACAGTCCTGCTGGTTTTCCATTGGGATGGAAACTTGCATTCAGACAGGTAGCATGTGAAGCGTCGAGCCAATGTACTCATGAGTACTGATGGTAAGTTCTTCAGGTGTTCTGGTCTGATCTTGTCTGGGCCAGGTGCTCTTTGTTTCTTTACCGACGAGATGGCATGTTGGATTTCGGAAGGGAGAACATTGGGAACGACATATCCATCATGTGGTATGTGGTATGTGGGCAAGTGGATGTGGCTATTAAAGAGATCTGAGTAGAAGTCATGAATAACCTTCTCCATTGCCCTTCTGGAAGATGTGATAGATCCATCATGATGTCGGAGGGCAGTCATCTTGTTTTTGTAGTTGGTGAAGGACAGGCGGGCATTACGAATGTTTTTCCCAGCTTCTGCTGCATCTACCAGTACTGCTGCTCTCCTGTTTTTGAGGTCATCTTTGATGGCTTCTCTGCACTGTTTTGCCAGTTCGGATGTTCGCTTGTGGTTGCCTGAGGCATGTGCCAAGCCACGTTGGCGAATAAGTTCAAGAGTGTTCGAAGAAAGACGGTTTTTTGTGGTTATCTCTCTCTTGGCATTCCTTGCACAATCATGGAGGTGCTGAATCATTCGATCATATTCCTCATCAATCTTGTCAATGACGGCATCTTCCCATGTTGCCGCAGTAGAGCCAAAGAGCTCCCAGTTGGTGGTTGTTCTGGGAGTCCTCTTCTTAAACCTTGCATTCTTTTCTCCTCGTTCTGTTAGGGAGAATTTTGCATGAAGAAGACGGTGGTCTGATCCCGTTTGGAATTTTGGGACAACAGCAACATTGGTTAGGCAAAACCGCCGATTGAATATGATGTGATCTATTTCATTGTGGAACCGTCCATCGGGAGACTCCCATGTCCAACGTTTAGATTCAGCCTTTTGGAATTGTGAGTTACCATGGAAGGTTTTGGTTGACATGATGAACTCAGACAGTCTGTCACCCTGTACGTTCCATTCCAGGCCATGGGTTCCGATGTGGAGTTCATCGACTGATCTTCTTGGTCCTATCTTGGCATTAAAATCACCGACAATGATCTTGTAGAAGGTGTGATCTTCTTTATAGAACTTCTCCAGCTCCATGTAGAATTTCTCAGTTTCTCTTTCACCATAACTGGATGTTGGTGCATAGACAACAAAGATAGAAACTGCAGGTAGTGAGCCACATTTATTCAAGTGTAATTATCCGAATCGGGTTGTTAGGCATTCGAATGAATCAATGCTCGTGACTAAGTTTGTGTTGACAAGGATACCGACACCACCGATGCCTCTTTTATCACATGTTCCAAGGAACAGTTCTTCTCCAGTGTCGAAAACAGCATGATGGGACTGATGTCTTCTCGTTTCGGTCAGACCAATGATGTCGTACTTGATCTTTCGCGCTTGTATCATAAGGTCGTCAATGGATGCAGCAGATGCCAGTGTACGAGCATTAAAAGTACAGACAATCATTTTTGTTTTTCTGTGTTTTGGCAGCCTATGTCTGCCTTGGTGTTTTATCAGCCTCTCCTTCCATATCCTTCTCAACTCTGCATATTCAGGGTTAGAGAAATGAGATCCATTTATTACTGGATTTGGCATATCAATTTGGTCTATTTGGCATAGACCACGGATAGCTTGCCAGGCTCTGCCGTGCTGGTTGGATATTTAAGGTACCCTGAAAACTTAGAGAAAAGTAAATAAATAGTCGCGCGGCCACGAATGCGGCCACACGCTCCCGGGAGCTTGTTGTGATAATCTCTGGATCCTGGCCGTTGTTGGGGTTACACGGCAGTTGGAGGATGTAACTGTCCATCTACTGACAGGTCTAGTCCCAAACCGTGCAGGCTTGGAGATTTCAGCCCTGGGTCCCACACACCTGGGTTCCTCTGCCAGTTCTGTTATGTCTGAGGCTTATCCAAGTGTGTGGAGAGTGGCCCCAGTAAGGCCTTGGTTGGGGCCTGGAGGTCTTCAGCTGTTGGGCCCTGGCGAGGATAGTCAGACACAGGGTAGGAGATATTAATAATAAATAATAATTAATAATAAAATATTATCTTTCATATTTCCTGTTCAGAGAAACATGAGTATATAAAGTAACGATCAATGACTGTCCTTTTCAGAAATTAGGGGAAGGTGGCAAATAAATGGCAGAGATTTTAAGTAACTTTGTCACTGATGGGAACAAAAATCAGAAAACAAGAAAATGTTTAGGCTCATAATTAAATAATTATTTGTAGGATTTAAGGTGACTGCTTTAGCTAATAAAGTACAAAAACACCCACTATAAAAATATTGTCTCTTCAGTGTCAGAGCAACCAAGGAAGAAGTTTTAAGAGTCACAAGGTAAAACTCCCCACCCCAAATTCCACCCAAAATCTTCCAGATCTGTCTTTTCTCTGGTTTTCCATGGGAAATTATTTTGGAAATGGTTGTATCCAGCTTTGTCATATGTTATTACTTTTAGTAGTAAAAGCTACTTTGTTCTCTAAATCATAGTTGTAAATTCATTCGTATAAAAAACTGAAACGATCCGTAAAGATAAGCAGAACAAAATGCCACTGGTTTAGAATAATACATGTTGTAGGGTAAAACATATGGACCACTATGTGGGCTTACAGTACAATCAATTAAAGAAATTAGGCCCAAAATAAGTTTTGAGAAATTGATGTATAAGTGAAATGAGTCAGAGAGAGGATCAGATATAGAAGTACTGCACTCATTTGTGGAGTATAAAATAATATAACATGAGACTGACACCCAAGGACAGTAAATACAAGGGCCAGGAAGATTGCTCCATAATTGAAAGCCTCCCTGTGGAGTAGAGGAGGAGAAGGCAGCTGGAATAGAGAAGGGATCACTAAGAAAATTATGGTTGGAGGAATCGGTTGGGATGGGAGATGTGTACTGAAAGTCGATAAAGGACCAAACATAATAACCTCTCAGTATCTGTATTGCAAACCATAATGCCCAAAAGTAGAGAGAGAGTATGGGGGATCTTATCTACCATGGAGGCAATGGGAAGGTGGGAAAGGGGGGTCATACTGGGGATATTGGTGGTGGGACATGTGCACTGGTGGAGGGATGGGTATTTGATCATTTTGTGATTGTAACTCAAATATGGAAGCTTGTAACTATATGTCACAGTGATTCAGTAAAATTTTTAATAATAATCTATTTTTATATGCAAAAAATTTCCAAATATTATGCAATAATGAAAATAATGTAGAGATGAGTGGGACAAACTAGATATTAGAATTATATAATGGAAACTAAAGGAAGAGTATATTTTATATATTTTAGTTCTATAAATAAACGGCTTGGGTTCAGAATTTGTTTAGAAAAATTACCCCACAAGTTGTAGATATTCTATAGAAAACATGTCAAAGCTATAGAGAAAAAAAACAGAATAATAGGAGATAATTTGTTTTACTTTTACTTTAATAATGAACAGAAAATAATGAATGGGAAATTATTTATAATTATAAAAATAATATGAGAATTGAGTCTACGAATTAACAAATATATATATTTCTTGTATTTTTGGCAAATTTTATAGTTATAAAGTAAAAGGGAAGAAGTTAATTGAAAATCAAAATAAAACCCTTATGCTCATATAGTTTTCACCTTTAACAGCTGTCAAAATCAAACAAAACTAAAAATATAGGCAATGAATTTTATTAAACTAGTCTGAACTGAAGGATTTTTATTGAATTGAATTACTAATTCATCACATGACTAATACAAATACATCAAAAGTAAGAAACTATGTAAGTTTCATCACACACACAAACACGCACGTGCACACACACACACACACACACACACACACACACACACACCCTAAACCTCATATCTCCTAATCAGATAACTCAAGGTGGACTAAAAAATCCTTCGACTATAAATTAATTTATGGAAATGCATGAGATCAGAGATTATAACGTATTTCTTATTTGTTATTAAAATTAAGTAAACGAATGAATGTTGCCATAAGTATTGCAGGAAGTTCTTAAGTAAATAAGATGTAAATGAAAAAAGTTAAAGTTTCTTTTTGTTGTTTTTTGTTTAGGTTTTTGGCCACACCTAACTGTGCTCAAGGAACCCTCCTAGCTGGATTCGGGAAACCATATATGATGTCTGGGATTGATCCCAGTTTGGCCATGTTTAAATACCCTTACCTACTATACTACTTTTTTGGTCCCAACAGTTTCTTTTGAAAAGAGGGAAAACATCTGCCAGATTTCTTTTTTCAAAGCTCTTAGGAATGAACAAACAGTCATGTCATCACATTTTTAAACAAAAGTTTAGGAAATAAAGATGCCTCGAATATACCCAAACCTGTTCATGCTCTTCTTAGCTACTTACTTCTGAACCATTTGCAACCTTGGGCATTGCTAAGTGTCAACCTGGGGTTTCCTGACACAACATCCTTGCATTATAGCAATACAAGAGAGATAACTTGGTTCACAGGAGACACTTGAAAAGTATCAAGTCTGGGGCTGGAGCGATAGCACAGTGGGTAGGGCATTTGCCTTGCACGCGGCCGACCCAGGTTCGATTCCCAGCATCCCATATGGTCCCCTGAGCAGCGCCAGGAGTAATTTCTGAGTGCATAAGCCAGGAACAACCCCTGTGCAATGCCAGGTGTGACCCAAAAAGCAAAAAAAAAAAAGTATCAAGTCTAAAATTTTGAACATTGAACAATACTTCTCAGGGTAGACCATTGTTAAAAGTAAAATTTTCTGGCTGGAGCAATAGTGCAGTAGTTAGGGCATTTGCCTTGTATGTGGCCTACCCGGGTTTCGTTCCCAGCATCCCATATGGTCAACTGAGCACCGCCAGGTGTGACTTCCTCCCAAAAAAGTAAAATTTTCTACACATATACGCTTTAAAATATATATATATATGTAATCTGAATAGTTATACGTTCTTTTTTCTGGTATAAGGTGAAAAAGCAATTTTTCCCTTCCTAATCTTGCTAAATTTTTTTTACTAGGGCTTTGAATCATCCTCAATTTCAGTACTGAGTATTGAAAATATTTTACAACAATCCTCTGAAGTTTAGACGTAAAAATAAGGGAAATAATTTTTAGCAAATGAATTATGGTACCTATAAAATTATATCTCATATTGTTCATAACTAATATTTTTCTTAATGACCACCTTTCTAAGAATCTTTGTATCTTTCTTCTCAGATAAGTTAAAGTGCATTTTAGGGAAACTTATTTAATATCCAGATGAGTTATATTGTAAGGCATTTTAAGATTTCAATTTACGTGCTAGGAAGTGTAGCAGAGAGGTCTCAGATTTCATTTTATGGCATATTTTAGAAGTCGTTATTGCTTTGTATGGATATTTATTACCAACACCACCACACACCTTATACAATTTTTCCCTAACTTGCTGCAAAGTCAACCCGGCAATATGAATAGATATTGGATAATAACATGTTTGACATAGAATATTTCTTTTGGATATTATTTGAAAATTCAGGAATATATTTGCATTTATTTAAAATTAGAAATAGTGTCTTTTTTAATTAGGGAAAACACCCTTCATTTGCCCTGGAAAATAAACAATGGCTTGCTGTAATTGTAGGCTCATACTTCTAATGGAAATTGTCTCAGTTGGATTATGTATTGTTTTACTGTATGTTTTACTCTTCATAAAATATTTGCTGTATTTGATCTCTTAAATAGATCCTGGTACTATAAAATAAAATAATATTTGCTCAAACTTGATGCTATAGTTTAAAATCAAGGGCACTGTGGCACTTTTCTATAATGGTACTTTTCTATGATTGTGTGTATTTATAATGTATTTTTCCAGAAAGAGAATAGGAGTTTGATATAAAATGGAAATGTCATACATATTGAAACAGTTCAAACACAGATGATTTTGCAAATTATGTGTCATTTCAAATCTTCATATTCTCTTCATTTAATGTGAAAGTTATAGTTAGAAGTAAAGTGACATTATACTTAGTAATGGTTGGATTTTAGTATATCCAATGCGATAGCTACATACATCAAATCTTTTCAAAAGAATAATATCTGTAGCTGAATATAATAACCCAGGAAACTTAAATAAATAAATAAATAAATAAATCTGATTTTTCCTTTAACTTTTTCTATTTAGATAAAATAGAGAATTACCAATTACACAAGTTTAGATTATTTTCTAGTGTTCATCTTTAGAAAGATGCTAAATTTTAGCTCTTCACCTATCTGGAACATAGTTTTACACAGGAATTATAGAATTGTTAAAAAAACAATAATTTCATCCACTTTATTCAAATTGTGTCTGTCAATTTATAGTAATTATTCTTTAGTATACCTCATATTTAAGGGGGCTGGAGCAATAGCACTGTGGGTAGGGTGTTTGCCTTGCGCACGGCCAACCCAAGTTTGATTCCCGGCCCCCGTACAGTAGAGCCTGGCAAGCTTCCCATGACGCATTTGATATATGAAAAACAGTAACAATAACGTACTCATCATGTTTCTGGAGTGAGCAGACACCATTCGGCTACACAATCACGTCATACGAACAAATAGAAAGGTTACTGGCACCCCTTGACAATCGATGAGCAATGGGAAGACAGTGACTGTGACAGTGACATTTTTAAGACCTCTGTCTTCATGTAAATAGGTCATAGTTAATGAGCTAATTATTTGCCTGAGCTGACCACCTATTAATACCTGGGGACCCAGAGTCCATGTGTGAATACTGGGGAATACAAATAATCCATCCAGAAAATTAAATGTAATTTAATTTTTAATGATTTTATACCCACATCTTGTAAAAGTAATAGAACAAAGTAGAAGACACTAGCATAAAATATAATCAATTATAATTTATTTCTTATATGCATTATGTGTACTTATACACTGGTAATAGTCATAGTGATAATATATTAGCAATATTAATAACAAACGAAGTTTATTCAAAATAATATTGCAAGGTAGAAATTTTAGTACTTGATGGATCAGAAAAGAATTGCCAAGAAGTCTTTCTACATAACACTTTTATTGTATTTTTTCATAATGAAGGGTTTATATGATATTCCTGAAAAGTTACTTCTATAACTCATTAGTTGATATTACTTGATCAGGTAAATCAAAGGCACAATAGGTAATATATAAAAATTTTCATTTAATTTCAACTCTAATTTGATCTTTGATCTCAAGTAATTTTCTGATCTATTACAATGTTCCCAAAATATTAATCAAACACAAAGAATGAAAAGGTAAACATATCACTTTATAATATAATTTAAAAGTTCATGTATCTAAATATACATTCTGCTTAACAAACATATACTTCCATTCAATCCCAACATAATATTAATAAAATGTATATTATCATGCTACAAATGCTAAACAACTCCAATTTTAAAATTGTTTTGCATAATGATAGCTGTTTTCCTGCTAAAATTAAAATCAAATGTATACTGCTTAAATATAGTGTTGCTTATGCATTCTTAATGGAAAATTATACCTTTGAATCCACAGCTATGAAAACAACTGACTTTTGCAGAATGATTTCTCTCATATGTGGGATTTAAAGATACACAGCAAGATAGCAGCAAAGATCCCAAGGCAACATAAATGAAGATCAAATGAGATTGAGGTGTTTGAGAAGCAGGAATGGGTACTTAGAGGAGAAATGTGAATATACTGGTGATTTGAATAGAATTATGTGCAGGAGAAACCGTTAATGGTAACCACAGAATCTCAATCAACTAAAAATAGAAAACAGAAAAGAATAAAACAACTGGCATTGTTCATTATTTCTGATGTTGCTCCTAAAATCATACATTTTTTTAACCAAACAGAAGCTACCTTATTATTCAATTACCCAAAGAATAACCATAACAATCCTATAATTTTCACCAAGAAGACAGGTCTACAGGGATTAAGGGGGAAACATAATGAAATGTCAAATAATAAGACGCACTACACTACTTTCATTCTTATCAAGTGGCACATAAAGACCCAAATAAAGGAGCTAAATAAAACAAGCAAACTTAATTATTCTATAAAATCAAATGAGGGATTAATGGTAGAAAGAAGGAAGGGGGTTATCAAATTAAATAAAATTGGTCAATTGTAATATGAGAGATAGGATTGGACTTTTAGTAGCGAACTTAATATAGCATCCAGATAGATTGATATATGTTATGTTATAATGTAATATTACTTCAACAAAGTATTTTTAAAACTAAAGCCATAATAAAATATGTTCTTTATGCTAAAAGTCTTTGAGCCTTAGACCTCAGAATAAAGTTTAATAAATTTTTATGTTTAAAGACAGAAAGTCATGAGACTTTTTATTTATTTTCTCATTTCAGTTCAGTTAACGTTGCTAAGCAAATACTGTTCTCAGCACCTGAAGATGATCATAGTATCAACTCAAGTTAATTCCTAGATTGATCTGAGTGTACTGTTTCATATTGATAATATTGAAGATAAATAATTTTAGGAATAAACATTTATGAAAACAGAGTTATAGAGGTTTTTGGCAAACTAGCACTTAAAGAATATTGGGTGGGAGATTTTATCATTGAATAAATCTTATAATTAATTATAATATTAGTATTGCATGAAGCAAAGAAAAATATCTTTCATATATTCTTTCAAGTTCCTTCTCAGATATTTTGCATGCAAAAGTTGTGATGAAATTATTCAAAGAACATTGTTTCAGTTTTGTTTCATTGATGACAACTATGATGTAGAGATTGGCATTTGTTGTCTTAATATGGTTTTGAAGATGGATAATCAATCCAGATTTACATTTCTGACAGTTTAGAAGCATAGTGTAACCAAGCAAATTGAATATGAAGCAAGACATGATAAATTTCTTGTGAATAATCACATTTCCAAATATTGTTTCCTGTCATTTCATAAATAATAAATGCAAATGTATCATAGTAAATTGATTGCTTATTGTCTATTTTCCTGAAGAGGGAACTGGATTATTAAATTACATTAGATTTATTCTTCAAAAATATTAACTAACCCCAGTGCAATGAGAATATAAGTAAGTAGGATACAGGTTAATAAGTTTAGAATTTATTCATTACTGAAATGATTCCTACAACATATATTTTCTGTAAGGTAAAGGTAAAGGCCCTCCCGTTGATCGTCGATTTGCTCCAGCAGGCCCAGTAACGTCTCCATTGGAGACTTTGTTGTTACTGTGTCTGGCATATCCAATACTCTCGGTAGCTTGCCAGGCTCTCCGAGAGGGGCGGAGTAATCGAGCTCGGGTCGGCCATGTTGGCCGCTTGTAAGGCGAACACCCTACCCACTGTGCTATATTTTCTGTACATTTGTGAAACAACATTTGAGACACTTTTCTAGGTGCTAAATATCAGACAGCAAAAAGCTAACCAGGACAGAGGCTGGAGCGATAGCACAACGGGTAGGGCGTTTGCCTTGCAAGCGGCCGACCTGGGTTCAATTCCCAGCTCCCAGCATCCCATATGGTCCCCTGAGCACTGCCAGGAGTAATTCCTGAGTGCAGAGCCAGAAATAACCCCTGTGCATTGCCGGATGTGACCCAAAAAGCCAAAAAAAAAAAAAAAAAAGCTCTCCAGGACAAATATCTGTTTTCTTTATGTTTTCTCTTTTGCTTAAAGAAAAAGTATATGCAAGATCATATAAATAAAAACACATTTTGGTAAATGGTCATATGCTTTAATCATTTTGTATAAACATTTTGCAACGTTACTTTAATATTTTTAAGTAATATTAAGTTGTTATTTATTTTTTTAAATTACAAAGCCCTACATATGTCACCAAAGCCATATATTCTAAGGTGACAGTTCTTTCTTTAAAATTTATAAGACAGATACTCTATTTTAATGTATCTTCTTATCTTAGGTTAGATTTTGCAAGTTATTAATAACTTTAATGGAAGATTAGCTACTATTCAGATTTACAGGTCCAGAAATTGTGATTTACTCAGTAACAATAGGAATAGTAATCTGACAGTTCTATTTGTATAATTTGTCTGAACACAAGGAACAACTTGCACAGAGGTATTTTGATTAATATTAAAATAGAACACTGCTTATTTCTTAACTATTTTCAGAGCTGGTTATGAGTGGCTCATAAAATTGTACAGACACTTATGTATATGAAAGTTAAAATTCTTTATACAGATAAAATATGTTTAAAACTTCTTATTATTTCATTTTTATTTCTATTTGAATATCACTCGCACTATAGCATAAAATCCTATTATGTTATGCCAGTGGTGAATAAAATATAACTTCTATTGAGCATGCAGATTCGCATCATTATTTTTTCTGATACTACAATTTGGAGATCCTCTTAATTGGTGACAGAAAACCTTCATATAAAACAAATACAAGAATCATGGAGACTCTTCATTCAACCATGTGGGAATTGAGTTGGCCTCATCCAAATTTTTACTATTTTTTTAAATTTTACTATAATTTCACTGTCTTTGGCCGTTAAGAGGGTAATGCATTATTAGTTCTTACATTATTAATGACTGGATATGAGGTGAAAACCTGCACAGTTTTTATTGACTTTATAGAGTGATATCCAGTTTCTGTTCCTTAAGAAGGCAAAATACAAGTTCCCTTCACAAGAGGGCTCTCCTGAGGAAGTACTAAGCATGAATTGGCAGACAGATATAAAAATAGAAGAGAAATAGGAGATAGTCCTATGTTTTATAGGTCTTGTGTGAGAATATACTGAACTTTAGGAGGGTCTAAGTTTAGGATTAAATAAATGGGACTAGAAAAGTCAGAGTCCAGTATACATAGCCACATCCTGATGGGCCATCATTATAGCCTTGATGAGGTACTTTCATTCTATTTTACTTTAAAGCTATTGTTCTGATGTCTACTCCAGTCTTTCAGCATTCAATGAAGCATTTGGTCATCCCATGTTCGGGTAACAAATATATGACAGTACATATTTGGTTTCTAGGTTCTGGTGGATAGCAAGAAAGATTAGTATATGGACCACTAAATATCTTTCCTCTCTCTTTTTTTTCTCTCTCCCAAACAGCTTTTTATTTTACAGCTCATTTAGACTTATGTTTGTAGACTTCAGCATCCTTCAAAATCGAGACATCCCTATCCAAGAGGAGTTATAGCACAGCAGGTAGGGTATTTATTTGCTTTGCAGGTGGCCAACCCAGGTTTGATTCTTCCATCTCTCTTAGAGAGCCTGGCAAGCTACCGAGAGTATCCCACCTGCATGACAGAGCCTGGCAAGTTACTCGTGGTGTACTCCATATGCCAAAAACAGTAACAAGAAGTCTCACAATGGAAACATTACTGGTGCCAGCTCGAGCAAAGTCTATGAGCAACGATAAGACAGTGCTACAGTGCCTATCCAAGGTAGCAAGCCCAATCATTTTTTTCACTTCTTATCCTCCTTGCCATTTTCCTTGTCACCCTACCACTCCACCACTCAACAATCTCTGCTTCTCCACCAATTCCATGTTCTTCTCTCCATGTCCCATCAGTGTTTTTCTTACCCTGCTCCTATTTCACTCATGGATAACCTGAATTTGCACTGACTGATAATTCCACCTCTCAGCTCTGCCTGCTATTTATGGTGATATCCAGTGTAAACAAAGTTTTGTAGAATTTACCAATCAGATCATCTATACTCTATCAAATAAGGTTTTGTGGGTTGGACAATCTGAGCACATGAAATGACAATCCCCTTCTCACTTTCTCTGTGAAATGTTATGTCTACAATTCTAATATAATTTTTAAAAATAGATGACGTGGCTTGAGACAGTACAGGAGTTAAAATACTGCCTTGCATGCAGTTGACCTTGTTCAATCCTTACTACCACATCTGGTTTTCTGCAGGTTGTGGCTCGACGCTCCTAAATAAAAACAAACAGATCATGACATTTTTCAATAATCTCCTACATCACTGAGATGCCTTAGTTGTTTAATTGTTCAATACTATTATGTATAATGATATAAAAACTGTTGACTCCCAAGCAAAACAACTTGATCAACTAGAATATAGAGGTTCTATACAGTTCTTTGTGTCTCAAAGACAATTCATTCTAAGTCACCTTATTTTCATGTATATTTCTGTTAGAATTACTTCATGCATTTCTGATATATTACCATTTTGTGATTGTTTATTGCCCATAATTCTACATATTGCCTCCAAATTCTGGAAATTATAAAAAAGTTATTTCTTTCTAATGACTCTCATGTCAGAGTCATTTCTAAAGGTGTAAAGATCTGTTAATTCTGACAGATACAGTGTCTTTTAACATATCCACTGTGACTTATGTAACCCACCCCCCACCCCTATGATGATCACAGTAAACTTTGATCTGTAATTCTTCTTTTTACCAAAAGTCATAGAAATGGAAACACATCTTGTGATAAAATGGAACTTTGATTATTTTTATTCTTGGTAGCACTTTGCCATCACTGAATAGAATTCCCTATCTTGATACATCATGTTGAATTTCCACTTGTATACTGAAGAATATGTTGGTTGTTTCCAGGTTTGGGAAAGTATAAGTAAAACTGCTGTTGGAGTCACATGCAGATTTTAGATGTAAATTTTTGTCCATTTAGTAACTAAACCCTTAGATAAAAAAAAAATCATACCTCAAAATTTTATTTTGTCTCACAAACTTAAAAAGTATTACAGTTTCCAATATATTCAGTAAGCAAACAATTTTTTAAATGGTTTATTTTATTTTGAGTTTGATAAAATCGGGGAGTAGAGTTGTTGCCCAAGAGGTACAGAGGTCTTTCCCAGCTATTTTCAGGCACCTGAGCAAGCAGTTCAACGGTTGGATCAGTTATGCATTGCTGGGTCTGGAGCTATAGCACAGCAGGTAGGGCAATTTCCTTGCAAGCAGCCAACCCAGGTTCAATTCCCCTAATCCCATATGATCCCCAAAGCACAAGCACCGCCAGGAGTAATTCTTGAGTGCAGAGACAGGAGTAACCACTGAGCATAGCTGGTGTGACTAAAAAAAAATAAAAGCAATGCATTGTCTGCACACTATACTCCTTAAACCATTTCTTACCTCCCAGCACCTAGTCTGAGACAAATTTTGATACAAATTAGTAGTTTTAAGTAGTACTGCACTGTCCTCCCATTGTTCATCGATTTTCTTGAGCAGGCACCAGTAACATCTCCATTGTGAGACTTATTGTTACTGTTTTTGGCATATTGAATACTTCACATGTAGCTTACCGGGCTCTGTAGTGCAGGCGGAATACTCTCGGTAGCTTGTTGGACTCTTAGGGAGGGGCGGAGTAATCAAACCCAGGTCAGCCATGTGCAAGGCAAATGCCCAACCCTCTTTGCTATTGCTCCAGCCCAGTTTTAAGTTAGGATTATTATTTTTAACTCGCTATGTTAAAATTGTCCCTCAGAAATTTATTTTAATAAAAAAAATCCTAATTAAATCAAATTTATATTGAAGTCTCAAGTCTATGAAGCTCTTAGATCAGCAATTTTAACATTAATGCCTACTATTCTATTTTACCATGTGACTGATAAATGTTGTCTATGTTCTTGAGTTTTCTGCATGCAATGCAAACACATTCTGAGATAAAATGCAATGCTGTTAGAGAAAAATTACTTCCTTATTCTAGCCAATATTTATTGGAGAAATTCCTTCTAATTGTAAGTAATGGAGCTACAAAGTAACAAACATTTAAATCTTTACTTCTGATTTCTATGATAGTTGTTTTGAGTCATTTTACAGCATTCAATATATATTTACAAGCTTAAAAATTCAGTTTGCCTTTACAACTCACTGAGGCTATGTGTGTAGATTACTGTCATTAGTGTTAAATTATTATTAATCCCACATTTTCTAAGTTTCACAATTCTACCAAGTGATGTAATATAAAAAACAATATTTCTCTTTATAGATATAACTTTGCTTCATAATGTTGAGACTTCTTTGCTTTAATAGTCACTATTTTCTTATTATTTTTATGATATTTACTATATTCTCTGAACAAAATTGGAGAGAAAATTCATATCACATTTAAAAATAATTAAAATCAATGATATTCAGTTTATAAATCAATAAAAATGGAATAGGACCAACATACCGAATTGTTACTGATATGCCCAGCATCATATGCAAATTATCATAACAAAGAAATTTGGTAGAAGTAGATAATTTAAAATCATCTAAAATATCCAAATATAAGTATTTTGAATCCTAACTTTGCCAAATGTGTTTTCTGAAATAAAATAAAAGTTTTTGATAATACAAACTCGAAGCCATATTGTTCTAAGACGATCATCAATGTATCACTGTATCACTGTCATCCTATTGTTCATTGATTTACTCAAACGGACAGTAATGCCTCCATTCATCCCAGGCCTGAGATTTTAGCGGCCTCTCTTTACTTATCTCTCACAATGCTCCATATTGGAGGCTCTTTCAGGTTCAAGGGAATGAGACCCATTATTGTTACTGTTTTTGGCATATCAAATACTCCATGTGTAGCTTGCCAGGCTCTGCCATGCAGGTGGGATATTCTTGGTAACTTGCTGGGTTCTCTGAAATATACATATCACTTGACATCCCGTTATTCATCGATTCACTCGAGCGGGCACCAATAATGTCTCCATTCATCCCTGTCGCGTGTTAATGTAGCCCAATGGCATCTGCTCATTCTAGGAACACAAGGAGCCTCAAATGGATCTTCAGGGTCTTGACAAAGAAGTCTGACCATCTCATAGATGGGTGACCACGTGATCTTTTGATGTCCCGTGGAATCCAGTCGGTAATGGCTCTAGTACAGTGGTCATCTCCAAATCTCATTACATGTCCAACCCATCTGATTTTCGACACCTTGGCAAATGAAACAGTGTCCCTGACTCTTGACCATCGAGGACGGTCGGAACTTTGGATTATTTCTCTCATTTGAGTGAAGCATGATACTCCAAGCATAGCTCTTTCTATTCCTCTTTGGGAGATCCGAATAGCATCCTCATCAGTTTTGCGTAGGGCCCAGGTTTCTGTGGTGTATGTTAATGCAAGAAAAACAGTGGAATCGAAGAGATGAGCCCAGAACCAGAGGTTCTTTGTTCTCTTAGCTATTTCTTTGACGTCCTTGAAGGCATTCCAAGCTGCTCTCTTTTTCCTGCATAACTCGGGTGCCAGGTTATGTGTATATATATATATATATATATATATATATATATATATATATAGCTGCAGTTGGTTCTACATGCTTGGGCCGAGCCTCACACATGAGAGAAGTCCCTTGAGAGAAGTCCCTTGGAACCCAGGTAATGCAGAACTTTGTGACCTTGGACTCTGCACGCAACAGAACCCTGTAGCAGAGATCCTTTACCTGTATCCCCCAGTCTCCAGTCTCCGGAGATTCAGGGGTCACACTATAAGCCACCTCCTGCTGTTGCCAGATAATCTCCTCATTGGCCACCCTCCAGAACTCACCTGCTACTCCTGGAAGGGAGCATAAAATGAGGCCCCATAACCATGCTACCGGACTCTGTGCCAGGCTTTTTGCACTCGGGGCACCCCAGAGGGGGCCGAGCAAGAGCCCTTCCGGCCCCAAGGTACCAAGCCCCTGCAAGTGACCTCCACTACGCAACTGCTGCCATGCTCCAAATCTCTTTCCACACACCTGAGAGGATCATATACATGTAAAATTTTGCAAAACAAGGTGAGTTTTCTTTTCTCATATAAATAATTTGCAGGAATATCTCTGAAATGTGAATAAGAAGGTGAAGGGAGGAAGAGGATGCTCAAATGTCTGACTTAACTCATAAAAAGAAATATGATGTTGAATAAGCATTTGCTGATATTAGGGTTGATGAATAAGAGAAAGAAATGAGAAATATAGAATAAAAATAGAAAAGCTAATATTTAAGGTTCAGTCAAATCATGGGGTAAGAGTGAGCTGCATTGCCTTCACAAATGTAAAGAAGTATTAGAAGTCTAGATATATAATTTAAAATATGTATAGTGAAAGTATGAATTTTCCCATTATATCTAAATAAACATTCACCTTTCCTTTTGTCTTCTCTTATTGGTTTCAATTATTTTTCTTCCCTCTCTCCACTTCCCCTGGCCTGTATTTCCATTACTTTCCTTTTTAAAAAATCAATGAATTAGGGGTTAGTGAGATAAAGGAACTGGATAAACACTACCAGGACTAATCCCTGAATGCAGACATTACCAGAAGTGAGTTCTGAGAACCACCAGTGTGGCCCAACACTTTCCCTCAAATCTAATAATTATAAGGAACTTTTGTTTTACTGTAATAAGCATATTATTTAGGCAAAGCACTCTATAATACAGTTTTCAACAAAATCCATAAAAAATTATATTCATTCATTGTTAATACATTAAATCTTTGAACTAGTCATTAGACATATATTGGATGAAAATGGTGCTTAACTCAAGGAATAATGACATTCTTTGCTTGTCTTCTCAATAAACCATTCCATTAGTAGAGTCAAATTTGATCACCACAAGGTTTATTCAGTAAACACGGTCAAACAGAAAGTTTCTTCTCAAAACGTATAAGATTTGGATATAGTAATTGAATATATATATATATATATATGGTATTTGGAATTTGAGACTGCTGCAATAACATAATGATAAAAATTAGTAATACATGATGTGAATAATAAGCACAAATTTCAGTCCTAATTAGAGCACAGACAGCTATTTGAAAACAAACAACAATACTATAACATTATTGTGTTGGTTCTTCTAGCCATATTGAATGAAGTTTTTATATTAGACCAAAGATTATTTCTAGAATGGGCAAATATTGAAAGCTTTTTCAGATTTTTCTCTATGAATGCATTAAATCTTAATTTTAATGTATTCTCTGTAATTTCTCTAAATATAATGACATTTTTTGTAATCTGAAAAATATTTGTGGCTCTTTTATTTCATTAAATACACTTATACACAGAACAAATTGAAGTTATTAAATGGGTGCCAATATATTTTTTAACAAAGTTAAGTTTGAATTGTCTTGACATTTTAACTAATGTGTAAACATCGTCCTAGTTAACAAGCATTGCATGTTCGATTTTCTTTATTAGTATTTTTTGTTTGTTTAGAGGAAAAACCTGATTGGGCATATCCTGGCTCTGTCTCAGTGAAAATTTATAATGCAGCTGTAGAATGCGGTGCTGGGGATTGAACCTGGGTTGGCCCTAGGGAAGGAAATATCCTTACCTGCTGCACTGTTTTTTTTTTTTATATCAAAGCTTGAAATTTTAATAATAAAAAATTCCAGATATGCAGCAAGGTAGCAACCAAGATCCAAAGACCACATAATGCGATAAGTCAATTGAGCTGCAAAAATATTAGATGGAGGGGTGCTGAAGTCCTTGTGCAAGGGAGATAGGTACACTGGTGATGGATATGGTGTTGAAATAATCGTCATGTGAAAACATTATTAATAGTATTGTAAATCATTCTATCAAATTACTTTTTAAAAAACCCACATGCATTCAGCATTTTTTTCTTTTAGTTCTCAACATACAGATACATAGTTTTTCCACTAACCCATATGTATAACAATATTTATTAGATTTTTTGAATTTAAAAGGCATCTTATTACCACAGATTTTTTGCTTTCAAAACTTCATATGATTGATGAATAAAGATTCTATCCTCAATCTGCTTTTTTAAATGCCTGCTAAACTATTGTTTTCCACAATTCTCATTGCTTCTTAATCTTGGGATGGAAATATGTGTTTTCATATG
The DNA here is from genome assembly GCF_029834395.1 of Sorex fumeus. Taxonomy (NCBI): domain Eukaryota; kingdom Metazoa; phylum Chordata; class Mammalia; order Eulipotyphla; family Soricidae; genus Sorex; species Sorex fumeus. Next base: position 40,306,307 of record NW_026606065.1, read on the forward strand.
ATGTATTGTTTTTCACTTAAAATTTGAGAACTAAACCTAAAAGAGATTTGTCAAATAAGATTACCCAAATCATTTTTTCAAGATTACTGATAGTTTTTAAATCTTCAAAAGTGCTAAATCTTAAACTGTGCTATGTTATGTAAACATCTACAGGTGTACAATAGTTATGCTTATTTTTAATCTGGTATAGTATAGTTAATATTTCTCTTTAACCTTCTCTAGAAACATTATTGTTTTCCTTCAAAGTGCATCAGTGTCTGTACTTTCTTCACCTGCTCTGTGCAGCATTTAGAATGTAATAGAGATGACGTTGACACCCTTGCTACGCTGCTATATTCAATTTTGCAGTCGTTAGCAATTCCATACAAGAGCCTGTCATTACACTGACTCTATTTCTTGTGAAAACTCAAGAAATTTATCTCAGACTGTTTATTTCAGAGACAGGTACGCTAAATTGGTATGGGAGATATACATGTTCACTTTTATTGAATATCCTTTTGGCTTATGCTATGACAAGTAAATTTCCATTTTGAAGTTGATGGTAAGCAGCCTCTAAGCAGGTAGCAGTAGTATTAGCAGCATAAAGCAAATGCAATAATCCCATTATCAATCCCTTTGCTTCCAGCCTATTCCCTACCAAAATCAATCATTTTAACTGCTGCTATAAAATTTTCCAAAACATCACTTTCATCATGTCATAATGCTGGCCAAAACATTATAGTTATTAAATTTTATTGCCTCAAAGAATAAGAATAATTTTCTTTCTACATTTTTTTCTGCTGTTAGTTTCCAAATTAGATTTATACCTAATTTTTGAACTCCAATGCTTTCTGTGTGAACAATCATTTTTACTGAGTCTTCACATTGCAATACTTTTATTTTCTGACCATGTTGAACTGGGACTTGAAAAAAAATTTTAAAAATAAACATCTCTATTTTCAGTTGGAAATTTTAGAACTGGTATCTGACTTCTTAGTGCCCTGCTCTTCAATTGGAGTTGATTTGGTTACAAATGATCTGACCTATAAGAATATGGATGTGAAATTATAATATATTGAATTATCTTTGTTTTTAATAATGTCCGATTTTTCACTTATCTATAATTTAGTGAGAGATAGGACAGCAGTGGGGCATTGCCTTGCACATGGCCGGCTGGGCTGACCCCCGTTTGAATCCTCTGCCCCTCTCTGAGAGCCCAGCAAGCTACTGAGAGTATCTCGCCCACACGGCAAAGCCTGGCAAGCTATCCATGACAAATTCGATATACCACATGTAAGTGAGATTGCTCTGTGTTTGTCATTCTTGTTCTGACTTCATTCAACAGGATATTTCCCAGTTCTGTTTATGTTTCAGCAAATTGCATGATTTCATCATTCCTCACAGCTTCTTGGTATACAATTGTTTATATTTATCTAACACTATATGTAAAACAATTGGGAAAAACAAGTTTCAATTAATCTGTTAAAGTTCAGTTATTGAACATTCAGTGATGTTAAATTAGGGCAAAAATACAAAATACAAATTAAGGACTTTAAAAATGTTAAAGTCCTTTTTTAATTTTAAACTGATAGCATTATAATTTATAAGTATCTGAAGGTATATATAAGTATATATAAGGTATTTATATATACCACATTTTCATGATCCACTTATTTACTGTTGTTTACCTAAGATTATAGATTATTCCAAATTGTAACATTGTACTAAATACTGAAATGGATAATGATGTGCATATTTCCTTTTGGATGACTATTTTGGTGTCCTGGTGGTATACACAGAAGAAGAATTGATGTGTGTCAAGTGGAAATTACTTCTTAGTTTACTGAGATATCTCCATATTGTTTTCCCTAAATTTTGAACCATATAATAATCCACCAGCAGTGAATGAGAGTTCCTATTCACCAAAATCATGCCAAAATATTGTCCAAAGTATTTTTGATATGTGTCCTTCTCACTGGTGTAAGATGGTATATCTTTATCATCTTGATTTACATTTATCTAATAATAAGTGATGTGGTCTTTTTATATAATGTGTCTGTTGGCCATCATTGATCTTTTTCAGAGAAGCTCATTAAATTCTAGTCATATTTTGTGGATAAATGTTTTAGAATAACATTGGTTTGTCCTTTTGGCCTTCCCACACAGATCTTAGGTTTGTTAGGATGCAACCATTCACAGTGCTCAAAAGTCACTCCCATTCTTCTGTCTCTATTTGTAGACGCTTTCTTAGTGCTCTGTTTCCCCAATCAGTCAATGACCTTTATCTCCTAATCAGACTCTGTTATCTTGTAAATATTGCTTTTCTTTTTTCCTTATGTCCTTTGAATAGGTAATTCAGAGCAATGTCCTTTTTGTATAGACATAGGAAGACAGTTAATGCTATGCTTTTATAACTTGGGAGTTAATTTATTCCAAATAATATTCACTCCTGGGTATCTGTTTTCTCGACTTATGCCTCTGTTGCCCTTAGTTCCTAGCACCCCAAAAGCAAGGTCCCGACAAAGGGCCCAAAGTATCCAGGACAAGTTCTGAGCTACCTTGGCATCGAAACAAGTAAGGTCAAGTGCCATAATACTTGATTATAAGTTAAGAGCACGGTCAGGAACAAATTCTGTCATGATCCAAATAGTAACAGAATTATGAACCTGCTAGGGTTAGAAAAGACTAATTTGGCCTGAGCATTGTAGGCTGAACTCTATAGCGAGATGTCCCCAGGAAAGTCACGCTACAAGTTTAATGTATCTTTTAATGTGTCCATACAAAATGACTAATATTAAGAAGTAGAATTAAGATGTTAATTAAGATGTTAATTAAGGCCTTTTCTTCTTCGCCCCCAAGGCTGTGCCAGTCTTCTTCCCAACCCAGGTCAGTCTGCCCACCAATATTTAAACCCGGGACTTGGCTTTCACTGTGCAAAGCCCCAAGTGTCCTCTAGGACCCTAGGAACAAAGCAGAACTGAGCCTCTTCCTCTTCGTCCTCAATGCTGTGCCAGTGTTCTTCCCCACCCAGCCTTTACACCCGCCCCCAAACACACCAGGATCCCCTGGAGATGTGGCCTCTTCAGAAGAGGGCATGGCTTCAGTAGAAGTGGGTGTGATAGTTTAGTCATACCAAGAAATCTAGTGTAACGTTACAGTTCCCATACCTACACACAAATATGAAGAAACAGTGCAAATCCCCACCACATGGGGAGGACAATAAAAAGAGTCCAGAAGACTCAGTAGGTGCTACTCACCTAAGGGATCTCTCTGAGAGAGAATTCAGATATGAAGTCATGAAGATGTCCAATGAACTCAATGAAACACTCAGACAGATATCCAGTAAATGGAAGGAAGACATGAAAGAAAATGGATTGGACAATTGAGAAAATCCAGAAAGAAATGAGAGCAGAAATTGGAAAGCTATACACAGAAATGTCACAAATTAAAGATTCCATAGATGAAATAAAAAACACAGTCTGTGCCCTCAACAGTAGAATGACCACAGCTGAAGACAGAATCAGTGAACTAGCAGATCAGCCGCACCAAGCCAACAGACAATAACAAACAGTGGCAAGAGACCTCAAAGTAGCTCTAGAGATAATCAGAGTCCTAGGAGATGATTCCAAGAGGAACAACATTAGAATCATAGGAGTACCAGAAGCTCAGGAAACAATACCAATGAAAAAGCCACGGTTAAACAAATCCTTGCGAAAAAGTTCCCAGGGCTCAATAATGCAGCCATTCAGATTCAAGAAGCCCAAAGGGTGCCAGCTAAAAGAGACTCTAACCAAAACACCCCAAGACATATCATAGTTAGAATGATGGATGCCGCGGATAGAGAAACAATACTGCAAGCAGCAAGGTCAAAGAAGAAAATCACATAAAAAGGAGCATCCCTTCGAATCACAGCAGACCCATAAATCCTGAAGGCAGTGGCGAGATATAGTGAAAAAACTCACTGAAAGTAACACTTCACCAAGAATACGTTATCTGGCAAAACTCTCACACAAACTCGAAGGAACGGTACACTATTTTCTAGATAAATAGCAGCTCAGGAACTTCGTAGACTCAAAAACAAACCTAAAAGGAGGGCTCAAGGGGCTACTATAAGATAAGAGAAATCCTACAAGCACAACAGACCCTTACAGAAAGATGACACAAAACCTCATAAAAATAATCTCTCTCAATGCCAATGGTCTAAATTCCCCAATTAAGAGACAAAGATTGGCAAAATGGATTCAGAGACAGAACCCAACATTCTGCTGCCTGCAAGAAACTCATCTCAACAGTCAGAGCAAACACAGACTCAAAGTTAAAGGATGGAAAACAATCCTGCAAGCAAACAGCTCCCTCAAAAAGGTGGGGTGGCCATACTAATATCTGACAACATCAATTTCAGGTTAAAAAGGATTAGAAGGGGCAGTGAAGGTTATTTTCTATTCTTCAAGGGATACGTACAACAGGAAGAAATCACACTCTTAAATGTATAAGCACCTAATGAGGGAAGAGCTAAATATTTAAAACAACTGCTAACGGATTTTAAGGAGGACATTGCTAGCAACACAATAGTAGCCGGAGACTTCAGCATCGCCTTATCACCTCTGGATAGATCAACAAGAACCAAACTCAGCAAGGAAACATTGGCTTTGAAAGAAGAAACAGAAGAGAGAAAGCTTATAAACCTATACAGGGCTTTACACCCCAAAAAGAAAGAGTACACATTCTTCTCCAGTGCACACAGAACATTTTCCAAAATAGACCATGTGCTAGGACACAAAGACCTTAATTAAGTTATTAGACTAAGGAAAGGAGATAAATTCCTAGGCGGTATTCCATCCTTGATCTGGGATCTCCTGGCTGCAGAAGATCAGGAAGGGATTTAATATGTTGATTGTACTACCTGACCTAGGTGTGGTTGCTACCCCCAATGCTGACAGGTTGGGAGAGATGGGAAAGAGGCCAAGGAGCATAGAGAGAAGAATGAGGGAGACCATGAAGAGACAGGAGTGAGGGGCTTTGTGAGACTGAAACAGGTATGTGGGGAGAATGGAATAAAAAGCAACCGATCACCAACCAGCCTAACTCCTGGTTTCCTCCTTCGTCTGCCCATGGCATCTGCTGTCCTGAATGCAGAAGTGCTGCAAGATCATGTGCAGAAAGTGAGAGAAATCCTCGGGCTTCCTAGCCATTTGGTGATTACCACAGGTGTTTTTTAATTTTTATTTCTTGATCTTTGTGAGTACTTCATATATCCTAGGGATCAATCAAATATCTTATATCTTTTGTGCAAATTTCCTCTCCCACTGAGTCAGTTGTCTTTTGGTTTTGACATGTTTCTTTTGTCATGCAGAAACTTTTGAATTTAAAGTAGTCCCTTTTTTATGTTCTATCCTGTAGCTTTGTCAATAGTGTTGGATCATTGAAGACAGTTTTGAGGCCCAGATGTTAGTGCATTCTGCTTATATTTCCCTTAAAACGCTTTATATGTTTTATAGATTCTTGGATGATCCAATGCAATGTTTAATAAAGTGGAGCTAGAACACATCTTGCTTTGTACTTGATCTACTTATGTACTGGGAATCATGAACTAAAATGTGGGCAAAACAGAATTTTAACTTTCAAAGTTTTAAAGTCAACTGAAAAAATGGTTGAAAAATAAAAATAAATTTCTTACTTATATATATAACAGAAAAAAGGATACATGGAAATATATTCACTTGGGAACACTCAGTGTTTGATGGGAAGATAAAAATATAAGGAGTTGCTAAATTAAAGATCAAAATTGTTTTGTATTTAATAGATTTTGTTATCAAATTTAATACACCTTAAATCAGATACAATACTAGAAATGGAAATGAGATATTTATAATTTTGGCCACACCGGTCACAATAGATGATGATACCACATTATTTGGTCAAAGATCACTCTTGGTGATGCTCAGGGGTTCATATGTAACTAGCACAGCACAAGTGTCTTCATCATATTCCTCTACCTCTGGCCCTATTAAGAGAATATTGAAGTTTAAATAACTTCAGAGAGACATCTTGAACTCCCCAGAAACCTCAATGGGCTTGGATATCCTGTGGATATGGTCGATCATGCTGAATCCTTTTCAGAAACCAGCTTGCTCGCATGGCTGTCCTTCATCTAGTGTTCTGCCAATCCTATTCCGGATGACATGAGTGAATATCTTGTAGATGACAGACAACCTGCAGATCGGGCAATAGTTGCCAGTTTCGTGGATATCTCTCTTCTTGTACGGTAGTACAGTCCTGCTGGTTTTCCATTGGGATGGAACCTTGCATTCACACAGATAGCATGTGAAGAGCCAAGCCAGTGTACTGATGAGTACTGATGGCAGGTTCTTCAGGTGTTCAGGTCTGACATTGTCTGGGCCAGGTGCTGTTTGTTTTTTTTTGCCGATGAAATGGCGTTTCGGATTTCTGAAGGGATAACCTTGGGAATGACATATCCATTCTGCAGAATTTGGTATGGGGGCAGGTGGAAGTGGCTATCAAAGAGATCTAAGTAGAAGTCATGGATAATCTTCTTCATTGCTCTTCTGGAAGATGTGATAGATCCATTAGAACATTGGAGGGCAGTCATCTTAGTCTTGTAGTTGGTGAATGCTTGTAGCGGGCGTTAGGAATGCTTTTCCTGGCTTCTACCGCATCCACCAATAATGCTGCTCTTCTCTGTTTGAGGTTTTCCTTTATCAATTCTCTGCACTTCTTTGAGAGCTCAGACCTTTGCTTATGGTTGCCTGAGGCATGCACCACGCCATGTTGGTGAATAAGCTCAAGAGTTTTCGAAGATAGGCTTTTTTTTGTGTGTGGCTCTCTCTCTCTCTCTTGGCGTTCCTTGCATAACCATGAAGGTGCTGAACCAGTCAATCATATTCCTCGTCAGTTTTGTCAATGACGACATCTTCCCAGGTTGCACTAATAGTGCCAAAGAGCTCTCGGTTGGTGGTCGTTGTGGGGGTTCTTTTCTTAAACTTTGCAGTCCTTTCTCCCAGCTCTGTGAAGTAGAATTTTGCAAGAAGAAAACAGTAGTCAGATCCCATTTGGAATTTTGGGACAACAGTGACATTGGTCAGGCAAAAACGTCAATTGAATATTATGTGGTCAATTTCATTGTGGAGGTTTCCACCAGGAAACTCCCATGCCCAACGTTTAGATTTGGCCTTCTGAAATTGTGATGGATGGTCTCGGTCTACATGATGAACTCAGACAGTCTCTAATCCTGTTCATTCCATTCTAGGCCATAGATCCCTATGTGGATTTTTTCGGCTGATCTTCTTGGTTCTATCTAGGCATTAAAGTCACTGACATTGATCTTGTAGAAGGTGTGACCTTCTGTAGCAAACCAGAACACCCCAAAAGAGAGAGAGAGCAAAAAGACATGCCCTGCCACAGAGGTGGGGTACGGTGGAGGGGACAGGATGGAGGTGGTGGGAGGGATGCTGGGACCATTGGTGGTGGAAAATGGCCATTGGTGGAGGGCTGGGTACTTGATCAGTGTGTGAATGAAATGCAAGCACGAAAGGTTTTAAGTCTGTAACTGTACCACACAGTGATTCTCTAATAAAAAATAAGAAATACATTAAATAAATAAATGAAGACATAGCTATTCCTTCAGCCCTATGTTTTATATGCAAATGCTTCATTCTGTTGAAACAAAAACTAAAACTTCTAAAAGTGTCAGACGAAAAATAGGATGAAAAGTTTGATTAGATTTGTCAATGATTCTTAGATATGATATGACGAAATATGTTAGATATGATAACACATGCATGAACAACATAAAGGGAGAAAATAACTTCATGAAAACTATTTTTATGCACAAAAGGACATGTATCAGAAGTATGAGTATATAGCAATAAATTTGGCAATAACATTTTCATTTATATATCTGATAAGACTTAGTTTCCAAAACAAAAATTTCTTAAAAATTAAGTAAAAAAATCCTGTTTAAATTAAATGAAATAGGGAACAGAAACTTCTTAACATAACAAAAAAAAACTTTACACTCTGAATTGTCATGTTAAGTTATAATAAAATCATAATTTGATCCAGTATAAATATATAATTAATGTTTCTACTTAAACAAATTTAACACTTAATGCATGATGGCATACAGGGTTTTAAGATGATGGATATATTTTGTGCATCCTTGGGTGTGTAACGTTGGGTCACATGAAGGAATTTTAGATATCTATTAAGTCTGTTAAATATGGTTTTAAGACTTTTATTTAAATAATTAGATAAAATGACTTTGTTTCATTAATGATGTACTGGAAATAGTTTGTTGAAAATCTCCTATGCTTATCTAATATTTTAAATTTTATTTTGTTTGCCACATTGTAGGTGTTCAGGACTTTCTCTTGCTTATGAGCTCACAGATCATTCATTCCTGGCAGTTGTCAGTGGCCATACTGAGTGCCAAGGATCAAACCCAGGTTGGCTGTGTGCAAGGCAAGTGCCTTATTCACTGTACTACAACTCCAGTCCCCCCAAATCCAGTCTTTTAGAAAAATTTTTTTAAATATTTCATGTTACCTGTCATCAGTTAAAAGGATTTTATTAGCACACAATGTAAAAATTAGTTCTCATAGTTATATAACTCTTGTATGACTCTTCAATCACAAGTTAGTGTTTTCATCATTTAAAATATAGTTATCTCCCAAATTTTAAGTTTTTCGTCATTCATATTGTTATGAAGTTCAAGATGAAAGAAAATTGCAGGAAGAAGGGAGCCATTAACAAGTCAAGGAAGATACTCTATGGTCTTCAGAAGGTAGCATTTTTGCCAACATCTTGAAATAACAATTTTATCTTCTATAACTTTGAGAATATTATTTATAATAACTGAACATATTCAGTCTTTTGTGCTTTGCTATGGCACTTCTAGTAAACTTATACAACACTATTTTTTTTGTTCCACCTTACATGCCAATATTTCTCCTTTAAACTTCAGTAAATATTTGTAATCTAATCTGAATCTAGTTCAATATCTTTAATTAAATCATTAACATGACATATTTGGATATTTCCCCCAGCTTGTTTTGTCTTTGTTTTCTACTTTTCAGGTATAGTCTGGATTTTCCAAAATGTGTTTTCTTCTTCATTGGACTTCTCTTATTATTTCCTCATTTTATTTCTTTTCCCCACACTCACTTACTTAGAACATGTACGATCTGTTTATTATTTTAGTGCTTTTATTTGACAATTAAAGATATTTAATCAATTAAGAAAATGTTAATATAAATAATTGGTTTATTCTTCTTCTGAACCATAAAGTGGCCCACAATGAAATTATGCTAGGCTGATTCAGTATAGTTTATATAAAATACTTCACTTGTTTTGCATTTACAGGCCAGTAATTTTTGTCTCCGGAAAGAAGATCACTATCACTGTCCTCCTGTTGTTCATTGATTTGCTTGAGCAGACGGGTAGCTTGCCAGGCTTTGCTGTGTGGGTGAGATACTTTCATTAGCTTGCTGGGCTCTCCAAGAGGGGTGGAGGAATCGAACCTGGGCCGACCAGGTTGGCCGTGTGCAAGGCAAACACCCTGCCCACTGTGATATTACTCCAGCCCACAGCTGTAGTGCACTATGCTGATAGGTTGTTCCCACTAAGTTTGGCATCAATATGGTGACCCTCCGGGAGCGAAGGACCATCAGGTGGCCCAAGGAGGGGAAACCAGACAAGGTCAGAAACGGAGCAGGTCAAAACTCCTGAGCTGCACTTGTTTAAAACTATTTATTCTACCAATTAGAATTTCTTTAGCTTTTATCCACTTTATTTCAGACATGCAGATTAAAAATCTATCTATAATTTTATTAACATGCAATATCTCTTATAACGTCAGCTATCTCATAGAATCATTTTTCCTTCTTAAAATTCATTCACAATTTAGAGATGAATTTGACAGTAGATGCTAGTGTTTATCAAAAAATGGCTTTATTTGGGTTGTTCTCTGGAAAATAGGGTTTTTTATGCACAAATTTTGAACACTATCCTCAATGATTTGAAAGTATTACTCTTTTGTCTTCTCTATGCTTAAGCAAAGTTTGTTACTCTTGTATTTACTTTGATTTTCTACAGTATCACTTTTGGCTCTATGCTGTTTTGAAGGATTTGTCTTTTTAAAAGTGCTTTATAGTTTTGTGATTATTTATCAAGATGAGAATATTTTATTATTGTATCTAAAATAATATTCCATTTAATAACTGAATACTACTTTATCTACAAAAATAATTTTTGGTGATATTGCTTTGGATGTTCATTAATTTTTTATACTTGCCATTACTGGTTTCCAGAATTCTTAGGAGATGTATATCAGACTCTCTTTAATTACTCCCTATCTATATCCTAGTATAATTACATTACTCTGTCTTATAATGGTTTTACTTTTACATATTGCATAATATTCTTGTAACCTGTTTATTCACTTCAAATTCAGAAGCATTCAACTTTAGATATGGGGGGTGGGAGGGATACTGGGATTAGTGGTGGTGGAGAATGGGCACTGGTGGAGAAATGGGTATTTGATCATTGTATAACTGAAACCCAAACACAAAAATTTGTAAGTCTACAACTGTTCCTCATGATGTTTCACTAATAAAAATTTAAGGGAAAAAAAGCTTTCAACTTTAGAGAATTTATCATTGTTTCTTGTATTTATATCTGTCACTGTCCTCCCATTGTTCAACAATTTGCTTGAATGGGCCCAGTAACATCTCCATTGTGAAAATTGAAGTAGTGAAGGAGAGTCCCTTTTTGCCATAATCGCACTAACACTGGGTTGCTTTTGTTCTTTTGGATGTGGGCCAGTCTTTGTGATGTAAGATGATAGCTCATTGTTGTTTTTATCTGCATCTCCCTGATGATTCGTGATGCAGAGGATTTTTTTATGTACCTTTTGGCCATTCGGATATCTTCTTTGAGAAAGTTTCTGCACTTTTTACAATTGCCAAAATCTGGAAAAAAACTGAGTGCCCAAGAACAGATGACTGGTAAAAGAAACTTTGGTACATCTACACAACGGAATACTATGCAGCTGTTAGAAGTCATGAAATTTGCACACAAGTGGTTCTACATGGAAAGTTTCATGTTAAGTGTAGCACGGTAGCACAGTGCTCCCGTTGTTCATCGATTTGCTCAAGTGGGCCCAGTAATATCTCCATTGTGAGACTCATTGTTACTGTGTTTGGCATATTGAATATGTCACAGGCAGCTTGCCAGGCTTTGCTGTGCGGGCGAGACACTCTCAGTAGCTTGCCGAGTTCTCTGAGAGGGGCGTAGGAATCGAACCAGCTCTGCCGGGTCAGCTGAGTGTAAGGCAAACACCCTATCGCTGTGCTATCAAGTGTAATGAGTCAGAAAGAGGGAAAGACAGAAATATTTCACTCATCTGTGGAATATAAAGTAACAGAATGGGAGACTAACACCCAAGAATAGTAGTGATTAGGACCAGGAGGTTTACTACATGGCTTGGAAGCTGGCCTCAAATGCTGGGGGTAAAGGTAGCTAAGATAGAGAAGAGAACACCAAGTAAAGGGTATTTAGAGGACCAGCTTGAGCTGGGAGATGTGAGCCAAATGTAGACTATAGATCAAACCCAATGGCCACTCAATGCCTTTAGTGCAAACTACAACACCCAAAAGTAAAGAGAGAAAAAAAGGGAATGTCCTGCCACAGAGGCTGGGTGGGGTGGGGGAAATGGGTTGGGGATGGTGGGAGGGATACTGGGATCATTGGTGGTGGAGAATGGGCACTGGTGGAGGGATGCGTACTCAATCATTGTATGACTGAATGCAAGTACAAAACTTTGTAAGTTTGTAACTGTACCCCATGGTGATTCACTAATAAAAAAGAAAAAAAGAAAAAGGTCAGTGTAGCTTTATATAGAGCTTATTCTAATGCATTATGCATTGACTTTTATCATTATCAACACTTCAAAAGAAGTTAAAATACTATAAGACACTGTAATAGTTTTTGAAAAATATATTGACATAGAGATCAGTGATGGTCTCCATAATTATTGCATAAGACATACACAATTTTTCATGAACTGTATGGCATATTTATTTTTAAATGTTTTAAATCACATATTAAGGTATAAATATTGTAAGAGAAAAAAATCTTGGAGCTGAAGCAATAGTACAAAAGATAGGGTGTTTGCCTTACATACAGCCAACCTGGGTTTAATCCTCAGTATCCCATATGGTCTCTAAGGACTGCCAGGAATAATTCCTGAGTGCAGAGTCAGGAGTAACTCCTGAGCATCGCTGGGTTAAAAAAGCCAAAAGAAATAGAGCTAATAGTAAATAAAAAATATATATGTTTATATATATACATACATATACATATATCTCTATATATACATTCACATAGCTGAGCAATAAATATATTTTCATTGCAGTATGATTTATATAAAATTAACTAAATAACTGGTATTTGACATTGTTATAGTTAGTTATATTTAAATAATGAATAAGTACTGCATTCGTATGAAATCTGAAGCCAAACCTACAATTTCAGTGTAGGGAAAAATTAATTATGAACAGAAAAGTTTAAAAGAAGATTTAAAATTTTATGACTTAATTATTTTTTCAATAAATTTTTTATTTTCTAGTGAGGTTGTTTAGAATTATGCAATAATAAGGGATATTCTTATTCTTGTTTGATTAGAACTTACTACAACTGTGTGTAGATAATTTGGGTCATCTCTTATTGAAATAGTTATATGAATTCTATAAAGATCAAACCATTCAATATTTCTGCTTTACAGAAAACATTGAAATTATGTTAGTAATCTCTTCTACAAGGGCTTAATTGCTCCAGGGTGAAATCCAACAATCTTCTAACACTTCTCTAAGAAAACTTATTTGGCTTATTTTTAGTGGGTTATTCATAACAAGGAATACAAAATAAATTATTTAGGTCCTGCTTTAGGAACAGGTTTGGGGGCCAGGGTGGAAACATTTGAAATAGTAGGTAGGTGTAATGGTGGTGGGATTGGTGTTTGAATATTAAATGTAGCATATTATTGTGAGCAGCTTTATAAAACTAAAATAAAATTTTAAAAATGTTTCTATAATCCTATGCTGGGGATTCTTTCCTCTTTATATCAGTACAATGGTTTTATGTTTCAAAAGTAATGCTATCAGAATTTAATGTTCTTGAAAATATTATTTACCCTAATATATGATACCTAATCATAGCATAGTTCTTATAAGATATAATATGGTGTATTTTTAATAGTTTGTTCTTTTTGAGGTGTTTACTGTGTGCAAGATGGTTATAGGATGTAGTCTACCAATGGCTCAAACTGCCTCAACTTCAGAGAAAGGCTAGAGTTTTTTTTTGCAATGGTTAATTTTGTTTCTATTTTGTTTACTCAGCTGTGTTAAGGTCTCACTCCTGGCTTTATGATCAGGAATCACACCTGGAATTGCTTAGAGAATTCCAGCTTGGCGCTTATTGCATGCAAGGTATGCATCTTAATTCCTGTTTTATCTCTACAGACTTAAGGTCATTGTTTTGTCCTGGGACAAACATTGAACATTAGACCATTTAAGCATCAATAGTCTGTACATTAGATGTAGTATCCTATCAGCCTCTGCTAAATTTTAGTAATCAAAAATAACTCCAGGAATTGCCAAATATAATGTATCGGTAAAGTAACTTCTAGTTGAGAAACAGAGTTTAAAAAAAAAAAAAACCTCTGGGCAATTTCCTTACATTCCTCACTATAACTCACTATAACATTATCTTTTATTTAGACCAACTATCCTCCAGAAAGTCCTTTTATTTTTCTTCATTTGACCTTATAACGACTTTGGCACAACCTTCCTCAGCCCCTTAAACTGAGTTAAAGTGTACTATATTAAAAATTCTCAATAAAGTAAAATATACACATTGTTATATCCCTTTGGTATAGGCATTTGTGTTATAGAAGCTGTTAAATTAAAATATTTTACAAAAATGAGAATTTTTTCCTCAAAATGCAAATATTAGTATAATTTAGAAACAAAAAATGCATACCCCTTTTCCTTGTTCTGTAAGTAATTTTTTTATTTCATAATTTGTTTTAGGAGACAATATTAAGGTTTTGATTACTATGACTTGAGAAAATGTATTTTAATTCACCTGAGTATTTTTTAAAAATAATTTTTGAGTCATACTTGTTGGTAATCAGGGCATATTATAGTTGCTTCAATTGGGAATCACTCCTGGTGTTTTGGGAGGAACCATATGGGATGATAGAGCTTGAACCTGGGTTGACAGCATGCAAATAAATGCCCTGACAATTCCTCTCTTTCAGGCCCTTCATCTGATTCTTTTTATCTTACAAAATAGTGGTGTACTTTATCTGGTCTTAAAAACAAAATTTAACAAAAAAATAACAGCTCTATTTTTCCCTATGGGAGTTGGATGGGAAAGTCATTATTTAATTGTCCCCATTTCTTCCTTTAAAAATATGTCATCACTGTCGTCTAGCTTTATAATTACCATATCTTTTTTTTGTTATATCATTTTTAAATATTCATTGAAAGAGAAATGTCTGTCTAAATTCAGTTGACTTGAGGGAAATATTTAGCATTTTAAGTTGCTACTCTGTTGGTTGAATTATTTATATTTTTGAAACTAGCTTTTAAGAGATTATTGTTTACAAATTATTGAAAGCAGCTCATTGACAAAACTTTATGTCTGTCTTCCTTGGCAAACAAGAACCTGAAAAAACTATGTATTTCTCAGAGAATTAATGATTAATTTGGTCTTCGATATTACAAATTAAAAATTGAAGAAATGTTTAGTGTTTTCTATGTGCTAAGTTTCATAGATTCCAGAACTCATTTTATCAAGGATACAGTTTGGTATAGTTTTAAGAAAGATAGAATTATTTCTAGATAACTAGTACATATTATTTCCCACCTACCACCCTGTTTAAGCTGTTATTGTTTATATCAAAGATAAGCAATTTTGAGGGTATTGTATTTGATACCCCAATAATTAATTCTGATTTTTTAAATGTTTTTCCTAATCCTCTTCAAGCTCAGTATCTCAGAATCAAAGACTGGTCCACTCTTAGGTTAAGCTTTCTCATCTGTGATGTTTCTGTTATGGTATTTTATAAATGCCAAGAGAAGCACATGTTTAGGAAAGAACCCCCTTTTTTAATAGTATTGAATCACTGTGATATAGTTACAAGCTTTCATTTTTGGATTACAATTACAATCACAATTACAATGATCAAAACCCATCCCTCCACCAGTGCACATTCCCCACCATGAATATCCCCGATATGCCCCCCCCCTTTCCCACCCTCCCCTTTCCTCCATGGAAGATATGATTCCCCATAATCACTCTCTACTTTGGGGCATTATGGTTTGCAATACAAACCCTAAGAGGTTATCATGTTTGGTCCTTTATCTACTTTCTGCACACATCTCCCATCCCGACCGGTTCCTCCAGCCACATTTTTCTTAGTGATCTTTTCTCTATTCAAGCTGCCTTCTCCCTTTTGCTCATGAGGCAGGCTTCCATCTAGGATAAATCGATCTCTCCCATTTATCTACTATCCTTAGGTGTCAGCCTCATGTTATGTTGTTTTATAATCCACAAATGAGTGCAGTCCTTCTATGTTTGTCCCTCTCCTTCTGACTTAGCATTATACTCTCCATGTCTATCGAGTTATACACAAATTTCATGACTTCATCTTTCCTGACAGCTGCATATTATTCCATTGTGTAGATGTACCAACGTTTCTTTAACCAGTCATCTGTTGTAGGGCACTTGGGTTTTTTCCAGATTTTTGCTATTGTGGACAGTGCTGCAATGAACATATAGATGTCGTTTCTACTGTGCTTTTTTGAATCCTCGGGGTATATTCCCAGAAGTGGTATTGTGGGGTCATATGGAAGCTTAATTTCTAGTTTTTGGAGGACTGTCCATATTGTTTTCCAGAAACGCTGGACTAGTAGACATTCCCACCAACAGTGAAAGAGTGTCCCTTTTTTCCCACAACAACGACAGCACTGGTTGCTTTTGTTCTTTTGAATGTGTGCCAGTCTCTGTTGTGTGAGATGATATCTCATCATCGTTTTGATTTGCATCTCCCTGATGCCTAACGATGAGGAACATTTTTTCATGTGCCTTTTGGCCATTTGTATTTTTTGAGCAAATTTCTTTTCATTTCTTCTCCCCATTTTCTGATGGGGTTGGACGTTTTTTTCTTGTACAATTCTACTAGTGTCTTGTATATCCTGGATATTAATCCCTTATAAGATGGGTATTGGGTAAATATTCTTTTCATTCTGTTGGCTCTTTCTGTATTTTGGTCACTGTTTCTCTTGAAGTGCAGAAGCTTCTTGTTTGATGTAGTTCTATTTGTTTATGTTTGCTTCCACTTGAATGGTCAGTGCTGTTTCATCCTCCAAGATGTTTTTAGCTTCAATGTTGTGGACAGTTCTGCCTGGAATTTTCTCTATGTACCTTATGGATTCATGTCTGATGTTGATGTCTTTAATCCAATTTGATCTGACTTTTTTGCCTGGCATTAGACAGAAGTCAGAGTTTATTTTTTTGCAGGTAGCTATCCAGTTTTGCCACCTCCATTTGTTGAAGAAGCTTTCCTTGTTCCACTTCACATTTCTACCTCCTTTGTCAAAGATTAAGTGGTCATATATTTGGGGGTCTGTGACAGAATATTCAACTCTTTTCCATTGGTCTGCAGGTCTGTTTTAAGTCCAGTTCCATGCTATCTTAATTACTACTGCTTTGTAGTACAGTTTGAAGCTGGGAAGGGTGATGCATTCATCTTCTTTTTCCCAAGGATTGTTTTAGCTCTTTGTGGGGGGTTATTATTCCATATGAATTTCAGGAGTGTTTTGTCTATTTCTTTGAAAAATTCCATGGGTATCCTGATAGGAACCGCATTGAATTTGTATTGTGCTTTGGCTAGTATTGCCATTTTGATAATGTTAATCCACCCTATCCATGAGCAGGGGATGTGTCTCCATTTCCCACTGTCCTATTTTATGTCTGGAAGTAGTGTGTGTAAACTCATAAAGGTCTATCTCTCCCCACCGCCTACATTCAGTAGTCTCACCCCGGCTCTCCCACCCCGGGGAGGTCTATGGTGAAGGGCAGGTGAAGGAAGGAATGAGGGCTAGGCTTGTTGGTCTTAGTTGCAATTTATTCTATTCTATTCTATTCTATTCTATTTATTCTATTCCCATCTCCATTTTCCTCTGATTCTCCTTCTGCTTCTTCCTCTCCCATGGCTACTTCATTCTTTTCCTCGATACCCCTTCATCCTCCTTCTGACTGTGGAATCTGGGTCTGTATCCCCTTTCTCCTTCTCCTTCTGGAGTCTGGATCCTGATCCCCTAGCCCACTGTTACAATCTAGTTATATCCCAACGCCTGAGGGGTTGGGGTTTGCACATAGGTGTGGTCACAATCAATAGGGGTAAAATTCTTTCCCTCGGGGACAGCTGCTTCTACGACAGATTCTCATTAGCAGGCCAACCCACCATAGAGCAGAATCCCATGGGTGTGTTTCTCCTCTCATTGTCCAACAAACATAAATGCATTCATAACATTAATCATTTTCTATGGACACATTAAGGTTATAGAATTACTCTCCTAGAGCCATCTCAACCTCAGACTACAGTGCTCGGCCAGATAGTCTTTCCTATCCCTAGCAGAGTCCTAGTCTCATCGTGACTTTTGGATCCTGACAGCATTTGTCTAAGATTATTAACTTACAGTTAAGAATCATGGCCTTTGTCCTGGTCCATTTCGATGCCAGGGTAGCTCACAGCTTGCCTTGGATCCATTCAGTCCCTCGTTAGGACCCTACTTTAGGGGTGTTAGGAACTAAGAGAAACTGAGGCTTAAGTCGAGAAAGCAGATGCCCGGGAGTGAATAATATTCAAAGCCAATTAAATCCTAAGTTACAAAAGCATAATATTAACTGGCTTCCTGTATCTATACAAAAAGGACATTGCTTTAAAATAAACTAGTCATGACATAAGGAGAGGAGAAAGACAGTATTTCACTCATACATATAAAATCATAGATTTCTGAAGAATCTGACCTTACAATTTAACAGACTCTGATTAGGGGAAAAAGCTGATTAACTGGTTGGGAAGGAGAGCATAATAAAGAGTTTACAAATAAACACAATGGAATGGAAGGGCCTCAGGAGCACTGTAATAAACCTGAGTTCATTGTGGCAAGGGAGGAAGGACAAACCAATGTCATCCTACAGTAGTGTTTTGTAATTTTCCTTGAATAGGTCCTTCAACTATTTGGTTAAGCTGATTCCAAGGCACTTGATTTTCTGAGGTACTATTTTGAATTTTTTTTTAAGTGTCTATTTCTTCTTTTCTGTTATTTGTGTATAAGAAAGACATAGAATTTTGGGTGTTGATTTTGTAGCCTGTCACTTTACTAAACCAACCTATTGTTTCTAGTAGCTTTTTTTCCTAAGTATAGTATCATATCTTCTGCAAATAGTGATAGTGTGACCTCTTCCTTTTCTATCTGTATTCCCCTGATACCTTTCTCTTGCCTAATTTCAATGGCCAGGAGTTCCAGTACTACATTGAATAGGAGTGGCGAAAGTGGGCAACATTGTGTTGTGCCCGATCTGAAAGGGAGGGCTTTTAGCTTTTCCCCATTGAGAATGATACATGCCGTGGGCTTATGGAGATGGCTTTCACTATATTGAGGAAAGTTCCTTCAATGCCTATTTTGCTGAGAATTCTCATCAAAAATGGGTGCTGGATCTTTCGAATGCTTTCTCTGTGTCTACTGATATGATCATATGGTTTTTATCTTTTCTTTTGTTGATATGATGAATTATGTTGATCGATTTCCGAATGTTAAACCATCCTTGCATCCCTGGGATGAATCCTACTTGGTCATGGTCTATGATCTTTTTGATGAGACGCTGGATTCTGTTTGCTAATAGTTTTTTGAGGATCTTTGTGCCTGTGTCATCAGGGATATTGGCCTGTAATTCTCTTTCTTTGTGGTATCTCTTTCTGCTTTTGGTATCAGGGTGATATTTGCTTCATATAAACTGTTTGGGAATGTTTTTGATACTTCAATTTCATGAAAAAGCTTAAAGAGGATTGGGAGTAAGTCCTCTTTAAAGATTTGGAAGAATTCACTACTGAATCCATCTGGGCCAGGACTTTTGTGCTTGGGAGAATTTTTATTACCGTTTCTATTTCCTTGGTGGTGATAGGTCTGTTCAGGTATTCCAGGTATTCTTGGTTCAGCCTTGGGAGGTAATAGGAATTTAGAATTTTATCCTTGAAGTTTTCGTGTTCCGTGGCATAAAGCTTCTTCAAGTACTTCCTAAGGATCCTATGAATTTCTGTAGTTTCTGTTGTAATGACCCCTTTTCATTACTGATTTGGTTTATTAGGGTTTTCTCTCTCCCTTTTTTGTGAGTTTTGCTAGAGGCGAATCAATTTGTTTATTTTCTCAAAGAACCAGCTCTTGGTTTCATTGATCTTTCGGATTGTTTTTTGGGTTTCCATCTCATTAATCTCTGCTCTGAGTTTTATTATTTCCTTGTTCCTGTTCTGGATGGGCTACTTCTGTTGCTCATTTTCCAAGATCTTAAGCTGTGAGGTTAGGGCTTGCTACTCCTTCCTGAGGAATGCATGTAGAGTTATAAAATTTCCTCTTAACACAGCTTTTGCTGTGTCCCATAAGTTTTGGTAACTCATGTCCTCATTTTCGTTCGTTTCCAGGAATCTTTTGATTTCCCCTTTGATTTCCTTTCTCAACCACTCGTCCAAGAGTGAGCTGTTTAATTTCCAGGTGTTTGATTCAGTTTTCTGTTTGTGTATGAGATTTGCTCTAATTTCAGCGGATTGTGGTCTGAGAAGATTGTTGATACAATCTCTATCTTCTTAATTTTATGGAGGTAGGTTTTATGGCTCAGCCTGTGGTCTATCTTGGAGAATGTTCCATAATAGACTTGAGAAGAATGTGTACTCACGTTTTTGAGGATGGAGTGGCCTGTATATATCTTCTAAGCCCCTTTCTTAAATGTGTTCCCACAGATGAAGTATGTCCTTGCTAAATTTTAGTCTGGTAGACTTATCAAGAGGTGATAACGCAGTATTGAAATTTCCCACTAGTATTGTGCTGCAGTTGATGTCTTTCTCCAAGTCTATTAGTAGTTGTTTTAAGTACTTTGCTGGTCCCTCATTAGGTGCATATGCATTTAGTATTGTAAGTTATTCTTGTTGTACAGATCCCTGGATCAATAAAATATGGCCTTCACTGTCTCTTGTGACCTTCTTCAGTCTGAAATCAATGTGGTCTGATACAAGGATGGCTACCCCAGCTTTTTTATGGGAATTGTTTGCCTGTAGGGTTGTTTTTCAGTCTTTGACTTTGAGCCTGTGTTTGCTCTGACTATTGAGATGTGTTTCTTGTGGGCAACAGAATGTTGAGTTCAATTTTCTAATCCATCCTGCCACTCTGTGTCTTTTATTTGGTGCATTTAGCCCATTGACGTTGAGAGAGATTATTGTTATGAGGTTTTGTCCCATTTTTCTCTTGAAATTTGGTGTATTTGAAGGGCCTGTCTTGTCTTAAACTAGTCCATTTAGCTGCTCTTGTAACCATGGTTCTGAGTTTATGAAGTTCTTGAGCTGTTGTTTGTGAAACTGTGTGTTGTTCCCTCTGTTATGAATGTGAGTCTCACTGGGTAAAGTATTTTTGGTGAGGCCTTTATTTCATTGAGTTTTTTCACTTTATCCCACCACTGTTTGGAGGACACGAGTGTTTCATCAGACAAATCGGCTGTGAATCTTAAGGATGCTCTTTTATAGGAAATTTTTCTCTTTGATCTTGCTGCAATCAGAATTTTGTCTCTATCTAAGGTTTTGGTCACTTTGATCAGCATATGTCTTGGGGTATTTTTATTTGGATTTCTTCTAGCTGATACCCTTTCGGCCTCCTCAGTGTGGTCACATGTTTTCTTCAGCTCTGGAAACGTCATAGCAACAATGTTTTTTACAGTTTCTTCTTCATCAGGGTTTTCTTTCTGTTCCTCTGGGACTCCAATAATTCTTATGTTACTCCTCTTGGCTTCATCAGGATCTCCTCTTGCCATCTGTTCCCAGATTGGTAATCTCTTTTCCATTTTCTGCTCTTTTCTGGAGAATCTCTGGACTTCATCTTTGAACTCACTGATACTGCCCTCAGCAACTGCTACTCTGCTGTTGAGACCTTCCACTGAGTTTTTCAATTCGCCTACCAGGTTTTTCAGGTCTGACATTTCTGTTTGTAATTTTCTTTACATTTTCCTCATTTCTACCTTCAAATCCTCTTGTCTTTTATTGGCATTGCTTTCCGTTGTTTCTTTTAGCATCCTCAATAGCTCCTTTTTTAATTCCTGGTCAGAGACGTTGTCTAGGACTTCATTACTGTTGGGGCCTTCTGGGCTAGTCTCTTCAATAGTTAAGCTTGGTGAGCTTCTGAATTACTTTACCACTGTGCCCTGTGTGGTTTAGACATTCACACTGACTGTTATTATTCTGCTTATGATGCAGAATTGAGACGGGCTTAATGAATTATTGGCTAATGTGTTTCTGTTGGTTAAGCTAACCTAGAGAAAGTTCCATCTAAAAGGATAACTTATAGTTCCTATGGGATATGTAGGGGGATAAAAACTCATGGCCACATTAGCAGCCACGCCTCTGGGAAAGGTTACCTAAATGAGTGAGCAGAGGGTGCCCGGAATGGTTCAGCTGTGGGTGCATGCAGTGTGCCTCAATTCACGTCCTTTGCTGACCAAGGATGAAAACTGGCCATTCTTGGGGGGTCTAGTTAGACCCACAGCCCTGGGAAGGGGCCCTGCCGCTGGGCAGGTACCTAGATTGGTGAGCAAAGGGTTCCTGGAATGAAGAACTCTCTTTTAAAATTCAGTCTTAGCCTACTGACATTGTACTTACATCCTTCTTTGGATGTCTAATTCACATATAAAACCGAAAAGAAACAATCCCCTGATTCTCAACTCAGGCTTGCGCTGTGTCCAATATTTTTCAATCTTCCTCCACTGCAGTAAAATATTTTAACTTTCCTCTGATTACAGTTTCTTCTATACCCCATTCTCTCTCCACCAGCAACTGTCTATATGCAAACCTCAATAATATACACCACATAACCACCTCTTGAAATTTATTCTGGGAACATGGTGACTTGTTTATTAGCAAACTAACCTCTCATTTGGGCTTTCTTTTTCTATCATTAGGTCTATCATGCATTTTTAAGATTCAATCTAAAAAAATATGAAATAAACTATACTTCAAAACATGTTGTTTTTCTGAGCATGCTATTCTTCAGACTCCTCAGCTGCTTCCATATATGTCCCAATACAGATATATCAATCCTAATATTCTGAGAATGAGATGCATGTTAATATTTAACTGAGTTGCCTGAAGTTTGCATCAAGACAGCAATTTTTAAAAAATCATTAAATGGCAGTGCCAGCTCAAAACCAAAAATTATATTGCTATGAATTTTATAATGGTTGACATATTTGTAATGCAGGTGTAAACCTCACATCGAAAAGATAACTTGCCTGTGGTTAAGTATTTAAGAGAGATCTTTTTTTGAACCTGTTTCAATCTGGGGCCAAGGTCAAAACTGATATCTCTTGTCGCTATTTTCTTATGTCATATTTACAATGTAGCATTATATTATTATTTCTCTATCATTTTGATGCTTTGTTTCTAATAATAAAACACTAATGTGATATATTTGTGCATTATCCTGAGATTAAGAAATGTATACTTATTGACACTGTTCTCTGGAATTGTAATCATGCAAACTTTTGTACCGTCTTATTCTGGAAGCTAAGGTACATATAACATTATCACTTAATCACTTAATCACTTAACTTCCCGTTAGTCGTCGAGTTGCTTGAGCGGGCGCCAGTAACGTCTCCATTTGTCCCTGTCGCGTGCTAGTGTAGCCCAATGGCATCTGTTCGCTCCGGGAACATGAAGGGCCTCAAACCGATCGTTCATGATCTTGATGAAGAAGTCTGACCATCTGGTAGGTGGGCGGCCACGCAGTCTTTGACATCCCCTGGGATCCAGTCTGTAACAGCTCTAGTCCAGCGGTCGTCTTTAAATCTCATTACGTGACCAGCCCATCTGATTTTTGACACCTTGGCAAACGAGACATCATCCCTGATTCTTGTTCGTCGGCGGATGTCGGAACTCCGGATTCTTTCTCTCATTTGAGTGAAACGTGATATTCCAAGCATAGCTCTTTCAATTCCTCTTTGGGAGACCCGAATACCATTCTCATCCTGTTTAAGTAGGGCCCAGGTCTCTGAGGCATACGTTAATGCAGGAAGAACAGTGGAATCAAAGAGATGTGCCCGGAGCCGGAGGTTCTACGTTCCTCTTAGCTATTTCTTCAACATCGTGTCAACCAAGACCATTCCTGGTAACTCAGAGTTCCAGAAGGCAGAATCTAAACGTTGGACATGGGAGTCTCCCGGTGGACAATTCCACAATGAAGTAGACCACATCATATTCAATCGACGGTTTTTCCTGACGGATGTCGCTGTTGTCCCAAAATTCCGAATGGGATCGGACCACTGTCTCCTTCATGCAAAATTCTACTTCACAGAGCGGGGAGAAAGGGCTGCAAAGTTTAAAAAGAGAACTCCCAGAATGACCACCAACTGGGAGCTCTTTGGCATTATTGCGGCAACATGGGAAGATACCATTGTTGACAACATTGACGAGGAATACGATAGACTGGTTCAGCACGTCCATGTTTGTGCGAAGAACGACAAGAGAGAGATAGCCACAAAAAAAAGCCTGTCTTCAAAAACTCTTGAGTTTATTCGCCAACGTGGTTTGGCGCTGCGTCAGTCAGGCAACTGCAAGCTAACGTCCGAGCTCGCAAAGCAGTGCAGAGATGCGATCAAGGAAGACCTCAAAGAGAGAAGAGCAGAAGTACTGGTAGATGCGGCAGAAGCCGGGAAAAGTATTCGTAACACCCGCCTGTCCTTCGCCAACTACAAGACCAAGATGACTGCCCTCCGACGTCCTGATGGATCCATCACGTCCTCCAGAATGGCAATGGAGAAGATTATCCATGACTTCTACTCAATTCTCTTCGATAGCCATGTCCACTTGCCGACATACCAAATTCCACAGGATGGATATGTCATTCCCAACGTTCTCTCTTCCGAAATCTGACATGCCATTTCGTCAGAAAAGAAATGAACAGCACCCGGCCCAGACAAGGTCAGACCTGAACACCTGAAGAACCTGCCGCCAGTACTCATCAACACACTGGCTCGGCTCTTCACACGCTACCTGTCTGAATGCAAGGTTCCATTCCAATGGAAAACCAGCAGGACCGTACTACTGTTCAAGAAGGGAGACATCCATGACATTGGCAACTATTGCCCGATCTGCCTATTGTCTGTCATCTACAAGTTGTTCACTCGAGTAATCCTAAATAGGATTGGCAGAACACTAGATGAAGGACAACCATGTGAGCAAGCCGGGTTCCGCAAAGGATATAGCACCATCGACCATATCCACACGATAACCAAGCTCATTGACGTTTCTCGGGAGTTTAAGATGCTGCTCTGTTTAACGTTCATTGATTTAAGGAAGGCCTTTGATTCTGTTGAGACGGAAGCGGTCATTGAAGCCCTAGCCAATCAGGGCATTCAAGCCCAATACATCAAGATCCTCCATGAGCTGTATTACGGATTCACTACCAGGATCTCACCATTCTACAAAGAAGTAATCATTGATGTCAAGAGAGGGGTTCGGCAGGGTGATACCATTTCACCGATACTCTTCAGTGCCACCCTTGAGAACATCATAGGGCAACTAAAATGGGAAAGAATGGGAGTGAAGATAGATGGTCGGCAACTGCACCACCTCCACTTTGCTGATGACATTGTTTTAATAACACCAAACATCAGCCAAGTGGCACAAGTGCTGGCCGACTTTGACCGTGAGTGTGGAAAGGTAGGACTACAGCTGAATCTTACGAAGACAATGTTTATGAGAAACAGCCTCGTTCCTGATGCCCCATTTGCTCTCAACGGAACGACCATCTCCGAATGAAACAGCTATGTGTACCTAGGTCGAGAAGTCAACATGACAAATGACCTGGCACCCGAGCTGCGCAGGAGGAAGAGAGCAGCTTGGAACGCCTTCAAGAACGTCGAAGAAATATAACATTATGTTTTCGATTAATAACCTGTTTATTCCACAGCCTTATTACATACAAGGCTGTAATGGAAAAATTAGTTTCACAACAATATTTTGCAGTGTCTCAGTAAGTTTAAAAATTGTTTGGCTTTGTTTTTAACCAACCAATAAATTCAAGTAAGTGATAATAAATGCATGTCTAAAAATAATAATATCTTACTTTTAAGAAAATTGTTCATAAGACTCAAATAAGCTAAATAATTTAATAATATTATCTCTTTTAAGTGGACAGTGAACATAACCAGGAAAAAATTTTCACTATTAGAATGAAACCTACAGTAAAAAAATACTAAAAGCTGAAACTGTGTTACTAAATTATGAAGAACATTAATTACTCTAAAGCGCTGAATTTGAGATGGCAAAGAGAAAAATCACCTGGGAGATAACCATATTTGTCATTTTTCATCGAGTTAAATTTAAAATAACATGGTCATATATTTTCTGTCAACTTTATTTAGGTCTACATGAATATCATTTGAATAAGTTTCTAGAGATGCATAAAAATCAATAAAGAACAATTCTATTGTAAACACCACGCACCCAAAGAAGAGGCAGCTAGTGAATCACTAATATAAATATTTAGGAGGTCTGGACTGACTAATGTTAACTGTGTCTAGGAGTTGATTGATTGTTTCTGGAGACATAAAATTTAAGTTGCTTGGCTTAAATGTAGTTTTAGAGGATGATTCCTCTACAAACTCTCTTGGAAGCTAAAATGTTTCAATAACTGGTTGCATTCTAGTGGTTGGAAAGCAAGACTTTTCATCATGGTAAATGAAGAAAAATCTATGTGTTTCAAGTAACTTCTCTTTTAAGAGTATCCTGGTTTTCAATAATGACTTTTCACAATTTTTTTTAAACATAAATCTCAAGACTTCTTTTTTAAATAATTGAGAAAGCATGCAAAAATCTACTTTTGCATACGGTTTTAAGGGATTTAAAATATCCCTGGAGGGCTGAAAAGATAGTACAGTGGTTAGGGTGATTATCCAGTATGTGACTGACCTGGGTTTCTACCCCAGAACCACTTATGTTCTCCCAAACCCTAGGAGTGCTTTGTGAGCACAAAGCCAGGAGCAAGCTCTGAGCTCAGCCAGGTGTGTACCTAAAACAAACAAACAAATCTCTGGAGGTTCCACCTGTGTTGTTTAAACAGGGGCCCAAATTAAAAAAAAATGCAAAAAGCTGGAAAATAATTTCACAGACCGACAGTAGAATTTAAAAGGCTGGGACTCCCATACTAATATCAAAATTCAGACTAAAAAAAGACACAGATAGGCATTATAAAATAAGCAAAATATTTGTACATCAGGATTTTTAACTAATTAACATATACATAGTAACTGAGAAAGCACCATGTGAAACATAACTTCTAATAAGTAAAAAGTAAAAATATAGGTGGCTAAACAATAGTAGTAGGAGACTCCAATAGTACTCATCATTGGATGGATAAACTTTACAGGGACTCAATAAAGAAATAGAAGAGAATTAAAAGGATGAAATGAAATGCTGAGCTAAAATTATGTTTATAGTACACTCTATTCAAAAAGAGTTGAGCACACGTTATTCTCCAGTTCACATGTGTCCATCTCTTGGACAGTCCAAATACTAGGACACAAATGATTACAAAATGTAGAAAATGGAAATGATGCGAAGTACCCTTCAGATCTCTATACCCAATCATGGAAATAAAACACAAACATAGTATGGGGGAAAACTCAAATGCTGGGAAGCTGAATATAGCACACTATCGAATAATCACGAGATTTAAGAAGAATTAAAGAACTAAAAAAATGATTCTTAAATACAAATGTGACACTAACTACCAAAACTTATGAGACACAGCAAAAACTATACTTGAGAATCTATGACAATATAGGCATTCATTAAGGAAGTAAGAAAAGTAAGAAGCAAATAACTTAAACAAAACTGAAAAAAATAGAAAAAAATAACTAGGTAATCCAAAGTAGCAAAGGGAAATAATAAAAATCCAAATAAATAACTCAATAAGATGGAAATTTTAAAAAAATCCAAAAGACCAATGAAGCAAAGTGATGGGTCTTTAAAGGTTAGTGAGATCAATACATCCATGACCAGACTCACAGAATGGAAAGAGAAAACCCTGAAAAATTAGGTTCAAAATAAAAGGGGAGAAATTATATCAGACGCCTCAGAAATACAAAAGATTATGTTAGATTACTAAACATAATGACACTAAATGGAAAAATCTGAAAGAAAATGATAAAACGATAAAGAGTCTTCTAACTCCAAGACTGAGTGAGGAGGAAATTGACAACTTGGATAGTCCTATTTACTATCAAGAAAGGTAAGACAATATCAAGGAATAGCCACATCAAAAGTGCTGAGTCAGACTGGCTCACTAGTTAGTTCATTTAAACCACTGAAGACTACCTGCTATTCATTCTTCTAATTTCTTCCAGAAAGTGAAAGTAATAGAAATCCTCTATTGTTTCTATAAGACAATTATTTTGATACCCAGATCTGACACAGACATCACTAAAAATAAAATTCAAATCAATATCCCTGAGGATCATGGGTTAAATGATTCTAGATAAAAGTCTAGTTAATAAAATGCAATGTAACACTGTAGCACTGTCCTCCTGTTGTTCATCGATTTGCTTGAGCGGGCACGAGTAACGTCTCCATTGTGAGACTTGTTACTGTTTTTGGCACTGGGGAGCTTGCCAGGCTCTGCCATGCTGGCAGGATACTCTCGGTACCTTACTGGGCTCTCCCAGAGGGAGAATTGAACTCGGGTTGACCATGAGTTCAACTGCCCTACCCGTTATGCTTTTGCTCCAGCCCAACTTAATAAAATGCATTATATTAAATGTATCATATATCCTGACCAAGCAGGATATATTCACAATGTGAAAGTGTACATCATATGTGCAAATCAATTAATGTGATGCATACACCACTTTCAGGGGGGATGCGGGGGGCACACCAGTCTGTGTGCTCAGGCTTACTTCTAACTTAATGCACAGAGGTCTTACCTGGCAGGCGTGGGGGACCATATGGGGTGCCAGAAATTTATCTCTGGTCAGCCACATGCAAAGCAAGTGCCCTAACCACTGTGCTGTCACTCTAGTCCCAAGTGTGATACACCGCATTAATCAAAAGAAGTAAAAAATATCAAAGGCAAACCATACTCTATCCATAATGCAGAGAAAGCACTTGACAAGATACGACTCCTATTGATAATCCTCAGCTAAACAGAATTTGAAAATACACACCAAAAATATTACAAATGAAAAAAAAGTAATAAAAATGTTTCAGTTTTCTTCGTACATTTTCTTTATAATTATAGAATGCACTAGTATTATATATCATCAATAAAAACATATTTTGAAAGGCAGTACATTTTACATTTAAAGATTAAAATGATCATTTTCTTATCCAAACGACTAATCTTATATAGTGTGAGAAAATTAGTGGTAAGCTTGGAATTATAAGATAAATTCACATTTTACATTTAAATGAAGAGTAAATCAATAGTTGAGTAATTAAAATGACATATCAACAGATGAGAAATTCATATTTATAATTAAGACATTTATGTGTAGCTAAACTTATATATCTGTTTTATTTGTTGCCAGAGTCAAATTAAACAATTATTTTATGTAGAAGTTAAATAGAAACAATAACAGTTTATTTTAGAAAATGCTTTTCAATCAGTTTCCATTTTTTCTCTCTGATTTCCCATGTTAATAGAAGATTTATAATAGAATGAATTCTTTTGATATTAGAAAATGTTTTCCTCACTTTTCTACTAGCAGTGTACATTGATTTTTATTTATAATTTATTTTTATGTGTTTTTACAATGCTTTCCTCTTTAATGAAGGGTTCTGAAAATACAAGAATTTAATAATTAAAAAAGCTACTTTTCAAGAAAGACTTTACAAATAATAATGATAGTAATAATATAAAGTATTCTTATTGACCTAGTATTGAAATATTGGACATTTTTAAGCAGACAATTTTAGACTAGTTGAGCTCTACTGTGTAAAATTTATTTTTTTTTATTATGTCACTTAATCACTTAATCACTTAACTTCCCGTTAGTCGTCGAGTTGCTCGAGCGGGCGCCAGTAACGTCTCCATTTGTCCCTGCCGTGTGCTAGTGTAGCCCAATGGCATCTGTTCACTCCGGGAACATGAAGGGCCTCAAACCGATCGTTCATGATCTTGACGAAGAAGTCTGACCATCTGGAAGGTGGGCGGCCACGCGGTCTTTTGACATCCCATGGAATCCAGTTGGTAACAGCTCTAGTCCAGCGGTCATCTTTAAATCTCATTACGTGACCAGCCCATCTGATTTTCGACACCTTGGCATATGAGACAGAGTCCCTGATTCTTGATCGTCAACCGATGTCAGAACTCCGGATTCTCTCTCTCATTTGAGTGAAACGTGATATTACAAGCATAGCTCTTTCTATTCTTCTTTGGGAGACCTGAATAGTGTTCTCATCTTGTTTGTGTAGGGCCCAGGTCTCTGAGGCATATGTTAATGCAGGAAGAACAGTGGAATCAAAGCTATTTCTTCGACGTTCTTGAAGGCGTTCCAAGCCGCTCTCTTCCTCCTGTGCAGCTCGGGTGCCAGGTCATTTGTCATGTTGACCTCTCGACCTAGGTACACATAGCTGTTGCATTCGGAGATGGTCGTTCCATTGAGAGCGAATGGGGCGTCAGGAACAAGACTGTTTCTCAAAAACATTGTCTTCATAAGATTCAGCTGTAGTCCTACCTTTCCACACTCATGGTCAAAGTCGGCCAGCATTTGTGCCGCTTGGCTGATGTTTGGTGTTATTAAAACAATGTCATCAGCAAAGCGGAGGTGGTGTAGTTGCCGACCATCTATCTTCACTCCCATTCCTTCCCATTCCAGTCATCGCATGATGTTCTCGAGGGTGGCACTGAAGAGTTTTGGTGAAATGGTATCACCCTGCCACACCCCTCTCTTGACATCAACGATCACTTCTTTGTAGAATGGTGAGATCCTGGTAGTGAATCCGCAGTACAGCTCACGGAGGATCCTGATGTATTGGGCTTGAATGCCCTGATTGGCTAGGGCTTCAATGACCGCTTCCATCTCAACAGAATCAAAGGCCTTCTTTAAATCAATGAACGTTAAACAGAGTGGCATCTTGAACTCCCGAGAAACCTCAACGAGCTTGGTTATCGTGAATCCTTTGCGGAACCCGGCTTGCTGGCATGGTTGTCCTTCATCTAGTGTTCTGCCAATCCTATTTAGGATGCCTCGATTGAACAACTTGTAGATGACAGACAATAGGCAGATCGGGCAATAGTTGCCAATGTCATGGGTGTCTCCCTTCTTGAACAGTAGTACGGTTCTGCTGGTTTTCCATTGGGACGGAACCTTGCATTCAGACAGGTAGCGAGTGACGAGCTACCTTTTATTATGTAAAATTTATAAATTATATCAGAGATAGCACAGTGGTAGGGTGTTTGCCTTGCACGCAGCCAACATGGCCGACCCGAGTTTGATTCCTCCGCCCCTCTTGGAGAGCCTGGCAAGCTACCGAGAGTATCTCGCCCGCATGGTAGAGCCTGGCAAGCTCCCCGTGACGTATTCGATATGCCAGACACAGTATCAACAAAGTCTCCAATGGAGGCGTTACTGGGCCCGCTCGAGCAAATCAATGATCAACGGGAGGGTCTTTACTTTTTATATCAGAGATGATAAGACAAAATAATACATCTTCAATTTATGTAGTACATTTCAAGAATAATGAAAATAGAGGCCAGATAATTAGTAAAGGTAAGGTGCTTTCCTGGTACCACATGTGGTTCCACAAGCCCAACAGGAGTGATCCATGAGTGCAGAGTCAGGAGCAAGCCTTAAGTACTGCAGGGTGTGGCCTCAAAATCAAATCAATCAATAAATAATAAATAAAAAAATAAAAATAGTGTTTAGAAAGCTAGATGGGTACAGATTTAAAATAAAATCGAAATTATATCTCATCTTCACAAAAATTAACTCAAAGTGCATTTAAGACTCAATATTAGATTAAGACTCATAAAATACATTGAATGTATTCATCTGTATGGGCAGAACATCCAGGAATTATATGATAGAGGATTCTTCAATGATTTGATCCTGAGACAAAGATAGCAAAAACCAAAACAAACAAGTGGGACTATGTCAAATTTAAGTACCCAAGCATGGCAAATCCCTTACTTTATTTAAGAGTTCAAATTTAAAATAGCCTACTGAATGGGAAAAATATTTGCACATATTAAATCAGATAAAAGAACTAATATACAAAATTTTGAAATCTCTCAAGAACTCAACAACAAAAATTTAGGAAATTTCAAAAACATCAAAAAATAACAGTTATCAAAAAATAAATGTGAAATAGAAATAACAAAAATATAAAATCTCTTGCAAAACTCAACAACAAAAATAACAATAATGGGGAGATATGAAAAAACACTCCCCCCAAAAAAAGACATTTAGATGCTAATAGACATATAAAAAAGTTCTAATTACCACTTATTATTAGGAATCCACAAATAAAAATTGAGATGTCATCTCACACCAATATAATGAAATGTATCAAAAAAGATTGGAAACAAACTTTTCAGTTGGCAGAGATTTGATAGAAAGGATCCCTCATTCAGTGTTGGTGGGAATGCCATCTAGTGTAGTTTCTGTGAAAGCCAGCAGAGAGGTGTCTTTAAAAAAAGTAGTAGCAACAAATATTTTTTTAGATTAAAGATTCTTAGTCCTTAGGGTAGATGTCAAGACGTGAAAATGCTGAGTCATATGGAAACTCTATTCTGAGTTTTCCAAGACCGTCTATGCCATTTCCCAGAAAGATTGAAATAGTTGACATTCCACCAATGTGGGTTGAGGTTTTTTTCCCTCCTACATCCACACCAGTTCTGTGTGATCTGTGCCAGTCTGACTAGCATGACATATCTGACTGTTCTGAACTTCATTATCATGTTATATTCATGCAACATTTTTCCATATACCTCTTGGTGTTCTGCACACTTCTTCTGTTTTGTTTTTGTTTTTTGCATTTTGGGTCAATGGAGTGCAGTGTGTGATGCCTGGGTGTTACTCCTGGCTCTGCACTAAGCAATTACCCCTGGCCATCCTGGGAATCAAACCGGGTTGGCCGCGTGCAAGGCAAATGCCCTACCCATTGTGCTATTGCTCCAGCCTCTGTTCTGCATGTTTCATTTGAGAGAGTTTGTTTGTTCCATTCTTATGTTTCTTATTCTTGTCAACTTCTGTAAGTGCTTTATGTATTTTGGGTAATAACCCTTTGTCAGATGTAAAGTAAAGTAAAGTAAAGGCCCTCCCGTTGATCGTCGATTTGCTCGAGCGGGCCCAGTAACGTCTCCATTGGAGACTTTGTTGTTACTGTGTCTGGCATATCGAATACTCTCAGTAGCTTGCCGGGCTCTCCGAGATGGGCAGAGGAATCGAACTTGGGTCAGCCATGTTGGCCGCTTGTAAGGCAAACGCCCTACACGCTGTGCTATCGCTCCAGTGGTGGGGAAATAGTTGATTTCAGTCTGTGAGGTGTACCTTTATTCCAGTCACTGTTTGTCTATGAAGAAGTTTCTTAAGTTGATGCCCTCCTATTTGTTTATCTTTTCTCTCTTTTGCTCAGTCAGTGACATTAAATCTTTGAAGATGCCTCAAGCTTCAGAGTCATGAAGGGTTCTGTCTATATTTTACTAAATATAATTTATGGAGTCATATCTCATATCATTAATTAATCCATTTTGAGTAGTTTTTTGTGCATGTTGAAAGAAAGAGGTTTGCGCTCATTTTTTAAACATGTGGCTAACAGTTTTCCCAACACTATTTATTGAATAAGATTAACTAGATGTAGTCTTCACTGTGAGCTGTCTTCTCAAAGATCACTTGTCTGTACACCCAAGGACCAGTCTTCAGGTTCTCAATTTTATTCTCTTGGTCTGAGACTGTTTTTATTCTAATACCACACTGTCTTGATTACTTTTGCTCTCTAATAGAATTTCAGTTTGCAGAATGATAATCCATCCAAATTCTTTTTCCCTAGGATTGCTTTGACTTTGGGGGGATATTTCTCCATGTAAATTTCAAGAGCAGGTTTTTCTTTAATAATTTCATGTTTGGGGGGGTGCAGAGTGATAGTATGGTGGGTAAGGTTTTTGCCTTGCATTTACTCACCTGATTCCATTCCTGATATCCCATATGGTACCCCGACACCTATAGGAATAATCTCTGAATGCAGAGCCAGTTGGCACTTGAGCTTCTATACATTGTAGTCAAAGTTTGGGAACAACCCAAATATTCAAGGATAGATGACTGAAAAAAGAAATGAAATATTACTCAGTTATAAGAAAGAATGCAATCATGCAACTTGCTATTACATGGGTACATCTTGAGAGTATCATACTGAGTTGTTAGTTGAAGCAGAGGGACAGAAACAGAATGATCTTGCTCATATGTGAAATATAAGAAATATAGTATGTTAATAATGAATAGAAAAAGGCAACATTAGAATGAATTGAATTTAGGATGACAGGAGTATGAGGTGGATGAATGAATAGGGGAGACTGAGACCATGATAAAGGGAAGAAGACATTCTGGTGGGGAATATGGTATTAGAATGCTGTATGCCTGGGAGGGTGATTAGCAATATTAAAAAATCATTGTATCTAAAATTTTTATAAGTTTAAATATAGAAACAAATGGCTTAAGACATTAGAATTGAACTGTTGTTCAACAGAACTAATGTTACCTGGGAGGAAGAAGAGAAATAGATGAGAGGTTTCCTTGAGAAATTTTTGGAAAGAAGTGACACTCTGATGGTGAATGTGGTGTTAGAAATACATATGGATAAAACCATTAATTTTATTGTAAATACTTATGTCTATATAAGAGGTGGGGCTAAAAATAGATCTCCTAGGGCTGGAGTGATGGCACAGATGGTAGGGCATTTGCCTTGCATGCAGCCGACCCAGGTTTGATTCCCAGTATCCCATATGGTCCCCTGAACACCGCCAGGGATAATTTCTCAGTGCATGAGCCAGGAGTATCCCCTGTGCATCGCCTGGTGTGACCCAAAAAGCAAAAAAAGAAATAGATTTTGAATAAGACTCAGGGATTCCACTTATCAGCACATATCCAAAACATAAAAATTAAGGTATATTTTAAGTATTTTTCCTTTGATTTTACCTGGTGTTATCATACACACGGATGGACTTCAACAAAGATTCATGACATTTTGACTGAGAAATTAAAATATATGGTGAAATGATAACTCATACTACAGTTGTTTATGAATAATTTTTTATAATGACCAGATTCCATTTATAGATTACACCATCATATGGATGAGGCAAGCCTAGGGAAGTATTTGCATTATATTTGAACAAAAATGGCAGCTTTTTGCTGTTTTCTGGCCATGCCTACTTTGGTAGGAAAATGATGGCTGTACGTTCTTCCAC
Source organism: Sorex fumeus (assembly GCF_029834395.1). Lineage (NCBI taxonomy): Eukaryota > Metazoa > Chordata > Mammalia > Eulipotyphla > Soricidae > Sorex > Sorex fumeus. The sequence continues at coordinate 40,341,094 of NW_026606065.1, forward strand.
AAGGTGAACGCTTTAGAAGAAATTGAAGCACACTGCCAGAGTAGAGAAAAATGTTTTGTTTTTCCTTATTTTTTAAGAGCAAAAATACAAACACATTAAAAAAATCATTTCAATGTGGTTGCAATAACAGTATATATTTTTGTAGTTACAGCATCATCTAATTTGGTCATTGTTTTTTGTCACAATATAAATTTTGGTAGGGATAAGGCAGAAATACAATGGCTCTGGCTAGTATAAGTTACTGTTATTTCCAATGACATTAGCTGAAAGCAGTTTGTGAGCGGAATGTGTACAGAGAAGAAAATAACACAGGATCATGTTGTGCACATTGAGAGAGGTAGGCCTTTTAAGAGCAATTGAGGGGTGAGATGGAAGGCAAGATTACATCAAAAACAAATGCCATTTAATTGTGTTACTTTGGTTTCACCTTCATTATTCATTCTTGAGAATTAATAAATGATAGAAAATTTATAATTTCCTTGTCTTCTCTAATTTTTTGGCATATATTGACTGTCTTATTTGGTCTAAAATGCAACAGACAACCTTAAATATAAGTGAGTGATTAAACTTTAAAATGGAGACAAGTTTATCCCAAAAAATCATAATGTATAGGTTGAGAGTGTAAAAGGAGGGATTTATATCCCTGGAATTTATATTCACTGGAAAATATGTCATTGACATACAAATGTTTAGAAAAACTTGCTGGATGAAAGGACGTAGGTGTAGGGAACAGAAAATGTCAAGCACTTTAAATATCAAATTCCGTATATAATGTAAAAATGTTAGGAAAGAAAACAGATTGCTTGGAGTTGGACTACAAATGGAAATTATCCAGTAACTTGAATGAGGCTTTTGGTATAATCACCATATGACTTAATGGTCATGAGGGGCAGCAGGCAGATTTTCTCTTCAATGACACTTCAATAAGAGAAATTAATAGATTAAGAATTATTGAAAATCTTTAATCTTCCTAGGTTTAAATCTTCTTGGATTTATAACTAATGGGTCAAAGAGTGAACCATTAAAGAAATGGTATATGCGCATGGGTCAGTGAGAAACTATGTGATATTCTGATAATATTACTTTCCCATTGACTGAAACAGAGCATGGTGTGTGTGTGTGTGTGTGTGTGTGTGTGTGTGTGTGTGTGTGTGTGTGTGTGTGACTGCCATTTGAGTCTTCCTTGGATCTCATGGACAAGCGGGAGATATGCTGGAGGCAGAGTGGATGCCTAAAAAGGCATGCTGACAACTGTTAAAGTTAGCAACTGTCAAAGTTAGCAACCACACTAGCAAAGCTTTTTAGATAAGGGTTAGAGACTAGTAAGGTGAATCTCAGAGAACATTATGAAGTGCATGTTATTAAAAAATAACCAAGAAACAAAATTCTCCTCATTCCTAATATTCAGAAAGTTATCCCTTTGAGATTTGTTAGTCCTATACTTCCTTATTTTACAAATATTCTTTTACAAAGACAGCTCTTTTTGGTTTTGTATAACTTTATGTTCATTCACTAAACTAACATGCTTTCTCTGGCTATAATCATTTCAAAATCACGTGCTAATAAATCTTAGATTTTAGAAATACTCACATACTATTTAAAAGATGAAGTAGGATATTTCTTACGTATGGTGTCTCAAAAAGTAAGTAGCCAATGAGAGGAAAATTAAAATTAAATAAATAAATGATTGATTCAGGCTGCCCATATACCAGATGAACCACTAATTATATCCCAAAATAAGACGTGTGTGGTTAGTGTGTGTTGCCAGTTTATATACTGAGTTTTCTGCAAGTATCATGGAAGACCATATTATTAAATGCCTATTATCATAAATTTTAGAAGATATTTGTCACCTTAAAACATACATTTTTGGGTTCTTCTCTAGTTCTGTGGTTATCGTGGATACTTTGCACACAGGGTTCGTAGGTTTTATCCCTGGCATGGTCCTCTGAGAATAGCCATGAGTGATTCTTGAGTACAAAGCCAGGAGTAAGCACTCTGTGTAGTCAGCTGTGCCCCAAACTCCAAACTGTATTTTTTTCTCTGTGAAAATATTTTTCTTAGATTAACAGATATGAAGAAACTAAATGCTTTTCATGCCAAGTTTCAGTTCTATATATCTGAAATGCTTAAAAAAAACAAATTCAATGTACACTCTATAAATGGAATTGTGAGGATAACAATAATTTTGAAACTTTAAACAACACATGCATACTTTGAATTCTTCATGGAAAAGAGTCAGCAGGATAAAAGACAATGAAAACTACCCTACTAAGACCAAGTAGATATCTGCAATCTGGAAAGGGCAAAGTACTTCTGAATGATTGCAGAGGCAGCAATATGCACATTCAAGTTTGTAATAATGGTCAGTGACCAAGGTCAGTGAAAACAGAATATAAATAGTGGAATAATTATAAATGAAGCACTCCTGATAAAAGCCCAAGTGACAGCATCAATCAAGAATCTATACAGTCCATAAAATTGATAAAGGAAATTTAAGTGTTTCCTTTTTAATAACAGTTATTTATTTATTAATTAATTTATTTTTTCTTTTTAGGTCACACTCAGCAATGCTTAGGGGTTAATCCTGGCTATGTACTCAGGAATTACTCCTGGCAGTGCTGGGGGACCATATGGTTCGCTGGGGATTGAGTCTGGGTTGGCAGCCTGCAAGGCAAATGCTCTACCTACTGTACTATCGCTCCAGCCCCAATAACAAATATTTTATTTATTTTTTATTGAGGCATCCTATTTTTCAATAATATGAATTGATTCTGTGACATTGTATGCCTGAAACAATTTTATTATGAACAGTTTTTTTTTAATTATGGAGTCTGAATGAAAGTAAATAAATAAATAAATACTTGATTTAAGCAATTTTAAAAATCCTCCCCCAAACTCTAGGACTTTCAGGGGCCGAAGCAATAGTACAGCAGGGAAGTTATTTTTCTCACAAATAGCCAACCCAGGTTCAATCCCCGGCATCCCATATAGTCCCCCAACACAGCCAGGAGTAATTTCAAAATACAGAGTCAGGAGTAACCCCTGAGCATAGCTGGCTGCTACCCAAAAATTCAAAACCAAAAATAAATAAATAATAAACCCTATGACTTTGGTAGCAAATGTTTCTTTAATGAATACGTTGATGTCTATCAATTATAGTCCATGAACAGAGGAAAAAACAGGTGCTGCTGCTAATAGGATTCTACCTTTGGCATAAGTACTCAACAAAAAATTGTGATTGAGAAGTACCTAGGAATAATTTCTTGAAGCATTCAGCTTAATGGTAGGAAAATTTAGTTGCAGAGTTCAGTGAGTAATCTATAATGGTTAATAGTTTGAAACATTTTAAAATAATTCTTTCTTCTCAGACTTCATACCGTGCATGGTTGTGGCTCTGTGGTTTCTGGCTCTCTCTAGACTTATCACTGTATATCCTTTGCTCTCTGTCTTTTTTTTTCTATTTTTTTAAATAATTTATTTCTTTATTGAATCACTGTGGGAAAAGTTACAGAGCTTTCGGGTTTAGGTCTCAGTCATGTAAGTATCAAACACATTTCCCTTTACCAATACTTATTTTTAACCGTGAACCCCAATAGAACCCCACCTCCCGCCCCTCCCAATTCCTGTGTGGCAGATGAGTTCTAGTTTGAGTTCTAGATGAGTTCTATCTACTTTGACTAGATACATTGTTTCGATAGAAGATGCACAATTATTGTTTAGAGTTTATGACCCCCCCCCAATCAGATATGCTGAAACAGCGTTGTGAAATGATTTGCTTTTTACAGCTTGCTTTAAGAATAAAATGATGGTTTTGGATTTCTGCTGTTTTACTTATTAACCCTGGAAGTATTTCTATTAAAAGTTAGATAGTTAAGAGATTGTTTTCTGTGCTCTGGAGTCGTGGCCGTGCCGGAGAGCCGCTCGTGGGGGGCAGCTGGCGACCTCGGTCGGGCGTGAAGGACGGCCCATTATGTCCCCCTTCCCATGAGGCCCCTGCCGCCCCCCGCCCCCGGCTCAAACCTGCTGTCCACAAGGCTCCCGTGCGGCCGCCATTTTTCTTTGCAGAGAGGAGCGGGCGAGCGGGACAACACCCTTTCCCCTCCAGGCAGGCATGGTGGCGGGGTTTAACACATAGTCCATTTGCTTTTCTGCTCCAAGCAGGTGGCTCTCTGTGCTAAGTCCTTGTGCCTCCGGGGCCATGGCCGTGCCGGAGAGCCGCTCGTGGGGGGCAGCTGGTGACCTCGGTTGGGCATGAAGGGCGGCCCAGAACGCCCCCCTTCCCATGAGGCCCCTGCCGCCCCCCCCCCCCCGCCCCCGGCTCAAACCTGCTGTCCACAACTATGCTCTATGTCTTGGTGATGTTCTGCTACTATATTTCAGGATGTATATATATATATATATATATATATATATATATATATATGAAAGTACCTTGTACCATATGCATGTTCAACTCCAGATTTTAGCAATATTAGCAAATATAATCCTGTTTTAATAATAGCATTTTAATGTTACTGCCCTCTAAATTCATCAGGCATTGTTTAGTGTGCCTTTAGAAATACTCCCTTCACTGTTCTGGTAGGATCAAATACTAACTCCATAATAGTTCCTAAATCAGTAACACATACTTTTTCTCCATCCACATATAATACACTTTATTTTGCATCTATTTTCAGACATCACATCACCAGCATGCAATACCAGAATACAAGCCTTTGTGACAGAGGCAAAGCTACATACTACCAAAGAAAACCTCAATTCTTCCATTTCCAATATTTTTTAACACTCTTTCTTATTCATTAATATTGACTTTTTTTTGTATAATTGGTATTGATAGTGCACTGTTACGTGAGAATAAGCAGATAAGAAGGCTTGATCTGGGGAAGAGCTGAAAGCTAGAGAGACGTATAGGCATGTATATATGTCTCCTGCATATTATCAGAGTCTCCTGCCCCCGCGCCTGGCTGTACTCACCAGGGCCCCTTGGAAGGGGGTCGGGTTAAGTTTCCCTCTCTGCCCTGAGTACAACTCCAGCAGCTAAAGACCACCGAGACATAGCCACAGCCATGCTAAGACAACTCTCCACATGCTCGGACGAGCCTCACGCATGAAGGAACTGGCAGAGGAATCCAGGTGTGCGGGACACGGGACTAAGATTTCCAAGCCTGCTGGGTTCGGGACTGAGCCTACTCCACCCAGATCCCCCATTTTCCAGTAGCTAGGCAGTTACATCCAGCAACTGCTGCATAACCCCATCACTGGCCAAGATCCAGAGACTATAAAAACAAGCTTCCGGAGGTGCATTTGAGGCTGTGTGACCTCTTATTGTCTAGTTCTCACTCTCAGAGAACCCAGCAACTACCGAGAGTATCCTGACTGCATACATGCCTGACTGGGAACACCTGTAAAGGTGATTAGAGGCTGCCCCAAGAGTCTCCATCCCTCTTGGAGAGCCCAGCAAGCTACCAGAGTATCCCGCCCGCACGGCAGAGCCTGGCAAGCTACCTGTAGCATATTCGATATGCCAAAAACAGTAACAACGATGGTCCTCATTTTCCTGACCCTGAAAGTGCCCCCAATATGAAATCAGGTTACATTAGCACGTGACAGGGAAGAATGGAGACCTTACTGGTACCCACTCAAGCAAATCGAACAACAGGATATCATATATATATATATTATATATATATCACGGTCACAGTTCTCCCATTGTTCATCAATTTGCTCAAGCGGGCCCAGTAACGTCTCCATCATGAGACTTGTTGATACTGTGTTTGGCATATTGAATATGTCATTGGTAGCTTGACAGGCTTTGCTGTGCAGGCGAGATACTCTCAGTAGCTTGCCAGGCTCTCTGAGAGGGGCAGAGGAATTGAGCCCGGCTCAGCCAGGCCAGCTGCATGCAAGGCAAACATTCTACCCCTTTGCTATCGCTCCAGTGATATTTATATATGTGTATACATATATATATATAGTTTTTATATGTGCATGTGTGTGTGTAAAATTTCCCTGCCTACTCATGAATCTAAAATGTTATACTCATTTTAACAGTTTTTCATATAATCTGTATGAATGGATTGTATCCCAGATTAGTTTCTAATCTAATTTAGATTTTTAAAAGTGATTTGTCACCATGGGTGTAGGCGGGACTACATAATACCAACAACAAAAACAGTAGCAATAAAAGTTAACACAACTAAACTAATGCTGAATATAATTGAGTCCTAGTTATATTCTGTCTCATATTTGTACAGTGTATTTAACTTAGATAAGATATATGTATATATTTAAATTCTTTTTCAGATTAACAGGAGCATTAACATTTCATGTTCACAGCAAATAGCCTTGATAGACTCATTTTTGTTCTTTCAATTTATAAATTTACAATGCATTTACATAGAAAGGTATGTCTTACAAGAAGAAGTAATATTTGACTATGAGAAGATAAAGTGGTCTCTAGTTTTCCAAGTGTTTCAATTAACTGTGTCCTTGTTTTAACATTTCTTTGATGGAAAAGCAATAATGTGAGAAGTCTCTAAATCAGACTGCATTTAGAGTACCTATAGCACTATAGAACTTTGTTCCGTTGTTCACCAATTTGCTCAAGCGGGCACTAGTAATGTCTCCATTGTGAGACTTGTTGTTACTGTTTTTGGCATATAGAATATGCCACAGGGAGCTTGCCAGGCTCTGCCATGCGAACGGGATACTCTTGGTAGCTTGTTGGGCTCTATGGCAAGGGACAGAGGAATCGAACCGGGTTGATCATGTGCAAGGCAAACACCCTACCCTTTGTGCCATGCTCCAGCCCGAGTAATTATAGACAGAGAGAAATTATGTGATTATTTTTAAGAAGATAGCTGACTAGCCAGATCTAATATATAAGAAACATTTTAATTGATTATTTCTGTAAAAGATAGATTTTATCTATATATTTTAAGGAAGCATATTTGTGATAGTCAAGAAGATTTAGTTTTCAGAGAACTTCTTGATCAGTTACAAGCTACATCTGACAGTTCTTGAGGACTAATGCTGGCTCACTGTGAGACAGCTCTAGGTGGTGATAATGACCATGTGCTGTTGGGGTCAAACCTGAACTTACTTCATATACAGGTGTGTTTCGCCAATTTAGCTATCTCTCAACTCTCTAACTTGAAAATTTTATATGCTCTCATGTAAATTTTAAAAAAGGTTTACTCTTTCAGCTTATGCAAGTTTAGGAAAGGTTAAGTTCTATTTGAAAAATAGTTACAATGTATTATATAACTTATATAGCAATAAATAATGACTTTAGTTATTGAGTAGGCTTAAGCTGTTTGATGGAAGTCATAATGTTTTCTAAAACTAAAACTCAAAGCGATTTAGAATTAATGAGAAAATATTGATGCATGGGACTGGAGCAATAGCACAGCGGTAGGGCATTTGCCTTGCGCACAGCAAGCCTGGCAGAGCCAGGTTTGATTCCTCCGCCCCTCTCAGAGAGCCTAGCAAGGTACTGAGAGTGTCTCACCTGCAGGGCAAAGCCTGGCAAGCTACCTGTGACGTATTCAATATGCCAAACACAGGAACAGCGAGTCTCAAAATGGAGACGTTACTGGGCCTGCTTGAGCAAATCGATGAACAACGGGAGGACAGTGCTTGTTTGTTTGTTTGATGCATGAAAATATCTTTGTATACATTTCAAAATTATTATGTAGCACATGTGTGACCAAACTTTGAATAACACTGACATATTATATCCTAATCTTTTCATTGTATGTCACTGCCTTAGTCACAGACTCAAATACAACACATTAACCCAAAATATAGAGCATTGAATACAAAAGGTGAATAGGATCATTTTTGAAGTAGAATAAAACAAATTTGCCTTCATTCTTAAATCGACCTAATCATCATTTAAAAATATTCTTACAGCTAAGGAAATTTTCTAAATAGCACTTGGAATAACAGAGACTATATCCTTTGATTCCTTTAATGTCACATATTGTTACAAATCTCAAATTTTCTTGTGTTCCACTAGACTATTTATTTATTTATTTATTTATTTTGGTAGCTTTGCTTAAAAAAATTTCTAACCTTCCCCAGGATAATTCCTTATGTTAAGTATGCAACATGTGTATACTTCTATAGTAAATTGCAATGTGATTTTTAACACTGGGATAAAGTCTCCATGGTACTATATTTCCAATTTGAAGACAGCAAGTTAAAGGCATAGGGAAGAACAACCATATCTGATTGCAAACATACATTGTTTTCCTTGATTTGAAATTATTCTTTCAAGCATGAATTTGATTCACCTTGGACTTAAAATTAATTCTCTAGACAATGTTAAAAGTAATCATATGCTTTGGTATTGGTCCATTTATTTACTTTCACCACAATTCCCTTTTACAAAATTAATCTGTATTCCCTTCAGATTACTTCATTGACTGATAACAAAGCACTGATTTTCAGCAAGATACATTTGCTATATTAACTGATTATTTTCTTTTGAAAATTCTTTTCATTTCCTCTCCCATATTCAGCTTGCTTGCATCTTTTTTTCTCTTCTTAGATCACTTGGTTGATAACATGATAGAGTACAAAGGATTCATTTTGAGTTTTTTATTGAGAATAGTTTGATAAAAATTAGAGTTTTTGCAATATCAAAATAAACATAATGAACTAAAGGTAAATATTTTTTATGCCAGACATTGCAGACTGGAAGAAAATTGAAATAATATCTTTGTGGAAAAGTCATGCATGTTTTTTATAAGGAAAGTAGAGAATTCTTCCCTTCATCCCTCCTGTGTTCAAATGGAAAAGTCACTATTATACAGACAGAAATTTGGGGAAAATGGCTGTTATAACAAAATTAAATACCAAATCTGTGAGAAATTCCATGAGAATAGAACTTTGCTCTAATCCTGGTTAGATATTCACAAGTGACATGGTGTGGCTGTACATGGCATAACTAAGCAACTTGGATTTAGTTATGGGTATGCAAATCCCTATGCATGATGGAATGAATGGGACTATATACTCATATAAATGATGGTCTCTGTATTTGGTGAGCTATAAATATGGTTTAAAATTTGTGCTTCTGTAAATTTCTCTATTTTCTTAATTGAATCACTTTAGATCACAGTTACAAAGTTGTTTATGATTGATTCTGTCATAAAATGTTCTAACGACCATCCCTTCATCTGTGCACATTTCCCACCACCAATGTCTCCAGTTTCCCTCTTGCCCAGTTCCCCCTAACTTGCCTCTATGGCAGACACTCCCTTCCCTTCCCTTCCCTTCCCTTCCCTTCCCTTCCCTTCCCTTCCCCTCCTCTCCTTCGCTCCCCTCCCCTCCCCTCCCCTCCCCTTCCCTTCCCTTCCCTTTCCTGCCCTGTCCTCTGCTCTCCTTCCCACTTATTGTCCTTTTAGTCACTGTGATTTCCAATCCTGTGACAGAAAGGGCATCATGCCCTTTACCTACCTTCAATATTCAGTTTTTGTTCAGAATGATCATTTCGAACTATCACTCTCATAGAGGTCTCTTCTCAGTCCTAACTGCACTCCTCTTCTCCCACCCCACAATCCCCAGCTTGGTGTCATGATTCTTACAAAGGACCAACCCTCCTTACCATTGTTTCTACTGCCTTTGGGAATTATTCATATAGTATGTATTAGTTTTTGTTTGTTTATTTTATATATTCCAAAGTGAATCCCTCTTCCTCTCACTGATTTCACTCATCGTGATACTTTCTGTGTCCATCCATATATAAGCAAGTTTCATGACTCCATTTTCCCTAACTATGTAGTGTTCCATTGCTTAGATGTACAACAGTTTCTTTATTCATTCATCAGTTCTCAGGGTTGTTTCCAGATTCTGGCTATGAGATCAGTGCTGCAATGAACACAGGAGCACAGATGACTTGTCTACATTGTGGTTTTGGGCCACTAAGGTATATACCCAATAACAGTACAGTTCTTGTTTTTGATATTGTACTTTATTTATGCAAGATGTTGTTAGTGGAGAGTGAGGGAAGTGACCTTAAGGCTTCCCTGTGAATTATTTGATTTTCTTTTTATCGTTTGGAGTCATACCTGATGAGCTCAGAACTTACTCCTGACTCTGTACTCAGAGACCACTCCTGGCAATATACAGAGTAATACACAGGGCATCAGGAATCCGAGCCTGGTTAGTCTTTTGCAAGGCAAGCTCCCACCCCACCCCCGGCCCCATTCTATGCTCCTTCCAGCTCCCTGTTTTTTTTAGTACTTCTGAATTAGATTTCTTTTTCTTTTTCCAAATAAAAGTTAGGAAATAAAATGCATTTAACTATGTATCTACATTTTATACATTTACATAGCACAGCGGGTAGGGCATTTGCCTTGCACGCAGCCAACATGGCCGACCCGAGTTTGATTCCTCCGCCCCTCTCGGAGAGCCCGGCAAGCTACCGAGAGTATCTCGCCCGCAAGGCAGAGCCTGACAAGCTCCCCGTGACGTATTCGATATGCCAGACACGGTAACAACAAAGTCTCCAGCGGAGACGTTACTGGGCCCGCTCGAGCAAGATCGATGATCAATGGGAGGGCCTTTACCTTTACCTTTTACATTTATAAAGTTTTATCTAGTAAACAGAAGAAAATGCAATATTTACTAAAACATTCACTAAATGCACTCATTTCACAGAAATATAAGTTAAATTATCACTTAGAAATCTAATGAAATTTAGTATATATATCCTACCACAGTGTCTCATATCCTCACCCCACCCCCGCTATCCTCTCTAGCACGCATTTTTCTTCTCTTTCTCTCTCCCTTCTCTCTTTTCTCTGTCTCTCTTTCTCTCTCTCCCTCTCTCTTTTTCATTCACTCTCTCTTTCCTTTCGGGCATTATGTTTTGCAATACAGATACTGAAAAGTTATCTGTGGGATATGTTCATTGGTGAAAGTACAGGTGTTAAATATTCTAAGTCTGAAATCCAATTGTGAGCAACTTTGTAATTGTGTATCTCACTATAGTTCAATTAATTTTTAATCTAATTGAATTTAAATATATTAAAAAATATTTAGCTTTTATAGTATCCCGCCTACATGGCAGAGCTTGGAAAGCTCCCTATGTTGTATTCGATATGCCAAAAACAGTAACAACAAGTCTCACAATGGAGATGTTACTGGTGCCTTCTTGAGCAAATAGATGAACAATGGGATGACAGTGCTACAGTGCTACTCATTATCATTATTCATCTTTCCTGATATAATATGTATTAGTACCTAAATCACCTCATTATATATATTGCTATTTATTAGATGAAGTTTTAGCTAAAAATGAGTTTTTCACTATGCTATCTTCTTGTTTTTCTCCCATAATTGTGACAAGTTAAGACCCACAGAACTGATTTTTTATAATTGTAAAAAAAATATATGATGAGATCAGGATACAGTAAAATCCCACCTAATTGTAAACTAATTTGGAAAAAATGTATATTTTTTCTCTGTTCAAACATTGAGATAAATGCACTAGCATACTAAAATTTGATAATGCATTTTACTTATACTTATTTACTTAGTGGAAAATCACTAATGGTAGTCTTTAAATCATTACCAGTGATAGGAAACCTTGGACTAAATAAGATGTCAGAGTACTCATTAAGATTATTATCTAAAATTTGCCATATTACATTTAACTCTGTCAAGAATTATGCTTGCAGTATACTTTTGGGTTCAGTTTCAAAATTTGTACATCATTTTATCTCATCTCCAAAATTTTAGTAGTCATAAGATATTAGGCATAGTTCTTTTGAGGGAGTCATTAAAATGAATCTGTAATTTTTGAGCATCAGGAGCCTTTTCAACCAAAGTGTCCCCATGCCGTTCTAAAAAAGCAGATAAGCATAGATATTAATAGCATTCTCTCTGCATTCAACAAGTTCAGATACTAATCCTTACCCAGGCAAGAGTTACTTACCATCACATCTTAAAGTTGTTACCTCTAGAAATTAGGAATACTAATAGTTTCTGAAGACTCCGGAACCAGCCACAGTCATGCTTAAGACCACTCTCCACACGTTCGGACGAGACTCATGCATGAAGGAACCGGCAGAGGAACTCAGGTGTGTGGGATCCGGGGCTGAGATCTCCAAGACTGCCCGGATCGGGACTGGACCTCCTCCACCCACATCATCAATCTTCCATTACACCCACCAACTTCCCCCAGCACCGTGTTATCCCATCAAGAGCCAAGACCCAGAAACTATAAAACTTAGCTCCCAGAAGAGAACAGCACAGAGTCTCCTGCCCCACGCACCTGCTGTCCTCAACGGGGCCCCTTGAGGGGGGCAGGTTGAATTTTCCTCTCCACCCTCAGCAGAGTCCCAGCAGCTGAATACCTCCAAAACCAGCCACAGCCATGCTTAAGACAACTCTCCACACGTTCGGATTACCCTCACACATGAAGGAACCTGTCAAGGAACCCAGGAGTGTGGGACCTGGGGCAGAGATCTCCAAGCCTGCTTGGATTGGGACTGGGCCTCCTCCATCCAGATGCCCCATCTTCCAGTAGCTAAGCATTACACCCACCAACTGCCCCCAGTGCCGTGTTATCCCATCAATGGCCAAGGAATTATAAAACCCAGCTCCCAGAAGTTCGCAGCTGCCATTTGTGGCTACGCAATCTCTTATTGTCTAGTTCTCACTCTTGGAGAACCCAACAGGCTACCAAGTGTATACTTCCCTCACGGCAGAGTCTTGCAAACTCCCTGTGGCATATTCGATATGCCAAAACCCAGTAACAATGATGGGTCTCATTCCCCTGACCCTGAAGGAGCCTCCAATGTGGCTCTTGCTAAAATCTCAGGACTAGGATGAATGGGGACATTACTGATGCCTGCTTGAAGAAATCTATGAACAGGATGACAGTGATACAGTGATGCAGTGAATAGTTTCTACTTCGTAACATTTTTAGAAGGATGAAGTGAATATTATATTAAAATACTGACTAGTAGACACTGAAAGTTTATTTATATATATGAAAGAGTATAATTATGAAGTATAAATGAAAGATGTATATATGAAAGACATATTTATATATGAAAGATTATATATACATGTCCCATATATATTTAACTTGGGGGTTAACATATATTTATATGTATATATATAAAGGTAAAGGTAAAAGGTAAAGGCCCTCCCGTTGATCGTCGATTTGCTCGAGCGGGCCCAGTAACGTCTCCATTGGAGACTTTGTTGTTACTGTGTCTGGCATATCGAATACTCTCGGTAGCTTGCCGGGCTCTCCGAGAGGGGCGGAGGAATCGAACTCGGGTCGGCCATGTTGGCCGCGTGTAAGGTGAACGCCCTACCCGCTGTGCTATATTTATGTCAAGAAGGTATTCCAACTTGGGGGTTGTAGCTTCTTTTTAAAAAACTTTCTGAGGTTCCATATTATCTTTTGCTTCTATCTTCTCATGCATCATAAAAAATTTCAATTTATAAATATAGTACATTAGATATCATTCTTTTTAATTGCACTTCCACAAATATATGAAGACACTGCTACTTATTGGTAAATTTGAGCAGAAAAGCATATGCATGATACCATAAACTTTTCTGTCTTAAATTATAGCTTAGATTAAAAAATAAACTCTGAAAGTAATTAACAACATTATGTATAATTTTTTATAGTTATAAATATACATATATTGACAAGTATATAAAGTATTTGATCCAACAAAGGCATTATATATATATATATATATATATATATATATATATATACACACAATACTGTTGGGTAACATTGCTTTGTCCTTCAAGAAGCTTAGGTTTTATCTGGTTACACCCATTAATCTGGTTACACCCACCACAGTGCTCCAGAGGCACTTCCACTTCCATTGTGTTTACATGTAAACATGTAAACAGTCTTTCCTATGCTCTCCTTCCCACCCAGTTAATCAGCTTTCCCCTTAATCAGACTTTGTTAATTTGTAAGATCAGTTTCCCAGAAATCTATGATTTTATATGTATGAGTGAAATATTGCCCTTTTCCTCTCCTTATGCCTTATGAATAGTTTACCTTAAAGTAATATCCTTTTTGTATAGATACAGGAAGACCGTTAACATTGTGCTTTGTAATTTAGGATTTGATTGGCCTTGAATATTATTCACTCCCGGGCATCTTTCTTGACTTAAGCCTCAGTTGCCCTTAGTTCCTAATACCCCCAAAGCAGGGTCCCGACGAGGGACTGAATGGACCCAGGGCAGGCGGTGAGCTACCCTGGCAGCGAAATGGGCCAGGCCAAAGTGCCACGATTCTTAACTATAAGTTAAGAGTTTGATCATAGACAAATGCTGTCACGATCCAAAGGTAACGACAAGACTAGGATCCTGCTAGGGATGGGAAAGACTATCTGGCCTGAGCACCTTAGTCTGAGATCGAGATGGCCCTAGGAGAGCAATTCTATAAGTTTAAGATATTTCTTACTGTATCCATACAAAATGATTTATATTATATTCTTGTATGCTTGTCGGACAAGGAGAGGAGAGGCACGCCCATGGGATTCTGCTCTAGGGTGGGTCCTCCTGCTGAGGAAGGATCTGTCCTAGGAGCGGTCTTCCCTGAAGCTAAGATTTCTACCCCTGTTGATCTCCACTCCTATTGATTGTGACCGCACCTATGTAATTGTTCCCCCAATTCCTCATGGAGAGAGGATTTAACTGTACTGTAGGAGCGGGCTGGGCAGAAGGAAGAAGAGAGTTCAGAGAGGATCAGAACCCAGACTCCAGAGAAGGAGGATGAAGGGGAATGGAGAAGGAGAATGAAGTAGCTGGGGGAGGAAGAATGGGGGCAGAGATAGAGAGACAGATGAGGAGAGAATCAGAATAAACTACAACTAATACCTACCAGCCTGGCCCTCGTTCCTTCCTCCGCCTGACCATCACCATCGACCTCTCCGGGGTGGTAGAAGGGTGAGACTACCGAACGCGGGTGGCGGGAGAGATAGAGCCGCCGCCGTGTGGGTGCCGTGCCACCTATTTGTGTGAGTTTACACACAATAATATGGTATATGTGTGTCACGATCATGATCATAAGCATCCCGTTGTTTGTCGATTGCCTCGAGGAGGCCCCAGTAACATCTCCTTTGTCCATGCCCTGAGATTTTAAAGTGCCATATTCAAGGCTCTTTCAGGGTTAGGAGGATGAGACCCATCATTGTTACTGGTATTTGGCATATTGGGTATATCACCGGGAGTTTGCCAGACTCTGCCGTGTGGGCAGGTTACATTTGGTAGCCTGCCAGGTTGTCCAAAGTAAGAATGAGATAATAAGATGGGAGCTGGGTTTTATAGTCTCTGGGTCTTGGCCGTTGATGAGACTACATGTATGTATATGTGTGTATGTATGTGTGTGTATATACATATATATATCATAAATGTATTCTATAATTTGAATTTCAGAAATGTCAATTTCTTTAAGGTTAATAATACTTATGGGTAGAAGTGCTATAAGGGTTAATAGTACTCAGG
Organism: Sorex fumeus; assembly: GCF_029834395.1. Taxonomy (NCBI): domain Eukaryota; kingdom Metazoa; phylum Chordata; class Mammalia; order Eulipotyphla; family Soricidae; genus Sorex; species Sorex fumeus. The sequence continues at coordinate 40,356,601 of NW_026606065.1, forward strand.
GGTAGAAGTTAATTTATCACGTTTTTACTTTCACTGTTATTATGTATATAAAAATTATTCATTTAAGATAAAGTGTCCTTTGTACAGTAAATGTGCTATATAATTTAATATTTTAATTTTCACCATATATTTTTGTCACTATAGTTGCTTTTGTTTTTTTTGCTTTTCAGGGTTTACTCCTGGCTCTGTATTCAGGCATCAGTTTCATTGTTGTTCAGGTGATATGTGATACAAGGAAGCTGTCCTATGTCAGCTGAAATCAGGACAAGCACCTCACTCACTATACTATCTCTCTGCTATCTCAGGTCAATATTTCATATTAAAATCTTACTGATGACACTGATTAATGACTAATTTCTATCATTTTATTTCTCCATATTGAAAAGACAGCATTCAAGTATCTCTTTTCCACATCCCTTATTTGTATTTTGAATAAATATCATTTATCAAATGAAAACCCAAATCTCTCTACAAAGATATAGTTCTTTTTCAGGTTTTTAAAATATTTATTACTTTTTTTGGAAATTAACATGTAAATAGGAAATGGAAAAAAAGAAGCAAAGAACAGTCATCCACAATTACACACAGTTATGTCTGACATGTTCTTCTAGGTCCTGTTTTCTTACACAACTAATCATTCATTATGTTATTAAGATCATATGTGTATGTATCATGCTTCTTTATATACAATGAATATTTACCATTTCAAAGTCTCAAAGCTATAGAGTATTTGGTAAACAAAAATACACAACACCAACTGGAAGGAAAAAAATTAATCCAGCCTTTCTTGGCAATAAAAATTTCTTAAAAAACAAAAATGACAGCAAGGTCTCTAGATAAAGATATTGGCATAGTTACAATTAAAATACTGCATTCCCTGTAATGGTTAAGTGAAAATGAGATAAGGCAAACCAGTAATAACGTATAAGCGTCTAAGAGAATTATCCACTCATTCTAGTAAAATGTTAGTAAGGAAGCCTATTGCTAATGATGAAGTGCCGACACTGTGTTCCTGCACGTACCCAGAGACACATCAAACTAATCAGCAACATCCAATGTGACTAGAACAGCCCCTCCCCCTGCACATCATTCTCCCCTGTGCTGCCAACTTCAGAAACAAGTTCTGATGCTGTATTACTCAGAGATGGTTTAACAGGATTATTTCCAAGAAACTCCCTTTCTATCAGTTACAACAGGTATATACAAATTGGGTTAATTCATTAAGTTCTACTTTTTATCATATGTTGTCAACTCAGGACACCTAAAAGCTTCGATGTTGCAAAGTAATCAATGAACATGTCCACAATAAACACAGGTATACAAAAGTACACATCTAGACCTACAGTTATGATCTAGACTGTCTTCTAGCCAAGCTACTATCAGAGCCCTTCCCTTCACCCTTCCTCTTCTTTCTTCACCATTTCAGTGACCAAGTACAAGACACATCTTGCTCCAAGAGGTGGATTAATAGACTCCCAGAAGACAGTCCTTCCTAAAAACTAAAAGTTATATAGGAATAGTTTACTAATATTACTTTTTAAAATATACTGTTTTAGGACTTATTTTATAGTGATGTTAGCTAAAATGCATATAAAGGCCCTCCCATTGATCATCGATTTGCTCCAGCGGGCCCAGTAACGTCTCCATTGGAGACTTTGTTGTTACTGTGTCTGGCATATCGAATACGTCACGGGGAGCTTGCCAGGCTCTGCCGTGCGGGCGAGATACTCTCGGTAGCTTGCCGGGCTCTCCAAGAGGGGCGGAGGAATCGAACTCGGGTCGGCCATGTTGGCCGCGTGTAAGTCGAACACCCTACCCGCTGTGCTATCGCTCCAGCCAAAACAAAAGATAATTTGAATGTGCCTATAAGATTCATGAGAAGCCTTCCCTGCAAATCCCTGCCCAATAGTCAGCATTCTCTTTGTCAGTTCTTTCCTCAGATACAACCATTCCTATGAATTCTTTTTTAAAAAGTTTTTTTCTACTTTTAATGTTGTTCACTTTCAAACATCTATGATTAAATGTTTCAAACAAGAATTTGTTTCGTCCTTTGCCCACTACAGTCTGAGAGCCTTCTGCATAAAAACTTTCTAGCCTAGGATTTATTTTAAAGGCTTAAATTTTTTTGTCGGGGGAGGGGCATTAGGGGTTTGGGCCTAATGCTCAGGGTTTCCTCTTGGCTCTGCACTCAGCAATCATCCCTGGTGAGCTCGGAGGTAAGGGGGAATCAAACCCAGATCAGCCACATGCAAGGCAAGCACCAACCTGTTGCGCTGTTGCTCCAGCTCCTCTAGCCTAGAATTTTGTCTCTTCTCATCCCTATCACCCCAGTGGACAGAATGAATTGGCAAAATGACTCTAATGTCAACTGGATATTAACAGCTTTACTCTGTCAAATTGCCTTCAGAAGCCTTTTCTAAGAATTTTAACAAAGTGTACACAATGGACTGGTTTACTAACTCTACTTTTACACTGGCAGCCTCTTTAACATATAGAAAGACTAGATGTTTGCAATTAGGACATTTGTCCTTTACATACAGTATATATACAGCTAAATAAAGAAAAAGACAGACATAAGAGACAATGGCTAATCTCGCCAAACTAAAGCATGAGTCTAAAAGCCATTCGTGCTTCCCTGCTCCGTCTCTGAACCAGTACAAATGTGAACTGCTCAGAAGCAGGTGGATCATTCTGGTCATTCCATTTCCAAAAGACTACCTCTAATAGATTTTAACAAAAAACTATCTACAAAATGTGTTCATTTCACTAGCTCTACTTTTAACATACTTTGTGCATTTCTAAATATCTAGAAAGACTAGATGTTTCAAATAAGGACTTAGTTTGTCCACTATATGCATAGTAGTGTTGAATAAACCACACACATGTAACAATGGTTGTATCTCAAAACCTCTTCACCATTGTCTAGAACCCTTCATTTTCCCCAATTCTTCCTCTCCACCACCAACCCCTAGTGAGGGTAAATGGAATTTCATTCCCTAAAAGGTCTTTTTTCTTTCTTTTTGAAGGTCTTTTTTCTAGAAGACAGCTTTTGGTGAATATTAACACTAAGTTACAAAAGTGTTAGTTTACTAACTCTACTTTTGTCATACATTGGCCACCTCTTTAATATCTAGAGATCAAGTATTTAAAAAATCAGGACCCATTTGTCCAATATATATGTATATATATATTATATACAGTGAAGTTATAGATGAAATACAATATAACATATTAGGGCAGCAGGTAAGCTGAAAATTTCTACTCAGCAATTTGTTCCTCTCCAACTCCCTCAACCCAGAAAGTATACTGTTTGAAGAGGTGTTTTCTAAGATTGCATTTCTAAGGATATTTCCCACCAACTTTTTATTTACAGGAAGCACTATGCTACTTTAAACTACATTCAGCACTTAACTAGGTATCTAGAAAAACTAGACATTTAAGAACTTGTCCACAATGCACTATTAAAGCAAACTGCACACATAACAATGGTTATATTTTGAGGTATCTTCTAAAAATGACCATTCTCGCCTTAACTTTTCCCTTCTTTTTCTCTCCACCAATTCAAATTCATGGACAAGTACAGGAATGTATGTTTAGAGAACTAATTCATACCCTAAAGTCTTTTACAGAAAGCCTTCCTGTAGCAGTCAGCAGATTTAACGGTGCTAATTTTACTCTTTTACCATACACTGGCAACTTTTAAAATCCAAAGTAGAATTCCCCAAACTTAATTTGGCCTACTGCCACCTTTACGGGGGGGGGGGGGGGGAATCACTCAGTACCCTCTGGGAAACAAAGGACCCACCCCACACCCCAAATTGTGTAAGGCTATTATTGCCCCCCATCCCTCCAGTGGCCCCTAGGCGGCAGTATCGCCCACTTTGATAATCATTTTGAGCTAGAGACTAGATGTCGCAAAAATTCTGACCCTTTTAAACAGAGCAAAAGAAGATGCGTGTAACAAAAATTATTGTCTTAAAAAATGTCTTTGTATACACAAACACACTAGCACATCACCTTTTGCAATTCTCTCCCTTCCGCCTCGTCAAACTACTTAGCAGGCAAGCACACTGTGCACCGAGGTGGTTTAACAGCCCCACTCCCAGGGCAGTATTTCCCACTAGTTTGAGTAAAAATGTTATTACAACGTGGTATTTCATTACCTTTACATTTAACATATTTTGGGCACTTTTAAACATCTGAACAGGCTAGATGTTTCAAACAGGGCTTATATCTGTCCACTATATACACAGCAGTTTTGAAGCAACTGCAGACATGTAATCAAATCTGAGTGTCTTGGAAATATGAACATTCTAACCTAATGCCACCCTTCCCCCATTTCTCCCTCTTCTAACCCCCAAATGCTCACATTTCAAAAGACCATCTTTCCCCTAAAATTTTGCAGAAAATGCAGATATATTCTTGGTTATACACTGGCAACATTTATGAAGATTAGATGTGATTAGCTTCGCACTCACCATCCATTATATACTCCATATACAGCAATATGAAACAAAAAAGCAAACACAACGGACAATTACCCTCACTCACTATAACCACACTGGCAAAGAGCTCTCTGTTCGTCTGCCCTATCCCTGCCCCTGCCTCAACCAGAGCACCAAGTGCGTGACTCAAAAGAGGTGCTTTGCCACCTCCCCCACCCACCCCTCCAGATGAATTTTTTTTTCTAATTTACAAAGTATTTTTGCAACTACTACTTGAAACATACATCAGGCACTTTAGAACATCTAGAAAGATTAAAGTACTTAACATTGCCAATCAGGCACGAAACAGTGGGGAATAAAATGCAGACACAAAGCAATGGTTATAATAGAAAAATGTCTTCTAAATTTGACCAGTCCAGCATGGATGGGCTTTTCTTTTCTTCCAGGTCTTCAGCTCCCCGTCCTCTCACTGGCAAACAAAGATGTCCGGGAGTCACTCCTGATTCTTGCTTCCAGAGGTGGTAACAATTCCTTTTCAAAAAGTCATTTCCAGAAGACTTTTTTTTTTCTTTTTGTTTCTGTCTTTAAGCAAATGGGCATTTACATGTTGCTGTCTAACTTCTATCTATCATACGTCGGCAACCTCTTCACCCCTAGATCTAAAGATGTAGCATTAGTTTTTTGTTGTTGTTGTTTTGTTGTCTGTTGTTGTTGTTGTTTTGAGAGCAGCTTTATCATAGTATGTACACAGGCCTTCGCTTGGAGGCCAGGAAAAAAAAATCTTCCCAAAAGGCTGTTGGGCACTTTAGGTCGGGAAACCATTTTCTCTCTTCAGGGAGCATCTATTCGTGGAAAGAAGATCGAGTGCCAGTAGGGCCAGGGGAGCTGATCCATCTGCGGCATCGATCAGGTTTTACTCACCTTGAGGGACCCCTTCAGGCCTTGGTTGGTCGTGGTCGGGACAAGGAACAGCCTCGCGGGCGGGGGATAGGGGGGCGGGGTACTGGGCCCGGGTCCCAGATCTGCGCAGCTTCATGGCTCAAAGAGTTGGTGGGAGGGGCCCCAGGGCCACCCACCTTCCGTGGGCCTTGGGGTCCCTCAGGGCTCTCGGTGGCCTTGGTGGGCCTCAGGGGCCTCAAAGGTGGGGGGTTCAGGGGATTCTGCGGTGTTTGGCCATCTGCAGGCAACCTGCAGGTGCTCGCTGGGCCAGGTCACACAGCTGGACCTGGCTAGCCCGGGAGACTGGTGGGGTCCATGCAGGAGACAGCCTCTGCTCTTGTCCAACAAGGGGGCATTGGGGGTGGGAGACCGTTGCTGGCCAGTGGCCCAAAACAGACACAGTCCAGGTCCCTTCAGTCTTGAGTCGGCTCCCGCGCCTGGGACACCTCCCAAGGCCCGGGAATGCAGACTGCAACATGCTTTCCTCTGCTGCCTCTGTCAGAACCGACTCAAGACAGTCTTTTTAGTGTACTTATCAACTCTTTCCAATCTTTGTAAAGAGATTGATAGAATTCTTCACATATCAAGCATTTCGTGTCCACAATACAATCTTTAACTAATACAAATAGCTGTCAGTACATTTGTACAAAGATATAAGTAACACAAGACTTTGGACTTCCAATAATTAGAATAAAATGTATTGACTTAAATACCTGATCTGTCGAAACTAAAATCAAAGGCAACTAAATTTTACATTTAAAACTTTGCTGTCTTTCCCCATTGAGGATGATACTTGCTGTAGGCTTGTGGTAGATGGCTTTAACTATATTGAGGGAAGTCTCCTCTATATCCATTGCAGAGAGGGTTTTCATCATAAAGGGGAACTGGATCTAGTCAAATGCTTTCTCTGCATATATTGATATGATCATATGGTTTTATCTTTTCTTTGTTGGTATGATGGATTATGTTGCTTGATTTCTGAGTGTTAAACCTTCCTTGCATCCACAGGATGAATCCCACTTGGTCATGGTGTATGATCTTTTTTATGAGTTGTTGAGTTCTATTTGCTAGTATTTTGTTGAGAATCTTAGCATCCGTGTTCATCAGGGAAATTGGCCTGTAGTTTTCTTTTCTTGTGATGCCTTTGTTTCCTTTTTGTATTAGAGACATATGGGATTCATAGAAATTGTTTGGGAGAGTTTCTGTTTCTTAAATTTCCTGGAAAACCTTGAGAAGAACTGGCAATAGGTCAGTTTTAAATGTTTGGAAAAATTTGTTAGTGAATCCATCTGGACCTGCGCTTTTCTTTTTGGGAAGATTTTGATTACATTTTCAATGTCCTTGATGTTAACACGTCTATCAGGTACTCTAGATCTTCTTGATTCAGCTTTGGGAGATTACAGAAATCAAGGAATTTATACATTTCTTCTAGTTTCTCTCGTTACGTGAAATATAGACTTTCAAAGTAGTCTCTGGTGCTCTTTTGAATTTCTTTTGTTTCTGTTGTGATATGCCCCTTCTCATTTCTGATTCACTTTATTAGGGTCCTCTCACTCTTTCTTTGTGAGTCTTGATAGTGGTTTATCTATCTTGTTTATTTTCTTGAAGAACAAGCTCTTGGTTTTTTGATCTTTCTAATTGTTTTTTGGGTTTCCATGTCATGGATTTCTGCTCTAAGTTTTTTGATCTCTTTCTGTCTGCCTGATTTGGGCTTCTTTTGTTGATCCTTTTATAATATCTTGAGCTATGAAGTCAAGTTGTTTATGTGGACCCTTTCTTCTTTCCTGAGAAATGCTTGCAGAGCTATAAATTTTCCCCTTAACAAGGCTTTAGCTCCATCCCATAGGTTCTGGTAGCTCATGTCTCATTCTAATATATGTTTCCAGGTATCTTTTGATTTTATCCTTGACTTCTTTTCTGACTCACTCTTTCAACATTGGGTTTATTCAATTTCCAAGTGTTTGATTTGGTTCTCTGTGTCTGTGTGTGATCCAATTCTGTCTTCAGTGCATTGTGATCTGAAAAGATTGTTGATAGTATTTCTTTCTTCCTGATTCTATTGATGAATGTTTTGTGTCCTAGCACTTATTCTATTTGGGAAAATGATCCGTGTGCACTAGAGAAGAATATGTATCTTTTTCTTTTGGGGAAGTATTGCCCTGTATGGGTCTATAAGCCCTCTCTCTTCTATATATTCCTCCAAAGCCAATGTTTCTTTGCAGAGTTTTGTTCTTGTTGATCTATCCAGAGGTGCTAAGATGATGTTGAAGTCTCCGGCTACTATTGTGTTGCTACCAATGTCCTCCTTAAAATCTGTCAGCAGTTGTTTTAAATATTTAGCTGTTCCCACATTTTTATGTATACATTTAAGAGTATGATTTCTTCCCGTTGTATGCATCCCTTGTTGAATAGAAAATAGCCTTTGCTGTCCCTTCTAATATTTTTCCACAGGAAATTGATGTTATTGGATACTAGTATGGCCACCGCAGGTTTTATGAGGGAACTGTTTGCTTGCAGAATTGTTTTCCATTCTTTAACTTTCAATGTGTTTATTCTGACTGCTCAGATGAGTTTCTTGTAGGAGGCAGAATATTGGTTTCTGTCTCAGAATCCATTTTGCCACTTTGTGTCTCTTAATTGGGGAATTTATGGAGAGCTTAATTAGGGAATTTATGGAGAGATCAGGGATGAGACAAAGATGCCCATTCTATCCACTGCTGTTCAATATAGTACTGGAAGTACTTGCAATAGTGGTTAGGCATGAAAAAGATATTAAGGTCATTCAGGTAGGAAAGGAAGAAATCATGCTCTCACTATCCGCAGATGATATGATACTATACTTAAAAAACCCTAAAACCACTATCAAGAAACTCCTAGAAACAATAGAGTTGTATAGAAAAGTTGCAGGCTATAAAATCAATTCTCAAAAGTCATGCCTTTCCTATATGCAAATAGCGAGAGAGAAGAAAGTGAAATAAAAAAAAATCCAATTCACAATTGTTCCCCAGAAAATCAAGTACCTAGGAATCAGCTTAACTAAGGAAGTAAAGGACCTGTACAAAAAGAAAATGACAAAAAACTACATCAGGTAAAAAATAGGACACGATAAAATGGAAAGATATCCCCTGATCATGGATCGGGATAGTTAACTTTGTCAAAATGGCAATACCCCCCAAAGCATTGTACAAATTCAATGTGATCCCTATAACGATACCCATGAAATTCTTCAAAGAAATGGAGCAAACACTCCTGAAATTCATATGTAAAAATAAGTCTCCATGAATAGTTAAAGGAATTCTTGTGAAAAAGAAAATGAGAGGAATCAACCTCCCTAATTTCAAACTCTACTACAAATCAGTAATAATTAAAAAAGCATGGCACTGAACCAAAGGCAGAGATTCTGATCAATGAACAGAGTTGAATATACTGACATCTCCCCCAAACATATTATCATCTAATCCTTGACAAGGGAGCAAAAATGTGAATTGGAGCAAAAAAGCCTCTTTAATTGTGCGGGCAACACTGGATGGCTACATGCAAAAAAGTGGGCTCAGATCTCTGCCTAACACTATGTACAAAAGTAAGATTAAAATGTATTAAATACCTCAACATCAGACTGGAATCCATAAGGTACATTGAAGACAAAGTTGGCAAAACCCTCCATGACATTGAAGTTAATGGTATCTTCAAAGATGACATACCACTTGCCAAGCAAGTGAAAACAGAGATAGACAAATGGGATTATCTTAAACTAAGACTTCCGCACCTCAACAGAAACAGTTACCAAAATAAAAAGACAGTATACAGAATGGGAAAGGATATTCGCCCAATACACATCCGAGAAGGGGTTGATATCAAGAATATACAAAGTACTGGTTGAACTACTCAAGAAGAAAACATCCAACCCCATCAAAAATGGGGTGATGAAATGAACAGAAACTTTATCAAAGAAGAAATCCAAATGGTGAAAAGGCACATGAGAAAATGCTCTACATCATTAAACATCAGGGAGATGCAGATCAAAACAACAGTGAGATATCATTTCACACCACAGAGACTGGCCCACATCCAAAACAACAAAAGCAACCGGTGCTGGCGTGGATGTGGTGAGTAAGGGACCCTTCTTCACTACTGGTGGGAATACCGACTGGTTCAGCCCTTTTGGAAAACAGTATAGACGATTTTCAAAAAATTAGAAATTGAGCTCCCATTTTACCCAGCAATACCACTCCTGAGAATATATCTCAGAGAGGCAATAAAACTATAGTTGAATTGACATCTGCACTTGTTTTTTCATTTCAGCAATCTTTACAATAGCCAGAATCTGGAAAAAACCTGAGTGCCCAAAAACATATGACTGGTTAAAGAAACTTTGGTACATCTACACAATGGAGTACTATGTAGTTGTTAGAAAAGATGAAGTCAAGATATTTACATACAAGTGGTACAACATGGAAAGTATTATGCTTAGTGAAATGAGTCAGAAAGAGAGGGACAGACATAGAAAGATTTCATTCATCTCAGAACATAAAGTAAGAAAATAGGAGACCAATTCCCAATAATAGCTAAGTATCAGGAATTTTACTCCATAGTGTGGAGCCCAGCCGCATATGCTAGGGGGAAAGGCAGCTCAGATACAGAAGGGACCACCAAATAAAGGGTATTGGAAGGATCCGCCCAGGATGGGAAATACATGCTGAAAGTAGAATATAGACCAAACATGATTGCCACTCGGTGCCTCTTTTGCAAACCACAGCACTAAAAATGAGAGAGAGAACAAAAGACACCACCACAGAGGCAGGGCGGATTGGGGGGATGGAGGGTGGGAGGGAGTTTGCTCTATTTTTTGTAAAGCTAAATAATTCAAGATTATTTTAAACAGAAGTTCAAATTCCTTATACTTAAATCATTGTATTAATATGTGCTATATATACATGTGTTTCACTGTAGTGTAGTTTTAAAAGGCCATAATATAAAACTAAAATACAAAATTTTATGAGTTACTCCAATATCACACTCTCAGTAAGATTTTCATAAAATATTAATTCATAAGGTGACCATTTTCAGTAGAAGGGGCATTGGTAACATACCAAATGATACTCCACTCACATTATATGATTCCAGAGATCCAACTGGGGTCATGTGTGTGCCAGGTAACAGCCTTATGCCTGAATTATCTCTCTGGTTCTCATAAAGAAATTTTTAAAAATTTTTGTATATCTGCTCGTATAAGAAATCCATCTAGGAAAGGGATAGTGATGAAAGACTTTGAAAACCTGGCAATTTATAGTTTATTGCATCCCTATTTATATGACTTAATCTTAAATTTATTTACTATTATTTATAGTTAACAGTTTATGAGTGCAAACCTTGATATTGTATCAGTGCAGTGATGTCATACCACATCTACAGCCTAAGAGCCAAAATCTTACCATCACAGTCCTCTGTAGCAGTTCAAGCATCCTCCAGCCACAAAGGCACACACATACACAAACACACACACCTACACACACTCCTGACCTAGGCTTTACAACTTCATGTTTGTTATGGGTTTTATTTTCTTTAGGATTTTGTTCCCTTGCTTTGCTCTGTCATTTGACACTTAGGAATGAGATTACCTTGATCTCTTGATCACTTGACATCCCTTACTCATCAATTTGCTCCAGCGGGCACAAATAAAGTCCCCATGTGTCCCTGTCGCGTGCTAGTGTAGCTCAACGGCATCTGCTCATTCTAGGAACTCGAAGAGCCTCAAACTGATCATTCATGATCTTGATGAAGAAGTCTGACCATCTAGTAGGTGGGCGGCCACATGGTCTTTTGACATCCTGTAGAATCCAGTCGGTAACGTCTCTAGTCCAGCGGTCATCTCTAAATCTCATTACGTGACCAGCAAATCTGATTTTTGATGCCTTGGCAAACGAGACAGCATCCCTTATTCTTGATTGTTGACGTAGGTCGGAACTCCAGATTCTTTCTCTCATTTGAGTGAAGCGTGATACTCCAAGCATAGCTCTTTCGATTCCTCTTGGGGAGACCCAAATAGTGTTCTGTTTGCGTAGGGCCCAGGTCTCTGAGGCATATATTAATGCAGGAAGAACAGTGGAATCAAAGAGATGTGTCTGGAGCCAGGGTTCTTCGTCCTCTTAGCCATTTCTTCGACAATCTTGAAGGTGTTCCAAGTCTCTCTCTTCCTCCTGCACAACACAGATGCCAGGTCATTCATCATGTTGACTTCTCCACCTAGGTACACATAACTGTTCCATTCAGAACTCTTTGTCCCGTTGAGAGTGAATGGAATGTCAGGAACAAGACCATTTCTCATAAACATTGTCTTTGTGAGATTCAGCTGTAGTCTGACCTTTCCACACTCACGGTCGAAGTCGGCCTGCATTTGTGGCACTTGACTGATGTTTGGTGTTATAAGAAGGACATAATCAGTCAAGCACAGGTGCTGTAGTTGCCAGCCATCTATCTTCACTCTCATTCCTTCCCATTCCAATACTCGCTGGCCGTTCTTGAGGGTGGCACTGAAGAGTTTCGGTGAAATGGTATCACCCTGCCAAACCCCTCTCTTGACGTCAATTATCACTTCTTTGTAGAATGGTGAGATCCTGGTAGTTAATCCACAATACAGCTCATGGAGGATCCTAATGTATTGACATTGAACACCCTGTTTTGTTAGGCTCTCGACAACAACTTCAGTCTCAACAGAATCAAAAGCCTTCTGTAAATCAATGAAAGTTAGACAGAACGGCATCTTGAACTCCCGAGAAACTTCAATGAGCTTGGTTGTCGTGCGGACATGTTCGATTGTGTTAAATCCTTTTTGGAAACCGGCTTACTCACATGGTTGTCTTTCATCTAGGGTTCTTTGTATCCTCTTCAGGATGACTCAATTGAACAACTTGTAGACGACAGACAACAGGCAGATCAGGTGATAGTTGCCAATGTCGTGGATGCCTCCCTTCTTTTTTTTTCCCTTTATTTTATTTTATCTTTTTTAAAAGTTGTAGATTTACAATTTTTTGTGCTTTGGTTTCAATTATACAATGATCAGATACCCATCCCTCCACCAGTGCCCATTTTCCACCACCATGGATAATATCCCTCCCACCCCCATCCCCCCATCCCCCCTGTCTCTGTGGCAGGGCAATCCCCTGTGTTCTCTCTCTCCGTTTTTGTGTTGTGGTCTGCAAAAGAGGCATTGAGTGGCAAATATGTTCAATCCATAATCTACTTTCGACATGCATCTCCCCTCCTGGGAGGATCCTCCAAACATCCTTTATTTGGTGCTCCCTTCTCTATCTGAACTGCCCTTTCCTCTAGGATACCCGGCTGGCCTCTAAGTTATGGAGTAATCCTCCTGGTGCTGATCTCAGCTATTCTTGGGTATTAATCTCATACTTTGTTACTTTATATCCCCCAGATGAATGCAATCTTTCTATGTCTATCCCTCTCTTTCTGACTCATTTCGCTTAGCATGATACTTTCCATATTGTACCACTTGTATGTAAATTTCATGACTTCATCTTTTCTAACAGCTACATAGTACTCCATTGTGTAGATGTACCAAAGTTTCTTTAAACAGTCATCTGTTCTTTGGCATTCAGGTTTCTTCCAGTTTCTGGCTATTGTAAAGAGTGCTGCAATGAACAAACAAGTGCAGATGTCACTTCGACTATACATTTTTGCCTCTCTGGGATATATTCCCAGGAGTGGTATTGCTGGGTCAAATGGGAGCTCAATTTCTAATTTTTTGAGAATCGTCCATACTGTTTTCCAGAAGGGCTGAACCAGTGGACATTCCCACCAACAGTGAAGGAGTGTCCCTTTCTCGCCACATCCACGCCAGCATCGGTTGCTTTTGTTCTTTTGAATGTGGGCCAGTCTCTGAGGTGTGAGATGGTATCTCATTGTGGTTTTGATCTGCATCTCCCTGATGATTAATGATGTAGAGCATTTTCTCATGTGCTTTTTTGCCATTCGGATTTCTTCTTTGAGAAAGTTTCTGTTCATTTCATTGCCCCATTTTTGGATGGGGTTGGATGTTTTCTTCTTGTGGAGTTTAACCAGTATTTTGTATATCCTGGATATCAACCCCTTGTCAGATGTGTATTCGGTGAATACCCTTTCCCATTCTGTAGACTGTCTTTGTATTTTGGTCACTGTTTCTTTGGAGGTGCAGAAGCTTCTTAGTTTAAGATAGTCCCATTTATCTATCTCTGTTTTCACTTGCTCGGCCAGTGGCGTGGGGATGCCTCCCTTCTTGTACTGTAGTACAGTCCTTCTGGTTTTCCATTGGGACAGAACCTTGCATTGAGACAGGTAGTGTGTGAAGAGCTGAGCCAGTGTATTGATGACTACTGATGGCAGGTTCTTCAGGTGTTCAGGTCTGACCTTGTCTAGACTAGGTTCTGTTCTCATCTTTACCTACGAAATGGCATGTAGGATTTCGGAAGGGAGAACTTTGGGAACGACATATCCATCTTGTGGAATTTGGTATGTGGGCAGGTGGTCATCACTATCGAAGAGATCCAAGTAGTAGTCATGGATAATTTTCTCCATTACCCTTCAGGAAGATGTGATAGATCTATCAGGACATCGGAGGGCAGTCATCTTGATCTTGTAGTTGGTGAAGGACTGGCGGGTGTTGAGAATTCTTTTTCCTGCTTCTGCCATATTGGCCAGCACTGCTACTGTTTTCTCTTTGACGTCTTCCTTTTTCACTTTTGTGCATTGCTTTGCGAGCTTGGACAGTTGCTTGTGGTTGAGTGAGGCTTGTGCTAAGCCATGTTGACAAATGAGCGCTAGAGTTTTCGAAGACAGGTGTCTTTTTGTGGTTCTCTCTCTCTCTCAGTGTTTTTCGCACAATGGAGGTTCTGAACCAGTCTATGGTATTTCTTGTCAATGTTGTCAATGACAGCATCTTCCCATGTTGCCACAATAGTGCCAATGAGCTCCCAGTTGGTGATCATTCTGGGAGTTCTCTTCTTATACTTTGCATCTCTTTCTCCTCACTCTGTGAAGTAGAATTTTGCATGAAGGATATGGTAGTCTGATCCCATTTGGAAGTTTGGGATAACAACAACATCAGTCAGGCCAAACTGTCGATTGAATATGATGTGGTCAATTTCGTTGTGGAACCGTCCACCAGGAGACTCCCATGTCCAACGTTTAGATTTGGTGTTCTGAACTGTGAGTTTCCCTAAATGGTCTTGTTTAACATGGTGAACTCGGACAGTCTCTCACCCTGTTCATTCCATTCTAGACCATGGGTCCCGATGTGGAGTTCTTCAGCTAATCTTCTCAGTCCTATCTTGGCATTAAAATCATTGAAAATGATCTTGTAGAATGTGTGGTCTTCTTTATAGAACTTCTTCAGCTCCATGTAGAACTTCTCAATTTCTTCTTTATCATAATTGTATGTTGGTCCATAGACAACGAAGATAAAAAACTGCTGGCAGTGAGCCACATCTATTCAAGTGTAATCATCTGATTTGGGTTCTTAGGCATTTGATTGAATTAATGTTTATGGACAAGTTCGTGTTGACAAGGACACCGACACCACTGACTCCTTCTTTTGTCGCATGTTCCAAGGAACAGTTCTTCCTCAGTGTCAAAAACGGTGTGATGTGATTTATGCCTTCTTGTCTCAGTCACACCAATGATGGCATACTTGACTTTTTTCCACTTGCAATATCTGGTCCTCAATGGATGAATCCGATGCCAGTGTACCTGTATTGAAAGTGCAGACAGTCATTTTTGTTTTTCTTCGTTGTGGCAGATTACGTTGGCCCTGAGATTTTATCAGCCTCACCTTCCTCATCCTTCTCAACGCTATCATATTGCTGGCTTTTTCAGGGTCAGGGAAATGAGACTCTTTTATTTACTGGTTTCAGCATATCATATACACCATTGATAGCTTCCCAGGCTCTACTGTTTGGGCGAACACACTAGATAGCTTCCCAGGCTCTCTGAGAGGGATAGAGGCTTTTAGGGTGGCTTCTATTTGTCCTTGAAGGTGTTCCCATGCTTCAAACTATATTTCAACGCAATCAAATATGGTGCAGTAATCATGTATTAAGAGTTTTTGATGTGTCGTGTGGCCATGTTGTGCCCGTGCAGTCCGCAAAGCATCCTGGAGCATGTCGATGGCCAGGTAGTGGAGGTAGTTGAGGCAATAGAGGTCTTCCGGGCTGCTGGGAGCAGACAGAGGGTCTCTGTTCCCGGGTCCGTTGAGCCTGGAGTCCAAGGTCACAGAGTTCAGCTTCCCTTGCTCTGTGGGTCTTCACTCATGCATGAATCTCAGCCTGAGTGTCTGGAAAGCATCCTGAAGTATGTTGGCAGCCGAAGAGTGGAGGTAATAGAGGGAATGGAGGTCTCCTGGGCTTCTGGGAGCAGGGAGAGGATCTGAAATTATCTAGTATTTGTATTTGTTCTCCTGACTTCATAAATAGCCAAATAATATAAGAATTTACCTAGCCCAAATTAGTTTTGAAGACTATCAAGATACTCAAAATTATCTTTAAAGTATTTATTTAGACACAATGATTTATGACACCATGAATTATGTGATGCATAAAACAAGATTCTTATATAATGCACTCTATCAGAGTGACTGCCTCTCTCCACCAGTGTTCTATATATGCATTCCTATATATGCATTCATGTTCTATATATGCATTCCTATATATCCATTCATGTTCTCTATATGAATTCCTGTATATGCATTCAATATATGCATTCCTATATATGTATTTCCCTCTTAGAAAGATCAAATCTGGTACTACAGTACTACATGGAAAGTATCATGGTAAGTGAAATGAGTCAGAAAGAGAGGGACATAGAAAAATTGCATTCACCTGGGGAACATAAAGTAACATAATAGGAAACTAACACCCAAGAATAGCTGAGATAAGTACCAAGAGGTTTACTCCATGGCTTGGAGGCCAGCCACACACGCTAGGGGAAAAGGAAGCTCAGACAGAGAAGGGAGCACCAAGTGAAGGGTGTTAGGTGGATCCTCCCAGGATGGGAGATGCATGCCGAAAGTAGACTATAGACTGAACATGATTGCCACTCAATGCCTCTTTTGCACACCACAGCAATCAAAACGAGAGAGAGAACAAAAGGGAATGCCTTGCCAAAGAGGCAGGGTGGGATGAGGAAATGGGGGGGATGGGAGGGATACTTGGATCAGTGGTGGTGGAGAATGGGCACTGGTGAAGGGATGGGTACTCAATCATTGTATAACTGAAACCCAAGCACAAAAATTTCTAAGTCTAAAACTGTACCTCATGGTGTTTCACTAATAAATTTTTTTAAAAAATCTAGGTCATACAGGAAATACTCTAGGTAGGCCACTTGCCTTGAATGCAACCTCTAGGGGATGAATACTTGGCACTGCATATAGTCAACCCAAGTTCACCAGATGTGATTCCTGAACACAGCCAGGTATGATCTCAAAACAAAAATTAAACATAAAAAGAAAATGTGATTATCTAGACCAGCTCTCAGGTTCTGTCTCTTTAGGCTATTAACTCTTTTCTCACAAAAAATTTTTGTATCCCACATATGAAAAATATTGTTTTATATCTTTCTCAAGTCTTTCATAATGGTGTGGGGTCTGAGTACTGAGGTTGTTTTAAATTTTATTACACTGGGCTGGGGACAGAGTTCAGCTGTCGTAAGTGTATGTATCATATGCCTTGCATGTGGTTAAGGCCCTAGGTTCCATCCCTGGCACCCGTTCCTCCAGTTTTTTGTAGGGTGTTTGCCTTGCTCGCAGTCTACCTGGGTTGATTCCTCCACCCCTCTCGGAGAGCGCAGCAAGCTACCAAGCGGCAAAGCCTGGCAAGCTACCCGTGACATATTCCATATGCCAAACCAGTAACAAGTCTCATTATGGAGACATTACTGGGCCTGCTAGAGCAAATCGATGACACTGACAGTGTTCTATATCCATTTTTTTTTTCTGGATGACTTCAGTGACTATAAAACCCAGCTCCCGGAAGCGTGCGGCTGCATTCGCGGCCACGCGACATCTTATCATCTCATTTCGACTTTGGACAAACTGGCAAGCTACCGAATGTAACCTGCCCACACGGCAGAGTCTGGCAAACTCCCCGTGGCATACCCAATATGTCAAATACCAGTAACAATGAAGGGTCTCATTCTCCTAATTCTGAAAGAGCCTTGAATATGGCACTTTTAAAAAAATCTCAGGGCTAGGATGAAGGAGACTTTACTGGGGCCTGCTCGAGGCAATCAATGAATAACAGAATGGTCGTGATCATGATCGTGACATCATTCAGCATAATATCCTCTATTTTCATCCACATGGTGTCAAATTGCATGGTTTCAACTTTACCAAGCTCACTGAGGTTTCTTCGGGTTTCAAGATGCTGCTCTTTGTCTAACGTTCATTGATTTAAAGAGGGCTTTTGATTCTGTTGAGACTGAAGCGGTCATTGAAGTCCTTGCTAAACAGGGAGTTCAAACTCAGTTCATCAGGATCCTCTGTGAGCTGTATTATGGATTCACTACCAGGATCTCACCATTCTACAAGGAAGTGATCATTGATGTCAAGAGAGGGGTTTGGCCATTTCACCCAAACTGTTGAATACCACCCTTGAGGACATCATGTGATGACTGGACTGGGAAGGAATGGTAGTGAAGATAGATGGTCGGCAACTATACTATCTTTGTTTCTCTGATGACATTTTTCTAATAACACCAATCATTAGCCAAGTGGCACAAATGCTGGCCAACTTCGACCATCAGTGTAGAAAATGGACTGCAGCTGAATCTCACAAAAATAATGTTTATGAAAAAACAGACTCATTGCTGATGCTCTATTTGGTCTCAATGGAATGAACATCTCTGCATGCAGAAGTTGTTTGTACCTAGGTCGAGAACTCAACATGACTAATGTCCTGGTACCTGAGCTGCACAGGAGGAAGACAGCAGCATGGTAGGCCTTCAAGAGCATCGAAGAAATAACTAAGAGGACAAAGAACCTACAGCTCCGGGCACAACTCTTCGACTCCACTATTCTCCCTGGAATAACATATGCCTCGGAGACCTGGGCCCTATGAAAACAGAATGAGAATGCTATTTGGGTCACCCAAAGAGGAATTGAAAGAGCTATGCTTGGAGTATCACACTTCACTCAAGTGAAGGAAGTAATCTGAAGTTCCAACCTCCATCAATGATTGAGAATCAGGGACACTGTCTCGTTTGCCAAGGTGTCGAAAATCAGATGGGCTGGACACGTAATGTGAATTGAAGATGATCACTGGACTAGAGCTGTTACCAACTAGATTCCACATGATGTCAAAAGAATGCAGGGCCGCTCGCCTATGAGATGGCTTGTCATCTTTTTCAAGACGCTGAACAAATGGTTTGAGGCTCTTTGTGTTCCTGTGGTGAGGACACGTCATTGGTCTACACTAGCAGGGGACAGATACAAATAGAGATGTTACTGGTGTCCGCTCAAGAAAATCGATGTGTTACAGGATATCCAATGATCAAATGATCAAGTGATCATCTTTTCTTACAGCTGAGTAGCATTTCATTGTGAATATATATTGTAGACAGCTTCATTATCTATTCATCTGTTCTTGGAATTAGGTTGTTTCAGATTTTTGGCTGTTGTGAACTTAGCTGCACTGAACACAGGAGAGTAAATACCTTTCATAAAAGTCCTTTGGCACCTAGGGTAGATCGTGAGACTGGAATTGCTGGATCATATAGATGCTCAATGATTTGTCTTTTGGGATTTCATGTTGTTTTCCAAGGAGATTGAATCAGTCAGCATTTCCACCTAGAGTGGATAAGGGTCTCTTTACCCCGTCATGTGTCCAGCACTGACTTGTTTGTTTTTTCACTAGTGCATTTTAATGTGCATTTTCCTAATGATATGTGATGCAGAACTATTTTTTATACCTATTGACCATTTGTGTTTAAGAAAATTTCTTATTTGTGAGTCTCTACATATATGAATAAATCTTGAAAGAGGGCAAAATCCTGCAGAGATGCCTCCTTACCCTTTGCCGAGCTGATTTGACCTGGGGACCCTTAAGTAGCATGGCCGAGTCACTCCAATTGCTCCATTAGAACCCAGGCAGCCAAACACTTTAGAAAACAGTCACTGCCATTCTCACAGCTGATCTCCATAGGCTCAGGACAGGCCCCTCACACTCGAAAAGGAATCTGCTTAAAACCCAGGTATGCAGGTTTTGTGACCAGGCTCACATAGAGTTGGGAATGGGTGACTTCCCCCCAATGCTCTGCTTCCGGCTGCCTAGCAGTCATGCTTGTGAACCACCTCTAGGCTCCCTATAAACTCATTAACGGGCAAGATCCAGAGAGTCACAAATAAATCTCAGAAGAGAGCAACATGCTGCAAAGATGCCACTGAAACCCCAAATCACCCCCAATTAAGATTTAACTCTAGCTCTAGTACCCTATTTAAAATTTCAGAATTCCTGGAGTCATGTGACATCTCATACTTTATGCCATCGATACACCAAGAGTAGCACACCACATGTGATGGGATGTGTAAAAAAACTAAACACGTGAGAGGTTGTGTGTTTGCAGGCTCTCTGGAAGACTCTACCTCACCGCCCGAATTTGGTGCTCTAGAACCGCTGTGTGTGGCCTGGATTGAGACTGCTGTTGGCCAAGGGCAGATGAAGGAAGAGACTAGAGCCAGGCTGGTTGGTCGTCTTAGTTGCAGTTTATTCCAATCTTCTCCTCATTTCTCTCTCCTAGGCTCCCTCTTCTATTGCCTTTCTCCAGCTCTCTTGTCTCTCCAACTGGACACCCCCACCCCCCACCCCGCACTCCAGGCTCACACTCCACCCAGTCAGGTAACAAAATCAACATAAGAAAGTCCTTCCTGAGGGCCCACCTAAAAATGTATTCTAAAGCCCTTCCTGGCTGCCCCAAGCAAAATACCTCCTTAAGGTGTTTTTCTCTTTTCCTCAGTCCAATAAACTATCAAATATCAGCTATTACTGAGGCTATGCAGTAAGGACAGAACAGTGTTATCCTACAGGGATGTAAAGTATATGGCAACAGATTTTAATAATAAATATATATAATAAATATATACATATATATGTTATAGGTTGAGCACACAAGGCTCAACATATAACAACATGTTAGTGATCTGTTATATAGGAACTTAATGGTTATAAGGTGTGATACAAAAAATTTCACACACATTCCTATAAGGAAAACTTTTTGTATAATTTTTAGTGGATTATTTATAATAAGCAATGCAAAATAAATTATTCAGCATATGCTTCGGGGGTGCTTTGGGGGCAGATAGGTGTTGGTTGGAAAATTCTAAATAATTACAGTGGAAAAGTGTAATGTGGGTAGGACTGGAGTTGAAATATCAAATGTATTAAATTATTGTGGACAACTTTATTAAAATTAAATTTAAAAATTAAAAAAATTTTAAAAAATAATTTTTCTGTTCATCTCTTTTATCTTTTCATGTCATTGTTTGCTTTGTTGTTGTTAAGTTTTATAAGTGCTACACACGACCTATAGACATTATATGGATTTAATTTGCTACTTATAAAACAACTATGCACATTTTTCTTAATGTTACTAAAATTTATATGGAGAAACAAATTTCTACTGGAAAACTGATCAGTTACATATTTAAAAAAAGAAAAAAAGAAAAAAAACCTCAGATCTTACTTCACTTCAAATGAAAATGAACCAAAGTCTTTGACATAACACCAGAATTAAAAAAAAAAAAAACCCTTGCTCTGAGAAAATAACAAGTAGAAACCCCCATGGCATTGAATTTACAGGCTCTTTCAATGCTGTCAATGATTTCATGCCATTAACTAAACACAGCGGTAGGGTGTTTTCCTTGCACGCAGCCAACATGGCCGACCCGAGTTTGATTCTCCCGCCCCTCTCAGAGAGCCCAGCAAGCTACCGAGAGTATCTCACCCGCATGGCAGAGCCTGGCAAGCTACCCGTGACATATTCAATATGCCAAACACAGTAACAAGTCTCATGATGGAGACGTTACTGGGCCCGCTCGAGCAAATCCATGAACAATGGGAGGACAGTGACAGTGACAGCTAAACAAATAGAAATAAAGATAAGCAAATAGGCTTATATTAAATTTATAAGCTTCAGCACCACAAAAGAAATTATTAGAATAAAAAATTTTTCAAGATGGGGGAAATATTTGACCTCTATTCTTTTCACAGATATCCCCTAGTTTTTTAAATATAATACAATATTATTTGTTCACAACTGAATCTAATACACCTACTTTATTCTCTCATAAATTATACAGAAGGAAGGTATTTGTTGGTTGAAATGGACTACATTTCTTTGTACTTCAAATGTATTTGTGGAAAATATTTGAAAAACAACATAGGTCTATTTAATTTCATTCATTATCCATAAGGTAGGGCTGGAGCGATAGCACAGCAATAAGGCATTTGCCCTACAAGGAGCCAACATGGTCGACCCAAGTTCGATTCCTCTGCCCCTCTCGGAGAGCCCGGCAAGCTACCGAGAGTATCTCGCCTGCAAGGCAGAGCCTGGCAAGCTACCTGTGATGTAATCGATATGCCAAACACAGTAACAAATCTCACAATGGAGATGTTACTGGGCCTGATCGAGCAAATCGTTGAATAACGGGAGGACTGTGATATCATACTGTGTGATATTACCCATAAGGTATTTAAAACTATGGTAAAGTTGCCCTCAAAAGAACAAATTTTGTGTGTGATTACTAGGACTGCATTTAATATATACATGTTTGAACTAGTATGTAACTAGGACTGCATTTAATGCACATATGTTTGTATAATTATGTAACTAGGACTGCATTTAATATACACATATTTGTACAAGTATGTAACTAGTTCCACTGATGCTTGAGGTGAAAGACATTTTACAAACATGCTCTTTCCTGATGCAGCAAATCTACATTGGTTTTCACTGAGTCAACTGCTAATGCTTTGAATCACTATTTTCAAAAGATAGCACTGATCCAAAGGCATCTCATTTAATTTTTCTCTAGAACTCAGAATATATATTTAATGATATATGATCATTTCAACTCTGTGAGAAATTGCTTCTATATTATTTCGTATTCAAAATTTTATAGAATACACATATATATCACCATCACTATTGCTATCACCTCGTTGTTCATTGATTTGCTCAAGCGGGCACCAGTAACGTCTCCATTCATCCCTGTCACGTGCCAGTGTAGCCCAATGGCATATTGGGAGCTCTTTCAGGGTCATGAGAATGAGGACCATTATTGTTACTATTTTTGGCATATCGAGTATACCATGGGTAGCTTCCCAGGCTCTGCCATGCAGGCAGGATACTCTCGGTAGCTTACCAGACTCTCTGAGAGGGATGGAGGCTTTGGGGGCAGCCTCTAATAACCTTTACAGATGTTCCCAGTCAGGCATATATATGTGGGCAGGAGAATCTCAGTAGCCTGTTGGGTTCTCTCAGAGTGAGAACTAGACAATAAGAGATCATGCGGCCGCAAATACAGCCACGCGCTTCTGGGAGCTTCATTTCATGGTTTTTGGATCTTGGCCGTTGATGTGGTTACACGGAAGTTGGTGGGTGTAACTGTCTAGCTACTAGAAAATGGGGGATCTGGGTGGAGGAGGTCTAGTCCTGAATCAAGCAGACTTGGAAATCTCAGTCCCAGGTCCCGCACACCTGGGTTCCTCTGCCGGTTCCTTCATGTGTGAGGCCTGTCCTAATGTGTGGATAGTGGTCTCAGCATGGCTGTGGCTGGATCCTGAAGGTCTTCAGCTGCTGGGGCTCTGCTCAGGGTGGAGAGAGAAACTCACATGCATATATATGTGCATACACATTTATATAATGGTGACTGGTGAAATCATTAGTTCAAATAGAGAAAGTTGAGGTATTATTCTTTCAGTACAGGTAATTTCCTTAGTCTGTATTATATTTGATATGTACTATCTGAAATTATGAATCTTTCTGTTTATTGTTTTGCTTACCAAATCTTGAAAGTTCTTTAGTAAAAATAGGAGAAATTGGGGTCTTTGGAGAAGGCATGTGGGTATGCTGGGTATGGGTGCAGTGTTGGAATTATAGACATGGTAGATTATCAGTAACAATAATGTACATCATAGAACCTCTAAAATAATACTATAAAAACATTTTTAAAATTTTAGTTCAAGAATTTCCTAATTAGCATTTTTGAGGTAGAAGTAAATTAATATGCTTTAATCATATGATTTAAATAAATGATATTGCAGTTGTATTATGCTCAAGTTGAAATACATTAAACTTTTTACAATTTTATCTTTCTCAGTTGCTAAAATTTCACCATTCATACTAGTGATTCATTGTTTTTTCTGTTTGTTTTGTTTCGGTTCTATGTGTGGGGTGCTCAAAGCTTACCACTGGCTTTGCTCAGGGGTCACTGCTGTAGTTGCTGAGGGGGCTATACTGGGTGCAGAGGATTGAATGTAGGTCTTTGGCATGAAAAGCAAATGTCTTACCTGTGGTACTATTACTCCAGCAATGAATTATGCTTTTATCAAAAGAGTTTTCACATCTTCCATGACACTAATTTTCCTATAATCCCTCCTCTCATTTACTAAAATTAATCAACTATTTACTTGAAAATATTTTTATCTTCAAAGCCTCAACCTAAACTCTTATGACTTTCTAGACACTTTAACTTTCTTGAAACATAAATTACAACTCAGAGATTACCACATCTTTATTGTCCACTTATTATGTACATATGCAGTAACTGTTTGCTAAACACTCATACATCTTCCCTCAGAGACATACCAAATTATCTAGTTAGATCTGAAATGCTGATTGAATTGGATAAATGTATGTATTAATTTAAAAACTTTAGAAACCAATAACATCTTGGTATCACTTTGGTAATTATATACTAGCCTTTAACTATGTATGAATTTCACTGAAAAATAAAAGATCATGTGTGAGAACGTGTGTGTGTGTGTGTGTATGTGTGTGTGAGTATGTGCTCAATTCAATCACACTTTCTTTTTTCTTTCATAAGACATAGTAAGAGATATTTAACCATTCTCTCTGTTGGAATACTCACTGTTAGTAGAGATTGAGAGAAAGGAAATGAGTTTAAACTCAATTATTCTACTCCCTGTGGGGCAAATACTTTCATTAAAGCTGTCAGTTGAGGTAATTTTTCTTTTTGGCTGCCAAGTCATTTTCTTTGGCCTTACTTTCCTGGGTTAAATGACTACAGTTATTTGGAAAACAACCTGCAACTAATGTCAGGTTATCCTGTGAACTAGTAATTTAGTCTGTCTGCTGGTGAATTGCTTCTATCAGTATATTTTCTTAGAATGGCAAATAATTATATATAAATTTAAAAGAATTTTATACATATAATGAAATAGGAATAATGTTAAAACATAAAACACTTTTAAAGAATTTTTAGTCTCTCTGATTTGAAAAAATTGAAAAATTTGACTTGCCTTAATAGGGAAATGACTTTTGCAAGCCATCTGCTAGTCTAGTAGATTATTGACTACACTTTTCCGAATTTATTAAACGATCTTTCTAGCAAACGTTGTGTGTGTGCATGTGCACATACGTGTGTGTGTAGTTTTGACCTGGCAAAAAGAACTTACTTCTCTGCAAGCAGACTACAAAAGCAATTGGGATATTTATCAAAATTATATATGCAGTGTGAGTAGTATATACTTTACATATTTTCTCCAGCAGGTCCAGTAACGTCTCCAGTGTGAGACTTTGTTGTTACTGTGTTTGCATATCAAATACATCACGGGTAGCTTGCCAGGCTTTGCCATGCGGGCGAGATACTCTCGGTAGCTTGCCAGGCTCTCCGAGAGGGGCGAAGGAATTGAACTCGGGTCGGCCATGTTGGCTGCGTGTAAGGCAAATGCCCAGCCCGCTTTACATATTTATCTTATTTAATTCTTCTGAAATATATGAAGTGGACATTTTTATATTCTTATTTCAGAAATGAAAAAAGTTAAAGATTTAATAGTAATTTTCAGGATGGAGTCCCCAAGTGATTCTTCCGAGGGCCCTGTTGATGATTTTGGGCTAATTAGGCCAGAAGTTAAATGTTTCAGCCAAGAACCATGTGCTACTTCCTCTCTACAGTGCTGGAGATTACCCTTGACTATCCTAGTCTACTTTGGGAACTTATAGGTTGAACCCAGTGGTGCTCAGAACATGTGAAGTCAGGAATCAACATATGGTCCATCTAAAGCAGAGTATGACTACAGTCCAAGATTTGATCAATTTTTAATATGATAGTAAATGACTGAGATGTATCCTGATAGCAGGGAGATTCTCAAAATGCACAGAGGAATGGAACAATATTACTATTGGAGCTCTCCTGTTGACTTTAATTTCCTCATCAAAAGAACTGTACCTCATTGTGTTTCACTAATAAAAATCTCAGAAGGAAAAAAAAGAACAATTAAGGACTGCATCAACCTATACCACCCACCTTAGTTTATATATACTACATCTTAATGTAAAGGATGTAAGACAAGTATGTGTGTGAGAAAAAAATACGTTACAAGCCACAAACCCAGAAAAAACTAACCTGGCTTTCCCTAATGTAGTCCTGAATCTTACGCTCCTCAAAATATGATGTCTGTGCCTCAAGACAAGAAGTATACGCCGTGGTTCTCTTTGTTCTCCTGATACAACTTACCAAGCAATGTAGTGCCTGTAAGATGCTACTGATTGGGGAAGAGTGAGAAGCATGTATTTTACTATATGTTGCATTGAATATTATGCTATTTCTTTATAGTTGTATTCATCAACATTACATGTAGCCCTGTAGTACTGTCCTCCCATTGTTCATCAATTTGCTCAAGCAGGCACCAGTAACATCTCCATTGTGAGACTTGTTATTGTTTTTGGCATATCGAAGACAGCCGGGGAGCTTGCCAGGCTCTGCTGTACAGGAGGGACACTCTCCATAGCTTGCCAAACACTACGAGAGGGACAGAGGAATCAAACCCAGGTCATCTTCACGCAAGGCAAACACCCTACCCACTGTGCTATCACAACATTACATGTAAAATAATAAATTTAGTATAGCACAATTTTAGTAATAAGAAATACCATGTAAAGGCCCATACATTTAAATACACAAAACTCTCCAGAGGCAACTTAATGGATCAGTTTATCTCCTGAAATACAGGCACTGCATTTTTTTAGTTACAATGTATATCTTTGCTTATATCAGTGTAACTGTATATCTACATATCTATGCTTGCAACATGGTTTCATCTTTAACAGAGGACTTTCATAGTTCAGAGGCAGCTAGTGTACAAAATATACCACTTAAAACTATTTTAAATCATTTTAATATTTGCACATACCTCACAATATTTCTTAATGTATTCCAACAATGTATTATTCTTTAATTTGGAAAACCATGTTCTAATATTTTAAAAGTAATTTCTTACAACACAATTCCATTTTTGTACAATTTTGATTTTAAATCTATATTTTCTGTCATCTTTTTCTAATATTTGAAGCATTTTAATTAATAATGTAACCACCTTTGCTTTTCAAATATTAGATTTTATCTTTTTTCCAGATCTTTTACGCATGTTTGATTTTTTTTCATTCTTTTCTTGGTCTTTGAAAAGAACTGGCTCAGAGTAAGTAGTAAACAAGATTTTCTTTTCAATTATTTTTTCCTTATTATTCTTATAGTAATGACTACTTCCCTTGTGAATGAACTAACGAATAACTACTTATTTATTAAGGGACTATACAAATGTCAGCATAAGGAACGCTATTCTGAAGTAAGTTACACACATACTGTCTTCTAGAGAGATTATGTAATTCATCAGACACGAATTTTTTTCCTCTTGTGGTAGGCAAATTCCCGGTTGCCTTGCAATCGCTAAATAAAGGCAAGGGTGGGAAGTGTGAATGTATAATACGCCATTATGTAAATGGCATACCAGCCTTCACTTAGTACTTTTGATTTCTGCCTCCACCTCTCCCTTCTTCCTCTGATGTACTTGCTGCCTTGCAAGTCCATATTTCTTCCAGTTTCTAAAAGATTTTAGTGTCATCTTTCTCAGAACCCTCCATCTGCATATTGATTGTGCCTTTATCAATAGTCTCTCAGTGTATTTAAAAAAATTCTAAGAATTCCATACAATTTCTCATGTACAACTGGGGCCATAGGACTTGACTCACTGACTGCAAGTTCAGGTTCCAGGGCTTCCTCATGTAGAAGCAATGTTACCAAGGCTCAACTGTGTGTGCCTGACAGCTCTGTTGTCTGTCATCCCTGGCACTGCATGTGATATCCAGATATAATACACCTACATGTGTGCAAGAAACAAAATTCAATGCTTTTGACTTCCAGTGAGTGCTGTGTATGAGCATAATGGACAGAAAGCACCACTTTGATGAGCAGAGTGAGTAATTCTGTGACTCCTAATGAGCACTGCTAGGATGCATGCAAGTGTCCGAGACTAAGAAGCAAAACCCATTTTAAGCACCACCAGTAAAGAAATATAATCCCCGATGAACACTGCAACTGAATATGTGAGCACCACATTGAGAGTCAGGCATACACGTGGTTCCTATCATAACAACACTAAAAGGGGTAAATTTAAAACAAAACAAGACCTCATATACCATATACTGCATACCAAATAATTAATTGATATTCTATTGATTGGTTATCAATGGAAATTAAGAATAAAATCAACGAATAGGGATTAGAATTCATTTTTAATTGAGAGTTTTCCTTAATGATACCCTTGACTAGAGAGATAATACAATTAGCAGGATGCTTGCTTTGTGTGCTGCTAACCCAGGTTCAATCCCCAGCACCACATATGACTTCAGGAATGATCCCTGGCACAGAGTCATAACTAAACTCTAAATATTGCAGATATGACCCCCAACAAACAAACAAACATGTAACGATATTTACGCCCTTAAGCTTCTGTCACTTTGTACTTTTTTATAACGTTATAGAAACCTAGAAGGATAATTGTTCTAATACTTATAAAAATGAGTAAAGTTAGATAAACTAGTTTTAAAGGTATATTTTTGGAGCCCATTTATGAGAAAAAAGGTCAACTTAAGCAAACTCTTTTTGGAATAAAATTTCTTGCAATGAAATTTAGTCATAATTATGACTGAAGTAAATGAATAAATAGGTGAATATGTGATATATTTGATAGGAAAGAATGTCAGTTAAAATGGTTGTAAATTGATGGAACACATGTATCAGCTCAAGGAAAATCTGGACCACTGTGAATAGGCTGGAGAGATGAAAATATTGGAGTCGATGTGCTATTGTGTAATTTCACCATGAATTGCACCCTTGTTCACAGGAAAACATTAAGGTCAAAAGAACTAAACTAGTAACTTACATGCCTACCATGTATGAGGCCATGAGCTAGATTATGGGCCCAGTGTAGCCTCACAGCACTTTACATGTAGCCCAGTGTCCATCTCCCCAGCCATCCAGCACAGCAGGACCAAGGAGCATTGCAGTGCCAGCTGAGCATCAAAATGTTAGCCCACAAAATAAAGCTGGGCCAAAGTCTGAGTGCACTAACAGATACCTCCATTAAAAATAGTAAAGGTAAAAGGTAAAGGCCCTCCCGTTGATCGTCGATTTGCTCGAGCAGGCCCAGTAACGTCTCCATTGGAGACGTTGTTGTTACTGTGTCTGGCATATCGAATACTCTCGGTAGTCGGACTCTCCAAGAGGGGCGGAGGAATCGAACTCGGGTTGGCCATGTTGGCTGCGTGTAAGGCGAACGCCCTACCAATAAAAATAATAATAATATCCGTAAACAGTGTCCAGGTTGTCAAATCTGGAGGAGGAAAAAGCAGTGAACCCAGAAAGTAAAGAAATTCTATTTGTTCACACTTGACTTTAACTATTTGGAGATTTAGGACAAATAGAAACTTTAGCCCTTAGGGTATTGGGGAGAATGCAATGCATGAGAAGAATACAGCAAAGTCAGAAAACAAACACAGCAGCAAGAGCTATTCCTTTGAGCACTTTGAGATTATGCGTTGGCTCAGAAATAGAGGAAGGGCAGTGAGATCAAGGTGGTGATAACCTCCAAACACGAGAACATTATTCTGACTAAATATGAGGCTTGTCAATAGTGGGGGAAAAAAGAGCAAAACAACCCTTCACGCTGAGTTACATCGAGACTTAATATCTAAACTGGGGCAATTTTGGCCTCTGGTAGGTTATCTTAAACCAATCAAGCTAGTGTTTCTGGGTCAAGACTAGGGAGATAATTCATAGGATGAGATTCCCCTTGCCTTGCCATAAAGGAAGTAGGGTATCTGAAATAATTCCTAGGTGGAATAGACAGAACAGATTTTTTCTCCAGTATGGATAATTTATCTTAACAATTTATCTGAAGTGTCTTATTTTTCTCAGTCCACTCTGATAAGAGATAAGAATTCATCAGTATAACCATGATATGAAAATCCTGGAAAAGTATGAACTAAGTCTTAATGATGAAAGAAAAAAATTTGTTTAATATGTTCAAAATATCATCCTTTAAAATATTTCATTCTTATGATTGCATTGGTTAGTATAAAGAAACAGCAGGTTAAAAATTACTAGTCCAATAAAAACTGTGGAAGAAAAGAGGCATTTGTAAACTAGAGGCATAAAACATTTCCCTCTACCTTAAAACTTGAGTTAGACTTCTTAATGCAAATCAAACGTGTGCTTTCCTTACTTTGAACATTTTCAAATATTCCATCACCCTTAAAATAAAATTAAAATTGTTTAATATGCTCACATAGCAGTCATAGCCAATTTATCTTAACTGTCTTATTTTTCTCGGTCCAAAACATTTGCCTACTTTCAGGTTTAAAGTTATAGTTACGGTGAATAGCCTCCCAGCTACAAGGATAATGTATCTTTTTAACTATGGGTTTTCAAGCAACCACTTTGCTTCTGTCTCAAATAATTCCGGCCCTTCCACTTCAGTTATCAGATTAAATACAATCTTTCCTCGCCATCCCTAGGTAATATTTTTAGATATAACTTGGAAAGCTTTTTTTCTTTCTTCCTAACCACATTTTCTTCTTTCTGTTTCTTCGTGTATCTGAGAATAGCAGGTCTCATGATTTTTTTCTCAGGCAAGGTTCTCATCAGGGGAGAAATAAGTCAAACATTCAGCAGGACTCCCAGGCTTTTGACTTCACCATCTTAAAATCTTTGAAGATGGATAGGTTTTCAGGGAGAAAAGTGAGTATATAGGAAGAGCAGAAGGGAGGGAATTGTCCCTGCAATAATGATTTGGAAAGAAGTACATCATAGAGGCAGAAATAGGGGGATGGCTGGACCCACCTGCCTTAAAAACTGGATCTTGTTCTTTGCCACTGCACAAGTAAAATCTGTAAAGACTATGCTTTATGGTCTAAAACGTTTGGCCTATATAAGGTGCATAACAACATTCATTTCAGATACTAAATAAATTTTCTTTGATCAAATGATTAAATTGGAGTGTACACCAGGGAAGATTACCCTTAGAATTAACGAGAGATTGCATCCTAAGATCCTAGAGGCATTTGGGCTGCAGAAAAATTAATTAATGTAATGAAGTGATGTTTCATATGGATACACATTTTGAAGCAGAGTGATACTGCTATAGTGGCATATGGCTCCATAGCAATCTAATACTATAATAATGATATTTAACAACTTTTATGACTATTACTTAATACTCTCTCGTCTAAAAGACCATCAGTAAGGTTTGTTTCTCTATACTTTACTACCAAGTATTTATAGTATGTAAAATTAAAGATACTATATTAAGATACTGGTAAGAATTTACAGATTAAAAGTGTGCTCTTGAATAAATTTGTGTTCAAATATCAGGCTGTTAATTAAAAAATTAAATACATAAAATATGTGGTTTCATCTCTGATATATAATAATAACTTCCCCACTCTTTGGAGCCCCTCCTCTTACATACTGCAATCACATACCCTCAAGGCAATAGCCTTGTAAGTCATTCAAAGACATGCACACATTTTATTTACTTTCACCTTTGTTAAAGGACAGTTTTCTTTGATTATATTTAAAACCTATTAATAAGTGGATATACACGCTAAGATCAATTTACCAGGATGGCAAAATTCTCTGTCCAAATGGGATCCTTGTTGTATTAATTTATCTGTACAGATCCCACTTTATTGTCCACTTCCCTATAGAAGTGTAAAACGTTAAATAAAGGGTAGCTGAGAGATAAAGAAAATTTTGGGGCAGGGAAGTCTAGTGCATTATTTATCCATTTTCTAGTCAAGCGTGTTAGAAAGCAGAATGACTGAAGGTCAGACAACATTTGGAGTCTGTTGTCACTGTGAGTGCAGAAGAATGAGACTAATGAAATTTACAGGAATGATTAGTAGCTAGGAAGAAAACCCCACAAATGAAAGTAAGGCATTATTTTAAGAGATTCTACAGACCAGGACTCTAATGTCAAAAGATGGGATTTTGTGGAGAAATATGAGCATGGGTGACCTGAGTGACCTAAAATTTCAACATACTTTGATCAGTTAATTCAAGTTTTTCATTTTTTTCACATCAGACAGAAATTATGCTGACTTCATAACATGATTTAAAAGATGCACATGTAATACAGAGATGTGACTATAGAATAAACATGCTATGTGCCATAAAATAATCCTTTGTACTTCTGTGTGTATAAGCACAGTATGTGAATACGCACATATCCAAATGAAAAAGTTTAAGTAAAAAATTCAATGTGTTCAAGAATTTGTCCTTAATTATATCTGTAGAGATTTTATCATTATTGTCCACGCAATAGTGGAATATCTTTCAGTGAATGGCATTTTCAATAGTTTAAATAAGTTTTTGAAGTTACTTGCAATTAAGAAACAGATCAGATGAGTTAAGTAGGATTAAGACCTACTGCCATCTCTGAGATAAGTATACACCAGGGTCTTTAAAAGATTTACTCTAGATACTCAGACCATCTAAATCAGTGAAGCAATCAAGAACATAATATTTGAAGAAAGACTATAGGAAAAGTGCTTGTCTATTAAATGCTGAAATTTTGTCTGCTAGTAATTGAATAGTTATTAATCTCATTCTAAACAAATTCTGACTTACAAAACTTAGCTGTCTCTCCAACAAAGTTTCAAAAGTTGGAGCTGAAGAGATAGTATAGTGGATAGGACATCTGCCTTGCACGTAGTCAACCTGGGTTGGATTCCCAGCATCCCTTCTGATTCTCCAAGCACCCACAGGAGCAATTTCTGAGTATAGATCCAGGAGTAACCCTTATGTATCACCAGGTGTGACACCTCCTAAAATAAGTAAGTAAAAAATAAAATTTTAAAGTTCAGAACTGTCTTTTTTTTTTACTCTCCATTGTCCTTTATATGAGAAGAAATACATTTTTATTAGACTACACAGGCTTCACAAAATAAGCCTGGCTAATGCAACCATATTCATTTCCTGTCCTGTCTTGTCCTCCCGTTGTTCATCAATTTTGCTCGAGCAGGCCCAGTAACGTCTCCATTAACTTATTCGTACTGGATAAGGTTTACTTGTTTTTTTTTATAATTTCCAAGACTTCATACCCTAGTTTCATTTTCCTTAACTCGATCTTCAAATTTCACATCTTGGCTTTAAGCTTTCTTCCTGGCTCTTCCTTCTCCAACCTTACAATTTTATTTCTACATGCATGAAAAAAATTCTATATTTTTAGCAAAAAAGCATCATTCTTTTTATGGCAACTCAGCCTTAATATTGGGAGAAAATCCGTACTAAGATCCTGGGCTCCACAGGTTTTGGTACGAGTCTTCGGTCTTCCTGGGAGATAGCAGAGTTCTCGCTGTAGGACCAAGGGGTACTACTGTTTTTATCAGTCTTCAATATCCTGTTGAGCTAGATCTTGTGCCCTATAAATCTATTTTATTTTCTAGCCAGCTTATTTTCCCATGTAGAACTGAACTGTTGGAGTCTGTGAGAGGCCCTTTCTATTTGTGCTCAGAAATAACTATCAGTTAAAATTCCAGAGTAGGATTCATGCTGGATTTTCCGTACCTTTTTTAATGCATGTTTTTATCAAAAATAAAACCAATAAAACTTGAAGCTGTTTCTAACTGCTTGGCTTGTTGGAGTAGAAATAATTGCATCCCTTAAAGTTATCAGGTCTTTTCTCTAGCAGTGGCTGTTTCTTTCACCCCCGCCTCTGTCTACAATATCTTCAAAAGTCAGTTTAGCCAATCTCGGAGACAAGCAACAAAATGTCACGCAGTCCCTATCTGTGCCCCTTAATTTCTTGTAAGCTAAACTTTACAGTTACCCTAATAGTTTTTGTTTTGTTATAGTTGGGGCCACACTCAACTATGCTGTGAGCTCCTAGCAGTGTTTGAGGGACTACATGCACTGTCAGTGGATGAGGTGGGGCCAGTTACATGTAAGTTGTATCTTCTATATGATTTCTCGAGACCTTCCTTTTTTACCCCCCTCCGTTTGTAGGACCTGAGATTGAGCCTAGATTTTAAGATATCATTCATCATTCATGCGAGACATGAACTTTCCCATTGAGCCGTATCATCAGTTCCGACTACACTTATTTTTTTTTTTTGGTTTTGGGGCAACACCTGGAGATGCTCAGGGATTACTCTTGACTTTGCCCTCTGAGTACAAAGCCTGCTGGCTCTGCCTGGCCAGTTCTGGGTACCATATGGTATTCTGGGAATCAAACCCCAACCAGCTGCATGCAAGCATCTTCCCCATTGTATTATCACTCAGGTCTCTTATTTTTTTAATTATCATGGAGCGATAGCACAGCGGGTAGGGCGTTCGCCTTACAAGCGGCCAACATGGCCGACCCGAGTTCGATTCCTCCGCCCCTCTCGGAGAGCCCGGCAAGCTACCGAGAGTATTCGATATGCCAGACACAGTAACAACAAAGTCTCCAATGGAGACGTTACTGGGCCCGCTCGAGCAAATCGACGATCAACGGGAGGGAAAAAAAAAATACTTATCTTTAACTAATTAATCATCTATAATATATCTATATTATCTGTAATATAATATAATTATCTATAATATAATTATCTATAACCTTCAATTACCAACCGATGGAAATTTTTAGATCATTGAATGTGTGTTATGAAAAAGATAATATTTTGTTTTTCTAGATTCACATCTCATATGTTTTGTTAGACTCTTGCTTTGTATAAAAAAATCTCCTTTGAAAATCTTTTTTTAAGGCAGTGTATCATACTGGAAGATATTGCAATAACATTTTACCACAAATATCACATAAAATGCTATATATGCTATATATGAAGAGAATTTTTTGAAGAGATTTTTTTATGAAGAGGAAGATGATGGTTTTACAAAAAGGAAAAGTCTTAAAATATCAATTTTTCCCTCTCAGTTCATAATGAAAACAATGCTGTTCTTATTTTGCTATTGAAATTATATCTGTCATCTACATGAATTCGACATATGTTGAAATTTGGACTTCCTTTACTTCAAAACTATGAAAATATTCCTTAAAAATAAAGATAAACAGACCCTGGAGATACAGTGCTTTGCATGTTACTGACTCTGATTAGGTCCCAACAAAATTTGGTTCTCTGAGCATAACTGAATGCAGACCTGGAGGTCCCAAACACTGCTAACTGTGACACTGCAGGCCTTATCTACCTGTAGTTTCAGAGAGATGGGGATGACCCTGCTAAAGGGCCCACTCATTATTGTGATCACAGACCCCTGCATGAACAGCCAGCTTAGAAGAGGGAAAAATTCTGGGGGAGGATCCTGGATTTTCTGAGTACCACTTTTGAGTCCCAAAGGACTTGGGGGGAGGAAAATAAGATGTTTACTGGTCCAATGACACTAAGAATTAAATTTAGATATTCAGTATTTTTTTTAATTTTTGGGTCACACCTGGCAATGCACAGGGGTTACTCCTGGCTCTGCATTCAGGAATTACTCCTGGCGATGTCAGGGAAGCATATAGGATGCTGGGAATAGAACCCAGCTCTGTTGTGTGTAAGGCAAATGCCCTACCTACTGTGCTATCGCTTCAACCCCTAAACATTCAGTATTTGATAATGTCCTATAATTATAATTCAATCAGTGTTAACAAGTGTCTATTACTAGGAATGTCACCGACTTGAAGTGAGAAACAAAGCAAAACATAACACTTCATAAATTATTAATAGATGCATACTAGACTTATAAACCTTGATAACTACTTGGTATTAAAGCCTTTACAGTCACACCCCGAGACATTTGGTGGCTATTCTCAAAGGATGCTCTTGAGTTTCTCCCAGTAGTGCTCAGAGAACCATATGTGCTGGATTTAATCTGGACCTTTGCATGCCAAATATATGCTCAACCTTATCACATAAACCCTGCCATTCTGTCATATTAGTGATTTTACAGAAATGATGCATAAATACTTATTTGCTTTGGAGTCACACCAGGCTGTGCTTGGCTTATTCCTGGTTCTGTTCTGAGGCATCACTCATGGCAGGGACTAGGGGGCCATATGGGATTATGGGAACCAAATACAGGTTGGCCTCATGCAAAGCAAATCCTCTACCCTCTATTCTATCATCCCTGTTCCAAAGAATGGCTAATGATTTTTAAAGTCATGGTTATAGTCCTCCAGTTGTTCATGGATTTGCTCAAGTGGACCCAGTAACATCTCTGTCATGAGACTTGTTGTTACCGTGATTGGAATATTGAATACGTGACGGGGAGCTTGCCAGGCTTTGCCGCGCGGGCAAGATACTCTCTCTGGGTAGCTTTCCAGGCTCTCCAAGAGTGGCAGAGGAATGAAACCCGGCTCACCTGGGCCAGCTGCGTGCAAGGCAAACACCCTACCTCTGTACTCCAGAAACTGTATTTAAATAGACTGCATATTCACATATGCATGTGTATATGTGTTTGTATATGTATGCTTATATGCATTTTGTAAACACACATTTTAGTGAGAAGGCTTTTGGAAAAATGAATTTTATATCTACTAACAGAGGGACCTCTTTTGCTTTTGGCTGAACTGTATTTATATTTATTTATTTATTTAGTGAGTCACCTTGAGATACAGTAACACAGCTTTCATATTTGAGTTTTCACATACAATGATCAAACACCCATCCCTACACCAGTGCACATCTTCCACCACCAATGTCCCCAGTATCTTCCCCATCCCAACCCTCTGCCTGCCTCTATGGCAGACATTTTCCCCCATGTGCTTACCTTTGGGCATTATGATTTGTAATATAGATACCGAGAGGCTGTCATGTTTGTTCCTTTATCTACTTCCAGCACACATCTCTACTGTTCACAACAGCCAGAATCTGTAAACAATCCAAGTGCCCGGGAACAGATGACCGGTTAAAGAAACTTTGGTACATCTACACAATGGACTACTATGCAGCTGTTAGGAAAGATGAAGTCATGAAGTTTGCTTATAAGTGGATGGTTATGAAAACTATTATGCTAAGTGAAAAGAGTCAGAAAGAGAGGGACATAGAATGACAGCACTCACCTAATCACTTAATCACTTAACTTCCCGTTAGTCGTCGATTTGCTCGAGCGGATGCCAGTAACGTCTCCATTTGTCCCTGTCGCATGGTAGTGTAGCCCAATGCTATCTGTTCGCTCCGGGAACATGAAGGGCCTCAAACCGATCGTTCATGATCTTGACGAAGAAGTCTGATCATCTGGTAGGTGGGCGGCCACGCGGTCTCTTGACATCCCGTGGAATTCAATCAGTAACAGCTCTAGTCCAACGGTCGTCTTTAAATCTCATTACATGACCAGCCCATCTGATTTTCGACACCTTGGCAAATGAGACAGCGTCCCTGATCCTTGATTGTCGACGGATGTCAGAACTCCGGATTCTTTCTCTCATTTGAGTGAAACGTGATATTCCAAGCATAGCTCTTTCTATTCTTCTTTGGGAGACCCGAATAGCGTTCTCACCTTGTTTGTGTAGGGCCCAGGTCTCTGGGGCATATGTTAATGCAGGAAGAACAGTGGAATCAAAGAGATGTGCCCGGAGCCGGAGGTTCTTCGTCCTCTTAGCTATTTCTTTGACGTTCTTGAAGGTGTTCCAAGCCGCTCTCTTCGTCCTGCGCAGCTCGGTGCCAGGTCATTTGTCATGTTGACCTCTCGACCTAGGAACACATAGCTGTTGCATTCGGAGATGGTCGTTCCATTGAGAGCGAATGGGGCGTCAGGAACAAGGCTGTTTCTCATAAACATTGTCTTCGTAAGATTCAGCTGTAGTCCTACCTTTCCACACTCACGGTCAAAGTCGGCCAGCATTTGTGCCGCTTGGCTGATGTTTGGTGTTATTAAAACAATGTCATCAGCAAAGCGGAGGTGGTGTAGTTGCCGACCGTCTATCTTCACTCCCATTCCTTCCCATTCCAGTCGTCGCATGATGTTCTCGAGGGTGGCACTGAAGAGTTTCGGTGAAATGTTATCACCCTGCCGCACCCCTCTCTTGACATCAACGATCACTTCTTTGTAGAATGGTGAGATCCTGGTAGTGAATCCGCAATACAGCTCACGGAGGATCCTGATGTATTGGACTTGAATGCCCTGATTGGCTAGGGCTTCAATGACCGCTTCCGTCTCAACAGAATCAAAGGCCTTCTTTAAATCAATGAACGTTAAGCAGAGCGGCATCTTGAACTCCCGAGAAACCTCAATGAGCTTGGTTATCATGTGGATATGGTCGATGGTGCTGAATCCTTTGCGGAACCCTGCTTGCTCGCATGGTTGTCCTTCATCTAGTGTTCTGCCAATCCTATTCAGGATGACTTGATTCAACAACTTGTAGATGACAGACAATAGGCAGATTGGGCGATAGTTGCCAATGTCATGGATGACATTGGATGACCCAGGGACAGAGCTTCTCTGCTTGCTCCCACCACCACAGGTGACAAAGGGATTCTAATCAGGAGCCCCACCCTACCCTACCCTGTCTGCTTCCATCAACCACCCAGGGATCGAATTGTGCACAGGAGACCCACCCTACCCAGATAAATACCCCACTGGCAGACTTCCACTCTCGACACTACTTCCACTACCGAGCCGTCGCCACACTCCAGGATGCTTCCCGGACCCGCGCAGCAGCTCCGGCCGAGACCCACGCACGACTGAAGACCCACAGAACAAGATAAGCGGAACTCTCTGAGACCTTGGACTCCAGGCTCGGCGGACCCAGGGACAGAGCTTCTCTGCTTGCTCCCACCACCACAGGTGACAAAGGGATTCTAATCAGGAGCCCCACCCTACCCTGCCCTGTCTGCTTCCATCAACCACCCAGGGATCGAATTGTGCACAGGAGAACCACCCTACCCAGATAAATACCCCACTGGCAGACTTCCACTCTCAACAATACTTCCAATACCCAGCCGTTGCCACACTCCAGGACGCTTTCCGGACGCATCATAAGACACTAAATACCCGTCTTCTGGAATTGTCGTACCATATTTGATAGGGTTCAAATATGGTAACACCTACAAGGGTGATTAGAGGTCACCCCAAAAGCCTCTATCCCTCTCGGAAAGACTGGCAAGCTACCGAGAGTATTCCACCCACACGGAAGAGCCTGGCAAGCTATCCCCTGTGTATTCGATATGCCAAAACCAGTAACTACAACTGGTCTCATTCACCTGACCCTGAAGGCTTCACCGACATGGCAGCACTGAGATGGATGAGAAAGGAGAGGCCGACAAAATCTCAAGGCTGACGTAGGCTGCCACAACGAAGGAAGACAAAAATGATCGTCTGTATTTTCAATGCACGTATGCTAGCATCAGATGCATCCATCAAGGACCTGATGGTACAAGCGCAAATAATCAAGTACAACATCATTGGACTGACCGAGACAAGAAGGCATGAATCTCACCATGCAGTTTTCGACACTGGAGAAGAATTGTTCCTCGGAACATGAGATAAAAGAGGTGTTGGAGGCGTCGGTGTCCTTGTCAACACAAACTTGGCCAAGAGCATTGATTCATTCGAATGCCTAACAACCCGAATCGGATGTTTACATTTGAATAGATGTGGCTCACTGCCTGCAGTTTCTATCTTCGTTGTCTACGCACCAACATCTCATTATGATGAAAGAGAAATCGAGAAGTTCTACATGGAGCTAGAGAAGTTCTATAAAGAAGACCACACCTTCTACAAGATCATTGTGGGTGATTTTAATGCCAAGATAGGACCGAGAAGATCAGCTGAAGAACTTCACATCGGGACCCATGGCCTAGAATGGAACAAACAGGGTGAGAGACTGTCTGAGTTCATCATGTCGACCAAGACCATTCATGGTAATTCACAGTTCCAGAAGGCAGAATCTAAACGATGGACATGGGAGTCTCCCGGTGGACGATTCCACAACGAAATAGACCACATCATATTCAATCGACGGTTTTGCCTGACTGATGTCGCTGTTGTCCCAAAATTTCGAACGGGATCGGACCACCGTCTCCTTCGTGCAAAATTCTACTTCACAGAGCGGGGAGAAAGGGCTGCAAAGTTCAAAAAGAGAACTCCCAGAATGACCACCAACTGGGAACTCTTTGGTACTATTGCGGTAACATGGGAAGATGCCATTGTTGACAACATTGACGAGGAATACAATCGACTGGTTCCGCACCTCCATGAATGTGCGAGGAACGCCAAGAGAGAGATAGCCACAAAAAGTCGCCTATCTTCGAAAACTCTTGAGCTAATTCGCCAGTGTGGTTTGGCGCATGCCTCAGGCAACCACAAGCTAACGTCCGAGCTTGCAAAGCAGTGCAGAGATGCGATCAAGGAAGACCTCAAAGAGAGAAGAGCAGAAGTACTGATAGATGCGGCAGAAGCCGGGAAAAGTATTCGTAACGCCCGCCTGTCCTTCGCCAACTATAAGACCAAGATGACTGCCCTCCGACGTCCTGATGGATCCATCACATCCTCCAGAACGGCAATGGAGAAGATTATCCATGACTTCTACTCAAATCTCTTCGATAGCCATGTCCACTTGCCGACATACCAAATTCCACAGGATGGATATGTCCTTCCCAACGTCCTCCCTTCCGAAATCCGACACGCCATTTCGTCGGTAAAGAAACAAACAGCACCCGGCCCAGACAAGGTCAGACCTGAACACCTGAAGAACCTGCTGTCAGTACTCATCAATACACTGGCTCGGCTCTTCACTCGCTACCTGTCTGAATGCAAGGTTCCGTCCCAATGGAAAACCAGCAGGACCGTACTACTGTTCAAGAAGGGAGACAGCACTCATTTGTGGAATATAAAATAACATAATATTTTGATTCTTATTGTCTCAAATCTTTGTAAAACCCAGTATTGACATTTTTTTTTTATTTCTTTATACTTCTTTTTCATTGACATCCAGTCTGTAAAAGACAGAATTGTTTTGTGGTATAATTTGGTCTTTTATAAAAGTAATGATATGTTACATATTGCCTTTATTTATTAAGCCTCAGTTAAATTTCTCTATTTCTCCTTTTAAACCTTCTACTTATTCTGATTTTTTTCACTGATTTTTATATGACATTTAAAGATTCAGGACTTTAATTCACATAGACACACCCACAAATAATGTCATCCAGTTATTATGGTCTCACATTACCAGTTGACATTTCAAATTGAACATCCTGGATGCTATTAAAAATATTTTCTATATTTCCATTTCTGAATTTTCATTGCTACTATATTACTTCCAGTACAGTTAATTACTTCAAATTCCTTTTGTCTCTGGAAATGTTGAGTTTGCTTTTAATTTTACTAGGCATGTTGTAGGCTCTTTAGTGTTCTCTACAAAATAAGATGATGGCATCTGAGATTAGAAGTAAATATAGTTCTTTTTCAGTTTTTATTCATTTATTAATTTTTTCTTTGATGAATTGCTCATTATAAATCTGATTTTTAGCACTGTTGGGGATTGTGTTTATGAAAGTGGATATCCTTATCATGTTCCTGGGTATAGCAGAAAAGCTTTAATTCTGTCATCCTCACTATGATATTAAATGTTGAATTCTCACCACTATTCCTATTTTATTACATGTTCTGGATTTAAAAGTGTGTGAAGTTATTAAAACTATTTTGATTTATTATCTGAGATGTGTATATATTTTCTTAGCCTTTC
Organism: Sorex fumeus; assembly: GCF_029834395.1. NCBI lineage: Eukaryota > Metazoa > Chordata > Mammalia > Eulipotyphla > Soricidae > Sorex > Sorex fumeus. Next base: position 40,398,212 of record NW_026606065.1, read on the forward strand.
TGTTAACGTGACATATGGCATCATTAATTTTTTATGTGGTACCATCTTCACATTCCATCATTAAATCCCAGAGTGGTGATATATATTCATTTTAAATATGCTATTGTATTTGATGTGATAATATTTTATTTTAGAATTTGGATTCACATTTTTCAGTTTCGTGTTGATCTTGCTTTCTGCGATGTACCTTTCTGTGTTTGTTTTTTTTTTTTTTTTTGCTTTTTGGGTCACACCTGGTGATACACAGGGGTTGCTCCTGGCTCTGCACTCAGGAATTACTCCTGGTGGTAGCTCAGGGGACCATATAGGATGCTGGGAATCGAACTCGGGCCAGCTGCGTGCAAGGCAAATGTCCTACCCGCCGTGCTAGTGCTCCAGCCCCACCTTCCTGTGATTTTAATAGTGAATCATGATAATTTTGACCTTGTTAAATACATTTAGAACTGCTCTCTTCTCTGATTTTTGTGTTTGTTATGACCTTTTCATAAAAAGTCTAAAATTTTAATTGTCTTATTTTTCAGGATCGTTTAGGATTGTTTCTTATTCCTTTGAAAGTAATTTTAGGATACTTATAATGGTTCTGAAAGAATTGTGAGTATATTGTGAATATTATTCAATGTAACTTCCTTGCCTGGACTGGATTCATAATATTTTTCTTTATTTCTGATGGTTAGTATATTATCAAGATATATTTATTAGACTTTATTAAACTTTTCTGAGAAATTGTGATGCATATCAATTTATGCATTTCAATTTTCACTCTATAATGTTGAATAGTTTTTTTCTTATAAACTAAGGTAATCAGTAAAACGTGTTTGATTTTTATACATTTATATTTAAAACATGCATGTTTTTCTTTATTCTTCTACATTTAGTATAATTTTCAAAAATCTCAATTCATATTACATTTTTCTTTTAGCTAAATACATTGATATAAATTTTATATTTATATAAATATTTTAGTATTTACTCTTATTTAATATTTAATATTTACTCTTAAGATGCTGACAGAGAGACAAAGTCACGCAGGTTCCGGGACCAAGATCTCCAAGCCTACTCGGATTGGGGCCGAACATCCTCCACCCAGATCCTCCAAATTCCAGTAGGCTGGGGTCACACCCACCAACTGGACCCTGGCGCCGTGTAATCCCATCAACGGCCAAGACTCAGAGACTATAAAAACCAGTTCCCGGAAGAAGAACAGTGCAGTCTCCTGCCCCCGCGCCTGACTGTCCCCGCCGCTGGGGCCCCTTGAAGGGGAGCGGCTTGAGCTTTCCTCCCCGCCCCGACCAGGGCTCCAGCAGCCGAAGGCCTCCAGGACCAGCCACAACCATGCTGAGACCACTCTCCGCACACATGAAGGTACTGGCAGAGGGACAAAGTCACGCGGGTTACGGGGCCGAGATCTCTAAGCCTGCTCGGATTGGGGCCGAGCATCCTCCACCCAGATCCTCCAAATTCCAGTAGGCGGGGGTCACACCCACCAACTGGCCCCTGGAGCCGTGTAATCCCATCAATGGCCAAGACTCAGAGACTATAAAAACCAGCTCCCGGAACCGTGCCGCTGCATTCGCGGCCACGCGACATCCTATTATGACATCTTATTATCTCATTCCTACTTTGGACAAACTGGCAGGCTACCGAATGTAGCCTGCCCACACGGCAGAGTCTGGCAAACTCCCTGTGTCATACCCAATATGCCAAATACCAGTAACAATGATGGATCTCATTCTCCTAAAGAGCCTTGAATATAATCTCAGTGCTAGGATGAAGGGGACGTTACTGGGGCCTGCTCGAGGCAATCGACGATTAACAGGATGATTTGTGATTTGTGAAGATGCTTCTACTAATAACCATGCTATCCTTTCATCATATTTTAAATCTAAAGATAAAATGCAGATCCATCACATCACAAATATGATACCTTATTTGTTGCAGTTTAATATTCATTCTCTGAAGATGGCCTTACTTTCGTCTGTTAATTAATTAATGCTAATTATATGCCAAATTATCTACTAAACTATAAGTACCCTTGAATATAGTGTTATGTCATGCTTATTTAAGTGATATAAATAGGTTTGAAAATTATACTATATGTAATAGGTACTTACAAAAGTTTTATTATTATAGATGATTTTTAGAAGTGTTGTGTTTAATTTTAGGCACCTATTCCTCTCCTAATAAGGAGACACACTATTTAGGAAAGGTTTTTTAAACATACCAAGCATTTTGCGGGTCACTAATTACATAAAACATTTTAAATTAGAAAAAAGGAATATGATGAAAGCATTTAAAACCTAATAAGACATTCAAATTGTATCATCCATTCATTGGGGAAGAGTGTAATCCTCTTGTTACTGATATACAAAGTTCCCCCCTTGGTCCTTTGTTTTGCCAAGCAGTGCAAAGTTATCTTGAAAGTACAATTAATTACATAACAGAAATTATCTGTAAAGGAGAATACTTTAAGAATGACAAGGCTTTAAATTTTGTATGGAGCTATGGAATTCCTGGAGGACAATAAAACAAATGTGTTTTAAAAGCCATAGGTGTACAAATATATAAATTATAAGGGTTCATTAAACAGGATAATGCGCATGAAGTACATAGATTTCCTATTTTCAGTAAGTTGATTCTTAACTTATTTATATTTCCATTGTAAGATATTGGCCCAGCAAAGCAGTTTTTTTGACACATTTTCAGTTCTACAGTGAATTTACAGAGTTATTTGTGACCACTACCAAAATGATTCATTGTATACTCATTTCATATTATTTTTCTTATCCCTTTCCTCCTTTATTTTTTATCTTTCCACAGAGAGATTCCAACATTTATCACCTTTATTTAGGTAAGGACTCTCTAAAGTGAGTATTGCTTAAAGTTTAATAACACACGTTAGAGAATTGAATGTTCTATTTCTTTCTATATATATTTAAGTTTATATATATATTTAAGTTCTATAAGAACTATACTTCTTTTTTTAATGTAGGAGTACTGCTATTTATTCAGACACAGATTAGCTGATTATTGAATTGGACATTAAATCCATCTTACTTTTTTATCATTTTTTATAATTTTATTTAATCATCATGAGAGCTATTACAAAACTTTTGTGTCTAAGTCTTGGTAATACAATGAAGCACCCGTGGTGCTTCACCACAGTTTATTCTCCACCCCTAACAACTACAGTATACCCCCACCCCACACCTTCCCCCTACCTGTGGGGCTGATGATTTCCACATTACTCTCTCTCGACTTTGATCACATTCAATATTTTGACACCAGACCCACCATTATTATTTGAGATTTTACCCCACATTTAGATCTGTTGAAAAGGCAACAGTAGACAATTTCTTTTCTATTGCTGGTTATGAATAACATATGATGTTGTGTGGTTGCAGTAGTGGCCGCACACTTTTGAAATTCCAAAATTTTAACACTTAAATCTGAGGGATTTCTGCCAAAATCTGCTGGGTTCCGAGATTTGCTCCTGAGTCTCTGGGATCATGGCCATTAAGCAGTTTGATCAGGAGCCAGAAAGGCCGTTCATGGGGGGCAACTCAGGGTCTCTCGCTGGGATGGGGAGAAAAAGGCCGGCTCAACCACCATCCTGTGAGGCCCTGAGTGTCTTGTCACTGAGGGCCCAAACTTGACTGTCCAGTGACCTCTGAAGCATGATGGCCACTAGGCCGCCTGGGGGGGGGCATGCAGAGAGAAAACACTCTTTCCTCCCTGGGATGGCCCGGAGACAGTAACCTACTACGGGGTCCAGGCGCATTTCTGCCAAAAGCTACTGTGTTCCGAGATTTGTTTCTGAGTCTCTTGGATCATGGCCTTTAAGCACCTTGATGACTTGGGGTCTTGTTGGAGTAGGGAAGAAAGGATTGGCTCCACTTCCATCCTGTGAGGCCCAACATGTCTCGTCACTGCGGGCCCAAACCTGACTGTCCAATTACCTCTGGTGGACAGTGGCAACCGAGCTGACAAAGGGGAGCAGCCAGAAGAACGACACCCTTACCCACTGGGGTGGGCCGGCGACAGTAGCCTACTGTGGGGTCTGGACATATGTCTGTCAAAAATCCCTGGGTTTCGAGATTTGTTTCTGAGTCTTTGGGATCACGGCCGTTAAGCAGCTTGATCAGGAGTCAGAGAGGCCGTTCATGGGTGGCAACTCGGGGGTCTAGATGGGAAGGGGAGGGAAGGGCCGGCTCACCCCCATCCTGTAAGGTCCCGCGTGTCTGCCACGGCAGGCCCAAACCTGACTGTCCAATGGCCTCTGGAGGATGGCAGCCACTGAGCCACCAAGGAGGAGCAAGTGGAACAACAGCACCCTTTCCCCCTGGGATTGCTCAGCAACAGTAACCTACTGTGGGGTCCGGACGCATTTCTGCCAAAAGCCGCTGGGTTTCGAAATTTGTTTCTGAGTCCCTGGAATCATGGCTATCAAGCAACTTGATCAGGAACCAGAAAGGCCATTCATGGGTGGTGACTCGGTATCTTGTTGTGGTGGGGAGAAAGGGCCAGCTCTACCCCCATCCCATGAAGTCCCACATGTCTCGTCACTGCGGGCCCAAACCTGACTGCCCAGTGGCCTTTGGGGGATGGCAGCCACCAGGCCGCCAGGGGGAACAGGTCAAGGCACGAAACCTATTCCCACCTGGGTTGGCCCAGTGCCAGTAGCCTACTGCAGGGACCGAACACATTTCTGCCAAAAGCCGCCGGGTTTCGAGATTTGTTTCTGAGTCTCTGGTATCATGGCCATTAAGCAGTTTGATCAGGAACCAGAGAGGCCATGCCTTCAATTATATAACTGAGTCAGAGGTGGTTTGTGTATGTGTCTCCCACATACCCAAATTTTGGCCATTTACTTTCTTGGTAAACTTTGTCCCAAGTTTTTGGGGTCTGGACAAAGGCACAGCAGCAATTTGGGGGTATCTGGAAGTCTGAAGGTGCCATCAGGCTGCTGATGCACTGGCCTCACAGGTACAGATTGACCTGCTGGCGGCACCATAACTTATATTTATATAGTTTTTAACAAACTATATGTATATATAGTTTGTATATGTATAGTTTGTTAAGACATCTGCCATTTGAAATTTGAAATCTAGTAGTTGCTCTGTTTTCTTTAGTGACTCATTCTTTTAGTTGTATAAATAGTTATTTATATGAACTTCTTATACCTGGTGATTTTAAACACCTAAATTTTTTCCTTTGTGACAAGAGGTAAAACTTTAAAACTTTTTTTGATTGTTTCTCTTCAACCTATATAAAATAGTACTTGTCTTTCTAATGCTTCATGTACATTATGTATTTTTTCATAAGGTAAAGGTAAAGGTAAAGGCCCTCCCGTTGATCGTCAATTTGCTCGAGCGGGCCCAGTAACGTCTCCATTGGAGACTTTGTTGTTACTGTGTCTGGCATATCGAATACTCTCGGTAGCTTGCCGGGCTCTCCGAATATTTTTTCATACAGGTATAATTTAGAATTGTGGCTGAGAAAATCCAGCCAATTTAATTAAACATAAAGTGCATCTCTATTGGGCATCTATCAAATATCCAGATCATAATTTTTTCCATAGTGCATTTATTTATAAATCAATAAAGAATATTTAATTCAACCAATTAAAAACTAAACATTAAGTGTCATGATTTATATATGAGAAGTAGAAATCCTAAGCAAAAACATTTGCTTGAAGAGTAGGAGGTAGTGAAGCAGCTGGTCATATACTAAGTATACACTGACCCGGGTTTAGTACCTGGTTTCACAAAGCCTCCATAGGATAATAGAAAAATATGACCCTGTAAACCACCAAATAACATTACAGTGACTCTGATAATCCCAGACACTGCAAGGTCGAGGTAACACTGATCCTTTAACATGCACATTACGTTATTGAATGAGTATCATAAGGATTGATGATTTTACCTCTTGAGTTCTATTTGTGAAAAGGATAGACCCCAGTATACACTTGAGCATGGATGATATAGACATATTTACATGTTGTCATATAAAAAAAAAACTCCTAGGATACCTTTCATTTACAATCAGAAATATGGAAAATACAGTCTCAACTTAAGCTAAGCCCATAAAATTTATCAACTAGATTACTTAAATCTAATATAATATATCAACTGTCAAAGTTGATATGAAGTCAAGTTGAAATTTGGCAAAAGAAAAATAAATAAAATTTATCATGTTTTTGGAGAAAAGTATACTGTCATGAAAAATTAACATACTCATATATAATAAATATGTGGTATTATAAAATGAATAGCATGCTTCTAATTGAATTTCCTCAAAATATTTAAATGATAAATGATCCAAAGTGAATGAAACTATTTTGCATATGCAATTTGAAACAGAATAGCATAAATAATAGAGTGTCATGAAAATAAAATGGTGTTTACAGCATAGATAATGTAATATATCAATATAAAAAGAACTGTTATGGATAATGAAAATTTGACAGTGGACTCATAACACACCATATTATATAAGATATGGCTACCATATTATATCAGATATGGTAATTATGATAATTCTATGTACACAACTGAATTAATTTATATTTTAAATTTTTCCCTTTCCAGTTTTACTGGCTTATTTTGTTGTAGGTAATTTAAAAAATCTTATATCTCAACCTCCAGTGACACAAATATGAAGTGGTTTATTAATTGGTTTTCTTTGCAAAAAAAATAATATATTTAGGGAATTCTTATTTACCATTTAAATTATATGTGTGTGTGTTTGAGTGGATATGCGTGTACATAAACACCGACATATACACATTTTTGAAAACCTGTGTACTGGCAGAGGGACAAAGCCACGCGGGTTCCGGGGCTGAGACCTCCAAGCCTACTCGAATTGAAGTCGAGCATCTTCCACCCAGATCCTCCAAATTCCAGTAGGCGGGGGTCACACCCACCACCTGGCCCCCTGGCGCCGTGTAATCCCATCAGCGGCCAAGACTCAGAGACTATAAAATCCAGATCCCGGAACCGCGCGGCCGCAAATGCGGCCGCGCGACATCTTTTCAAAACTTTTTTTTTTATGACATCTTATTGTAGCATTCCTACTTTGGACAAACTTGCAGGCTATCGAATGTAGCCTGCCCACAGGGCAGAGTCTGGCAAACTCCCCGTGGCGTACCAAATATGCCAAATACCAGTAACAATGATGGGTCTCATTCTCCTAAATAGCCTTGAATATAATCTCAGGGCTAGGATGAAAGAGACATTACTGGGGCCTGCTCGAGGCAATCGACGAATAACAGGATGATGAAATGAAATGATGAAAATGTGTAAGAAAGAAATGTTTAACTCAAATATTATTCATGCTAGCTTTTCCTTTCAATAAAAATCATGTTCTAACCAGTAGAAAAAAATGTTTAAATTTAGCTGTGTAACATAGAACATAATTATGCTTTTAGAAAATATGTACCCACTTTATCTCAAGTTCATGTATATAACTCAAACTTAATTTAAAAATACATGCAAATTAGTAATCAGAAGACCTTAATAAAATCTTAAGAACTAGAACAAACTGAGTCTGATTTTATAGTTAAGTTCTGTTATGCACTATTTATTAGTCCCGGGGACTCCTTAACACCTTTCTGCTTTTCCCATCTCTGTATAAGATTAGCCAAATAAAAAGGATCCAGGCGAGCATGATATGGAATAATACTTCTTTGTGGGGCTGTTTCTCAGGAGGATGGGTGGGGGAGCGTTGCTTCACAGAGATTTTAAGCCTACCTGACTGGCAGTTCAATATCATGGCCAGAGATGCAGTGCTGCTAGAACCTTGAGGTGCTGGGAACCACAAGGTAATATTTTAGTACCAAATTCATACTTGTCAGTTCTTAGGGACCTCTAGGGCTGCATCCAGTGATACTCAGAAGGTCATTTGGTTGCATGGGTCTAACTGGGGTGGACTTGTGCAAGGCATTTTGTCCCTTGTTCTCCATCCTTAACAGTGCAGGCCTTCTTTAAATCAATGAACATGACACAGAGTGGCATCTTGAACTCCTTAGAAACCTCAGTGAACTTGGTTACAGTGTTGATATGGTCGATCATGCTTAATCCTTTTCAAAACCCAGCTTGCTTGCATGGTTGTCCTTCATCTAGTGTTCTGCCAATCCTATTCAAGATGACTCGAGTGAACAGCTTGTAGATGACAGATAACAGGCAGATTGGGCAATAGTTGCCAATGTCATGGATGTCTACCTTCTTGTACAGTAGTACAGTCCTACTAGTTTTCCATTGAGATGGAAACTTGCATTCAGACAGATAGCGTGCAAAGAGCTGAGCCAGTATATGGATGAGTACTGACGGCAGGTTCTTCAGGTGTTCAGTTCTGAGCTTGTCTGGGCCAGGTGCTGTTTGATTCTTTACTGATGAAATGGCATGTTGGATTTTGGAAGGGGGAATGTTGGGAACGATATATCCATCCTGGGGAATTTGGCATGTGGGCAGGTGGAGATGACTATCAAAGAGATCTGAGTAGAAGTCATTGATAATCTTCTCCATTGACTTTCTGAAAGATGTAATATATCCATCAGGATGTCAGAGGGCAGTCATCTTGGTCTTGTAGTTGGCAAAGGACAGACAGACATTGCGAAAGCTTTTCCCTTCTTCTGCCGCATCTACCAGCACTGCTGCTCTTCTCTCTTTGAGGTCTTCATTTATCAGTTCTCTGCACTGCTTTGTGAGCTTGGACGTTTGCTTGCGGTTGCTTGAGGCATACGCCAAGCCATGGTGGCAAATCTGCTGAAGAGTTTTAGAAGACAGGAGTTTTTTTGTGGCTATCTCTCTCTTGGTGTTCCTTGCACAATTATAAAGGTACTCAACCAGTTCTTCATATTCCTCATCAATGTTGTCAACGACGGCATCTTCCCATGTTGCAGCAATAGTGCCAATGAGCTCCCAGTTGGTGATCATTCTGGGAGTTATTTTATTAAACTTTGCAGCCCTTTCTTTCTGCTCTGTGAAGTAGAATTTTGCATTAAGGAGACAGTGGTTCGATCCCATTTGGAATTTTGGGACAAAAGTGACATTAATCAGGCAAAACCATCGATAGAATATGATGTGGTCAATTTCATTGTGGAACCGTCCGGCAAGAGACTTCCATGTCCAATGTTTAGATTTGGCCTTCTGGAAATGTGAGTTACCATAGATAGTCTTGGTCGACATGATGAACTCAGACAGTCTCTCATCCTGTTCGTTCCTTTCTAGGCCATGCATCCCGATGTGGAGATCTTTGACTGATCATCTCAGTCCTATCTTGGCATTAAAATCACCAACAATGATTTTGTAGAAGGTGTGGTCTTCTTTATATAACTTCTCCAGCTCCAAGTGGAAGTTCTAAATTTCTCCTTCATCATAATTGAATGTTGGTGCGTAGGCAACGAATATAGAAACTGTCAGCAGTGAGCTACATCTATTCAAGTGTAATCATCTGATTAGGGTTGTTCGACATTCAAATTAATCAATTCTTATGGCCAAGTTCGTGTTGACAAGGACACCAACACCACTGACGCCTCTTTTGCCGCATGTTCTGATGAGCAGTTCTTCTCCAGTGTAGAAAACGGCATGATATGATTGATGCCTTCTCCTCTTGGTCAGACCAATAATGTCCTACTTGATCTTTCACGCTTGTGCCATCAAGTCCTCAATGGATGTATCTGATGCCAGCGTACATGCATTGAAAGTACAGACAGTCATTTTAGTCATTCTTTGTTTTGGCAACCTAGTTTGGCCTTGAGATTTTATCAGCCTCCCCTTCCTCATCCTTCTGAGTAACGCTGCCGTATTGGTGGCTCATTTAGGGTTAGGGGAATGAGATCCATTGTATTCACTGGTTTTGGCATATCAAATACACCACGGATAGCTTTCCAGGCTCTGACATGTGGGCAGGATACTCTCAGTAGCTTTCCAGACTCTCGGAGAGGGATAGAGGCTTTTAGGGCAGCCTCTAATCGCCCTTGAAAGTGTTCCCATGGTTAAAACCATATTTGAACCCTATCAAATATGGTACATTAATCTTGTATCAAGTGTCTTATGATGTGCACATGGCTGCGGTTTGGAAAGCAACCTGGAGTGTGGCAAAGGCTGGGTAGTGGAGGGAGTAGATGCTTTAAAATCTATGTCTTTCTTTCTTTCTTTTCTTTCTTTCTTTCTTTCTTTCTTTCTTTCTTTCTTTCATTTTTTCTATCTTACTTTCTTTCTTTCTTTTTTTCTTCCTTCCTTCCTTCCTTCCTTCCTTCCTTCCTTCCTTCCTTCCTTCCTTCCTTCCTTCCTTCCTTCCTTCCTCTCTTCCTTCCTTCCTTCCTTCCTTCCTTCCTTCCTTCCTTCCTTCCTTCCTTCCTTCTTTCTTTCTTTCTTTTCTTTCTTCCTTTTTGTTTATTTTGGTATTTGGGCCACCAGTTGTCAATCCTCAGGCTTATTCCAGGTTCTGGGCTCAGGGATCATTTCTGGTAGTGCTCGAGGAACCATATCTGATACCTAGAATGAAACCAGAATAGACCCCATACTAGGTAAATTCCCTGGAGTAATTACAATAATTACTCCAGGGGTTGGAGCGATAGCAGAGCGGTAGGGCATTTGCCTTGCACACAGCCAACATGGCCGACCCGAGTTCGATTCCTCCACCCTTCTCGGAGAGCCCGGCAAGCTATCCAGAGTATCTCGCCCGCACGGCAGAGCCTGGCAAGCTCCCCGTGACGTATACAATATGCCAAAACAGTAACAACAAAGTCTCCAATGGAGACGTTACTGGGCCCGCTCGAGCTCGAGCAATTACAACAAAGCAACTTTAAAAATAATACATACACAAATAAGAAAAAAATACAGCATAAATAGTAATATGAAGGTTTATATAAATTAAATATTGCAATGGTTTATAAAAGGACAAGGTCTTTCATGACAGTGATATAGAAGAGTTTTATTCCAAAGGACTTTAGATTGAGAAAAGTAAGAATAAAGAGATGTGACGTTAGCCTGGAAACCCTATCAATGATACTCTCTGAGAGGATGAATCAATACTAGAGTCCATATAACTCTTGTTTTGCGTGTAGCCAATGCAGATTCAAACCCCTTATGGTTCCCAAACTGCTAGGAGAGATTCCTAAATTTAAATACATGAGTAAGGCCTAAGCACAGCTATATGTGGCCCCCAAATAAAACAAAAGAAGGCTCTCTGACTCAGTTTTTATTAACATTGTTATATTAACATTATATTTGCCTTCCCAAATTGGAATGCTGCTGCAAGTCACATGAACTTCTCCCATCTTCAGCTCCTCTCTGGAGTCTTCTTCCAAGCCACTTCTGTAATCTATCCTTGATCAGGGTTTCCGTGACAGCCAACTGACCTCCTGCTCCTTTAGAGATGCCTAGATGCAGTGGAGTGAGCTTCTTGCAGAAATTCAGTTCAGGGTATTACCGCACATTCTTCCACAATAAATGTCTTGATCATCCGCAGTAAATGCCTTGATGGTGGAAACTGACCTCCCATTGGTAGTTTGCCTCTATTCTAGTAATTTTAATATGTATGAGATGAAATTGTGGTTTTGATTTGAATATCCCTAAAGATATTTGAAAATAAAGCAAATCAGTTTCTATGCCAATTTAATTGAATTATTATTAATTTTGCTTTTGAGTTGACTGAGGTATTAATATACATTGGATATAATCCCATTTCCTGGTATATATTTTGCAAAATTTTCCTCATTCTGCATGTTGTCGTTTTATTTGTTGATCATTTGTGTTGTTGTGAAAAAGTTTCTTAATTTACCTATTTATCATTTTGCTTACTCATTAGATGTTATAGCAAAACACATAAATGCTAACAGCCAAAAGAATACTTTCTTACTGCAAGTTATACTTGAAATTTCATGAGTTTTTTTGCTAACTACTTAATCCATTTTTTTTGTGATTTTTGTGGTGGAGCAAGATAAGAGTCTAGTGGTATTCTTTTACCTTCAACAGTTTCCCAGTCTCATTTATTGAGCATATTATCTTTCCTCTATTGAGAGTTTCTAGCTTTGATATTCAATTAGATTTTTTGGATAAGCATGGAATTTTTTCTGAGCCTTATCATCTGTTGCATTGTTTTGTGTATCCATGTATATACCACTAACATAATGTTTAGTTACTAAAACTTTATCTCATATATATATATATAGCTTGAAATTCAAATTATGATAATTTTCATTAACAATTTATGATAATTCAACCTATTGGGGACTGAAGTGATAATGCAGTGGGTAAGGAACTTGCCTTGCATGTGACTGAACTGGTTGATCCCTTGTATGTATACCCATATATTCCCAGGAGCCTGTCAGATGTGATCTGTGAACACAGAACCAAGAGTAAACCCTGAATACCACCAGGTGTGCTTCTTGCCAAAAACAAACAAACAAAAAAAGATAATGTGAAATACAAGTCAAATACTCTAATCTTTTAAATGAACTCCTTAATTCTGAATGTATTATTTATTATCTTTGAACATTTTGCATGACAATTTAAGATAATATTTAGAGGGCTGGGAATGCAGCTCAGTAGTGAAGTACATGCTTTGCATATATAAGGGCCTGAGGTGATCACTTGAACCGAAAAATGAATTACTGAAAGTACAGATCAATATTCATATAATGTACAGAAATGTAAGCCAGAGTTCAAAAAGTGAGCAAGAATGAATGTTTTTGTTATTTTAAATTTCAAATCTAGGAATAAATGACATAAAAGTTAAAAGAAGTAGCAATTTGTTGATTGGTGGTGGTACAGTACCATTGTATCTCTAAAGCTTAAATATTATCACTAACTTAAACCATGTTTCCTGAATATTAATCATAATAATGTACATTTTGGAGACCCTTAACTCCTACTAATTATGAAGGGTTTTAATATTAGCTCTGTAACTTTTTTTTTCTTATGCATGAAATGTAGCTTCTTTTGGAAACTCGGTGCCTATTTTTATGAGATTTTTAAACCTGTAAAATAGACATTTGTGTGTGTTATCATCTTCTGTAATAAAAACAAATTTCTTTTTAAATATAGAACATTTTATGCTTCAGTAATGAGATGGAATCAGTAGGATGGTGACTCCTAAAACATGAATATATTATATATAATTAAGCGAATGTGTTCCTCACATTTTTTCCCTAAACGTCCCTTGGGATTTAATCATTAAATATAGAAATTGATTCTAGTGCTTTGTGAAAATACCAAGTAATATATAAAGTCCTATGGCAAACAAACTTGAATTCTGTTCCACATTTCCCTGCATTAACACGTCATAACACAGTAATGTGATGGAAAGCCATCATCTCTCATACTTATAAACTGCCATTTATTCATTATAAAATCCCACCAATCAATAAATGCAATATCAACACAAACATGAATTTTAGAATATAGCATTTTTGATCCTGAGTTCACCAAAAAAAGATATTACCTATTGTTCCAAAACTACATAGCTAAAAACAGATCCCACCTGCTGATTCCGTTTCACAGTAGTTTCTGATCTTAGATGCCTCATGTCATTCTTTACTTAGCTCTTCTATGCAATATTTGTTCTCCACTTAGTGGAGTAACTTAGCTAGCCACTTTAATTTTGAAAGAAATCAATCTGAGAACAGAATACCCCTACTAGGTGATCACACAGATATGAAGAATATAAATATGAACTGACAAATAACTAAAAAAGGTATTCAACTTCACCAAAATATCTCTCCAAAGTATACCTAAGGGATAGAGGCCACTATAAAATGAAAATAAATCACTCATTGGAGGCAATAAGAAGACAAATAAAAAATCATTAAATATGAGAGAGGCGTAGAATAAAAATAGAGACTATTTTGAAGTTTGCTGAGTCTTTTTTTATCTTCTTCCTGCTAGTTTGAGAAGTTGAAATTTCACGTATTGTCTTTTTCAGTTCTCAAATTTATACATGACACTTCAAAACTATATTTGGGCCAGAGAGATAGAGCCTCGTCAAGGATCATGCCTTGAAGGTAGCTGACCTAGATTCAATTCCTGACTGGCATCACATATGATCCCCAAGAACTTCCTGGAGGAATCCCTGAACATAAGGCCAGGAGTAAGTCTTGAACAGCACAATACAGCATAAACTAAATGGATCTTATTTCTCTCTAAAGAAACATTGTAAGAGGGTTTAGGATATACTTTAAACCCAGTATCATATGTACCCAGAATTGCTGAATTTTAGCTCTGATGGCCAAACACTGCATTATCCAACAATTAATCAGGCTTTATCCCACCAGTCCATATGTTGTACGGCATCACCTTGGTCTCTCAAGAATGGCTGGAAAGGTACCATCCAAAAGTGTTTGAGTCATCATGTTATCTATTTTATTTAAAGTAAGTTATTTAATTTAAAGTAAGTTTTATATGAGTTTGTAATTTTCAAGAAAGATAATTTCTAACCAGAAGATTTAAATATATGTTCATATCCATAATACATAATATATTTTTGTGATAGGTGTAAGTAAGGGCTATATTTTCATTAATGATAAGATTAATGTGTTTATACTTCAGCCTTATTGAGTTCTTTGATACAATTTTCTACTTAATTTTTCTGCTTACGTGGGGTTTATTGAGCTTTTCCTTTTCTAGATTTGTTAAGTGAAAATTTTGAGTAATGATTTTATATTATTACTTTAATATATATATACATATATATTTAAAACCTCTGTTCACATATTATATTTTTGGAAGTGGTGGAACGTTTATCATCTTTTATAGATTGAGAAGATTTATATAATTTTATTTGTACACATTTGGAATTCTTATATTTTTGTCACTTGTTTGTAGATTAACTATTATATTTCCAAAAATATACTTTGAAAAAATTAAACTCATTAACATAAGATTGGATATGGAGAGGTAGTGTTGTTACAGGTAAGACTTGCTTTAAATACAATTGATTGAGGTTTTATACCAAGCTGAGGCTTGACTCAAAACATCAAACAAATTATTTTTCTAAGAGAAAATATTGGAATAAATTTGAATAATAAAAATTACAGAGAAGCATATCTTATTTTCAAAACATATGATGGATTATAGAACAACAGATTATTTTTCTGCACTGATGTTATAAAATTTAGTAAGAGAAAAAATTTCAGCACAAAACTAGAGTGTTAATTCTATGTGAGATAATTCTAATTGCTCCTTAAATATAAGCAGTAAAGGTAAAGGTAAAGGCCCTCCCGTTGATCATTGATTTGCTCGAGCGGGCCCAGTAACGTCTCCATTGGAGACTTTGTTGTTACTGTGTTTGGCATATCGAATACGTCACGGGGAGCTTGCCAGGCTCTGCCGTGCGGGCGAGATACTCTCGGTAGCATGCCGGGCTCTCCGAGAGGGGTGGAGGAATTGAACTCGGGTCGGCCATGTTGGCTGCGTGCAAGGCAAACGCCCTACCACTGTGCTATCGCTCCAGCCCTAATATAAACAGTACCGTACAAATATAAAAATAATTAATTTAGTCAATTTAATATAGTCATGGTTGGGATAATGCCATGGATATCTAATTTGTTATTGAAAGTCAAGAAAAACACTTCTATAAAGAAAAAAATATATTTAAAAAAATCCACACCATAGGGAAAATAAGTGGTAGATCACTGAAACAATCAGCTTTTAAGCTTTTATTTTCCCTGCCTTTTAAATTTATTTCAGATACTCACAAATAAATTGTGAAGTAGAGTAACACACTACAGAGATGCCTCCTCACCCTGCGCCAGGCTAAGAGTATCCACCTGGGGTGCAGATGAGCCTACTACCTGCCCCAACACAACTCCAGCAGCTGAAAAGCTCCAGAACTCAATGACCACCATGTTCACAGGCTCAGGACGAGTCCCTCTTATATGAGTATCAATCCACTGAAAAACCCAAGTATGCAGATTCTGTGACTCAAACCTCCAGTTCTCACGGAATCAGGACTAGGCACCCTCCCCCCATCTCTCTGTGCTTTCTGCTCCCTGACAGTCATGTCTATGAAACACCTCTGGGCACCATGTAATTTCATTAACGGCCATGATCCAGGGACTCACAAATGAATCTAGGAAGCAAACAACATGCTGCTGCAAAGATGCCTCTGGACCAAAAAGTCATTTTCCAGTTAAAAAACTAACTTCAGCTCTATCACTCTATTTAAAATTTTAGAATTCCTGGAGTAATGTCTCATACTTTATGCCACTGATGTACTAAGACTAACACACAACATTTGATGGGGTATAAAGTAGAAAGCAACTGATCTTGATCTTACATATGCACATAAAGCTCTTACATATGCACATAACATATAACAACATGTTAGTCATATTACTGATCTCTTATATAGGGGTTGATGTCTCCAAAAATAGAAACCACTATTTTCACACACTTTCCTCTAAGTCAAACTTTTGGATCACTTTTAGTGGATTATTCATAAAAATAATAAAAGAAAGAAATTCAGCATCTGCCTTTGGAGCAAGCTTGGATGATGGTGGGAAAATTCAAAATAATGGTGGTGGGAAGGTGTAGTTGCAGAGTGATTAGTGTTGAAATATTAAATGCAATAAATTATTGTGAACAACTTAGTGAAAATAAAATTTAAAGAAAAATTACTTCAACAGGGGCTGGGGTAATAATACAGAGGATAGAGAGTTTGTCTTAAATGTGACCAACATGTGTTGGATCTCGGGCATCCCATAAAATCTCCCTAATACCACCAGCAGTGATTTCTGAGTGCAGGAGCCAGGAATAACCCCTGAGAATCCACTGGAGTGGCCCCACAAAAACAAAAGCAAATAAATTTATAAGTAAATCTCTTTCAGCAAAAGAGTTTAGTTAAAATTCTGTGACTTACACGTTTGAAATTCCAAAACAGAACCAGACATAATCCATTTACTTATTTTCTGATATACAAAATTAGGAGTCCTTTCCATTCCAATTCAAATGTTTTCCAGTCAACTCATTTCAATCAACTTAAGTAGATGCAAAATAACTTTATCTAATCAGAGAATATCACCTGGCCAACTAAGCAATGATAGTTAGCACATCACTGTACTTTCTATTTCTAAAAGTAGAAAATTCCCATTATATCAAAACCTCCTCCAATGCTGATATTTTACTTTTATTTATGTTTCTAGGAAATTTGAGGAAGCTATTTTCTTTTTTTATAAAATATTGTCTTTCTTTCCACTTAGTTTGACCCTCTATAAAACAGTTTTTACTAACTCTTTTGAGTGGAGACAACTGTAAGTGCTTTTCTCTGTTCTATGCTTTTCAAGATTCTGTTTGTTGTTGACATAATCAATCACACACTCCTGTTCCACTTCCAAATCCTCAATCATCTTGTGTTTCTATCATATTCTGTTGAACTTGATTGTCCCTTAGTACTAGAGACAAAAAATAAGGTATATGTAAACACTGCAAACACTTCTATTGTACTCTAACATGATAGAAGAACTCATTCCTTATTTTATAAAAAAAAATGATATAAACCTAAAACAATAGAAACAATGAATTAGCTATATGGGAACAAACTATACTGAATTTACAGATAATTATTCCTTAAAAGATTAAGTTAAGCTAAGAAATCAATATATCTATAACAATATTTTATTTCTTGACTATATTTTAAAAGGGAAATGACCTTATATGGAACTTAATTACATAAATAAAAATTCTATATGGTTCAGTAAGGAAGTTTTCTTTTCTGTTCAAGACCAAGGGAGCTTTGGGGACACATTTAATGAGACTGAAGAGTCACTACTGGTGCTCCTTATCTTCCTCATGCTTTGCCAGCGATCAAATCCTGGTTGACCAAGGGTTTAATCTAGTATTCCCCCTGGCCTTTAAACAACTATTACATAGGATCCAGAAATCAATTATCATTCTCAACATTAAATATCACTTGATCAATTGATCGCTTACCATCTCATTACTCATCGATTTTCTCAAACGGGCATCAGTAACATCTCCATTCATCCCTGTTACATGCTACTATAGCCCAATGTCATCTGCTCACTCCAGGAACACAATCGTTCAGGGACTTGATGAAGATGTCTGACCATCTCATAGGTGGGCTGTCACACGATCTTTTGAAGTCCTGTGGAATCCAGTCAGTAACAGCTGTAGTCCAGCGGTCATCTCCAAATCTTATTACGTGCTCAGCCCATGTGATTTTCGATTCCTGGGTAAATGAGACAGCTGGACAGATGATTCTCAATCATCAACGGAGGTTGAAACTCTGGATTCTTTCTCTCACTTGAGTGAAGTGTGATACTCCAAGCATAGCTCTTTAGATTCCTCTTTGGGAGACCAAAATAGCGTTCTCATCCTGTTTTTGTAGGGTCCAAGTCTCTGAGGCATATGTTAATGCGAGAAGAACAGTGGAATCGTAATTTTAGATGACATTTATTTATTTATTTTATGTTAAATGATTTTTAAAATGCTATGTTATGTTATTTTTTTTAAATGTCATGATATGTCATTTATTTTAAGTCATGTATGTAAAATAAATTTTATTAAGCAACACTACATTTGTCAAGGGCTTCAGCGATAGCCCAGCTTTGCATGAGACCGACCTGGCCAACCCGGGTTATATTCCTTTGCTTCTCTCGGAGAGCCTGGCAAGCTGCCGAGAGTATCTCAGCCACTCAGCAAAGCCTGGCAAGCTACCCATGATGTATTCAATATACCAAAGATAGTAACAACAAGTCTCACAATGGAGACGTTACTGGGCTGGCTTGAGCAAATCAATGAACAATGGGAGGACAGTGCTACAGTGTTACATTTGTCATATACTCACAAGTTGCAGTGAGAGATTATTTAATAAATCACAATACACTGGAATTCTGGAATTAATTTGAAACATTAAATGCACTCTTTAAGTTATACTTATGAGTTAAAATCTGTTTCTTTTTTAATTTTAATTTTCATAAGGTTGTTCACAATAATTGATTACATTGAATATTTCAACACCAATCCCACCACCATTACACCTTCCCACCACCATTATTTCGAATTTTCCAATAACTACAAAAGCCTGTCCCGCAGGCAGAAGGTAGATAATTTATTTTGTATTGTTTGTTATTAATAGTATGAGATGTTACTCCTATAATTCTAAAATTTTAAATAAATGGGGTCTAGAGACATCTCTGCAGAGAGCTACTCAGTTCCTGAGATTCATTTGTGAGTCTCTGGATCATGGTCGTTAATATACTTAAATGGTACCAGGTAGCAGTTCGTGGGTGTGATAGCCAGAACTCCTTAGGGGCTGGCAGATAGTAAGGAGCAGCCTGTCCCTGATCCCTTGAGGCCTGGAGTTTTAAGTCACTGGTCCTGAGTACCTAGGTTTTTCATTGGGTTCTGCAGGCTTGTTCCCACCGAGAGTCATAAGGGACAGGTGGAGGGATAATGCCTGCTCCCATCTGAGACACCCAGTGACATCCGAGTGGCACAAGTTCTTGAACATCTCTGGGTGAGCTTCTTGGTTCTGAGATTCATTTTTGAGTCCTAAAATGTGTTTCTAAGACCTAACCCGAATTATTTTGCATATGACTTAGAGGAATTATTTCAGATATCAGTTGTTAAAACAATGCATAAGTAGGTTCCTAGTCCATTAAGATGCAGACTATTTCATTGAAGAATACCTTGCAGTCATGTAGGCAGAGGGCTATAGTGTGCAATAGAAGTTAAGGAATGCCAAAAATTGCTAGAAAATCACAGAAGCTAAGATCAGATTCTTCCTTTCAGCCCGAAGGAGCCAACCCTGCCGACCTCTTTGAGTTCTGATTTCTAGCCTCCAGTACGTGAGACAACACATTTCTATGATTTATGCTGATCAAGATGACCTTATAATTCCGCTCTGTTTCACTAAACTTTAGGCAATATTCTTTGGTCTATAGTCTCATGGGTTTCCTTACCCTAATACTTGCTTAAGAAAGCTTGTGATTATAGTTTTTATTTTCTGTCCCTTCAAGTTGAAATGTAAATGTCCCTTGGCTGCACCAGTTTTACAAACCTGCAATGTTATTTGATGCACCCAGGAGCCATGCATTTACAATAAAGATAAGGCCACATATTCTTGATCTCACTGATAGAAGAGAAGAGCCAGGGGTCAGTAAACACCAATTGACACACAGTGCAATGGCCTAATTGCATCGTACAACCTGTCCTTTAGTGTTCCAGTATTTTTCCACTACCTCACTCCAGTGCTGAAATTATCCCTCTGTTTGTTTCAAAACAATTGAGAATAACCGAGAACAGGTCTTAAGTAGGAAACTTACCACAGAGGGGGCTATGCAGGACATTGAAACAGTGGAAAAAGGAAGCAGTCTGGTGGACAGTGTGATACTGTTTTTTAATACTATGAAATTTTACTAGTTGCAGTTTTGTAAACCAGGGTATGTAAAATAAATTTATACAACATGTGAATTTTCAGGTCAGAACCCCTGCCATGACTACATGCCACTAACACAGTACATGTGATACATCTTCATATCTCACAGGGAGTAAATATTGACATTCTAACTCTGGTCAACTATCCACAAAGCAGTTCATCTCTATATTCAAAAGTCACAATGAGAAAGAAAATCAGAACTGCACCATGCTGAGTGAGCAAAGATGGGAGCCCTGAAGACTCAACCAGTAATATCCAGCTATCTAACTCCTCTGATGAGGATTTTACAGAGGAAACATTGAGATTGTTTAAAAAGGAAAAAGAAACATAAGAGGATGTGAGAGTAGAAATGAGAAAACTGCAAGCAGAATATATAGGATATAAATAAACATTATAGGAGAATAACTGATGCAAGGAAAAATAGCAATAGAAATAAAAACCAGAACTGTCCTTAGTAGGAAGATTGCCAGTTGCTGGTGAGAGGATATGTCAGGGAAGGGACTACTATGACAATGACAGAGGAGAAGTGGCCACTCAGGACCAGACCAGGTGCTGAAAGTAAGTGAAGTGATATGATGATATTTTATCAGTAACAGTATTGTCAACCACCGTGCCTAAAGGTTGGAGCTGGGGGAAGAAAAAAAAAGTGCCTTCTGGGGACGGATAAATAGCACAGCAATACAGTGTCTAAGGCGCTTGCCTTGCACACAGTCAACCTGATTTCTATTCCGGTCATCCTCTACATTTCACCAAGCATTGCCAAGAGTGATTCCTGAGTGCAGAGCCAGGAATCATCCCAGAGCACCAATGGGTATGGAATAAAAACAAAGTCCCTTTCAGAGAGGCAGACTAGGGGAAAGGTGGGAAGCTGGCAATAGTGGTGGAGGGAAGTAAACATTAAGTGAAGGAATTGATGCTGGAACTTTGTACACCTGAAACTAAAACATAAATAATTTTATAACTTTATATTTTATGATGATTCAATTAAAATATTTTTAAAGTTATTTTTGAAAAATAATTAAGTTAAATTTCTCATTTTTACTGTAGAGATGAGAAAATTCTTACCTTTCTGTCAAAATCTGTTCACTGCATTTTTAATTAGCACAATCTCAATTAATTTGAGATGTATATATATAAGTTATATATGTACAATGTATGCATACATGATGGATTTTGTGATATATGCATGATATACAATCATTTTAGATATATATGCATGAAATGCATACATATACTTATATGTATAAATGCATGCATATTTCTATGTATACATGCAGTAAAATATTATATATGTATGCTCCCATATCTGTGTAGTCATATAGTGAATAAAATTAGACTAATGTAAATGTACTTTTGCATAATAACCAGTTTTTTAATTTTTATTGTATCTGATTTGATGAGTTGATATTGAAGTATTATTGAGATCTTACATATTTGTACCTAATCAGAGATATCAGTTAAATCAGCAAAATGTAGCTATAGATAGTAAAGTGGTTACAGCATTGTCTTACATGCAACTACCCAACATAGCACAATTGCCTCTGAACAACACCAGAGTAAGCCCTGAGAACAGCCAGGCTTAGCTAAAATATGACCAACAATAACAAATATCAGTGTTACTTCAATACTACTATAGCATCAGATCACAAATTCTCCCATTTTTCTTCTATTATAAAAAAGTTTACTCAGGGGCTGGAACTATAGCACAGAGGGTAGGCAGTTTGCCTTGCACGCGTTCGACCTAGGTTCAATTCCCAGCATCACATATGGTCCCCTAAGCACCACTAGGAGTAATTCTTGAGTGCAGAGCCAGGAGTAACTCCTGTGCATCGCTGGGTGTGACCTTAAAAGCAAAATTAAAAAAGAGGGGTTTCTCATCATTTAGCTGCACACTTTTTGCTTAAAGCTACTCTACTTTAGCTCATGACATTCCCTTAGCAGCTATCTTTACCTGTTCCAGTCCAGCTCCTGTACAAAACCCTCCTCAGTGAAGAGACTGGAACAACTCTCTCGTCCCTTTGCTGTGTGATAATCTTTGTGTCTTCTATTATTACTTTTAATCAATTTTCATATAGTCAACTTACATATCTATCACTTCAAGTGACCTAGTTACATTCCTGGGTCACCTACAAAAACTAAATCCTTGAGGGCATTGTCTAGTGATGTTATTTAATAATTGGTAAAAGTCTGGAAAAAATTATTAATTATGATTATACCTATCCCTGTATTATCTCTCTGCCTTAACAACCAGGATTTTAAAAGCATCAGTTAGAGACCTGCAGTTTAAATCATCAGTAATCAACCTATCACACCTCAAAGTGGCTGTGTTTCTTTCCCTACAAACTTCTAAAATTGTGAGAGTCCCTAAAATATGTTTCATTCCAAAGAATCTGCTTCTGAGGTTCCCCAGGATTGTTAAAACATTTTAACTGGCTCTTGCTGTCCCTTGTGTGTTAAAAGCAATTTAGTGAAAAAAATTATTCTGGTGGAGGGAAAAATTCAATGAGAAATAACGCAAGTATAACGTATTTTGTTATTCAGATATTAGATACGTGCCATGATGTCATATAGTCATAGACTAATATACAAATATCAGTTGTCAAATGCTATCTTAAACTTTGCTCATTTTTCTAACTTGTTATTTTATTCAGCAGAACTGTGTTATGATTTATTAATTAGCTTCATGCACTAATTAAATTACCAAGGATGAGATTTTCCTCCTCAATGACATTTCCAAGTAAATCAGTGTTCCCAAATATATCCTCCAACTTTCTAACCGAATCCCTATATCTCTATTCCTTACATCTGGATAACTGGAACCACTTCTCAATGCTTGTCTTTGCTTTCTCATTTCCACCCCTCAAATCCATTCTCCACACAGCAGTCAGTGTGAAATTGTATCACAAAAATCAGATTTTATATATATAAATATATATATATATTTCTTTTTCTTAAAAACCCTCTAGCAGCTTCACAAAACTACAATTCCTGATTCTCCCAAAATTTATCTGCAGTAAAAGGAGCCCAGCATCATTTGCAAACCTAGTATCTCTTTGCCTGTCACACACCAATCAGTCCATGGGGTTCTCACACATACATAATACACAGTCTTTATTTCCTCTACCTGGCTTAGTTTGTTGATGTTGTACTTTAGCCAAGAAAAAAGATACTAAATCTTCTCATCACTGTCTTTTCCTCATTATCCACATTTCCAATATGGTTAACCCTCAATCGACAGCTTGTTGTTTTGGTTTTCTTAACATTTTTACGGTGTTTGAGGCCAGAAGTGTATAAAGCAAATGTTCTACTGCTAAGCTTTATACAGAACTTTATGAGTCTGTGTCTAAAAAAGATGTCTGTGTTGATTTGTTTTCGTATCCTTTTGACTGTGTTCATAGTGTCTGTTTATCCCACATTAGGGCATTAACTCATGGATATAGGCATTTATCTAGCTCTTCACCTCTGGAAAAGAATTACAAAACCAAGTGGTATTAAATTGTCAGCTTTATACCTTAAATATCTCCAGGCATATCGTATTTGCTCAGAATTTTTTTGTATGAAATAAGGGGTAAAGTGGGCATTTATATACTTGTTAAATAAACAATATCTTGTTTTAAGTAAGGAAGAAGCTTATACATATGTAACCTGGCCACTGGATTCTAAACTGTATCCCCTCATTAGCTAGCACTTACCAGTCTCAATTGATCATTTAATTTTTTAAGTATTTTATACAAATAATTAGCATGCACATTATTCATATGAATCAGATTGCATTTTATCTTTTGTTTTTATTTTAACCAAGGACATCTAAGCACAAAGTAAAGCAACTTGCTTAAGTGAGTTGAGATTTCAACACAGTTTCAACATTTAATTAATTTATTTATTTATTGAATCACTGTGAGATACAGTTACAAAAATGTCAGGTTTGAGTTTCAGTCTTTCAATGATTGAAAACCCATCCCTCCAGCAGTGCACATTTTCCACCACAAATGTCTCCACTTACCCCTTCTCAGCCTAACCCTCCCTCTGCCTCTAGGGCAGAAAATTTGTCCCATACTCTCTCTCTAGTTTTGGGCATTATGGTTTGTAATATAGATACTGAGATACTATCATGTTTGGTTCTTTATCTACTTTCAGCACACAGTTCCATTATTTACTCATTAACATATTTAGAAATCTCATTCATGTGTTACTACTTTTAAGGTAATATGTAACTATGAAATCACAATCCAAGACGGGTTAAGTAAGAAGTATTTTATATTCATTCAATTAAATGGAATAACATATGTTAATTAAGGTCTAGGATGGTTGATTAGCTGTTCTTTCAGATAGATATTTTTATTATTGTTTAACTTCTCGTGTGATTTGTGCCTTATTTTTCTGTGTGTATATATATGTGTGTGCGTGTGTGTGTGTGTGTGTGTGTGTGTGTTTGTGTGTTACTTAGTTTTCTTGGCTGAAGATTTTACATACACAGGAGCATTTTTTTCCGCCATTCAGAATTGTCTGTGGTTTTTCACAGAAATGGCTCCTGATTATAAATCTGCCTGTTGATTGTGACTCACCAAAAGGAGTTTCTATTTCCTGCAGCTATGTGTCTAGTTATACTTTTTTTGCTGAAGCCATCAAGCCTCATATTTCATCAAGCATAGATATTTTATCTCTAGCTTAGAATATCAAGCCTAGATATTTTGTCTCTAGCTTAGAATAGGATACATCTATATTATCTCAGAACTTCTCATTGTAGGCTTTTACAAAATGTCATCTGATCTACCTCCTGCATCAACCTATTCTAAATCTCTGATTCCTGAAACAAAAACTTTACATTCCTTTCAATTGCAATGGCCCTAGGATAGAAATGGAAGCCTCCACTGAGTAATTCCACAATTTTTTTTCACATAAAATATAGGGAAAAAATTGTCTAAAACTAAGGCATGTTTAGTTTACGAATTAAAAGAAAAATAAAACAGTAAAGGGAGCCACAAACAAACAAAAACAAGAGAACTAGAGAATTGGTGTATAGAATTGAGTTTGCCTTGCAGGGCTATGGGGGAATGAGATGGGTACTAGGGATATTGGTTCAGGGAATCAGGCAAGGAGTGTACTGTTGGAATGACATTGCATACAAGTTTCATTAGCCGCATTGTTAAGTATAGCACCTCAGTTAAAGTGGGGTAACAAAAGCAATAAAATTATTAGCGGTTTTAGAAACCAGAATATGATGTAAGGTAGTTTTAACTCAGAAGTGCACTGTTCTACAACAACTAACATTTCTCCAAGAAAGAAGATTGTCTTTATATTTCAGACTTTATGTAGCTCATACTTTCATTGGGTAGGTGGGCAATCACAAAAAGTATATAATTAAAGAGATCATCAGCAATTTATTTATTTATTTATTAGTGAAACACCATGAGATACAGTTGTAGACTTACAAACTGTAAGTGCTTGGGTTTCAATTATACAATGATTGAGTACCCATCCCTTCACCAGTGTCCATTCTCCATGACCAATGATCCCAGTAGTCCTCTCCCCCCCGCCGTACCCCACCCGCCTCTGTGGCATGGCATTCCCTTTTGCTCTCTCTTTCCTTTAGGCTGTTGTAGTTTGCAATAGAGATATTGAGTAGCCATCGTCTATACTCTACTTTCAGCACACATCTCGCATCCCAAACGAGTCCTCCAAAAGTGCTTTACTTGGTGTTCCCTTCTCTATCTGAGCTTCCTCTTCCCCCGCATGTGCTGCCAGCTTTCAAGACGTGGAGCAGACCTCCTGGTACTTATCTCAACTATTCTTGGGTGTTCATCTCCCATTCTGTTACTTTATATTCCCCAGATGAGTGGAGTCTTTCTGTGTCTGTCCTGCTCCTTCTGGCTCATTTCACTTAGCATGATACTTTCCAAGCAGAACCACTTGTATGTAAATTTCATAACTTCATCTTTTATAACAGCTGCATCATATTCCACTGTGTAGATGTACCAAAGTTTCTTTAACCAGTCATCTCTTCTCAGACACTCGGTTTTTTTCCAAATTTTGGCTATTGTGAACAGTGCAACAATGAGCATGGAAGTACAGATGTTATTTTGACTGTACTTTTATGCCTCTCTGGGATATATACCCAGGAATGGTATTGCTGGTTCAAACGGGAGCACAATTTCTAATAAACTTTTATAAGGGAGCAAGAAAAGTGAAGTGGAGCAAGGAAAGCCTCTTTAACAAATTGTGCTGGCCAAACTGGACAGCTACATGCAAAAAAATAGACTCAGATCGCTATCATCGGAAAATTTTTGAAAGAAAGAAAAAGAGAAATGCAAATAAATGTGTCCATTAAGGCCAAATATATTTTAAGGTGAAAGTCTTCCAGTGTATGTAACTGCATATATACATATATGTATGTATGTTTTAGAAACATATTGAAAAGTTGTAACATTAAAATTAGAATCTTAGGGAACTTTGATGATAAATGTTTTTTATTTGACTATATTTTTACGTTCCTTTAGTACATCTGTGTCCTTAAAACTAAAGTTAATAAAAGCAAATCTGTCTATCTATCTATCTATCATCTATCTGTATAATAAAGAAAAACAAATGTCCAAAAGAAGTGTATGTCCAAAAGAAGTGTATGTCCATTATACTTTTTAGTTACCACTGCTAGTGTCGGTGCTACTTCAGGAACAGTGAGTGATATTTTAGTAAAGGAAAAATAGTATTATTATTTTTGATTCTGTATTAAGATATTATATATATATATATATATATATATATATATATAATCTGTGCAGGAGATAGTTCAGAGTTTGAGACACTTAATTGCATGCAGTACTGAGTACTTCCAGGAGTGACCCCTGAAATAAGAGCTAGGAGAAATTCCTGTAATACCTGATTACACTTCTGGATTTTCTATAACTCCTGCCCCCAGAAAATGATATATATTATCTATCTATCTATCTATCTATCTATCTATCTATCTATCTATCTATTATGACTCAAATGAGAGAAAGAATCCGGAGCTCCGACCTCTGTCGACAATCAAGAATCAGGCATCGAAAATCAGATGGGCTGGACACGTAATGAGATTTGGAGACGACCGCTGGACTAGAGCTGTTACCGACTGGATTCAACAGAACTTCAAAAAATTGCTTAGCCGCCCACCTATGCGATGGTCAGATTTCTTTGTCAAGATCCTGAATGATTAGTTTGAGGCTCTTCGTGTTCCTTGAACAAGCAGATGCCATTGGGCTACACTAGCACACGGCAGATGCGAATGGAGACTTACTGGTGCCCGCTTGAGCAAATGGATGAGTAACAGGATGTCAAGTGATTAAGTTTGTCTGTCTGTCTGTCTGTCTCTCTGTCTGTCCTGTAATGCGGAGGAAGGAAATCTTATAGTAGCTGTAACCAGATGAAACCTCTGATGAATTTAAAGTTGTAGAGGAAGAGGCGTATGTCAGTGGGAAAATTGTCCAGTAGTCTGAACTACACAGAGTAGAAAAGTTGGCCCTAAGATGTGGTGAACCAGAACAAACAGGTTTACTTTTGAAGTGAATATAGCAAACAGGCAGGCACAAGCTGTGTAATTGGATTGAACACCTTTACTTGAAGGGCTCTGGAACTATGGCCACACACACAGACCACACAGCCCAGAAACACAAGAGCCAAGGTCCAGTGCCTGCATGGCATGTGCTCGCAAGCACTGCAGGTGGGACCCAGAAGGTACCTGATGACGTTGCCGGCCAGCCAGCACTGCACTCCTCCAGCCCTAGCACTCACACAGCAGCTGGGGATCAAATATATCTGAGAATGAAACCCAAGGCCCTCAGCACTTCTTGCCCACTCCCGGCAAGGCATTAAGGAATTTACTTTTTAAATCATAAAATTAGTATACTCATTTAAAAAAGAGAAACTTTCTACAGGATATGATTCAATGACCAGTATAAAATAAAAAGTAGTATAAAACCAAAAATAATTTCTATAGACAATCATTTTCTTTACTGATTAAAACTCTTTTTCAAGGTTTTGATATTTTTTAAGTGTTTAATGTATTAAAGGTGTTTTTATTTTTTTATTTATGTTTTTTGCTTTTTGGGGGGTCACACCCAGTGATGCTCTGGGGTTACTCTTGGCTCTGCATTCTGGAATTACTCCTGGCGGTGCTTGAAGGACTATATAGGATCCTGGGAATTGAACCCAGGTTGGCCATGTGCAAGGCACAAACACCCTACCCCCTGTGCTATCACTCCAGCCCCTAAAGGTGTTTTTTAATATAGACATGTATGCTCATATATAAATAGATATCTATTAATGTGAATAAGTATTTTCTGCTTTCAAAACTATTCAAATATTTTAATTCTATTCTAATTTGCTTTAAAGCATAATTGTGCATAGGCGGCAGCTACATTAATTTAATAGTTATTATCAGAATTATGAAAGATTAACTTAGATTGAAATAAAATATAACATAATAATAATTCTTGGATTAATAGCTTTTATTGAAATAAAAACAAATATTGACATTTGTTTGTTGAACTGGGAAATCAATATTCCGTGGTGTTTTATTCTTTATGGTTATTCATATTCCTTGTTGGCTGTATGCTTCTTGTCTATATCCAGAGGAAACAATATTTGATATTGCTTTTGAAAATTTTAAGACTAATTTAATATCTTCTGTCTAAATGTGAGTACTTCCATTCACTATAAAACCCTAATGGTTTTATTATCATATTAATTTAAAATCCAGAAAGCATCCAATATAAAGGTAAATAGAGAGAATAGTATTGGAAATATGACAGTTGCATAGTTGTAATAAGTTCTTTCCAAGAAAACAACCCGGGGTTTATTATACAAGGTCATGTCTGGAAGAAAAGATTAAATATTGTAGCACTTTTAAAGTCTACAATAACTGTTCCCTTGCACCTTTATTTAAAGGCTACATGATTGACACATTTTATTAGCTAGGCCTATGGCTGTAGGTTTGTCATAGCAATTGCTAAATTAATTTACAAACTTCAGTTGACTTGTTGTGTTTCTATAGCTGTCTCCCTGAATATTCTTCATAGGCAATACTAGAATTCCCCTCAGACAAAAGAGTGGTGTTCAAACTTTAATTCTCCCCTGTTAAATAGTCTGTTGAGTGCAGGAAGGGTTTAAAGGGTAAACTGCTTTTCACACATACTATTTTGTCAATCACTACTGAAGGCAGAAGTCAAATTACAAAATGTCTAGGACAGAGCATTTGCCTTCTATATGATAAAAAACATTATGCTGTTATATTATTTCTACTGTAAAGAAGCCATACATAAAACTTTTCGACTTTAGGTAGATATCAGTGTTCACCGGTCTTTGTGGTGTGAGATGATATCTCATTGTTGTTTTGATTTGTAGCTTTATGATGATTAGCAAAGTAGAGCATTATTTAATGTGTCTTTTTGGTCACTTGCTTTTCTTCTTTGAGGAAAGTTCTGTTTATTTCTTCTCCTCATTTTTGAGTCTTTTTTTCTTTATAAAATTCTACCAGTACTGTATGTTTCTTAAATATTAACCCCTTAAATGTCGGGTAAATAATTTTTCCTATTTTGTGGGCTAACCCTGAATCTTGGTCATCATTTCTTCTGAGGTGCAGAAGCTTGTTAGCTTAATGTTTATTTGTATCTTTGCATCCATTTGCTTGGTCAGTGATGCATCACCTTTAGAGATGCCTTTGGATCCAATGTCAGGGATCTGCCTGTGTTTTCTTCCATGTACTTTATGGATTTAGGTTTGGTAATAAAGTCATAAAATTTACTTATAAATGGATAGACATGGAGAGTGTGATGCTGAGTGAAATAAATCAGGAGGAAAAGGACAGATATACAATGACTGCCCTCATATAAACATAGTATGGAACTAATACCAAACGACAGTAGAAACAAGGACCAGGATGAATATATCAAGGTTGGAAGCCTGCCTCGAGTGCTCTCTCTGGGAGAGGGGAGCAGTTGAACAGATAATGTACCATTATGACAGTGATGGTTGGAAGGGATCACTCTGGATAGGAGATGTGTGATGACAGTGGGCAAAGGACCAAACATGATGGCCTGACAGTATCTGTATTACAAATCATAAAGTCCAAAAGGGGAGAGAGAGGGGCTGGAGGGATAGCCCTGTGGGGAGGTCATTTTACTTGCACTGAGCTAACCCGGGTTCAATTTCCAGCATCCCATATGGTCCCCCAAGCACTGCCAGGGGTATCTCCTGAGTGCAGAGCCAGGAGTAATCCCTGTGAATTGCCAGATGTGACCCCCTTCCAAGAAAAAGGAGAGAGAGAGAGAGAAAGAGAGAGAGAAAGAGAGAGAAAGAACAAAAGTGCCTACAGTAGAGGCAGGCTGGAGGAAAATTAGCAGGAAGCATACGGGGAATTTTGGTGGTGGAAAATGTGCACTGGTGGAAGGATGAATTTTGGAACATTGTGTGACTGAAACCCAATCAGAAAACTTTGTAACTGTATCTCACAGTGATTCATTTAAAACAACAACAATGAAAATAAAATCCTGAATGCATGGACTAGATGATAGCAGTGCAGGTAGGCCATTTGCCTTGCATGTAGCATATCCTGATTCGATCCTGGGCATCTTATATGGTTGCCCAAACATGTCAGGAGTAATTCCCAAGTGCAAAGCCAGGAGTTACCACTGAGCATTGCCAAAACAAACAAACAAACAAACAAAAAGCTCAAGGCACTTTGGTGATTAGAATAAAACAGGCATCTGAAAATTTGAGTAGTAGTAATAAGATTATTTTATTTTCCTTAAACATCATTTGCTGCATAAAAGATTTTTTTTAAAAAAAAATACAATTCTTGGGATGGAGACATATTATAGAAAGCAATATGTTTTAAGTAAAATTTTCCTTACAAGTACATTCATTCCTAGTTTAATTCCCCGCACTGTATATGGTACACTAAGCACCACAAAGAGTGACACCTGAGCACATGATCGAGAGTAATCCAGGAACACTGATGGGTGCAACCTGATGCCACCCTCCCCCTCCTCCTTATAAAAAGATCTAATTTCTTGGGCATATAAGATAGTCCTCACCTTCTAGGTGTCTGATTCCAGAACACTCCACAGCACTAAAATTGCCAGAGAATCCTCAGGATTGATCCCTGATCTCAGAGCCAGTAGGAATCACTGTACCACAGGATACAGTCTAATTCCAACCCCTCAGAAAATCCAATTCATGTTACTTACTCTCATACCAAATTTATTTGAGATCTATGCCATCTCAACTATTGTTCAATCTTCAGAAATAAATAGAAAACTAGAGGATATGTGGGATTTTCACTTCTCTGCGGTACAGAGAAGCGATAAAGGAAGACCTCAAAGAGAGAAGAGCAGCAGAAGCTGGGAAAAGCATTTACAACGCCCGCCTGTCCTTTGTCAACTACAAGACCAAAATGACTGCCCTCTGACATCCTGATGGATCTATCATATCTTTCAGAAGGGCAATGGAGAAGATTATCCATGACTTCTATTCGGATCTCTTCAATAGCCATGTCCACCTGCCCACATACCAAATTCCACAGGATGGATATGTCATTCCCAACATTATCCCTTCTGAAATCTGACATGCCATTTCGTCGGTAAAGAAGCGAACAACTCCCAGCCCAGTCAAGGTCAGACCAGAAGCCCTGAAGAAACTGCCATCAGTACTCATCAATACACTGGCTCAGCTCTTCATGCACTACCTGTCTGAATGCAAGGTTCCGTCCCAGTGGAAAACCAGTAGTACTGTACTACTGTACAAGATGGTGGACATCAACAACATTGGCAACTATTACCTGATTTGCCTGTTGTCTGTCATCCACAAGCTGTTCAT
The DNA here is from genome assembly GCF_029834395.1 of Sorex fumeus. Taxonomy (NCBI): domain Eukaryota; kingdom Metazoa; phylum Chordata; class Mammalia; order Eulipotyphla; family Soricidae; genus Sorex; species Sorex fumeus. The sequence continues at coordinate 40,430,465 of NW_026606065.1, forward strand.
TCGAGTCATCCTGAATAGGATTGGCAGAACACTAGATGAAGGACAACCATGAAATAAAGTTGGGTTCTGAAAAGTATTCAGCACAATCGACCATATCCACAAGATAACCAAGCTCATTGAGGTTTCTCAAGAGTTCAAGATGCCTCTCTGTCTAATGTTCATTGAATTAAAAAAGGCCTTTTATTCTGTTGAGACTGCGGTAGGGCGTTTGCCTTACAAGCGGCCAACATGGCCGACCCGAGTTTGATTCCTCCGCCACTCTCGGAGAGCCTGGCAAGCTACCTGTGACATACTCGATGTGCCAAACACAGTAACAACAAGTCTCATGATGGAGATGTTACTGGGCCCACTCGAGCAAATCGAGGAACAACGGGAGGACCATGATACTAGACTGAAATAATCATTGAAGTTCTAGCCAAACAAGGCATTCAAACTCAATACATCAGGATCCTCTGTGAGCTGTATTGTGGATTGACTACCAGGATCTCACCATTCTACAGGGAGGTGATCATTGACGTCAAGAGGGAGGTTTGGCAGGGTAATACCATTTCACCAAAACTCTTAAGTGCCACCTTCAAGAATGTCATGCAGCAACTAGAATGGGAAGGAATTGGAGTGAAGATAGATGGTTGGCAACTACACCACCTTCGCTTTGCTGATGACATCTTTCTAATAACACCAAGTAGCCAAGAGGCGCAAATGCTGGCTGACTTCAACTGTGAGTGTGGAAAGGTCAAACTACAGCTAAATCTCACGAAGACAATGTTTATGAGAAATGGTCTTGTTCCTGACATTCCATTCACTCTCAACGGAATGAATATCTCCGAATGGAACAGCTATGTGTACTTAGATCGAGAAGTCAACATGACTAATGACCTGACACCTGAGTTGCACAGGAGGAAGAGAGCGACTTGGAATGCCTTTAGGAGCATTGAAGAAATAGCTAAGAGGATGAAAAACTTTTGGGTCCAAGCACATCTCTTTGATTCCACTATTCTTCCTGTATTAACATATACCTCAGAGACCTGGTTCCTACGCAAACAAGATGAGAACGCTATTTGTGTCTCCCAAAAAGGAATCAAAAAAGGTGTGCTTGGAGTACCACACTTCACTCAAATGAGAGAAAGAATCCAGAATTCCAACCTCCATTGAAGATCAAGAATCAGGGATGCTGTTTCATTTTCCAAGGCATCGAAAATCAGATGGACTAGACACGTAATGAGATTTGGAGACGACCACTGGACTAGAGCTGTTACTGACTGGATTCCACGGGACGTCAAAAGAGCACAACTGCCCATCTACCAGATGATCAAACTTCTTCATCAAGATCCTGAAAGATCCATTTGAGGCTGTTCATGTTCTTAGAAGAGCAAAGGACTTTGGGTTACACTATCACGCAACATGGATGATTGGAGATGTTATTGGCGCCCGCTTGAGCAAATTGGTAAGTAACGGGATGCCAAGTTATGGAGTGATGTGAGATTATCTTTAGAATGACCCCTTAGAATTTGAATGGAAACAAATTATTATTGTAGAAATAGCCCTATTTGTTTACAACTTCCCTGAAAGTTTTCTCTTTAATAACACATGGAGAGGTGGGTAAAATTGAGAAGGTCACAGTGAGAAACTAGGTATTGAGACATGGAGACAAGGTAGACATATAGAGAAAGGGACTCAGGTAGACTCTGGAATTTATAAAAGGAACAGGAACTGACTCTCCCAAACATTCTAGGAGAAAAGCCATCCTACTAGCATCTGGATACTAAGATTACTCATTTCTAGAACTTTATGTTAGTAAAGATATCTATACACAAAATCTATAAAAAATGTGTTAGAGCATCAATTCAAAACTATTTTAGGATATTACATAATCTAAGAGTTGTTTGAGGATTAACACGACAACCCTAATTATATAAGACACAGGGAAGAAAAAATATTATAGAACCCAGAGGATTCCATGGAGTTCCGAATGGGGCAATTTACCTAAAGTTGACGTTGTGGGCAAAAAGTGGGGAATGTGTATCAATTACCTTCTTTATTTGATCTCCTGTCCAGATTTTCCATAGGATGACTCCAGCTGGGGAACTATCTGGTTGGGAATAACTCTGGGAACTGAGAGTCTGGTAGCACTGTAGCACTGTCCTCCCATTGTTCATTGATTTGCTTGAGCAGGCACCACTAATGTCTCACAACAAATGAGTGAGACTTGTTGTTACTGTTTTTTTCATATCAAATATGTTACATGTAGCTGGCCAGGCTTTGCTGCACGGGCGAGATACTCTTGGTAGCTGGTCAGGGTCTCCAAGAGAGGAGGAGGAATCGAACCCGGGTTGGCTGCGTGCAAAGCAAACACCCTACCCACTGTGCTATCACTCCAGCCCGAGTGTCTGGTAGAGCCAAGAAATGCCTGACATTCTTCTCTGGCATTTGTATATGTTTCCATAATGCATATGCTGAATGTGGAAATGTTCGTCCTGGTTATGTAAGGAAAGAAATCTTGACTGCTAGTTGGCCATGCACATATCAGGAAAGAATTCATATCTGACTGTTTTTTGAATCCTTTCTATCATTTTATTAGAAAAAGAAATAAGACGTTGAAAATAAAATAATAAATACTCAGCAATTTCTTTTAGAGAATAAAAGAACTAGAATAATAGCATTTATAAAAAAAATACTACCAGGACTGCAAAGTAACTTTAAATTGTAAAGTAAAAATTGTAAACATCAAATTGCAAATTGTAAAATAAGTAACATTAAAATGTAACTTTCTGCCTCCTACACTTTAGCCATTATACATAACCTGTATTTTACCTCTAAAGTAACACATAATGACATACCATATAGCTGCTTTAAGATGATTTATACATTTAAACAATTTGCCTAAAATTATATGAATTTTATATAAAAATAGCAAAAGTAGAGCTCGAGAGATAGTAGAGCAGGTAGAACATTTTCTTTACACATAGCTGACTTGGGTTCCATCCCAAGCATCCCATATTGTTCCAAAAACACTGCCAGGAGTAATTCCTAGTTGTGGAGTCAGGAGTAACCCTGGAACATTGCTGGGTGTGGCCCAAATAACAACAACAAAACAAAAGAACATGATTTCATCTATAACATTTTGTTTCCATCTGTCCATAGAAACATAATCTATTTTAATTTTAATTAAAATGAATATTAAGAGATGTACCCATAACCACAGATGTTTCATAAAGTTTAGAAATTGTTTTGTATGATTTGGTGAATGAAGATCTTAAATATAATTAAAAATAAAAATGGACTGCATCTATTACTATTATAATACACAGAAATGAATATAACAGTGAAATCAAAATAAAATTCTCATCAAGGGTCATGCTTATGCTCTTCATTTTTGTCTGAAGTTTTACCCAAATGCAAATTTTTCAATTCTTTAAGCATTCACTCTTTATCTTATTGTATCTTGTTTTTGCCACATTCTTCAGTCATCAAAAGTGCTTCACTGAATATTTTCCTTTAAATTATTAAATCAGTTTTTTAATTGCATCTCTTGAAAAAAAATTGTGAGATCATTGGAAATGTGGATGGTTGTTTGCAGACTCCTGCTTCTGACCTTCCTGTTTTTCTTTTCGGTGGGAAAGATAACCAAACTTCTGTGTCTTTATGTATGAGATTTCTAAACTATCAATGCAGAAGTCAAATATGTAAGCGGGTCATTCTAGCTATTAGTGAAGGGCACAGGAAACTTCTGGATGTAATGGAGACCAGTGTGTACTGACTGTCCCCTGAACTCACAATTAATCATATTTGACAACTGACTACAAAATGCAGATTACTTGGCGGATAGTGCTTGTGTTTCACATACTCTCCTTGGTCTCCTTGAAGTGTTTATTTTTTTTACCTCATGAACTTGGTGTTTATAAATACTCAATGAATCTATTACAGTAAGTTGCTTGAAATATTTGGTACTTATGTTTCCATTTAATTAGCTGATATGTTTTGTGTCTACAGAGTTGAAGTATGGTGGAGGATAGATAATTTCAAGGACACTTATTCTATTTGCCAGGAAACAGAAAGCACCTTTTAAAGTATTTATATGACAGAACATTTGAAACAAAGAGGATAACATATTCAGTATAATACCCCTGCCACAATTAACATAATTTTACATCTTATATAATTATTTTTTGCAATGAGCAAGCAGATTTAACACATTTTACTATCAGAAAACTTACTTTGAAACCAGAGTACAGAATCTAATGCACATGCTGTTCATTCGGCCAACACAAGTTCAATCCCTGGCACCATATATTACCCAAGTAAAATCAAGTCAACTCTGGAGAGAGCTATGAGTAGCTCACATGGATCCAAGTAGCACTTCATCACTTCATCATTCAGCTACCAGGTTTTTGAAAAAATCAAGACGTGTATGTGATAGAAGGGTTGTGAAGGTGGGGATCTCTGAGCACTGATTGGGAGGTCTCCAGCAAAGAAAAATTTATTTTTATAACTTTTTATATTTTTGCTACATGTATCACTTAAGATCAATCTTCTGTGATTAATTTCCCAAGTGTTAGGTTAAAATATTTTAGTTGGGCATTATCGAAAAGAAATTTGCAGAATACTGGTGTTTACTTTTAAAATAAATGTTGTGTGAAATAACTGCTTGAGTTGCTAAAGAACTGAACAAGAGAAGGAAAAGAACACTTAAAATAAAATGGCTTTCCTATGGCAAGTAGTCTTATGATAATAGTCAAGCGCAGGAATATTCTTCACTGAATAACTCTAACTTTCTAGTGTTTTATGCTTATTGAGAGTACAGGAAGACTAATACATGGCTGTGGATAAGTGTTCATTTTATGATAAATCTATTTTAATTTTAAATTTTATGTTGAGATACAAATTCATTTGTAAATGAATTTATCTCCTTCAAGTCCAGAGGCATATCATGATGATTATTATTCCAGCACTCTGGAAAAAGAGGGTGTATTTTTGGTATGCATATATGATTGAAATACTGAGAAATACTTCTGGCTATTATTTTCTAACATGTATTATGAATAACTAATAGAAATCTAGTAATTTGTGTTTGATAATTGCTCTTTGAGCTTTTACTTTGATGTACACTGAGTATTTCAGATACTTATGCTACTTATAGCTTAAGCTAAGTTTAATCAGTCATTTCATGGGTGCAGCAATTGTAATTTAAAGAAGAGCAGATGATTCCAAATGTTAGAAAGTGAAAGAGTGAAGTATTTCTTTAAATGGAACATTGCATACACAGAAAAGTCAGAAATTTTTCTGAGTGTAAAGGCAAGGTCAAAAAATATGATGGTGCATATATTATATTGTTCATAATTGTAAGTGATACAAAGCATATATAAAGGATATATATATATATAAAGCAGCATTTTTAAATATCAGCAATTAGTCTTTTACTTTAATATTATTATTTTACCTGGAACCATTAGGTGTAGAAACATATCAATACACTTCTGAAAAGTGAAAATAATTCTAACAGGCAAAAAGTAAAAGCATAAATATTCTTTAAAACTCAATAATATTGATGCAGAAGGCTCTGTTTAAAATATGAGAATGGCTTCTCTTTATACTACTACAATTTCAGAAAGAAATCATTTATCACAATATGCCACCCTAATGGCAAGATAAAATTGTGGGAATTTGCAAAGTTGTGACCATCAAACTACATGTTTATTGTTTATGTCTATGATCAGGAGCAGAGAGAAAGAGGGAAGCATTCACTATGATAGCCAGGAGTCAAGATTCCTCATAGAAATAGAATCAGTAGGATTTATGTACGTGCGTATCATACATAACTATATGTATACAAATAAACACATAATGAATATTGCAAATAGGTGTATAAATCAATATGAAATGTATGTGAGAATAGGCTAACACAATTATTTTTTTAATTTTTTTTATCTTTTTTCAATTAGTGAAACACCATGAGGTACAGTTGTAGACTTACATACTTTCGTATTTGGGTTTCAGTTATACAATGATCAAGTGCCCATTCTCCACCAACAATGATCCCAGTAGCACTCCCACTCCCCCACCTCCCCTCCACTCTACCCCACCTCGATGGCAGGGCATTCCCTATTGCACTCTCTTTCCATTAGGGTGTTGTGGTTCACAATAGAGTTATTGAGTGGCCATCGTGTTCGGTCTACAGTCTACTTTCAGCATGCATCTTGCATCCCGAGCTAGTCCTCCAAACACCCTTTACTTGGTGTTCCCTTCTCTATCTGAGCTGCGTTTTTTCCCAGCATGTGCTGCCAGCTTCCAAGCCATGGAGCAGACCTCCTGATACTTATCTCAACTATTCTTGCGCGTTCATCTCCCAATCTGTTCCTTTTTTTCCTTAGATGAGTGCAGTCTTTCTATGTCTGTCCATCTCTTTCTGACTCATTTCACTTAGCATGATACTTTCCATGTAGAACCACTTGTTTGCAAATTTCATGACTTCATCCTTTCTAACTGCTGCATAGTATTCTATTGTGTAGAGTACCAAATTTTCTTTAACCAGTCATCTGTTCTCGGGCACTCTGTTTTTTTCCAAATTTTGGCTATTGTGAACAGTGCAGCAATGAACATACAAGTACAGATGTCATTTAGACCATACGTTTTTTCCTCTCCTGGATATATTCCCAGGAGTGGTATTGCTGGGTCAAATGGATGCTCAATTTCTAATTTTTTGAGAATCATCCATACTGTTTTCCAAAAGGGCTGAATCAGTCAGCATTCCCACCACCAGTGAAGGAGGGTCCCTTTCTCGCCACATCTGTGCCAACACCGGTTGCTTTTGGCTAACAAAATGATTGAAGCCAAGTCAAAGATCTCAGAGTATGGTGTATGCACTAGAAACCAAAAAGCTTTTTCTGTAATTCTATCTTGAATCTTCATCCTAAATAACAAAAGAACCATTGGTAGAGATTCATTTTGAAAATTAGCATGATACAGACCCAGACAAAAGATGTTTCATTGAGAACTTAAAGGCAGCAAAAGCCAATCTTCTAGTTCCAAATTCACTAGGTAGGAGAAATTCCCTGTCTAGAAATAGTCTCTTATATCAATTTTTTAATATCCTGTTTAGGTCTTAAACAGGCTGATGGTGTTCATCCACATAAGGGACATTGGCCTAATTTACTGTATCTACAAATGTAAAAGTTAAGTTCAATGGGAAAAATATTCAATTTAATTTCTCGCAATATCTGACATCAGCTGCTGTGTATATAAATCTAATTGGTGTCCTCACTGTTCAGAGATTTCAACATTGTGATTAAACTCAAGCTGTTAACTGGTCTGTGATCTCATATATGGTCTCACATTCTTCTTGTCAGTGAACACAAAGCTTTTAAAATATTTACATAATAAAACATTTGAAGCAATGAGGATAACATATTTAGTATAATGCCCCTCTGATGCAATTAAAACAAAATGGAATTTATATTAAATTTTTTACATTCTGTTCAGATGGTAAACAGGCTGATGACACCATCCACATAAAACACATTGGTTTGATTTATCATAGAGGATCTAGGTAAAAATTCAGTTAGAAGCTATTCAACTTGTTTTCAAAGCTTATTTTCTTCAGCTTTTGATTCTGAATCCAGCTTCTCACTATCAAATTTGGTCCCTCTCAGATCTAAATTAGTTACTGAAATAAGAACTTTGATGGTAGTTTCTGTTTGTTTTGTTTGGGGGCCACACCAGGGGATGCTCAGGAGTTATTCTTAGCTATGCATTCAGGAATTACTTCTGGAAGTACCTGGAGGACCATAAAGGATGCGTGGAATTTATTCCAGTTGGTCACATGTAGGGATAGTGCCTTACACACTGTTCTACCATTTTGACTCTTAAGAAGTAACTTTGTGGTTAATCTCATTCACAAGTATTTCACAAAAGAACTTTTTTCTTTATTTCTCCAAGACCCAATGAATTGTCATGCTTAGCCTAAGACTACAATGAGCATGTTCTTGGATCCACATCTTGTTCTTTTTGTCACCTTATGTGAGCTCATAAAGATTGGAATAGTCCACCATCACTATAACATCAGTGTATTGATTTTATATTCACATTATCCAATTATCTTCACATCTTCAATAAAGAGTTGAATATTCTTATTTTAAATGCAGTCCTTTCATACTTTTATATATGTCCATCACAAGAATATGACTTGTTTTCCATTTAAATGAAAGTGACTAGAACTAAGATTTCTTATGTAATTTGTTCATTAAATTATATATCTCATGATTTATTGAAAAAGGTACATCAGAGGCTTGCATTTTTGTTTTCCAAAGCAAATGAAACAGCATGTACAGATATTTTGTGAAAGTAAAATATAAACTACTTCTTATTTTCTAAAAAACTGTTTTTCTTAAAAGACTATCTATGGATAATGGAAACTATATAAAGGGTTATAAAAATTGCTGTTTATGTTAGAGATAATAGATTTCACTACAAACTGGTAAGAGAGGAGAGAAATGAGAAAAATATTTTGAAAGGAGATCTAAAGACTTGACAAATTTAATGTTGTCAATACATAAATGTATAAAACTCAAAGGGCAGCCAGGAGGTGGCCCAAAAGGCTCTTCCCCTGGCTGTCCAGGTTCTGTGGGGCCTGGACCGCCCCGACAGCCAGGGAGGCCCAGGACATGGGGCAGACAGTGGAGAAAGCGAGGGTCAAGCCTGTTGATTGATCAGTTGCCATTTATTCATTCTCCCCACGGGCCTGCCCCAGTCTCTCTGAGCTTCCTATTCTGGTCTCACACTGCTCCTCATTTCCATCTCCTTCTGTCTCTCCTGCTCATCTCTCTGTGCTTCATCTCACAGCCTGGGCTCTCTCCCTCTCTCCACGAGCTTGCTCCTGTATTCTTCTAAGTTCTTCTCTCTCTGTCCCACTAGCTAGCCTCTTCACAGTTCATCATGATGCCCTTCTCTCTCTCTCTCTCCAACTCTCTTCTCTCCAACTCTCCTGCTCTCTAGGCTGACACTGCACCCAGTCAGGTAGCAAAATCAACGTAAGAAAGCCCTTTCTGAGGGCCCACCTAAAAGGTATTCTAAAGCCCTTCATGACTGCCCCAGGCAAAATACCCCCTAAGGTGTTTTTCTCCTTTCCTCAGTCCAATAACTATCAACACCTTAATACTATTTTTGAATGGACACAGTAAGAGATACCACTGAGGCTTGTATGATAGCTCTCCTGGGAACATCTTGCCACAGACTCAGACTACAGTGCTCAGGCCAGATTAATCATTCCTAACTCTAGCAGGGTCCAAATCTAATTATTACTTTTTGGATCACGACAGCATTTGTCCATGACCAAGCTCTTATCCTATAGTTAAGCATTATGGCTCTTTGGCCAGGATGCCAAGGTACCACATAGCTTACCACTTGCCCTGGTTCCATCCAGTCCCTCTTTGGCACCCTGCTTTGGGGGGTGCTAGGAAATAAAGGTTGCTGAGGCTTAGGTGAGAGAACAGATGCCCAGGAGTAAAATATCACTGAGAGTCACATTACAAAGGCATGTGTTCTTGTGTCCATACAAAAGGGACATTGCTCTGACTAAACTATGCAAAGGAGTTAGAGAGAAGAGAAAAACTATTTACAAGTCAACAGAGCACAAAGAAAGAAGTTACAAATAAACACAGAGCAATGGGAGCACTGTGATGGGAGCAACCCAATATACCTAAACTACCTGAGGCTATGCAGGTAGAACAAAACAGTGTTATCTTACACTTAAATACATTATGTAATGTATTTAAAAAAGCCTAATTTTATGAATATTCTTTCTTTATCTTTAAGCAAAAATGTACTGATCATCATATTTCAAATGAAAATATTGCTTGGTGTTATTCTTATAGCTGTAAGTTATTGAAATGAAAATAGAATATATATCAAGTAGAGTATGTGACATGTACATATCAACTATAGTAATGCCTAAAAAATGTTTTACCACTAAAAATAGTGCTAGTATAAGATATCAAAAATATTTTGGAAATCCAACTAGTCTTGAAAAAAGGCATCTGCAATACAGCATTTCATTCTAAGCAGAAATTTCACAATTAAAAGAACAATAATAGGTCACATAGGTAATGAGTGCTTTTTGAGTAGCACCTCTCTATAAAAGAAATAAATGTCTAGTGTTCTGGATAATATTTCAAGAAAATAGCTAGAATTCCTTCAATTCTCCCCAAATGTCAGAATAAATATTTGTGAAATTTTATATTTATATAAGATGTAATAGTCAGTGAGTAGTCAAGATGATGCTTTCTGCATTTTGGGGTATGTGACTAGTGGGCAAAGTGAGGCTCAAGACCGGACACATGATGTTGGCGCCCTGTTTTGTTATCTCTGCCTACTTACTCCCTCTTGTGAGGTTTCACTTCACAAGTGAAAACAAGTTGGTTTAGAAACTTACAAGTTGGGTTTACAAGTTGGGTTTTTCCTGCCCATCTCCCTGTTCCACATTACTCCATATTATAGTAATAATTAATTGATTTCCCTGCTTATGAATTCTTTACTATGAATTGTTGATTTTTGTTTCCACTCTACATAGACATTTCCATCTATTTCTAGACAGGGTTTTTCAAAGGCAATTTTAGTATAAAGGTACCTATGCATACTTTTGTGGTATATGAAAACATATCTCTTAGGAGTTAAAACATTTCCAAGATTTAGGGAGCAGGGAGCTGGAGTGATAGCACAGCAGGTAGGGCATTTGTCTTGTACCCAGCCAACCTGGTTCCATTCCCACCATCCATATGGTCCCCTGAGCACCGCCAGGATGAATTCCTGAATACAGAGCCAGGAGTAACCCCTGTGAATCATCGGGTGTGACCCAAAAAGAAAAAAAAATAGGGAGCAGCTTTTTAAGCTTTGTTTTCTAAACCAACCAGGTCGGCCGGTTCCATAGTCATAAAGTAAACTTTTAATATTTTCATATCTGAGAATAAGATAGATTTTGTTGTGAAAGAGGGCATGTGTAGCAAGGTACTGGCAATGATGCCAAACTTTTTGTTTCATGCCATTTATTCTTAGTTTGGGCACCCATCCTGCTGGTGTTCAGGGCATATTTCTGGCCTGTACTAATGGGTCTCTTCTGGAGTTGATCAGCGATCACATGTATGTGTTAGCATGTGTAAGACGAATGCCTTAACCCCTGTCCTATCTCTCCTATCATTTGCTTACTCTCTTTAAAGGAAATGTTTATAGATTTTGTTGGTTTGTTTCTCAAACATCCAAGGGATTTTTGAATCTGAAATATGGCAATTATTTTAACCAAATTTATTAAAGTAGGAAAGAGAAAGTGAGGTATTTAAATATTGGTACTGTTCATGGTTATAATAAAATATATGGTTAACATTCATTTTAGTATTTTACAGAAATATATAATTAAATTATTGAAACCATGCATATTTCTAGAAAAGTGTTTAAAATTAAAGCTAGGATAGATTCAGAAAATATAACTTCCCTAATAATGAAATTCTAACTTAATTCTAAAAAAAGAAGGGAATCTACTTAATATTTTTTGTCAATTTACAATTACATAGTTGAACTCTAACTTTCAATTACTAACTCTTCAAATTCATAGAAAATAATTTTGAAAAACTTAAGATACATTTTTCTTCCTCTACAAAAGAAAATAATATTCAGCATTTATGTATGTCTCAGAAATATGACTGTTATTTTAATTAGGTAATTATACATAATTGTAATTATACACATGTAATTGTAATTATACATAATTTGAATTATACTGTGCATTATGTAATTATACATAATTTTAATTGTATATTTGTCGTAAAAATCTAAGAAGTTAGAGACAAAATATCTACTAGGTCACTCATTCAATATTTAACTTAGAATTGAGCCCCCAGAGTTTTTTTTAAGGATTACTTTTATTCATATGTATTAAATAATGAAAAAAATCTTTTATGATATATTTTTATATTCAATCAATATCTCAAAATATTTTGTTTTTCTGTGAAAACTTGATATGCATCACAGAATATGTTGTGAGTCACATTGTGAAAGGTTTATTAGTATATTCTTAGAAAATTTTATGTAATGAGCCTCATTTATACATATTTAGGTATGGACTGAATCTACCTTCAAGTTTCCAATCTGAGATTAATTATTGGTATGTCTTGTATTGTGCTTAATTTGTAAACCTATCGTGATCTTCTCTTTTTTGGGGGGGGGGTCACACCTGGCAATGTACAGGGGTTACTCCTGGCTCATACACTCAGGAATTACTCCTGGCGGTGCTCAGAGAACCATATAGAATGCTGGGAATAGAACCTGGGTCAGTCGCATGCAAGGCAAATGCCCTACCCGCTGTGCTATCGCTTTAGCTCTATCGTTATATTCTTTATAATGAAATATTTTGACTTCTAACATCATTAACCTTTCCTATTGCTGATTTCAACTAAGTCAGAAGCTTGTTTTTCTTCATTACTGACCTGACGACACAGTCTTGAGAACCCAATGGTGATGATGAGGAGGTCAAAATTGCTGTTTCCCTTGTTTCCCTCATAACCACAAAAATGATATTTACTCTACACTCTAGGATTTGACTTACATATTATGTGGAGAGATGGTTTTAACTTGGAAATAAATTTAATATATAAGTGAAAGCTTTCTGCAAGTAACTCCCAGCTTTTTCAAAGGAAAATCACATCAGTGCTGATTGACCTTAGCAATATGCTTTAGCATGCTCATGCAGTTGAATTTTTCTTTTGCATTATTGTTAAGTTAGAACAAACAAATTTCCTTTCAATGATTGGCAAAAAAAAAAGTAGGTCTCTGCCTCCATCCATTATCTCGCTTCCTGTTCCATGTTTATGTGTATTTCCTAAATGTACATTTGTAAGTGTTTAATATGTTTCTACGTATATAAACATATCATGAATGAGAAGGCTTTTTTCCTTTCAATTAATATGTATATTATATAAATGCCTATAGAAAAGCGTGTGAGCTTGTATGGATATGTATATATATATATGTATATTTATATATGCATTGTATATAATCATCCTCTCACCCAATCTCAATTATCACCTTCCAAATGTGATTTAAACATGGAGAGTATCATGCTGAGTGAAATGAGTTAGGAGAAGAGGGACAGACAAAGGCCAAGAGGACAGGCTGGAAGCTTGCCACAAGTATGGGGGAAGGGCAGTTAGTTTAGAGAAGGGACCACTATCATTATAGTAGTTGGAAATCATCACTCTGAACAAGAACAGAGAGTTGAGAACAGCTAAAGGGATTTGCATGATAAACTTTAAGTATCTGTATTGCTAGCCATAATGTCTTGAAGGAGAGAGAGAGAGAGAGAGAGAGAGAGAGAGAGAGAGAGAGAGAGAGAGAGAGAGAGAGAAGAAAATTTCTGCCATAAGGGCAGGTAGGGTAGAGAGTAGAAGATAACCATCAATCTCACCATTGGTGGTGGGAAATGAACACTGATGAAGAGATGGGAGTTGGAATATTGTATGACTGGAACCCAATCACGAACTCTTTGTAACTATGTATCTGCCAGGTATTCAATTAAAACTAAAATAACAATAACAAAAATTATTTGAGTAAATAGTAGTTGATATTTTTACCTATGAAGTAGGAAAGACAATATGACATTCTGCTGATGACATATACAGTCATTATTACTAAGACTACTCTGTAATCAGAAACCACAAACTATGTATATCCTATTTGCTATCAATAGACGTCAGTGGCTAAACAACATCTGTGATCAACCGGATGTTTGTCTTGGCACTGTGGCAAGTTGAGCTTTGGTACATCCAGACACCTCTAACAGTGAATCAGTGATATGAAGTCTGAACTATAGTTTCTTCATCTGTTGTTTAGGTTTGATCATACTTTTCTTTCTAAAGCTTAAGTGAGAGTTTTCTCTAAGTCTCTATCAGATTGTGTAGTACAAGATCCATTCCTTCCATGTATCAAGTCATGATCACGGTCACGGATCACAGTTCTCCTGTTGCTCATCGATTTGCTCGAGCGGGCCCAGTAACGTCTCCATCATGAGACTTGTTGTTACTGTGTTTGGCATATCGAGTATGTTATGGGTAGCTTGCCAGGCTCTGCCATGCAGGCGAGATACTCTCGGTAGCTTGCTGGGCTCTCCGAGAGGGGCGGAGGCATCAAACTCGAGTCGGCCATGTTGGCTGTGTCTAAGGCAAACACCCTACCGCTGTGCTATCGCTCCAGCCACAATGAACCGATGAACAAGTTATGATACTCTTTTCAAACATGATTTGCATGTTCTCTCTCTGAATCAGACATCCAGTTACCTGTCTATGGTGCTCTATATATGTAGATCTTGCTCAGACTCTCTGTATGTTTATGACAAAAAACATGTCTGACCTCCATAGTTTCTAGAATCTAGTGATAATTTGCCCTTCTTGAAACAAATTCTGAGTTAGGAATTCAAATAGATAGAAGCCATACTTTGGATATCGAATAAATTTTGTTTCTAAACTTAACATCAGTAATCATTAAGATAAAGATTTTTTTTTACTGAGAAACAATGATGTAATAGACATTTCTGTATAGTTAGACCGTTAGTTCGTTTTCCATTACTTACCTGTTTTTCTCTCTGAATACTAGGGATAATGATAATGCCTGATCCATAGAAACTTTGTGAGGTGCAAAATATTTACTAACAACTACAGATCAATAACTCATATATAGTGAACAGTAATGCAATTTCTTTTCACTCCATATTGTGGTTTTCTTAAGGAACTAAGTCGCTTATGAAATTGGCATTTAAATAGTTACCATACCAGATACCATGTTCTAACTTGGCCTATTTTTTTTCAGAGTTTCTGATTCCCTACCTCCCTCATCCTCTCTGTCTCTTTGTATTTCTGTCTTTCTATCTCTGACTCTCTCTGTCCCTCTGTCCTTATCTTTCCATGTTTCTTTGATTTTGTTTTCAGTTTGGGTTTTATGTGTAAGCTCAGTGGTGCTCAGGGATTCCTCTTTCTCTGTGCTCATGGATCATTTCTGGTGGTTCTCAGGGCTTCATATGTTATCAAGAATCAAACCCTTGTCAGCTGAATTCAAGACAAGTGCAGGTAAAACCTATTGTACTATCTCTCCAAACCCTCTGTTGCTTCTTGACATTTTTCAATCATGAGTTTATGAGTGTAGTTTAAAAAATAAGTTGTTATAAACCTAAATCTCCTTCTAACTGTGGCTCATTTTTGGATATTTATTAACATACTTTAAATTCGTAACTAACTACTGCAGCAATATGCAGACTGTACCACTAATAAGTTAACAACATACATCCACTACCTGAATATTGGACAACAGGTGGGATTGAATATGTGGAAATTAATTGTTTGTGGAACTTTTATTGTAATCTGCAGTCAAGAAAGAGATGTATCCTTTGCTTCCATCAGAGTTCCTTAAATTTTAGTCTCTATTTTCTCATCTCTGTGAATATGTGGATGACAGTGTTGATTACATTTGTGACTTCAGGTATGAAAGTTCAAGTCTGTGTGATACAGATTTTATCTCCTCAATGTCTATAAAAATCAGTAATAGGAGCCAAAGAAATACTACATAGAAATAGGTGCTTGCTTTATACAAGGCTGAGCTATTTGACCCCCAACATTGCTTATGTTCCTTGAGTACCACTTGAAATGATCTCTGTACAAAACCTGGAATAAATACTAAGTACAGCTGCGAGCAGCCTACCTCCCCTCAAAATGAACAAAATAAGCACTGACTTATTAATATCCTTGGGTTGGACTGATAGCACAGCGGTGTTTGCCTTGTGCGCAGCCAGCCCAGCTGAGCTGGGTTCAATTCCTCCGTCCCTTTCAGAGAGCCCAGCAAGCACTGAGTGTATCTCACCGTGTGGCAAAGCCTGGCAAGCTACCTGTGACATATTCAATATGTCAGACACAGTAACAACAGACCTCAAAATGGAGACATCACTGGGCCCACTCAAGCTAATCTATGAACAACGGGAGGACAGTGTTCGTTTGTGTTGTTTGTTATTAATATCCTTATAATCCATATACTTTCGATCTGTTTCCTTGGTTACTTTTATGTACACCAATGTTTGTTGAATATTTTTTTCCTATATACCATAGGCAAACTAAAATAATCTCATTAAAGTCATAAATCATGAGTAATTTTTATTTGATCATAATGTTTATTTAATAAACATTTATTATTATTTTATCCTACTCTATTTAATAGTACTGTCATTCACCCAGTTGAATGACACTGATAAATATTGGGGAATCATTTTATTTTTTCTCTGTGTTTTTTTATCAACAGTCTATTCCCTTAGCCTCACTAGTTCAACTAAGACTTTTTCATAGGCGTACCCTATTAACTAACTTCTTAAACTTCTTAAACTTGATCTCATATAGGGCTGTATAAATAAGGCAGAAGTAATGTAAATTTAATACAAGAAATGTTATAAAAAGTGTGACACTCAAAAAATAACTTAAATTGGAAGCATAAGAAATCAGAGGGATTTTCTGTCAGGGCAATTTCATATTGTATTTCTTGGGTGACAGTGGTATGAATAGAAAAATGTTTAAAAAGCCCTAATTCAGTGCAAGTAATGAAAATGGCACACACCTATCAACCTGTTAACTGTTCTATCTTTCCTCAAGAGTTCTAGTCTTTTTTATATAAAGACATAGTTGATTTTGTTACGACTTTAATGACATTTCTTGATTCCCATTTCTTATGGTATAAAATTATATTTTTTGAAAGCATTGTGTGTTCCATGATGCAGAGCTAATCTACATTCTGTCTCATACTGGTAGCAATAATGGCAAGTTCTGATATTCAAATATGTGTGATTCATACTAAACGGACCCTGTTTTATCAGACCGATTACTTTTTATCTGGATTCCTCTTTCAGGTTTAAGTGATCACTACCCCTTTCTATGCCCTTATTCCTCCTTTAAACCTATGATTAAGGATTTCCTAACCTGTGTGTTCTTCTTAAGTGAGTGAAGCAATATGCATGTTCTTTCATCAATTGCCAGACATAAATATGAAAAGGGGTACAGCATATATTGTAATGGCACAGTTTCAGGACTTTCATCACATTTCTTCTGTGACTGTTGGAAATCAGAGATATCACCTTTGCTGGACAAAGTATTTGATGTTTGACAAAGATTCAGTAAATGTTGTAATATAGTAATAGCATTTATTCAATTTCAAAATTGAAAGAGACTGGATATACAATATATGTGCAATGTTAAACTAGGAAATTATTTCTCAAGCCAACTCATAGATTACTCAATTACTTTTTAAAAATTACCTTTGTCCGATTATACTATTCTAAATTTGACTCTAGGAATGTATGTGTTAACTAAAACCTTATACTGAATAAAGAATATCAGTTAAAGTTTTTTAATTGAATTCTACCAAAGGGCACTAATCAGTTTTGTACTAAATATTAAAGCATAACAACACCATAAGAAGAAATATCCTTGGGGTGTGGTGCCGCCAGCAGGTCAACCAATACCTGAGGAATAAATGCATGAGCATCTTGATGGTGCTGTCAGATTTCCTGATACCCCCAAATTGTCACTGTGCCTCTGGTCAAAAACCAAATACTTGGAACTAAGTTTCCTGAGAAATTAAACAGTCAAGCATTGGGTATGTGGAAGCCAGGCCTACAGACCACCTCCAGCTCAGCTACATAAGTTTATTTATATGCCTTGCTTCAGAGACAGATAAATAAATCTTAAAAGAGTTCAACAGCTGCAGTTGATCTAGAACTCACTCAAAGCTAAACCGACCAGGGTAAATCAGAGGCTTGGGGACATGTCTGTTTGGTAATTACCCATACAGAGTCAATTGCTCCCACAATACAAATTCACCACCATGTCCCCAGCAAGACTCCAACATCTGAGGACAAATCTCACCGAGGTTTAAATAAACCTTAAATAGGTTTATTTAAGTTTGGATATGTGGGTTTTTAACTCTGGCTTTCTCAGAGTTGGTATTGGGTACATCCCCTCCCACTTCCCTATACTCCTGATCAGTCACCTCTACAAACCAAGTCCAGGATTACCATGTCACCAAGCTCTTCTACCAGATTGCTTCAGAGACCCATGAAAAAATTTTCAAATAGATTAAAATCTACACTTAATCTCATACCCACACAAGGCTGAACAAACCCAGGTAATTTGGAGGAGAGCAGGTCAGCCTGGTGTCCACCCAAGCAGAGCCCGCAACAGCCTTTTGCTTTCACAATTCAAAATTGCCACCATGCTCACTCCCAGATCCCACTGTCTGAGGATAGACCTCAACAAGATATAATCTACTTAAAATTTGAGTATCAAGTTTTGTGACTGAAATTTCAGATTTTCTCAGAATCTGGATGGGTTACCCTTCCCCAACTCTCTGTAATTCCTGAAGCCTTGACAATCACATTCACATTCCAAAGGTACCACACAGTTAAAAAAAAAAAAACTATTCAGCCTTACCTTCCTGATAAAAAGAGTGAATGTCCAGAACAATGACCTCTCAGTACCTGTATTGCAAACTAAAATGCATAAAAAGAGAGAGAAAAAGAGAGGGTAGAGAGGTGCCTGCCATAGAGACAGGTCAGTAGGGGGAGATGGTGGGAAGGAGACAGAGGACATTGGTAGTGGGAGGTGTGCACATGTGGAGTGGTGAGTGTTGGATAGTTCATTATGTTACTGAATCCCAATCATGAACAGCTTTGTAATGTTTATCTTATGAATATTTAATAAAAATTAAAAAGGAGAAATATTCCAGTTCTGAAAGGTAATTCCACTTGCTTTTGCCCTCTAATAATAAATACATAATAAATGAGCTCTGTTAATCTAATGATAAATAAATATATATTCATGAAAAAATTTTGTATTTTTACTTATGTTACTTTTTCTAAGGAAAGATTAAAAAAAATAAACTTCAAGGGTTGTTTTGAGCATTTAAATTTCTTCAGTATTTATTTGCATTTTAAAACATATATGCTATGAAATAAATATTTGGAAAAAATCCATTTTCAACAAAAATTACATTGATTAAATACATTATAGTGAAATTGTTTTACGGAACTAGAAAGTTAGTTCAGGGCTTAAATGTGTTCAATCTGTAATTGCTCTCTAGCACTACAGATTGTCCTACAATCATTACCAGTGACAACATATGTATGTCAAACACTACCTCAGCAAAGAAACAAAGCTAGCCCCTGAGTTGTGTCAGTTGTGGCCCGGAAGCCCCCCAAATTAGTTTTGTTTTAAAAATTGTTAATTTGGGGGATATGGTGCTGCCAGCAGGTCAATCTGTACCTGTGAGGGGAGTGCATCATCAGCCTAATGGCACCTTCAGACTTCCAGTTACCCTCATATTGCTGCTTTGGCCAGACCATAAAACCTTGGGACAAAGTTTACCAAGAAAGTAAATGGCCAAAAGTTAGGTATCTGGGAAACATACCCACAAAACACCTCCAGCTCAGCTATATAATTGGAGGCAAGGCCTCTCTGGTTCCTAATCAAATTGCTTAATGGTCATGATCCCAGAGACACAGAGACAAATCTCGGAATCCAGCGGCTTTTGGCAGAGATGCATCTGTTCCCTACAATGGGTTACCAGCACCTGGACCACCCCAGTGGCGAAAGGGTGCTGTCCCTCTGCCTGTCCCCCCTTGGCAGCTCAGTGGCCACCATCCTCCAGAGGCCATTGGACAGTCAGGTTTGGGCCCGCAGTGACAAGACTCGTGCGGCCTCATGGGATGGGGGTGGAGCCGGCCCTTTCCTGCACACCCCAACGAGACCCCTGAGTTGTGGCCTATGAATGGCCTCTCTGGCTCCTGATCAAGCTTCTTAACAGTCATCATCCCAGAGACTCAGAAACAAATCTCAGAACCCAGCGGCATTTGGCAGAAATGCATCCAGTCCCTGCAGCAGTTTACTGGTGCCGGGACACTCCAGATGGGAATAGGTTTTGTGCTTTGGCTGGTTCCCCCTGGCAGCTCAGTGGCAGCCATCCTCCAGAGGCCACTGGACAGTCAAGTTTGGGCCCGCAGTGATGACACACGTGGGACCTGACAGGATGGGGGTGGAGCCGGCCCTTTCCTCCCCATCCCAATGAGACCCTGAATTGCCAGCCACGAATGGCCTCTCTGGTGCCTGATGAAGCTGCTTAATGGCCATGATACCAGAGACTCAGAAACAAATCTTGAAACCCAGTGGCTTTTGGCAGAAATGCATCCAGACCCACAGAAGGTTACTGTAGCCAGACCACCCCATGGGGGAAAGGATGCTGTTCCTCCGCCTGCAACTGCTTGTCGGCTCAGTGGCTGCCATCCTCCAGAAGCTATTGAACTGTCAGGTTTGTGCCCTCAGTGACAAGATACTCTGGAGCTCACAGGATGGGGGTGGAGCCGGCCCTTTGCTCCCTGCCCTAAAGAGACCCCTGAATCGCTGCCCACAAACGGACTCTCTGGCTCCTGATCAAGCTGCTTAATGGCCATGATCCAAGAGACTCAGGAACAAATCTCGGAACCCAGCAGGTTTTGGCAGAAATCCCTCTAGATTTAATTGTTAAAATTTCGGAATTCCAAAACCACATGGCAACTACTGCAGCCACGTGACATCATGTTATTCACAACTAGCAATAGAAAACAAATTGTCTACTGTTGCCTTTTCAGCAAATCTGAGTGTTGGGGTAAAATCCTAAATAATAATGGTGGGTCTGGGTTCAAAATATTGAATGTAATTAAAGTAGAGAAAGAGTAATGTGGAAATCATCTGCCCCACAGGTAGGGGGAGGATGTGTCATGGGGGGTATACTGAGGTTTTGGTGTTGGAAAATGGGCACTGGTGAAGAGACAGGTGTTTCATTGTATGACCCAGCCTTAAACCCAAAAGCTTTGCTCTCCCGGTGATTCAGTAAATAAAATTATAAACAAGGGAAAAATGTTAATTTTATGTATATAATATCAAAAATCAAATAATTTCATTTTCAATTATTGTAACAAAACTGGAATTAATTTCATGGAAAATTTTAGTTTTAAAGCAGATTAACATAGCCTTATGAATAGCATGCAGGTTTGGTGACCAAGTGGATAATAGAGTGGGTAGCATATTTACTTGCATGCAGCAAACCCAGGTTTGATCCACAGCACCACATATAGTCCCACAAGTCTATCAGAAGTGATACCTGAATGAAGAGCTAGGAGCAAGCCCTTTGAACCTCTCACCAAGGCCCCAAACAAAACAAGAATCATGCAGGATTAAAGATAACAAATGTTCTTCTTTATAAGTTACACACCATATACACACATGTGGATGCGCACATATTCATACATTTGGTTGTGTTGACTTTGGCTTTGAGCAATGTTTAGATAAACTCGGAGGCTACTCTTGGCTCATTGCACAGGGTTTGCTCCTGGTGGTACTCAGGGAGCTGTGTCGTGTCAAAGATCAAACCCAGTCTCCTGCATGCAGAGCCTGAACTCCAGTTCTTCGATCTATTTCTCCTGCCCTAGAATATTATATTGCTAGATATATCTATCAACAATTTACTATTACCATGTGCTTTTTGGCTAATATTTAAAAATTATCCATTTGCTATGAGGTAACACCCTAAAAATAATACTGATGTAGCTTGTCCAATTTTGTAAGATTAAACTAAGAAATAAAACCTTAGTTATAAAAAACAGTATTGGCCTGGTGATGAAAACATAAGGTGATTCTAACATTCTCTTTATTGAGGAACATCTATATGCACAACAAAACTGAATTAAATTAGGAGTTCCAGCATAAAATATCAATGACCCAACACAACCCATCCAGGAGGAGAAATTGTCTATGGAACTGCGAATGAAACAGGTGATGAAACAAAGGTATTAAGAGTGGATTCTGGAGTATGATTGAGAGGGTCTTGCCTAGATATTGACTTTAAGTTCTGAAAATTGGAATTAGGACTAAGGTATGCTGAGCACTCTTGCTACCCAGGTTTCCGGCTTGTTTTCCACTGAACTGAGAAGAAAGTGATTGAAAGGTGATATATTGAGTTAGAGCCAGTGACTTTATCTAACTTTATCTCGTCTTCTGCTAAAGTTCTGGCTTTGAGTTCCCATTCCTGAGTGAATCCTACCCATCTCAGACAATAGCAGAGAAAGCTCATGATACAAGGTCATGACTTAGCCAAGTCATCAGTCTGCCTCTGCCCTTGTCATTTATCATAGGCAAGTCACACCTTCTATCACATTTGTAGTTTTTGAGAATTGCAAGTATCTGTGGACTTTTAACCCCAGAGGAAAATGTTAGGAGAGATGATGGCTCAGTTCTCCGTACAGTTTGGGTTACCTGGACACACAGACCTCTCTGGCAAAAGGCATGTGGACAACTGTCAGATACTCACAGTACAGAACTCTCAAATGAAATTTAGACACCATCAATATAAGTGTACAAACATCATGGAGCATCAGTGCTGTGAAGTCTATTCCTTGTTAACTTACACATGTCCTTGATCTGCAATTACAGCTTATCTGAACCACATTTCAACTTTATATTCAATTCCAAGCATCAGTGACCCAGACCTGCTGGATCTCTTCATTGTAGCTGACACAGGGTACTTGTAATCACAATTCTCTGCGGGAATTCAGAACCACACAATCTCAGAGTCACAGGAACTGAATCATTTTTGCAAATGTGACCCCTGATTTTTATTCAAGCCAGCTTTACTCTTAGCTCTCATGTAGCACCTGAGATAATATAAAAGAGGAATTCATCCTCAAAAATTCTTGGGGACAAAATAATCCTTGTAGGTTTTCAAACACTTCTTTGTGGAAACAAATGAGCTAAAGAGAATAGTAGCTGAGCTAAGGGGGGAAAAAGACAAAAAACTAAACTAAACAAAACTAAACTAAACAAAAATATGTCACCACACTTTGGCAGAATGGTGGATGTTAAGAACCAAGTCAGTGATCTTAAGATCAGGTAGATGTTATCACCAAAAAGAAAAAAAAAGAAAAAAGTAAGAAAACATGGAAAATTGATATGATAGCATTAAGAGAAACATTTACATCACAGGGGATCCAGATGGAAAGAAGAGAAAATTGACAAGAAAAAGTCTCTATTTTAAAAGAAGATACAGAAAGAAAAAAGAAAACAAGAAAGAAAAAAAATATTCATGCACTGGAAGAATTAGTATTGATTAAAGGATCATTCTACCCAATATTATAGATTGAATATAATCACTATCAAGATTCCAATCACTGGGAATGTCTGGGGATGGTAGTTTAAGGATCCAGTCTTAAATGTCACTGATTGTTGTTCAAACCACAGTGCCACAATGTCTCTAAGCATCACTGAGTTAGCCTTGGAGGTCCCTGAGTACCTCAGGGTTGCTTAACTAACCTATAGCATTGCAGGACCTAAGTAGCACATAGTCGTGGTTCCTCATATTGAACCCTGACTTTGTTGTCTAAGAATAGTGGCAAGGTGACTCGACCCTTATGAGCATCACTTGGAGTATCTCACCCTCCAAAAAAACTCAAAGGCGTTCCTCAAAGACTTAGCATATATAAGTGATAAAATTTGTATGGAAAAATAAAACTCTACACATAGCCAGATAAATATTAAAAAGACAAATAGGTGAGACACATTGCATTACCTACTTACTATAAAATTATATTAGAACAAACTTGTACCAGAATTAAAATTGACACTCAGTGTAGGATAACACTGTTTTGTCCTTCCTGCATAGCCTCAGGTAGTTTAGGTATATTGGGTAGCTCCCATCAAAGTGTTCCATTCCTCTGTGTTTATTTGTAACTTCTTTCTTTGAGCTCTGTTGACTTGTAAATACTGTTTTTCTCTTCTCCCTAAGTCCTTTGCATAATTTAGTCAGAGCAATGTCCCCTTTGTATGGACACAAGAAGACATGCCTTTGTAATGTGACTCTCAGTGATATTTTCCTCCTGGGCATCTGTTCTCTCACCTAAGCCTCAGCTGCCTTTACTTTCTAGCACCTCCCAAAGCAGGGTGCCAAAGAGGGACTGGACGGAACCAGGGCAAGCAGTAAGCTATGTGCTACCCTGGCATGGAGATGGGCCTGGCCAAAGCGCCATAATGCTTAACTATAGGTTAAGAGCTTGGTCATGGACAAATGCTGTCATTATCCAAAAAGTAATAACTAGATTTGGACCATGCTAGGGTTAGGAATGATTAATCTGGCCTGAGCACTGTAGTCTGAGTCTGTGGCAAGATGTTCCCAGGAGAGCTGCCCTACAAGCCTCAGTGGTATCTCTTACTGTGTCCATACAAAAATAACTAGTATTGAAATGTTGATAGAGTTATTGGACTAAGAAAAAGAGAGGTGTTTTACCTTAAGGGGTATTTTGCCCTCAGGCAGTCAGGAAGGGCTCTGAAATATCCTAGGAGGTGTTCCCTTTGAACTTGGTGGGCCCTTAGGAAGGGCTTTTTATTCTGATTTGGCTACCTGACTTGGGGCTGTGTCAGCCTGGAGAGAGAAGGTAATTGGAGAGGCAAGTATTCAGGGAGAGAGAGGAGAAAGCACAGGGAAGCAAGATTGGTGGTGGAGAGACTAGCAAGGGGGACAGAGAGAGAAGAATGCAGGCTTGGAGATGGAGCACTGAGAAATGAGCAGGAGAGACAGGAGGGACAGGAGACAGAAATGAGGAGCAGGGTAAGACTAGAATGGGAGGCTCAGAGAGACTGGGGCAGGCCCTTGGGGAGAATGGAATAAATGGCATCTGACCAATTGGCTTGCCCTTCGTTTCGTCCACTGTCTACCCCATGGCTCGGGCCGCCCTGGCTGCAGGAGTGGCCCCCACACCGAATGCGGGTAGCTAAGGGGCAGAGCCACTGGGGCCTCCCCCTGGCTGCCCTCAAAGATTTTTTACAACTCAGAACAATGGGATAAAATCAAAAGCCTAAGAGTAAACCTTCAGGTGTATGCAGAGTTTATTTTTGACAGAGAAGCTAAGTGCATTAAGCCGATGATAAAAAGTGTCTTTCCACATATGGTGCTGGGAAAACTGATTAGTCACCTGCAAAACAAACAAAATTAGACTCCTATCTCACATCATACAAAAAAAGTTAATTAAAAGTAGATTGATTACGTTGATGTTAGACCTTAATACACACACTATAACTATATATACAAGCACACCCAATAGAATACTACTCAGCTAGAAGAGATGAAATCTTGCCCGTTGCCTCAACTTGGATGGAACAAGTGTTATGGTTAATGAAATAAGTCAGAGGGACAGGGAAAAATGCAGGAGAATGAAATTCATATGTAGTGTATAAAGAAATGAATTGAGAGGATAGATGGTGCCTGATGAAAAGAAAGGACTAAAACATCAGAATTGGGTTATGAGAACTGGGGGGAAAGTTGGAACAGACCACAAGTGACCCAGAGAGTACAGTGAAGGATTTTTGAAACTTTATAGATAGTGCTGGTGATTTAAATTTCTAAATTCAAAGAATAAATGTTAACACTATTGGAAAATAAAATGCCTCACTGATAATTAAGTGAAATAAAAGTATCACTGTTATATGTAAAATAATAAAATATATTTCAAGAAAAATACAATTTTCTTAAAATATCATCACTTCTATTAATTTAAGCTTTTGTAAAATACACAAATAACAGAATTACCTGTTTTGAAATAAATTGATTTTATGGGCTGGAGCAATAGCACAGCATTAGGGTGTTTGCCTTGCGAGTAGCCAGCCCGACCAAGCCGGGTTCGATTCCTCCACCCCTCTCGGATAGCCTGGCAAGCTACTGAGAGTTTCTTGCCTGCACGGCAAAGCCTGGCAAGCTACCCATGATGTATTCAATATGCCAAACACAGCAACAACAAGTCTCAAAATGGAGACGTTACTGGGCCCGCTCAAGCAAATCAATGAACAACAGGAGGACGGTGTTTGTTTGTAATGTTGTAGTTCACAGTACTCTCAAAAATCATCCCTCAGTATTTAATCAGACACAAAACTTTCTCAGAAAATCCCTAGACCAATTATTAGAAGGCATGAGAAGGAAACAAATTTGTAGCTGTTACAGAATATCCAGGAATAGACTGTAAATGGATCAATGAGGTGTCACTGTCACCCAGATCACAGCCTGTCAAAAGTTCCTCACAAACTAGTAATGAAAGACAAGCTCTGTCAGCAGTAGTTGTGGAATTGTTATACACTTTTAATAGAGCAATTCTGAGATCAAGATGTGCACAGACTTCTACTTAAAATGGTTAAAGTAAGTTCACATATCTAAAGCAATGAAGTATTAGAATTATGAAAAGTTTTCCTCACACACTGAGTTTTAGGCTCAGGATCTCTTTATCTGTCATTGTCTTACATGTTTTTAATTCTTATAAACTGAATATCCTCCAAAAATGCTGAATAAGAATGACAAGAAGCTTTCTATAAGGAATGTTAATATTCAACTATTCCACACATTCCCCCATTCTTGCATTTCTTTTTTTCAGTATTTCAATATTAAGACTTTGATGTCTTTTTTCAAAGTGCAAATTGATATTTTTTGTAATAAAAATCAGTACCAGTTTATCAATACTCTATTATCATATGACCCGGAAACACTGTCAGCAATGATTCCTTAGCACAGAGCCAGGAGCAAATCATGAAGGAAAGCTGGTATAGCCTCCAAACAAACAAAAATCAAGAAATATATAAAACGCTAGTAGAATACCTTCCAAATTTATGACAAGGAAGATCGCAATACAGTTTCTGCCAACCATAGGAAGGAGAAGTAGACAAAAAGAATTATAGGTTGCGTGATTAATTAGTCTAGTTAATCTGACTGGCCTCAAAATCACGCATGTGTGAGGAAGAATTCAAGTATATTGCAAATAAATCTGAGAAAGGCATAGTGAAATTTGAACTATTTTGCAATTAGACATGAAAACTAACACTTAAGGCTGAACAAATTAATTTCCACCAACAAAGAGTCTTATAAATAAAAAACATTTGGATCAATAAATAAGGTTACAAACCTTGTATATAACATTTATAATGTCCATGAAAAATAATACAAACCTTAACATGCAAATATTCAGAATTATTATCCATTATTAAGTTTCAAAAAATCAATATATTTTAATACTGAGAGAAAAATATAAAGGTAAAACTTATAGTGACCATTATGGCATGTTTAGTATGACAAATTAATAGTAGAAAACTTTAATTAATAGGATGTTGAAATTCAACAAAAAATAGATAAATTTTTTTTGAATTTAAAGTACCTGAAATGAATAGAATAATAGATAAAATTGAAAAGTCACATAAAATAAGAACATTTACCAAAACCTAAGAGAGATGAATTATAGGTAAACTATAAAGATAACCTCATAGATTTTAGAATAGTATATAATCTAATATCACTAATTTGAATCATATAAATACAGGGAGAGATAACTGAGAAAAAATTATAGAGATTTAATAATAGAAAAAATAACAGCCTCTGTAGACAATGGTTTATCTTTTAGAACTCAACAATGCTAAGCAGGATAGAAAAATTTAGATGATATCACTTAGCAATATCAAAATAATTGTTAGAAAAACAAGGAAAAAGAGAACCTTAAAAGAAGCTTGATGAAAACATGTTTACTTGAGATAAGTCACTCAGACTTATGAGTAGCAACAATAGAGCCCAAAATTCTGTGGAGCAAAGGTTCTAGATAATGGAACAAAAATTATATTTTTCTGTATCAAGAAAATATGTTTTTCAAGACAGTGAATGAAAGGTATATTCTGATAAAAGAAAAGGCAACTGTTCATGTCTCTAGATCAGAATAGAAGAAATGAGTAGAAGAAATGATACAAGAACTTTTTCAATCTTGACTAAAGTAAAATCTGAAGAAAAAGAAATCCTCCTGATTGAATAAATATTGGAAATAGAGAAAATGTGGTTTACAAAGTGTTCCTAACTTGGATGAAATTAGAGTATTAAGGTCATTTATTAGACGAATAAAATGGCAGTGGTAGTAATAGTAGTAATAGTAGTAGTGGAGGTGGTAGTAGTAGTAGTAGTAGTAGTAGTAGCAGCAGCAGCAGCAGCAGCAGTAGTAGTAGTAGTAGTAGCAGCAGTATAGAAGTATTTGATCAGAAGTATATTTCCCTAACTCCCACTTGGACTGATCCCTGAGTGCAGAGCCAGGAGTAAACCCTGAACAGCTCCAGGTGTGGCCCAAATAGATGCCCCCACCCCAATATTTAAAAAAAAAAGGGTATGACTATCTAAAGTAAAATATATAAAGTCATTTATCATTTTCAAATACATGGAATAAGGAGATACAATGCCTATCATGTAGATAATAGATACTTGCAGGAAAAGTACGTGTATGGTGAAAAATTTCCTAGTTTTTGTGTGATATACTACTTGCTGGACATAAAAATTCATGTACTATATTATACTTTTTAAGGACCTTACACAAAAGGCAGATTTGTATGGCTAAATTCCAGTATGTAAGCTATAGTAAAATGCACTTACATAATTAAGCATGAGAGTGTATGTGAAAACCAAGTAGAAATAGTAAAGTATATTAAGTGGCTCATAAAATACAATCATATATTTAATCAAATCATATCTTTAATTAAAATATGAATTAGTAAACTAAATACTCCAATAAACTGCAAGAATAAAATAGACATGCTTTTGCAAGATATGTGTTTTATAAGAACAAATTTGCTTAAAATATAAAATATGTGGGTTACGTGTACATATAATAGATAGATATGTAGAATACCAGGGTACATGTTACATATGTCCTTATATCTTTGGGATATATGTACATATGATACATAGGTAGGTATATAAAAAGCCTTGAGTAGTGTTGCTGTAACAACATGTGATGAACAAAGTTGATGAGAGTAATAAAAAGAAATAGAGAAAAATTTTACAATTACAAAATGATCACTTCCCAGGAAGACTTAAGTATCATAAATGTCTATGTACCTAATTAGTGAGCACATAAACTGTAAAAACCTATTCAAAAGTAAATGAGAAATATATGTGTGCACAATCTTAATGAAGGTCTTCCACTCCTCTCAGCAATTAAAAACATATTAGAAAAAGAATGACTTAAATATTTGAATAACACTACCAACAGTGTCGTAACAATGGCAAGTAAGATAAATACACCAAAATACATGCTATTCCATAAAACACGTGAAAAAATAAATATAAGGCACTTACTAATATAAAGAACCAACTAGCAATTAAGTAATGAATAGAAATCTTTCAGTTTCAAATATTTTGAATTATTCCACATATTTTTCAATAAATAAATAATAAAGAGTATCTTACAAGAGTAACGTATCAAGATTTATATCCAGTGATTAAATAAAAACAATTTTCTTTTTGTTTCAGGTCCACATCCAGCAGTGCTCAGGTCCTACGCCTTACTCTGCACTCAAGGATCATTCCAGGTCAGGCTCAGAGGATCATATGGGGTGCTGGGGTTTAGACCAGGTTCTGCCCCCAGCAAAGAAGTTCCCTACCTAATGTTCCTTATTTATTTATTTATTTTGGTACAAACATAGAAACAACTATGGTATAATTTCTTTAGCTTTCTTTGTTGTTCCTTCAGTTATCTGGATTTTAATTTTTTTTACTTCTCTCTAACTCTAAACAATATTTATGTCTCGCTCTAAAAAACAAAAACTTTTCAAAGAAAATTTTACTAATATCAAAAAAAAAAGTTGAAGAGGATTACTATACAGTATTTAGAGTAAAAGTTATAGATCAAATGTTTATATTATGAAAATAGAAAAAATAAAATAAAATAGAAAAAAATACCTTAAATCTGTAGGAATCCAGATATATAAGGTTCATCAAAACAAAAATATATACAATTGTATAAACTAATTATACCTTAATAAAAATAAGAACAAAAATATTAATGAGAAGAAAGTACACAATAAAGATACTGGTAGAAATCAATTTAAAATGAAATAGGGAAGAAAAACAGAAAGACATGTATGTAAGGAACACAGAGAGAAAGAGAAAATATTAGGAATAGAATAGGCAAAAATCACAACATTTATTGCAGATTATGTATATATATATACACAAACATTTTGTGTAATGTGCTATGGCTGTTACATTTAACTAATATTGTTGAGAAGTATGTTTTAAAATTAGTGTTATAATGTTAACTGAAACAAAGGTATTGCAATGTAGTCAAAATAAATCAGAATATAAAATAAAATCCCTTGACATTGTCAATGAATAGCCATCTACAAACTAATTATCTGAATAAAGTTTTCAAAATGAATTAATGTGATTTATCTCAGGAAAGGAATTTTGATGCAAAATTAACACCAAGTAATATAAACTGTTGAGATAAAAGTAGGTATATCACATTTGCATTTCTAAATTACATTAAAAACATGCTTCAGCTGGAATGATAGCACAGCAGGTAGGGTGTTTGCCTTGCACGCGGTCCACCTGGCTGACCGGAGTTTGATTCCTCAGACCCTCTTGGAGAGCCCAGCAATCTACAGAGAGTGTCTTGCCTGCACTGCAAAGCCTGGCAAGCTACCCATGCCGTATTTGATATGCCAAACACAGTAGCAACAAGTCTCACAATGGAGATGTTTCTGGGCCCGCTAGAACAAATTGATGAATGACAGGAGGACAGTGCTAATCTACACAATGCTAAATAAAGGTAAAAAGGTAAAGGCCCTCCCGTTGATCGTCGATTTGCTCGAGCGGGCCCAGTAACGTCTCCATTGGAGACTTTGTTGTTACTGTGTCTGGCATATCGAATACTCTCGGTAGCTTGCCGGGCTCTCCGAGAGGGGCTGAGGAATCGAACTCGGGTCGGCCATGTTGGCCGCTTGTAAGGCGAACACCCTACCCGCTGTGCTATCGCTCCAGCCCACGATGCTAAACACATATCTTGCAAAAGCATATCTATTTTATTCTTGCAGTTTATTGTAGTAGTGTACTAATTCATATTGCTAAATATTGATTTAAAAAAATCCAAGCAAAGTAGGAGCAGCGTGGAACTCTATCTTCATAACAAAAGCTATATATGACAAAATTACAACAAAATAGTTAAATAAGTTATCAGTAAGAAGGTAAACAAATATAAGTCTGCTTTTATTTGTTTATAAACAGATAAGTCTGCTTTCATGAATTCTAGGTAATATTGCATTATAACTCTAGGTTTTTATCTAAAAGGGAAGAAGAAGGAAAGGAGAGAGGAAAGGAGGAAGAATGAAGAAATGAAAAAGATAAGAAAGGAAGAGAGAAAGCAGATGAAGGGAGAAAGAGATGGAGAGAGGGAAAAATTAGGGAGAAAGAGCAAGGAGTATGAAGGCATTATATAGATAAAACAAATACAGTGCTTTCAATTTATATATAATGCTTTGAATTCCAAATATAACTGTAAGGATTCTAAATGTAACCTGCGTAATAAATTTAGCAAAATCAGAGGTTAAAAGTTTCACAAATAAATATTGTAATATGTATGTAAAATCCCTAATAGATATATAAAATAAGAACTATATGATACACATTAGCATCAAACATGAGCTAAATTTGTTCATTTTTATCATACCAGGATTCAAACCCAGGGCTCTAACAGTGTACCATGTTTCTGATCCAGAATTAATTTTTTTTCCTTTTTTAATTGTAGTTGAGGTAACATGGCTATAATATTGCTAATGTCCATTACTTTAACAAAGTTACTGTGCCTTCACCACCACTAAAGTGTAAAAGATCCCCACTTTTCCTTGTTTTCCTGTAATATATAGCCACTGAAAATATATTAAAAATATCATCATTATAGAACAATAAAATGTCAATTTTATAAAATGATATTAGAGTTTGGAAAGATAGTAAAGTAGAAAAGGCAATTGCCTTACCCCATGTTGGCCCATGTTTGATGTCTGGCACCAACACAATTCTTCCCATTCTGCCAGTAACGATACTTAAACATAGAGCCAATAATACGCCCTGAACACTGTCAGATGTGGCGCCCAAACAAAGCAAAGCAAAACAAAGACAATCATCAGATGCAGTAAACTCCATATGAACACAGGAGACACTTGGGCTTAAAAGGGAAAATTGATGATAGAATTTATGTGAAAATGTAATTTTCAGAAAGAATTAGGAAGAAAGCAAAGTTAAGGTATTATTCTACCTCGTATCAGCGATGAAAAATCAAGGAAATGTAAAACTGGTAAAATAGAAGATATTTAAATCAGGGAAAGAAATTAATTAATCCAGGAATAAGAGACACACATACAGGCTCAAATGCTTACTCACAAAAGTATAGGAGGAAAGTCTTCCTAAAAGAAGAATATAGATAAAAATAGCTTTATCACTTAGTTCATAGCATAATCTTGTCTTCAAATTTATCATAACCCAAGTTATAAAATACATAAAATCTTTTAGAAGAAATCATGGCAAGGTCTTTCTTTTACTAAGTTACTTAAATAGGACAAAAATTAAATGGCATATTTTTAATGACACAGTTTTTGCTTTATTTAGAACAAAATTCTTTACAATTTACAAGTTAACAAATTCTGCCACATAAAGCAAGCTGTATGATGGGAGAAAGTATTGCACGTGACTCAATCTAAGTTAGTAGTAAGAAAAACAATAAGTTGGTTATGTAACAAGGATGCCATTGTTTCCTTGGAAGCATTTAAATTTTTGTAAGTTCTTTATAGATAAGTAAACATTTATGACGAAATTCTATTTTAGGTATTAGTAAAGATAAGTGAAAATATATTTACTCAAATATTTCTACATATATTCACTTTCACTTTCATCATGATGGTCAAATTTGAAAATAACACGTCTTGGGGGAAAGCAAAATATACTTCATTTCTACAAAGGAACACTAGTCACTAGGAAAGTGGGTGAACTATTGTTACATGAAAGCATCAGGATAGATCTCAA
Source organism: Sorex fumeus (assembly GCF_029834395.1). NCBI lineage: Eukaryota > Metazoa > Chordata > Mammalia > Eulipotyphla > Soricidae > Sorex > Sorex fumeus. Next base: position 40,463,414 of record NW_026606065.1, read on the forward strand.
GGGCATTAAATTCAATGAAATAGAGTCAATTTTAAGAGATTATGACTCTATGATTCCATTTATGTGACATTACTGAAATGACAAAATTAGAGACAAGATCAAAATACTGGTTGCCAAGAGACAGGGAAGACGGTTGAGAGTGAATAAGAAAGAGCATAAAGAGCACAGAGATTTTCCACTTATGCTAGACTAATTCTGTAACTTGATTTCCATTGGTGATTACACAAATCTATTGATTACAGCAGAATTTATAGATTCTAGATATTTACATGGATGCATACAAGGAATTTATGAAATAAGGTGTACAGTCTAGTAAAATGTATCACAGTTTTTTACATTCAACTATAGTTTACAAAAAGGCATCCTGTAGGGAAGAGGTTGAATAAATAGCACATGGGACTCCTGTAACAAACAGATTACTAGAATTGCAACAAACAAGGAAATTTAACTTTTCTTTTTTTCAGAGGTTGGGTGATAGGTCTCAAGGGTCCAGATGTGATCCTGGGGATAAAACAGGACGCATCAGTATACAAGCCAAGTGCATAACCGCCCACAGTTGCTCTCTGGGCCCAAGGTAATACATCTTAAACATCTTGTCCAAGGAAAGAAGCCAATAACAAGACTGCATATTATGATTCTGGTTCTTTAAAAACGCAAACTATAGTAACAGGAAGCAGTTCTAAAATAGTTCAGTGGCGGCAGAGACAACAAAGCAATTTGTGAGACTATTGGCAGAACCAGGACCTTCTCAATAATAATCATAATCATGGTTTCCCAGATTTAGATAAGTCCTCAGTGGAATTGATGGTATTAATGAAAAAAAAAGAAAGGGAATTGCTTCAGGGGTATTCAATTATGTTAATAAAATATGAGATATTGATTTTATCATGGTAATCATTTTCTTTACCTTTGTCTATGAAGTTAAAATATATAATAGAACCTTAAATAAATAAAGGAATCCAAGGCATTTATCTTAAAACTGCATGGATGGGAGCTAGGGCTATGGTGCAATAAACAGGGTGCTTGCCTGAATGTTACCAAGCAGAGTTTCATCACCAGCATCCTATGTGGCCCCCTGCCAGGAGTAATCCCTGAGTGGAGAGCCAGGAGTAAGTCCTAAGAACCATTGTGTGTGGACTTTAACCCCCCGAAATAAATAAAACGTCTTGAATGTATTTCAAAGATTTGTAAAAAAAGATATCAAAGAATACTTAGCTAAATTTCTGTGGATATTAGCTTCATTTACCCATTACATAAAGTAAATGTGTTGCATCCATGCGTGATACAGCCAGGTCAAAAGAAAGTATCAGAAACACCAAATATTTTCAGTGATTAAAATGTCCAGAAATTACTTTAATCATAATTTTAATAAAAATCATTATTGGGAGAACAGTGGGGAAAATTAACAGATCATTGATGAAACATGCTGATGAGCCTAAAGCTTGCTATTATTTAAATTTTTTGTATCATTAACATTATCTACTTTTTCTTTAAATTGTGGTTAATCTCACAAACAATTGAAACATTATTTTTGCTTAGTTGGTTACAACACACTATACTTTGGGATTTTCCTAGAGCTGATGCAGGAGCAGTTGTTTTCTATGTTTATCCTCTGTCTCCAGTTTTTTCAATATTTTCAAGAATAAAAATATTAAGTAATTATGATGCTCAAACCCAGAGCTAGAAAAGAGAAAATTTATTAGAAAGTAAAAGACAATGAATTCTCCAGTACAGAAGGAATTTAGTGTTAGGACTAAGCATGAATCCCTTTGTGGAACTTTTAGTAAGAAAACTTGGGTCATTTGGTGTTAATTAATCAAACAAAGTATCAGAGAATTCCCATTTGTTTTCCATTTTTCTTTTTTGTTTTCAGATACATTTAAAATAAAATGAACAGTTTGCCTTCCCACCAAGGCTAGTGGGGGCTGTCTTTATTTTAGAACATTTAAGTTATATATTTTACCATACACCCCATATTTCCCCCTTTCTCTTAGTGCTCAAGATCTGGGGTAGAATATATAATATTGGCAATTTGTAAACTCCTCCAATCTATGAAAGAACCAGGAATTTGCAGGAATGTTTAGATGAAGAATGGGGCCAGCTAAAGGGAAATGGCTTACAACATCTGGCAAGGAGTAACTGAGACTTCCTCTTTCAGACTGAATTCCCCACAAGCAGAGTCTGCGATGAAAGTGGATTATTGAAAACAAAAATAGAGAGAGATAGATATTTCAAGAAATACTCTAGAAGAGGAGCTTGACCTTGTAAAGAAAAAGAAGCAAGTAAGTTTAAGGTCCAGTGAGTTTCTAAAGCTGTGCTGGGTATCTTCAGTCAAGTTCCAATCTTTTTTTTTTATAACAATCAGACAGTAGTTAAGAAATATCCCTTATACAAAATACTGGTTGAACTCCACAAGAAGAAAACATCCAACTCCATCAAAAAATGGGACAATGAAATGAACAGAAACTTTCTCAAAGAAGAAATCCGAATGGAAAAAAAGCACATGAGAAAATACTCTACATCATTAATCATCAGGGAGATGCAGATCAAAACCACAATGAGATACCATCTCACACCTCAGAGACTGGCCCACATTCGAAAGAACAAAAGCAACCATTGCTGGCACGGATGTGGCGAGAAAGGGACACTCCTGCACTGTTGGTGGGAATGCCGACTAGTTCAGCCCTTTTGGAAAACAGTATGGACGTTTCTCAAAAAATTAGAAATTGAGCTCCCTTTTGACCCAGCGATACAACTCCTGGGAATATATCCCAGAGACAAAAATGTGTAGTCGAAGAGACATCTGCACTTGTTTGTTCATTGCAGCACTCTTTACAATAGCCAGAAACTGGAAGAAACCTGAGTGCCCAAGAACAGATGACTGGTTAAAGAAACTTTGGTACATCTACACCATGGAGTACTATGTAGCTCTTAGAAAAGGTGAAGTCATGAAATTTACATACAAGTGGTACAATATGGAAAGTATCATGCTAAGCGAAATGAGTCAGAAAGAGAGGGATAGACATAGAAAGATTGCATTCATCTGGGGGACATAAAGTAACAAAATATGAGATTAATACCCAAGAATAGCTGAGATCAACCCCAGGAGGATTACTCCATAGCATAGAGGCCAGCCGAGTATTCTAGGGGAAAGGCAGTTTAGATAGAGAAGGGAGCACCAAATAAAGGGTGTTTGGAGGATCCTTCCAGGAGGGGAGATGCATGTTGAAAGTAGACTATGGACTGAACATGTTTGCCACTCAATGCCTCTTTTGCAGACCACAACACCCAAAAGGAGAGAGAGAACAAAAGGGAATGCCCTGCCACAGAGGCAGTGTGTGGGGGGGTGGGTTGGGGGGGATATTATCCATGGTGGTAGAAAATGGGCACTGGTGGAGGAATGGGTATTTGATCATTGTATGACAGAAACCCAAGCACAAAGATTTGTAAATCTACAAGTGTACCTCATGGTGCTTCACTAATAAAAAAAAAAAGAAATATCCCTGAGGGGTTGTAAATATCTGGGAATTCACTGCTTTTACATTACAGATAGGGCTGGAGCCACAGGACAGCAGGTAGGGTGAGTTACCCTACCCTCACCTGATTCCTCCGCCCCTCTTGGAGAGCCCAGGTGGCGGAGAGTATCTCACCCTCATGGCAAAGCCTGGCAGGCTACTCGACGTATTCTATATGCCAAGCACAGTAACAACAAGTCTCACAATGGAGACATTACTGGGCCCACTTGAGCAAATCGATAAACAATGGGAGGACAGTACTATGTTACAGAGTCACAATCAATATCACGATCATCCCGTTGCTCATAGATTGCCTTGAGCAGGCACAAGTAACATCTCCTTCGTTCAAGCACTGAGATTATAAAAAGTGCCACATTCAAGGCTCTTTCTGGGTTAGGAGAACGAGACCCATCATTGTTACTGGTATTTGGCATATTGAGTACGCCACAAGGAGTTTGCCAGACTCTGAGGCATGGGCAGGCTACACTCGGTAGTCTGCCATAACAGAGTAAGTGCCTCAAAAGTACTTGGTGTTCGGTGGAAGTATATACACACTGGGGAACAGTAGAGAAAACGATAAGACTACATAATAAGGAATAACTAACTAACGCAAGCATCTGCTGGAATGCAGGTACACACAAGCCTCACATTGGTCATTGAGAAGAAAAATATTCTTTGCAGCTAAAATTGTTGCCAAGGTTGTAATTGCAAACAAATGTATCAGTCTCAGTCAATAAAAATCGCTTTTAATGCTGATAGGCGTTTCTGTTCACTGTGATTTACCCAAGCACTGGAGTTTTATTCCTGTACTCTATGGCAAATTTTTGAATATTCTCCATTACTGACATCCAAGAGCCCTCAGTTACCATTCACTTGTCAATTAGCTATTTCTCTGTTAGGACCAGAAAGTAAAGTTCAGACTATACCCCACTTGTCACACTTATTCTTCTAGCCCACATTAAATATTTAAAACAAAACCTTCTCCAGATGATTTTTTATTCCATTTTTAACTCCTTTTTTTAATCACAAAAAATGGTACTAAAATCACAATTTGGCAACAATATATTTTCATGAAGGAACATCTTGATTTTTCTTCCAGCATTCCCTCTGGTCTCTTATTGCATTTTTTTATTGTGAGTATGAGAAAGGAAAACGTTTATTTCCAAATGACTATCTTGTATTGAAGGTGAGAAAGATACTTTTCCTTCAACTGTTGCATTTGCAGAGGTTTATTCCTTCTTTCCAAAGACACAGAAGTATATAACAGCCATTTAATTCTGGAATGAATTGTACTTTGAGGAAGAGTAAAATGAACCTATGTATTTTATCTCCAAGGTGATATTTCAGGTGTTCCCTAAAGAGGTGTTTCCAATATTCCATCAGAATGGTAGTACTATAGTATCATTCCCAATAGGTATCATGATTATTTACATTATAACATCGCTGGTTGAAAAAGATCCCTGAACAATGCAGTGATGATAACTAGGGGATTCCATTCCAATAAATAATATACTATCTTAGCTCTTCGATAACTATTCTATTTAAACTATCATGTTGGGAAAGGCAAATTTGTATACAAAATACATCCTGGTTCTGTTCAGAAGGAATTATTATCCACTGAAAATTTAACAAACTCTAATGTAATTAATTTGACAGTTTGTGGTAGATTCTTTGGGACTCATTAAAATAGTGGTTTAACTCTGGCGGCTCTCAATTTAGAATTTCGAAAATGACATAATCAGATAGGTATCTGTGAGAGGAAGCCAACTTAATTTGGAACTTATTAATCAATCATTAAAAAAGTAAAATAAAATTAAAATTTTGTGTGATAACTATGTGAATAAATATTTCTCTCCTCCATGATGAAAAAAGTTCCTTTCCAGTGGATGATCTTTGGCATATGTTTACCTGAGACTAGCCTTCCTTAGAAATCTATCCCATTCATTTGGTCCACATGCTTTTTATGCAAATATATTTATCCCAGTTTTTTAAATATTTTTTTTTCTTCCCATCAAGTATCAGCTACTGTCCTGAAATACACTAGCATGCTCACGTAAAGTCATGCTCTTTTAATATACCATAGGTTGTCACGGGCGCGTTCATCAGTCTGATTAGGAAGTTGCTTCCTTAACCCTGAATTTCAGTGACCTCTCCAATTGTGATCGCTGCTTTTAGAGGCATGTCAACTAACAAAAAATATCAACCAAACTATCTATAAACCAGGATCTTATTTTTTTCCTCCAACATCAGAGTCTCAGAAGACTTCACGAGAACTTAGTTTTATGCTGCGGACCATCCTGAGTGTGACAAAGGCTTGTTAATTGCAGTCTGGCTACTTTATCAAGTAACTCTGTTTGTCCTTGGGCCTAATAATCTCTATCTCAGATTTACAGCACACTTACATGGTGGATAGTCACTGCTCCCATTTGAAGTCTATAAAAGATAAATAAGGATAAAAATCATGGAACTTACACCTTAATTTGATTGGCTATCATGTAACTTCTTATTAAGGGTTTCATACTTCCAAATGATCTATAATATTTCCAAATGGTTGATAATACCTACCATCCACATTCAAGGGGAAAGTGTGATAGTATTTTCTCACAACAGACAATCTTCAAAATTATGCAATAAATATTCAGAACAATTTTTTCAGGTAATGCATAATCTGAACTGACACACCAGAAATCACAGTAATAATTAAAACATACAACTCCTACTTCAACCTAGGGATGTCTTCTCATATTTTTCACTGTACCGATGCCAAAATCACTATACTTAAAGGAAATCAAGAACATCTTTGAAGTTTATTTTATACCCTGTGGAATTGCAAGTATGTACCACTTCTGCTCATCATATCTAATTAATGTATCATCTATATGCCACTACAGTCTTTGCAAAATTTTTAGATCCCTTTGGAAAATATTATACCATGTGCTGGAAGGATAGCCTTGATCCAAAGTCTTTTTGTAGAATTGTCCACTCTGACTTAAACTTGTAGTAGAGATGGGTGGTTGACTGTACAGTGTGCTTGGGGTATATATTCCTTGGATGTATTATTGCCACTGTGCTACACACTTTGGTAGTGTCACCACTGACAATTTTGTTTTCTTATACCTCTTTGTAAGTTAATTTCATTGACAGCAGTGTTAACTCGCATTAAAATGCCAAAATACCTTGTAAAATTCTGGTGTTTCTCTCCACCAGTGTAAACTGTAAATGTCCTTACATGCTTAAAAAAAAGACAATTGTATGCACTCTGTGTCGTATAACAATCACTCAAACATTATTTGCCTCCTCAATTGATTATCTCTTGCATTAGAAATGTTGCAGACATGGTAAATTGTGATTTTCCAAGGCAACAACTGCCATTGACCTTCTATATAATTCGTTTTCAAAAACAAAATGCATCCGTGGATAGTTTAGCTGTCAATCCATATTTTCCCCTACTAATAGGATGATCGGTTCATGATTGATACAATTTTCTATGGGTCATTTCCCATTTTTTTTCTGATCCCTTTGTATGTAATAGGAAGTAATTTTTGGTTTACCTCTAGGGGTTAAGCGGCAGCATCTTTCCTGCGCTTTTTTTGGATTCCATAGCTTCAGTCAAAAGGGAACCAGATTCATAATAGCATGTAGTCACCTTTCTCCAGATCTAGTATCAAGATATAGTCACAGGTGATTTGCTAATTCTTGAAATTCAGCCTTCTTTCTAATTCTGCTCTATTAGCCTTACCATGATATGTGGGGTTTTTTTTTTTTGGCTAGAGAAGAAATATTCTTGAATGATTTCATAGAACTATTTGATATGCTCATTATGCCCCTGGTTGGTAATTAGCTGACTGGATTGCTTATATTTCCTTATTTTGGCACTGGTGGAATTAACAAAATCTGGCTCCATAATTTTTAATTAATATTTTCTCTTAGCCTGTGTTAGAGACGGAAGACAAAAACTCACTTTCAGCATTAATTACATTAAAAATACCTATTCTATATATTTAAAATATAGTACAATATTCATCAGAGCTTGGACAATCCATAGTCAAGTAACTAAGAATAATATTTATTGTTCGTATGGTAATTTGGCCAGAAAGGGATTGGGGTCCATAATGTCAACTTGAGACCATGTTGACTACAAACACTACAGGAAAAACAACAACATTTTTGGTTACTTATATAAAAATGTTAAAATGGCAATTTATGTTACATGTTAGAGGCGTGTTCCAGAAATTAGATAAAGTCTTGGAAAAGTGGTGACGCTAACTTAATCAAATAGCAGTGTAATAGTTACAAAGTGAAAATTTTTATTCAATTCCACATTGGGAACTTAGTCAAAGCAAGGAAGCTAAAGTATTTGTACCATATCATCTATCAGTCATTTTTTGTTCTGCTTTTCTCTTTTTGCCACACTTGGTTTTGCCCAGGGCTTACTCCTGGCTCTGATCTCAGGAATAGCTACTAGCAGAGAGTGGGGGCAATAGGGAATATTAAGGATCAAACTTGGGTTGGTCACATGAAAGGAAAATGTCCTAACTACTCAACTATTGCTCAAACCCCTATTAGTCATTATTTTTCTTCTTGGTGGTATTGTTTTGGAGTCATACCTTGTAATGCTCTGGCTTACTTCTGGCTGTGTTCTCATATTTGACTCTTGGCAGAACTCTGGGGAATAAATGCAGTTACTTGATCAAACGTAGATCAGCCACATGTAAGGCAAATGACCTACCTACTATGCTGTCTTTTTGGCTCCATATCAGTCATTTTTAAGAAACAGCTTTTCAGACACATAATTACCTCTCAGTTACAGTTTACAGTACAAGGGCATAGTTGGGGCTGAGAAGCTAGAGCAAGTCTCTAATGAAGCAACGGCCAGATGCTGGCAGTTGAGTGTGAAAGCATACCAGAAGTCCAGCATAAACACTTAAAACATAAGGGGAATAGAACATTGATGTCATCAATTGTAATTACATTTAAGATTCCTTGAAGTTTTTTTGGATTCATTTAAAACCTAAGGATTTTGAAGAGAATTTATTTTTTGGACATTCATGGTTTTGGTGATTTTTTTAGAGCTTCAAAATAAAATCATGTTTAAAAGATTAGCATTCACTTTTAAGCATAACCACTTAGATTATGCATTCATATTTCTGTAACTTAATGTAATCTCTTTTTCATAAGCCTTTTTAATACTATTCTTGTGACAATATTATAAGTATTTTGCAATTCAAAAATATTTGATGGATTATTGAAAATATGAATTATAATCCATTTAATATAGGTGTTAAATAAAATTTCTCTTTCAAGAAATTGTATATTTTTATTCATCAACACAACATTAATGATGTTTCTGATGAACTGATCTCAACAGCAAGTATTTTACAATCTGGAAAATTTTGCTATTAAAAATCATTACTAAAGCTATACCAAATTTTACTTTTTGTATGGCTAAATAATCAATATTAAAAATTATACCTAATAAATATTTACAAACCATATATTTGACAAGGACTTAAAATCCAAAAATATATATTTATAACTCACAAAATATAACAGTCAAAGAAACAAAAAACGGTCTGATTTTTAAAGTAAGGAGATAATTCAATTAGTCATCCCCATAAGTACAAAACTCATCCTATGAGTGAAAAGATTTTTTTTCATTATTTTTTTCTGTGTATTTGTTATTGAAGTAGGGGGTGGAATTATGGTTAAGCTAAAAGGACTTGAGCATAAAGAAATATTTATCTTTTAGATAAATAGTGACCTGTATGTGACTACTAAAATAAATTTAAAGAAATTTCAAAATACGCATTTCTAAGTATGTAGATTTTATAACATCCTCTTCACTTTGAATGTTAGGTTCAAAATGAATATCGGAATCAGAAAGTTTCATGAATTGAGGGTTGATAATGGAAACAATGACTTTCTCCAGTTACTCTTCATCCATTAAAGATAATTCTTTCATTTTTAAGTGAAAAGATTGGGATAAATGGAATAAGATTTTGGTGCATTCAATAAGATATGTTTTGCTACCCATGCAAAGTAAAGAAGATGTCCATATCATTAAACCAAATATTTGTTGAAGTCTATACTGTTTATCTCATAAATAGCAATTGAACTTGAAGGGACAATTTACTCATTCTCTGTCTTCTGTCACATTCAATTCCCCTCACCTAGATGACATGACCCATTCATGGATTCTTTTCTACACAAGTAAAATAAAATGAACAGTGAACATTGACCACTGAGTTTAATGAACTTAGATGTCATTATAAATTATATTTTAAAAGAAACAATGTGTTTTTTAATTATATGAATAACTCTTGCACTTTTGATTTTTAAAGTTTGGCAGGTGAGTAAACATTTTCAAACCTCCAACTCCCAGGAGGAAATATCTGAAGCACTACTGAGACCAAAAGCTTCCTTGTTTACCACCATACCTAGCAATAGAGTAGAGACATGTGCCAGGCATGGTGGGCTATGAATATAAAGGCCCAACTGTTTGTGGAATAGAGGTTTCCTGATGAGATCTCTCATGAAACTAGAGGGTGTCATTCCTATACAGCATCCTAATCATAATGTTGAGACATCACATATAAAGAAGCTGGTCACTCTCACAAATCCCAGAGAGGTGACCCATTAAAACATAGAATTCCAAAGTTCTCCTTGAACCAACAATTTGAAAAGTGGTATTGGGAGTTTCAAGACCCAGGGCACTATTGGATAATAACAGTGATTCAGTGGTATGACCTAAGAGTTTTACTTAAATGTCGTCTGACTAGCCAGACTACCACCAGAATACCAGATGGGGGGGTGGGGGGGGAGACAGATACAGTTGATCCTTAGCCAGGAAAGAGAACTAAAGGGCTTTCCTAGGAAATTCCTATGCAAAGGTTTTATTGTTGAATTAGATCTAATGATGAAGCAACATACATCACAGGGAATGTTCAGAAATGATGACAAGTAGCAGAGCCTAGAAATTGGGTATGATATTAACAGAGGCAAGTGCTATAACAGATTAGGAAAAGAGACAAAAAGAGTCATGCTGAAAGAACTGTTGCTGAAGGATGATTGTGCAGAAGCCTAAGTTGGTATGCTCTTATAAGTGATATCATACACACAACATTGAGGAGGACAACAGAGTTTATAAAAATAGTATAGTCAACGTTCTAAATGATTAAGCAAATGTTAGCAACAAGAATTCAATGGGGAATCAGTATTCTATGCCACTGGGTACTTATAAGACATTAAGACAAAGCAAGCTTATGAAACTTCTTGTGAGAGGGATACCATGTTGGATTTGAGATGAATATATAAAAGCAGTCTTATAAATGTGTGCAAAGAATAAAATACAGCTTGCTTATACAGTAACGGAAGGAACAGTAACAAATATCATCAGAATAAATATTAATAAAGGGCTTATCACTTAATCACTTAATCCCCGTTATTCATCGATTTATTCGAGCAGGTGCCAGTAACGTCTCCATTCATCCCGGTTGCGTGCTAGCGTAGCCCAATGGTATCTGTTGTTTTAGGAACATGTAGAGCCTCAAACCGATCATTTAGAGTCTTGACGAAGAAGTCTGACCATCTTATAGGTGGGCGTCCACGTGAACTTTTGATGTCTCGTGGAATCCAATCAGTAATGGCTCTAGTCCAGCGGTTGTCTGTAAACCTCATTACGTGTCCAGCCCATCTGATTTTTGATGTCTTGGCAAATGAGACAGCGTCCCTGATTCTTGAGCGTTGACGAAGATCAGAACTCCGGATTCTATCTCTCATTTGAGTGAATCGTGATATTCCAAGCATAGTTCTTTCGATTCCTCTTTGAGAGACCCGAATAGTGTTCTCATCCTGTTTTCGTAGGGTCCAGGTCTCTGAGGCATATGTTAATGCAGGAAGAATAGTGGAATCAAAGAGATGTGCTCGTAGCTGGAGGTTCTTTGTCCTTTTAGTTATTTCTTCAATGCTCTTGAAGGCATTCCAAGCCGCTCTCTTCCTCCTGCGCAACTCAGGTGCCAGGTCATTCATCATGTTGATTTCTTGACCTAGGTATATATAACTGTTGCATTCGGAGATGGTGGTTCCATTGAGAGCGAATGGAGCGTCAGGAACAAGGCTGTTTCTCATAAACATTGTCTTCGTAAGATTCAGCTGTAGTCCGACCTTTCCATATTCACGGTCAAAGTCGTTCAGCATTTGTGCCACATGGTTGATGTTTGGTGTTATTAGAACGATGTCATCAGCAAAACGGAGGTGGTGTAGTTGCCAACCATCTATTTTCACTCCCATGTTTTCCCATTCCAGTCGTCGCATGATGTTCTCGAGGGTGGCACTGAAGAGTTTTGGTGAAATGGTATCACCCTGCCGAACCCCTCTCTTGATATGGATGATTACTTCTTTGTAGAATGGTGAGATCTTGGTAGTGAATCCGCAATAGAGCTCACGAAGGATCCTGATGTATTGAGTTTGTATGCCCTGATTGGCTAGGGCTTCCATGACCGCTTCCGTCTCAACAGAATCAAAGGCCTTCTTTAAATCAATGAACGTTAGACCGAGCGGTATCTTGAACTCCCGAGATACCTCAATGAGCTTGGTTATTGTGTGGATATGGTCGATGGTACTGAATCCTTTTCAGAATCCAGCTAGTAGGGCTAGCAATTACAATAGCCAAATTAATATTTTGAAGTTAAAAAATACAACAACTGAAATAAGATGATTCACTTAAAAGAATCAGTAGTGGAACTGATCTGGCAAAAGAAGATTTATAAGTGCTTTTATATAATTGAATATTCCTAAATTTTGTAGGTAATTAAGAAAATTTATCTTCTGATACTCTCAATGTGTCAAAAATGTAGTTGCAATAAAAACTCACCTAAAATGCATAGGAATTTAACAAATAAGACTAATTTCAATTATTAGCTTAATCAAACTAGATGTTTTCTGAGTTGCTAAGTTGCTAATTGTACAAGTTTACAATTTTATTCTACTTGACTGTGTTCTTTCTAAGTGTACAAGTCTGCTAATCAAATAAAATTTATTATATGTAATGGTGCTTTATGTTATAAAATATAAATTTAACTTAGTTTGATTATAGTGGTACTTTTAAATATAATTATGTCAATTTTATCTTTATCTTTGAAGATAATTTCAAAGATTTTGCACTAATTTATAATCTACACTTCATGGCTAACTTTAATATGAAATATTCACTAAATTAATAATATATGAATGAATGCTGAAATATGAATTACTAATTACAATATTAAGATTATGTGCTTATGCTTCTTTTAATTTTTAAATTTATTTTTATAAAGTTATTCAAAATAATTTATTACATTTAATATTCCAACATCAATCCCATCACCATTTCAGTGTCTCACAACCATATTTCGATAGTTTCCACCCTGACTCCCAAAACCTGCCCCAAAAGAAGGCCTAAATAATTTATTTTGTATTGCTTTTTATGAATATACCACTAAAAGTGATTTTATTAGAGGAAAATGTGTGAAGATTTTTGCATTCCACCCTGGAGACCTTAAGACCTTGTCTTGAAACACCAGTGGTATAGAGTATGAGATGTCATACTCTGGGAATTCTAAGATTTTAAATACAGTGACACAGCTGAGGTTTATTTATTTTTTTAAACTGGATGATGACCTTTGGGTCTGGAGGCATCTCTACGGCATGTTGTTCATGTTGCTTTCTTCTGAGAGATTTATTTCTGAGTCTCTGGATTATGGCCATTAATTAGCTTGTATGGCACCAGACGCAGTACGTGGGTATAACTGCCAGGCTACCAGAAGCACAGAGAGATGTGGAGAGGTCACCTATAAGTAACATGTCCAGGTTTTTTTCAGCACATTCACTCATAGCTAAGGCTCATCCCAGTTCTCTGGAGGTCGGCTGTGAACATGGGAGCAATTGAGTTCTGGTGGCTTTTCACTGCTAGGGCTCTGTTGGGGTGCTGGTGGGGAATCACCTGACCCCCTCTGAGTTGCCCTGATGAGACAGCTTGGTGCAGGGTCCTGAGGCATCTCTGTGGTATGTTACTCCTGTTGCTCTCTCTTATGCTTCTTTTTAGAGAGCACAGAAAGACATACATATATTTGCTTTACAACACTCCACAACAGCATCAAATTGTCCTCATGATGTAAGGAAAGTGATGGAGTGTTCTCAGCACTTTGCTGGCAGTAGTGAAGTGTTTTTATAATATAAACAATAAATATATACAAACATATAATAGAATACTTTATATTTAAGTGGCTGTCAGTTAAGGACTCATCTAATAAAAAGATTATTATGGTATAGATATTTAGGCATTTGAATTTTTAAAATGTTATTAAATGCTGAGATTTACAAAGTTATTCAAAGTTGAGTTTTAGGCACAATGTTCACCACCAATGCCAACTTTCCTCCAACAGTGTTCCATCCTCCCTCTCCTAAACACTATCACCCACAGCCAGCCTGCCTTCTTGATAGCCACGGATGTTTGGATTTTTATCTGTCATTCTTTAATAGCTTGAATACACCTGAATTCCTGGACTCCTGTCCCCCATTTTTTCACATATGTCTTTTCTCCCCCACCTCCACTTGATTTCTTTCTTCCTCCTGTCTATACTCTGGATCCCAGAGTAATGTGAGCATTCTCCCTTTAAACCTTAGCATTCCCTCATCCAATAATGCTACATACCACTTATAAGTGATATCCTCCTGTGTTTATCCTTCTACCTCACTGTATTTTACATGATATCATCTAGTTCCATCCATTTTACCACAAGCTACATGATTCCATCATTTCTTACAACTGTGTGGGTATTCCATTGTATATGTATACCATGTCTATGTGATACAATTATCTGTCATTGGTACGTAGGTTGATTCCAAATCTTAGCTGTTGCATTGAATGTTGCATTAAGTAATTGTGTGCATATATAATTTATGGGTTTTTTTGTCCACACTTGACAGTGTTCAGCAATTACTCCTAGCTCTGATCTTCGGGATCATTCCTGGAAGTCTCAGGGTACCAAATAGGATGTTGATGATTAGACCTGGGTACCTGGGTTGGCCACATGCAAGGCAAGCTCCCTACCCACTGTACTATTGCTCTGGACTGCATATGTCCTTCTTAATGAATGTTTTTCTGCCTTGAGTATAGGTACCCTGCACTGGAATTTCTGGGTCATTAGCACCTTAGTTCTCAGTTTACTGTTTTCCAAAAGGATTGGATCAGGCTACACAATATCTTACCACTAGTGGGTGAAAGTTCTTTTTCACCACATCTTCAGAAACAGAGATAGTCTCCAGTATTTTTGATTTATACCATTCACACTGGTGTGATAATACCTCATTGTTGTCTTGATTTTGAACTTTTTTAACAATTAGAGATGGTAAGCATTTTCTCATGCACTTGTTGAACATCTGCTGGTCATCCCCAGAGAAGTGTTTATTCATTTCCTTTCTTCACTTTTGATGGGATTCTCACATTTTTTGTTGTCATTGATCTTTGTGAGTACTTTCTTTATCCTGACTATCAACTTCTTATCTAATTTGTCAACTGCAAATATTTTCTCCCAGTCTGTTAGCTATCTTTATTTTAGCCCATGTTACTTTTTCCATATAGATACTTTTTAATTTGATGTAATTATATTTGTTCAATTTTGATCCTGTAGCTTTTCTTTGATTTATACATCTTGAAGTGATCAGTAGGCAATATTATTTACTTGCTAATCTTAATATAGTACTGGTGAAATTTTGTTAATTACATTTTAATGGTTTTTGGATTTTCTTAGAATATACTTGGTATACAGTTATTTTGCAGTATGCCTCTGAATTATTATACATTGAAAGGTTTTTGTACACTACAGTATACCTATAAGAATTTTTTTCTCCATAAAGTGATTTTGTTCAACTAATTTCATAAGTTAAGTATAACCACTGTTTTCTGATAATACAGTCATTATGTTTATGGATATTTTTGTCTTAAACTTCTTTTGATTGAGTTTGATTTGTTTGCGTATGACAGAAATAACAAAATTTCTTGTCAGTTGCATTATTCCTGCAATGAACTCCCATCAGATCTGTCATATATGAAATTTATCATTAGTAAGTAAACAGCAGTGATATTAGAATTTTTGTCATCTGTAGATAGATGTTTATCTTACTCTGATGCTTCCTTGAAAGCACTTGCTAATCAGTTGTAGCAGAGTGAGTCAACAGAAAGCAGAGTCTTTAAAGGAAAGTGACTAACTCAGAGACCCTTAAAAATTACTCTGCCTGTAAAATATGCTGGAGCATAGACTTCTGATGTCATTTTAAAATAATTACAATACAACAAATGTGGCTAATTCAGGATTCCTAGAATTATATTGGAAAAGCAAAAGTGTTCATGAGACTGCCAAACTGAGATAAAACAGCAAGAATTAAATATATAGGACTGGGAACTGGAGAGATATAGCACAGCAAGTAGGGCATTTGCCTTGCACGTGACCAACCTGGGTTCAAATTCAGTGTCCCATATGGTCCCCTGAGCACCGCCAGGAGTAATTCCTGAGTGCAGGGCCAGAGTAACCCCTGTGCATTGCCACGTGTGACCCAAAAAGCAATAAATAAATAAATAGGAATGAATGAACCAATAGTGATAATTATGCATTTTATTTGTAATATTATTTGATGCTATTAATTTTATATATAATGGATAATATCCCTTCTCTTTAGAATATTCAGCCATCTGTAATATTAACACAATATTAACAACCACTACTTTCATTTTTTAAAGGCATAAATGGTTTTATGTTTCTATTCTTTCTATAAAGCAATACTTTCAGAAACAAAATTAAAACATTTACTTTCACTTTGTTGAACTCTCCACAATTTGTAAAATTAATTGATTGTCTTATTTTTAAGGTAATACAGCTATTTGCATATATTCTGTTAATGTTGATATTACTTTTTCAATGATCATAAAAGGAAACATTGTTTGGTAAGTTTATATTTTTCATTTACCTTTAATAACAGTCTCAACCCTTCAAACTAACACATTGAATATAAAACCCACAATTAAAACCTGAATACCTATATCTTTATCAGGATGCTAGGCTGACTCTGACTTTTCCCCCAACCAGAGGATTAAAGTACTGCCAGCAAATGCATAACAAATTTGCATATTCTTCAGAATTGTTAGTGAATAGACCAAGAATGAATTTAATTTCTCCCTATAAAAGCATATATCTGAAAGAGTAAATGCATCTAGTAAAATGCTTGAGTCATACTTATTTCTATAACAAGGTTAATTAAGACAGAGGATATCATCAATAGCACTGACGAAGTATTCTCAAAATGTGTGGCACCCCAAAAATGTCTTAGCCATAAGTCTCTTGCAATCTAGATTTGAGTTTCAGTAATCAACAGTAGAAACTTTCATAAGCACACACACATTTATATATATACATATATATAAAGCATATGTGTGCATATATATATTTTTTAATCTTAAACACCGCATTTTAAAATTTCTTATCTCTAGGAATCTAAACCAAGTTTAGATTCAAGTCTCAATAGAGTTAAAATTTTTCGTGAGTCACCAAGAGGCTTTTTCTTAGAACAATATTCATCTAACTTATGACATATATGGAAGTTTTAAAAAAGTTTTCACTGACAAGAGATATCTAATTATCATCAACAAAAAGAAAATCTGTTTTAAACTTTGGTATGGCATAGAAAAACAGAAAAATATTCACAAGAAATGCATAACTGTAAATGAATATTATATAAAAGAGTAGCTCAAATCAATAAGTTAATATTTCACCTTATTGGAAAAGAAAAGCAACATAAACCTAAACAAAGAAGTATATAATCAATATACTTAGAAGTTGCATTTTATTTTTGGCATTTGTTTTCAATTTTTATTGGTGACAAACCAAAAGGTACAGTTGTAGACTTACAAATTTTTGTGCTTGGGTTCTAATTATACAATGATCAAATACCCATCCCTCCACCAGTGTCCATTTTCCACCACCACGGATCCCAGTATTCCTCCAATCCCCCACCCTCCCCCATCCCATCCTGCCTCTGTGGCAAGGCATTCCATTTTGTTCTCTCTCTCCTTTTGGGTGCTGTGGTTTGCAAAAGAGGCATTGAGTGGCAATCATGTTCGGTCTATAGCCTACTTTCAACATGCTTCTTCCATCCTGGGGAAGTTGCATTTTGCCCGAGATATGTGATCCTAAATAGTGGTAGTTATTAGAGTCCTCCATTCTTTCATCTTCCTGGAGATGACTTATAATAAAGCTGACATATTGAACATACACACATGCACATACACATGGAAAAATATTACATGCAGTTTTATAGTTAGAGCATTTTTACTACTCTATATAATAAAGCAAAAATACTAGGACATTTTATAATTTGGCTCTGAGATGTTCATTCTATTTCAATCGCCCAAATAAAATCTATTTCCTTGCTTAGTAGAATTCAAGAGAGTAGAATTCATTATGAGTATTAGAGAAGTAAAAAGATATTTTTGAAAAACTATTATCTTACTATGAACACAAAGAACATTTTAGGGTTTTTAATTTGCCTAATTTAGGCAGATTCTTTGAAGGAAACAAGTTTAAATGCTGAGATAATGAATACATTAAAATATTAATAGATTTATATAAAATTAATTGAGTGTAATAAAAAATAGAAGAAAGGAACTTCAGTTTTATATGTGTATATGTAAATTATATATACATACACTATTCATATCATATATGTGCATATATATGTGTATATATTATACATATATATCTCTTTATAGACTATTTCAACAATAAAAAAAAATACGGGCCACAGAAATAGTTCTACCATTAAGCTGCTTGCCTTGCAGTAATTGACACCATCACCTCATACAGTCCCCTGCGCACCACCACGAATGATACTTGAGTACTGAGCCATATGAAATCCCTGAGCACAGCTCTATGTGACCCAAGTCAAAAATGAAAAAACAAAAGGCAGAGAGAGAGAGAGAGAGAGAGAGAGAGAGAGAGATAAGGAATAGAATTCAGAGTGTTGGTAAAGATATTCATTAAGCAAAATTCTGGGAAAAAATGAGAAATTAGTATAAGCATATTACTGGAAATTACAGTGAGAGTTGATTTACTGGTTAAATTTGAGTGGAATTCCCTATTCAGAAATATTTTAAAATTCACAGGATTCATAGCTTTTGTAAAGATAAACCCAATGAAGCCTATTAGTTCTAATACTTAAACAAAACTACAATTAACCTAAGTGCCATTAGTTATTCTTTATTTCAAGTGATTGTCTAATTTTAAATGGTTAAGAGACAAAGAGTGATTCTCTAGATTTACACATTTTTTTTTATGTCTGTAGAAGTCCAATTTGTTCTTAATCACTGTTATGATCATCATTCCATCAGATAAACTTAATAATGAAGAAAATAAAGCATTGTGAAATGGTTGATCAAAAATCTCTTTGCTACTATTTAGATTTATACAAGTAAATTTTAACTGTTTAATTGAGGCATCTGTCTGACCTAGTTTGCTACTTTTTTCACTATTTTTACATTAGTTGATATAAATTAATTTAAACTGATCTCAGTTCTCCATGATCAGTTTCAACAAAAAAAGATCAGCAGTTTCCATCCTCCATGCAAATATAAGAAAACTTTGGGTGTGATCATTTAACATGTCTTGGTAGCACTTAAAAGCTGGAATAATCGTTATCTCATTCAAATATTAATACCAACTAGCTTTTTATTTTACAAAACTGAAACTTTTACATTGTCTTCTTGATCTAGTTTATTATCATTATAATACTGGTTTTTAATCCTTATAATTTATAAGCATTTTAAAAAGATACTACTGGAATAATTTTAAATTTTGGTTGTATTTTGATCCGTTTTCCCCACTACTGTGGTAGATTTAGGAAGGCTAACCAGAAATTACATCATCAGATTTCAGAGAATTCATAAAAATTCTGATAAATTTTATTGATATTGCGTTATTTCTTCACAGCAAGATTTTTCCATAGTCTCCATGTACATGTCATTATAGCTATCAATTTTTAAAAAGTATTTTCAGCTATTATGTACATATGTATGCAGCAGTCAAGGAATGTAATATAGAAATCATTTTGCTTATAGTTTTCTCTCCTCAGAATTTTTCTCTATAGAAAACTGGTTCTGCTGTCTCAAAAAGAGTGAAAGCATGATTTAATACTAAAAAGATTTTGCTGAGGATTGAAGCAATACAGCTTTCTTGTTCTATATTCACATCGTGTATGATATTTTAATATTCTTTCATATTGTAAACTGTCAAGTATTTCCTCATTAAGATGTTTTGTTTATGATATTTTACATTTTTAATTGACTAATTTCTAAATGAGAGAAAGGAAAATATCTTTATATTGAGAGGAATTTCAATGGACTATATTCTTTTATGTCTGAGTTTGAATAGTATGCTCTTCTGTGATATGGTTTTCCTGACGTATAAATCTCTTTGTCTTGAATAAGAGTCAACTGGATTTACTGCAGATTTAAAAAAAACTTGAGATTTTAGTTTTCACAAATTAATAGAGAAATTGGTTGAGGCTTTTAAATTAAAATTATAGAATATACTTTTAAAAAATTGCACTATTAAAATAATAACCACAGGCTTTGCATTCTATGTCAAGCAGGTTTGACTTTCAGAGTAGTCCTCTGATCTTAAATGGAGGTTGCCTGAATTTTTATTTTGCAATATCTTTAGTATAAAGGAATAAAACAGTATGTTTGGACATAAACATTGATTCTGAGAATTAGCTGTCTGTGCTACAAATGTATACTCAGATAATACTCAACCTCCTCCTCAATTTCTCTTTCAAATGTTAAAGAGATTCTGGATGTTTGATTCCTAACAATTTTAAGAGAGCAAATTTGCATGGCATAATGGTGGTGACAGTCTATTTCACAACAAGAGTTAGCAATCAAAGGTATATTATGGAACATGAGTTTGTGTTTATTACTAGCTGATATACATCTATTTAAAAGCACCCAACTTCTTTCTGGATAATGCCCAGAACATTTTTCTCAGGAACATGCTCTCCTGTCATTTTTCATAAGTGAATTTTATAAAAATTTAGTTTGCAACATTTGGAGAAGCAGAAATAACAGTTCGAACTGAAGACCAATAGGCAGTGATGAGGTGAAAAAAAAAAACACCTTACATAGTAAATAACCAAGACGACTTCAGGAATTATAGTGTCCAGGAAATATAAAGTATTATAGGGGAAGAACAAACAGTATATTGGGGGATTCTGCATAAAGGTATTAATTATGCTTATATGTACAATATTGCATTATATCCCTTGATAAGCACCTGTCAGTTTGGAATATTTTAGGTAAAGGTAAAGGTAAAGGCCCTCCCGTTGATCGTCGATTTGCTCGAGCGGGCCCAGTAACGTCTCCATTGGAGACTTTGTTGTTACTGTGTCTGGCATATCGAATACTCTCGGTAGCTTGCCGGGCTCTCCGAGAGGGGCGGAGGAATCGAACTCGGGTCGGCCATGTTGGCCGCTTGTAAGGCGAACACCCTACTGCTGTGCTATCGCTCCAGCCCTGGAATATTTTAGCATATCAAAATGCTTATTTTAATTTAAAATTTAAGGAGATTTTATTAGCTTTGAATTCATATGCTGACAATATGGGAAAAGAAAGAATTATCCGCAAAAATAAAAAGTATGCATAGTAAATTTTAAAAGAATAAGCTTAATATTTTTTCTTTCTTCTAAAAATTATCATTCAATTTGTAACATAAATAGAACAAAAGTATATTTAATGGGATCAAAGAGATTGTACAGTGGGTAGGGTTTTTGCTTTGCAGGTAGCTGACCTGTATTTGATCTTCAACATCCCATACAGAACCCTGAGCATTGCCAGGAGTGATCCCCGAGTGTAGTCGGAGTAAGCCCTGAACACCAAAAGGTGTATCTCCAAACAAAAACATATAAAAAGTATCATTAGCTAGTATCATAGCAAAAATGTGAGAATCTTATGTGCACTGAAGGTATACTTAACCAGAAGTTCAATTATTTAATCGTCTATTTATTCAGACACTCTCTAGCATTATGACAACAGATTAGACAATATGGTAAGAAATTTAGATCAGTATATATATACTTTTATTTATTTTATTTTATTTTTTGTTACTGGGCAACAGCCAGGCAGGGAGAAAAGAAGAAAGACGTACATGATGAGTACAGAAAGCATAGTTTCATAATAAGATCCAGAATTATTTATATCACTTATCAGAAATAGCAAGTCTTATATTTCTGCAAACAGAGGTGAGAATGAAGCTTACTTCAGGGCCAGATCTTCAGAGTGTAGTGCAAGGTCCAGGAGAAATGGCTTCATTTTCACTTTTTTTTTACAGCAGATGGGAGTTTGGGCCACACCAAATGGTGCTCAGGAGCTCCCTCTGTGTTTCGGGGACAATATGTAGTGATTGGATGGATCTGGGTTGGTTATGTGCAAGGCATGGACCTTAACCTCTGACGTGGCGTTGACTTCTGCTGGAGCCTTATTGCAGCTGTATAGGTGCAGGACCTACCTTAACACTACAGGCTTGAGATCAGTACTGTAACTGAGCTGAAAAAAAGGATATGTACATAGGGTAGACCCTGTTCATCATTTTCAGTCACTACCCACTTGAAATATTTATGTTACCTGTCCCTGAGAAATTTTGCAATGCAGTTTTAGAAATACTGATTTCTAAAATGGTTATAAAACACACAATTAGACTCGGGATGCAGTCTATTCAAATTAAAGCTACCGCTGCTAATTTCCATTTTGTGTTCTTATAATCATACACATGAAGGACAAGAAAAATGTTATTTTTTCAGTCTAAACATGGCCTTTATTACCATAAAGGTACATATGTTTCAGTCACATGATATGAATATGGTGTTTCTTATATTTAGGAAGTTTTTTGTATGATTGTGTGATTTTAGTAATGATGGCCTGACACAATAGAGAACTCAGAATCTTAGAAGCCCTGGGAATAAAGTGATCTCAAGATTGAGAAATATCAAAAATGATTAAGGACTTAGAAAACACTCTATCAATCAACAAGGAATATTCATTTACCCGATAAACTGTTTCTTTTTCTGAAAGTTGTGAATATGTATAAGAGAATCAGAGATAATAACAGCGTTTTGTTGCGGTTGTTGGGCCACACTAAGCTGAGCGTCAAGGCTAATTGCTTGCTGTATGTTCATGGACCACACCTTGGATGGATTGGAGGACCATTTGGGGTGCTGGAGACCCAACCCAGTTCAGCCATGTGGAAAACACATGCATTACTTGCTCCTTTTTTGCAGGTCGTTATAAATTTGTTACTGATAAGGTTTCATGCATACAATCTCCCCATACCACACCCTCCACTCACTGTCCCCCTCTGGGGGACATTGATTGTCTCATGGCTCCCTCCCAATTTCCTTCCCTACTCTCTGCTACTGCCCCCATAGGAAAGCTCAATTTTCCAAACCAGCTCTCCAGAATTAAATTTTGTATAATTGAATTTTCATTGTGGACTTTTTTAAACTTACTGACTTATTAACATTTTGTTTTATGACATTGAAATTGAATCCTAAGTAACATACAGACGTTATTGATAGATATTGATTTTTATTAATTCTGTTAAATGCCCTTGTGTAGAAACACCACTCAAGAAAGAAAAGGCACATGGCCAGGAACCACAGTTTTTTTCCTCTCAACTTCTGATCGATATCTGTTCTTTATTTCCTAAAGGTAACTGCTATCCTGATTTCTGCACTATCATTCAGAAATGTCTGAGTCTGCAATTTCAGAGTCATATAGATTTATTTACACATAGCTTCTTGTGTCCAATATTAAGTGTGTGTGAGATGAATATCTACTATTTCATATAACTGTAGTGGATTATATTTTTATTGAGCTATAATATACAATAGTGCCGGTATGGTGTAATTTTTCAATTCATTCTACTTATGGCAACTTAAACTATCAATTTTGTGTCAAAAATATTTTCTTCCATTTGTGATTTAAGAACACTTTCATGTAGTACTATACTTTTATATTTGTATCTATGTTTTCTTCTTGAGTTTGTTCTAATTTTATATAATTGTATTAAATATTCCCACCCATGTCTAGGTATACACGGAATTACTGGGTAATAGACATTGTATATATGTTTGGCATCAAAAAGCAGTTTTCTCAGTGTTTCATAGTATTAGCTATTTCTCATTCTACTTACTACCTTGAATTTTGCGATTTTTCTTTAAGTCATTTTGATTGGCATTATCAACTTAGACAATTGTTATTAGAAAGCCCATTTGTAATTTATATCAGGAAAATTGAGATGATATCAGACTTAACAAAATTGAGATTACATAATTTAGAGTCTGTGAATTATATGGGATAAGGGAACATCCTTGTGCACTATATATAATCACTAGATCCCAATTATAGTTTGCTTTAAAAAATGTAAGGACACGATCAGAGAGTTAAATTGATTAAATCTTTGCTAAAAACATATTTTATAAGATTGTGGGACTAAATACCATATTTTCTAATTCACTTCCCAGAATAGTTATAATAGCTTTATGATTTCAATTTTCAAAAAAAAATGAAGAGAAAATCTTCTATATAATTTAACAATGGAATAATTTCTATTTGAGTCTTATTCCTAAAGATACTTCAAAAAAGATAACAGAACAATTAGCAATATTAATATTTATTCTCCTATGTACTTTTTTACCATTTTTGCCATGATGTTCTCATAGGGTTGGAAATATGACTCATAGGGTAGGACACATTCTCATCGTATGTGAGGCCTTGAGTTTTATCATCAGCACTGCTGTGCTTTTTCCTTAAACACCTTCCACATCAACACTGTTGGATCTGTGGAGGCACATACACACACATAAACACACAGAGACATACACGATAAACAGGAGGACACACACAGACACACACACACATATCAATATAGTTGAGTGTCATGGCATCAAGCTGCTTAGCCACTACATGTGGAACCAATAAAATAATGATTTTTTTTTACCGATTTCTTTGAACAAACCTATACAAATTTTTATCTCCAATATGAAATATTCCTGAAATCTTCAGGAAATCTCCATTGTAATTACCTCTTACCATTTATATGACACTCTTTAATCTACAAGTCAAACTTGTCTTGTATATATTTACTTAATTGCCTGTGAGTTTTATTTTATAGAATGTAACAGTTGTTTACATGAAAGTTTTAGTTCACTGCCCAATTTCTACAAAGAAGAAATTTATTTGAAAAACATATTTTCCATTTTCTACTGTCCATGTTATTTTTGATTAACTATTAACTGAGTTTATTATTAGTTGGCTAAGGCATTATAAGCTAACCAGATAGATGCTAGCTCAGATGAGCTAGTTTGTTCAGAATTGATATACAAAGCCAATAAGAACTATTAAGAGATTATATGGGCAGGAGGCAAGTAGAAGATGAACTCTTCAAGAATATTTTAGTGGCATAACTGGACCCTGTATTTCAGTAACAGTATAAAAGGGAACAATTTTATCTACATAGAAATATTTAATTTATATCTACTGCACATTCAATAAGTCATCTTTAAAATCATCTACTTGCAGTATGCTATACATTCAAAATGATTATTTTATGCTGCAGTGCTTATAAAATGTATCTCATTAATATTGTGCAAAAAGTCCAGTACTTTAATGTTCTTAAAAGTCTGCTGCAAACTTCATGTACATGTTCTTATTTTTGCTTCCTGTAAATAGCAACCATTTCATTTCCATTTTTGCTGCTGTGATGTGTTTCTCTTCATTCTTATTTTTCAATTCTGAAATTCCTTATAGTTTTATGCATATCTTTAGCATAGTAAAGACTGACTTTTTTGAGATTTAGATAGTATATATACAACCAGTTTATGTAAAACACACCTGAACGAAATATTGCACACAATTGCTCCCTGATTGCTTCACATTATAATGTAAATGACTTTAACAACAACAACAAAAATTACTGTTACTACTGCTATCACTACTACTACTAGCACTACTACTACTACTACTACAATAATAATATTAAAAGAAAACAGGTGGGATTGCCTGCTAAGAGCATAGAATTCACTTTCCTCTGAAGGTCATATTAATAACACAAATTTAAGAAAACTCGTGTGCTTAATGAGAACAATTAACCAGTCAATTTGTTGCACTCTTACATATGACCTTCTGTGGATGAAGTTATCACCTAACTAACACTTTTATTAGCTTTTGATTTTTTTATAATGCACACTTTAAAGTGACAATAAGTCACACATCATGGCTTAATGATGCTATTAAAATTCAAACCATTGCTCATAAAAGTGTTTAAGTCTCTTTGTCCTCTTAAGCCACCTTTTTGTAGATATATCAGTTAGAGGTAGGGAAGAATAAACATGTCTCTGGACTTTCTCTTAGGAAGTAAACATGTTGCTTGAAAATTCATTTGCACCACTTTTTTTTCTGTGCCACCTATAGTTTCAATCTTCACAAACTGGTCTGGTTGTATCTTTGGTTACACATTAATATTCGCCTCAGACCCTGAGCTTCATTTTCTGTGACCGCTCCAGGAAGCAAAATTTGTTAAATATTTGGTGAAAAAGAAAGGGAAAAACCCTCTAATGTCAACTTACTAAAAATATCCCAAATGCATAGTTAGATAGTGATAGTATATATGACAACACTTTTTGAAAATCACTGCCAACTTTGCTCTCTCAGGTGTGTGACCCTACCTACCTCCTGGTAGAGCCCCACTGCCATGCCTACACCCCAGCTCACCATCCTGACCGAACTCCTCCCAGCATAGAGGGACCGTCATCCCCCCCACTGCCCCTCCAGTGCCACCAACTTCCTCTCTCAGCACCTGCCAGGTTCCCTAAACTGTGTGTGTCAACCTCCCCAGCCAGTGACCCAATCCCAGGCATGCCCCAACCCCAAACCTGAATGGAAACACCTCCCAGCATCCCTCAGAATCTACAGGTAGGCAGGGAGTGCAGCCTCTGTGGTAGGAGTGTGACCCCCGGGGTAGTGGCTACTGAGTTATTTTTCCCTTTCCTCGCACGCTGTACTCACATCTCAATCTCCATTACTTAATTCTGTGAAGAACATTCTGACTACTCAAACACAATAGGTCAAAAGTCCATTAGCCTGTTGTAATTTCACTGAAATGCCAATGAAAACAAGAAATTGTACAAGCCTAATATAAAAGAACACATCCTCTGAAGCTTCACTAGAGGCCTCAGATAAGTCAAAGAGGAGCACTTAAGAGGAAGGTAGTGTTCTAGAAGGGAAAAAGAGGTGACCATCTTCTACCCAGCTCATTCAGGATCCTTTCTCACATCAAGAGGAGAATACTGATAATGAACTGGAAGGTCCCACCTCCATAGTACCACAAAAACATGAAGAAATAGGGCAAATCTCCAACATCAGGAGAGGATGAAGAAAAGAGTCCAGAAGCCTCAACAGGGGTTATCCACAAATACGATCTCTCTGATACAGAATTTAGAGATAAAATATTGAAGATGTTCAATGAACTCAAAGAAACAGTGGAACAGGTATCCAGTAAATTAAAGGAGGAGATAAAAGAAACAGTGGAATAGACAACCAAGAAAATGCAGGAAGAAATGAGAAGGGAAACAAGAAAGCTACAAACAGAAGTGTCACAAATAAAGAAATTCAGTAGATGAAATAAAAATCTCAGTGGGTACCCTCAACAGTAGAATGAATACAACTGAAGACAGGATCAGTGAGCTTGAAGATGAGTTGCAAAAAGCTTACAGGTAACTGCAAACAATGGGAAAAGACCTCAGGCAGAAGGAAAGAATTAATAAAATTTTGAGCAGAAATTAATGACATGGAAACCCAAAAAATAATCTGAAAGATCAATGAAACCAAGAACTGGTTTTTAGAGAAAATAAACAAGATTGATAAATCACTTGCAATACTCACAAAGAGAGAACCTTAAAAATCAAATAAGAAATGAAAAGGGGGAAATCAAAAGAGGAAACCAAAGAAATTAAAAAGATCATTATAGATTACTTTGAAAGTCTGTATGCCACAAAACAAGAGAACCTAGAAGAAATGGATAAATACTCGATTCTTATAATCTCCCAAAGCTGAACCAAGAAGATTAAGATTACCTGAATAGACCTATTTCTATCAAGAAAATTGAAACTGTAATCAAAAGTCTTCCCAAAAACAAAAGCCTAGGTACGGATGGATTCACTAGTGAATTCTTCCAAACATTTAAAGAGGACCTATTACCAGTTCTTCTCGTTGTTTCAGGAAACTGAAGAAACAGAGACTCTCCCAAACAGTTTCCATGAGGCGCATACTTCCCTGATACTGAGAGTAAACAGAGACACCACAAAAAAAAGAAAGAAAATTAGAGGCTGATATTCCTGATGAACATATATGTGAAGATACTCAACAAAATATAAGCATATAGAATCCAACAACTCATCAAAAAGTTCATTCACCACGACCAAGTGGGATTCATCCTAGGATGAAGGATGGTTTAACATTCAGAAATTAGTCAAAATAATCCAACATATCAACAAAAGAAAAGATAAAAAATATGTATGATCATATAAATAGATGCAGAGAAAGCATTTGACAATATCCAGCACTTGTTATGACAAAAACTCTCACCAGAATGGGTATTAAGGAACTTTACTCAGTATAGTCAAAGACATCTACCACAAGCATATGGCAAGCATTATCCTCAGTGGGGAAAAACTAAGAGCCTTCTCTCTAAGATCAGGAGCGAGTCAAGGATGCACACTCTCTCCACTGCTGTTCAATATAGTACTGGAAGTACTTACAATAGTGGTTAGGCAAGAAAAAGATATTAAGGGCATCCAGATAGGAAAGGAAGAAATCAAGCTCTCACTATTCCTCATTATTACAGATGATATTATACTATATTTAGAGAACCCTAAAGGCTCTAAAAGAAGCTCCTAGAAACAATAGACTTATACATTAAAGTTGCAGGCTATAAAATCAATACCCAAAAGTCCATGGATTTCCTATACGCAAATAATGAGAGAGAAGAAAGTGACATGATAAAAGCAATTCCATTCACAATCATGCCTCAGAAAATCAAGTACCTCAGAATCAGCTTTACTAAGGAGGTAAAGGACTTGTATAAAAAAAACTACAAATCACTACTGCACAAAATGAAAGAGGACAAGCGGAATTGGAAATATATCCCCTGCTCCTGGATTGTGAGAATTAAGATTGTCAAAATGGCAATATTCTCCAAAGCCACAGATTAAATGTGATCCCTATAAGGGTACACATGAAATTGTTCAAAGAAATGGATCAAACACTATTGAAATTCATATGAGATGACAAACTCCCACAAACAACTAAAACAGTTCTTTGGAAAAAGAAGATGGAAGGCATCACCTTCCCCAACCTCAAACTCTACTACGTAGTGGCAATAATTAAAACAGCATGGTATTGAAACAAAGGAAGAGCTGCATACCAACAGAACAGGGTTGAATATCCTTACACATCATAGTCACATCACGGTCCTCCCGTTGTTCATCGATTTGCTCAAGCGGGCCCAGTAACGTCTCCATAGTATATGATCACCTAATCTTTGACAAGGAAGCAAGATATGTTAAATGGAGGGAGAAAAGCCTCTTTAACAAATGGTGCTGACAAAACTGGACAGATACATGCAAAAAAATGGGCTCGGATCTCTACCTAACACCACATACAAATGTCAGATCAAAATTTATTAAAGACCTCAACATCAGACCAGAATCCATAAGGTAAATTGAAGTAACGGTCAGCAAAACCCTCCATGACACTGAAGCTAAAGGTATCTTCAAATATGACATGCCACTGACCAAGCAATTGGAAACAGATATAAACAAACCGCGACTATTTTAAACTAAGAAGCTTCTGTACCTCAAAAGAAACACTGACCAGAATACAAAGACAGCATACAGAATGGGAAAGGATATTCACCCTATACCCATCTACTAAGAAGTTGTTATCAAGGATTTACACAGCACTGGTTGAACTCTACGAGAATAAAACATACAACCTTGGAGGTATGGTGTCGCCAGCAGGCCACAGGTCAACCTGTATCTGTGGGGTGAGTGCATCAACAGCCTGGTGGTGACTTCAGACTTCCAGATACCCCAAAATTGCTCCTGTGCCTTTGGCCAGATCCCAACAACTTAGGGTCAAGTTTACCAAAAAAATTAAACAGTCAAAAGTTAGGTATGTGAGAGACACACCCACAAACCACCTCCAGCTCACTGATATAAACTCATTTGTTGGCCTTATTTCAGAGACCAACATGGCAGCACTGAGAAGGATTAGAAAAGAGAGGCCAATAAAATCTCAAGGCCAAACTAGGCTGCCACAACGAAGGAAGACAAAAATGATCGTCTGCACTTTCAATGCACGTACGCGAGCATCAGATGCATCCATCGAGGACCTGATGGTACAAGCGCAAATGATCAAGTACGACATCATTGGTCTGACTGAGACAAGAAGGCACGAATCTCACCATGCCGTTTTCGACACTGGAGAAGAATTGTTCCTCGGAACATGCGATAAAAGAGGAGTCGGAGGCGTCGGTGTCCTTGTCAACACAAACTTGGCCATGAGCATTGATTCATTCGAATACCTAACAACCGGAATCGGACGTTTACATTTGAATAGATGTGACTCACTCCCAGCAGTTTCTATCTTCGTTGTCTACGAACCAACATCTCATTATGATGAAAGAGAAATCGAGAAGTTCTACATGGAGCTAGAGAAGTTCTATAAAGAAGACCACACCTTCTACAAGATCATTGTGGGTGATTTTAATGCCAAGATAGAACCGAGAAGATCAGCTGGAGAACTTCACATTGGGACCCATGGCCTAGAATGGAACGAACAGGGTGAGAGACTGTCTGAGTTCATCATGTCGACCAAGACCACCCATGGTAACTCATAGTTCCAGAAGGCAGAATCTAAACGTTGGACATGGGAGTCTCCTGGGGGACGATTCCACAATGAAATAGACCACATCATATTCAATCGACGGTTTTGCCTGACCGATGTCGCTGTTGTCCCAAAATTCCGAACGGGATCGGACCACTGTCTCCTCCGTGCAAAATTCTACTTCCCAAAGCGGGGAGAAAGGGCTGCAAAGTTTAAAAAGAGAACTCCCAGAACTAATGTCCGAGCTCGCAAAGCAGTGCAGAGATGTGATCAAGGAAGACCTTAAAGAGAGAAGAGCAGAAGTGCTGGTAGATGCGGCAGAAGCTGGGAAAAGTGTTCTTAACGCCCATCTGTCCTTTGCCAACTACAAGACCAAGATGACTGCCCTCCGACGTCCTGATGGATCCATCACATCCTCCAGAACGGCAATGGAGAAGATTATCCATGACTTCTACTCAAATCTCTTCGATAGTCATGTGCACTTGCTGACATACCAAATTCCACAGGATGGATATGTTGTTCCCAACGTTCTCCCTTCCAAAATCTGACACCCCATTTTGTCGGTAAAGAAACGAACAGCACCCGGCCCAGACAGGTCAGACCTAAACACCTGAAGAACCTGCCGTCAGTATTCATCAATACACTGGCTCAGCTCTTCTCATGCTACCTGTCTGAATGCAAGGTTCCTTCCCAATGGAAAACCAGCAGGACCGTACTACTGTTCAAGAAGGGAGACATCCATGACATTGGCAACTATCGCCCGATCTGCCTATTGTCTGTCATCTACAAGTTGTTCACTCGAATCATCCTAAATAGGATTGGCAGAACACTAGATGAAGGACAACCATGCAAGCAAGCAGGGTTCCGCAAAGGATTCAGCACCATCGACCATATCCACACGATAACCAAGCTCATTGAGGTTTCTCGGGAGTTCAAGATGCCGCTCTGTTTAACGTTCATTGATTTAAAGAAGGCCTTTGATTCTGTTGAGATGGAAGCGGTCATTGAAGCCCTAGCCAATCAGGGCATTCAAGCCCAATACATCAAGATCGTCCGTGAGCTGTTTTGCGGATTCACTACCAGGATTTCACCATTCTACAAAGAAGTGATCGTTGATGTCAAGAGAGGGGTTCGGCAGGATGATACCATTTCACCAAAACTCTTCAGTGCCGCCCTGGAGAACATCATGCGACAACTGGAATGGGAAGGAATGGGAGTGAAGATAGATGGTCAGCAACTACACCACCTCCGCTTTGCTGATGACACTGTTTTAATAACAACAAACATCAGCCAAGTGGCACAAATGCTGGCCGACTTTGACCGTGAGTGTGGAAAGGTCGGACTACAGCTGAATCTTACGAAGACAATGTTTATGAGAAACAGCCTTGTTCCTGACGCTCCATTCGCTCTCAACGGAACCACCATCTCCGAATGCAACAGTTATATATACCTAGGTCGAGAGGTCAACATGACAAATGACCTGGCACACGAGCTTTGCAGGAGGAAGAAAGTGGCTTGGAACGCCTTCAAGAACGTCAAAGAAATAGCTAAGAGGACGAAGAACCTCTGGCTCTGGGCACATCTCTTTGATTCCACTATTCTTCCTGCATTAACATATGCCTCAGAGACCTGGGCCCTACGTAAACAGGATGAGAATGCTATTCGGGTCTCCCAAAGAGGAATCGAAAGAGCTATGCTTGAACATCACGTATCACTCAAATGAGAGAAAGAATCCGGAGTTCTGACATCCGTCGACGATCAAGAATCAGGGACGCTGTCTCGTTTGCCAAGGTGTCAAAAATCAGATGGGCTCGTCACATAATGAGATTTAAAGACGACCCCTGGACTAGAGCTGTTACCGACTGGATTCCACGGGATGTCAAAATACCACGTGGCCGCCCACCTACCAGATGGTCAGACTTCTTCATCAAGATCATGAATGATTGGTTTGAGGCTCTTCATGTTCCCGTAGTGAACAGATGCCACTGGGCTACACTAGCACGCGACAGGGACAAATGGAGACGTTACTGGTGCCTGCTCGAGCAAATCGATGACTAACGGGAAGTAAAGTGGTTAAGTGATTTCATAGACCCATAAATCTCAAAAGAGATCAAAAGATGCGGTTAGGACCTGTAGCACTGAGATAGGCAGGAACTTGTGACTGAGAGCTTCAGGCCCACTTGGAACGGGAATGGACTTCCTCTCCCCAGGTCGCCAGTTTTCCAGAAGCTTTCAAACTGAACCCGGAGCCATGTAATCTCATCAACGGCCAAGACCAAGGGACTATTAATCAAATCTCCTGAAAGGGAGCACTGCAGAATGTCCTGATCCCACACCAGGCTGTGTTCACCAGGATGTCCCAGAGGGGGGTGGATGAGAGTACCCCCCACCCCAAGGGACCCAGCTCCAGCAGTCAAAAACATTTGCAACCCAGCAGACGCTATGCTCAAGGCCACGCCCCAAGCCCTTGTTCAACACACATGAGTAGAGTCCTACTGAACGCAGGTAATGGAGAATTTTGTGACCTTGGACTCTGAGCTCAATAGGACTAGAAGCAGTAATTCTCCTTCCACTTCCCCCAGTCTCTGGAGACCCACGGGTCACACTTATAGGCCAGATCCGGCTCACGCCAGATAATCTTATTATCAGCCACCATCCAGATCCCACAGCTGCTTCTCCTGAAAGGGAACATAACATGAGACCCCGGTAACCATGCCACCAGACTCTGAGCCAGACTGTTCTCCACGGGGTTACTTAGAGGGGGGCAGGTGAGAGCTCTCCCCACCCCAAGGGACCCAGCTTGGCAGCTAAAAACCTTCACAACTCAACTGCCACCACGATCAAGACTGCTACCCATTCGCTAGGGCTGAGCCTCACATATGAATAAACATATTTCCTGAACTGCAACGAAAGCAGCCGTACAACACATCATTCAAAACTCCCTATCCATTCTCCATAATTGCCACACCACATTTGTTGGGGTTCATATAGTAAACAACAAATCATAGAGGGGGAATATATATATGTGTATATATATATGTATTTTCAGATATATATACCGAAGCTTACATAATTCAAACATTTAACAGCATGTTAGTGATATCCTATAGAATGTCTTAATGGCTTCTGACAAAATAGAACAATCTTCACATTGTTTCCTATATGAACACTTTTTTGTAAGCATGTTCAGCAATTTTTCATAACAGATAATACAAAATATATTATTTTGGTTGTGTTGGGACGGGGATTGGGGTTTGGGATGGAAACGTACAAAATTTGTTAGTGGGAATGTGTAATAGGGGTGGAATTTGGTGTTTGAATATTGAATGTAATCAAATATTATGTACTGACTTATAAAGTTTAAAAATTAAAAAAAAATAAAGTGGAATTCATGCCCAATTCAATCAGCTTAATTCTATGGGTCAGGTGAAGTCATATAGAGAAAGTGGCTCCATTTAGCATGGGATATACAAGCAGGAAGCAGACCTATGGATTGGTATACTTGTTCTTTCACTGCTTAGTTATCCCTGAAAGGTCACTAAAACTGTCTTTCTTGTTCCAGCTTAAGCAATGTTTACAATAGCCAGAATCTGAAAAAAATCCTGAGTACCCAAGAATAGATGACTGGTTAAAGAAAGTTTGGACATCTACACAATGGAATACTATGCAGTTGTTAGAAAAGATGAAGTCATGAAATTTGCATATGAGTGGATCAACATCGAGAGTATCATACT
Source organism: Sorex fumeus (assembly GCF_029834395.1). Lineage (NCBI taxonomy): Eukaryota > Metazoa > Chordata > Mammalia > Eulipotyphla > Soricidae > Sorex > Sorex fumeus. The sequence goes on from NW_026606065.1 coordinate 40,497,685, forward strand.
AGGTGAAATGAGTCAGAGAGGGACAGACATATAAGGAATGCACTAATTTGTGAAATATAAAGTAACAGAGAATGGGAGACTAAAACCCAAGGATAGTAGAGATAAAGACAAGAAGGATTGCTCCATGGCTTAGAAATCAGCCTCACAGGCTGGGGTAAAAGGCAACTCAGATAGAGACAAGGCAAAGAAGTTAAGAATGCTTGGAAGGCCTGCTCAGGATGGATGTGTGTGCCGAAAGTAGACTATAGACCGAACATGCTGTTCACTTAATACCTGTATTGCAAACCACAATACCCTAACAGAGAGAGAGAGAGAGTTAAAGGGAATGCCCTGCCACACAAGGAAGGGAGGGGATGGAATGGTGTGGGAGTGGTGGAAGGGATACTGAGAACATTGTTGGTGGAGAATGGGCACTGGTGGAGGGATGGGTACTCAATTATTGTATGACTGAAATGTGAGCACAAAAGTTTATAAGTCTGTAACTGTACCTTACCATGATTCATTAAAAATAATAATAAAAATAAATCAATTAAAAAAACAAGACTCTTGAAAAACTAGATAGTGAAATATAATTTATTGGGCTAATATTTAAATAATTCTATGGGCCAGATGAAGGCATATAGAGAAAACTGGCTCCAGTTAGCATAGGATATACATGCAGGATGCAGACCTATGGATTGGTATACTTGTTCTATCACTGCTTAGTTCTCCCTGAAAGGTCACTAAACCTGTCTTCTCTTTTCTCATTTGTATTATGAAGTTAAAAAACAGTACTCCTCAGCATTGTGTTGTACACAAATTATTCATACGGAGATTTGGAAAAGGCTTAGCACAGGGTTGGGAAATAAAAAAAAAAAAAGAAAACCACCAAGGCATTATGTTTTTTTTTAAGGGTTTTCCTAACTTTATTTATTTATTTATAATTTATTTATTTATTGAATCGCTGTGGGAAAAGTTACAAAGCTTTCAGGTTTAGGTCTCAGTCATGCAAATATCAATGACATTTCCCTTTACCAATATTTGTTTTTCACCACGAAGAACCCCAATAAATCCCCACCCCCACCCTACCCCCCAATGCCCTGTGATGCAGATGAATTCTAGTTAACACTCTATCTACTTTGACTAGCTTCATTGCTTTGATGTAAGTTGCACCATTATTATTTAGAGTTTAGCCCCCCCAAATCAGCCATGCTGAAAAAGCATTGTGAAATGATTTGCTTTCTACAGCTGGATTCAAGAATTAAATAGTGTCGCGCGGCTGCTATTGCGGCCACGTGGTTTTGGATTTCTGCTATTTTACTTATTAACCCTGGAAGTATTTCTACTGAGAGTCCGATAATTAAGAGATTGGTTTCTGTGCTCTGGAGTCATGGCCATGCTGGAGAGCTACTCGTGGGGGGCAACTGGTGACCTCGGTAGGGCGTGAAGGAGGGGCCGAAACGACCCCCTTCCCATGAGTTTTTTGTTGCCCCCTCACCCCCGGCTCATACCTGCTGTCCACAAGGCTCCCATGCAGCCACCATCTTTCTTTCCAGAAAGGCATTATGTTTAATGTACAACACCAGTAATATTTCAAATGATTTGATGAAGTAGAGAACAAAAAAATATGCTGAAAATCATCTTATATGTTAGTTAAAAACTAGAAGATTGCATACTCCATTAGAATTTTTATTTAGCCTTCCTTTAAACCTAAACTTCTAACGTGACAAGCCTGTTATTGGTTCCAGGATTATTACAAGCAAGCTCTGTTACCCACACACTGATGTGTGAGTGCAGGTTCGGGGTGGATATTGTGGGGAAAGCATAGGTGGACTCAAAATAACACTAGAACATAATTATAGCACAAGGGTGTGTTAGGGAGGTAACATGTGTGCCCAAACTATAAATATATTTTACAAATTATAAGTATATTTTACAGTATGTCACTTGTCACTTGTCATCCCGTTGCTCATTGATTTGTTAGAGCAGATGCCAATAATGTCTTCATTTATCCCTGTCACGTGCCAGTGTAGACCAATGGTATCTGCTCACTCCAGGAACATGAAGAGCATCAAATCGTTCATTCAGGGTCCTGAGGAAGAAGTCTGAACATCTTGTAGCTGGGAAGCCCAGCATTTTTTTGATGACCCGTGGAATCTAGTCCATAATTGCTCTAGTCCAGCAGTTGTCTACAAATGTCCAGCCCATTTGATTTTCAATGCTTTGGCAAACGAGTCAGGGCCTTTGATTCTTGATCATTGATGGAGGTCTGATCTCTGGATTCCTTCTCTCACTGGAGCGAAGCATGATACTCCAAGCATGGCTCTTTCAATTCCTCTTTGGGAGACCAGAGTAGTATTCTCATCCTGTTTTCATAGGGCCCAGGACTCTGAGACATATGCACGAAGAACGGTCGAGTAAAAAAGATGTGCATGGAGCTGGAGGTTCTTCGTCCTCTTAACCACTTCTTTGATGCTCTTGAAAGCACTCATTGCTGCTCTCTTCCTCTCTTAAGAAGATAAATGATTATCTTCTTAATCATTTGCCTGTGATATTGCCTGCTCAATACTGCCACCAAATCATTAGTCATGTTGAGTTCTTGACCCAGGTACATATAATTGCTGCATTCAGAGATGATCGTTCCATTGAGAGCAAATGGAACATCAGGAACTAGATTGCTTCTTGTGAACATTGTCTTGGTGAGATTCAGCTGCAGTCAAACATTTCCGCACTCACAGTAGAAGTCGGCCAGCATCCATGCCATTTGGCTGTTGTTTGATGTTTATTAGAATGATGTCATCAGCAAAGCAGAAGTGGTATAGTTGCCAACCATCTATCTTCACTCCCATTCCTTCCACTCCAATTGCCGCATGACGTTTTCGAGGATGGCACTGAAGAGCTTCAGTGAAATGGTATCACCCTGCTGAAACCTTGTCTTGACATGGATGATAACTTACTGGTAGAATAATGAGATTCTGGTGGTGAATCTGTAATACTGCTCGAGGAGGACCCTGATGTGCTGAGTTTGAATGCCTTGTTTGGCTAGGGCTCCAATGAATGCTTCAATCTCCACAGAATCAAAGGCTTTCTTTAAACTGATGGACTTTAGATAGAGCAGCTTCTTGAACTCTCGACAAACCTCAGTGAGTTTGGTCAGCATTTGGATATGGTCAATTGCGCTAAATCATTTTCGGAACTCGTCTTGCTCACATGGTTGTCCTTCATCTAGTGTTCTGCCAATCCTATTCAGAATGACTTGAGTGTACATCTTGTAGACATCAAACAACAGACAGATCGGCGTTAGTTGCCGATGTCATGGATGTCTCCCTTCTTGAGATTATACATATACATATATATATATATGCATATATATACACACAATAGGCTATTGTGTGTCATCTACAAACTATTCACTCGAGTCATCCTGAATAGGATTAGCAGAACACTAGATGAAGGACAACCATGTGAACAAGCTGGATTCTGAAAAGGATTCAGCACCATCGACCATATCCACACAATAACCAAGCTCATTGAGGTATCTCGGGAGTTCAAGATGCCGCTCTGTCTAACGTTCATTGATTTAAAGAAGGCCTTTGATTCTGTTGAGACGGAAGCGGTCATGGAAGCCCTAGCCAATCAGGGCGTACAAACTCAATACATCAGGATCCTTCGTGAGCTCTATTGCGGATTCACTACCAAGATCTCACCATTCTACAAAGAAGTAATCATCCATATCAAGAGAGGGGTTCGGCAGGGTGATACCATTTCACCAAAACTCTTCAGTGCCACCCTTGAGAACATCATGCGACGACTGGAATGGGAAAACATGGGAGCGAAGATAGATGGTCGGCAACTACACCACCTCCGCTTTGCTGATGACATCGTTCTAATAACACCAAACATCAACCAAGCGGCACAAATGCTGAACGACTTTGACCGTGAATGTGGAAAGGTCGGACTACAGCTGAATCTTACGAAGACAATGTTTATGAGAAACAGCCTTGTTCCTGACGCTCCATTCGCTCTCAACAGAACCACCATCTCCGAATGCAACAGTTATATATACCTAGGTCGAGAAATCAACATGATGAATGACCTGGCACCTGAGTTGCGCAGGAGGAAGAGAGCAGCTTGGAATGCCTTCAAGAGCATTGAAGAAATAACTAAAAGGACAAAGAACCTCCAGCTACGAGCACATCTCTTTGATTCCATTATTCTTCCTGCATTAACATATGCCTCAGAAACCTGGACCCTACGAAAACAGGATGAGAACGCTATTAGGGTCTCTCAAAGAGGAATCGAAAGAACTATGCTTGGAATATCACGATTCACTCAAATGAGAGATAGAATCCTGAGTTCTGATCTTCGTCAACGCTCAAGAATCAGGGATGCTGTCTCATTTGCCAAGACATCAAAAATCAGATGGGCTGGACACGTAGTGAGGTTTACAGACAACCGCTGGACTAGAGCCATTACTGATTGGATTCCACGAGACATCAAAAGATCACGTGGACGCCCACCTATAAGATGGTCAGACTTCTTCGTCAAGACCCTAAATGATTGGTTTGAGGCTCTACATGTTCCTAAAACAAACAGATACCATTGGGCTATGCTAGCACGCAACCGGGATGAATAGAGACGTTACTGGCACCCGCTCGAATAAATCGATGAATAACGGGGATTAAGTGATTAAGTGATATATACACACATATTGTAATATGTAAAATATGTATATATTTACAGTATATTTTACAGCATATATATAAATCAACAGGAATAGGTGAAAGGGAAGGAAAATCTTGTAGTAGTTAACATAGGGCAAGTGTGGAGGGTCTTGAGGATTTTGGTGTTGGTGCAGTAATTTTGTATGTCAATACAGTAAACTTGAACAATATTGCATCCCAAACAGATCAAAAGTAATGCTCTTAAGAGTTCCAAAGAGACTTCAAATTCATTTTGTTACATCTCTCACATATCTCTCTTCTCTCACATCTCTCACATAATCAAACCCCAACCCGGGTTTGATTCCCAACAGGAATTACTCCTGGCAATGCTCATGGGAACATATTGGATGTTGGGAATCAAACTCAGGATGGCCACATGCAAGGCAAATGCCCTACCTGCTATGCTCTCTCTCCAGTCCCCAATTTGATCTTAATCATTTGCCTATGATATTGCTTTCCAGCCTTTGACATTGAGCGTGTATTTACCCAATTGTTCAGCTGAGTCTCTTCTAGAAAGCTGATCTTTGATGTCAGTTTTCCAATCCATTATCCTACTCTGAATCACCAATTGGTGAGTTCAGTCCATCCACATTCACAGACATTACTGAAATAAAGGAATTTATCTCTATCATTTTGTAGAAGTCATAAATGATTGTAAGCTTCACCTTTCCTTTTAAATAAGCTTCTTTACCGCTTGTTACAAAATTGGTTTTAAATTAAAGAAGCAATAAGTACATGGTAAGGATAGGAAAAACATAAATACATTTGGAAAAATGTGCTTCATTCCTTTGAAAGTAATTTCAACAATATTAGCATAAGTGTTATCAAATTTCTTGGCTTCACTACACCATCTAGCAATTTTGGCAATATTCAGGCTCAATGATACCCTCAAAAGCTAAATATTTTTCTATTTTCTTAATTATGTAATATGTTTGTACATAATTTTGTTTTCACAGTGATATTTAAACTGCATAAATACTCTTACTCCCAATAAACTTATGCAGACGCTAAAAACCTTTGAAATATTCAAATGTGATTCAAATTATATATGCTCATATCTATATCAGTTATGAATAATAAAATTAATACAAATCAACAATACTTAAATAATAAAATGGTTTCTCTGTTACATAAATTTTGGCTACTGTCACTCTAAATCTGATATGGTGATTCCATGATATTTGCATAGCCAAGACTTTCTCTTCAGTTTGCTACTATTCTTAAGACATTGTTTTTGCTTTTATGCTCATATGGCAGCTGGAGTTCTAAAGGAGGAAGAAAATAATATATCTATAATTATACTTAGAACATTGTCCAAAATTTAGTAACATGGCCACATACAGCTGCACATGAGACTGGAAAATGTTGCATATTCACTGCATGAACATAATCAGTACAGATGAGGTAGATGGGGAGAAAAAATTGTCGTGAAGACAACTGAAATTATTTTACATACAACTAAAATGGAACATATGTCTTTTGACTTACCATTGTCTTTCTATTGTGAATTTCCCCTCATACTTCATAATCTTTCCTCTGTAAATTCAAGTTTAATTCTTTTTTACATATCTAACAATAACAAGAAACTAAAATAATATGTACCACTCCCATTTTTCACTATTTATTTCTTACTCTTTGGCCACACCTTGTGGTTTTTAGGGATTACTTCTGGCTCTGTGCTCAGGGATCACTCGCAGAGGGGCTCTTGGCATTGTATGACATACTGAAAATGTAAGCTGGACTTACCAAGGCAAGGCCAGACCATACCTTTTACTTTACCTCTCTATCTCCTCCATTATTTATAATTTAATATGCTGAATATTTTCCCTTAATCAAGATGCTATCCTATATTAAAAATATGCAAATTAGGTAGGTTATCTTAGGGAAACATTTCTTTTTCTGGAAAGGGAGATTTGGATATGCCCTATGGTACTCAGGACTCACTTCATGTCTTTGCGCAAGATTAACTCCTGGTAGTATTTGAAGTCATCTATATATAAGGATGGAAAAAAGGAAAGGAAAGGAAAGCTTCTTAACCCTTAACTAGCTCACCACTCTTACATTTTTATTTAAAGCCTACCTTAACTTATCTTGTGATTTAAAGTTTAAAAATCAGAGGCCAGTGAGGCTGTAAAAAATGCATAAACAGCATAGTATATAATCAATAATATCTAATAGAAATATTACATATATTTTAATATCATAAATTTTCTACATAAAAATTTTCTTATAAAATACCCACAAAATACATTATCATTGAACCTGCACCTGATGCGGTTAGGAACTGCTATGTATCTGATTTCAGTTTAATAACTGAAAATAAGAATAGCATAACAGCTCAATGTAAGAGTTGGTGGGGATGATGGTTTTCAAAAATGTACAAAAATTCTTGCTTCATATTTACATTCAATTTCATGTAGAAAACTATAATTTTCCCCTAAGGAAAGATTTTAATGTGTCTGATTTTATCTAAAGTGTATATATTTAGACTCTAATATCTTTATGATTTGATAGTCCCTTGTGTATGGAGAAATTTTATTCTTCAGAGTTAGCTGTTTCCCCGGGGACATTTTTTTTTCCATCTCAACTATTCTAGAGACCCTAACAAAAAAAAAACTAGTATTTTCCTCAGAGAATTTATTAAAAATACATTTTAGACTTCTCTGAAAATAATCTTTTGTAGCACATATTTATTTTTTCACTAAAAAAAGTTTAAAATAATATATATTATATATATATAAAACTGCGTCTTTTACATAAATTTCATCATGACCTAGGATGAAAGTAATTGCTTAAAAGTATCCATTATTAAAATGTTTAAATGTTGTTGTAAATTGACACAAATGAAACAAATGGAACCAGCAAATCAAAGCAAAGGTGTCATTACAATGTATTTAATTTGCAATATCTTAGGAGAAATTTAGCACAAAATCTTGGAATATTTTTAAGCATGTCTGACTTAACCAATATAATCTTATTGCATATCTCTCTAGAAAGTAAGAATTAAAGAGTTGTCTAGAAATACTAGAAAAGATATGTCTACATCTATATAAGACCTAGAAGCTATCTTTATATAGATTTAGACAAACTGGTCCTAGAGTAGAATAAATAAGAAGCTTGACTTACAGGTACTTGACCCAATATTTCAATCTTCAGCACCATAGAAGGTTCCCAGCTGGGAATAAACTCTTAGCACCAAGGGATGTGGCCAAAAAAGGAGCTTGCTTTTTTATTTTCATAAAGTTTCGTTATGCATTAGTTTTTAGTTACGTATGAGCTTTTTTTTAAAAAAAAATTCCCTTATACTTTTACTTTCTCCCAAACCAATGACAACACAGTACTAACAAGAATATAATCCACATGTCTCAAGAAGTCTCTATTATCTAATTTTATCTTTAACTTTTTGTTTTCCTATTGCTACCTTTGTGTTATTAGTGTCAGCATTTTAAATTTCATCAAACTCTCTCTGGTATTTTGACTGAATTTTTATGAAAATATGTAGTTTATTTTTTACTTCAGTTGGGTGTTCTTAGCTCATGATTAGGGCTATAATTTTTATCCAGAAACATAAGCGAAAGCAACTAAACAATTTTTTAAATGATATAAATAGTAACATGAGAAACCATGATCATTACTTCACCACTATCTGTAGAAATGTCCAGCCTCATTAACTCACTAATGCTTTTTTTTTGATACTAACATTAATATTTTGGTTTGGTTTTGTTCTCATCTTCTTCCCCCACTATGAAAAATATATCTACTCTATCTGATAAAATATTTCAAAAATAGAATTTAATTTTTCATCAGTCTAAGTCTAGTTAATGTAAAATATACACACTCCAAAAATTTCTAAGTTCTAACTCATAATAATTTGACTATATATGAAAAATCCACATATACTCAGCATGTTTATTAATTAAAATAGACCCCAAAGATTTGAAATTATTTAAAAGATTATATCTAAAATTAAACTGTACCTCCACATACACGCCCCAGGCATCCTCTAGGACCCTGGGATGCTCACCGTCCCTGAGCCTCTTCCTGTTGTTCCCTAACACTGTGCCCGGTCTTCTTCCTCCCCCAGGATGTATGTCCCCACACACAACAGGTACCTGTAGGGGGCGTGGCCTCGTCAGAAGTGGGCGTGACCTCTGTAGAAGTTGGCGTGGCCTATTTTGGGCCAGGCAATGCTCACCAATTTACTCATACTCAGCAATCTCAATTCAATTATAAAATAAAATTCAATATACTCTTTAAATATGCAGATGATAGTCTATAATTGGTAATGTGAGAAGGTGCTCATGATAAATGTAAGAAAAACAGTTTATGGAACATATGTAACTATGGCTCTATTTGAATAAAACATATATGTTTTATGCCCAGTAACATATATATCTATATTCCAAAATGAGAAGGTATCTAGATTAAATGTCAAAATATAATGAATTCTGTTGTCTTAGAAAAAAATTAATCTGTATTTACTTATGCTGATGTCTAATTTAATTAACTCTAAATTAATAAGTTATATTTATAAAATCCATAGTCCATATGCTAAACTAATATCCCGAGTATGAAGGGATATAAAAAGTTATATAATATGTATAATATGATAAATGTATATTAAAATATGCATCTAAATATTATACAGTTAAGTGTTTCCATATACTGATAATGATGTAAATGATTCTGTAACATTGATAAAAGTTTAGATAAGACTTTCTTTTGGGGGATCACAACCTGGCTTAATGAGTGCTTACTCCTCGATCTTCATTCAGGGGTCAGTCCTGGCAGGCCCAGGGAACCCTCTGAGTTGTGATCAACCCAGGTCTGCTACTTGCCAAGCACATGGTTAACCTGTAGTATAATTTCTCTGGGCCCAAAATAGAATTTATAAATTTTTTGTGTAGATAACTAACTTTTATGTGCATATTTAAACTATTTTAAAAGTTGAGGAGACAGCCGGTTTTCAACCCCTGAGCCGCGTGGGACGGGCACAGAGGCCCAGCTCTGGGCAACAAAGCTGAACGGCTCCAATTCCAACAGGTACAGCCCGCCCCCAAGGGCCTGGGTTCCTCTCTGGGCACGCGCAGCTAGAAACAGCCCCGAGACAGCCGGTTTTCAACCCCTGAGCCGCGTGGGACGGGCACAGAGGCCCAGCTCTGGGCAACAAAGCTGAACGGCTCCAATTCCAACAGGTACAGCCCGCCCCCAAGGGCCTGGGTTCCTCTCTGGGCACGCGCAGCTAGAAACAGCCCCGAGACAGCCGGTTTTCAACCCCTGAGCCGCGTGGGATGGGCACAGAGGCCCAGCTCTGGGCAACAAAGCTGAACGGCTCCAATTCCAACAGGTACAGCCCGCCCCCAAGGGCCTGGGTTCCTCTCTGGGCACGCGCAGCTAGAAACAGCCCCGAGACAGCCGGTTTTCAACCCCTGAGCCGCGTGGGACGGGCACAGAGGCCCAGCTCTGGGCAACAAAGCTGAACGGCTCCAATTCCAAACAGGAGACATTCCCAACTCCTCGCCCAGTGCCAGGGACTCTTTCCGGAGCCGCGGCCGCTAACGCGGCCACGAAATATTTTCCCACTACATATGCCATAGGAACCATAAGCTAACTTCTTAGATGGAAACTTCTCTATTTTAGCTCAGCCACTAGAAATACAGTTGCCAATAACTCATAAGCCTATCTTAACTCACACTGCATATCAAGCAGAATAGTAACACTGAACGTGAAGGAATAAACCACACCTCTCACAATGGTAAAGCAACGCAAAAGCCCACCAAACATTCATATTGAAGAGTCTAGCCCAGATGACACCAACAGTACTGTAGTGTTAGACAACCTCTCTGACAAGGAATTCAGAAGGGAGCTACTTAGGATGCTTAGGGAATTAAAAGAAACAATGGAAAGCAATGCCAATAGAAGACAAGAGGATCTGAAGGCAGAAATGAGGAAAATGCAATCAGAAATGTCAGACCTGAAAAATCTCGTAGGCGAATTGAAAAGCTCAGTGGAAGGCCTCAGCAGCAGAGTAACAGCGGCTGAGAACAGAATCAGTGAGCTCGAAGATGAAGTTCAGAGACTCTCCCGAAAAGAGCAGAAAATGGAAAAGAGACTCACAATTCGGGAACAGATGGCAAGAGAAGATCGTGATGAAGCCAAGAGGGGTAACATAAGAATTATTGGAGTCCCAGAGGGACAGGAAGAAAACCTCGATGAAGAAGAAACTGTCAAAGACATCATTGCTACAACATTTCCAGAGCTGAAGAAAACTTGTGACCACATTCAGGAGGCCCGAAGGGTACCAGCTAGAAGAAATCCGAATAAAAATACCCCAAGACACATTCTGATCAAAATGACCAAAACCTTAGACAGAGACAAAATTCTGAAAGCAGCAAGATCGAAGAAAGAAATCTCTTACAAAGGAGCATCCTTAAAATTCACAGCTGATTTTTCTGATGAAACCCTCATGGCCCGAAAACAGTGGTGGGACATAGTAAAAAAACTCAATGAAATAAATGCCTCCCCCAAAATACTTTTCCCAGCAAGACTCTCATTCATAATAGAAGGAACAACACACAGTTTCACAGACAAACAACAGCTCAGGAACTTCATAGACTCAAAACCATGGTTACAAGAACAACTAAATGGGCTACTTTAAGGCAAGAAAGGCCCCTCAAATACACCCAATTTTAACATAACAATGGGACAAAATCCCATAACAATAATCTCTCTCAATGTCAATGGGCTAAACGCACCAATTAAAAGACATAGAGTGGCAGGATGGATTAGAAAATTGAACCCAACATTCTGCTGCCTGCAAGAAACGCATCTCAATAGTCAAAGCAAACACAGACTCAGAGTCAAAGGCTGGAAAACAATCCTACAGGCAAACAGCTCCCATAAAAAAGCTGGGGTAGCCATCCTTATATCAGACCACATTGATTTCAGAGTGAGGAAGGTCATAAGAGACAGTGAAGGCCATTACTTATTGATCAGAGGATCTGTACAACAGGAAGAACTTACAATAATAAATGTATATGCACCTAATGAGAGACCAGCAAAGTACTTAAAACAACTACTCATAGATTTGGAAAAAGACATAAATAGCAACACAATACTAGTGGGAGACTTCAACACTGCTTTGTCACCTCTTGATAGATCAACCAGACTCAAGCTTAGCAAGGACATACTTCATTTGAGGGAAACAATGGAAGAAAGGGACTTAGTAGATATATACAGGACACTTCATCCACAAAAAGCTGAATACACATTCTTCTCAAGCGTACATGGAACATTCTCCAAGATAGACCACATGCTGAGCCACAAAACATGCCTCCGTAAAATTAAGAAGGTAGAGATTGTATCAACAATCTTCTCAGACCATAATGCGCTGAAATTAGAAGTAAATCACACACAAAAACAGAAAACTAAATCAAACACCTGGAAATTAAACAGTGCACTATTGAACAACGAGTGGATTAGACAGGAAATCAAAGAGGAAATCAAAAGATTCCTAGAAACGAATGAAAATGAGAACACGAGTTACCAAAACTTATGGGACACAGCAAAGGCTGTGTTAAGAGGAAAGTTTATAGCTCTACAAGCATTCCTCAGGAAGGAGGAGCGAGCACACATAAGTAACCTAACCTCACAGCTTAAGAGCTTGGAGAAGGACCAAAAAAAGGAGCACAACCCGAACAGGAGAAAGGAAATAATAAAACTCAGAGCAGAGATTAACGAGATGGAAACCCAAAAAACAATCCGAAAGATCAATGAAACCAAGAGCTGGTTCTTTGAGAAAATTAACAAGATCGATAAGCCTCTAGCAAAACTCACAAAGAAAGGGAGAGAGAAAACCCTAATAAACCGAATCAGAAATGAAAAGGGGGTCATTACAACAGAAACCACAGAAATTCAGAGGATCCTCAGGGAGTACTTTGAGAAGCTTTATGCCACGGAACATCAAAACCTCGAGGAAATGGATAAATTCCTAGACTCCTACAGACTCCCAAGGCTGAACCAAGAAGACCTGGAATACCTGAACAGACCTATCACCATCAAGGAAATTGAAATGGTAATAAAAAGTCTCCCCAAGCACAAAAGTCCTGGCCCGGATGGATTCACTAGTGAATTCTTCCAAATCTTTAAAGAGGACTTACTCCCAATACTCTTTAAGCTTTTCCACGAAATTGAAATATCAAAAACACTTCCAAACAGTTTCTACGAAGCAAATATCACACTGATACCAAAAGCAGACAGAGATACCACAAAGAAAGAGAATTACAGGCCGATATCCCTGATGAACACAGATGCAAAGATCCTCAACAAACTACTAGCAAATAGAATCCAACTACTCATCAAAAAGATCATACACCATGACCAAGTAGGATTCATCCCAGGGATGCAAGGATGGTTCAACATTCGGAAATCAATCAACATAATCCACCATATCAACAAAAGAAAAGATAAAAAGCATATGATCATATCAATAGATGCAGAGAAAGCATTTGATAAGATCCAGCACCCCTTTATGATGAAAACCCTAGCCAAAATGGGTATAGAGGGGACCTTCCTCAACATAATTAAAGCCATCTACCACAAGCCTACAGCAAGCATCATCCTCAATGGGGAAAAACTGAGAGCCTTCCCTCTAAGATCAGGGACGAGACAGGGATGCCCACTCTCTCCACTGCTGTTCAATATAGTACTGGAAGTACTTGCAATAGCGATTAGGCAGGAAAAAGATATTAAGGGCATTCAGGTAGGAAAGGAAGAAATCAAGCTCTCACTATTCGCAGATGATATGATACTCTACTTAGAGAACCCAATAACTTCCACCAAAAAACTCTTAGAAACAATAGACTCGTATAGTAAAGTTGCAGGTTATAAAATCAATACCAAAAAGTCCATGGCTTTCCTATACGCAAACAGTGAGAGAGAAGAAAGCAACATGAAAAAAACAATCCCATTCACAATTGTGCCCCAGAAAATCAAGTACCTAGGAATCAGCTTAACTAAGGAAGTAAAGGACCTGTACAAAGAAAACTACAAAACGCTACTTCAGGAAATAAAAGAGGACATGAGGAAATGGAAAGATATCCCCTGCTCATGGGTCGGGAGACTTAACATTGTCAAAATGGCAATACTACCGAAAGCATTGTATAAATTCAATGCAATCCCTATAAGGATACCCATGACATTCTTCAAAGAAATGGAGCAAACACTCTTGAAATTTATATGGAACAATAAGCCCCCACGAATAGCTAAAGCAATTCTTGGGAAAAAGAAAATGGGAGGAATCAACCTCCCGAACTTCAAACTGTACTACAAAGCAGTAATAATTAAAACAGCCTGGTACTGGAACAAAGGCAGAACTGCAGACCAATGGAACAGGGTTGAATACACTGACATCTCTCCTCAATCATATGCTCATCTAATCTTTGATAAAGGTGCAAGTAATGTGAAGTGGAGTAAGGAAAGCCTCTTTAATAAATTGTGTTGGCATCACTGGACGGCTACATGCAAAAAAATAGGCTCAGAACTCTGCCTAACACCATGTACAAAAGTAAGATCAAAATGGATTAAAGACCTCAACATCAGACCAGAAACCATAAGGTACATTGAAGATAAAGTTGGCAAAACCCTCCATGACATTGAAGCTAATGGTATCTTCAAAGATGCCACGCCACTGGCCAAGCAAGTGAAAACAGAGATAGATAAATGGGACTATCTTAAACTAAGAAGCTTCTGCACCTCCAAAGAAACAGTGACCAAAATACAAAGACAGTCTACAGAATGGGAAAGGATATTCACCGAATACACATCTGACAAGGGGTTGATATCCAGGATATACAAAATACTGGTTAAACTCCACAAGAAGAAAACATCCAACCCCATCCAAAAATGGGGCAATGAAATGAACAGAAACTTTCTCAAAGAAGAAATCCGAATGGCAAAAAAGCACATGAGAAAATGCTCTACATCATTAATCATCAGGGAGATGCAGATCAAAACCACAATGAGATACCATCTCACACCTCAGAGACTGGCCCAAATTCAAAAGAACAAAAGCAACCGATGCTGGCGTGGATGTGGCGAGAAAGGGACACTCCTTCACTGTTGGTGGGAATGTCCACTGGTTCAGCCCTTCTGGAAAACAGTATGGACGATTCTCAAAAAATTAGAAATTGAGCTCCCATTTGACCCAGCAATACCACTCCTGGGAATATATCCCAGAGAGGCAAAAATGTATAGTCGAAGTGACATCTGCACTTGTTTGTTCATTGCAGCCCTCTTTACAATAGCCAGAAACTGGAAGAAACCTGAATGCCCAAGAACAGATGACTGGTTAAAGAAACTTTGGTACATCTACACAATGGAGTACTATGTAGCTCTTAGAAAAGATGAAGTCATGAAATTTACATACAAGTGGTACAATATGGAAAGTATCATGCTAAGCGAAATGAGTCAGAAAGAGAGGGATAGACATAGAAAGATTGCATTCATCTGGGGGATATAAAGTAACAAAGTATGAGATTAATACCCAAGAATAGCTGAGATCAGCACCAGGAGGATTACTCCATAACTTAGAGGCCAGCCGGGTATCCTAGAGGAAAGGGCTATTCAGATAGAGAAGGGAGCACCAAATAAAGGATGTTTGGAGGATCCTCCCAGGAGGGGAGATGCATGTCGAAAGTAGACTATGGACTGAACATGTTTGCCACTCAATGCCTCTTTTGCAGACCACAACACCCAAAAGGAGAGAGAGAACACAGGGGATTGCCCTGCCACAGAGACAGGGGGGATGGGGGGATGGGGGTGGGAGGGATATTATCCATGGTGGTGGAAAATGGGCACTGGTGGAGGGATGGGTATCTGATCATTGTATAATTGAAACCAAAGCACAAAAAATTGTAAATCTACAACTTTAAAAAAAAATAAAATAAAATAAAGGGGGAAAAAAAAAAAAAGTTGAGGGAAGCTGTATTTCTTTATATTTGCATATAATTTTCACTTTATATTTAAGGTTTTAGACTTATGCTTAATTCACTATGAAAATAAAACTTTTATATATATTAGTAGGATCATAAAGAACTGTTTAAGTAAGGTAAAGGTAAAGGCTCTCCCGTTGATCGTCGATTTGCTCGAGCGGGCCCAGTAACGTCTCCATTGGAGACTTTGTTGTTACTGTGTCTGGCATATCGAATACTCTCGGTAGCTTGCCGGGCTCTCCGAGAGGGGCGGAGGAATCGAACTCGGGTTGGCCATGTTGGCCGCGTGTAAGGTGAACGCCCTACCCGCTGTGCTATCGCATTATTTCTTTAACGTGGGCATAATAAAACACTGGAAGTCTGATGAAAGGAGTCAATATTTGGGCACTTGAAATTCAGATTTATTTCTTCTACTAGGAAAACTAGAATATTTGCTATATAGTTAAAAATAATTTAGTAACGTATTTTTTAGCATTTGTTTCCTTTCTTCAAAAAGAATCACTTCAGATTTACTTCCATTTTAACTATTGAGCCAATTTAACTATATCAAATTTTCTCATCAAGGACTTAATAGCTTTCGTATCGTAATGAAATCTGTGAACTGATAGCAGAATGATAACACTTAAATGAGTGCATACTTCTGAAGTTCTTTCTTTCTAAGCGGTGGGTACATATATATTTTTTTACGAATCACCATATGATATACAGTTAGAAAGGTATTCATGATTTTCAGTCATACATGTTCCAATACTCATCCTTAACCAGTGCAATAGATGCATTTTTAGTGACTTATTATATATAAAATTTTATAGGAAATCTTATAGGAAATAATTTAAATATTATGTTTTTGTATTTTTTAAGATTTGTACCAAGCATTTATCTTCTTCACATTGGTAATATTGTGTTTGAGCAATGATATTATAATATCCGTGCATTTCTATGAATGACAATTTATTATCAAATCATCAAACACAATTGGTTCTATACTTTCTATAAATATGCATACAGAGCATCAAGTAAAGATTAGTGGATAATCCAATGGAGACTAGATTTTGTTTGTTTTAGAGCTATGCCTGAATGTGCTCAAGGCTCACTCCTTGCTCTGTGTTCAGGCTTTATTGTTGGTTTTGGGCTCAGAGATCACTCCTGACAGGCTTAGGGTATCACACAAGGGGCTAGGCTAGCCTCCTACCCTTTGTGCTGTTGTTTTAGCCCCAATATTAGACCTTTTAACTTTTAAGTATTATAGCCATTTATTTAAAATTGAGAATAATCATATCCAAGAAATGTGTATTTTTGAAACTAGCAGTATAAGTATTTTTAAAATTTTTAATAGCTTTTTATATTTTTTCTCTGTGTTCTTGACCTCTATCAGGCTTTTTTTGAAACTGGTAATAATCAGTGTCAAATGTTTCCAATTTAATACATCAATGCTATAGAGCACAAACTGGCTTAATGCTTACTCATTGTTCAAGGTCTGATGCAAATGTAATTGCTTAACAAAAGCTTTTTCAAAAATCATTGCTACTGGACAAACTTAATTTTTAGCAAATGCTGATGTGCTAAAATTATTAAATTCACATTTATATTCAAATATAGGATAGCAATGTTATCTGTACAATGCATCAGTAGAAAATATTTCATGCAAATTTTTAACTAGGTATATAGTAGAATAACAGATAAAGTAAGATGTTAGTATTTTAGCAATATTAGCAAAAAATTTTATTGTAAAATGCAATACAATTTGTTCAGCATTTTCAGAGGTCTTTGATCTAAGTAAATAATATATGTGTATAAAAATATTTTTATAATAAAAGTGCATCAGAAAAGTGATATATATAGATATTGGACTATAGATAAAAGTGCAGTGTATAGTAGTGAAGAGTAGCTAAATAAATAGTATAATCATAAGGTAATTATTTTAAAAATACACACTCAATGCTGCTTCTTTTAAAATGTACACCTTGAAAATTGAATTCATTAGTTGTGTAAGAAAAGTAAACATAACATTGTTATATGCTTTCCTTGGGATGAAAAAATTGTTACAAATTAATAGACTGTTGTCTTTAGAAAAAGAAGAAATCTATTGATAATATTTTTAATTTACTCTTTTTAAAAAGGAGTTAACATTAATCTAAAGTAATCAAATGTACTCTAATATTGTTATTTACTGCAAGATTATCTTTATTTCAATTATGAAGTTAACATTTATAATTTGTGTTATGCCCATACCTATGTACAAAATCTTATTTTCAGAAATCTTCATGCAATGCTAAGAGCATTATTTTTTCCTTTGTAATTATTCAACATTTAAATTGGCTTTCTTACCTTGACTTAGTTTTTCTAAAATTTGCCAGTTGCCCTTCCAAATCTATCTCTTTGGCAGTTCCTCTCAGGAAAGGTTTGATTAAGTTATGGATGGGCATCATGCCGTATAAACAGAAGGCAATGCTTGTAAACAGAAAATATCTGTCAATATAGCCTCTGTGCTAATATACCCTTGGTTCCAGTCTGAGTAACCTAATTGATATGTAGATTAAATGAGACATACCTAGTACATAAACTCTTTAATGGTAACCAGGAACTTTTGGAAGCTGCTGTAATTTTATTTAGGTGCATGTTCTATGCATTAAAACAGCTTAATAAATCCAAGCACAAAAATCTGTAACAATCCTTTTGGACAGTAATGAGGAGAGCAGAATGGCAGTTTAGACCTCCATGCATTATTTTATTTATTTATTAATAAAATAGTGGTTCATTTGTTCCATTTACTAATAAAAATATACAATAATGATTCAGTGAATATTATTCTTATTTTTAAACAAATGAGGGAATAGGCATAAATATTATTAAACTCTTTTTCTTATTTTTTCACTCTTCATATTGCAAGCAAGCACACAAGCAAGTAAGCAAGCAAGTATGCATGCATGCAAGCAAACAAACATGCATTCATGCAAACAAGCAAGCTCAAGGCAAAGGCACTGGAGAGCATGGGGGGAGCATCTATTTTTCTTCAGAAACTTTCTGAAGCCAATGATCTGTGTGTCAGGAGTAAACCCTGAGCACCATCAGAACAAAACAGAAAATCAGAGGTTGGAGAGCTAGTACAGCAGGAAGACAGTATGGCTTCTCTTGCATGGCAGTTGACCCAGGTTTGGTCCCTGGCACTCCATGGGATCCCGTGAAATAAGTAAGCAAGCAAGTTATGGAAAGAAACTTAACACTGTCTCATATAGGCAACCATTTAAGAGAAGACTGAATTTATTTACCCAAGATTCTCAATATGTTAAAAAGTATAGGTAAATCATTTTTGGATGCTGGTGATATGGCAAAAATGATTCTTCACCACTAAGATGTTGACTTAATCAAAAATGGAGCAGGATTGGCCTATGTAGGAGGTAAAGTACTTTGTATTAGAATCTCTTTATGTCTGAGATTTAGGGTATGCTTTAAATACTCACTTTGTTCAGAAGTAAATGTTTATTCCATGTTTCTCATCCAAATAGAAACACTCGACTAAAATTTTGACACCTAGATGTTATAAAAAAGACTGGCATAAGGCAATTAAAACCATTTTTCTTCCCAGTTAGTGAAAGTGAATGACAGTCTGGAAAATGGTTTTGAAAGGTGAAATCCATTTCCTGACACAATTGTACAGCCAATTCATTCCATGACTATACTTGACTTCCATACATGTTTAATCAGTGTCTGCATTCCTCTAAGGTACAGCTGAACTATAAAAGTCAGAAAAATAAAGGGTGATATAGTTTAAACCTAACCTCTGTTTTAAAACAATGAATGAAAAAAATTTTAAAAAAATTAATGAATCAGGAAGTGAGCATTCTGAAAGGCAATATATAAATGTTATAGGTAACATATGAAGTCAGTACACAAGAATGTTAAAAATTTAGTCTGTTTACTGTAAATATTAGCAGATCACCATGATCTGTTTCAATCCAGTCGTGAAACAGAGGCAGAAATTAAAGCCAACAACAAAATGTTATTTTTCTAAGAAATAAATATAATTAATAACAGGTAGGTATGACGAAAAGTCTGGTATGCGCTTGCTGTTTAAAGTGTCAAATGTGAATATATTACTAAGTGGCAGAAAGAATACCACTTTCACCTCGTTCTTCTTTTCTCTTTCCATCCTCTCCTCCTCCCAAACTACTAAAGGTTCTCTTTTAACAGTAACTTCAAGTAACCATAAAACATTGGGATTCCACAAAGTGGGTATTTCCAAATTCTCCAAGGAAAAAGGTATGAGGTAGTTATCCAGAGTTGAATGGTAATTGATGATAAAAATCTTAACTATTCCTTATTCTTTATGAATGTAGATGGTTTCGGTAATAACTTCAACTATGCTGCATGACATTGCAAGTAAGATATTTCCGGGGGCAATAATTTGAACTCCTTTAGAAAAATGATAGTTTTATTAAGAGTCATGTTACATTCTATAAGATAAGTTTTTAACAGCAAATATAAGAGTAAAATCTCTTTCTGTGCTTGTCAGATTTTTATTGTTTTGGAGGGCTGGCAGTAAGGGAAGGCTTTTGGATAACACCCAGTGATGCTCAGAGGTTATTCCTGGCTCTGCATCCAAGAATTACTCCTGGCGGTGTTCAGGGGACTATATGGGATGTAGGAATTGAACCTGTGTTGGCCACTAGCAAAGGCAAATGCATGCTCTACCCATTGTGCTATCTCTCCAACCCTTGGTTATTACTTTTTTTTTGTTAATGGAGTGCAGAATTTCTGCTTGAGATGCCATAATTTCATCTTAAATTTTATCTTATTTTTTTTCTTTTTGGGTCACACCTGGCGATGCACTGGGTTTACTCCTGGCTTTGCACTCAGGAGTTACTCCTGGCAGTGCTCAGGGGACCATATGAGATGCTGGAATCGAACCCGGGTTGGTCGCGTGCAATGCAAACGCCCTACCCGCTGTGCTATCTCTCCAGCCCCTGAAATCTTATTTTAACCCAAACATTTAGTGTATACCATAAGTACAGAACATATTTTTACTTAATCACAAATCTCTGCAAATACAGCAAATAGGCTGCTAGTAATTAAGAAAATAGTACTGTGATTATTTCACTCTTGCTCTGGCAAAATATTTTATGTAATTTGGCTAATCATAGTTTTGGCGCCTCTGCAAACTTAACATCAGTTAATGAACTTGGTTTAAATAACTTTATGAATGATAAATGAACTACTTATCAATTGAGGGATTGTGTATAAGGAATATTTAACACCTTTCTGGTACTCTAAATTGTTTTCATATTTTTCAGAGTTACTAAAGTGTAGGGTAACAATTGATTTGTCCATTCTCCCTTGCCACAAGCAGCTTAGGTTTATCAGGTTGCACCCATCACAGTGCTCCCGAGTCACTCCCATTCCTTTGTTCGTCTGTAACCACTTCTTTGTGTTCTCTTCCCCAGTTAATTAGCTTTCCCCCCTAATCAGAATCTGTTAATTTGTAAGATGAGATCCTTCTAGGACACTGAACTTGTAAGTTAAAATTGCCTTTCTCATCTCCTTATGTCTTTTGAATATTTAATTTAATGCAATGTCTTTTTTGTATAGATAGAGGAAGACAATTAATATTATGCTTTGTAATTTAGGATTTAATTGGCTTTCAATATTATTCACTCCCAGGAATCTGCTTTCTCGGCTTAAGTCTCAGTTGCCCTCACTTCCTAGCACCCCAAAGGCAGGGTCCCAATGAGGGTCTGAATGGAACCAGTGCAAGCAGGTAAGCTATGTGCTACCCTGGCATCAAGATGGGCCAGTCCAAAGTCCCACGATTCTTAACTATAAGTTAGGAGATTGATCATAGACAAATGCTGTCATGATTCAAAAGTAACAATGAGACTAGGACCCTGCTAGGGATAGGAAAGACTATCTGGCCTGAGTGTTGTAGTCTGAAATCGTGATGGTCCTAGGAGAGCAATTCTATAAGCTTAAGGTATTTCTTACTGTGTCCATACAAAATGATTTATATTATGTATGCTTATATGTTTGTTGGACAAGGAGAGGAGAAACACACCTAGGGGATTCTGTTCTAGGGTGGGATGATCTGCTAAATGAGAATCTGTCCTAGAAGTGGCTTTCCCATGTGTTCTGACTATTTTGGATGAGGCTGAACATTTTTCCCTTTCAAACTGCCTTCAATAAATAATTTCCGTATATTGTAAGAGGCAGTTTCCCTTTTCTCCAGAAACTAGGCTGGTCTATGACATGCAGATCTCAGGTGCTAGGGAGGCCTGATCTTTGTGATGTAGATTCCAGGCTATAGCATCTTTGGGATGCAAATCCAAGTGCTGGCAGTCCAAAGAAAGGTTTAAGGTTTGGTTTTGTATCTTCTTTCCTGAGAACAAAATTACTGGCTTGCAGATGTAAAGAAACAATGTATGTTTTGCTGCATCAATGTTCTTTCTGTAAGTCCTTTTGATGGCATCACTGTATTGTGCCCTTTGAAAGTACCATGATGTATATATGGAGATTTCAGGGCTCTCTACAGGGGTTGGTCTGAGAGAACCAAGGGGATGGTCTGAGAGAAGCAGGGGTCACAGGTCTGAGAGAACCTGGGCTCTCCATGACATAAATTTCTTTTATGGGATATAATGAGACTGTAAGAATGGGCTGGGAGAGGCAGAGGAGAGACAGGAGAGAATGGAGAGAGGATTGGAATAAACTGCAACTAAAACCAACCAGCCTGACCCTTTTTTCCTTCCTTCACCTGCCCATCGCCATCGACCTCCCTGGAGTGGGGAAACGGCCTGAGACTACCGAATGCGGGCAATGGGAGAGATAGACCGCTGCCATCTTTTTGTGTTTACGCAATAAAGTACACTATACAGTGTCCAGAAGTATTTTATTATATAGTCTTAATCTGTCATAAATCAACTCCTATGTTAGAAAACCCAATACAAGATATTTACACTTATTTTTAAGGATTCCAATTATCTAAAATAATAATTTCTGCTGCATTTTTTCAGCTGCTTTTCTAAATATTTAGAGTGATGACCTATTCCCTCTCTATTTCTTATAATGTTAGGCTATTTCAGAGAAGTGAACTATATTGTGGAGAAATATCATCCTTCCTCACACATATTTTCTTTAATTGTGTTTAACTTATTCTATATTTGAGGGTGTGCTTATAGATAGTAAATATGTCTAAACAATGTTTTTGTAGTTGAGTTGAGAAATAGCATTATTGAAATATTATATGAGTAATCTTATCAGTAGTTTAGTAGCATGGAATATATGACTAAATGCATCAAATCCTATAAATCTTTTTTATATTTGTATCTAATCCATAAACCTGTATATATACACATATATATGTAAATGCATGGTATGAATGACCATGCATATATGTGTATCTTTGCTGCTGCTATGTCAATGAAAAATATGCATAAATTAATGTGATTATTCTTATATTCACAGTTTTATATTTTGTAGAAGATAGAGATGTGATATAAGGATGCGAGTGGAAGATCTTAGGTGATAGTAATGGACAGTAATTTTTATATCAATGCTACAAAATACGAAATCTCAGAACACTTTCAAGTGTGCAAATCATTTTTTAGTCTAAATAGCTATCATTAACTTAATATTGACAGGGACTTGAGAGATACACCAAGCAGGGTAATTTCCTTGCATGTGACCAAGCTGGGTTCAATCACTGGCATCCTGGTCTCCTGAACTTGCCAGGAGTAATTCCTGAACACAGGTTCAGGAGCAACCCCTGAGCATCAATAGGTATGACCTCTCCCCACCAAAAAAGAAAAAATAAAATAAAGAATAGATCACATTTACATTTTTCAGCTTCCTTCATTGGCAGTACTTCAAACATTATAAATTAAAATCCAAATGATATTATTAATGATAATAACAACTGATTTTGTTTTATTTGATTTTTATTCCAATGAGGGTAAGTTGGGGTCACACCTGATGGTGCTCAAAGTTTACTCCTGAATCTGTGATCAGTCATCACTATTGGCAGTTCTTCAGAAAACAGATGCATTTCAAGGGATCAAGTCAAGGTTCCCTACATGCTCTCTCTCCCACTTCTAAAATTGAATGAGTTCATTCTGACTGTCTATTTTCCTGTCTTCATTTGTATGTGCGGATGTGTACTTTGTTCTATATAATTTACTAGATATGAAGGTTTATGTATCCACGCTGCTACCTCACTCATTTGTCATATGTAGAGAAATAAAACATGGGAATAGACAGCACGGAACAGTGACACAACCTTGTTCTTGCATTATAAAAGAGGAGATTCCAAAACTGTTATAGAGGGATGAAGAAGGGCAATGCACTAGAAGTGCTCTGGAATCATTGGTGGAAGTTTTTGTTCATGTTGGTGATGGTGAGTTGGGATGATTTCGTACTCTGAGAGCATATATGTGAACAGAGCTTCAACATACTGACTTGATTCTCATGATAAAAATATAAATAAATAAATACAAAATCAAAAATAAAAAAAGAACAACCAAGTATGATGATTAGCCTTTGTGTTATTCTTTGTCATGGTCATTCCCTTAAAATGTTTGACCTTTGCCACTAATTTCTGACAAAAAATCAAGCTGTAATATGGTAAACTACCATAATTTATTTCAAAACTATTCTAGAGATGCAATGATACAGCTTTTAATATGGTAGAGACTTACCACTTGCAATTCCCTTACATGTATTACAAAAGTAATTGTGAGTTAGAGTTTGCCTATAAGTTCTGTGGTTGTATAACTGGACTATTCTTAATGCAAGTATATTATGAATAACCCTTTACTCAACACGTATTTTTAAGCTACTTGCTTTTTGAGATAAAAATAAAAAGTTTAATTTTGGAGTTGCATAGTAATTTTAACTAATCATTATGGACCACTTTTTAAAGACAAGCTAATAAATGTTGATTAATAGTCATAAGAATTTTTCCATGCTGAATAGTAAACCTAATTGATCAAGGATTATTAGTATCATTGGATAATTCTCAGAAGAAAATAAATTCTCTTTATATACTAACCAAGAAAAAATAAAGGTCTTTATATTGTTAACTCGAGCGGGCCCAGTAACGTCTCCATTGGAGATTTTGTTGTTACTGTGTTTGGCATATTGAATACTCTCGGTAGCTTGCCGGGCTCTCCGAGAGGGGCGGAGGAATCAAACTCAAGTCGGCCATGTTGGCCGCTTGTAAGGCAAACGCCCTACCTCTGTGCTATCGCTCCAGCCCTCTCGGAGAGCCCGGCAAGCTACCGAGAGTATTCGATATGCCAGACACAGTAACAACAAAGTCTCCAATGGAGACGTTACTGGGCTCGCTCGAGCAAATCGACGATCAACGGGAGGGCCTTTACTTTACTTACTTTACTTATTGTTAACAATGTTGTACAAATAGTTAAAAATGACTAATAAAATAACCATTCGCAACATAACAAATGTGGAAATATGTGAGAGCAGTTTTATAGTTTTCATATTTTCCCCCTTAGTATTTCTCAATTTAAACATTCAAATTCCTAAGATATTCATCACAATGTAATCTGCACAAATGGACACATTTAGGCATATATTATATTATTTGTTAGACTTATATACATAAACTTGCAGACATATTACCATTGCCATTTTCAAAGTCTATGTTCTGTAGATTCATAGTTCTGAAATTTGTTCATAAATCACTTAGAGCAACAAGGAAAAAGGTTGAAATTCCTTAGTAAATTAAAAAATAAACTCATGATGTTTCCATTACAAATTCCATCATAAAAAATGTGGGAAGGCACATGCAATGGTGCTCTGGCACAATTCTCAGTTCTGAATCTGGGAGTCTCACCAGGCACATACTGTGCAGGGAACTCAACCTAAGAATATGACATGAAAAACATACTCCCTACAGACTGAACCATCTCTCTAGATTTGTCATCATAATTTGAAGAGATCTTTTTGTTAGAGTGTTTTGACCACATTATTGTTTGATATATTAACGGGTGTTCTAGGGGGGAAAGAAAATGTATTTTAGACCAGTTATTTACTTTATTCGTTCAGTAAACAACCATTAATTTGACAACCTTAAAAAAATTTTCCAATATATTTGAATGACAGAGAATTTCACTCACCATACACACATACTCTACATACAAATTTTTTTGTACCTATTTTCTGTGTACAGGGAATAAAATATCCAATTGTCCATAATAGTGTTTTCTACTGCCTTCTTTTTCTAAGAAATATTACCCAGCCTTAGAAAGAAATTCTAAGGGATAATTAGAGATAATTTTCTCTCTATAATTAGAGATACCTTAGATAATTAAAGATAACTTAGAGATAATTCTTACAGTAAATGGGCTTTCAACCTTTCCAACAATTTCTGAAACTCTTGAGCAATCTTGACCTATACATAATATAAATATCACCATTTTATATTTTGTTTTTCCTTCTGTGGTTAATTTTTGCAGTGTCCATAACCAATTTTCTCTCATAAACTACTAGAAGTTTTAACCAGAAATATATTGCACAAAATATTTTAAATTAGTATTTGATATAAACTTTATAAAATATAATATTTCAGAGAAGATGGTAAATAGTAAGATAATGATAGTATTGTTAGACATAAGGCTGAAAAACAAGTTGAAATTACTGAATCTGATATTATACAAGAAAGCAAAATTAAAAAAAGAAGAAATAAAATTCTCAAAGATCACAGCAAAGTCACAAAGATTGTGTAGGGCAAGAAAGATAGTACAGGGGATAAGGAGCTTGCCTTGTGTGTGGCTTTTCTCAGTTCTATTTCCAGCACTACATATTGTCCACTGAGTACCTTCAGGCAGAAGAACAGAGCACAAAAAACAAAAGTAAGCTTTCAGCACTATTTGGTGTGCCCCAGTCCCAGCCTCACCCCTCCAAAATAAGTTCAGAAGCTAGATGAAGTATTAAACATTCTATTATAGCTATTTGGCATTTCAGAAGTATTTTGTTTTTATTTGTGCATGTCAAAATAATGACAATTCACACAAAAGAATCTCTGAAAGGAGCAGCTCGCTACAGAAACTTCTCCAGATTCTAATTGTCTAGGGTTTTGGAATTCTAGGAGTGCGCGGCTGCTCTCGGCTGTTCAACATCTTATGCTATTCATAACAAGAAATACAAAAGAGAGTATGGGGGAGATTTTCTGCCGTAGAGACAGGTAGGGGTGGGTTGGGTGGTGATACTGAGAACCTTGGTGGTGGAAGATGTGTACTGGTGGAGGGTTGGGTGATTGATCATTGTATGACTGAAACTCAAACAGGAAAGTTTTGTAACTGTATCTCACAGTGATTAAAATAATAATAATAATAATAATAAAATTAACATTCTGAATAAAAAAGTAATGTAGAGTGTATAAACAATCAATCCACTTAATCAATAACTGAATAAGTAGCAGTACTCCTACATTGGAAATAATAATAATGTCAATTATAAAATAATTATAAAATAATGTCAATAATAAGAAAATAATAATGTCAATTTTTTTCATATCACTAGTACATTTTCTTTTTTTTATTTCTATCAGTGAAACACCATGAGTTACAGTTGTAGACTTACAAATTTTTGTGCTTGGGTTTCAGTTATACAATGATCGAACACTCATCCCTCCACCAGTGCCCATTCTCCATCACCACTGATCCCAATATCCTTCCCAACCCCCGTACCCCCTCATCACCCCCTGCCTCTGTGGGAGGGCATTCCCTTTTGTTCTCTCTCCTTTTGGGTGCTGTGGTTTGCAACAGAGGCATTGAGTGGCAATCATGTTCGGTCCACAGTCCACTCTCAGCACAGATCTCCCATCCTGGGAGGATCCTCCCAACACCCTTTATTTGGTGCTCCCTTCTCTATCTGAGCCACCTTTTCCCCTAGGGTGTGAGTCTAGCCTACAAGCCATGGAGTAAACCTCCTGGTACTTATCTCGGCTATTCTGGGGTGTTAATCTCCTATTTTGTTACTTTATGTTCCCCAGATGCATGCAGTCTTTCTATGTCTGTCCCTCTCTTTCTGACTCATTTAGCTTAGAATGATACTTTCTATGTGGTACCACTTGTATATAAATTTCATGATTTCATCCTTTCTAATAGCTACACACTACTCAATGAAAATTACACAATGGAGTCATTGTGTAATTTTCAGGTGTGTGACTTGGTTCTCCATGTCTGTGTTTGATTCCCTTCTATTCTCAGTGCATCGTGATCTGAAAAGATTGTTGATGCTATTTCTATCTTCCTGATTCTATTGATGTATGTTTTGTGTCTTAGCACATGGTCTATTTTGGAAAATGTTCCGTGTGCACTGGAGAAGAATATGTACTCTTTTTTGGGGGGTGAAAAGCCCTGTATAGGTCTATAAGCCCTCTCTCTTCTATTTCTTCTTTCAAAGCTAATGTTTCCTTGTTGAGTTTCTTTCTTGTTGATCTATCCAGAAGTGATAAGGTGATGTTGAAGTTTCCAGGTACTATTGTGTTTCCAGCAATGTCCTCCTTAAAATCCATCAGCAGTTGTTTTAAATATTTAGCTGTTCCCTCATTAGGTGCTTATACATTCAAGAGTGTGATTTTTTCCTGCTATACATATCCCTCGATGAATGGAAAATAGCTTTCTCTGTCCCTTCTAATCTTTTTCAACTTGAAGTTGATGTTGTCGGATACTAGTAGGGTCACCCCAGCTTTTTATGAGGGAACTCTTTGCTTGCAGTGTTGTTTTCCACCCTTTAACTTTGAGTCTGTGTTTGCTCTAACTGTTGAGATGAGTTTCTTGTAGGCAGCAGAATGTTGGGTTCTGTCTCTGAATCCATTTTGCTCCTCTGTGTCTCTTAATTGGTGAATTTAGACCATTGACATTGAGAGAGATTATTTTTATGTGGTTTGTGTCATCTTTCTGTAAGGGTAAGTTGTGCTTGTAGGGTTTGTCATATCTTATAGTAGCTCCTTTAGCCCTTGTTTAGGTTTAGTTTTGAGTCTATGAAGTTCCTGAGCTGCTGTTTATCTTGAAAATAGTGTACCATTCTTTCGAGTTTGAGTGAGAGTTTAGCTGGATAGAGTAATCCTGGTAAAGCATTCATTTAAGTGAGTTTTTTCGCTAAATACCACCATTTCCTTCAGGCTTGGAGGGTTTCCTCAGATAGGTCTGCTGTGAATCTAAAGGGTGCTCCTTTGTATGTGATTTCCTTCTTTGACCTTGCTGTTTGCAGTATTGTGTCTCTATCGGCGGCATCCATCATTCTAACTATGATATGTCTTGGAGTGTTTTTGTTAGGGTCTCTTTCAGTTGGCACACTTTGGGGTCCATGAATCTGAATGGCTGCATTGTCAAACTCTGGGAATTTTTCAGCAATGATTTGTTTAACCGTGGCTTTTTCATTGGGATTGTTTCCCTGAGTTTCTGGTACTCCTATGATTCTAATGTTGTTCCTCTTGGAATCATCTCCTAGGACTCTGATTCTCTCTAGAGCTATTTTGAGGTCTCTTACCATTGTTTATTGTTGCCTGTTGGCTTGGTCCTGCTGATCTTCCAGCTCATATTCTGTCTTCAGCTATGGTCATTCTACTGTTGAGGGCACAGACTGTTTTTTTTCATTTCATCTACTGAATCTTTAATTCGTGATATTTCTGTGTGTAGCTTTCCAATTTCTCCTCTCATTTCTTCCTGTATTTTCTTGATTGTGCGATCCATTTTTTCTTTCATGTCCTCTTTCAATTTACTGGATATCTGTCTTACTGTTTCATTGAGTTAATTGAACATCTTCATGACTTCATATATGAATTCTTTCTCGGAGAGGTCCCTTAAGCGAGTAGCACCTACTGAGCCTTCTGGACTCTTTTTATTGTCCTCCCCATGTGGTGGGGATTTGCGTTGTTTCTTCATGTTGGTGTGTAGGTATGGTAACTATGATGTTACACTAGATTTCTTGGTACACTAAACTACTTGTGGCTGCCTAAAATAAGGCCATGCCCACTTCTAAGAAAGTCACGCCCAATTCAGAAGAGGCCACGCCTGGGGGTAAAGGCCACGTGGGGAAGAAGACTGGAGCAGCATTGGGGGCGAAGAGGATGCGGCTCAGGTCTGCTTTTGTCCCAGGGTCCTAGAGGATGCCTGGGGCTGTGCAGGGTGAAAGCCAAGTCCTGGGTTAGAATACTGGTGGGCAGACTGATCTGGGTGGGGAAGAAGACCAAAGCAGTGTTGGGAGTGAAGAGGAAGAGGCTCAGGTCTGCTTTTGTCCCGACTAATGCAATTTCTTAAGGTGTAATTTCTGTATTTTTCAATACCTAATTTTTGAGGATTTTTAATCGTTATTTTAAAAAATAATTATTTTTAGTAGCCTAATATGTGCCCAAAGCAATAAATAATAATTTAAAATCTCATTATACACATATCTTGTTGACCTACTTCAAATTTGGAGCTAATAATTAACTAATGATTCCATAAACTGTAGGTCATTTAAATCATTCTAGCTAGAAATCTTTCCAATAAATACTGCCATTGTCTAGTACTTTTCCTAAAATATGTTGATCCAGAGGCTCACTGATAAATAATAATTGAGAATGGAAAAGTATTAAAAGATTTATGATATGCTCCATCAATTGTATTGTGTATATATTTCAATAACTCAAACACTGCATAGAAAAAATGTGCATGTCTATGTTAAATTTCAGTGAAGTTTAAGGATCTTTAAAGTCAGTATCTGGGAACAACCTAAATGCCCAATCCCAGATAAGTGAATAAAGTACTATGGCATATATAATCATAAGTATACTATTCAGCTATTAAAAGATAAAACACCTTTATGTTAAACATGGATGAAACTGGATAAGTTAAATATATCAGAAGAAAAAAGGCAAATGCTGCACCTGCTTATCATTTGGAATATGTAAAGAAATGAAGTGAGAGAATAGACATTGTCCAGTAAAAACAACCATAAGACTTGGATGACAGAACTGGGATTGCTGAGTGAGCAGAAAAAAAGGGTTTTATGTACATTGTAAAAGGATGTTGACATTTTTGTGAAGGGCATCATCTGATAGCATTGTTATTTTGGTTTTTGTTGATACTTTTTTTCAGGGCTGCTGGTGAAAAGATACCATCAATTCTTGGCCAACTTGACAGGAAGTTCAATATAAGTACCCTAGGATTTGGTCTGCTAGGCCCTACAGTGCTCAAGATTTACCAAACTACCATGGTGATGCCTGTAGGTTTGCTTCTAGGGACATACCCAGAGGTGTTATGAGAGAAAGGGAAGGCACATGGATGCATCCAGAAATGTTTTGAAGAATATGTGGTGCCAAGGATATGGGTGTTGGAATCCAGTCCCATATCCTAGCTACTCTATTATTACCTTGTCCCTGATCTGGTTATATATTTCAACAAATGATATTGTCACTGTTGTAAACCATTATTTTCATAATAAAACCACAACAATAAAAAATAAAGTTAGCTATTCAATTATTTATTTTTATTTGAATTCTTCTTAAATTATATAAAATGAATTAAGGAATAATTTTAAATAATATAGCATAAGTTATCTTTTTTGTTTTTATATCATTACACTTAGAGATTTATAATTAATACACCAGTATCTTAGTGAACAGATATGATTTTACTTTTCAGAATTTCCTAATGTGTTTCAGCAGAAAGACAATTTATGTAATGTTTTTGTATTCTTATGAATATATTAGTAAAGATGTTGCATTTCATACTTTTGTGTAATGCAGTTTTGTACTAACTGCATGGATTACACTGTAATGAGAAATACAAAAAATATATATCCAACTGTAGGATCTTACCTGCAAATGAAATAGAATACAATTGGGGCTTCTGGTGAGAAGAGAGCATATAATTCAGGATAACACTGCCCTGCAATGGTTACATGAAATAGAGACATAAAAGGGAGACTCTTAGGAGACACCATCATGTGCAATTGATCTGTGAAACCAGAGTTTTCTTTTTTAGGTTCAAAACAACAACAAAGACAAGTATTTGCACCATGGGTAATAGTTTGCCCCAAAATTTTAGAGACATCCATCCTTATGCTTTGGAAAGAGTACAAATCAAAAGGAGAGGAAACCTGAAAATCATTTCATTTCCTATGAGAATATATAAAGAGAAATTTTAATTTTGATAGATAATGTATATGTCTCACAATGGAGACATTAATGGTGCCTGCTTGAGCAAATCAATGGACAACAGGACAACAGTGCTACAGATGTATATGAACATTATAGTTTACCAATATTCTAATATATAAATTTGTGCCTCTACATAAAACATATTGTATTGATTATCAATTTATGACAATAGAGTGACTGCCATGTATTGAGACAGCATTAAATAATTGCTACTATGAAAAATTTTATAAATCATGATACCTTTATTGAAAATACAAAAAGAATTAAAAATTCACATGTGCTTACATTTAGATGCTTTTAAAAATAATTCCAAATTAGTGTTACCTGGTTTCAATAAATTGTGTGTTTTTTCCAAAAGGGAGATAAATTAGATACAAAATCAAATATTTATTTAACCAAAAACATAATAAGTTAAATTGATTTCTTCAATGCAATTTCATTTAATTTCCTTGTTAGGAAACCCAGATCAAAGAGTTAATAGCAGAAATTACAGAAGAAAACTTCTATATATGAAAAGACTTTTATTGTCATTATTTATTGTTTATTTATTTTACCAGTTTCATATGAATAATACTGATGTATGTCTATATTTGTTTGCATAATAGTAGCAAAATGAGTACCACATATTTTGTAAAGGTGTAATTATTATTAAGACCTTAGCACATAAAATAATATTAAACTTCACTAAAATATAATTATAATTTTAAAGCGTATACAAAGAAATAATTTTCATAACATTACAAATGCACTGCTGCTCTCATGAATTTGTCATTTCACATAATATATTTATTTAACTCATTCAGAACATAAATCTCAAATAAAAGTACTTTCTCTTTTGAGATTTACAAGAATCCTCTTTACTGAAAGTTCAAACTAAGTACATACTTTGTTTTTTCTCAAAAATCATCCCATGAGTGAAAACAGTAAGTAATCATATACATTTTAGAAAATTACTATATGGCCTTACCATTATTATTTTAAAAATCAAGCTTAAGTGAGAGATAACACAAAATTCAGGAATTGAAATTTTCTCAAAGTCACTTTATTTTTCTCAATCTTATTATACTTAAGGTAATGTGGTGACAGTAGTGTCATTTATCATTTTAAAGTACAGAATCCCTTTACTTCATTGCCATATAAGTGCCGAGATTCTCCACTACTAATCTTAGGTTACATCAAGTAACCCACTCTTTATCCCTCATCCCCTAGCTCCAGTGCTTGTTAACATTAGTTTTATAGTCCAAGACCAGCTGTTCATCATTTGATACTATTTAGTACCTTGATTTGTTTGTTTCTATTTATATCTGATGACTGAGATCAATCAATATTTGTCTTCCTCTCACTTATTCAGCTTGAATAATGCCTTCCAGCAGTTCCACTCACACTGTAGTAAGCTGCAAGATTTCTTCTAAACAGCTTCATAGTACTCCATTTTTTGTGCGCAGCACAGCCTCTCTGCTCATCATCCATTGAACTTTTGAGTTGTCTCCATACCTTAGCTATTGCATTGAGCCATTGAGCACTAAAATGCACATAGGTAGTGCGTGCTCTTTTTTTTTATTTTTTGGTTAATGTTTTGCACTTTAACAATAGATACCCACAAGTAGAATTGTTGTGTCATAAGAAAGTCTTTTAATTATTATTATTATTTTGAAGAGGTCTCAATACTGTTTTCCACAATAGTAAAAGAGAACTTCTTATACCCGACATTCCTATGCATATTTGTGTTTCCATTTATCTTTATATATGTCATTTTCACTGCTGTTAGACGGTACTCCATTTACAGACAATAAATAACAATGACCACTGTTTCATAAACTTATAGATCATTCATATGTCCTCTTCATTTATGTGTTCATACTCTTCATCTGTGAATTGATTTACAGCAAATATTTCACTTACTTTGATAAGTCCTAGGTATTTGATGTTTTCCTATACTACTGAATGGGCTTGCCATTTTTATGTTTTGCTATGCTACTATGCTTTGTGATTTGTTTTTCTGACTTTGAATTTGAACACAAAACTAAAACTTTGTGCTTAGTTCACTCCAACTTAGATTGCAAATTAAGTTTGGTGAACCCATTTGGGGCTCTTGTAGACACTGAAATGTAATAATTTTGTTTCGATAACAAAGTCAGGTCAG
Source organism: Sorex fumeus (assembly GCF_029834395.1). NCBI lineage: Eukaryota > Metazoa > Chordata > Mammalia > Eulipotyphla > Soricidae > Sorex > Sorex fumeus. The sequence continues at coordinate 40,531,675 of NW_026606065.1, forward strand.
TATAAGAAATACATCATATTTATAAAAGAAACTCTATTTTCCTGTGCTCTATATAGCTGTGCTTTCACATTTGCTTCTATTCTGAGTTTCTTTCATTACTTATTATCAGATCAGCTCAGTGGTGGAACTGGGACTGTGAGCTTTTCAAGTGGAGCTTTGGCTGCAACGCTACTGGCAGAGCTGAGATATGCTGATGGGGCTCTCCTGAAGAATGGCTGGTCCCAGGATTACCAGGCTAAACTACGTGTTTTGATTTGGTTTAACAATCCGGAGACTTCAGCTCCAGTGTCGTAGTACAAAACCACCTTCTGTGAGAGTCCTCTCATGTGGGTTTTGGGTGGGGTGGAGCTGCTTAAGCTCAGGCTGTTGCTCTAATAATAACGCTCAGACAACAATTCTGTTGCACACAATTTCTCTACAAAATGGCTGTTCTTTGGTTGATAGCAACTTCTCCACAAGTCCCACCCAAATCTGACTTTCTTCTTTACTTATTTATTTAATTTTTGAGATTTTTTTGTTTGCAATGCTAGTTTCAATATTTAATGTTTGCAATAATGGTTTCTCATACACATAATTCCAACATCATACGATTCACCAGTGTACCCTCCAGACAGTTTCCCAAGGAATACAAAATCACTCCTGCCCAACTCCCTGACTCAGTTTTTGTTTGCTTGTTTGGGGGTCACATTTGGCAGGGCTTAAGGCTTACCTCTAGCTCTGTGCTAAAGAGTATCACTCCTGGCTGGGCTTGAAGAGCCTCTGGGGTGTCGGGTACCAAAATTGGTTGAACTTCATGCAAGTCAATTGCCTTACCATATATCACTGTCACTGTCCTCTCGTTATATATATATATATATATATATATATATATATATATATATTCATAATACATATATATAATTAGTCTCTGCTTCTCTGTTACTGAGAGATGAAGCAACCCTATATCTTGCTCTTGTCAGCTGTTAGGCCTTCAACAGAGCTGAGTCTCTTCAAAGGGAAGACTGTTTCCTGCAGTTAATTGTTAGTGATACACCTAGTGGAGTGCAGCGCTATCACTATGGGACTGATGGTTTCTTGTTCAATTCCAACACATGAGCAAAGGTTGGGATATTTTACATAGCCATGGTAGGTGTGTAATAAAGCCCTATTATTTTCTTCCACTTAATATTATTAAGTAATATCTAATTTATAGAACTATATCCCAAATTTTATTCTATATTTATATTCATAGAGGATTGTAACTATATCTGTAATTAATTATGTTATTTTGACAACATAGATCATTACATGTACTTAGGATACAGCACAAGTGGTGCCATGTGGGAAATGGTCCACCTAACAAAATCTCCAAGGTTAGGATACCCGTCTGGGTAAAACAATTTAGGTCTTTAACAATAAAGTCTGATAGCAGCTTGACTTCAAGAAAGAATAGACAACAAGGCAGCAAAATAGCATCCAGCAAAGAATAGAATAAAACAGTTTAAGGTCTTTTGGATATAGAGGGCACCATAGAAAGAATATAATAAGAAATTACCATGACGATATTAGAGAATGGGACTTCGCACCAGGCTGTGGAGCGGGTGGGAGCCCTCCCAACACCAGGGGACCCAGCCCTGGCAGCCAACATCCACTGACCAGCCACCACCAGACTTCAAGTCGCTTTCCAGATGCTCAGGGCAAGCCTCGCATGGGAATGGGGTCCAACAGAGCCCAGATGGTGCAGAGCTTTGTGACCTTGGACTCTGAACTCAACCGGACCTGGAACAGAGATTCTCTGCCTTCTTCCCCCAGTCTCCAGTGATTCAGGGATCACACCCATAAGCCATACCCTTCGGGCACCAGATAATCTCCTCATCAGTCACCCGCTAGAGCTCATGGATGCTTCTCCCAGACAGGAGTATAAAATGAGGCTCCCAGAACCATGCCACCGAGCACCGCACCAGGCTGTGGGGTGGGTGAGAGCCCTCCCCACCTCAAGGAACTCAGGAGTTCAACCTCTATTACCCAACCATCTCCATGCTCCAGGCCACTTTCATATTATAAGACCCTTTCTACCCATTTATGCCTCTCAGAGAGCCTGGCAAGCTACCAAGAGTATCCTACCTGCATGGGAAGAGCCTGGAAAGCTCCTCATGTCATATTCAATATGCCAAATACAGTAATGGCAATAGGTGTCATTCTTCTGACCCTGAAAGAACCTCTAATCATTGAGAAAAGACGAGTAAAAAGAGGCTGGTAAAATTTCAGGGCTAGGAGGAATAGAGACATTAATGGCGCCTACTCGAGTAATTTGACGATCAATGGGATGACAGTCATACAGTGATATTAGAGAATACCTGATAATTGGCCATGTAAAAACCTTCCTATCAGCTCTTAACATATGATTGAATGTGAATGTGCTAACTAACTGTTCTTAATGTCTTTGTCAGCTTAAAAAGTACCTCATGTATTGGGAAGCAGGTTGGATATCATATTGAATTAATGGCCAGGCTGTTAGCTTACCTGCGGTTGCCCAGGTGTCCTTAAAGCATTGGCAAAACTCGTGTGCTTGGTTTTTATATTGGCTGCTACCAACCCATGCTGAATAGAGATCAAAGGACCTCTGTGACTGACTTTATTAATTTTATTGTGATTTGATTGGATTTATTGTGATAAATTGCCAGGTTGATATATATATGTATATATATATCAACATATATATGTATATATATATATCAATTTCAATCACTTTTCATCTTGTTTTTTTGTCGATTTGTTCAAGTGGGCACCAATAATGTGTCCATTCAAGCCTGTCATCTGCTAATGTAGCCCAATGGCGTCTGTTCATGCCAGGAACAAGAAGAGCATCAAGCCATTTGTTCAGGGTCTTGACGAAGAAGTCTGACCAACTTGCAGATGGGCAGTCAGGTGTTATTTTGACTATTTTGACATCCCATGGAATCCAGTCGGTAATGGCTCTAGTGCAGTGGTCTTCTTCAAATCTCATTACATGTCTGGCCCATCTGATTTTCAACATGTTGGCAAATGAGGCAGCATCCCTGATCTTCGATCGTCGGTGGATGTCAGAACTCCAGATTCCTTCTTTCACTTGAGTCAAGAGTAATACTCCAGCATATCTCTTTCAATTACTCTTTGGGTGATCTGAATAGCGTTCTCATCATGTTTCCATAGGGCTCAGGTCTCTGAGTCGTATGTTAGTCCAGGAAGAACGGTGGAGTCAAAAAGATTTGCCCCGAGCCAGAGTTTCTTTGTCCTCTTAACAACTTCTTCAAAGCTTTTGAAGGCATTCCATGCCTCTCTCTTCCTCCTGCACAGTTCTGGCACCAAGTCATTCCTCATGTTGAATTTTCCACCCAGGTCGCATTACACATAATTGCTACATTTGGTGCTGTTTGTTCCTTTGAGAGCAAATGGAACTTCAGGGACTAGTTCGTTTTTCATGAACATTTTCTTGGTGAGATTCAGCTGCAGTCCGAAAGTTCCACGCTCATGGTCGAAATTGGCCAGAATTTGTGCCTCATGGTTAGTGTTTGGTGTTATTAGAATGATGTCATCAGCTAAGTGGAGGTGGTTTAGTTGCCAACCATGTATATTCACTCCCATTTCTTCCCATTCCAGTCATCACATGATGTTCTCAAGGGTGGCACTGAAGAGTTTTGGTGAAATGGTATCACCCTGCTGAACCCTTCTCTTGACATCGATGATCACTTCCTTGTAGAATGGTGAGATCCTGGTGGTGAATCTGTAATAGAGCTTGTGGAGGATCTTGATGTACTGAGTTTGAATGCCCTGTTTGGCTAGGGCTTTGATGACAGCTTCAGTCTCAACAGAATCAAAGACCTTCTTTAAATCGATGAATGTTAGACAGAGAGGCATCTTGAACTCTTGTGAAAACTCAATGAGCTTGGTCACCATGTGGATATGGTCGATTGTTCTGAATCCTTTTTGGAACACAGCTTGCTCGCATGGTTGTCCTTTGTCTAGTGTTTTGCTTATTCTATTCACGATTATTTGAGTAAAAAACTTGTAGACAGCAGACACAGGCAGATTGGGTGATAGGTGCTGATGCCTTGGATCCTCCCATATTGTACAACAGAACAGTCCTGCTGACTTTCCTTTGGGACGGAACCTTGCATTCAGACAGGTAGCTTGTGAAGAGCCCAGCCAGTGCATTTACAAGTACTGGTGGCAGATTCTTCAGGTGTTCGGGTCTCAGGTCTCATCTTGTCTGGGCCAGGTGCTGTTTGCTTTCTTAGAGATTTAATGATGCATTGGAATTCAGATGGGAGAACGTTGGGAACGACATATACATCCTGCTGAATTTGTTGGGTGGGTAGGTGGACGTGGCTATTGAAGAAATCTGATTAGAAGTCATGGATAATCTTCTCTACTGGCCTTCTGGAAGATGTGATAGATACATCAGGACGTCAGAGGGGAGTCAACTTGGTCTTGTAGTTGGCAAAGGGCAGGCGGTGGTTGCTAATACTTTTCCCAGCTTCTGCCCTATCAGCGGATACTGCTGCTCTTATCTCTTTGGGATCTTCCTTTATAGCTTCTCTGCACAGGTTTGTGAGCTCGGATATTAGGTTGTGATTGCCTGAAGCTCGTGCCACACCAGGTTGCCAAAAGAGCTCCAGGGTTTCCAAAGACAGAGGTCTGTTTGTGGCTTTCTCTCTCTCTCTCTCTCTCTCTCTCTCTCTCTCTCTCTCTCTGTGTTCCTTACGCTGTCATTGAAGTGCTGAGCCAGTAGATCATATTCCTTGTCTATGTTGTCAATGACGCATCTTCCCATGTTGCCACAGTAGTGCCAAAGAGCTCCCATTTGGTGGTAATTTCTGGAGTTCTCTTCTTAAACTTTACAGCCCTCTCTCCACAACTTTGTGAAGTAGAATTTTGCACGAAAGAAAAAGTGGTATGATCCCATTTGGAATTTTGGGACAACAGCAACATTGATCAGGCAAAACTGTTCAGTGCATATGATGTGGTCAATTTTATTATATATATATATATATATATATATATATAATGCACTGCACTGTCCTCCCTTTGTTCATAAATTTGCTTGAGTGTGCCCAGTAACCTCTCTATTGTGAGACTTGTTGTTACTGTGCTTGGCATATCAAATATGTCACGGGTAGCTTGCTAGGCTTTGCCATGCAGGCAAGATACTCTAAGGGGTGGAGAAATCGAACCCGGCTCAGCCAGGCAGGCCACGTGCAAGGCAAACACCCTACTACTGTGCTATCATTTCAGTCATAGCACTGTATTATTGTCCTCCCGTTGTTCACCGATTTTCTCAAGGAGGCATCAGTAAGGTCTCCATTGTGAGACTTTTTTGTTACTGTTTTTCGCATATTGACTACATCACCAGTAGCTTGCCAGATTTTGCCATGTGAGCGGAATACTCTCAGTAGCTTTCCGGGCTCTCCAAGAGGGTGGAGGAATCTAACTCAAGGCACACACCCTACCTGCTGTGCTATCGCTCCATATATATATATGTGTGTATGTGTGTGTGTGTGTGTGTGTGTGTGTGTGTGTATACACACACTTTAGGGACTGAGTTCTAAGAATTCAAGAGTCTTACAGTACATGCTGGATGTGTCCATAATCGACTCCAAATGTCACTATATCTAAACATCAAACCATTAAACCATCAGTCCCACTATGCACTATGTCAAGTTAAGGAGCATCAGGCCAGAATCACTGGTTATTGATCTATGAAAATAATAATAGAAATGGATTTAATATAAAAATCAGAGCATCAGTATAGGTAAATAACTTTTTAGGTAACATATTTAGTTATCACAATCACAATCACAAATCATCCTGTTATTCATCGATTGCCTCGAGCAGGCCCCAGTAACGTCTCCTTCATCCTGGCCCTTAGGTTATATTCAAGGCTCTTTAGGAGAATGAGACCCATCTTGTTACTGGTATTTGGCATATTGGGTACGCCATGGGGAGTTTGCCAGACTCTGCCAGTTTGTCAAAGTAGGAATGAGATGTTATAATAAGATGTCGCACAGCCGCGAATGTGGCCGCTCGGTTCTGGGAGCTGGTTTTTATAGTCTCAGAATCTTGGCCGCTGATGGGATTACACGGCGCCAGGGGGCCAGTTGGTGGGTGTGACCCCCGCCTACTGGAATTTGGAGGATCTGGGTGGAGGATGCTCAACTCCAATCCGAGTAGGCTTGGTGATCTCAGCCCCGGAACCCACATGGCTTTGTCCCTCTGCTGGTACCTACAGGTGTGCGGAGAGTGGTCTCAGCATGGTGGTGGCTGGTCCTGGAGGTCTTCGGCTGCCGGGGCCCTGGCCAGGGCGGGGAGGAAAGCTCAACCTGTTCCCCTCCAAGGGGCCCCGGCGAGGAATAGCCAGGCGCGGGGGCAGGAGACTGCGCTCTTCTCCTCCAGGAGCTGGTTTTCATAATCTCAGAGTCTTGGCCGCTGATGGGATTACACGGCGCCAGGGGGCCAGTTGGTGGGTGTGACCCCTACTGGAATTTGGAGGAACTGGGTGGAGGATGCTTAACTCCAATCCGAGTAGGATTTAGTAATTGTAGAAATTACATCATTTTACAGAGAAAATATATTATCCTATGTTATAAATATAGTTTTGTTCTACTTCTGGAATGGCTCATCTATCAAAATCAAAGGACAAAAACATCCTTTTCATCTTTCATGGAAATTTAGTTTTGTTAATTAAATAGCTTGAATGTAATGACTTCTTGAAATGTTCAGTGATTTTAATGAAGAAAACAATAAAGAGTTTGAAGAGATATTTTAAAAGGTCAAGATTCTCTTAATAAAATTTCTGTCTGGTCTAGGATTTTGATATGTACACAATTGTAATATACTTCCTTATAGTAGTAACAGTCCCCAAATACTAAACAGATGTTTTGGCAGATTTTATAATAGAGCAAGAATTTTAACATTCAAATAATTATTTAAGAAAAAGATATGACTATTATAAGTGCATAAGGATTGGTAAAATTTTAATATCACGTTGAAGAAAGAGTGTAAGAGGGCAAAAATTTGGTGGAAGGAAAAGACTAGAGAACAATAGTGGAATGGTACTGGAGCTTTATTGGTGGCTGTACTGCTTTCACATTGTATTTAAAGCATAAACATCAACAATATTGTAAATCATGCTACTGAATTTTTCAATATGTAATAAATTTCTCACTCTGCTCTGAATAGAAAATTATGTATAAGTCATGTGATTCTAAGAAGTCATAAATATAGATGAATATATGCCACTACAACAGGAACAGCATATGATGTTATGGATAAATAAAATGTAAATAAATTAAAACAGGGAAGATAGATAAATTTTTTTAAAAGTTGGACTGTAGGACAAATTAATTCATAGGAGATAAGTGGGAAGAAATTTACGTAAGAAGGGCACACATATAGATACACAGTCGTATATGCCTAGCACATCTAAAGTTTTAACTCATTGTTACTTTAGTTAACACAAACAAAAAAATATTTTCAAGTTTGTCTTTGTATCTGTGCAAGAATCCTCTGTAAGATATTATAGTTGGGCTTTTTCAAATCTAAATTCTAACCTCAAATACATTGCCTTTAAAAAACCTAAACACGAGACTGGAATTGATAGTACAGCTGGTAGGGTGTCTGCCTTGCACGCTGACCCGGGTTCAATTCCCAGCATTTCATATGGTCCCCCAAGCACTGACAGGATTAATCCCTGAGTGCAGAGTCAGGAATAACCCCTGAGCATCTCTGGGAGTGAGCCAAAAACAAAAAAAATAAAACCTAAACAGGATTGAATTATTCTTTGCATAACTGTGAAATGTCACTGGATTACTTAATATTATCATTAAGGTCTCATCTCCCAGCATATAGTTTCAAACATATTTCTATTAATACATAAATTAAATGTGCTTACTGTTTTTACAAGGTGTTTTACAATGTTCATTTTTTTAGGCAGTAAAAACAATTTAATTTTCACTGTCATAAAATAAACATAAGATAGCAAGACTTTGAAACAATCAGATGAGGTCTCCTAAACCATTGTAAAGTGTTTATCTAGAACTTATCCAGATGCTGAACATCTTTGAAGTTTTTGTATGTAGACCATCCTACCAAATGGACAAAAGTACAGTCATATATTCATATATTTAAAGGTTGGCTGCTGGAAATTGCCTTTAGAACAATCCCTCCGTTTTTTTTTCACTATCCTCTGTTTCTACCCTTCCTTTTTTCTTTTTCTTTTTCTTTTGTGCAAATATATCAATTTCTCCCCTGTAGATAATAGAAGTTACCTCCTGGGTCATAAAATTATGCCTTTCTTTTGTAACATTACTTCAAAATATTCCAAATTAAGGTAATTAATATAGACAATGTAAATTACACATCTTCTTCTTTGTATAGTAGCATTCTCAGGTTAGTTTACATTACTAATCCAAAGAGACAAAACATTGCCTAGATCAGATTGGGAAGTGAAAGTCTTATAAAAGAAGTAAACTTCTATATAGATTTGTGATTTTTGTTTATGGATAAATCACTCAATCTAAAGAACTAGCCAGGACAATGAGAAACAGTATAAGACTATAATTTTGTTCTTTCTTTTTAGTGTGACAATATGACATATATATTCATATTTTCTTTTTGGGTCTCACCCGTTGATGCACAGGGGCTACTCCTGGCTCATGCACTCAGGAATCACTCCTGGCAATGATAGGGGGGACCATATGGGATGCTGGGAATCGAACCTGGGTGGGCCACATGCAAGGCACATGCCCTAGCTGCTGTGCTATCATTCCGGCCCCCAGTATGACGTATATTTACCTATAAAAAGTTTCAGTACTTCTCTCCCTGTACATATCATTAAGGATTGAGAGACAAGGATGCAACTGAGAATGAAAGAATCAGAAAAGTTATAAGAGAATGTTATAAATATGATTTTAGTATGCTACCCAAATTTTATTTGTTATATTAAGAGTAAAAAACACATCTCACTGGCATTGTGATACGTCATAATATATTTATAAAAATTCAGGCATGATTCTAATATTCAGATAAGAATTTTTGATATGATCCACAGTACATCTCACACAGTCAGCATTAAATTATTTTCAATTTGAATAGAGCTTTTCTCTGCTTCTGTATCTTTTATATTTCATTTCATTTGGGAAATTCATCATACTTCTAAATTACAAGTTGTTATTACAATGCAAATCTCTAACACAACATTGTGTTTGTTTTACTACTTCTAGAAAGTAAATATCCTTGGAGCACTAGATTGTGGCTAACTTACGTGGTGACTGCTGGCGTGGCAATGGTATTGGTGTCCACTTATTTATTATAAATTTTTGAGTCATTCATAAAATAATTTAGATAATTATTAATGGAACAAATATGACGACATGTAGTCATGTAACCTTTTAAATTATACTTGAATAAAATATTTAAATGTAGAGATTTAAATTGTGAGCATCAGGTGAATTTTTTCTGGGTAGGTTTGTACTAAAAATAATATTGCATAGTGATTTGATAATTGTGTCATAGATTTAAGAATACAATTTAGCTTGTATAGATATCATATAGGTTTTATTTCAGGAGGCTTAATTTTCTGACAGGTAGAGCTCTTAAAATATTAAGTGAAGTAAAAATTGAATGTTCTTAAGGACACTTCATATTCTCATATCTGTCAGCCAACAAAATAGCAGCACTTGACAAAATAATAGAACTCATTAAAACAAAACAAAACACTCTCTGCAAAACCAGAGTTACATTCATATAATTTTAGATAAACTATTATGTGTACCTCTAAATCATTTTATGTCTCTTTCTATCTTCTGGTGGTTGTTGTTTTCATTTAAGAATGATAAATTCAGACTATCCTAGCTGTGCTATCAAGGCCAGCAGACTTTAATAAATAACAGGCACAGAACTGTAACCAGATAATATATTTATTTTATTATTTATGATGTATGCACATGTCATTGATTAAAGAGCAGGTAGCAGGTGCATAATCAAGGCAGATAAAATATTGGAATTGCAAGCTTTAAAAAATGAACACAGGCCAAAGTTCATTAGCCATTTTGTTGATCTAAACATGTAATTAAAATAATATATGACTTCATTAAGTGTCCCAGATGTCTATGTGGTATATATCTTCAAATTATGGCATAAGAAAAGTAGCAAATATAAAAAAAATAAATAAAACTGGATGAACTGGAGACAACTATGTCTCATGAACCTATCTCTTAAGTAGTCAGACGTTTTACAAAATGTGGATTTTTTCCTTTTCCATTATTAAAGAAAATGGCATTACAACCATCAGAAAGTAATTCAAAAAATTATATACTATCACTGAAATAGTCAATCTGATAAATAGTTATGTCATTTCGATTCTTGTTATTCATCTTTAGTGCATTTGAATAATTTTTTTAATTTAATTTTCCTAAATTAACAATTAAACAAGATTTAGATCTAAGTTAAAATGATTTAGATGAAATCAATTGTCTTAATATTTTTCTTTTAATCATAAAATGGAAATGTATTATGAGAACATAAGTTATATATTGTGAATTAGAAAAGGTAATTGAAACAAACTAAAATAAAATGAAAATTTACAATATACTTATAGTCACAATTATTTTTTGAATTTGAATTGCGAGTATTAAATATTTTTGTTATAAAACTATGCTCTTTTCCTACAGTTGTCTTACCTTATTTTTGACTTTTTAAAGTCTCAAGAACTTTGTGATGAAAATAATGTGTTAATTCAAAAAGTAGCATCACCAGGAATACTATTCTGAAAGGATAGTGCATATGCTATTACTTTTTATTACTGTTTATTATAAATAACCAATAATAAAGTTAATTATTTTATTTTTGTTTTATTTTATTTATAAGAAATAACAAAATAATATTGGTTTATTTTTACCCACAAACAAGCATTTTAACATACATTCTTTCAATCATAGTTTGTATTTTTGTAAGTGATATGTTTATATGAAATATTCCATGTTTGACTTATTTCTTATTAATGCCATTTAAGATTGAAATATTAACCCCCATTTAAATTATATTTATCCTGAGGATACAAACATTGTTTAATATATGCAGATCAATTTATGTAATACACCACCACAGCAAAGTAGAAGACAAAATTACATGATTTATTTGAACCTGGGGAAGAGTTAAGGTGACTAAATAAGGATAAGTGGTGCTTATTGCTACTGACATCAAAATAAATCAGTATGGATTATTTTACATCAAAATTGACCTGAATCTTGAGAAAGAAAACTTTTGCAGCATGGAACAACAACAACAACAAAATATTACATTGATTAGAGACAAAGCAACATCCTTGTTGAGAAACACCCCCTTGCTCCCCTAACACACACACACACACACACACACACACACACACACATACACACACACTGTAGATACAATAAATATCAAGGAGAGATTTCTAAATTTGGAAATTTTACTTTGAGGACCAGAGCAGGAGTTATATCAGACACAGGACTTTGATCCTATAGTCACATTCTTGCAAGGCTGGATGGTAAACAGGAAGGTATAAGCGAGGGCAGATTTATTGGCAGACACCATCTCTTATAACCCTACTACTAGTAGTGCTGCCAGACAGCATATTTTACCTCACTATCCATTTTAACAGGTCCCAAGGAACAAAGTTTTGGGACAGAATTCCAGATAGTTTAACCAGTTAGGTGTTGAAAGACTATTCTGAACAGTGAACTCTCCTGGTAGAAAGACATGACCACTGCACATCTGACTGCCAGGAAGTAATCTACACCCCACAGACAAGATTCTTTAGACAGAAAGTATCCTGTAGTTATTTTATATCAAGTTAGTCAGGGCACCCACTGTCTTCTGTGGTCCTCGGTAGCTCACAGCTTGCCACACTCTGCTTCTTGGGGACCCTGGATAGTGGATTCTCTCAGTATCTAAGAATAAGTTCTCAGTCTAGTCTATTTGTTTAATATTAAAACTAAATGTGAATTATCATTTTTAGGTATCTCTACCACAATAGTGTTAAAGCTTATGGTTTTGATGTCAAAAAATTACTGTACCTCACTGTCACCAAATTTCCAAGACCCTCCATCCATGTCCTTAAGTGACTTATAGTCACCTTTCACTCACCATTTTATCTCCTCACAGGTTGGTAATTTCAGTTTTGCTCTCAAGAGTTTTCATTTATTAAATAATATCTACTCCCTTGTTTTATTCTCTGTGCACCGCAAATGAGTGAGATCAATTGGAGTTTCATCTTTTGTTTCTGATTTATTTCACTTAATGTGATACCCAGTCTACTCTTAAAACACTCCAGCATGCCTTCCACTTATCACCCGGCTTTGAGAAGCAACAGAAGCCTAATTGTTGCTGGGCAATGGACACTTAAGCACATGGTCAGTGTCCACACCCTCTCTACTCCAGCCATCCCTAAATATTCACTATTTCAAACTGCTGGCCACTTCTCTACTCATTTTAACCATTGATCCAGCGATTCTGCCAAGCACTGGGTGGAGATAGTGGAGAGATGGAAGAACTCACTCACTATGATGGATCAAAACAAGAATCAGGAGAGAAATCCTATACATGAGAGATATATTAGTTTATCAGACAAACACCAGTTAAAGGAATGCATCACTACTCAACTAGCCAACACTGAAATGCTTCTGGGGCAGTCATAAAATAATAAAATAAAAAGAAACTCTTTTGTTCTCTGCGTCCTGAGCTGGTTGGCGGGAAGTTCGCTAAACACACCAAAAAGCTGGGTATTGTGGGTAAATATGGGACACAGTACCTCCTTCTTGAAGATGGGGAAGAAAACTGAAATCAGTCAGCATGCTAAGTACATGTGCACCTTATGCAACAAGACCTAGATGAGGAGACCGCCCGTGGACATTTGGCACTGTGGTTCCTGCATGAAAACAATCTTGGAGGGCGCCTGTATCTGCAATACCCCTTCTGCTGTCACAGTTGAATTTGCCATCAGAAGATTGAATTGAAAGATCAGGAAATCTGCCATCTGAAGCACTGATAGCCTGTAATAAATATTTTAATTTGTGGGAAGGAAAGGAAGGAAGGAAGGAAGGAAGGAAGGAAGGAAGGAAGGAAGGAAGGAAGGAAGGAGGGAGGGAGGGAGGGAGGGAGGGAGGGAGGGAGGGAGGGAGGGAGGGAGGGAGGAAGGAAGGAAGGAAGGAAGGAAGGAAGGAAGGAAGGAAGGAAGGAAGGAAGGAAATGTGGGAGGGAGGGAGGAAGGAAGGGAGGGAGAGAGACAGGAATCAAATTTGATCTTTCAAAAATATAAGTATCATATATAAAAATTTCATAATCAATATCATAGTGAATTAGGAAAGAAAGGTTTGTCTTTGGTATGGAAAAACATAAGGATGTCTACTTTCAATATAGTGATGGATGTCCTTGTTATATCAGCTATAAAAAAGAAAGAAACAAAAATGAAAAGGAAGTAGAATATGAAAGAGCTAAAATTATCCTTGGAGATAGCATGATCCTATCTGAGAAATTATTTTAGTCTCCCAAAACTAAGTTAAAAAACTTTAGGAATCAATAACTTGTGGGAGATTCTCCCACCTAAAGCCTCAAATTGGAATAGTCCCATATGTTTTAGAAAATTAACAAGGCAGTAAATGTGCATCTAGGAATGATCATAATATAATAGTTTAGTGTTCAGGTGTAGGGAACAACAAAGACAGAATTGGATTAGGAAATTGTGACTTTATGGTTTATTGGTTATGTGAAGCATACCAAGCTCTGATACAATCAAGAACAATTTTGGATGATGACTGTTTTGTTATATATGAAAATGTATGCTACATTTTTCTTACTAAATTTGATCTTTCAAAACATGCATACTTAAGTGTTAAGATAGAAACAATGGAATGTATTGAGAATTGTTTTATAATATATATGAAAATATAATAAACATTTTCTATGGTTTCTAGAAATCTATAATGTTTTACGAATGCTTAGAGACATGTATTTCTTCAAAGAAAATGTGAAAATCAATGTTTTACAGTTGATTTCCCTCTTACTTTTTTACTGTTGTTAATTTTTGAAGTCTTTCTCAAAGGTTGGAATTTTAAATCTGACCAATGTGTTTAAGATTAACTATTTCATGCCTCTTCAGTTTTCTTATTCTCACTTGCCAATCATTTTGTTATTTTTATTACAGCCTATCCTGGAAGGGAAAGATATATTATATTTGCTTCCTAAATCACAGATTATTTATAATCCGGTAATAAGAAGAATTTACACTGCCCACATAGGTACTTAAGAAATGAAATGGAAGACTGGTGTACAAAGATCGTTTTATGTTGGTTATAAATAAAACTATTGTATTTTAAAAACACATGGGCAGTATATTCTCTTTTGTCACTGCAAAATGGAATTTCTTTTTCTTGAACTCAAGCAAGTAACCCAGAAATATCTCCTCCACAGCACCCCAGAATTATCAAGGTTTTTAGTTCCCTTTATATTTTCTCCAGGCCACACAATTCCCATACACATGGCCTTCACACATGGCCTTTGGCAATCCACTGGAGCCATCACTCTCACCTTGTAAAATTTACCAATTTGAAAAGCTTTTATTCCACTCTATTGTGTGATAATCACAATCTTTCTGAACATTCACATTTTTTCTGAAACTTTCAAGAAATATTGAGAATTCACTCACACTATGATGTAGCCAAGTTTCTCAAAACACTGGTTTTCTCTTTTCCAAAAATAATCTTGGTAGGGAAAATTTTATAATATGCTTCTTAAGGAACCTAACTGGAACACACAAAATTAGATAGTTTTCAATTTCTTAGCATTCACAGAAACACTTCCACCTGTATATTTGGGGTTCTGCACTCTCCTGCCCCATTATTATTTACATGTGAATATTCATAGTTAATACAAAGACAAAAGAATTATTTTACTTAAGTGAATAAATAATATTATAATCTCTTTATTTTCTACCTTTTCTGATAAAAAGAATAATTGTGATTTTAAATCTACAAAGGTAAAGTCTCTTCTACAAGATTTTGCATCTCATTTTAAGGGTATGTTTCTCTGATGTCTTCAGTCTTTGCTGTGGAATTCTGTAAATAAAGATGTTGATCATTATCCTTCTATGTTTAGCTTTATTTTAACATGCTAATGTATTTAATTAAAGCTGCACCTGTTATCGTCATCGAATTTAAGGGTCTTATGTTTCTAGTACACTCTATTTTTAGAACTATATCTGGTACATCAGCTCTGTCACACAGTTTCAATCCCTTAAACATTCAGTTTTGACTTAACTAACTAGTGAAGATTAGTCTTTCAATTGACTATTCTTAATCCTGTTGTTTTCCTTCATTTATTTTAAAAACACAGGATAAAATTTAGATGTATTTATTCAGTTTCCTTATGTGATAGTGTATGTGGTAGAAGCTAAAATAATCAATAATCAATAATCTTTTTTATAATCATTTTAACAGTAATAGTATTTCCCATGTTTCAGCGTTTTCCTTTTTTAAAAAAAATTTTTTAGTAAAAGATATTCTCAACCATATATGGCAAAGGATACTGCATAGGATTAGATCACCGATATCTGTTGAGTTAAAAGTAAGCAAATTAAATTTATGAATCATTTTAAATTCATTTAATCATGCACCAAGACCGCAAGACTATTATAATGTCTGAAAACTATCATACTAAACATTTCTACTTCCCTACCTGAAGCAAGTCTTCAGATACTTAGACTGCTTCTTTCTTTTGAATAACTTCTCATTTTCCCTTTCATGTTTAGCTCCTTCCTCTCTAGGTTCTCAATCCACTACCAATCTTTTCAGCATATCTTACTTTAAAAATACCTATTTTTCTGAAAAATTACACATGTACTTTTCCTTTTAATGCCAAGTGAAATGCATGAAATCTGCTGTTGCAAATTCCTTAACTAACAACACCATCCTTGCAGAATCTTATTTTCTAGTATGTAAATGAACATACCTCATTTATGAAAATGAAAGTAGAGTTCAATAAGGCATCACTGTATTCTTCAAATCAATTCAATAATTATTATAGACCATGGACATTCATTCATTCAGAAACATTTATTGAACAATTCCTCTGAGTCGGGTTTGGGATTAAACACTAGGATTTCTGTAACAAACTGAAAAGTTCCCATTGAAGGGAAATAATTATAATAGATCTGTGAAGCACTGTCCTCCCATTATTCATTGATTTGCTGGAGCAGGCACCAATAACATCTTACAACAAAGTATGAGACCTGTTGTTACTATTTTTGGCAAGTTGAAAAAAATACATAAAGCCAGGTAGCTTCCCAGGCTTTACTGTGCAGGCAAGACACTCCCCATAGTTTGCCGGGCTCTCCTAAAGGGATGGAGGAATCGAACTCGGTTCAGCCACATACAACGCAAATGCCCTACATGCTGTGCTATTGCTACAGCCCAGATCTGTGAAGAAAATAAACAATTGTTTCTTTTTTTATTTTTTAATTTATTTTCTTTTTCAACTTCCTTGCATCAAATAAATACTTTATATATCAACTACTCAACTGGTCACAAAAAAATTTGAATTCAGATTCTTCACCAAAGTGAATGCAGTGTATCTCCTCAGACCTTTAAAATGTTTATTCATCTCTTCATGCATTCTTCACTTAGTGAGTACATAATTGTCATAATGTCTTTACAAATATAATAAGACTGTTAAAACCTACTTAAAATGTACCATCTAACAACACTATTATTTGTAGATATGATATGCATTCTTATATACAAATATAAGAAAATATCTTATTTATACTTCATTTTCTTTGATCCATGAAAATAAATTATATATTAAAAAGTTATATAAAATTTTTACATTGTTAACGATTTCATGAAAAATATGTAAGTTAAAAGCCAATAACATATTTGTATTCATTATTTAGTTCTTCAGGAGAACTGCAAAGAATTTTGGCTCAAATACGCTCTACTCTCTGAGAAAGCATATTAAATTTAATGTGGTTTTGTCCAATTATGTGACAGACCTCTTCCTTCCAGTACACTTACTGCCTTTGTTCTAAGTATCTCTACTACAAATCCAAGAATTGTTCTTCATTTGTTCTTTTGAATCTCGAGTGGTCATTAAACACTAAGAAAACTGAATAGTGAAGCAACATAGTCTCATGTTCACTTACCATTTTATGAATAAATTTTAAATTCTATCCATGAGCTTTAGGGTCTAATCCTACTTAAGCTATCTCTACTATTTTAAAGTAAATTATTTCACAGAGATTAATTTCAATACGGGGACAAAAATATTGATATTCTTTTGTTGAAAGGAGTCCCAGGTACTCTAATATTAATTATGAACAGCTACAGATATCAATTTTAAAAAGAAAAGATAAACCATTTAAGTTGTAGCATTTGATACAGAATTTAGAACATGGTCTGGGATAAATTGGAATATTTTAAGCAATGATAATGTTCAAATGATAAAAAAAGTAAGGCAATTTCAAATCATACAGCTAAAAATGTGTGTTAGAGTATAAGTTAATATGCAACAAAAATATAGGTTACTATAAATGTGAAGATACAGGAGAATACACTATCACTCTCCTGAACTACACTAAATAATGTATTACTGAACTTATGACTGTTAAATTTGATGTATTAAATTTGATGTAATCTGACTATAATCTTGCTTTTATTTTGCTCTGTCATCTTGGTCTAAGAAGATGAAACAAAAAAATGTCCAGTTTTCATAAAAGATACAATTTTTTTAGATTAGTAAATTAGTAAATTTCCAAAATTATGAACATTGAATTGTACTACCCTTGCAGGACAAAACTGAAATTCTATTTGAAATGTTTAAATTTTTTTTCTTTAGCCCTTACTTTAATTATTTTTTTCAGAAAAATATAAACTCAATGTTTACCAGATCAGTCACTGCTAGAATAAATTGGACTCCAGTTGTATGAGATTTCTTGAAAAAAAGTACAAAAAACCCTTTGAAATAGATTTCTTCAGGTTACAAAGTCTTCTGTTTCCAGAGATTACAAAACTCAAAAGTTTTAAATCAGATCAGATAGTATTAGTTGGGAAATGTAAACAAGGATTCAGAAACTAGGTGTTAGCATTGCAGGGGTAAAAAATGGAGAAGTAAACTTTGCAGAGTCTCCTGTTCCCACACCTGTCTGTCCTCACCAGAGCCCCTTGCAGGGTGGCGGGTTGAGTTTTCCTCCACATCCTGAGCAGAGCCCCAGCAGCTGAAGACCTCTGGAACCAGCCACAGTCATGCTGAGACCCTCTCCACATGTTCGGACAAGCCTCACGCATGAAGGAACCGGCAGAGGAACCCAGGCATGCGGGACCTGGGGCTGAGATCTCTATCTGCTCGGATCGGGACTGGGCCTCCCCCACCCAGATCCCCCATCTTCCAGTAGGTAGGCGTTACACCTATCAACTGCCCCCAGCACCGTATAATCCCATCAACGGCCCAGACCCAGAGACTATAAAACCCAGCTCCCAGAAGTGCGTGGCCGCATTGTGGCTGCACGACATCTTATTATCTAGTTCTTACTCTAGAGAACCCAGCAGGCTACCAAAAGTATATTTCCCACACAGCAGAGTCTGGCAAACTCCCTGTGTCATATTCAATCTGCCAAATACCAGTAACAATAATGGGTCTCATTCTCCTAATCCTGAAAGAGCATTGAAATGGCTCTTTTAAAATCTCAGGGCTTGGAAGAAGACATTATTGGTGCCTGCTTGAGGAAATCGAGGAACAACAGGATCATCGTGATATATATATATATATATATATATATATATATATATATATATCAAATATTAAAACCAAAGCACATCATATATACTATTTCTTTTCTTCAATAATTCAATGTTTCTCAAATTCTCTTTCCATTTACCCACCTGCCTCTATGACTCCCTTCCCTCCCTAAGCCGAGAAACAAACAAAACAAACAAAAAAAGATACCCAGAAATGTAAAACTTCTGTGCCAGAAAGTCACTTCCAAAACTAGGATCTGCTATTTCATTTTCCGGACTTGAGCAGACTGTCAGAACAAATACTCTAAATACAATAAACAAATGCTACTATTTATCTCGGGCTGGAGCAATAGCACAGCGGGTAGGTTGTTTGCCTTGCATGTGGCCAACCTGGATTCGATTCCTCCATCCCTCTTGGAGATCCTGGCAAGCTACCAAGAGTATCTCGCCTGCACAGCAGAGCCTGACAAGTTCCCCGTGGTGTATTCTATATGCCAAACACAGTAACAAAAAGTCTCACAATGGAGATTTACTGGTGCCCCCTTGAGCAAATTGATGAACAATGGGAGGATCCTCCAAATTCCAGTAGGCGGGGGTCACACCCACCAACTGGCCCCCTGGCGCCATGTAATCCCATCAACAGCCAAGACTCAGAGACTATAAAAACCAGCTTCCGGACGAGAACAGTGCAGTCTCCTGCCTCCGCTCCTGGCTATCCTCACCGGAGCCCCTTGGAGGGGAGCGAGTTGAGCTTTCCTCCCTGCCCTGACCAGGGCTCCCGCAGCCAAAGACCTCCAGGACCAGCCACCACCATGCTGAGACCACTCTCCGCACACATGAAGGTACTGGCAGAGGGACAAAGCCACGCGGGTTCCGGGGCCGAGATCTCCAAGTCTACTTGGATTGGGGCCGAGCATCCTTGACCCAGATCTTCCAAATTCCAGTAGACGGGGGTCACACCCACCACCTGGCCCCCTGGCTCCGTGTAATCCCATCAACGGCCAAGACTCAGAGACTATAAAAACCAGCTCCAGGACATCTTATTATGACATCTTATTATCTCATTCCTACTTTGGACAAACTGGCAGGCTACCGAATGTAACCTGCGCACATGGCAGAGTCTGGCAAACTCCCCGTGGCGTACCCAATATGCCAAATACCAGTAACAATGATGGGTCTCATTCTCCTAAAGAGCCTTGAATATAATCTCAGGGCTAGGATGAAGGAGATGTTTCTGGGACCTGCTTGAGGCAACTGACGAAAAACAGGATGATTTGTGATTTGATTTGTGTGGGAGGACAGTGCTACAGTGTTTTTATTTATCTCAAAAGGAGGAGAGTAGTGTCATTTAATATTATTGCTCCATTGAAGATTTGTTTGTGCCCCCAATTTTTTTCTTTCTTTTAGTACGCATCAGCCACTCTCTTTCTGAACTGTAGTACAGTTAAATGAATTAGCTCTTAAGTGATTTTGGAGATATATGAAAACTTTACAATGCATTAATTTTTCTCTTATTCCTGCTAATATGTTTTCACTTCATGATTACATATGTTTTTCTACTGTTCCTATTCTTTTATCCTTACTTACCAGTACTTTAGAATTTAAAGAATTTGTTGTTATTGTTGTTGAATTATTTTGTCTTTTGGGCTGGACCCAGTAAAGTTCTAAAACCCCTCCTCAGGTGTTTTCCCTAGCTATGCATTCAGGATTATTTTTAACAGTGCCCAGGGTATCATATTGGAATCCAATCCAAGTTGATCATGTGCCCTACCTGCTATACTATTTCTCCAACCCCAGATATTTAATTTTATGCTAACAGGTGTGGATGCTACACACTGTACCTCACCATAAATGTTCTAGTGTCATCATTGTGAAAATCTCCCTTTTATTTATTTCCATTTACCCTGTGATAATCAGCAAACCAAGGACTTTAGTTTTGTTCTTTTGTAAATTTATTATCGTAAGTTGTTAAAATTAATTTGTCCTAAGTTCAGTTTTTGCTAGCAATGTCACCTTTTCGCTTCATTTGGAAGGTCACTGCCTTCTCCTAGGAAGGTCAAGTTTGTCAGCCATAATAGTGGTTGGTAAGTGTAGAGCTGAGAATTTCATCACCATTTGTTGCTCCCTGCTCAATTTCAAAGTGATAACTGGGCAACTGTCATATTCAGGTGCATGTGCCTCTCATATAAAGCAGGGTGTGAGCTGGTGAAATTTTCTTTATATGTAGATGATTTCTGGTTGTATTTTTTTATTTTTTTGCTTTTAATTTTTATTAGTGAAGCACCATGAGGTACAGTTGTAGACTTACAATTTTTTGTGCTTGGGTTTCAGTTATACAATGATTGAGTACTCATTCCTCTACCAGTGCCCATTCTCCACCTCCAGTGTTCCCAGTATCCCTCCCACCCACTCCCATCCCCCCGATCCCATCCCACCCCTGTGGCAAGGCATTCCCTTTTGTTTTCTATCTCCTTTTGGGAGCTGTAGTTTGCAAAAGAGGGATTGAGTGGCAATCATGTTCGGTCTATAGTCTACTTTCAGCATGCATCTCTCATCCTGGGAGGATCCTTCCAACACCCATTGTTTGGTGTTCCCTTCTCTATCTGAGCTGCCTTTATCCCTAGCATGTGTGGCTGGCCTCTAAGCCATTGAGTGAACCTCCTGGTACATATTTCAGCTATTCTTGTGTGTTAGTCTCCTATTTTGTTACTTTATATTCCCCAGATGAATGCAATCTTTATATATCTGTCTCTTTCTGACTCATTTCTCTTAGCATGATACTTTCCATGTAGTACCACTTGTATGTAAATTTCATGACTTCATCTTTTCTAACAGCTGCCTAGTACTGTATTGTGTAGATGTAACAAAGTTTCTTTAACCAGTCATCTGTTCTCTGGCACTTGCGTTTTTTCCAGATTTTGGCTATTGTGAATAGAGCAGCAATGAACATATAAGTGTAAATGTCATTCTGACTGTACTTTTTTCCCTCTCTGGGATATATTCCCAGGATTGGTATAGCGGGGTCAAATGGGAGTTCAATTTCTAATTTTTTTGAGAATTGTCCATACTTTTTTCCAAAAGGGCTGAACCAGTCGGCATTCCCAAGAGCAGTGAAGGGAGTCCCTTTCTCACCACATCCACCAACACTGGTTGCTTTCGTTCTTTTGGATGTGGGCCAGTCTCTGTGGTATGAGATGATATCACTGCTGATGATGACTGGTTAAAGAAGTGGTAATCAAAAGTCTTCCCCAAAACAAGCGCCCAGGCCCAGGTGGATTCACTAGTGAATTCTTCCAAACATTTAAACAGGACCTGTTGCCAGTTCTCCTCAAGCATTTCCAGGAAATTGAAAAAAACAGGAACTCTCCGAAACAGCTTCTATGAGGCACATATCTCCCTAATACCAAAAGTAAACAAAGACACCACCAACAATGAAAACTATTGGCCAATATCCCTGATGAACACGGATGTGAAGATCCTCAACAAAATATTAGCAAATAGAATCCAACAACTCATCAAAAAGATCATACACCACGACCCAGTGGGATTCATCCCGGGGATGCAAGGATGGTTGAACATTTGGAAATCAATCAGCATAATCCATCATATCAAAAAAAGTAAAGACAAAAAACATATGATCATATCAATAGATGCAGAGAAAGCTTTTGACAAGATACAGCACCCGTTTATGATGGAAAGTCTCACCAAAATGGGTTTTGAAGGAACTTTCCTCAAGATAGTCAAAGCCATCTACAACAAACCCACTATCCTCAATGGGGAAAAACTAACGGCCTTTCTTCTAAGATTAAGGACAAGACAAGGATGCCCACTATCACCACTTCTGGTTGTATTTCACTGGGAGCTTCGTTGTGTATTGTCTATTCTACCATTTATCTGTAAGTGAAAATCAACACACTTTTCAAACTTAGAAATATGTCTTTTTCACATTTCTTCATCTCCTCCTCCTCCTCCTCCTTCTTCTTTCTTCTCTTCCTCCTCCTCCTCCTCCTTCCTTCTCCTCTTCCATCTTCTCTTCATCCTCCTGCTCCTTCTCCTCCTCCTTCTTCTCTTTCTTTTTTGTATCTCATGGTATAACCTTTTAAGGAGATGATTAATGGGTGCTTTTTAGTAAATAAAATGTATATATGTAAAGGAAATATAAATTAAAGGTATTAATGCTGCCTAGGAATTTTGCAACTAGAAAAGATGTTCCCTTTTTAAAAAATTCAGAGAATTTATATAGCCATAAGTGAAAATGTTTTAGTCAGAAATTAAGTGAATAAATTTTTAATCTAATATGTGTTTATGTTATTCAAAGACCATTAAATTTAATCAACTTTTAAACAGAAAACTGAACACGAGAACTCCATCCAGTTCATGTTCTGAGATTGAAATGATCATTACTTCTAATTTAAAAAATGTTAAAAAATAAATTCTCCTATGTATCAATCAATGGATAGTATGCAATGATGATGCTACACTAGTCGTTCTATTAAAAACAAATGATAGTCTGCCTCAAAGAAATCATAGACTAATAAAAAAACTAATAATAAACTATATAAGAGAAGGGAATAAATATGTTAATTGAAAATATGTATCTTGTGTTATTGGACATGCTTAAGTATATTTCTAACTATATTGTGGATATAACTATATTGTGGATAAAGGGTTCTGGAACTCTCCCTAGCATGACCCATTGACCAATAGAGTTCACAGGGCCTGTAGGGAGTACTCCAGGTTCAGCTGCTTTAGGAATCAGACTCTTTTCAGGGAACCTGACATTTATAAAAATGACATAGATTAAAATGGCCTTGATTTGATGGCGGCCAATGGTGTGAGGTTTGGGAAACAGACATCTTTGGGTGTCAGCAATACTTCAAGCCTTAGAGCGTTTAGGAAATGCTCTTCTCCAGCAGCTTCTTCCTAGTCATAAAGGTACCCTGCTCCCTCGGCCACCTGCTCCTAAGTGCATTCAGGCATCCTCCTTGAGTGTCTATTTAACCATTGTCTTTACTAATAAACTTTGCCATATGAGTAGGAGTCTATGACCCGCCTGTTTATGCGGTTAAGTCTTGGTCATACTCTGGGAGCGAGTCTCTGAGCATACTCTGAGCTAAACCGACACCCAGGGCTTCAGTAGTTAAGAAAAAAAGGGGTAAAAAAAGTTACCAAAGAAAAGATTAAAAAGTTACAAAAGGGTACAGTCTTTGTCCACTATAGCTATAATTTAAATATAATCCAAGTCTAAAATTATTTTAAGCTTTAATTTAATTAAATTAGATGATCATTATTTCTTATCTCTATCACTAGCTTATGTCATTATTCGATATCACTGGATTAGATGGAGATAATGAAAATTTTATGTGTTATTATTTTTGTTAACAAAAATTAGGCTATAGAGGATATTGAAGGCATTCTGGAATGTCTTAGAATTCAAATATTAGAAATTCAAATTTAGAATTCAAATATTTGAAATTATTGAAAAGCAGTACTAAAATATAAAGACAGACTGTATAATATTTTATTTATTTATTTGTTTGTTTGTTTATTTATTTTTGCTTTTAGGGTCACACCCAGCGATGCACAGGGTTACTCCTGGCTCATCCACTCAGGAATTACTCCTGGCAGTGCTCAGAGGATCATATGGGACGCTAAGAATTGAACCCAGGTAGGCTGTGTGCAAGGCAAACGCCATACCCGCTGTGCGATCACTCGAGCCCCTGTATAATATTTTATTTTGACAAGTATTTTGAGGACATTCCACAATTATAATCACCCTTATAAAAAGGATAAAAACATAGAATCATAAGAGAAATCACACATTTATTCTATTTTAGTAAATATGTCCTGAAAAACAACATGAAACATTCTAAATGTTCTCTCTTTTTGTTATTGTTGTGACAATAAAATCCCAACGGTGCTGATGAAGAATGGGGTTGGAGCATGCCAACTCAATCCAGAGTCCAAAGTCGAGCTCATAAAAGATAAGTGCTCACCATTTGAGCCAAATCCCTGAACCCTAGCATATACTTGCATACTTTACTACCAGTCACTGTTAAAATACCTTAATTTCTTATGTTCTATCATATGACCATGTGTGTGAATAATATTTATGAACCATTTTGTACTTTTCTGTAATGTTTAAATTTATAATTTGCAAAGATAATAGATAAGATATATGACATACTACAATGTTAGAATCAATATGCCAGTGAAGATGAAAGGATATCTCATATTTATGTTTCTATCTATAAATATGTACATATTCCACAGTGCTGATGAAAAATTTCTATGTAGGATTTTATAATTTAATAAGTCAAGTAGGTTAACATATATGTTCAATAAAACACTATCACTGTCACTGTCCTCCCATTGTTCATTGATTTTGCTCAAGTGGGCCCAGTAACGTCTCCATTTTGAGACTTCTTGTTACTGTGTTTGGCATATAGAATACGTCACGGGTAGCTTGCCAGGCTCTCCGAGAGGGGTGGAGGAATCAAACCCGGCTTAGGACAGGCTGGTTGTGCGCAAGACAAACGCCCTACCGCTGTGCTATTGCTCCAGCCCAGTAAAACACTAATAAATATATTATTTAAAAGATATTTTTAAATGGGGATAAACTTTTAAATCAACAGATGATGAATTAAGCAAAATTTAATTCCTAATAAGAGTGTACCTCAGACCCTGAGGCATAGTACAGTAGGTAAGGCCCTTGCTTTTAATGCAGTCAACTCCGTTTAGGCACACCCCCACCATCAGTAGGACATATGATCTTCTGAACCTTCCAGAATGATCCTGGAGTGCAGAACCAGGAGTAAGCCCTGAGCACTTTCAGGTATGGACCCACAAACAAAACAAACAAAAAATAAATAAATGTGAATATGATCAATTATTTGAAATCATAACAACTGTCAATCTGTTAATATGAAGAAAACTGTCCCTGATAAACATTTGTAACTACAATTCATGAGTATCAACCTAGATTATTTTTTCTGAAAATTTTAGACTTTCAACCAATTACTCATATGAAGTAATTTCTTAGTAATCAGTTTGTAAGACCAGTATGATAGTAGAGTGATTAAGGTGCTTGACTTGCATGGGACAATGTACCCTGATTTTACTCCTCAGCACTGCATGTCATCTCTCAGCTTGGTGACCACTAACAACATAGCCTTTGTGAAGCTGAGTATACCCTGAGTATAACCTAACAACAACTAAGACAAAAATCTCTGTATATATACATGCACATATATTGTGCTCACACTTACAAAGCTATACTTACTGCACATAGCATATTATAATAGTTATATGTAGTTTGATGAATACAGATAGATGAATACATATATATTTAGAATTATAAAGTGGGGCATTGTGGTGGTTGACAAAATAATTGAAGTCTAGAATTTTGTAATTTTCTGGAAAGGAAGCTCCAAGCAATATTTTTCAAGTTTTTCTTGTAGACAGATAATCATTATTTCCATTTATAAAACTGTATTTGAGATAAAAATAGAAAAGAATAATGGGTATAGGTAACTATAAACATTCCTTTGAGAATAAAGATCTTTAGCTTGTTCATAGCTTTCATATTTTAAATATGCTAATTCACTCAACAAATATATTTTATGTTTAGACCCAAATTATATATCTAAGTATATTGTGTTTGAATATGGAAAAATAATGACAAGATTTTATTGAGGAAATTCAATGGAAAACTTCATAGAATCATCAAGTAGCACATATTGAGTGAGGACACAGTAATAGATTCAAGCATTAAGAATATGAGTCTTAATGCCTACCTCCAGAACCTAGGGCAAAAGAGAAGGCAGTGCTAACGAGGCAAATCATCTATAACCATGGATAAAGACCCACTGAAAGAAGACAGTGCCTCCTTATATAGAGCCACTACAAACTGAGATCTAATTCTGACTTATTTATGTCTCAGTCTCCTCCCAGTTCCACTTGCAGTTCTAGCACATTGAATTCTACAGAAGTCAGTATCATTCTGATATAAAATATGATTGTGAAAGATACATGATAAATGAAGTCAGATAAAAGTCGATTATGCTCTTGTTCTACAATTGGTCAAGACAATGTCTTAAATAAAGATTTTCTGAGTTTTATGTTCAGTCTGATACCCCATTGTCTCTCTTACTCCAGACATATCATCTTATAGATTCACAAACTTCCTGCCTACTTATTATATTTTATTGTTTGTCTAATTTACTCCACTGTCTCTAATTTCCTATAGAATAACTTTGGTTGTTTACCAAGATTTCAATGTATTTTTTCCTGGAACAAGAGAAAATTGCATTTAGGTCGTTTGCCTTGCGCACAGCCGACCAGGCTGACCCAGGTTCGATTCCTCCACCCTTCTGGGAGAGCCCGGCAAGCTACCATGATGTATTTGATATGCCAAAAACAGTAACAACAAGTCTTACTATGTTAGTGGGCCCACTAGAGAAAATCGATGAGCAACGGGAGGAAGGTGACAGTGACAGTGACTATCTATGTGGGTGAATGCGATTAAGCTCTGAATAATGACTGCAAGCCAAAAAATAGCCTGTACAACATGCTTAAATTGTCAGTAGTACAAAATGTAAAGAATTTGGATTCCTGACTAAGTATTTTTAATACTGAATTTTAGATTTTTAACATTAAATCACTGAAATAGATTTTTTTAGACAGCAATTAGACAAGCGAGCATTAAATGTTCTTACTTGCACACCCTTTAAATTGCAATTTTCTTTTGGTTTACTTTTTCAATTTTCTAATGATCAAGATTACATTCCAAATCCTAACTCAGGTAGACACAATGCTTACAAAACAAACTAATAATGCTAAGTGTAAGAAAATATCATGCTAACTACTTAACAGGAAGGGAACTTTTTTTTGGAAGCCTTAAACTGTGGAATTAAATAGTAGAGCAGAAAGTTGCCGCCATTTTCTCTCCCTTTTTAGCATAAATTACTTTTAGAATGATAATTCACAAAGATTCATGAAAATATCATTGCCTACAGCCAAGTTGTCAAAATTATAGAGAGTAATAAATTTAAACCAAACAATACAGAAATACCTCAATATCTGATTTTATTGTATGATTTTTTAAAACCATGGATAATGCTGTTCACTTCTTGAACCACGAAGGACTTTAAAATGTCTTCCCAGGCTATAACTTATAATAATAAGTGGAAATAACATATTATATACAATATTAAATACATCTAATCTCTAATACCTTTGGTCAGAAGGCTTAAGTGCAGTCAAATTCCTCCCACGATGGATTTTCCAACATGAATATGATTTTCCTTTATGAACATGATTGGACCATTTCAATGTCTTGGCTGAAGGTTGAACAATGATTGATTGGTATTTGAATCAAATAAACACCAGAATGCTTTCCCTTAATTCTAATTTGCTTGTTCCTACAGATAAAATTTCAAACTACTCAAACACCAGCAGTTTATTTTCACTACAAGATTATTAATGATCAATTATTGCTAAATGAGCTAATTATCCTACTGAAACCTGAAAACTTCTATAACATAACTCATATATCAGAATGATTAATATCTATACTATTATCTTATAGAGTTATAAGATTTAGACGTAGGTAAAGACAAACTAATAATTTCATCAGTGTATTTTATTAAGCATTGTCAACTGATGTCTTAAAATATAATTTCATATTTGTAGGTTGTATTTAATTATAATCTACTCATTTAAACTATTTTAATTCTAAATGTTTATTAATTAATAATCTCTCAGAATAAACAATAACTTTCATTTTGATATATATTAAATTTGAGTATTAACTGATGCCTATTCATTAAACTTCTTTAACATATAAAACAAACATTGGACTCAAACTCTGTAACTCTACTTTTATTACATTTAGGTAATTATAGACTAATGTCTAAGGGTTGCTGGTTATAATAAACCAATCTCTCTAATCTCAAGAATCTTTAAATGTTATGTTTCATTAAATCAGAGACTTTAATATCCTAGTAATTTAAATAACGTCTGTATTTATTATTTTGGTGCCCTACTCAACTTTGCTCAGGCCTTACTCTTTGCACTTAATCAGGGATCAGTCCTGACAAGAATCAGGGGATCATATAAGGTGCTCAGAATAGAACCAGGCAAGCTCTGTGCCGGGCAAATGTTTTACCCGCTGTCCGATTTTTTCCAGGTTCTAATTTTAAGAATATCAAGTTACAGAGTCGTTAAACCCAGTTATCCTTCACTTCACTATGATGAAAAAGTGATGCTGTACAGTATACCACCTTATTAGGATGTTTTGGATGAAGATGGCCAAAACTTACAATAAGATTTGTCTTATAATATTTTTAACATACAGTAGATTTATTAGAAAATAATCCCATAGATTGTAAAATAAGGGAATATATTATATTTATATATATACATATATCATATTCATATCTATCTTTACAGAGAATACACTTGTTTTAGAGATTTTTTGGAAGTAATATAATTTATGTTACTTTATAATAATGTAAATAAATTTTACATGTAAAATGTTTTAAAATTAAAGTAGAAATTATAAACTGTTATCAACATATATGTAGATATTAAGACTGTACAATTTTGAGTAAATTTATTTCAGAAAGTGTAATGGCACAATATCCATGGGGGGCATATTTTATTTCTTAAATGCAGGTCAGCACATTTTTTTCAAACAAAATAACTTTCATTTGGTTATAAGTATAGACTAAAATGGAAAACGCTTTGCAACAGAAGTATCTATACCAACTGTTTCAGGAAAATAAGCATCTGCTTTACAACAATGAGAATTGAATGGATTTTGGTCATTATCCATGTGTGTGCTTTGGCCAGAAATTATGCTAGGATTACTGTCAAGTCAAAAAAGCATAGAGATCCAAATGGAAGCTAATACAGTTGGCAATTCAACTAACTCCTAAGGTAAAACTATTTTTTTATGTCTTTTTTTCTTTCATTGAGGTAAATTGGTTCCCAATAGTATTAATACTTAAGCTTTTATGGGAAAAATTACTATGCTACCACTACCATTAATGTACTACAAATCTTTTCCTCTATTTCTAGGCCATTTCTGGCCCACAGTGCTCTCTTATCTTCCTCTCACCACCAATTGCATTCTAAAGAGTCAGTTCAGTTGTCACAATCTATATGTTTGTTTTCCTTGAATACTGTCTAAGCCCAGGTTTTATTTCTTTACCTACTAGGTAAGTAGATAAGACCAATATTATCTGGCAATTTTCCTTCCTCTACCCTATTTTGCTTGCTACAACACCCCTTAAATCCCCTCCTGCCCCCCATTCAACTGCTACAAAATGCAACCAGTTGTTGGTGAGGATACAATTGTCAGAAGAAGCTTCATTTGCTAGTGACAGAAATGCAAAATATAGATGTACCTCCGAACAAAATATATATATATATGTATATATATATATATATGTAGCACTGTAGCACTGCCCTCCCCTTGTTCATCGATTTACTCAAGTGGGCACCAGTAATGTCTCACAACAAATTGTGAGACTTGTTGTTACTATTTTTGGCATATCGAATACATTGTGGGTAGCATGCCAGGCTTTGCTTGTGGACGAGACACTCTTGATAGCTCGCCGGGCTCTCTGAGAGGGGCAGAGAAATCAAACCCTGGTTGTATATATATATATATATATATATATATATATATATATATATATATCAGAAATCACACTTATGAATTTTGTTTAACTTACATGAAAACTCAGGTTCCTATGAAAATATTGTTATATTTATACTATATTTATTGAAGAGTCCTAAACACATTGTTCTAAGTGGAAGGAGCCAGATTAAACAAACAAACAAACAAACAAAAAACTATAGTTAACGCCATTCCATTAACAGGACATCTAGGGAAATTATAATTAGAGGTACAAATTAGCATTTCCCAAGCTTATAAGGAGTGGGGATGTTTGATGATTATTAAGGGATTTTGTTACCCAGAAACAAAAAGGTGTTATAGTAAATTGAGTGAAAGTGATAAATTATATGGTGAAGAATAGAATTAGAATTTTTAGTGAACAAAATGCAGCATAAACAGATGTTTATTTAAAATGATACACAATTGAAACCTATATAATATTATAAAGCGATGTTATGCCAACAAGTTTTTATAAGTGATAGTTTATACTATATGAACTCACTACTATAAAAGTGATATTTATCTATCCAGAAGGCTGCATCTGTTTCAATTACCAACATAATTATTGCAAAAGAACTGCTTTCAGTTTCTCCTCTTGTTCACTGTAACTTTAAGTCAAAATTATAATGAACCTATCATATTATAGCTCTCACATACAAGTAATTTTCTTTTGCTATACAGCTATAATACTGATAGCTTCATGCATTTGAAGATTTAAGAACAAAATTTCAAAGTTTCCTTTAATGAGTTTCACTAGGTGCTACTTGAAATATCTTTGAAGTTGGTATTTTAGATGACTCCCTTCAAATCAGGTTTAGTAACAGTTGTACAGGGTAAAACCCAGCTGAACCTTTTTAATGTTTTATTAATATGTGTATATTCCTAAAGTGGTTAGGGAGAAAGATGATATTCCAGGTAAAATAAATTAGAATTGTGTAATATCTTTTAATAGAAATTATTGTGTGATAGTTTGATATTGTTATATTTCATAATGATTCGACCATTTAACCATGCTGTTAGCAAATAATAATTAACACTCATTACTTCAATGTAATAGTGTTGTCAAGTCATTCAGTAAAGCCACATGCTTCCTAAATCTGTTCCTGACTTCATGAGTAAATCAATTTAACTATATCATTACTACTATAGTACTTTGTTCAAAACTTTAAGAATCTGAGTCTTTAGAATATAAAATGTATGCTATAATATATCAGTCCATTTAAATAATTTTGGATCTTTAAATTTTTGTTTATCATTTTGGACTACACCTCACGGTGCTCCAGGGTTACCTCTGGCTCTGTGCTCAGAGATCACACCTGGGTAGCTCAGGCAACCATAGCTCAGGCAACCATATAGGATGATAGGAATCAAAGACAGCTCAACTATGTGTAAGGCAAGTACCCTACCCACTGAACTATTGCTCAGGTCCCACTACTGATAATTTACTCAACTATCTGGGTGTAAATGCTACTGGATCTTAGTAAGTTAGTTTGAATAAATTTATATAGCACTGTAGCACCATTGTTCATCGATTTTCTCAAGTGGGCCCAGTAACGCCTCCATTGTGAAACTTGTTACTTTGTTTGGCATACCGAATATGCCACGAGGAGCTTGTCAGGCTTTGCTGTTAGGGCAAAATACTCTTGGTAGCTTGCCAGGCTCTCCAAGAGGGGTGGATGAATCAAACCCGGGTAGGCTGGTTGGCGACATGCAAGACAAACACCCTACCTGCTGTGCTATCGCTCCAGCCCCCATGCATTTATTTTGAAAAGCAAATAATATTAATATTTGTTATTTTAAAACAGTTCAATTAATTAATTGACATCATAGTGATAAGTATCTTTTTAGGCCCCATTTAAAAATTTTACAAGACATTATAATTTATTCATGTTCATTTTACATATAAGAAGTTAGCAGAGCACTGTTATTTATATGAAAATTAGATCTATTGACTCATCCACGTACCCACCCATCAGCAGGGTGCTTTCATGGGGCTGCGCATCTATCTAGAACTGAGAATAGCCAGTTTACATCCTTGGTCTGCAGGGGATGGGAATTGAGGCACATCAGCGCACCCAGGCTGAACCGTTCCAGGCACCCTCTGCTCACTCATCCAGGTACCCACCCAGTGGCAGGGCCCCTGCCTGGGGCTGCACTTCTCTCTAGACCTCCAGAGAATGGCAAGTTTACATCCCTGGTCTGCCAGGAATGGGGATTGAGGCACACCAGGCACACCCAAAACTGAACTGTTCTGGGCACCCTCTGCTCACTCATCCAGGTACCCAAGCAGTGACAGGGCCCCTTCTCAGAGCCGTGGCCGCTAATGTGGCTGCGAGTTATTCTTCCCCTACATAACCCATAGGAACCATAAGTAATCCTCTTAGATGGAACTTTCATTAGGTTAGTTTAAACACCAGAGACATATTAGCCAATTCATTAAGCCCATCTCAATTAATTTTCCATCATAAGCATAATAGCAACAGTGAACGTGAAGGTCTAAACCACACAGGTCACAATGGTAAAGCAATGCAGAAGCCCACAAAGCTTTCTTATTGAGGAAGCTAGCCCAGAAGACACCAACAATAATGAAGTGTTAGACAACCTCTCTGACAAGGAATTTAGAAGGGAGCTACTGAGGATGCTTAGGGAACTAAAAGAAACAATGAAAAGCAATGCCAATAAAAGACAAGAGGATTTAAAGGTGGAAATGAGGAAAATGCAAATAAAATTACAAACGGAAATGTCAGACCTGAAAATCCTGGTAGGCAAATTGAAAAACTCAGAGGAAGGCCTCAGCATCAGAGTAACAGAAGGTCAATCTGTGCCTGTGAGGCGAGTGCATCAGCAGCCTGATGGCACCTTCAGACTTCCAGATACCCCAAAATTGCTGCTGTGCCTTTGGCCAGACCTCAAAAACTTGGGGGCAAAGATTACCATGAAAGTAAACAGACAAAAGTTAGGTATGTGGGAGATACACCCACAAACCACCTCCGGCTCAGCTATATGATTGGAGGCATGGCCTTTCTGGTTCCTGATAGAACTGTTTAACGGCCATGATCCCAGAGACTCAGAAACAAATCTCGAAACCCATCGGCTTTTGGCAGAAATGCATCTGGTCCCTGTAGTAGGTTACCGGTGATGGGCCAACCCAGGTGGGAATAGGTTTCATGCCTTCGCCTGTTCCCCCTGACGGTCTGGTGGCCACCATCCTCCAGAGGCCACTGGACAGTCAGGTTTGGGCCCGCAATGATGAGACATGTTTGTCCTCACGGGATGGGGGTGTAGCCGGTCCTGTCCTCCCCACCCCAATGAGACCTAAAGTCATCACCCACGAACGGCCTCTGCTGCTTAATGGCCATGATCTCAGAGACTCAGAAAAAAATCTCAAAACCCAGTGACTTTTGACAGAAATGTGTCTGGACCCCACAGTAGGTTAATGTCGCTGGTCCACCCCAAGGGGGAAACGATGTTGTCCCTCCGCCTGCTCCCCCTTGGTGGCTCAGTAGCCATCATCCTCCAGAGGCTATTGGACAGTCAGGCTTGGGCCCGCAGTGACGGGACATGTTCGGCCTCATGGGATGGGGGTGGAGCCAGTCTTGTCCTCCCCACCCCAACAAGACCCCAAGTCATTACCCATGAACAGCCTCTCTGGCTCCTGATCAAGCTGCTTAACGGGCATAATCCCTGAGACTCAGAAAAAAATCTCAAAACCAGTAGCATTTGGCAGAAATGTGTCCGGACCCTGCAGGTTACTGTCACCGGGCCACCCCAAGGGGGAAAGGGTGCTGTCCCTACACCTGCTTCCCCAGGACAGCTTGGTGGCCATCATCCTCCAGAGACTATTAGGCAGTCAGGTTTGGGCCTGCAGTGAGGAGACATTTTGGGCCTCACAGGATGTGGGTGGAGATGGTCCAGTCCTCCCCACTCCAAGAAGACCCCAAGTCATCGCCCATGAACGGCCTTTCTGGCTCCTTATCAAGCTGCTTAACAGCCATGATCCCTGAGACTCAGGAACAAATCTTAAAAACCATCAGGTTTTGGCAGAAATCCCTCCAGATTTAAGTGTTAAAATTTTGGAATTTCAAAATCGCGTGGCCACTACTGCAGCCACGCAACATCATATGCTATTCATAACCAGCAATAGAATACAAATTGTCTACTGTTCCCTTTTCAGCAGATCTGAGTGTTGGGGTAAAATTTCAAATAATAATGGTGGGTCTGGTGTCAAAATATTGAATGTGATCAAAGTAGAGAGAGAGTAATGTGGAAATCATCTGCCCCACAGGTAGGGGGAGGCTTTAGAATGGGGGTTTTTGTTGATGGAGAATGGGCACTGGTGAAGGTAAGGGTGTTTCATTGTATGACCGAGACTTAAACCCATAAGCTTTGTAACTGCTCTCACTTTGTAACTGATTCAATAAATAAAATTACAAAAAATGAAAAAAAAGTAAGGTGGAGTTCATGCACAATTCAATCAGCTATTTATTCAGTGGCTGTATAAATAGCAGTATTCCTACATAAAAAAAAAAGAAAATGGAAAAGAGACTCACAATACGGGGAACAAATGGCAAGAGAATATCATGATGAAGCCAACAGGAGTAACTTAAGAATTATTGGAGTCCTAGAGGGACAGGAAGAAAACCATGATGAAGAAGAAACTATCAAAGACATCACTGCTAAGATGTTTCCAGTACTGAAGAAAATATGCGGCGATCACTTTCAGGAAGCCCAAAGCACACCAGGTAGAAGAAATCCCAATAAAAATACCCCATCCCTGATCAAAATGACCAAAACCTTAGATAGAGACAAAATTCTGCAGGCACCAAGATCACGATCATGATCATGATCATACTGTTGTTCGTCGATTTCCTCTAGCAGGTACCAGTAATGTCTCCTTCTTCCTAGCCCTGAGATTTTAGAAGAGCCATTTCAATGCTCTTTCTTTAGGAGAATGAGACCCATCATTGTTACTGGTATTTGGCATTTGAATACGACACGGGAAGTTTGCCAGACTCTGCCGTGTGGGCAGGATACTTTTGGTAGCCTGCCAGGTTCGCCAAAGAAAAAATAAGATAATAAGATGTCGCATGGCTGAAAATGCAGCCGTACACTCCTGGGAGCTGGGTTTTATAGTCTCTGCGTCTTGGCCGTTAATGGGACCAACCTGGCACTGTTGGCAGCTGGTTGGTGTGACGCCTACCTACTGGATGATGGGAGGTCTGGGTGTAGAAGGCCCAGTCCCAAACCGAATAGGCTTGGAGATCTCAGCCCCAGGACCCGCATGCCTGGGTTCCTCTGCCAATTCTTTCGTGCATGAGGCCCATCCGGACATGTAGAGAGTCGTCCCAGCATGGCCATGGTTGGCTCCGGAGGTCCTCAGCTGCTGGGGCTCTGCTCGAGGAAGTGGGGGAGAGAAACTCAACCCTCCCCTCCACAGGGGCCCCAGTGAGGACAGCCAGGTGTGGCAGGAGACTCTGCCCCCAAAAAATAAAGTTAAAAAAAAAAACAAAAACTGAATACTGTTTTTCATGAGACTATTATTTTACAGAATAACCAACTACAGTTATTCAGATTTCAAGTTCTTGGGGAAAAATGATTTTGTTTTGATCACACCCACAAGTGCTAATGTCACTCCTGG
Organism: Sorex fumeus; assembly: GCF_029834395.1. NCBI lineage: Eukaryota > Metazoa > Chordata > Mammalia > Eulipotyphla > Soricidae > Sorex > Sorex fumeus. The sequence goes on from NW_026606065.1 coordinate 40,567,781, forward strand.
TGACTTTTTTTTTCAAGGAAAGATAAAAAACATATTTTTATATCAATAGATGCAGAGAAAGTATTTAACAAGATTCAGCACCCATTTATGATAAAAACTCTCAGCAAAATGTGAGTCAAAGGAACTTTCCTCAATATAGTCAAAGCCATCTACCACAAGCCCACGCAGGCATTATTCTCAATGAGGAAAAACTGAGAGTCTTCCCTCTAAGATCAGGAACAAGACAAGATTGCCCACTCTCACCACTTCTATTCAATATAATACTGGAAGCACTTGCCATAGCACTTAGGCAAGAAAAAGATATTAAAGGCATCCAGACAGAATAGGAAGAAGACAAGCTATCACTATTCACAGATGACATGATATTTAGAGAACCCTAAAGGTTCCACAGGAAAGCTCCTAGAAATAATAGGCTTGTATAGCAGAGTGAGAGGTTAAAAAATCAATACCCAAAAGTCCATGCCCTATCCTATACACAAATAATGAAAAAGAAGAATGAGATATTAAAAAAAATTCCTTTCACAATAATGCCTCAGAAAATTAAGTACCTTGGAATTAGCTTAACTAAAGAGATTAAGAACCTATATACAAAGAAAACTACAAAACACTACTTCAAGAAATAAAAGAGGACACTAGGAAATGGAAACACATCCCTGTTCATGAATTGAGAGGATTAACATTGTCAAAACGGTAATATTCCCCAAATCATTGTACAGATTCAATGAAGTCCCTATATGGATAATCATGTCACTTTTCAAAGAAATGACAAAACACTCCTGAAATTCATATGGAGTAATAAACCCCCACGAACAGCTAAAATTATCCTTGGGAAAGACAAGATGGATGGCATCACCTTTCCCAATATGAAACTGTACTACAAAACGATAGTAATTAAAATAGCATGATATTGGAATAGAAACAGACCTGCAGACCAATGGAACAGAGTTCAATATTCTTACACAGTCTCCCAAGTATACTATCACTTAATCTTTGATAAAGGAGAAAGAAACGTGAAGTGGAGCAAAGAAAGCCTCTTCAATAATGGTGCTGGGAAACTGGACAGCTACATACAAAAGAATGAACTTAGACCTCTGTCTAATGCCAAGCACAAAAGTCAGATCAAAATGGGTTAAAGACCTCAATATTAAACCTGAATTCATAAGGTACAAGGAGGAAAATGTAGGCAGAACCCTACATGATATTGAAGCTAAAGGCATCTTCAAGGATAAAACACCACTGACCAAGCAAATGGAAACAAATATAAACAAATGGGACTACATCAAACTAAGAAGATTCTGCACCTCAAAAGAAATATCTACTGAATAAAGAAAGAGGTCATGGAATGGGAAAAAATATTTAACTAATACTCATCTGATAGGGGCTTAATATTCAGGATTTACAAGACACTGGTAGAAATTTACAAGAAAAAAATCCTCTAACCCTATCAAAAAATGTGGAGAAGAAATGAACAGAAACTTCCTCAAAAAAGTAGTTCAGAAGCCAAAAGGCACATGAAAAAATGCTCTATGTCTCTAATCATCAGGGACATGCAAATCAAAACAACACTGAGATATCATCTTACACCACAGAATCTGGCACATGTCAATAAGAAAAAGAACAACCAGTGTTGGCGTGGATGCCAGGAGAAAGGGACTCTTATTCACTGTTATTCACTGGGACTCTTATTCACTGGGAATGCCGACTGGTCCAGCCATTTTGGAAAAAAGTATGGACATTTCTTCAAAACCTAGAAATTGAGTTCCTGTTTGACACAGCAATACCAATGGAATACTATGCAGCTGTTAGAAAAGATGAAATCATGAAATTTGCATATATGTGGATGGACATGTAGAGTCATGGTAAAGTAAATAAGTTAGAAAGAAAGGGACAGACATAGAATGACTGCACTCATTTGCAGAATATAAAGTAGCATAATATGAGACTAACACTTAAGGACAGTAGAGATAAGGGCCAGGAGGATCAATCAATGGTTTGAAAGCTGGCCTTACATTCAGGGGAAAAGGCAGTTTGGATGGAGAAGGAGTGACTAAGTAAATGATGATTGGAGGGATCTCCAGGGTGTGAGATGTGTGCTGAAAGTAGACTAAGGACCAAACATGATGTCCTCTTAGTAACTGTATTGCAAACCATAATACCCAATATTAGAGAGAGAGTAAGAATGATTGTACCTACTATAGAGGCAGGGAGTGGGATAGGGTAGGGGTGGAGGGTGAGAACTGGGAACAATGGTGGTAGAAAATGTGCACTAGTGGAGGGACGGTGCTCGAGAATTTTATGACTGAAATGTAATCATGCAAGTGTGTAAATGTATCTCACAGTGATCCAATAAAACTTACTTTAAACAAAAGAAAAGCAGAACAAAATTTTTAAGATTTCACAATGGTAGATCTCAAATCTATCAAGAATTATATTTACATAGAATATCTAATTAAAACATCAATATTGGGAAAGTTAAATATTCCAATAAAAAACTCTAGATAAAATGAAACAAAACAAACCCAAATTTGCTGTTTATTATTTGTCTTGCATTATTTTGGTCACCACTAGCTATTATTATTATTTTCAATACATTTCACTAATAAAAAGTCAAAATATACTGACTAATGCAATGAACCTCTGTGTGGCCAAAATCCGGTATTAGTAAGATTTGACACTAGGGCATGGGAGTGAAGAGTCAGGGCATAGAATAATGAACTTTCTCTCTGAGGATGTTCCTTGCCCACTCTTCAGCAGATGTTCAGAGCAGCCATGTTGAGAAAGGGGAGCGCTGGTGGCCTGGGGTGGGGGTGGGGGAGCTTCCCTCAGGCCGAGGTAAAGTGGGTGCAGCCTCCATTGGGGTGTCACTGTTCTCTGGGCTGTGGGGATGGAGGCCAGTGCTCCCAGGAGGGTTTGGATTTCTCTTAAGGTCCAGTGTAGCTGGATAGCTGGGGAGTGGAAATTAAAAGACTTCAAGTAAGAGAGGGTGTGGCCCAGGCTTTGCAACCCCATTCCCAGTGAGAATTCCAACCCCCCCTGGGACCTCTGGTTTCCATGTCCTACAGCCCAGACAACTGTGACATCACAACGGAGGCTGCAGCCAATCCTGCTCATGTAGCAGTTGGACCTGAGGGAAGCTCCCCACCCCCACCCCAGGAGCCCCAGCACTCTCTCTTCCCCAACATGGCTCTGAATGGCAAGGAAAAGAGTGGGAATGGAGTGTCCTTAGAGAGAAAGTGCATGATTCTATGCCCTGACCCTTCCCGACTTGACAAAGTTCAGTGCACTACTTTCTCAATTCCAGAAATCATGTCAGAGATTCCTAACCTTAACACCTGTACTACATTTCTGCCCTCTCAATATGTGTTTCTAACATTTTCATTTTAACCTCTGCTGAAGAGTGAAACCTTATAAGGAACACTTACTGATAGGAGCTTTGCAGGCTTCTGAATCTGAAATATCAGCCCCGTCTCCCCCTCTGTGGGCAGCCAAGAGATGGCTATTTTGAAGAGTGGTAACTCAGTATTCTCATTGTTGATGGGTTTTCAAAAGAAGCAGTATATGGACATTCAAACTGTTAGGGTGTGTGATCTAAGGAACGAGTGCAGCACAAATGTGAAAGTTCAATAGAGCTTTATTTTGTGCAAAGCACAGAGTCCAGACACTGATCGATCAATCGACCAGGGTCTTCTCCCTGAGAGTGAGTAAGACCCTACATCTCTGAGCCCCTTTTATACCTCGAATCCCAACTGTCAACTGACCTATTCCATTTGGTGGGACTCAGCGCAATTAGGAGAAAAAGGAGAAGATAAAGGAGGAGGAGGTGAAGGAGGAAGATGTAAAGGAGGAGGTGAAGGAAAAGGAGGAGATGAAGGGTGAGGAGGGACAGGATGAGAAGTTCCTCAAGGTGAGGGAAGAAGGTAAGGAGGGAGTGAGGAAGGAAAACTGCTTCACGTCATCCTGCTCATGTAATCATTTAATTCACAGTTGTGCTTGAGTCTTTCTTTCTTAGACGGTAATGTTCTCCTCTTAGGATGACAAAGTCTTACGTAAGAAGGACCAGGCTCATTATGTATTCCTTCTAGTGCCAGACTATAAAAAATACTTGTTTATTTAATGTGTGTGGTATAACTAAGATACCCTACCATATTTACTTTTCTTCTAGAACAGTAGGAAACACAAAGAAGAGGAATTGCTGGCACATGTGCAATCTAGTCACTCCAGAAGAATATAGACTGAAAGTCTCACATAATCTTAGCTCACAGCATGGCAGGTTTGGTCTCACTATCTTCCAACATGGGAAGCATAGGATACCTAGGATTAAATGATACCACAAATAAAACCCACTTTATGATTTTCAAAATTTTTAATTAAAATTATTTTTAAAATTTCTATATCATTAAAAATATTCCTCTGGGATACCGAGATCAAATAAATTTTTTATAAAGGAGCATCTTTAAGCTTCACAGCCGATTTGTCTGATGAAACCCTCATGGACCAAAAACAGTGGTGGGATATAGTGAAAAAACTCAATGAAATAAATGCCTCACCAAAAATTCTTTACCCAGTGAGACTCTTATTCATACCAGAAGGAACAACACAGTTTCACAGACAAACAACAGCTCAAGAACTTCATAGACTCAAAACCACGGTTACAAGAACAACTAAATGGGCTACTTTAAGACAAGACAGGCCCCTCAAATACACCAAATTTCAACAGAAAAATGGGAAAAAAACATTACAATAATCTCTCAATGTCAATGTGCTAAATACACTAATTAAAAGACACAGAGTGGCAGGATGGATTAGAAAACTGAACCCAACATTCTGCTGCCTTCAAGAAACACATCTCCATAGTCAGAGCAAAAACAGGCTAAAAGTCAAAGTCTGGAGAGCAATCCTACAGGCAAACATCTCCCATAAAAAACTGGGGTAGCCATCCTAGTATTAAACCAGATTGATTTCAGACTGAAGAAGGTCACAAGAGACAGTGAAGGCTATTTATTAAATGATCAAGGGATCTGTACAACAGGAAGAACTTACAATACTAAATGTATATGCACCTAATGAGGGACCAGCAAAGTACTTAAAATAACTACTCGTAGACTTGGAGAAAGACAATATAGTCAAATCCATCTACCACAAAACCACAGCAAGTATCATTCTCAGTGGGGAAAAACAAAAAAGCCTTCCCTCTAAGATTGTTCACAAGACAAGGTTGTCCACCTTTGCCACTCCTATTCAATACAGTATTGGAAGTCCTGGGCATTACAGTTTGGCAAGAGATAGGTTTCAAGGGAATACAGATAGGAAAGGAAGAGGTCAAACTATCACTATTTGCAGACAATATTATACTCTACTTAGAAAACACTAAGATTCTACAGAAAAAATCCTGGAAACAATAGGTCAGTTTAGAAAAGTGGCAGGCTACACGATCAAAACCCAAAAGTACATGAATTTCTTATATACAAATAAAGAAAGAGAAGAGACATTAAAAAAATCCCGTTCACAATAATACCTCAGAAAATCAAGTACCTCAGAATCAGCTTAGCTAAAGAGGTGAAGGACCTATACAAGGAAAATTACAGAACACTACTTAAAGAAATAAAAGAGGACACTAGGAAATGGAGACACATCCCCTGCCCATGGATAGGAAGGATTGACATTATCAAAATGACAATATTGCACAAAGCACTATACAAATTCAATGTGATCCCTAGCAGGATATTCATGACATTTTTCAAAAAAAAATGACAAACATTCCTGAAATTCATATGAAACAATAAACCCCCACGAATAGCTAAAATAATCCTTGGGGGAAAAGAAGATGGGTGGCATCACCCTCCCCAACTTCAAACTGTAATACAAAGCAGTTGTAATTAAGACAGCATGGTACTGGACTAGAAATAGACCTGCAGACCAATGGAACAGAGTTGAAAATTCTGTCCCAGACCCTCAAATATTTTACCACTTAATCTTTGACAAAGGAGCAAGAAATGTGAAGTGGAACAAGGAACGCCTCTTCAACAAGTGGTGCTGGGAAAGCTGGATAGCTACCTGCAAAAAAATGAACTCTGATTTCTGTTTAATGCCAGGCACAAAAGTCAGATCAAAGTGGGTTAAATACCTCAATATCAGTCATGAATCTATAAGGTACAGAGAGGAAAATGTAGGCAGAACTCTCCATGACATTGAAGCTAAAAACATCTTTTAGGACGAAACAGCATTGGCCATGCAAGTGACAGCAAACATAAACAAATGGGACCACATCAAACTAAGAAGCTTCTGCACTTCAAAAGAAACACTGACCAAAATACAAATAGATCCCACAGAATCGGAAAGAATATTTACCCAATACCCATCTGATAAGGGATTAATATCCAGGATATACAAGACGCTAATAGAATTGTACAAGAAAAAACCTATAACCCCATCAAAAAATGGGGAGAAGAGATGAACAGAAGTTTCCTAAAAAAAAATACAAATGGCCAAAAGGCACATGAAAAATTGCTCCACAGGGGCTGGAGTGAAAGTACAGAGGGGAGGGTGTTTGCCTTGCACACAGTTTGATTCCCAGCATCCCATATGGTCCCCTGAGCACCACGAGGAATGATTCCTGAATGCAGAGCCAGGAGTCACTCCTGTGCATCACCGGGTGTGACCATAAAAGCAAAAAAAAGAAAAAAATGCTCATCATCACTAGCCATCAGGGAGTTGCAAATCAAAATAACAATAAGATATCATCTCACACCACAGAGACTGGCACACATTCAAAAGAACAGAAGCAAACAGTGCTGCCTTGGATGTGGGGAAAAAGAGACACTCTTTCTCTGTTGGTGGGAATGCCCACTAGTCCAGCCTTTCTGGAAAACAATATGGACAGTCCTTCAAATACTAGAAATTGAGCTTCCATATGACCCCGCAATACCACTTCTGGGAATATATTCTGAGGATGCAAAAAAAAAAAACAGTAGAAATGACATCTGTACCTATATGTTCATTGCAGCACTATTGACAACAGCCAAAATCTGGAAACAACCCAAGTGCCCTAGAACAGATGACTGGTTAAAGAAACTTTGGTACATCTACACAGTAGAATACTATGCAGCTGTCAGAAGAGATGAAGTCATGAACTTTGCTTATAAATGGATAGACATGGAGAGTATCATAGGAAGAGACATGAGTCAGAAACAGAGGGACAGACATAGAAGGACTGCATTGATTTGTGGAGTATAAAACAACATAACATGAGGCTGACACCTAAGGATAGTAGATACACGGGACAGATAGTTTGCTCCATAGCTATAAGCCTGCCTCATGAGCAAAGGGGAGAAGGCAGCTGGAATAGAGAAGGGATCACTAAGAAAAAGATGGCTGGAAGAATTGGTCGAGATTGGACATGTGTGCAGAAAGAAGATAAAGGAACAAAAATGATAACCTTTCAGGGTCTGTATTGCAAACCATAACGCCCAAAAGTATAGATTATGGGAAATCATGTCTGCCATGGAGGCAGGGAAAGGGTAGGAAGGGGGGCTATACCAGGGACATTGGGAATGAGGAATGTGAACTGGTGGAGGGATAGGTGTTTGATCATTGTGTGTTTGTAACCCAAACATAAAAATTTGTAACTATCTCATGGTGATTCAATAAAATTTAAAAAAATAAGTAATAAAAAAGAAAATTAGATCTATTGAATTCTAAAACTGTATTATTCTTTCATAACAAATTAGCATCACAATTGGAAAACTAAAATCTCCAAGTGTATAAACTTTGTTTAAATCAAACAGAAATTTAGAAGAAATTTACTTGTGGTAACTGATTTAAAGGATAAACATTAAACAATTCTAAAACTATCTTAAGGTGTCTTACTTCCCAACTTGAAATACACAGAATTATTTGATTTATTATATACTTATACTTATTTTTACAAAATTTGATAGTTAAAAGGCAAAATATTTGATTAATCAGTAAATAAAGAATATCTTTAGAATGAAGTTGAAAAGAAGAAAAACAAATATTTACCTTTTGTGAATTTCATATATAAAATAGTAATGCTTTTAATCCAAATTCTAGTCATACAATCCTATATATTTTTCCTATATACAGAAACTGTGAGTTTTCTATTTGTATAGTTCTCTGAAACTCACTGTCATAACTCATTTTCAGATAGTCTGTATAATAGACTGCTTTTGCAAGAATGTCATAACAATAGATCTAAGACTGAACTGTTTTTCTCCATTTCAGTAGAAAAGGTGAATTTTTAAGAGCCATATTTGAAAATAGCATTTGCTTAACTAAAATTCTCTGCTAGTCTTTCCACTCAGGTAGCAAACAAACCACAACAAAATTCTACTAGTAATCTTTTACTAACAAATAATCTTAGTTTCAGCTCTTTTCTCTAATTTCAATTTCCTTTTTCACCTAAACTTTTTCACCTTTTTCACATAATTTACATATATTCTTTTCTCTAATCTCAATTTCCTTTTTCATCTAAACTTTTCACCTTTTTCACATAATTTACATATATTTTCTTTCTCATTTATATATTTTATACCCATAGCTAAATAAAAGTTGTTAATTGATAATTCTCTTTCATAACTCAAATCCAAAATTATAATATATTTAATTTCAAGTATTTTCTATATGCCTAATGCTTTACAAGGAATTCTGTGTGTGCATGAAGTATTATTTAATAAAGCAAGGCAGGAAGGTAGGGGAAAGAGAAAGTTTTGATAAATCAAATATATCTTTCATTTTTATTTTAAAATGTAAGATTTTATGTAGTTTAGCTATACAATTGAATATATAACATTATAGGTTCTTTTTAATAAAATTTAAGTGTAACTCAAAGGCATATGTCATAGAATGATTGTTTTTTAAATTTTACTTCAAAAGTTTTGTACTTTCAATAAAGAAACATACTTCATTTATGTTCCTTTCTATGTAATACATAAGCCTAAAAAAAAACCAGAAATTTGTCAAAGAGAAAATCAAAAAAAATATTGCACAGACTGGTACATACATAGAAAAATATAGTCATTTTTTGATAGTAAATATTTTGGAGAACACACACTTAGCTATGCTGAGGACTTCCTCCCAATTCTGCTTAGGAGTCACTAAAGGTGGGCTTTGGGGACCATGTGGGGTTTCAAGAATTGAACTCTGGATGCAGGCAAAGCAAGTCTTTTACCAGCTGTATGATCTCTCCAACCTTTGATAGTAAATAGCTAAATCTGATTTGATTTACTAACACTAATCTGAATTCAGGCAGCACATTTAATATAAATAGCATCTAAAAATATTTAACATTTTATGTTCATCAATTATCCTTCAATTTTGTATTTGACTTATTGTATTAAAATTAATACATTTGTTATAAATTTTCCTGTATCAGAACTTAAGTATTTTAAATAGTTTGTGCACAAAAGGTAGATGTTTTAATTTGATTCTTCCACTCTTTCATGCCTAGGGTATATAGATATTTTAGTGTGAGGAGTAATTTTAGACTAAGTCTCTTTTATATGTCATTTCAAGTTAGCAGTGATTCCATATAGAAAATTTCAGAAAAAAATTTACATATGAAGTCGACTTTTTATAAAAAAAAAGTCTTTGATTAAAATCTTGTACCTGTCATCTATATTTCTGTCCCCAAACCTGAGAAATTGAATCACACAGTGCCACATTTCACCACTTGTTTAATAAATTTAATTTAATATTCATCACTATAATTAAAAGTTAATATATATTTATAAGTGAAGAAACAGAATTATTGCTATGTGGCAACTGTAAATGAAGTAGATACAGGCATTAAAATGCCATGATATGTGGTATCACCACAAGAAAATATTTCTTATTTAACATCTTCAGAAAATATGTTCTGTTATTTATGTTAGTAGAAGAAATATAGCTTTCAAAACAGAAATTTGAATTTCATCTTAAGATAAAGATTTCAAAGACTGAAAATAGTGTTTTGAAAAGACTTATCTTTTGACCTTATTGATGCAAAAGTGCTTAACTATAGAACTCTATGTCAGGAATGTAGGCAGGGAATATCATTTGATCACTTGACATACCATTACTCATAGATTCGCTAGAGTGGGAGCCAGTAATGTCTCCAATCATCCCTGTCATGTGCTAATGTAGCCCAATGGCATCTGATCATTGTAGGAATACGAAAAGCCTCAAATCATTCAGGGTCTTGGTGAAGAACTCTGACTATCTCGCAGGTGGGCGGCCACGCGATCTTTTGGCATCTCGTGGAATCCAGTCAGTAATGGCTCTAGTCCAGCGGCTGTCTCCAAATTCCATTACGTGTCCAGCCCACCTGATTTTTGACGCCTTGGCAAATGAGACAGTGTCCCTGATTCTTGATTGTCGATGGAGGTCAGAACTCTGGATTCTTTCTCTCATTTCAGTGAAGCGTGATACTCCAGGCTTAGTTCTTTCGATTCATCTTTGGGATACCTGAATAGCATTCTCATCCTGTTTTCGTAGGGCCCAGGTCTCTGAGGTGTATGGTAATGCAGAAAGAAAAGTGGAATCAAAGAGATGTGCCCAGAGCCAGAGGTTCTTCAACCTCTTAGCTATTTCTTCAGTGCTCTTAGAGGCGTTCCAAGCCGCTATGTTCCTCCTTCGCAAATCAGGTGCCATATCATTTGTCATGTTGACTTCTTGATCTAAATACACATAACTGTTGCATTCGGAGAGGTTCGTTTCATTGAGAGCAAGTGGATCATCAGGAACGAGAACATTTCTCATAAACATTGTCTTGTGAAATTCAGCTGTAGTCCGACCTTTCCACACTCACGGACAAAGTCAGCTAGCATTTGTGCCACTTGGCTAAGGTTTGGTGTATTAGAACAAAGTCATCAGCAAAGTGGAGTTGGTGTACTTGCTGACGGTCTATCTTCACTCCCATTCCAGTTGTCGCAGGACGTTCTCAAGGGTGAAGAGTCTTGGTAAAATGGCATTACCCTGCCGAACCCCCCTCTTGTCATGGATGATCACTTTCTTGTAGAATGGTGAGATTCTGTTAGTGAATCCCTAATACAGCTCATGGAGGATCCTGATGTATTGAGTTTGAACACCCTGTTTTGCTAAGGCTTCGATGATGGCTTCAGTCTCAACAGAAATAAAGGCCTTCTTTAAATCAATGAACATTAGGCAGAGCAGCATCTTGAACTCCCGAGAAACCCTAATGAGTTTGGTTATCGTGTGGATATGGTTGATCATTGGGCTGGAGCGATAGCACAGCAGTAGGGCGTTTGCCTTACAAGTGGCCAACATGGCTGACCCGAGTTCGATTCCTCCACCTCTCTCGAGAGCCCGGCAAGCTACTGAGAGTATCTCGCCCGCGCGGCAGAGCCTGGCAAGCTAACGTGACGTACTCAATATGCCAAACACAGTAACAACAAGACTCACAATGGAGACGTTACTGGGCCCGCTCGAGCAAATAGATGAACAACGGGAGGACCGTGACCATGACCATGATGGTTGATCATATCATATCATGTCATATCATATCATATTTATCATATCATAAATAATAATAAGAAGGCAGGGAATATACAATGACAAAATTACCAAACTGTGGCAAATGTATGCTTTTTTTTCTTTGTATAAAGTCAACACTCAGTAGATTACACCTATTCAGGTAGCTGTTCTGAAATTTTAATTTTTGGGGACCTGGTGGTTTTGGCTGGATTGCGTTGGTTTGGGGCTCAGAATAAAATTTAGAACCTTGAACCCAAAGACATGTGCTGTGCCATTTTGGCTATCTCCCTGGTCACTAGACCATAGTTTCCAACAGTTGTTCGGTAGACTAGCTGATATAAGAAGGGTAACAATTACTGATTTAGACTACAAAACTTCCTGAACTTTGTTAATCCTTGTTGGATTAGACGCATCACTTGGGAGATAAAATATGTTAAATATGAAACTTCTTAAAAAGATGAATGTGCAGTGGCACTTTGTATCTTATTTCAAATGCAAAAAAAGCAACTAAACATGATCAACTTAAATAGCAAAAACACATAAGAATATAATAGATTGTATATTTAGAATTATTTTACTGCTTTTGTTTATTATAGAAATGCAAATTATTAATTATTACACTTGTTTAAAGAATCAGACATTATTCATTATTATAAATGCTATAAATTATCAACATGTTAATTATTTGCTCAGATATATATTACACAATGAAACAATCACAGGAAAATTTTAGATTCAAGAATGTACTCTTACTATTTTAATATGCAGAGAATATGTAACACAAATGAAAATAATAAAGCCAAAAATGGGAAAAACTAAGAAAGTTAAAGACCTGTGACTTGTTCCTTAATTTTTTTTTGCCTTTGAGTCAAATCTGGCTGGAGCGATAGCACAGCGCGTAGGGCGTCTACCTTGCACGCAGCCAATGGCCGCCCCAAGTTCGATTCCTCCACCCCTCTCGGAGAGCCCGGCAAGCTACTGAGAGTATTCGATATGCCAGACACAGTAACAACAAAGTCTCCAATGGAGACGTTACTGGGCCCACTCGAGCAAATCGATGATCAACGGGAGGGCCTTTACTTTTACTTTACTTGAGTCAAATCTACAAAAGGCTCTAGAGTTCCTTAAAGAGTAAAGATAATATGAAATATGACACTATAACTGGCTGTGTGATTATATTGTATTGTGTTTCTTGCACAAATTCCACTGTTAGAAAGATTTTTGTGTATAATTATAAATGGAAAACAAATTGCTGATATTACCTTCTATGATGGGACTTCTTAGGATTGTAAATGGATGGAGACTGTTTTTCAATTAATTGAAAACATAGCTCTATGCCCCAGGAAGTTTAAATACAGAAATTCAATTCACATAAAATCAATAAACAATGCTAATGTTTGAATTGAGATAAATTATATTAGAAATATTCTGAAACATGATTATATCATAATTGTCAGATAACTTTACAATGTGTACAAATATCCTTAAAAATGTGTACAGTTACATTCTGATAACAAGAAGATTTATTCTTAATGGATACTCATCATTTAGAACAGGGATCTAAATTAATAGTGAAACAGAATTTCTATAGTACTGGGGATAGAGAAGTTTGCCAGACATCTGATTAAATTATTAAACAAGAGAAAAGCTAATGAATAGTTGGTGATAAAACAGTCACCATATTGTGGGTTGGAGCCATAGCACAGCGGGCACAGTGTTTGCTTTGCACAGGGCCGACCCAGGTTTGATTCCTCCATCCCTCTAGGAGAGCCCGGCAAGCTATTGAGAGTATCATGCACACATGGCAGAGCTTAGCAAGCTGCCAGTGGCGTATTCGACATGTCAAAAACAGTAACAAGTCTCATAATGAAGACTTTATTGGTGCCCAACTGAGCAAATCGATGAACAATGGTAAGATAGTGCAGACAGTGCTATATTGTGATTATTCCAATATTTAGTTATCTTCTCACCATACACAATTTTTAAAACTGTCATATTGCTATGTGCCATAAATAAAGCCACATTCCAGCATTGTAAAACTCTGCAAAATGGATACAAGAAAAATGAATCAAAGAAATAACCTTTCTACTTGATTTATATAAGTAAACTAAGGAAAAGGAATAGTGAGCATGAGAAATCACATTTTATTTAAAATGTCTCTCCAAGGAAAAAGTGTTTAATAAGAAAGCTTCAAAACAGAATTAAAGAAATGAGTGTATCAACAATATAATTAGATTATATTGTATTCTACATACTTCTTAAAATCAATTCAATTTGTATATATTTTACATAAACACGTGCATATTAATATGAATTTATAAACACATTAAATTGAAAAAAGCCGATGCAATACGCACATGCATATATTAAAAGTATATAGCACTGTAGCACTGTCCTCTCATTGGTCATCGATTTGCTCGAGCAGATACCAGTAACGTCTCCACTGTGAGACTTCTTGTTAGTGTTTTTGGCATATAAATATGCCATGGGAAGATTTCCAGACTCTGCAGTGTTGGCAGGATACTCTCGGTAGCTTGCTGGGCTCTCTGAGAAGAACAGAGGACTCAAACCCAAGTCAGCCTTGTGCAAGGCAAACATCCTACACTCTGTGCTATCACTCCTGCCCATTAAAACAACAATAACAACAACAACAAAATAGAGTCATCTGTGATTAAAAGTATATTAATATTTTTTGGTCTGGAGGGCCACACTCAATGGTACACTGGGATTACTCTTGTGCTAAAGAATTACTCCTGGCAGTGTTCAAGGAATATAAATATTTGGTGGCACATTGAAACTGAGTTGGCCATGTGAAAACCAGGAAACCTATCTTCTGTATTCTCTCTTCAGCTCTACAAAGATAATTTAGAAATAATTTTCAATTATTATTCTCAATAAATTTTTAGTTATTTCTGGATTGAACTTTTCCAGAATCAGAAGTTAGAAATTAGAAATCCTGAAAATGTTATACTGAAACACAACAAATATGAAATTCTTGATATGGAAAAAGCTGATCAAATGCTATTTCAGAAAAATGATTTTACAACAGTGTGTATATAAATATAAAGCAGGAAAAAGTAAAGAAACAGGAAAATGTTAAAAGAGTTTTGCAAAAGTTTTAGTGTGCTATTTTGAGAACCTCAGTTACAACAGTGCCAGTTGGTTAAATACACTGAGTAGCTGAAAATTTCCTCAAAACATAAAAGTTCATTTATCTTCATCTCATTTATGTAACACTAAGAAAATTCTAGGTTTATCTCTTGAAACCAATTTTCCACTGCAAAGAACATTAAATGTGCCCTTCATCAAAACAAACAAACATTATAATTAGTTTTTATTATTTATTATTATAAATATTGTTTCAGATCATCTTAATAATCTTCTTTGACATACCTACATTAAATTTTTAAAGTAGTATTTAAATGTCATTTGAGTTAGAAATTAAGATAAAACAGAATTCCAAATTGGAAATATGTTATTTCTCCTCAATTTTAAATACGAAATAGTTAATTTTCACTCTCAAAATTAAATAAATGAAAGAATATATTCTCATTTACAGATTGGGATAGAAGTATGGGACGTTATTTACATACACCAAAACACTATAAATTCAATGAGGAAAACTTTCAATTAACAATCCTATCAATAATAAATTTTAAGTTTTCAGTAGATGTGGACATCAGTAATATCAGATAAACTTTGAAAATATAAAAAAACAAAGTAGTATCAGTATGTGAATATGCTACTGAATAAATAGCTGAGCAACAACAACAACAATAAAAAACTATGATATGAATCAGCAACATATTGGAAGAAGTAAAAAATCAAATATCAATGACAAAATCCAAGGATAAGGGAAAGAAAAATATCAAAATACAAAAGTGTTTTAACAAAGTGAAATAAAATAAGATTTAATGAAGAACATTTTAAAGGACAACATTCGAATAATGGGGTTTATGAAAGAATAAAAGAAAAAATAGGAAGAACCATTGGTGGAATAAATTTTATGCAAGTGTTTATATGTATATAGAGGGAGGTATATTTCCTGATCCTAAGGGGACAGAGAGTTCTAAACAAAACAACCACAAAGAGAAAAATATCAAGACACTTTATAAATAAAATAGCAAGAACCATTTGGAGAGATAGACTACAAAAGCAGCAAGAGAAAATCAAGCATTCATATATAATGAAATGCTGTTAAGAGTCACAGTTTTCTTGAATTTAGCTTTACGAATTATAAGGAATGACCTGATATACCCAAAATATTGAATGAAATAACCTTCAACAATCCCTATTCCACCAGGTTATCAAAATAGAAGAAGTGATAAAACACTTTAGTCAAATTAAAGCTAAAGACAATCACTGTCTAAACTAGATCTGTGAGAAATACTAAAATGAATTTCTTTAAGGCAATTAAGCCTCTCTTGCAAATATTTAGAAATATCTCTGTCTATGCATATTTAGGGCTGGAGCGATAGCACAGCGGGTAGGGCGTCTACCTTGCACGCAGCCAACATGGCCGACCCGAGTTCGATTCCTCCACCCCTCTCGGAGAGCCCGGCAAGCTACTGAGAGTATTCGATATGCCAGACACAGTAACAACAAAGTCTCCAATGGAGACGTTACTGGGCCCGCTCGAGCAAATCGACGATCAACGGGAGGGCCTTTTACTTTTATGCCTATTTAATGGGGGAGAAAAAGAAGAATGATAAAGAAGATATCCAACTGAACTTGATTTTCTAACTAGACTTACTAAAATCTAAAACCTTAAAACTTTAGATATAAACTATATCATACCTTAAGACCAAAATAAAATTAAACAAAAATATAAGAAAATATTAGGAAGAGGAAAGTAGAAGATGAGCAATAATGAAAAGTCAACTCTAAGTGTGAGTGGAGAAAATAAAGGAGAGTCAATGAAATAAAGAACTACAAAAATGGGTCAAATTCTCTCCACATCTAGATATGCCTATATACTAATAACTTTTTTAATTATTGACAGTTTGAATTATCCAATCAAGAAGCAGAGAGGTTGGATGAAAAATACAAGAAAACCCTGTTTTGTGAAATGTACATCTTACATATTTGAATTTTCTGGATAAATGCAAGATCAGAGTAAAAGGGTAGTAAAAATAATATACAGGGGAAAGGTATTAAAATTAAAAAACAATAAAAAACAGTCAGAACTTTGTGAGATTAAAGACTTCATACTAAAGAAGGTAATAAAAGATAGGGATAGACTTTCTTTACTGATTCTATACACTTACAGAATCTATAGCTTCTATACATCAAGGGGACTTAACCCTTATCATCTAATACAAACCAAATAAAGGGGTAACAAAAGAAGACATCAACAGTAATACAGTGACACATTGATACCTGACTATGAAGGCTGTAGCAGTAGGACAGTAAGTAGGGTGGTTGGTCTCCATGTAGCTAACCCAGGTCCTTGCCTGGCATCATATATGGTTCCCCAAACTTGCCAAGAGAGTGCAGAGCTAGGAATAAACGTTAAGTAGTCCTGAGTGTAACCCCCATCCCAAAAATAAATAAATAAGTAAATAAAACACCACTACTACTTTTAAAATTTTTTTTAAGTAAAACGGATTTTATTTGGGGGCTTTTTGAAGGTGTGGAGGAGAAATGAGGGGGGGGGGGAGAGAGAGACAGACAGAGAGAGAGAGAGAGAGAGAGAGAGAGAGAGAGAGAGAGAGAGTCACCTGCTCAAGAGAGAATGCGGGCTTCTTCAAGGGCAGAGAGAGCTCTTACACACATCCCAGACCAATAAGAAAGCATGAAATTACACATCTCAAGGGGAGATGTGGGCAACATGTGCTCGGGCACCACGTGTGCTCAACCACGTAGGCATAAGCAGCACATGGGTTCAGGCAGCATATGCACCTAACACATCACTACTATTACTTAACGATAAAACAAGCATAGGATTAATAAAGGAATGACTGCCTTGAGTGAGGAGTGGGAAGGGCTGTAATTAATAGACATGGACTCTCTACCATCTAAAAATCCAAACGTTTTTGCACATGGAACATCTTCTAAGCACGGTAATATGGTAAAGCAAAAAATAAGTGTCCATCAATTCATAAAAAATGAAATCATATCAACTATTTTTTTCCAGAAAACAGCGATTAAAGGTAGAAATTAACCATTAAAGGAAAGTTAGGGGTTAGAGAGATAGTACAGGTGTTAAGGTTCTTGTCTTATTTGTACCTGAGCCCCTTTGTAAACCTTGTCCTACGTAAGTTCCCCTCAATACATAACTCCTACATAAGTTCCCCTCAACACCCCCAGGAGTAATCACGGAGCACAATCCCAGGAGTACTCCTTGAGCACCACTGGGTGTGACCCAAAAGTTGAAAAAAGAAAGAAAATAAAAAATAAATTAGTTAAATATAAAGGAATTAAGAAAAACACAAACATTTAGAACTAAATAATATGCCTGAAATAATCACTGGTCAAATATTTAATTAACAACAACAATAACAAAAGGAGCATTTAAAATAAATGACATTAACTAGAAGATATCAGACCCTGGAACATAGTACAAACATCTTCTAATAAGAAGGAATTTCAGAGTTTTTGAAGAGATAGTTCAGAAGTTAAGATGCATACCTATGTTGAATGCTGTCAAAACCAGCTTGATGATCTTGGCACCATATGACATCCAGAGCATCACTGGATATGACTGTGGATACATTTGAGCACTTCTGAGTAATTCAGATAAACCCTGGCAACACCAGACCAAGCAGCACTGCAATATCAGACCCTTGCAATTATTCACTGAGCCATCATGAAATTGGGGCCTACCCATCAATATCCCTGGGAGCTTCTCAGTAAAAAGCAAAGTGCATACCAATGCAGCCTTACATTGGGAAACAGGGAAAAACAGCCTGTCTTTACAACCCAAAAAACTAAGAATAAGTAAATGTTGAGTAAATATTCAACATTTGAAAAAGAAAATGTTGAGGTTGGAGCAACAATACAGTGGTAGGGCGCTTCCATTGCTTGCTACTGACTCCTTTGATCCCTAGCACCATATACTATTCTCTGAGCACTGCTAGCCAGGAGTAATCCTTGAACACACAGCCAGGAGTAAGATTTGAGCACTGCTAGGTGTTGCCCCAAACAAAAAGAAAATAAAACAAATGAAACTCAAAGTACTACGAAGGAAAAAAATAACAATTAGATTTCAGTGATGAAGAATAAATTTAAAAGTTTTACTGAATCAAATGTGTGTGTTTTTTTGAAAAAATTCAAGAAAGTAAATATGCTATTAAACCTGTAATAAGACCTGTTTTAGAAAAGTGGAGAAAATATTAAAAATTTAATAAAAGTCTGGAAAGAAAGATGGCGGCCGCATGGGAGCCTTGTGGACAGCAGGTATGAGCCGAGGGTCTGGGGGCGACGAAAACCTCATGGGAAGGGGGATGTTCCGGCCCGTCCTTCACGCCCTACCGAGGTCATCAGTTGCCTCCCCACGAGAGGCTCTCCGGCACGGCCATGACTCCAGAGCACAGAAACCAATCTCTTAATTATCTGACTTTTAGTAGAAGTACTTCCAGGGTTAATAAGTAAAATAGCAGAAATCCAAAACCATGCAGTCGCTATCACAGCTGTGCGACAACATTTAATTCTTGAACCCAGCTGTAGAAAGCAAATCATTTCACAAGGCTTTTTTAGCATGTCTGATTGGGGGGGGGGGTAAACTCTAAATAATAATGGTGCATCTTTTATCAAAACAATGAATCTAGTCAAAGTAGATAGAGTGTTAACTAGAACTCATCTGCCTCACAGGCATTGGGAGGGGTGGGAGGTGGGGTTTTATTGGGGTTCGTGGTAAAAAATAAGTATTGGTAAAGGGAAATGTGTTTGATATTTGCATGACTGAGACCTAAACCTGAAAGCTTTGTAACTTTTCCCACAGTGATTCAATAAATAAATAAATTATAAAAAACAATTTAATAAAAATAAAAATAGAGAAGTTTTAAAGAATTATTGTAGATGTTTTAAAAAGATTTCTGTGAACAACTTCATGCTACTAAACTGGAGAATGTGGAAGAAATACGCAATGTTTTATAACTATACAACCTCCCAAAACCGAGTTAGTAAGGAATACAACATGAAAAAACCAATTACTAATAAGGAAAACAAAACAAAATTCAAAAAATTTTAAAAACAAAAGGTCAGATTTGGCAGCAAATTCTAATAAACAAGTACCCATTATCTATGTTTCTCAAATTCTTCCAAAATTTTAAGACCAAGATTTCTTCCCAAAAGTTTATATGAAAACAAAATTCACATTGCATGCAGATGTATCCTAGAAATTTACAGACTAATATATTTGAGAAAAATACAACTTATCAAAATCTTAGTGAATCAAATTTATAACAATACATCAAAAATATTATATACCAGAATCAAGTGAAATTCATTCCAGACATGTAAGAATGGTTCATCCATACACATTAAATAAAACTAATAATGGAAATCATATATTATTAGTGGAAGATATAAAAATTGATAGGATTCAATAATTTAATAAAATTTTTGATTGACATTGTAATAGGACTTTTCTCAACGTATTGGGAAAATATAAAATATATAACAAACACACAGCCAACATCTTACTCAGTGGCACAAAAAAGAAAAAAATCTAAAATGTTTCCTCACAGATTAGGCGTAAGATAAGGATGTCAAAAAAATCCTTGATCACTTATTCAACATTGTGTTGCAAATCCTAATCATAACATAAGGCAATAAAAAGAAATTAAAGGATACAGTTGGCTAAGATCTTAAATTATCTCTAATTGTAGATGATTTGGTAAAGTACATTGAAAAACCTAAATTTCATTAGTACACTTCTAGAAACAATAAACCAGTACAATAAAGTAACAAGTTACAAATCAGCACATAAAATATGCTATATTTCTATATGCGAACATTGAACTAAAAGAGAAAGAGTGAAGAGGACTTAATTCTTTTATTAAAAACATCAACTTACTAGGAATCAGTTTAACAAGAAGTGAAAGCTTTTACATAGGAAATATGTTGCAAGGAAATAAAAATTCATTACAAATGCATTGGAGAAACTGATATTTTTAAGACAACCAATCTATCCAAAGACTATGCATTGATTATAGAAAAGAAGATTTAATACATAACAAGTGAAACTGATCCTCTGAGTGCCACATATTGCTGGGTAAAGCTATGTTGACTCCCAAACATCATCTAAGAAAGTCCTAGAGGGTTCCATCAATAAGCAAGCAAATTGAATCCAAATTATTTTGGCACACATACGAATATATTGTTTCTAAAGATAGATGTTCGGAAAGTATCTATGAATATAACTCAATAAAAATTAATCTTATTAGTAGCATGTTTAATTCAGATAAACACCCATAAGCTATGACAACACAATTTAAGTTTTTATGAGTCTTGAAAAATGTCAACAATGCTTGCATTAAAATCTGGCAAAATTCCTTAATGTACTTTCCATTCAATCATCTTTGTTTAAAGCTTCAAGCATAGACCCCGCAAGCAACCCAAAATCTGTATTACTCCAACATTCTCCAAATTTAATCACACTAGGCCAAATTCTATATTTATTTTGGGGTGGAAAAAGATGATTGGGTTACTCCAGGGGGTGCTCAGGGTTTACTCCTAGCAGTGCTCTTATACCATGCAAGATGTCTAGATAAAAGGCAGGTTAAATACCAACCCTTTGTTTTCCACAGATTATCTCCACTTGGGTGTTTTAATAACACCAAACATCAGCCAAGCGGCACAAATGCTGGCCGACTTTGACCGTGAGTGTGGAAAGGTAGGACTACAGCTGAATCTTACGAAGACAATGTTTATGAGAAACAGCCTCGTTCCTGACGCCCCATTCGCTCTCAATGGAACGACCATCTCCGAATGCAACAGCTATGTGTACCTAGGTCGAGAGGTCAACATGACAAATGACCTGGCACCCGAGCTGCGCAGGAGGAAGAGAGCGGCTTGGAACGCCTTCAAGAACATTGAAGAAATAGCTAAGAGAACGAAGAACCTTCGGCTCCGGGCACATCTCTTTGATTCCACTGTTCTTCCTGCATTAACATATGCCTCAGAGACCTGGGCCCTACACAAACAAGATGAGAACGCTATTCAGGTCTCCCAAAGAAGAATATAAAGAGCTATGCTTGGAATATCACGTTTCACTCAAATGAGAGAAAGAATCCGGAGTTCTGACATCCGTCAACGATCAAGGATCAGGGACGCTGTCTCATTTGCCAAGGTGTCGAAAATCAGATGGGCTGGTCACGTAATGAGATTTAAAGACGACCGTTGGACTAGAGCTGTTACTGACTGGATTCCACGGGATGTCAAAAGACCGCGTAGCCGCCCACCTACCAGATGGTGAGACTTCTTTGTCAAGATCATGAACGATCGGTTTGAGCCCCTTCATGTTCCCGGAGCGAAGAGATGCCATTGGGCTACACTAGCACGCGACAGGGACAAATGGAGACATTTCTGGCGCCCGCTCGAGCAAATCGACGACTAACGGGAAGTTAAGTGATTATTAAGTGATCTCCACTTTAGCTTTATTCAAGAAATTTTACTCCTCTAAGGTATGATATTCTTCCTGCAGCAATGATCCTTGACCACAGAGCCCAAAGTAACCTCTGACCACTGTCAGATGTGGCCCAAAGAAGCAAAACAAAATAAAAATAATGCTCTTATAATAGTCCAGGAAACCACCCAGAGTGATTCTTGAGCACAGAGCCCAAAGTAACTTTAGAGCACTTCTGGTTGTCACCGAACAAAAACATACAGAAATAAGCAAGAAATGATGTTCTTAGTTATACTGATAAAACCGAAGGCCACCCCTCAATATTCAGAGAGACAAAGAGTGCAGCGGGTATGCAAACCGTCAAGATTTTATTTTACCAGCTAGCTGAGGCAGAGGTGTCCTGACTTCACAGTCAGGCCGAAGGTCGAAGAAAAACAATTCCAAAGGCAAAAGTAACTTATGAAGAGTTCAAAGCGAACAAAGGCATACAAAAGGAAATTATCAAGAAAACAAACATTCCCAGTTAAGAAGACATTCCCAGTTCCCACACATCAAGAAAAGTATCTTATCAGCTAGACACTAAGGCATGAAAGTACATGTCTCAAGAGAGGAGATAAGGGCAACACATGTGCTCGGGCACAAGGGCTTGGCCATTTGGGCACAAGCAGCACATAAGCTGGGGCAGCGTATGCACACCCTTCCTTTGTTCAAGGTGGCCTTTATAGGGTTCCTCCAATCTGGCCCCAGGTAGGCTTCTACCTAGATAAAAGTCCCTTGCTAAGGCAGTTACCAGGGTGGTTGGGAATGGTGATGGTCTTCTTTGAATTTTTTTTTCTCTGGCCTTATGTTCCTGCAGGAGTTTCTCTGTGTCTGTTGCTATAAACTAGTTAACTCAGTTAAATCATTTATCCCTCTTGGCCAGAGCTGCCCCCTACAACTTTTACGACCAGAGTGAGAAGAGGTGAGCTAGCTGCTTCTCATATTCCCCCCTTTTCTATGATCATATTGAGGAAACTTCTGCTTCTCACAATACAACTTATAAATCAATCAATGAATCAATCAATCTTGGGGCCAAAGCCGTAGTACACTGGGTTAAACTTTTGCCTTAGAAGTATCCAACCTAGCTTTGATCTCTGGCATCCCATATGGTCTCCTGTACAGCACTTCCAGACATGATCCCTGAGCTCAGAGCCAAGTTTAAGTCCTGAGCAGAGTGGGGATGTGACCCAAAATACAAAAAGGAAAAAAATAAAAATTCTTTTCTGTTTTCTTAATCCTGACTATGATCTGGACAAAAATAATGTTCACACAATTTTACTTAATGTATGTAAATATTTATAATTAGATGTGTCTCTGTAAACTATTGATTTCCCAGTTCAAATTCTATGCATAATGACAATGACACTGGCATAGATCTACATAAACTTTTTTACAAGGGAAGTAGAAATTACATCACACACAAAAAAGAATCCTTTTGAGGTGCAGAAGCTTCTTAGTTTAAGATAGTAAATACGAGACTGTTTATCTATGCTTCCTATAGGCCAAACATGATGGCTGCTTAGTAGCTATATTACAAACCATAACACCCAAAGGGAGAGAGAAAATAAGAGGGAATATGTCTGCCACAGAGGCAGGGGGTGGGAAGGGGTGAGAGGTGGCTGGAGGGAAACCTGGGACATTGTAGTGGAGAATGGGCACTGGTGGAGGGATGGGTACTAGAAGAACATTGTCTGATTGAAATGTAATCACAAAAGTTTGTAAGTCTGTAACTGTATCTCCAGGTGATTCATTAAAATAAAAAAAAATAAAAAGCACTATAAAACATTGTCAGGTTGTTCTTTTTAAGTCATCTTCATGCTGTCATCACATGCATTTTTTTGTTGTTTGTTTGAAATGTTGCAAAAAGAAAGGGGTGCCCTGGTACTGACCTTTTGACAAATAAAACTTTTGAAGCAGTTGGCCAACCCTGAAGTAGCCCAGATGTATAAAAACCATGTCCTTTTGAAGTGCAAATCCAGAGCTCTTTGGAGGTAGAGAAATTAAGGCAACACCCAGTTGCAGATATCTGAGACCTAACCCCAACAGGGTGAACCCCTAAGGAAAAAGAAGCTAGGTCTAATTAAGAACTATGCAGAGCTTTCCCAAGGTAGTGCCAGGATTAACATTTGTGTATGCAGGCCTCCAGGAGGAAACATTTGGAGGAAATGTAAATAACCTTCTCCCCAAAGCTTTTGAAAATTGCTTGTTTTTTTCAAGCCCCTGTTCTTTTTTGAACACATATTTCTTTCTCTACCCTCACATCTTTCTTGATTTTGTTTGTTTGAAGGGAGAGGGTGTCACACCCAGCGTCTTGCAACAAAAATTACTTTTTTGTATACCTTCTAATGTTATTTATTTTTGCTTTGCGACCACACCCAGCCATGCTCAAGGGTTACTCCTGGCTCTGTGCACAAGAATTATTCCAGGACATGCTTCGGGAGGATCATAGGGATGCCAGGATGGAGCCCGCATGCAAGACTAGCTCCCTGCTAGCTGTCTACCTCTCCACCTGCTGATCTTAAGTGTGAGGAAAGGGGAAAGATCCAAAATACGTGCACTGAGGTTGAAGGGCAGGAGTGAGGCAAAACAAGAAGCCTGACAGGCTGCAGTTCAGCAAAGCAATTAGTAAGCCTAAGTTTATGTTTCCCCAAAAGTTTGTGGTTGGAGTTACCGGAAATACCCCCCTCCCCCAACCCCCCCCCCCCCCCCTCAAGCGCCCTATCCCTTCCAGTTTACATTAATCAGTAAATTACATGTCCTGTTGTCCTGTCCTGTAATCTGTTACTGGGAAAACCAGCAAAGCGTAACCCTTGTTGCCTGCTCGCTCTGCTTCGCCTGCTAACTCTGCTTCTGTGATTAAGGGTATAAAAACTTGCTGTAGTAAGGGCTCAGAATCCTTGTCAAGACTCCACTGTGTGGGATGAGACTTAGATCCTAGCTATAGCTAGCAATAAAGGTCCTTTGCTTTAGCATTATCACGTGTAGAGCTGGTCTCTACACGGGAAACCCTACATCCGGGTATAAAAAGTTTAGGGTGAACTCACCTTTCCTACAAGGAGCAATTCTCACTCCTGCTTGCGTTCCCGCAAATTAACAGAGATCAGAGATATCGCCCATGTTTGCAGAACAAGGGCTTCTAGCACAGCTTCACGGGCACCTCGTTGGCCTGGACAGGAGACAGAGCGTCCTTATCCATCCCCCACCCATCACACAGCGACCAAAGCCTGTCTAGCAGAGAGCTGCAAGCACTCTCTTCTTGAAGCTACCTCCCTTGCTCCCCACTTTTACGGAACAGAGAGGAATTTCTATGTATCTTAAAACATCGATCCATTTATGATAATAATTCATCTTACCTTACTGAGTTTTATATCAAGTATATTTTTAAACCATTTGACCAGGTATGTGCATATCAAGTATATTTTTAAACCATTTTGCCATGCATATGAATATGTGTGCATAGGTGCGACTTTCAATCAAGTTTTAAAAAACCAAAACAAGAAACTACACTTCAATAGATATGTATTCCTCATAGTTTTAAAGAGAATTTGATACGTATTTCAGGCCATTACTAGAAGATACTATTCTGACACTTGCCAGCTGTGAGAATTGTATTTCAGATAAACAACATCGGTCCCGTTTTAGTCTACCATCATATTACAGCTGTTGAGTAAAGAATACATTGAGTTTTTTTTTCTAAGAAGAGAGAAGGTCATAAATGCTGGATGAATTAGTAATGCAGAAGCTAATTTCTTTCACATCTATTTCATCTTTCAAACATGGAAACTAAGTTTTGAATCCCATTTTGCATTTGCTGAATGATCACATTTACCTACTAAGAGAAAATTAAAAAAAACGAAAGAAAAGACCATTGTTCCTCATCCCCCAAATAACTATCTTAAGGTTAAAAAAATATGTATATCTGTATATCTGTATTTAGTAAAAAATAAATGAGCTGAGAATAATAAAATATAATTTGTTGGAAAGTATCCCCAGTGTTAAATATAGTGACTGATATTTTGTCCTTGGATATGCTAACAGATTTATATCATATATGTTTATTTTCATATATAAATATATGAAAAGTTTTTCTTTTCACTAAAGCATATCTCTATATAACAAATTTTTATATCCTTCTCTTGTCATCTGTTGAGTTTTACCATCTAACTTTCACTCAATCAAAATTTAGAGCGTTAACATACTGCAGAATCTTCCATGAACTTTTCATTTCTTTCTCTGTTCCAAGTAATACTTTGATTCCAATAGATTACTTTGCAATTTCTGTAATTTTATATATAGAGAAGGAAACAGTATCAGTTGCTTTTTAGTTTTACTGTAGTAAATTTCCTTTGCATTTTTTTCTGAATATATATAGGGGCAATTTAGAGAATTTATATTGAGATACCTTCGTACCTTCATGACATTAAAAATCAAGAACCTATCTTATAGAATAAGGGGTTTTTTTGCCTCCCAGAAAGTTTAATATCTTGTATTTTTATTAGTGTTGAGTGAAAAATATTTTTCTGATTTCTTTTCCTATTTCCTAAAAATTCAGTCATAGTTTCAAAGAAGGAAGTCTAGGATCAGTGTGTCAGTACATTCAACTCTGGTGACAACACTCAGATGAGTAGAGGACTGCTTTTTCTATGCACTTAAATGACAGGACACAGACTGTGACATTCACTCCTCTTCTTCAATACACTCATTCTCTACTGTGGTCACCACTATCCTAGTTTCATCTGGATCAATCTATCTCAGGAAGTTGCCACTTTCAAATTTCATCTTGCTAGGAGTTAGTTGGACTTTCACATTAAAAATTTTGGGGTACCACATGCATGAGTGAATGAGCAAACTTTACTGTTTAGTTGTTTTTTTGGCCATATCCTGCAGTTCTCAGTGCTTGTCCCTGGTTTTGTGCTAAGTGATCTCTGCTGGTGGCACACAGGAGACCATATCTGGTGCCATAAATCCAACAGCAGCATGCTAGAACAGCACCTTAGTCCCAGATTACCTGTCTGATCCCCAAAGTTCACTGATTTAAAAATAAACAGTGGGCGTCTGTTCTCTAAGATTTTTGTGTGCTATAGGTTAATTGAGCTCAATTCTCAGAGTGTATCTTCCTACTGTTTGCTTTTTCTGTTTTGATTCTACTTCTAATAATTTTGAGGGAACTCTCACAAGTCCTAAACTAAAATTTTTCTGTATCTAACAAAATTTTTATTTGTCAGTTACATTTCTAATCTTGGTTTCTTTTTAATTGTTACAATACAGCATGTATATAGAAGCTCATTTTTTACTATACACATAATCATTAATGTTTATGAATCTCTTTGCTTCTTGTAATTTCTCTGATATGAAATTGAATCAGTCTTAGTAATATAACACAAACCATTATATTTAGGACCTACATGGCATGTTTATTCATAGATTTTTTAGTACAACCTTCTTATGTCTTTGTGTTATATTTATAATTTATCTTTTATAAACTCTGCAGTTATGTGTTCAATTTCTGATACTGATAACTCCTAACAGTTTAATAGGAGTTATTAATACAACTGGAAAGATAGCACAGTGGGAGCGATAGCACATCAGGTAGGGCGTTTGCCTTGCAAATGACCAATCAGGGTTCGATTCCTCTGCCCCTCTCGGAGAGCTCGGCAATCTACAGAGAGTATCTCACCCACTGCAAAGCCTGGCAAGCTCCCTATGACATATTCGATATGTCAAAAACAGTAACAACAAGTCTCACAATTTGTTGTGAGACATTACTAGTGCCTGCTTGAAAAAATCTGTGAAAAACGAAGGACCGTGCTATAGTGCATTAACATAAATATATTTAATGGTTTATTGGTCTAGTTTGGGCAAATCCATTATCCTACTAGATTTCTATTTCCTCTGTTCACTGTGTCTCATATTTAAGTTCTTAAAATTAATTGACTATTCTTATTTAACCATGACACCAATAATTATGGTTGTTTTGCAGATTGTTCTAGAATGTAATGTTAATTAAGAAAATTATTATAATTTAAACTTAGTCCCATACTAAGTTCCTCCCCATGTAGCTAGTTACTTTTTCTTTCTCTTTTATTTTTCAATAAACCATTCAATTTAAATGAATAACTATGATTTACCCTTATGAAATATTAAGCATTTTATGATAAAACTATATGAATTGTGCTCTTCATCTTATACCATTATGATGTTCATGCTATTGTAATACTCTATTGAAACATTACACTACCCAGGTCAAAGTGCTACAGTTTTTGTTCAACTTAGAAAAAGTGTTTAAAAATAAATTATTGAATTAAATCATAATATTCACATTTATTACTATAAGAAGTATCTGTGACTTTTGTGTATCTTGCATTTTGCCAACTTTTTTTTGATATTTTGGGTCACATTTGGAGATTCTCAGGGGTTATTCCTGGCTCTTCACTCAAAAATAACTCCTAGCAGTCCTTAGGGACCATATGGGATGCTGGGTATCAAACTCAGATTGGCTGCTTGCAAAGCAAATGCCCTAACAACTCTACTATCAAACAGTGCCCTTTGTAAATAATTTATACTATCTCAGTATAAATGCACATCTTGGTATGTCTTTTCTCCTTAAACAAACATATTTAAATGAGTATTTAAATTTGGTTACATAGGAAATTTTTAGCTATTATTAGAGAAAGTCAACATTCAATTACTAAATGTCAATATCACTGAAACTGCTACAATCCAAAATTGATTATACATATTTCAAGAAATATTTCAAATTATAACACCAGAGAGAGGCACAGAAAGAGATACATCATCTACATGTATGCAAACACAACAGTTGTTAACGATAATGATTATTTGGTTTTTTAGCAAATCTTAATATCAGTACTTAAATGTTATTTTCCATGTTAATTTTCAGTGAAATTAAGTATCTATGATTAAATTGCAAGTAATCTTTCCCCTGCCTTGTTTAACTATGCTCTGATATCAATGCTAGGGTTAATTTAAGTAACATTTATTTCCCAATACTCTGACTCAAATTTCCATTACTATGATATATTACATGTGAGTAATTGCATAAAATACAAACTTCACTGATAGCCCTTCAGTTCATTAGTCACTTCAAAATAACAGATTACTTTATTATCCTGACCAATATGCCACTTCTTTTAAAGTCTGTCATAAATGGACACAGCATACTCATTATTGAGTACATATAAGATAAAGGATATATTTTCGTGTATGGCATTCTTTTCATACACAGATTATATTTTTGTAAAAAATGATAAAAAGAGAAAACTGGCTAATGACAAATAAAATTCAAATTGAAGATAAAAGGAAATGCATAAGGAAAATAGGCTACAAAAATATGAGCTATATTATAATGAGATTTTCTAGCTAGTTTTAGGCAGCTAGAACAAAAGAAACTTTATCTATTGACAAATTAAGGAAAATACTTGAGGTGAAAAAGTTGATGATGTTTCAGAGAAAGTTCCAGAACAGAATAAGTTTTGTATTAAAGAAACTCTCACATACATTCACAATAGTAAAAGAATCTCTAACATATTCACAATACTAAAAGAACAAAGAATAAATTTGCTGTAATATTATTAAACATTAAAAGTGTTCAAAAACTTGCCAGGATGTAAAAAATATTCTTCCTCAATAACATGTTATGAAGTGAGAATATAAGAACCATTTAAAATGCATTTTATATTGTTTAATAATTATTTTCGGGGGGGGTTCTAATGTTCAATTTGCGGTGGACTGAATGTTTATTATTTTTTCTTATCTATTTTTTTCTCAATACAAAACATTCTTATATTGTGACAGAAGTTTCTTAAAATTGTATTTTCACTTTATTTTTTACTTTATTTAAACACTATGCTTTGCAGTGTTGGTCATAATGCAGTTGTTACAGGATTCAATGTTCCAGCACCAATCACCAATCCTGGCACCCGAATGACCCTCTTTCGACTAGTGTCCCATTTTCCTAAAACTCCACAAGTCTGTCTTCTTAGCAGACACAATGATTTATTTTATATTGTTGGTTACAACTAAGTGGCTAAAGGAATTATTTTAAAATAATTCTTTAGTAAAAGAAAATTTTTGAAAATTGTTATATTTTACCAGAGCGATAGAAGAGCCGGAGCGATAGAAAGGAACCGGAGCAATAGCACAGTGCGTAGGGGATTTGCCTTGCACACAGTCAACCTGGGTTCAACTCCTCTGCCCCTCTTGTAGACACCGGCAAGCTACCAAGAGTATCTCGTCTACATAGCAAAGCCTGGCAAGCTACCGGTGACGTATTCCACATGCCCAAAACAGTAACAAGTCTCACAATTTGTTGTGAGACCTTACTGGTGCCCGCTGGAGAAAATCAAAGAACAATGGGAGGACAGTGTTACAGTGTTACAGTTATATCTCACCATGGTGTCCTTAAATACTTGCCTAGGCTTTACTAAGCTGACTGTTGCTAGTTGAACCTTCTGTGTTACTGTTTTTGTTAGTTGAATTTAGTAGTCTTCTATGTTATCTTCCCATCTCATTTGGTGTGCTCCTACTGGAATATCAGTATTGTAGAAACTAAAAATTTCAATTCAAGGATCTATAACTCCAGGATCTTTAGAAATGGATCAATGAGTTTACATGGTGGGGACTGTAGGGTTTTGGGTGTGGCTTCCTGGACTTCTGAAAGTGGGGGGAGAATGTCTGCTCCCACTCACAGAAGTCCCCAAAGTTTTCAGCCTGAAAACTGGAGTATCTGAAATATTTGTAGGTTTGATTTTTCTTCATAGATTAGACATGCAACAACAGACTTAGACTATTTGAATGGGGACAGTTGTGGGGTATGGTTGCAGCTGCCAGGGTGGAAGAAAAATTGTTAACAAATGTCAAACAAGTTTCATTAGTCTTTCCATTGACTAAATGTTTTTAGTTTACAGGATATTTTTTAGGTTTTCATACTACCATGAATAGTGAAGCTAATTATAATTAAAAATCTCTTGGGCAATATTTTTATAGATATACTGAATGATACTAATTCATAATTTAAATATAATAATTGAATAATCTAAATAAAAGGCCCTCCCGTTGATCGTCGATTTGCTCGAGCGGGCCCAGTAACATCTCCATTGGAGACTTTTGTTGTTACTGTGTCTGGCATATCGAATACTCTCGGTAGCTTGCCAGGCTCTCCGAGAGGGGCGGAGGAATCGAATTCGGGTCGGCCATGTTGGCTACGTGCAAGGCAGACGCCCTACCCGCTGTAAAAATAACAATATCAGAGATAATACATACATAGATAAATAAAATACTATAGATTAAATAAATACCACTCAGTTATCATTTAAAAGTAAGTTTCAGTGACTCCCAAGGAATTCATGAAGTGCACCCTGATTCACAAAGAATATCAAATGTGTAATACATCATTCCCCATACTAGAAAAACTCAAAATGATTTCTGATTAATGCATACTTTTCAATAATATCTATAGAAACCCTTCTCATAAATTTTAATAAGGAAGTCTTATGGAAAAATATTGGTAGGGGTTGTGAGAAGAGACCACACCTACAATGCTCAGGATTTACTTTTGGATTTTTGCTCAGGAACATCGCTTGGTTAAGCTTTTAGTGACTGTGTGTACCACAGTCAGTGATCTAACGGTGATGGCTGCAAGACCATACCCTTTACTATATCTCAGGTCCCATTTTAAAAATATTTTAATTAATAGTTATAGGATTCAAGAGAAAAACCATAATAGTTTGTATATGATCTCAAATACAGAAGAGAACTTTGGAGATACATAAGGGTAGCAATTATTTTAGTAATAAAATAATTAGAGCTATGTAATTTACTTGTTCTATACAAAGTTAACTATACAAAATGTCAGTAGATATAAGACAGAAATAACATACAACATACTACTGTGCAAATACAGAAATAAAAATTTAACCAGTTTAGCTATGGCATTAGGTCTATCTGAAAATCTGATACTATGGCATCTGAAAATTAAATTTTCTAACTTTACCTTATATTAAAATATAGGCAAATTATAATATTATTTTGCTGATAATAAAATGTGTATATAGTAACACATTCTATTTAGATTATACAATTTAAATAGAAAATAAATAATAAATTTTGATGATAAAATATTTTAAGATGATTATAAATCAGCTAATTCTATAGTTTGCCATTTGTCATATGTTATATGTCATAGCTATGCTCTTTGAAAAATATTATAAAAATCTTAAGATTTAACTTGCTTTAGTATAAGAAAAAAGACTAATATAAAATCTGTCAATATATTTATAAAGATATCTCTTTTTGTTATATTAGGATCCCATTGCTCATGATGGGTTATTAAATTTATTTCAAATAAGAAATTTCTATATGGGATGTTTTATATTCTTCAACTGTTAATATTTTAGTGATTTCAGAATAACTGAACAAATCTAAATTGGAATTTTGCTTGTTCAGGAAGAGTAAGAAATAAAAAAAAAGCTATACTAACTTTTGTTTGTTTGGGGGCCTCACCGGTGATGCTTAGGGGTTACTCCTGGCTCTGCACACAATACTAGCTTTTTATGATACATATATTAGTTCTGGTTCTTTAAGATGAGCATTGGATCCAGGTAGATTATTTTCTGTTATTACAGAACGCTGCTGCTGCTTCAGACATAAGCCATGAAGCCTCTCTCTTAGATTAAAAAAGAGAAAAATCTGTCCATCTAAAAGAACAAACAAAAGCTCAAAATTGTTTCTTGTTCTGGCTTGTTTCAAACAGGCTAGTGTAGACTGAGCTAACTGGTTTTGCTTAGAGCATATCATGTGTAATTAAAGATTTTTCTATTGGTATTGATCAAGAAAAGAAATCCCTAACAGCTGCTAGCTAGTAGCTGTTTTATTGCAACTAGCCAGTCCTCCTGCTATTGGACAGTAAAAAAACAGTTGTATGAAATCCTAAAATGAGATTGAAGACACTCCGGGACTGTGATCAAAAAAGACAAAAATATATAACCTACTCTCTGATCACGTTTGTACACATACAAGAAAACGTGCCATGTATGCACTGAGGACAGCCAGGTGTGCCCTGCAAATGAAAAATAAAACAAAATAAAAATCTGTGTACCTATAAAAATTACCAAGCATTCCACTTGTAAACAGCGTTACACTCACTAAATCCTCTTTCATCCTAGGTAAATTATGGAATCATACTTAGTTTATTACAGCAACCACTTAAAAAAATTCCTACTTTCTTGCATCTTAGATCAAATGAAACAAATAAGAATCTTATAAAGAGGGAGGAAATGAAACCTACACCATTTGATTAAAGTAGATTAATAGGTTTTCCAAGAATGCTACCACAGGGAGTAAACACACAGACATATAAAACACACAGGCATATAAAAAAGCTACCCTCCTCATTTAAATCAGGTTCTGAGGCTTGACTTGGACCAAACCAACAAGATTCCATGAAGACATAAAATATTCGACTATCCTATTTGAAAGGACTGATTAAAAGTACTCTTACACTGTTTATCTTGGGGCACTACAACCAAACATTTGTACTTTGAACGTCTTCATCAGTCCATTGCCTCATCTTATTTTCTTTGCCCCCTGATGAAACCACCCCCGATTTGAGTCCTGCTTTGCAACTTGTTCTTTTTTCTAATCTGAACTTATGCTCACAAATTGAAATTCTCTGTTATTGGCCAATAAACATATTTTTGGCTTACCTTCAAGCTTGCTTTTCACGCACTAGAGGTTAACAACCATGCTGATTAATAGGCCCTTCTGAGACATTCCAAAAGCCTCCATTCGACTTTTGTAATTATTATTCTTGTCTCATAAAGCTCAACTAATATAACTTAATTTTAATTTTACTGCAATTATATTCATAATGGTCTTTAACTCATGGACATCAATAGTGAAAACTTATTCCACTTTAGAGAAATTTTAATTCCATCTACCATCACATTTAGTTTAAAAATTACTACATAAACATAAAACATGCAGAGAAGGTCTGTTTACCATGACATTGGTAGATTTCTTGATTTGGACCAAACACCATAGGCAACAAAAGCAAATACATATTAATAGAATTATATAAAACTAAAATTTTCTCCACATTAGAAAAAGTAAGATAAAATAACAAAGGTAGAAAGGTAGAAAATATATGTATACCTGAAAGGATTTTAATACCCAAAATATATAAGTATATATATATATTTTTTTTTCGGTTTTTGGGTCACACCCGACAATTGAATTACCGGGTTACTCCTGGCTTTGCACTCAGGAATTACTCCTGGCAGTGCTCTGGGGACCATATGGGATGCTGGGAATCGAATCTGGGTTCACCAAGTGCAAGGCAAACACCCTACCCGCTGTGCTATTGCTCCAGCACCAAGGATAATTTTTAATTCAATGATAAAATATAAAAAGCTTGAGCAGATACTTCTCTCAAAAGATGATATGCAAATGGTTGACAAGAATGCAAAATGACATCCTATGTTGTTAATTATTAAGGATATTAACCGAAAAACTTAAGTGAAATGCAGTTGCTACCTGTTAGGATGATTGTTATTAAAACACACAAATAAACAAGGAAACATAAAACAAATTAGATTGTAGAGAAATTAGAAAATGTGTATCTGTTAGAATATAAATTATTCAACAGCTGTATTAAAAAGTAGAGAAAATCATCAAAAGATTAAAATATTAAATTTTTATAGACTGCTTCTCAGTGATGTAGGCAGGCAGACAGGGAAGGGCCAACATGGCAATGGGATTCTTGGAAAGTAATAACCACCCAGACTTAACACTATTCAGACCTACCCTGTGAGCACACAGGAAATAATACCATATAAGATCTTTATCTGAAGCTAACCCACACAAGAAAAATTTGGACCCACCTTGCAAGAGAAAATCCAGCAGTAACAGAGGTCAAGAAAAGGAGTTTTAAAAGATGACCATCCGAATCCTGCTGCCCTTGGCAACCAACGAACTCTTATCTAGGTAGAAAGACCAACATAAGGCAGCTTGGAGAAACCCTATAAAAGCCAACTTGAACAAAGGAAGCGTGTTCATAGGGTGCCTGAGCTCAAGTACCACTTGTGCCTACGTGGCCAAGCACATGTGCTGGCCAAGCACATGTGCTGGCCAACCACGTGTGCCAAAGAGATCTCCCCCATTGAGATGTGTACTGGGGCTCTCACCACCTTTGAAGAAGCTCATGTTCTCTTTAGAGCACATAACTCTCCCTCCTTCCCTTCCATAAAACCTTTTGTGCAAGGAGCATGTCTTCATTCCAGCCTGAAAACAGGTCTTCCCAAGAAATCAGGTGGTGAGGCTTAACTCCTCTAAGGAACAGATAAGGAGAGACAAGGAGAACATCAGGTATAGCTTGACGGCTACCCAGTGGGGCTGGCAGGGCTCTGATCTGTGCTTTGTACGTATATAATCACTGAATTTATTAGTCACAGCACTAATTCAATTTATTAGTCCCAGCATTCCCATCTGGACCATCTCTCTCCTCTCTACCTCACTTAAACCACCTCAGGAGGAGTGGGAGGAGGGGGACCCAACTGACTTCATCAGTATATAATCAAAATTGTTTAAATACATTCTTGAAGGGTACTTGAAAAGTATTTGAAAGTTCTAATATTTACTCTTATGTTTATTAAAGCACTATTCATAGAAACTCTATATGAAAATAACCCACGTCTACTGACAGATAAGCAAATAAAGAAAATGTGGTTTACTTCCAGCTGACATACCCCAACCCTTTTATGAACTAGTTTGTGGTAAATGTAGGAAGTTTGTATGAGAGAGAGAGAGTAAAAAAGTAAAGAGTTCATAACAGATACCACAAAGATTCAAATGATCATCAGGGATTACTTATTTTCCTTTCTACAAATAAAGGAAATAATAATTTATTCAGTTGGATAGATAGGTTATACATTAGAAACATATCTAACAAATAAAATTATTGTATATAGTTGCATAATAAATGAACTATTTGCTTTGTTTTTATATTACATGACTATGCCTAATGTTTTCATATGCCATTATTTATTTTTAATAACAGCCACACATATTGATCTGCATGTAGCCAATCTAGAAGGCCATTTACAAGAATGTGATAAAAGACTTTTTTACCAGGAAAAAAATCCATTTGGGCCGAAACAAATATTCAGGAGATGTCTGCTATGATGGTATAAAGAAGGTTGAAAATTGTAGTATAAGGCCTGTCGTAAGTATTTCCAAAAGAGTGAAGTTAATAATATATAGGACAGACATTTAATCAGTCAGCTGTCTTTTATCAACTGGGAAATGGTCATGACAATAAAATCATTGCAATAGTTGACACCTAAATATTAATGTGGATCATCACTAGTTTTCCTGACTCAGGGGAATGCCATAGAAGATAAATTCACAAACACACAGTACTGTAATGATATTAATATTTGAATAAATCAATAAGACAGTGATTGGTTTAACCTTATGTACTATATATGTATATATGTATATATATATATATATACACACACACATATCTTTGTTTTTCTATAGCATGTCTTTCTGATGGCTTCTACATTGACTAAAATAGGCACAGGTGGTGGAGTGGCATTGTACACATAGAAAATATAAAATAAAATATAAAAGATTTCGTTTCTGTAGAGCAGAATTACCTCAAAATTTATTCTATGAAATTTGAAGAAAAATGATAAAAAATATGAAGAGGATTTCTGTACTATATGCAGAACAAGAAAAATAAGGAAGATATGTAATATCTGGTTAAAGGATAAAAGAAGTTTAGATTAAGGGATTATTTATTTTTCATTAGGCTACTCAACTGATTAAAGTTTTAATCGAAATCACTAATTTTATGATTGTTTAATCTAATTCTGAACACACGCACCGTGTCCTTTGAATATTTCAGGCATTTAAGTGCATGTTGATGCAAAGGTACTTACCACTTTTGCATATCAGGTAACATTATATTCTTTTATATGTAGACTTTCAAATCATTTCAGACTCAATTTTATGTCATAGAAAGCAAAATTTTCTTTTAAGTGTACAAATTATTCCCAAATATAACTAAATTTATATTTGTATCAGGGCTGGAGTGATACCACAGTGGTAGGGCGTTTGCCTTGCACATGACATGGCCAACCCGACCAACGACCAACCCAGGTTCAAATCTTTCGTCCCTCTCGGAGAGCTCGGCAAGCTACAGAAAGTACCTTTACCTGCACGGCAAAGACTGGCAAGCTACCTGTGACGTATTCAATATGCCAAACACAGTAACAACAAGTCTCACAATGGAGAAGTTACTGGGCCCACTCGAACAAATCTATGAAGAACAGGAGGACAGTGACAGTGATATTTGTATCATGAAATTTATAAGTTCCCATATATCTTAATACTTGTAATATTTATTATTTTACACAAACTTACTTCTCTTATAATAAAACCTGCTCTTTTTTATAGCAATAACCTTTAGAATGTCACAGTATTTGATCATCAAAATTATTTTCTCCATGCCATCTTTAAAAATGCACAAGGTGTTTAACTTATTATATATATTTTAGAGATTATATCTTTAAAAATATCATAATTATAACATCAAACATATAAATTGACACAAGTTCATTGATAACTGAAATATAAGCATAATGAATAAACACTGTATTACTGTATCAC
The DNA here is from genome assembly GCF_029834395.1 of Sorex fumeus. NCBI lineage: Eukaryota > Metazoa > Chordata > Mammalia > Eulipotyphla > Soricidae > Sorex > Sorex fumeus. Next base: position 40,605,573 of record NW_026606065.1, read on the forward strand.
TGTCTTCCTGTTGTTCATCTATTTGCTTCAATGGGCCCAGTAACATTGTAAGAATTGTTACTGTGTTTGTCATATCGAATAAGTCACAGGTAGCTTGCAGGCTTTGCTGTGCAGGCAAGATACGCTCAGTACCTTGTCGGGCTCTCTGAGAAGGGCGGAGGAATCGAACTCTGGTAGGTCATGTGGGCTGCGTGCGAGGCAAACGCATTACCTGCTGTGCTATTGCTCCACTCCAATGAATAAACACATCACAGAATTTTGTTTCACACAGACCTATATTTTTATTATATTATAGTAATTTATGTTCTTTTACTACTAATTCACTTTTATCATCATGGAAGGAATGCTTTGTTTCTGGTATAGATTAGTCTGTGCACTTCTCTAAAATTCAATTCTTCCTGCATTAATCTCCATAGATTCCTCTTTATTATTATTGATTTATTTACTTTAATATGTTTATTATGTTATGACTTCCTTTATGTTTTGAATTACAGAGCTTATCGGAAAAAATATCAGGATAAAAAAATGAAATTAAAACATACACTTTTCTACTCCTGAAAATGCTATTGAATTTAAATTTCATTTAAGTCATTTTGTCTAGTGCTACATATTTTCTAATGATTAAAAACATATATGTCCCTATCCATTTTTTTCAAATTCTAAATTTTAAAATTTTCAAACAGCAGTGCAGTATATATTTCTGTAATTGTAAATATAAACAATATTTTTTAGGTTCTCAGCAAAATTTTTGTAAGTTAACGCAGATATCTTTATCTTATTTTCCAAAATGTTCAATTCTTAGGAACTTGAGTAACAAGATCAGATTAGGTAGAGTGAAATTATTTAATACATTTCTTTGCATGTACATGATCATTTAGTTCAGACCAGTGAATATCTTATTATATTGGACAAGAGATTATCTGATTACTTTCTTTGCAGTGGATCAAATAGCATTAAAGGAAGACAATTTATCTCTGATCTTAGTAGGAAAAAGAAAAGTGTTTATTCAAAACTATATAATAAAATTGATAAAAAAAATTATGAGACTTTGTCACATATTTCCTTGACAGTCAATTAGTGAAGTTTAAGCATCACTACATATACACCTCCTATATGTAATGGAAAGCTTATGGATTTTTTTATTATAATAGTAATAAAGGTGTTTTTTGTCTATAATAACAATACATTCAAAGTAAAACTGAATAAATGCTTCCAACAACTTGAAGGGAGATGTAGTTTAATTTCATATAAACCTTGTCCCTTTGACATACTTCATACAATTTGCCTGTGGTGTCCAAGAAATCAATGATGCTAAATCAAAATCTTGAAGTTCACAAACTAATTTATTGTTTATCATTTTAGCCTGAGAGAATTAATAGTTTTAAAGGTAAGTTGTGCTTGAAAAAAAATAAAGCGCCATGATTTACAAAATTATTCTTTGTTGACTTTTAGAAACAAAATGTTCCAAGACCAATCCCATCATCAGTGTCAACTTTCCTCTACCAGCATTTGCAGGGTCCCTGCTATTACAACCCCCACCCACTTCCCCACGCCCCAACCCTAACCCCCAGCCTGCCATCTTGGCGTGCACGTTTTAAAGTTTGGTAGTTAAAGTTTGGGTATGGCTCTTTCAGTGTTGTTGACTCTGATTTGTACATTTAGATCAGTCATTCCTTAACAACACCTACATACCTGAATCCCTTTGACTGCTGCACCTCATAGCTTCTCATCTGTCTCTTCTCTCTCTCTCCTCCACTCTCTTTCCTTCTCCCTATACTTTGGAGCCAAAGTTTATCTGGCCATTCCTCTTTTAAATCACCACATTACTATCCAGTTATTCTAAATATCACTTATAAGTTTTTATCCTGTGTTTATCCTTTTTCTTCTGACTTACTTTTAACATCGTACCTTCCAGTTCTGGCTTACTTTTAACATTGTACCTTCCAATTCCATCCATGGTGTCTCAAATTGCATGATTTCATCATTTCTTAGTGCTGTGTAGTATTCCATCCTGTCTATACATCCACCACATTGTCATGGTTCATTTATCTCTTGTTGGACATCTAGGTGGTTGATTTGAAATCTTAAGTATTGTACTAAGAGCTACAATGGAAAGTGTTGTCTATGTGGTTTGTTTTTTGTCTCATTTATCAATTTTTTATATGTCATAACAAAAGAAAATGTCTACAGGAGAAATGTCTATCATGAAACCAGAAAACTTTGTTCAGTTATTTTATATAATGCACACTTTATTATCTATGCGATGCTTCTTCAAACCATAGTATATAACAGATTGGATTGTGGCTCCTGCTTTCTAACCCACTGTCTCCTCTGAAATTAAAACCCCGTTTCCCCATTAATGCCGGCTTTTGTTGGCAAGTGGATTATGAATACAAAATTAGCTAAAATGAGGCCCTGTGGGAATAGAGTGGGTTGCAATCTTATATTACTGGCGTTCTCATTACAAGAGAATATATGTCACACCACACACACACATACACACACATACACACACACACACACACAAGAATAGCTAGGAGAAAACTAAAGTTACAGTACCAACAAGTCCAGGTACTATTTCAGTCTTGAGACTGTACATTGCTATTAGAAATTGGAACTGTTCCTCTAGTGTCTTTAGAGCAGTTATGATTCTGCGTACACAGTAATTTTGAACTTAAAAGACTTCGATGGAGAAAATGCATGCCCGGTGATTAAGTTATCAAGTTTGTGGTACTTTGTAAATTTAGCCCTTCAAATCCAATATTGATTTGGGTTTTAGGCATTGGAGCACTGCTGTGACAAAGACCTAAGGATGTAGTAGTTTTGAAATTGTGTAATGGGTTGATACCGGAAGAATCCTGAACGTACATGACCATAAAAATTCGATTGCCCAGAAGATTTTTACTAGAAAGAGGATGCCAAATTATGCACGGTAAGGTCTCACTTGGAAATAAGAATTCTGCTCAGAAATTCTGCGTCTTCTTTCTCTGAAGTTAAGGCAGACCAAGCTGGGTGGATGCTTACTGTGAAATATTGCCCCAGTTAAACAGATTTTCTAACATATCAAAGCTTTCATCCTACCACAGTTTTCTTTGTTTATTTTGGGGCCACACCCTGATTGTTTTACAGTTTATTCCCAGCTCTGTACAGGCAAAGGGGATTAAACTGGGGCCAGTCTCCTGTGAGGCAAGCACCTCAAACCCCTGCTGTCTCTTCAGTTTCTGTTCTGACACATTTTAACAGTGACAGGTTGATGGGGAGATGCTTCAAAGTTTGCTAATCGTTTAACCACTTTGGAATGTTCAAGAGGAGCTATATCAGTGCTTAAAACACTAATTCTCAGACACTGCCAATTTTAAACAACCCATGAATTTAGCTCAGAATATTTATTATTGCCTCAGAGGACTTCCTTCCTATCCATATTATTTTCCGCACCATATTATTAATAAAATAATAACTATTGTAAAGATAACAATAAAACCTGTGCAAATACAAGAGAAACAATATAGAAACTAGAAGAATGGTTATCTGTTTTAGAGAGCAGAGAGCTTGTTTAAATTGTGTTTTAATATTTTATGGAGCATAAAACACACACATAATGAGCTAATTTTTACTATGGCTAATAGTAAATTGCTGGAGAAAATAATTAAAGGAGAAATTGTTAAACAAAATTAACCATAAGTTAAAAAATAGAAAATGCTTGCTCTCTTTATTGCTCAAAAGTGAATGTGAAAGAGAACATCTGGACACGAGCTGTAGAGTTACAATTTGTTAGCGTCTGTATTTGATAGTAGAGAGCATTAAGACTATTGTAAACATTTTAAGTAAAATAATATAAAGTGATTTGATATTTTTACCTGTGAATCCAGTCAATAATCTCAGCAGAAACCCCTTTTTATTTTTATCAAAGAGGACAGAGTCAGGATGAAGTGACGGAAAGCTATTATATTTAGAGATTCTAGATCAAGGAACCAAAGCCAGCGAGTGACTGATTCATCCAGGAATGCTATTCTTCCAATCAAGTGAAGAATGACCCCAAACAGGAGACAGCATCACCATAGTTTCCAAAGGCAGGAACACGTCACTACATCAGCAGGTCAGGGCTATCAGAAGAGGAACAGACTATTACACTGCAACCATCAGTAAAATCATCCCTGCTGTGATATTCTATTTTAAATTGAGGTTTACAAAAGGACATTTACTCAGAACACTCAATGCCTTTGATAATTATAGAATGTGAGAAACAGTTTTGCTTTAATTAGAGTACACTTAGTATTTTACTAATGGAATCTTTTTTTCTAAATTCCCGAACTAGAAATCTGTTATATGACTCAAGGAAAGTATTAATAAAGAGCTAATCTCCAAATCAAATGTGTAGCACTAAGAAGAAATAAGAGTGAGTATATTAGCAGGTGTAGGGTAAGAGCTAGAGGTGTTTTGTGTCAACAATAGTTTTTATATTGAATTTAAAAGGACAAAAATTGAATTTTAATCACCCATCGCAACAAATATATTCAGGAACAGAGCAGTTTTGTTGAACTCTGAACCAGATGTTTTCTTTAGAAATCTTCATGTATATTACACTGTGTGTATTGAGATATGTAAAATAAATACATTCTATAAATCAGTATGCCAGGGGACTTTCAAACTAGGTACTTTTAAAAATTAATTTTAACAGGCTTTTATAGTATGTACAGTCCAAAATACAAGTTCAAATAAACGCCAGAATGACTAATCAAAAAGTAAGTGAAAAAATTAATATCTAAAATAGCCCAAATTATTGAGGGTCAAGATACATTCAACTGTTACTGTATTGATATAAAATTAAAAGCCAGAACTAATAAACTAATTATGCCTTGTTTAATAAATGAAAAACTATTCTTTATATTTCTCTTTGAAATACTACATTTATTGAGTGTGAGTCAAAGGGTCCCATTAAACATGGAGTACAACTGAGGGCCAAATTTCCAGAGCATCGGGAATTTCTCTACAGCTTTGCTAGTGTGTGTCTGAACGTTTTACTTGTATGAGGTGAGTCTTGAACACAGTCTTTATCAATGAAATTTATAATAAAGTGAGGTTTTTAGTCCTTTCCTTGGAGGGCTTTATAAATTTTAAAGGGAAATATCATAATTATTCTGACCCATCAAACTTAGTAGACTTATTTTATTTATCTAGATTGCCACATAACTCTCCAAAGTTAATAACAGACAGCAATATTTCCCCATACATTTTGCAAAGATTTTGTAAAATGCTGATACTATTTAGTTAATTTAGCAAAGACCTTGGAAACTTTAATTTACTCTCCTCCATTGTGAAGTTCTAATTAAATGTTTATCTCACTAAGTTTAACCATGATAAATTTCTGCTTCAAAATTAATCTTTTGTCTTGTTTTTACTCTTGTTTTCTGTTTAAACTTTACTTTTAAAAATTGAGAAACATTATTATCTCTTAAATAAAAGTTTCCCTCATTCAATACAAGAAAAATATAAGAAGCATCATTATGTACAAAAATGTTGAATACAAAAACAATTGTCCAATTTCTATTTAAGCACCTATTTACACAAATACCATTAACATCCATTTGATTAAATATAGACTTATTTTCTATCTCAACTTGCTCATTAGTGCTCCTGGTGTAATCGTTATGCCAAAAACAGTAACAATGACGGTCCTCATTCCCCTGACCCTGAAAGAGCCCCCAATATGCCTTCTGGCTACACTAGCACACGACAGGGACAAATGGAGACGTTACTGGTGCCTGCTCAAGCAAATCAATGAACAACGAAATGACAGTGATACAGTGATGTTAATAATATTTCAATCAATGTCTTCATTAATTTTAATGTGTTTAATATTATAAATGTTTTATATCTTTTAATGCATTAAAGAGAGTAGATATTTCACTCTAATTTCTATCAGAAAAAACTTCTTTTAACTCTGTTTTTACTGTTTGGTGTAATTATTTTCACTACATAGCTTTCTTCCTTGCAAACGATTGTTTAAATACAATCAAAATGGCCAAAAGTTAGTTATGTGGTAGCCACGCCCACAAGCCACCTCTACCTCTACAAGTTCATTTATCAGCCTTCCTTCAGAGACTTCAAAATAAAACTCAAAAGAGATCAAAAGCTGCAGTTAATCTTGGACTCGTACAAGGCTGAACTGACCAGGGTAAATAGGAGAGAGGTCAGCCTTTTGCCTGCCCAAGCTGATCCCATGGCAGCTGCTTGCTAAACAATCCAAAATTGCCTCTATGTCCCTGCCAGACTCCACCCTCTTAAGCTAGATCTCACCAAAATAGAAACCTATTGAAAATTGGGGTATTCAGGTTTTATGATTGAAATCTCTAGGCTTTCTCAGGGTAAAGATGGACTAGCTCCCCTCCACTTCCCTTTACTCCTGGAAGCACCAGCAGTTACCCCAAAAAACCAACTCCAGCACTTCCATGTAAACTCTTCTACCAGCTTTGCTTTAGAGACCCATGAATAAGTCTCAAAAGAGATAAAAAGCTGCTGTTAATCTCAGATCTGCACAAGGCAGAGCAAACAAGGGTAAATTGGACAGGTTTGGGTCCGCCCTGTGCCCAGCCAAGCAGAGCCCCTGGCAGCCGCTTGCTCCCACAATCCAAAATTGTCACCATGCCCCTGGCAGGACTCATCTGTCTCAGGACAGACTTCACCAAGATATAATCTGCTGAAAATTCAAGTAGTCAGGTTTTGTAACTAAAATCTCCAGGCTTTCCTGGGGTCAGGATCAGCTATCTCCACCCACTTTCCTATATTCATGGAAGAACCAGTAGTCACCACCATGAACCAACTCCAGTGTCACCATGTAAGCGTTTCTACTGGCCTTGCTTCAGAAACCAATAAATAAATCTAATAAAAAAGAAAAGAAAAGAAAAGAAAAAAAAAGAAAAGAAAAGAAAATAGGACTAATAATTATTAAATATTGCTAGAATTTGGAAAAATAACAATATATCATTTTCATGAATTTATCTTATTTATTCAAAATTCTGTTAGGCAAAGCAGATGGGGGTTTTGTCAATAATATTTTATATTAGAATAGACGCACATATTGTTAATTATTATAAACCATATGAGAGTAACAATATTGACTTTCATAAAAAAAGGGACAGAAAGAATATTGTGAAAATAAATGTGGAAATAAGTTTTTATTTAAATAATATTGGAATTATTTTCAGTAATCAAATATGAATTACTAGCTTATTACTGAGTCTGAGAAAGATCTTCATGAAACTTCATTTATTAAATCAAGCTCACTAATTGCATAAGAATTTAAAAATTTGCAGTTGACTTTGAAAGGGATAATCTTTATTTCTATCCCTTTCAGCATATGCTATGTACAAAAGTTCTCAGTTCAGCTCTGATAAACTCTGTTCCTTCATTTCAAAAGTTTGAAAGTGTTCTAATCAAGAAGGAAGAACAGCTGTCTCTAAGAACAGAGTCAATGCGTGTTTTGTGGTTGATTTTTCTATTATGTCCTATTTTCACTCTGTTTTCAAATTATTTTCCATTCTAAGTCAGGGGCATGCAGCTGTGTCTACTTTAGGGCATGGACATTATGTTGAAATACCATGTGTAATTGTATGTTGTTAGGTATTGCTAGTGCCTGTAGCATAATAATAATGATGATAATAATTATTTTCATGCAAATGTTTTAGCATTAGATTTTATATATAATAACCTCTTTCTTTTAGTGCCTTATTACTGAATTATAGAGATTTTGATCAACTGGTTCCTGTCAATAAAAATTACCTTTAGTTTCATTAGCCCCAAATCTAAAGTCGATTTAAATATGTTGACATTTATTTCCTTTTATGCCTTCTATCTCCAATATTGTATCATTGTGGGTGAGAAACATTTAAATGCTTTCTAAAATTCATCCTGCTAAAATTTGAGTTTGACTGCAATTAAAAGTGATCAAGTTACAAGTGTGTGTATGTGTCTATACTCAAATATGAACACTATTCAAAATAATTTATAAACTCTTAAAGAGATCATACTGGCCCAATGATATAGTATAAGGGTTAAGATTATTGCTTTACATGAATCTTAGCCAGGTTTAATCCTTGCCACCACCACAAAAGTTCCTTGAGACATCCAGATGCAATCCATGAGCACAGAGCCTTAAGTAAGCCCCAATCAAATTGTATGTTCTTTAACCACTATGTTCCCAAAAGAAGGTAAACTATAGTTTATATACTAGTTATTTAGATAAACAGAAAAAATAGGATATTTGTATGTTTATCTTTACAGAGTTCTCTAATAACATTGTTTCATTCATGCATACATAAATTTATATTGTGTCTGTAGGTATGAAATTGTACATGAATATATATAATATGAAAATAGATTTTTTAAGCTGACATATAGATTTTATAGACTCACTCAGTGACAGATTGACCCCTTAAATCTGAGGGTGAGTTCACATACAACAGAAGCTGATATTTTTATTCCTATTTGAAGGCTGGTAGACATGAGACATATCATTATTGTCCATATAAACATGTTGTGATAATAGACAATAAACTATAACTAGGGTGCTTAGTTATAATAGGAAATATATATATATAAGATAAAACAACTTATATTGGGGTAGTGCATGTTCCATGTCCCATGTGGCCACATGTAAGATAGAGGAAAGGAATTTTTTAGGAAGTAGCATTTCCTATTAGTTGTATAGGAAGATGTCTGTGTGAAAGTTTTGAAATAAAATTATGTTCTCTAGTAATCATATTTTAATATGCTTGATAAACTTGCCATATTGAAAGCTTATGGTTTAAACAGAAGAGGAGATGATAGGTTACTTTAGAATGTTTAGTCTAAGACTAATATAACTGTTGCATTCAGAGATGGTGGTTCCGTTGAGAGCGAATGGAGCGTCAGGAACGAGGCTGTTTCTCATAAACATTGTCTTCGTAAGATTCAAGTGTAGTTCGATCTTTCCACACTCACGGTTGAAGTCGGTCAGTATTTGTGCATCTTGGCTGATGTTTGGTGTTATTAGAACGATGTTATCAGCAAAGCGGAGTTGATGTAGTTGCCGACCATCTATCTTCACTCCGATGCTTTCCCATTCCAGTCGTCTCAGGATGTTCTCAAGAGTGTCACTGAAGAGTTTTGGTGAAATGGTATCACCCTGCCGAATCCCTCTCTTGATATGGATGATTACTTCTTTGTAGAATGGTGAGATCTTGGTAGTGAATCCACAATAGAGCTCACGAAGAATCCTGATGTATTGAGTTTGTAACGCCCTGATTGGCTAGGGCTTCCATGACCGCTTCCATCTCAACAGAATCAAAGGCCTTCTTTAAATCAATGAACGTTAGACAGAGCAGCATCTTGAACTCCCGAGAAACCTCAATGAGCTTAGTAATCGTGTGGATATGGTCGATGGTACTGAACCCTACTTAATAATATATATTTTAATATTAATTATACAGTATTCTAAGAACATTAATTTCTAAAACTTATTGCCAGCAGAGGTTAATGTAAAATAATACAGGCAAAGTACAGATATTTTTTAAGTGTGTTGTATTAGAGTTTTCAGAGTCTCTCTCTGTTATCATAGGAATAAAAAATAAACGATAAATTTTAATTTTTGAGGAGGTTAAGCCAAACACTGTTTTGTTCAGAGATTGCTTCTGACTCTGTGCTCACAGATTATTTTGTCAGGGCATGAGGCATCATGTGTGATGCCAGGAATTGAATAATTGTTTGTGCAAGGCAAAGACCATATCCCTATACTAACTTTCTTTCCAAAATCTTAATTTTCTGGGATTCTCCTTCTCCTTCTTCTCTTTCTTTTCCTTCTTCTTCTTGTTCTTTTTTTTTTGTGGGCCAACTCAAGTTCTCATGCACACAATAAGGTGCTCTGCCCGTGATCTACATCCCTGTCCCTGCATACCTTAATTTTAATCACTATGTTAAAACCTTTACTGATGGGTGCATCATAAATAATTATTGCTGCAAATTTTGTGCTTCATCTCAAATATTATGACAGCGATCTTCAAGAGTGCATGTATAATTTATATATTTTGGCTTCTGCTTCTGATTGAGCTTTAGGATAAACTAGTACTTTCAAATTTGCAAACTAAATTCTTAAGAAAGCATTTTATCTCTCAATTTATTTTACCTACCAAACAATGAGAAATATAAGAAACATAAATTTTTATTTACAACTTTGCAACTTTGTCACTGCTTCATTAATTTGATTGAAAATGTACTAACAGCAAAAAATTTACAACTTCAGCATTCTTAGTAATACAGCCCTTACTAACATTTTAAATATCAACTTTTTTCTTTTAAAAAAATCCAAGGCTAAGTAAATAACTTTGAATTTCCATTAAGTCGTTACTGTTGTTTACAAGTTTCACCTTTAAAGTGTCATTATTTGATTTGCAGTAGCTCTTTTTCTTTAGTGTAATAAAATTGTTTTATTTAAGAAATAGGAAAGAGAAGATAAAGAGAGAAAAGGGAATTCCATAAAGTAAAATAATAGAACTAATTTGGTATGCAAGCAATTTTAAAATAAAAAAAAATTGATTGTTCCATTTAACTTTTTGAAGAAACTGTGTGTTTTTTTCCAGAGTGACTGCTCAAATTTACTTCCATCAAGAATATAAATCTTTTTCCTCTCTACGCTCAAACCAAATACTTGTTGGTATTCTTTATTTAATGGAGTAGGGTCAGGAGGTTGGTTGAGAAATGGGAGTCAAAACTAGCTATTTTCAGGGCTTCTGGCTCAGAGCTCAGAAACACTCCATTGATAAGTCTTGGTCATATTGGGGATCAAATTGGAATTGGTCACATACAAGAGATATGTCTCAACCTTGTGCTACCACTCTCTCAATTCAATGTTCTTTTTGATGTCACTATTTATCAAACTATAGGTACCAAGGTAAGTCATTTTGCTTTTATTTTTTTACCTCTAAAATTCAGTAATGATGAGAATATTTTCACATAGCTTATCTATCTGTGTTTATCATCTATTATATAGAGAAATGTATATTTAATCCTCCTCTATTTTTTAAAATACAGGAGAACCAACCCAGGGACTCAAACAAGTGAAGCATATATTCTTGCACTAAATTCGGTTCTTTGCTCATGCCAAATTTTAATTGGGTAATTTTGTTGTTGTTATTGATTTGTTTGTGTTCTTTATGTATCTTAGATATTGATTTCCTACAAGGTGAATTGTCTATAATCTGTCTCATGACCTACGTTGTTTTTTCTTTCTATTTAAATTTTCTTTTGTAGTATCAAAATTTTTTTATCTGATTTGACCCCTACTGTAAATTTTTGCTTTTTGTCTATTGCTGTTGGGGTTAAGTTCCCAAAAATATTTCTATAATGCAGAAGTCATGGAGTGTTTCATCTATTATCTGAGTAATGTATGGTTTCAGTTCTTGCATCTAGGTTTTTAACTCATTTTGCATTAAATTCTGCATATTAATTTAGGGAATCATTCAGTTGCATTCTTTATTTTTTCTTTCATGAACTTTGTTTTTTCTTTTGAGCCAAACCTATTAGTGCTCAAGGCTTACTCCTGGCTCTGTGCTCTGGAGTCACTCTTGCCTGGGCACAAGGTATCATATGTGGTGCACAAGATCAAACTCAAAACTTACAAGGCAAATACTTTGTTCACTGTACTCTCTCGCCCCATTTTTACTCTTTTGGCATGTCTGTCTAGCTTTTCAACACAATCTATTGAAGATATTTTCCTTTCTCCATTATATAGTCATTATTTCTTTGTCAAAGATACTATATATATGTCAATATATATGGGGGGTGATTTTTGGACTTTTTATTTGATTCTTTGAATTAACTATTTGCTTTTGCACCACCGTCCTGCAGGTTTAATAACTATAACTTGTAATACAGGTAAAAATCAGATGATATAATAGTTATATTTCATCCCTTAATATCACAATTGCTTTAAGCTAATTGAAGGGTTCCTAATTCTGTGCAAACATTTTTGTTCTATTTTCTTAAAAATTGTTATTTAAATTTTCATTGAAATTGCTTTAAATGCAAATATTTTTATTGGTAAATTTAGCAGTCTGATTATATTAAGTAACCCCCGTCATATACAGAGTATATTTTCCATCTCTTAATATCTTGTTTCAGGTCTTTTTAACAGTATATTAGTGGCTTTTGCTTTTGTGATTTAGAGCTTTCACTCTTTGTTAAACATATCCCCAGACATTTAATGGTTTCAAAAATAATTTATAAATATGATTGCTTTTATTATATTGTTTTTATGTATTATTTGACTATAGAAATTCAGTAGGCTTTTGTATCCTGAATTGTATTCAGCTAGCATGTTATATATTTTTATTACTCCTAAATTTTTAAAGAAATTTGAGACATCCTATACAAATTATCACATTGGAAAATGATAGTTTCACTTCTTTTTCACCTTGCTTGCATTTTATTTTTTATTAGATTTCTTCATTGTTCTAATTAAGATTTCTAATACTAAATTAAATACAAGTGGTGAGAATAAACATCATGGTCATTGTTCTGATTTTAAGGTAATTGCAAAAGCATTTTATTATTCAGTATATAGGTTTAGATTTATGGAACATGATCTTTAGCCATGTATTCTTTTGTCCCTATTTATTGTGTTTTATAATAAATATTTTTGAATTCAATAAAATATTTCCTCAGCATCTTTTATACTATATATTTAACTTTACTGATGAAATTCATAATATCGATATATTTATTTTTGTTGAACTATCTTTGCATCTTGGAATGAGCCCCACTTTACTATATATTATCTTTTAATGAACTGAGTTCTATTTAATGGCACCACTTTTTGAGAATTTTTACATCGATGCTCTTCAAAGACAGTCCTCTATAGCTCAATCTCACCTGTTTTCTTTGTGTGTGTGTGTGTGTGTGTGTGTGTGTGTGTGTGATGTATTTGTCTGGTTTTGGTATTAAAGTATCATGGACCCAAAAATGTAATCAAAACTGTTCCTTTTTAAAAAATTGCTTGTTTATATATTTTGTGTTCATCTTTCAAGAAAAAAAGTGTTTAATGCATTACATTGATTGTTCAGCTTCTTTAAAATAGTCAGGCAAATTGCACTAAAAGATCAAGCCCAATTTAATTTCAAATTCTGATCTGATTTGTTCCCCAGATTGATCTAATGCAATGATGTAAGAGTAGCAACTCCAGACACAAACTCATATAAGTAGTATAAGTCAACTTAACTAAGCACAAAAAAGCTTGCTTTTCTAATTATGAAAAAATCTTGATGTGTACAAATATGCTGCTGAAATAGATTTTTGTAATTTTTATTTTCATCATGTTAGAAATCTTGATGGCTATCATATGCTCACTTTACCAATGTACAACTGTAACCTTATAAGCTAATGTCTACAAATTCACTTTCCAATTTATGGTAAACATTGTCATAAGATTTATCATGAAATATAAATAAGTTATTATGCATTTTACTTAACAATTGTCTAGCATGCTGCCTGACTAATCTTTATGTTAAAAGAATTAAGATTTAAATTTGCATAAATTTTAAGAAATCTACAAGAACCATTTATTTCTCCAATTATCAAATAATTACAAAATAAGTAAATTTATTATTAACATGTAAGATATCTTGAGATTTTATTTGTGAGATAGATTTGTATGTTGTGGTAAGAGAATATTGTATGGAAATCAGTTACTGAGAAAAATATGGATGAAGTTTCTATTTTATTCCATTTCTGTCATGATTTCTTTTCCACTTCTAGGTTGATTGATTCAATTGTCTGTATTTTATGTCTCTGGTTTCCATATTTTCAGACAGTATATGTCTAATTTTAAAATATAGAGTGATGTTATCTTTACAGAAGACACTAATACATAAAATAAGTTTCTTCTAGGAAAATGATTGATGGGTAATTCATCACTGGGAAATAAAGTACATAACTTGAAAGAAAAACAATTTATATTGTGTATGAAGGATACCATTTGAGGGTTATGTATTATTAAAATAAGATTTTCTAAAATCTGTAAATGTTACTAGAATTAAGGAATAATTTTTGGCTTAAACATTTTAAATCAGTGTGGAATAGAAACTACAATCTGAAAAATGAACTGGCAAGTAGATAGCAGCTGTTTGTTAAAAGCACAATTAATCTTTTGGTCTAGACAATTATCTACATGAATATGTGCCAATGCTTATCAATGCAAACCTTCTTCTTATATTCTCTGACACCTGCTCATACTGGTCAGGTCATGGTCAAAAGAAAAATTAAAATCTCAGTGAAGTGATTAATTTCTTAAAAGTTTTATCTATCTATTGAGAGTTTAAGATTCTTAGTTTAACACAAATGCATACAAAAATATAACCATCAGAAAAGCCATACTCAACAGATGAATTAATTTTTAATGATATGTATAACAGGAAAATAATATTTATTACAGGTGAGTTTTAGTCAGAATTTATGATATGTACAATTGAAATGTTTTCCACCAACACACTCCTTACAACTTAGCATTTTTAGGAGAACACAACTATGTACTTTGCTACCAGGCATATGTGCTATTATAAAATAATATAGTCAAAACCAGATAAAACATTGAAAGATTCTCCTTAGAATTACCATTATGAATCCCAAAAGGAACTTTTAAAATTATCCATTAGAATTATTGCTATGGAATGTTAAGAACCTCTGTCCATTAATCCTTATTTATGTTTATATAGATGTCATTTATTGTAAAGACAAAAATCTGTATTTTCCCCACCCGATGTGTCTTCACCACTTATGTAATTCCTAAGAAATAAATTTTGTAACATTTTTCCATTGTGTGGGCTTCCTGAAACTATATCAAATGACTACAAGGTTTGACTTTTGCAACAGAACCACTGGATCTGAGGTATCTGTCTACAATCTTTGCCTCCTGATTCAGCATACCATAAATTGAATATTTATTTATTTATTTATTTATTGCTTTTTGGGTGACATCCAGCAATGCCCAGGGGTTACTCCTGGCTCTGCACTCAGGATTTATTCCTGGCAGTGCTTGGGGGACCATGTAGAATACCAGGGATTGAACCAGGGTCAGCCTCATGCAAGGCATATGACCTACCCGCTGTACAAATTGTGTCCTTATCCCTGTCGCTGTCCTCCCGTTGTTCATCAATTTGCTTGAGTGGGCCCAGTAATGTCTCCATTGTAGGACTTTTGTTACTGTGTTTGGCATATCAAGTATGTCATGGGTAGCTTGCCAGGCTTTGCTGTTCAGGCAGAATATTCTTGGTAGCTTGCTAAGGTCTCTGAGAGGGGCTGCAGAATTGAACCTGGGTCAGCTGGGTGGGCCACATGCAAGGAAAATACCCTATCCTCTGTGCTCTTGTTCCAGCCCAAAAAATAACACATCGAAGAAATAGCTAAGAGGACAGAACCTCCGGCTCCGGGTACATGTCTTTGACTCCACTGTTCTTCCTGCATTGACATATGCCTCAGAGACCTGGGCCCTATGAAAACAGGATAATAATGCCATTCCGGTCTCTTAAGGAGGGATTGAAAGAACTATGCTTGGAGTATAACACTATTCTAGTGAGAGAAAGAATCTGGTGTTCTAACCTTCATCGATGATCAAAAATCAGGGATAGTGTCTCAATTTTCAAGGCAACAAAAATCAGATGGGCTGGACATGTAATTCGATTTGGAAAAGACCACTGGACTAGAACTTTTACTGCCTGGATACCATGGGATGTCAAATGATCGCATGGCCGCCTACCTACAAGCTGGTCAGTCTTCTTCGTCAAGACCCTGAATGATCGGTTTGAGGCTCTTCATATTCCTAGAATGAGCACACACCATTGGGCTACAGTAGCCAATGACAGGGACAAATGGAGACATTACTGGTGCCCACTCGAGCAAATCAATGAATGACAGCATGTCAAGTGATCAAGTGATTAAGTGGATATTCCTATTTTTCTATTTTGTCTCCAAGCAAATATTATCAATACCCTTCCCAATATTTGCTTAGAAGATAGTGAATTAGAAAGTAGAGTTGATATAAATTTAGCTTTTATTAATAAACTCACATATCTAGTTTTCCTAGGTTAAATATACTACACTACTGGGAGCAGTAACTATACAAAGGAGCAAGAATAAACGAAGATCTAGCTTTGCTGGAAATTGAAATACAGGGTGAGAGAAAATGAAAAGTTTCATTTCAGTTAATCTGAGGAACAGCAAGCGACTGTTCTGTATATCTAATGCACCCTCCAATGGAGAAGACCATCCGTTTCCTTTCACATGATTTCAGTGTTAATTAAAATGAGGCCAGATGCAAAGGCATTGCAAAAGCTTTAAGCAAAGTCTTAGGGTTTATACTTGAGGACATATAAATTCTGGACACTCTTCCATTGTTCTTCAAAGAACTGAAAATAAAAGGATAGAATTTATATAGGCTAAAACTAATATGTAACCTGGTTGCCAGAATTACAACTATTCTAGACCAGCAAAGTCTGTGTTTATAGCTTCAATGTAGAAAAAGTTGTTGCCAAACACTAGTACATTCTTTTAGGATAGTAGTGGTTTGTCCTGCAGGCATACATTTAGACATTTTATTTATTTTTTGTTTTAAGATATATAAAGACTACACTTCCTAACTTGATTTAAAAAAGAAAAACAAATAATTTAGGAACTGTGGTTTGCAAAGTTTTAGTAAGTTTTAGGCATTTAGTATTTCTACTTATTTTAGTCCACATGCTTTTGAATATGCATCCTGAGGAGGTATCTGTACCTTAGAGTCATTGTATCATTTTTGCAGCAGCTGAAACATACTAAAATAAACCTATATATGGATAGGTAAAAGTATAAAAAAGTATCTTAAAATACACATATGTGTATATATAAATACATAAAAGAAATACTATTCAACCACAAAAGCAGAGATTCTTTCTACTTGAGATAACATTTAAGGATTTTCAAAACTTTACACTTAATGAAATAAGTAAGACAAAGTAGTAAGATGTGTAATTGTTTTTTTATGTATGTGAAATACTGTGAAAATTCACTCACATGTTGATACGAAAAGTGTAACTTGCAAGAACGAAGAGAAAGTACAGGGTTTAAATCTCCTGTTTTGTATGAGACCAATCTTAATATGATCCCAATACCAAATATGGTTCCCTGAGAATTGGCAGGGGTGAAAACGAATCACAGAGCAAGTACTAAGCCCTAAGCACCACTAACTATGCTCCAAAAATTGGTCCAAAAATATAAAAACATTAATTATCATAGAAACATGAGGTAGAATCATAACTAACAGGAGCTTAGGATCAGAGAAATGGAGGCTGATTATTAAAGCTATGAAGTATATAAAATTGAATTTATAATATTATTAAATTCCAAGAGATAGGATGATAGCTCAAAGACCTTACAGTAAATTTTTGCATGCAGGAGCCTATGTTCAATTCCTGGAATGACATGGCTATCTGAGAACCACCATGTGTGATCTATACCCCCAAATATATATACATTTGTATATATGCATATACTATATATAAGAAAATTTTATTAATATAATATGATATAATAGTTTGTAAAAATTATTATATGCTGAAAATTACTGTAGATAGCAAATTAATTGATTCTAAATTAATTTTGTTGTATGAATAATTCTTGAGTATAGATCTAGAAATATACCCTGAGCAATACAAGATGTAACCTAAAATCTAGAAGAAAAAATTAAAAATAAATTTTACCATATAAAACGTCTTTAACACCTCCCCTCCCCCCCCCACACACACACATAAGCACACACGCTTAGAGCCAGAGACAGCACAGGGTGAAGGCAGACTCTTTGTTGCACATGGCAGACTCAATGTTTATGACCAGTTTTGCATATGTTGTCTTGAACACTACAAGGAATGATCCCTGAGCACAAGGTTTAACTGAATTTTGCGTGATTATAGAGTTAAAGAAATACATCAACCAAGACAGATATCAGTTGTCCGAACTGAGGACATTGGAAAAAGCGTTCATAGTTAATTAGAAAATAGGGAGAATATTTTGTTGACATTCCTTGACTTTTGATATGTGATCAGATGGTTATTTTTTCTTTTAATCAAGGGAATCAATTCTAAGTTAAAAGTGACTAAAGAAATAAGGTATATATTTATATGAAAAAACTAGATGATACATAAGCTTAAAGTGGAAGGAAAAATACCCTGTACAACCTGAAGTGGAAAAGCAAAGATATGTTTCAGCAAATGATGGTAAGAATTTTGTGAGGGGTAGAAAAATTTAGTAAGAACAGCACCCAGCCCAGACAAGGTCAGACCTGAACATCTGAAGAACCTGCCGTCAGTACTCATCAATACACTTCACATGCTACCTGTCTGAATGCAAGGTTCCATCCCAATGGAAAACCAGCAGGACTGTACTACTGTACAAGAAGGGAGACATCCACGACATTGGCAACTAAGGTAAAAAGGTAAAGGCCCTCCCGTTGATCGTCGATTTGCTCGAGCAGGCCCAGTAACGTCTCCATTGGAGACTTTGTTGTTACTGTGTCTGGCATATCGAATACTCTCGGTAGCTTGCCGGGCTCTCCAAGAGGGGCGGAGAATCGAACTCGGGTCGGCCATGTTGGCCGCTTGTAAGGCAAACGCCCTACCTGCTGTGCAACTATTGCCCGGTATTCCTGTTGTCTGTCATCGACAGGCTGATCACTCGAGTCATCCTGAATAGTATTGGCAGAACACTACATGAAGGACAGCCATGCGAGTAAGTCGGTTTCCAAAAAGTATTTAGCAAAATTGACCATATCCACATGATAACCAAGTTCATTGAGGTTTCTCGGGAATTCAAGATACCGCTCTGTCTAACTTTCATTGATTTAAAAAAGGCCTTTGGTTCTGTTGAGACTAAAGCGGTCATCGATGTCCTAGCCAAACAGGGTGTTCAAAGTCAGTACATCAGGATCCTTTGTGAGCTGTATTGCAGATTCACTACCAGGATCTCTCTATTCTACAGGGACATGATCAATGATGTCAAGAGAGGGGTTTGGCAGAGTGATATCATTTCACCGAAACCCTTCAGTGCCATCCTCAATAATGTCATGAAACGACTGGAATGGAAAAGAATGGGAGTGAAGATAGACGGTTAGCAACTACACCACCTCCACTTCATTGATGACATCACCAAATTTCAGCCAAGCGGCACAAATGCTGGCCGACTTCGACTGTGTGTGTGGAAAGGTCAGACTATGGCTGAATCTCATGTAGACAATGTTTATGAGAAATGGTCTCGATCTTCACATTCCATTCACTCTCAACAGGACGAACATCTCCTGATGCAACAGTTAAGTGTACCTAGGTGGAGAAATCAACGTGACAAATGACATGGCACCTGAGTTGCCCAGGAGTAAGAGAGTGGCTTGGAATGCCTTCAAGGACGTCGAAGAAATAGCTAAGAGAATGAAGAACCTCCAACTCCGGGCACATATCTTTGATTCCACTGTTCTTCCTGCATTATCATATGCCTCAGAGATCTGGGACCTGTGAAAACAGAATCAGAACGCTATTCGGGTCTCCCAAAGTGGAATCAAAAGAGCTATGCTTGGAGTATCAAATCACAATCATGATCACGACCATCCTGTTATTTGTTGATTGCCTTGAGCAGGCCCCAGTAATGTCTCCTTTGTCCTAACCCTGAGATTTTTTAAAAGGTGCCATATTCAAGGTTCTTTCAGGGTTAGGAGAATGAGACCCATCATTGTTACTGATATTTGGCATATTAGGTATGCCACGGGGAGTTTGCTAGACTCTGCCCTGTGGGCAGGTTACATTCAGTAGCCTGCCAGTTTGTCCAAAGTAGGAATGAGATAATAAGATGTCTGCGCTTCCAGGAGCTGGGTTTTATAGTCTCTGGGTCTTGGCTGTTGATGGGATTACACGGTGTCAGGGGGCCAGTTGGTGGGTGTGAGCCCTGCCTACTGGAATTTGGAGGATCTGGGTGGAGGATGCTCAGCCCTGATCCAAGCAGGCTTGGAGATCTCAGTCCCAGGACCCGCATGCCTTTGTTCCTCTGCCAGTACCTTCATGCGTGTGGATAGTGGTCTCAGCATGGTGGTTGCTGGTTCTGGAGGTACCGGCAGAGGAACAAAGGCATGTGGTTCCCGGGACTGAGATCGCATGAAGGTACCGGCAGAGGAACAAAAGGCATGTTGGTCCCGGGAATGCAATCTCCAAGCCTGCTTGGATCGGGGCTGAGCATCCTCCACCCAGATCCTCCAAATTCTAGTAGGCAGGGGTCACACCCACCAACTGGCCCCTGGTGCCGTGTAATCCCATCAATGACCAAGACTCAGAGACTATAAATCCCAGCTCCTGGAAGAGAACAGCTCAGAGTCTCCTGCCCCCGCGCCTGGCTGTCCTCGCAGGGGCCCCTTGAAGGGGAGTGGGTTGAGTTTCCCTCCCCGCCCCAACCAGGGCTCTGGCAGCCGAAGACCTTCCACTCAAATGAGAGAAAGAATCCAAAATTCCGACCTCTGTCTTCCCTCAAGAATCAGGGATGCTGTTCCGTTTGCCAAGGCGTCAAAAATTAGATGGGCTGGACACATAATGAGATTTGGAGACAACCACTGGACTAGAGCCATTACCAACTGGATTCCATGGGACGTCAAAAGATCGCATGGCCACCCACCTATGAGATGGTCAGACTTCTTCATCAAGACCCAGAATGATTGGGTTGAGGCTCTTTTTGTTTCTAGAATGAGCAGACGCCATTGGGATACGTTAGCACATAACAGGGATGAATCGAGATGTTACTGGCACCCGCTCAAGCAAATCGATGAGTATCGGGATGTTAAGTGTCAATTATCAAGTGTGTTAAGGTAAAGGTAAAGGCCCTCTCGTTGATCGTCGATTTGCTCGAGTGGGCCCAGTAAGGTCTCCATTGGAGACTTTGTTGTTACTGTGTCTGGCATATCGAATACTCTCGGTAGCTTGCCGGGCTCTCCGAGAGGGGCGGAGGAATCGAACTCGGGTCGGCCATGTTGGCTGCTTGTAAGGCGAACGCCCTACCCGCTGTGCTATCGCTCCAAGTGTGTTATTTCCAAATATTTAATCCATAAAACTTACACCTTTGTATTAAGTTATAA
This sequence comes from Sorex fumeus, assembly GCF_029834395.1. NCBI lineage: Eukaryota > Metazoa > Chordata > Mammalia > Eulipotyphla > Soricidae > Sorex > Sorex fumeus. The sequence continues at coordinate 40,626,733 of NW_026606065.1, forward strand.
GTCTTTACAATTGGAGCACACCATTTGGTAGTTGTCTGTCTCCTATGATCATTACCTTTATACTCCCCATCTCATCTTTTCCTAATAAATATGTTTTCATTTGCAAATTTTAATACTTTAATTAAATATTTAATTAAAATATAAATTCATAAAACTGTTTTCAATTTTGAAGGCAGATGGATCTATTTTATTCAAAAGACCAATACCACTAAAATGCATACTGTTATTATACTTATATTTTCTAAAATTCAATATAAACAAAATATATTTGAAAACTATCTCTAATGCATTATATGTTAGCAATATTTTGTTTTTGTCTCCAAAATCTAAAATATTTACTGCATGCCTATAATAGAATTTCTCCAGTTATTTTGATTGTGAACATTGTGTTTTTACAGCCATGAGATCATTTGGGAAAAGTTAAAGACAGGGTTTTCAACATTCATTGTTGCTAAACTCTCTGAGACAGAAGTATGCTCATATTTGATTCTTTCTGTTATGATTTCCGATTTTATAGAGGAAGAAAAATAGAGACATACATGGAGTCAGAATATCTCTTTCTGAAACTTCTCACAAAGCGAAATTGTGATTTCATGTGAAAAACTTGCTGCATTGCCGTTACTTTTACTTAGCTTATTGCTAATGCATGCTTAAAGTAGTAATTTGGTACTTAGAAAGTTCATCTTGTTCCCTGTTATCTCTGCTTGAAGATCTGAACAACAAAAAGACAAGCATATTACAGTAGATGATTGACATTGTACACTAGTGATTTCATACTATTATTTCTATTAAAACTTAACGCTACTTTTTATATACTTTTGTAGGTGACTAATGGAGGATAAATTCAAATCATGGTAGTATATGATTAAAAGTTTAAAAGGTGGAAAATTACGAACTTAGAACTGTCTTTAAATCGAATGATGTCCCATAGAATTTGGAAGAGCAAATTTTGCCTAATGACAATTATCCTAGTTTTACATATGTTTTACATATGTTTTAATAATGTTAAGCATTTAAAAAGAACTGAATCACAGATGTTGTTAGTATTTCAACACCTATTTTCAAATTCTTAAAAAATTAATAAGCCTATTATATTTTGAAAACGTTATTAAGAAAGAGAGGAAGTATTGCTTTGTATGAGTTTGTCTGAGAACTGTATTTTTTTAAACTAACAGGCAAATAAGAGGTATGAATCCCCATTCTGTCACTAACTCAACACTAAAAATAAAAAAAAAAAGATGCTTTTGCCTTAACTTCATCAGATAGTCTCACAGACTTGAAACTGAATTGATATGTCTACAATTATTTTCCCATCACATGCTTTCATTCACTCCCGTTAGGACTGCCAAACACTAAAATCAGCGTTTTCTGGAGATTGTAGTCTGCCATGATATATTTATATTGCCACTAAAATTTCAGATACAAAATATATGTGAATTACTCCTAAAGAGCACAGTAGTTCTCCCAAGTAGCACTGTTTACTGCCGACAGCATCTAGAACTTTAGGTTACTAAACAGCAGTCTCACTGACACTTCCAAAATGAAAATTTATCTTTCCTGCAACACTTTTGAATGCAGAATAGAACACAAAATTGAGGACATTCAGCTATTTTCTGGCACTGTCATGGTGCATAAATTATTGTACAGAACTTGGTCATATAAATTAAAACTATTTTTGTTTTTAGTATTAACCAAAGTATAGCAGAAAAATAAGCAGTAAATTGAAAATATTTTATATGTAGAACTGTCCTCCCGTTGTCCATTGATTTGCTCGAGTGGGCATCAGTAATTTCTCACAAAAAATTGTGAGACTTCTTGTTACTGTTTTTGGCATATCAAATGTGTCACATGTAGCTTGCCAGGTTTTGCAGTGTGGGCTAGATATTCTCGGTGGTTTGCTGGGCTCTCCAAGAGGGGCAGAAGAATCTGACTTCAATAGACTACATGCAAAGAAAATACCGTACCCGCTGTGCTACCGCTCCTAAGAACAACAACGAAAAATTAATAAATAAAGAAATGAGGTAAGTGAATTTTATTATTACTGCCCATTCACTATGACATGTTATAAACTCACAAATAAATTGTTCTTTAAATAATGATGTTTTCCTGGGCCAAAGCCGTAGTAGTACAGTGGGTAGGATGCTTGCCTTGCATGTGGCCAATGGTGTTTGGATCCTCGGCATCCTGAATGGTCACCTAAATACCACTTGGAATAGTTCCTGAGAGCAGACCTAGGAGTAAACCCTGAGCTCTGCAGGTGTCGCACCAAAATAAAATAAAGAAAAATTGGTGTTCTGTTCATCAGCTGAAAGTTTATCACAGGGGAGAGAAAAGGATTTGAAAAAGGGCCAGGCATGGGGACAATGGGGTTGGGAAGTGGTCACCCTGGGGGAGGGTGTGGTGCTAGATTCTGTAAGAATTAGACCCTATCACTAACAATAGTGTAAACCACAGGGCCTAAAATAAAACTATAAAGAATGGTGTTCTGCAATTTCTGAGTTAAAACAGGCATAAAAGATTACAGGACTGGTACCTGCCAACAGAATTCAATAGTTAGGTTTTTAATTTAAAGAGGAAAAAGAATTAAGATATCTAAAAAATTAATATATTTAAATATTTAAAAGGTATTTACATGCATGATTCACTATATTGTGTGTATAATGACAATTGCAATTAACTTTCAAAAGACTGGAATTTACATATACTATGCAGAAATTATATATAATAATAAATCTCCAGATTTACAAAAATGTCTGATCTGTCTGTGATATGCATCTATTTTCTCACATTGGTTAGTGTTGTGCTGCATTAATCGAATTATTTGTACTTTTTGTATTTCTTTTTATATTTATGATTTTGGGCTGGAGCGATAGCACAGTGGTAGGGCGTCTGCCTTGCACACAGCCAACATGGCCGACCCAAGTTCGATTCCTCCGCCCCTCTCGGAGAGCCCGAGAAGCTACTGAGAGTATCCCACCTGCACGGCAGAGCCTGGCAAGCTACCCGTGACGTATTTGATATGCCAAAACACAGTAACAACAAAGCCTCCATTGGAGATGTTACTGGGTCCGCTTGAGCAAATTGATGAACAACGGGAGGACCGTGGACCGTGGACCGTGGATTTATGATTTTAGTTACATCCTGGGCTGTAGCGATAGGACAGCTGGTAGGGCGTTCGCCTTGCATGCAGCCAACATGGCTGACATGAATTCGATTCCTCCGCCTCTCTTGGAAAGCCGGGCAGGCTACCGAGAGTATCTTGCCCCCACGGCAAAGCCTGGCAAGCTACCTGTGACATATTCGATGTGCCAAACATAGTAACAACAAAGTCTCACGATGGAGACATTACTGGGCCTGCTCGAGAAAATCAGTGAACAATGGGAGGACAGTGACAGTTACAGTGACAGTTACATCCTGTCCATATTCACCTTACTGCTTTCTAATTTCTGAGCACTTCATGATGGGTTAAAAATGTTAATAACAGATGGAACAAAAAAAGAATACAGAAGTTGTCACTTTCCTGGTATTACATGCTTCCAATTCCCATTTGATCACCAAACATAGTAGTGATTCCTGAACTTGGAGCCACAGGTCAGCTCTGAGCACTGGGCTGGTGTAACTCCAAAACTAATAAAGGATAGAAACCTAGGGAGTGTAATTTTATAGAAATATTTTAAACAAAAATCTGCTTATGAATCACCAATTTTGTCAACTACTTTTTACATTGGTTTCTTTAGATAAATAATTTGTGTAATTGTCTTTCTTATATTAAGAGATTAAAAGGTCAATCTAACTAACCTCAGATAACAGAATTATTTTATCACTTACTAAAATAAAAGTACTGGGCAGAAACAAAACTTAAGAAACAAATCTACACAACTGGGCAACTGGATTTCTTTTTGTGAACAATAAATATCTCTAGAACTACAATCTGTATGTAGTCCTAAGCACAAGCCTTTGATTTGGATTGTTCTGCTATGCTTTGGGATAATGCCCAATGGTGCTCAGGGATTTCTCCTGACTCTGCACTCAGGTATTACTCCTAGCATTGCTCCAAGGACCAAATGGGATATCCTGGTTGGTGGTTCAAACCAAGGCTGGCCACATGGAAGGCAAGTCCTTCCATGTGGCTATAGCAGGCTATACCTCCTATACTAATGCTGCAGCCAGAGCTGAATTTTGAAGTGGAAAGAATTATCCACTCTTGTATTCATACCAAAATATCTGAAAATACAAGCATGGATACAAAAGAAAGTGATCTTCAAAGGGTTCAGCTAAACTTTTTTGGAGCTACTTGAATTATTGTGATACAGTGATTTCTATTTGAAGAAACATAGTAACGAAAATGTCACAATGACACATTTCAGCAATCTTTAAAGGAGACCAGAATCTTCTAAAACTGCTCATACAGAAATCCCAACAGTTGATTTAAATTCCAAATCAACTGTTTCTTTAGTAGTTTGAGGTCTTTTTTTTTTTTACTTGACTAGAAATACATTTTGGTGAGATAACTATCACTTGCTTATGAATACTTCATATTCAGAGAATAACAGTATGGAATTGAAAAACAAAGACCAAATCTGCAACCTAACTTTAATAGTTTTTTTTATTGTTATAGTATTATTCAGTGAAATATATTTAATCAAATATCTACATACAATGAATAAAAGGTCCTAGAAAAAGTGAATTTGCATACTAAGTTATAGACTACTTTTGTGTAAAAATGTAGACTTCGTAGGAAAACAAAATCTGTTTGTTGGAAAGAAAACTCAAAGAACTAAAGTTTATTATTATTTTGGACATTGCTCAGCTAGGCCAGTGGCTTTATCCTGTCATGGCTTTATGTAGTTTATGGAACCTGAAGAGAGTTCATAAGTCACCCATAAGACATTCTCTAAAACTCAGCACTGCGTGAGTCCCTGGGCACTGCTGAGGAGATAACCAATCAAAGTGAGGTCTGGCCCTGGAGTCATCAATTACTTCCGGTGTGGTCATGAGTCTTGGAGCACCAATTGGATGGTCCTTAGCTTCCTGAGCATCATTTGGATGGCACTGTCCCCCCAAAAAATTCTAAAATATTCATTTATTTTATTATTATTAGTTTCTTTATTAGGTTAATAAAGTATTTGATATTTTCATATTAAATATTTGCACGAAAAGCTTTTAAACCTGGAAAAACTATTTTCAATTCCAATTTATTCTTATTCTCTATCTTCATAGAAAACCAAGAGACTTTATTTCCCCATATGAACTTCTTGCTTCTGCAGACATTCTGAATGAGGAAGTGGTACATTTACTTTCATTTAATTGGAAACATATTTTGATTGTGTGATGCTTTGAGAGTATACATGAAATATTTTAGTAGAATTTATATAAATTCAACATGAAAAATATTTAATTGCAAAGAAACATTAGCACATTAAAAAATCTTTGATCTATACCTAATTCTAAGCATAAAAGAAAAATATTTAATTAACCTGCATTCTCTTCTCAATTTAACAATATCATTAACATCATTAAATATAGATATATATATATATTTCCATACTTGAATCAATATATGTTGAAATGAAGTTGCTAAATACATTTTAAAACATATTACAGCTGACTAAAATATAAAATTTTCTTACTTTTTAATTATTGACATATAATTTCTTTCTTTACTTTTCCTTCTTTTTCTTTTTTTTCTCTTCTTTTCTTTTCTTTTTTTTTTTTTTTTTTTTTTGGTTTTTGGACCGTACCCAGCAATCCTCAGAGGTTATTCTTGGTTCTGAAGTCAGAATTTCTTCTGGTGCTCTAGCCTGGGTCTAATACCCTATCCGCTTTACTATCTCTTATGCCCTTGATCTAGTTTCTTATTAGAGAGCCATAGTAATTATTTCCAGAAATGTATCTGTTTTGCACAGTCAGAATAATAGAAAATTAAACAAAATACCTATAAGGTCTTTTGCAATGTTTATAGAGACTTAATGCAATCCTACATGCTCATGTTAAACTCAAAATTAAGAATTTACATATTCTTTTCTTATTTTGGGAATATATATTTTGCAGATTGGACTGCAGCTGAATCTCATGAAGACAATGTTCATGAGAAACAGACTCGTTCCATTCGCTCTTTTTTGCCTAAAAACAATGTCTGGGGTCTGGGGCAATAGCACAGTCGTTAGGACATTTGCCCTGCACGTGGCCGATCTGGGTTCGATCCCCAGTATTCCATATGCTCCTCCGAGCATCACCAGGAGTAATTCCTGAGTGTAGAGCCAGGAGTAATCCCTGAGCATCACTGGGTGTGATCCAAAAAGCAAAAAAATTAAAAAGTATAAATAATATATGTGTGTTCATCTGAATTCCCAAAATAATTTTATAGATAAATCACTTTTATTCCTAATATTAAAGTTTTAAAACTTTGTAATATTTTTAAAACAACTAGGTTCAAAATTTTATTAACAACTGTAAAATAAAAAAAAAGATAAAGTATAACAGCATCAATGTCATAAATTATGGGGAAACAAAATAAGAGTGTAGCAATTTTACATGAAGTTAAAAGTTATTAGTTATTAGCTTAAAATAAACTATTACGTTTACAATGTGTTTTATGTAAACCTCATTGATAACTCCAAAGAACACATTTTTAGTAATTTCCAAACATGTTTTTCAAGTAATTATTTTTTCCCCCTTGGGTTACCATTTTAGCACTGTTTAGAACATATCAGGGGCATGAACTTTGTAGATGCCTTTTCTAAAAATCAACAAAGCTTGCAGATTTTTTTTTATTATTTTTAGCACACTGTCACTGTCTTCCCATTGTTCATCGATTTGTTTGTGTGGGTCCAGTAACGTCTCCATTGTGAGACTTGTTGTTACTGTGTTTGGCATATTGAATACATCATGGGTAGCTTGCCAGGCTTTGCTGTGCGGGCAAGATACTCTCAGTAGCTTGCTGGGCTCTCCGAGAGGGACGGAAGAATTCAACCTGGGTCGGCTGAGTCGGCTATGTGCAAGGCAAATGCCTTACCCGCTGTGCTATCACTCCAGTCCATTCTTCTTTTATTAATACTGACCAATATTCTCTTGGATTACGTTCTGTAGGAAATGTACTCTGAGAACATATATATATATGTGTGTGTGTGTGTGTGTGTGTGTGTGTGTGCATATATACATATATGTATACACATATATGTGAATATATATTAAGATATTATATATAATAAATATATATTTTGAGTTTATGGAGATAGCTCTGTAGATAAATACCTGCAAAGAAATTATTTAAGATCAATGAAGTCTGAGATCAATGAAGTCTGAGGATAATTGAGTTGGAAACAGAAGACCAAGTACAATAAGTTTAGATCTACGATAGCCCTTAGGGCACAGGATTCTATGAGTGTTGATCCTTGGGAGTAAATTATATCTTATAGAAAGCAGTAGCACCTAAGATTTTTAGCAGTTTTGTGAATGAATGCATTTGTTTAAAGAGCAGATTAGGATAAAAATGGCAGATTATATGGCATACACTTTGTCTAAATTGAATAGTTATGTGTTATTTATAATTAATAAAATTAATCCTTCTGCACAAAATTCAATGAACTTTTGGCACATACACTTATGGAACTACCACCATAAACACCAAGACAAGAACAGTCCCATCTGTTTATATCCCCAAGGTTTTCCTCCTTTCTATCTCTGAGAAAATGTGCAAAGAAGATAATCGTCTTTGAACTGAGAAGCTGACCTTGGGTTCAACAAATCTTCCACTATCTTGATGTTAAAATTCTTAACCTCAAGAGCTGTGAGAAATCCTCAAGCTACTCATGGAAGGTATTTTTGTTTAAGTTCAATCAGACTAAGTGACTCCATCAGTTACTCTCCAGTAACTGAAACTACCCCAGTTGAACAAAGACTCTGAAGCTTCTACCTCCTGGCAAGCACTGTACTGTGCTGAGTTACAGTATTTCAGATACTTCATCTAAATGGAATGCTGCCAAGTGTTTCCCTCTGTAATTGCTAATTTTATCTAGCATGATTTTTTTATATTCACTATCTCCCTAAATTTTATAATTATATCAGGATTGATTTCTCTGATATAATCAGTGTTTCAGCCCTCGTCATAGTCAAGTGAGGAAGGCACTTGCCATGTGTGAGGCCAAAACAGTTTGATGCCAGCTCCATATATCATTTTCATCATTTAAAGAATATGTAGGAGTGTTTGCATGCAAATACTATAGGACTACTGTGTTTATATTTAAATGATTATTGTAGAGTTTTCTTAAGCATATTACTCTGGGCTGGAGTGATAGCACAGCGTATAAGGCATTTGCCTTGCAAGCGGCCAATATGGCCGACCCGAGTTTGGTTCCTCCGCCCCTCTTGGAGAGCCCAGCAAGCTGCCGAGAGTATCTCGCCCACATGGCAGGGTCTGACACAGTAATAACAAGTCTCACGATGGAGATGTTACTGGGCCTGCAAATCGATGAATAACGGGAGGACCGTTCCTTAATACTTTTTAATGATTTCAGAATCTCATCATAGTAATTTCCAATGTTTGTTCTTCACCTATGTCCCTATTAGAATTTCAATTACAGTTACACCAACTGATACTCTCCTACATTTTTAAATGCTCACCTTTTCCCCTTTTCCTCCTTCGTTTCACTTTCATTATTTCTGTTGATTTATATAATGTTTTGTTTTTAAATGTGTATTTACTTATTTATTTATTTTGATTTTTGGTCACACCTGGTGATGAACAGGGGTTACTCCTGGCTCTGCACTTAGGAATTACTCCTGGTGGTGCTCAGGGTACCATATGGGATGCTGGGAATGGGATCCAGGTTGGCCTCGTGCAAGGCAAATGCTCTACCCACTGTGCTATAGCTCCAGCCCCTGATCTATATAATGTTCACTAATCCTTTTTTATCTTTGGTAAAGATAAAATTTAAAATTAATGATAAGACTTTTATAGGTACTGATCATCTTTGTTATATTTTTGTATAGCATTATCCCAATTCTTTCATAGAATTTCTGTCTTTGAACTTGCCCATCTGTTCATATAGACCGATCACCTTTTCCTTTAGGCCTTCAATACATTGTATTTGGTCATTCTGCATTCCAATCCTCATAGTTCCACATGAGAAAGATTCTGAATAGGATCAAGTGTTTTATATGTCTTACAGAGCTATTTTATTCTCAATTTTGTAGTGTAAATGACACTTTTGATTTCTGTACTATTAGAGCTTGAGATGTGTAAAACACATGCATTGAAATAGTTCAAACCTCTTTATCTGCATTTCGTGAGACGGTTAGATTTATCTTCTCAGGAGTTGGGCTGATTTGATTGTTTACTATGGTATCGGCATTATACTAAGTTTTTGTATTCAACTGGTATTACCTGAGGGTAGAAATGATACATTGGACTTGTTTTCTCAATACACCATTTCTATCTGCAGCTTTCAATATTCACTGTACTGGCCCCACAATGATTTTATTTTATTTCTCTTTTCTTTTCCCCTATGGCGGATGTCCTGCTAATTATTGTTTGTCTTCCTGTGCCTGTCATTAATCCTGTCCTTTCCTCAGGGGAAGAGAATGTTTAAAATTTGTTTTGATTGATTGAGATTCTGTGGTTTACATGACTATTTATATTGGTTTCTCATGTACATAATTCCAACACTGTATTCTTCTCCCATAAACACATCTCCCAATGACCCCAGACACCTCCCTCTGAACTGCCACACCTCAATCAGTTGCATGACATCAGGTCTCTCATTGTGTTGACTTTGGACCTTTGTTGTTACCTTGGTGTGTATCTTTAAGCCCCCCATATGACAGTAATGGTTCTGGAGGATTCTAGTGCACAGAATCCAGGACTGTTTCATGGAGTTTTTTGTTTTGCTTTAACCTTGTTCCTTTGAATATTGTCTCAGCTGCACTCTGATCCATCCTTGTCTGTACCATGCAACAGAATTGTTACCTACTACACTAAGTGTAGTAGGTACATGCACTAAGTTGTATAGCTTTCATGTTATCATCAAAATGTTGGCACTTTAGTTTACTAGTTAATTGTTTTTTTTTTTTCTGGGGGGAAGGGGTTTCACCCAGTGATGGACTCATGGGTTACTCCTAGCTCTGCATTCAGAGGAATTACTTCTGCCAGTACTCAGGGGACCATATGGGATGCCGGAGATAGAACCCAGGTTGGCTAAATGCAAGGCAAATGCCCTACTCACTGTACTATCACTCCATCCTAGATAATTGTTTTTTAAGTGCAGATATATTTTTATTAAATTTAGTTTTAACAAAAAACTACTTTTAGAAGTTAATATCATATTGATATTTTTTGACTTCTTTTGTCTTTATATATTCATTTTATACTTTACTTTTTATTTTTATTTTAATTTTTGCTTACTGTAGACCACATGTATCACTGTAACTACAGCATATGTAATTTATTTTTTTATACTCATGGTTTGTTATGAAGGGTTTTTTTGCTTTACACAGAAAAAAATAAGTGAAAATTGTCTAATTCACATAGCTACTAAAAGGAAAATTTGAAATTAAAGTTGAGCAGTCACTAGTAAGATTATAATTTGAAGTCAAGCCAAAGAGATTTACTGTTGTATATTTGCTATAAAGCTTTTACTGTCTATCTACATACTTGAAAATTGGTCTTTCTGAAATACTACGAAGTATTTTTTGATTTATGTATACACAAATGGCAAATATATTTTAAAAGTCATTTTATTTATGTATTGTAGTTTATTTTATCTGTAATATTGCTTAATTTTATGATTTAAATATAAAACTTTCCATTTTGTAACCAAATTTATTTTTACTGAGTAATACCTAATTAATTTATCTTTGACATTGAGATCACTATACCCCAAGGTTTAATCTTTGAATTTTATCTGAATTCATTGTTTTTATGTTTGCATTATTATGTCTCTAAATTTAATATGATTTTCTTTTGAATCCTTTTGAATTTGTTTTGGATTCATTTTATTTTCCACTTTTATGATCTACAAGACTCTCACCTGTATCTGTTGGTTTCATGTTCATTTTTTGCTTCTGTAATCTAAAGGGATATACTTAAAAGGCCTTCAGCCTCATGGACAGCATATCTTCAATGTTGGTTCTATGTATATTTTTATGTTTTATTCAATGCAGATTTCAACCCTATTGCTTCATATTTTTCCAATCAAGGCAAGAGCAATCTGATTTGGAGGAAGAGGCAGGGATACTCTGAGAGATGTGTGTCGAAGCACTGGTGCTCTGCCCAGTGTCATTTGGAGTGTAACAGGGCTATTCTCCTGATACTGATGGGGTGACCTCATGCCAGGATCTGAACTTACAGCCTTAAATAATATAGGTCTCGGCTCTACCATTTGAGCTTTCTGCCCAGGTCCTCACTGGTTTATTTTTAAGTTCCATGAAGGATTTAACTTTCAACTAGTTTCATTTTTATATTAGTCAGTTAAACATGTTCTTTATTTTATCTATATTTTTTCACATTCATTTTCCATGTGTTTGTAAATGTAATTGATAGGTCAAGATAGGTAATATCTAGGATATATTCAGCTTTATTATTTATTTATTTATTTATTTTTGCTCTTTGGGTAACACCTGGTGATGCAAAGGGGCTACTGCTGGCTCTTCACTCAGGAACCACTCCTGGCTGTGCTCGGGAGACCACATGGGATGATGGGAATCGAACCCAGATCTGCCCCATGCAAGGCAAATGCCAAATGCGCTACCCGCTATGCTATTGTTCCAGCCCCATATTTAGATTTAACAGCATATTTTCCAAAAGTGCTATGTTCTTCTTTTCACTATACTTGAGAGCCATATTATTTTATTCCCCTTTTTCCAACTGGGAATGAATGATGGAAAAAATAAAGTTAAGTTTTTTTTTTCTTTTTTCTTTTCTTTTTTCAGGAAAAAGTAGAAGTTTTTCTAAAACAACTCTAACTAATTCAATTGGTTTCCATTAGTATTCACCCTCTAAAATACTAAGGAGGAAGTTTGGTTGATGTAAATTTTGAGAACAAGTTCAATTATCTAACAGTCAGAACAAGTTGGCAGGCAGCCAAACTCTAGCTCTAGGAAGTCATTCAGTCAAATTCTGTGTTCGCATAATTTATTCACTGTTTGGTGGTGCTGTGCCAGGGGCCATGTTTTCTGTGAACCAATTTCAGTTTGGACCAATTACCATCCCAATTACTCTTTTCTGTTTCTGTCCTTTTAAAGCATCCTATTTTATTCAAAAGAAGTCATTCCTCATCTCATGAAAAAGCAGTTGTCCAGTGGCATGGTTCTGCTTTGAGGGTAATGTTAGGAAAAAAAAAAATAAAGCTTCATAACAAATTACTTGAAAATCATTGACTCGCATCTTTGAAAAATATACAATTGAAACTTGGTTTTCTAGTCTTAGATCATTAAATGTTGATGCATATTTGGAGTTATTTTTGTGTTCGAGTACTAAGTAGCATTTTTAGGTGGAGAAATTGGAAATAAATTTATGATCATATCCCTGGAGGTGATTCTTTTAATATTGTAGCTAATTCACCCTTCTAATAAAGGTCTTTATGTTTTTCTAATGCATTGGCTCCTTTCTCAATTTGAAACATTTAAATATTTTTGGTATTTTGGAAAAATTTTCTATCATAGTCTGTCATCTTTTTTTCCAGAATTTCTAAATATTCCAATTGGTATTTTTAGTTTCTTTCCTTGCATCATTTATTTGAACTTATATTATTTTTCATAGAAACATAATGTATGTAAACATAAATTCAAACCACAATCTTGTCTTAATGTTGTTAATTTATCTTTTTGTTGTTGTTGTTGTTGTTGTTTAAGTGATATTATCTTGACTATGTATGCTTAGTGTACAGGCCTTAATATTGCCACCTTAGCTCTGTGCTGAGGGATCACTGCTGCTTCTGGTATTCAGGACTTGAATTTGGATTATATCTGGTGGTGCTCAGGACATACTCTTGCTTCTGTATTCAGAAATGACTCCTGGCAGTATGAAAGGAATGTATGTGCTGCTAAAAAGTGAACCTATGTCTGGATGATTTGCTCTCAAGCAAGAACTTTACTCCCTAGACTATGTGTATATCCCTGTTTATGGATCTTTGTAAGGACCGTTCTGTTTTTTAAAAATAAAAGTGTTAAACCTTGAGACACTATCCATTAAAATAAACTATTCAGCAATCTAGAATATTCTTTCTCAATTACAATTATTTACTTAAAATTGGAAATTGAGCACAAATTACAATACTCTTTAAAATAGTGTTCACTCATATGCACTCATATGAAAAAAATATAGTATGGGTATAGCTAATGCCCAAAGACAATATAACAAAGGGCAGGAAAATTGACCCTTAGTTTGAAGCTTTCCACTGGTGGGAAAGGGTAGGTGGGAAAAGCCAGGGGAGGGACCACTATGACAATAATATAGGGAAGTGCTCCCACTGGGAAAGGTCTGGGGGCTGAAAGGAGGAAAAGTAATACGTATGGAACCCTATCAGTAACTGTTATAAACCACAGTATCTAAAAGAAAAAAGACATTAGGAAAAATTGAAAAAGAAAAAAGCGTCTGCCATAGAGGCAGGATGGTATACGAGAGGGGAAACCTGGGACATCGGTGCCAGGAATTGGACAGTAGTGCAGAGATTGCTTTTGGGATATTGTCTTCCTGAAACTCAATCATGATAAACTTTGTAACTATATATCACGGTGATTCAATTTAAAAACTTTTTAAAAGCTGTTTAAGAATAAATTTAAAAGAAAAAAATTACATACTAAGTTAATGTGAATTGACCCATTAAATCGTGACACCAGTGACTCTGACCTCTGTTTTTACTCTAAACTGATCATGAGTCCAGGCCACTTGAAGTGACAGTCAACTGGGTTAAGTTGTTTAATGCTAGAGACTAGGGATTTACAGCTTCTCTCTTCTTGTAATGTAACGCCTACCATGACCACCCTGCATACTAGTCTGCTTGGGGGCGTCAGGGATACAGACTGTGGTTCTGGGAAAGAGAGGCACTGTTGCCTTCAATATCCTATTGTGTTAAAATTTGATCTAAGGTCTACTGACCTATCTCCTCAGCCCCATCTAACTCTTTATTATATCACCAAGTGTCTTTGCTCTATTCCACTTTCTCAGTATAGGACTTTAATAATGGGGTATGAGGTGTTTAGAACGATTGTTTCCCAACCCTTAATTCCAGGATAAAGATCCTTCCTCACAAATATCTTCTCAGTGCATTGGTTTCTCTTTGGTAGAGAGGGCTCATTCTTGGTTGGACATTCCAATTCCCCACATGATTGAGTGCTGTGCTTTTTCCCTTGCCGCGGAGGCTTTGTTCATTAGGGGTTCAGGTTCTTTTCTAGGCACATTCATTTAAATCTATATATGATAATGCCACAGAGTAATAAAACTTAAGTTTTCTCTGGTCACCTTATCTTTGGCCCATATTTCTCAAAGCCACCAAATTTCTGTTTTTTAAATTTATTGTGCTTCCCAACCTCTGTCATAAGTTAGATATCAGAGACGAAGCATAAATTATTTGTTTCTGGATATATACGCATATATAAAAATATATCTGGGTGGAGGATGCTCGGCCCAAATCCGATTAGGCTTGGAGATCTCGGCCCCAGAACCCACGTGACATTTTCCCTCTGCCAGTATCTTCATGTGTGCGGAGACAGGTCTCAGCATGGTGGTGGCTGGTCCTGGAGGTCTTTGGCTGCTGGAGCCCTGGTCAGGGCGGGGAGGAAAGCTCAACCCGCTCCCCTCCAAGGGGTCCCGGCGAGCGAGGACAGTCAGGCGCGGGGGCAGGAGACTGCACTGTTCTCTTCCGGGAGCTGGTTTTTATAGTCTCTGAGTCTTGGTCGTTGATGGGATTACAGGGCGTCAGGGGGCCAGTTGGTGGGTGTGACCCCCATCTACTGGAATTTGGAGGATCTGGGTGGAGGACGCTCGGCTCCAAATTCCAGTAGGCGGGGGTCACACCCACCAACTTGCCCCCTGGCACAGTGTAATCCCATCAACGGCCAAGACTCAGAGACTATAAAAACCGGCTCCCGGAACCGCGGGACCGCGACATCTTATTATGACATCTTATTATCTCATTCCTACTTTGGACAAACTGGCAGGTTACCGAATGTAGCCTGCCCACACGGCAGTCTGGCAAACTCCCGTGGCATACCCAATATGCCAAATACCAGTAACATTGATGGGTCTCATTCTCCTAAAGAGCCTTGAATATAATCTCAGGGCTAGGATGAAGGAGACGTTACTGGGGCCTGCTTGAGGCAATCGACGAATAACAGGATGATTTGTGATTTGTGATTTGTGATAAAAATATATAAACATATATATATTAATATGTAAAGGTAAGGTAAAGGTAAAGGCCCTCCCGTTGATCGTCGATTTGCTCGAGCGGGCCCAGTAACGTCTCCATTGGAGACTTTTTTTGTTACTGTGTCTGGCATATCCAATACTCTCGGTAGCTTGCCGGGCTCTCCGAGAGGGGCGGAGGAATCGAACTCGGGTCGGCCATGTTGGCCGCTTGTAAGGCGTACACTTATAAATTTTATGGACTGAAAAACAATGGATTAAATATGTCAACCATCCTAATTACCTTTCCACAAATTATAATTTACATGAGAATTGCATTTCTACTTCTTTCTGTAGTCCACTTGATATTCTCTCTACACATCTTTTTTCAGTTTTAAAAATTTATTTCTTTTTTATTGAATAACAGTGAGATATACAGTTACAAAGTTTTTCATAATTAGGTTTCAGTCATTTCAGTCATGGTCCATCGACTGTCCCTTTACCAGTGTATATTACCACCAATGTTCCTGGTTTCCCTCCTACACATTAGTTTCTAGAGACAGCACTTTTTTCTTTCTATCTCTCTGTTTCTCTCTGTCTCTGACTCTCTCTGCCTTTGTCTCACTCTCTTTCATTGGACATTATGATTTGCAATACATGTACTGAAAGGTCTTCATATATATTCCTTTACCTATTTTCAACACTCTGTTTATGTACATATTGATCATTTCTAATTATCATTATCATAATAGTCCTTTCTCAATCCTAACAGCCTTTGGCCTCCCTCATCTATTTTTATCCTTTCTATGAAATACTAATTGATTTCTATGTATTTTTAAATTGTTCACTTTTTTTAATTTTAAGAATTTCTCCTCAAAATTTTCTTGGGGACTGTTATGTAAAAATTTATGATGGTCTTTAGCACTTGTTCTGTTTTCTCTACTTCATTATTTCTTCCTATTTAGAATTTTAAAAAATGAACATTCATTGTTTATTCTCTAAATTTAATATATCTTTCCATTGTTTTCTCTGTGGAATTGTGGAAGGAACTTCTAGAATCCTGCCTTTGAACCTTCTATACCTTTAGATCAGCACCACTCAGTGGATCAGCAGTTAAGGCCTGTGTTCTTTTTTTTAAATTTTTTTATTAGTGAAACACCATGAGGTACAGTTATACATTTTTATACATTTTTGTGCTTGGGTTTCAGTTATACAATGATTAAGTACCCATCCCTCCACCAGTGCCCATCCTCCACCACCACGGGGTCCCAGCATCCCTCCCACTCCCCATCCCCCCGTCCCACCCTGCCTCTGTGGCAGGACATTCCCCCTTGTTCTCTCTCTCTTCTTTTGAGTACTGTGTTTTGCAAGAGAGGCATTGAGTGGCAATCATGTTTGGTCTATAGTCTGTGTTCTTGCTCATTAATTTTTTCTTGACTTAGAAATAACTGAGTTAGTCATATGGGAAGAGATTGGGTATTCATCCCAAAGTACTCAGGAGCTACACCAAGCTCCGTGTTCAGGAATCACTCCCAGTAGTGCCCTGGGTGAGGCATATTCTGCCAGGATTCAAATTAGTGTCAGCTTCATTAAAAGCAAATGACTACACACCTGTAGTATCCCTCTAGTCCCATGTAATTTTTATGAGTATATTTTACACTTCAAACGTCTTTAATGATTCCCTTTTATGATTCTCCGAGAATTTAAAAGCTAAGGAAGAACAACAAAATGATGTGCTAAATCGGTTAAGAATACTATTTTTGATATGAGCCACCTCACAATCAATAATTGTTATTGAATTCAATGCTCTTTTGTTTTTAATTGAAAAAAAATTAGTACCTCTCAAATTTTTACTTGTTTTCCTAGCTTTTATTCCCTCATAACCTCTTGATATATATCTGTTCTGATAACATACTTTGTTTTGTTTTGTTTTGTTTTGGTGAGTTAGATAATTGTAGCTGTAGGGAAAATAGATCTATAGCTTTTTTCCCCTCTTTGTTTATCCTGCCTGTCTTTTCTGGAATCTATTTTGTTATCCTTATACCAAAATACCCATAAAAATGCTAACAAGGGAACAAATGTTACTTTTCACTGGCTTCAGATAGAAATGTTGAATGTGAATCTGCCAAATCACCAAACTGCATCAAGTACAATATCCCTGCTATATTCTAAGCTTTTCTTTTCTTTAACTTTTATCTATTCTGAGCTTAGAGTCCTAAAATTTAATAATAAAAAGAGACATTTTATACCATTATTTATATTATATTATAAAAAACTGTAGAGATCAATTTTGAGGAATTTCTTTCCCTTGCCTACTTTCACTGGGGCAATAATAAATTGGTTTGAGATTAATAAGAAAAAGTATTAATTTTGCACAAGGTGAAAAAAGTATACAGCTCAGGTGGTTGACCAGAGCAGTAAATATAACTTTAGACAGGCAATATAAACTACAAGTAACCAGAACAATGACATGTCTGAAATTTGTGACTTATATAACTAATTCAGCACATCAGAGGTTATTTCCACAATAACCTCTTTGTCTTATGTTCTTTGTCTGAAGATGAGTGTGTTTCATTCCCTATACAAGGAGGCTTCCCTTTACTGGTAGTTCCTACTCTTCTGGAGATCAAGAGAAAGTTCATAAAATTGCTACTTTTAAGACAAAGAAAGGGATGTTTATGTTATTACTTACTCATTGCTGTTTAATTTAAAATTACCTTGGTGCATCATGGGGCAACCTGATTTGGAAATCAATAAGAACTTTATAACTGTGATTTAATTCTGTTTATTTTGTTCCTGTTGCTGTTGGTGGTGGTGGTGGTGATGGTTGTGGTGGTGATGGGGTGTGTTTGTGTGTGTGTGTTTGTGTGTGTGTGTATAAATGCTTCAGTAAAAACTATAGAACCGAGTGACAGTATATTAAGTAGGGATCTTTTTCTTGGATGCGGTTGACCTAGGTTCAATCCCTGGCATCCCATATGGTCCCCCAAGCACCCCCAAGAGTAATTACTGAGTGCCAAGCTAGGAATAACCCTTGAGTATTGCTGAACATAGCCCCAAAACCAAAAAAAAGTACATACGTGTCTTTTGTATAACACATAGTACTAATGAGTGTAAGTATATAGCTGAATATAATCAATTTAACACTTGACATATAGTATAGAATATTTCTCTCAGTACTATTCAAAAATATTATATAATTTTACAATGTAAACGCTATGTCCAAAGTATAAATGTGACCTAAGATATTATCAGTAACAAATATTTGACAAGATGACTTGTTCATGTGGACAATTAAGATGTGATTTTTTTTTAAATTCTACCAACTCTAGCTACATTATGCAATTTTTAATGAATATTTGGTTGTTCAGGTAACCAGAATGTATTTCACACATATGTTAGGTCTTTGTGTAGTTTGGCTCACATCTTCCTGATTTGCTTGGAATTTCCTGTGTTGAGAGTGGTAAAGCTGTCTTATTCTCATGTGAATAGGTGATTTTTAAAGAACTCTTATGAATATGGATTAATTTCCAGAATAACCAATCATGGTATTAATATGTTGAAATTTTTCAGTCCACTTCTAGATCTTCAGGGAAGGGATAAAGCTTTGAGGTTTAATTGCCTATGTTAAGTGATTTAATAATGATTTAATAAAATACTTGTAGAAAAATGCAAGGAATTTGTGGATAAAAATTGTGGTGAATGGTACTCCAGGGGTTGGCATGGGATCACAAATCCCACTAAAATGTACTCAGATCATCTTTTCTATTGATTATTATCTGAGTTATTATTTTTTAAATAACAAACTGGTGTTGTAGTAAGTTCTTGAGTTCTATGAATACTTACCAGTTATGAACAGAAGGTACTCCATTCTGTGTAAACAAAATGGAGTACCTTCTGTTCAAGGTACAAAAAAATCCGGTGAATTCCAACAGTCCTTTAGCTAGATATATTTATTACTAGTAATATTATAAAATATTGGCCAAATACAAAGTTATTTAAAATATATTTAAAACCTCTCTTTTATAACAGGAATTTGTGCAATTTTCTGACTCCTATGGCAATTTAAAATATTAAGGAACTACAATTTATAACGTTTATAGTCAAGTTTTAGGAATATAATAGACCTGCTTCAAAGCCACCATCAATGTCAACTTCCATCCACGAATGTCACCAGATTCTTTCCCACCTCCCTTGCTCCCTAGTCTGCTGTCTTAACAGGTAAATTTTTAATTATGTTTGTTGAAGTTTGAATCTAATTTTAGTGTTGTTGACTATCTGGTTTGGATATATATATATATTGCAGTTCTCCCTGGCATGACCCCTTGACCAGTTCTCCCTGGCATGACCCCTTGACCAGTAGAAGTCGCCTGGGCCTGTGGGGACTGCCCCAGTCCCAACTTCTCTGGGAACCGGGTTATTGTCAGGGAAACCTGACATTTTTAAGAATAACATAGATTATTTGATTTGTCAATGCCAATGGCTCGAGACGTGGGACATAGGCATCTTTGGGTGTCAGCAATACTTCAAGCTTGCCTCTATCTTAGCATCAAAGACATCTCCAGCAGCATCTTCCTAATCATAACAATAACCTGTTCCATAGGCCATCTGCTCCTTAGTGCACATTGCTATTCTCCCTCAGTCTCTGTTTAATGATGGCCTTTCCTAATGAATTTGGTCTTATGACTATAAGTCTATGACCCATGTGTTGGCTATGTCTTGTCCATGCTGCACATGAGAACACCTGTCGCTCTAGAATGATGGACCATCTCCTCATTCCTGCGGCCTTCATAACTACAAGAAGGGAATCATTGTCTTAAGGAACCAAGCTCTTCATCTCTAGAAACTTATAATATCTACAGATAAATAAAGTATCAGAATTGTGCACATTTAAGGTTGAATTTTCAGATAGTGTCCTATTTGAGTATATATATATATGTGTGTGTGTGTGTGTTTAGTTATATATATATACATATATATATATATATATATATATATATATATAGCTGTGCACAGCAGGTAAGGCATTTGCCTTGCATTCAGCCGACCCAAGTTTGATTCCTCCGCCCCTCTCAGAGAGCCTGGCAAGCTACCAAGAGTATCTCACCCTCACACCAAAGCCTGTAAAGCTCCCTATGGTGTATTTAATATAACAAAAACAGTAACAACTAGTCTCACAATGGAGACGTTACTGGCGCCTGCTCGAGCAAATCGATGAACAACGGGAGGACAGTGCTACAGTGCTCTCTCTCTCTCTATATATATATTGATAATATATATATGAATACACACACATATATAGCCATGTAGCCATCTCAGTCCTCTATCCCAAGGCATAACCAAATTTTCTTGCCACCTAACCCTGACCCCTGTTGCTTCCCATATTTCTCTTCTTCCATCATAAATGTCTTCCCTTATTCTCCTTATTCTTCATCCTCAAGATGACCTAGGCATCCTCCCTTACTCCCTCACTCAAGAAGTCCCTCACTCAATTTCATAAAATCTTGAGTTTTCATTAATTTACATGGAAATGAAAATTACACACATCACCTGGTGGTGATATTAGTGAAATCTTTTAATGGGTTCTACTTTACCAGACAATAGGGTGTCAGATAATTCCCTTTGTGTAGCATCTATTTTTAAAAGAATTTCAACTGAACATCATTAAAAGCCTTTATCTGCAAATGTATGTCACTTATTTACACAAAAATTATGATATAGTAATATAATTTTCACAATATTTTAAAGTTATAACATTGAGGCCATTAAAATTAACATTATTTATTCAAAATCAGTCAAGCTGTAAAAGGAATAATCCATGTTTTCCAGAGTTGACACTCATAAATCATTCTGCTAGAGATCTCTATTTCACAGAAGATTGAAATTATAATTATTAAAAGGTGATTACAGAGTACATGAAAATTATTTATGGCAGATTATACTCTTGAAATTGATGGAGTGTAGTGACAGAAATTAGGTTTAATCAAAGAGAAACTTATGCAGTCTTAAATAATAAATATTTTGTTATGATTATCATGATTTTGGGGCCATACCCAGCAGTAGTTAGAGCTTTCTGCTGGCTCTGCATCAGGGGTCATTTCTTGTGGAGTGTGGTATACCATAAGAGTGTCAGGTGTTAAGTATATTGAACCTGGTTCAGTTACATACAAGGCTCATGCTTTACCTATATCTTTGGCTTCTGGAATAGTCAATATTTTAATCAATTATTTGTCATTATTTATTATTCTCTAGCATATGTTGAGGTTAATAATAGAACTGCACATAACTAAGAGATTGAAAATATCTCAAACTATGCAAAAATCTGAACTTCATTGCTGCTGTACAGTGAATTCTTATTTATCGATACTCATCACCTGTCTATACTGATTGTGATAGGGCAGCTCCTTTAATGATGAAAAGGCATCTCTCTCTCTCCACTTTACTTAAATATTAAGTATTTTTATTTTAAATAATTAGAATTGTTCTATAACGTAAGAGAATTTAAAATATGATAGGGTTCTTATTTGTACTTAAAACTTTTCCTTTTCTAAATAAGAATATTATTATATCCAACTCTCTTAAGCACTTGACTATCATATTTGCCCACCACTGAAGCAAATTCAGTTATTATACTTTCTCCTTAAATGTTAAAGACTTCTTGCATTTTATCTGGTTCTCTTGAACCACAAAAATTGTTGATCAAATGTTATCATTTGTTCTATTAATGGGTTTTAACCTCCCACTATCCTTTGAAGACAAAGCAAATGCAAATCAAATGAATTTTAATCAATATGTATAAAATAGTAGCTAAAACAAATACTTTATTAAAAATTATTGTTATGTTCATTTTTTACCTAAAAATAATTGCCATTTAATGGTTGAAGATATTTTACTTGTTGGAAGTTTAACAGGTATAAATTATATTGATTTTAAGTCATAAACACTTAAAAGGTTATCATTTTAATGAAGATCTTTAATGAGTCTGATACTTACAAAAGGAACTGCTTAAAGATATAACTGAATTTATGCAGATTAATATCATAAAGTTTTTTTACGATGACAAGAACTAGATAAAATTAAGTCAAAATATATAATTGGGTAAGGGAACCACCTGAAAATTTTCAGGTATGATTTTTATTAAAAACTAGAACTGAAAGCCAGTGAGATCTTACTGGGTTGAGGCCCTTGCCTTGCATGTGGCCAACTCTGTTTTTATCCCTGCTTCCACATACAGTCTTCAACGCATGATCAGGAATGATCTCTGAGCATGGAGCCAGCGGTAAGCACTTAGAGTATATGGGGAGGTCCAGAAAGAAAACAAAACTAATAAACAAACAAAGCAGAAAAAAAGAGGAAGGGAAAAAGGAGCTAGGGAACAAATTAAGCCTTCAATGACAATGAAAATATGTGTCATATAGCAGGGAGTGGTTAGGACACGGCTCACTAGAAATGATGTTCTCTGTAAGAAAGCATATACACAAAAGTAGAAATAAAAATCACTGTACTAGTAAAGTTCAGATGAAAAGAGGGAATTAGAGAAAGGGGGAAAGGAAGAATAATGACTGTAATACAAATTCAGGCATACTACGTGTGTGTAGTTCACTAGTTTCAACAGGAGTTAATCATTGGTGAAAAACCCTGTGTATGCAAAACAAAATAATGATTTTTGGAGTGTGAAGGAGAGGTCGTCTAAGATTCAACCTGAATTTAAATTCAATGCTAAATTAAAGTAGTGATAATAGCATATTGTCAACTTGAGGCCTGATTTTCCAATCTTCCAGCTGTTAAAGTGAGATTATTTACCTTACAAATAAGAGCCTCATAAAGATGGAAAACATGATCTTTCTTCCTGATTTGTCATTTCCTAATTTACTTCTATAACACGTGTTCATTGGTATTTCCAATTTCTCTAGTCAATGACACATTTACAAATCTTGGCAGTATAATAATTGTTTTTTGTCCTTAGGTTATTTGAAAGACTTTTTCCCCTTGTAGTGAAACTATAGCTAGCTTAATACCATGCAATATATATTATTGTTATTTGTTGATCATTTATCCTAAAAATTCAATGATCATTTATATTCCTTTGCTTAGAATAGCTCTCTCTGTATATTTAACCAATGTATATTTCAGCAAAGAAATAAATTTGCCTAAGTATGCCATATGCAGTGGTAGAAAGTAAGACAGGAAGATGTGGGATGTAGGATGTTTTCTGAAGGGAACAGCATGATTAATCTCTAACATATTCCTATTCCCTATGAAGAACTAAGAAAAAGAAGTTGGAAGAATATTGACACTACTAAATTAGATTGGAATAAGTGTGGGATCAGTTGGGAGTAAAAGAAAAGTTCAGTCTTACCAATATTTAGCAGATATTAAATGCAGACTCCAGTAGAACTCTTTGGTGAATTTTGGATATATAATTTTAGAATTCTTAAGAGTTTTGACTTGAGATTTAAATTCTGTAGTTCTTGGATTTCATAAAGTATTGAAAATAATTCACGAAACAGGATGAGATTATCAAAGGGAAGTGCAGATGGAGAAGATCAGAAGATCAAATCCTATACCACACAATATACCACACAAACAGCTTGGAGGGAACAAGAGAAAAAAACAAAAAATGTGAGAAGGAGCAATCACAGAGAAGAAATGTTAGAGATGAGAACACTCTGGAAAAAAAAGAGATGAGAACACAATATGCTAGCGTTCAAGGCTTCATATAAATGATTACATAACAGTGTGAAACAGTGCTGATTTCTCACCTGGATTTGTAAGTAGTAATATCATTGGTTATCCCTTAAAGAGGTTATTTATAATATATTAGTATATGTTTCTCGAATTAGATGTAGCAAAATACCAAAAGACAGCAATACCGAGGTGAGAAACTGTATATTCTGTATTTCACTATAGAAAAATAAATCAGATTTTAATAAAATTTGGAGAACCAATTTTATTTTAATTAAAAATTATAAAATGCAGCAATCATGTGTTAAATTTGTTTTAATCACAGTTCCTATGTGATTAAAGATTATATAGCATTTGAAAAGATAAAATGAATAATGAATTTTACTCCTGCTGTAAAAATCTGGAAAACTGGGCAATAAAAATGAAAAAAACTTTCAGACAGAGAACAGGAACACAACAGTGATGACTAACAAAAGGGAGGGAATGAAGTAAGTTTTGCAGGTGAACTAGGTGAACAAGGAGTCTCTGTTTAAACCCGAGCAGATTATGAGATACCTGAGCACATAGTCATGGACACTGGAGATAAATATCTCAGTTTATATAGGCCTGACATAAAGCACAATAATGTGTAACAGTAGTTAAGGACGTTGCACAGAGAAAGAAAGTTTTGTAAAACTCCATAGAGTACCTTTGCTTCTAGACATTGGCAAAAATATTAACCAGTATTTGGATTGGGATACATTCCATTATCTTTTAAAAGAGAGACTCAATGACAACAGTGTATTCACTATCACTGCATCACTGTTATCCTGTTGTTCATCGATTTCCTTGAGCAGGCACCAGTAATGTCTCCATTCATCCTAGACCTGAGATTTTAACATGTGCCACATTGGAGGCTCTTTTAGGGTCAGGGGAATGAGACTCATCATTGTTACTGGGTTTTGGCATATCAAATACATCACAGGGAGTTTGCCAGCCGTGCAGGCAGGATACTCTCGGTACCTTGCCAGGCTCTCTGAGAGTGAGAACTAGACAATAAGAGGCCGCACGGCTGTTTCTTCATGCATGATGCTCGTCTGAGCAGTGGAGAGTGGTCTTAAGCATGGCTATGGATGGTTCCAGAGGTCTTCAGCTGCCGGGGCTCTGCTCGGGACAGGGAGGGAAACTCAACCTGTCCCCCTCCAAGAGGCCGCAATGAAGACAGCCAGGCACTGACAACAGTGTATTATACAAGCATAAAATATATATGCTTTTTATTGATAGGAACATGCAACTTTGGATCTTCTAGGTCCAAATATATACATTTGGTTCTTCAAATAATGTGTTAATATTTGGGAGCCCCACCCCATTATTCATTATTCATGGCCAGTTGTGTTTCTGGTTCAATACTGGCTGAATATGTGAGGTTAGGAATCAATCTTTCTCTCTAGACTAGCTTCAAGGGAGTTCTTAATGCAAGAGTATAGATACCATACACAATGATTTTAAGAGTGGGCTGCATGATCATTAGAGAATAAGCTGTTCTGACTGCCTTTTAGAAATGTTGGGCCTTGGAGGATGGCTCAAAGAGATTGGAATGCACAACTTCCCCGAGGCTTTGTCAAGACTCAGTATTGTCAACCCTCAAGCACCAAGCCAAAAATAGACCCCAAGCACTGAGTGGTATGGCCAAAAATCAATAATATCAAAACTAAGAAAACATAAATAAGCAAGTCATATAAGCATCGAGCAAATATGGTTAACCAATTTATTGCTACTTTATTTTAATAGGGAGAGGGCACAGTTTAGCATGCTCAGGGTTTTCCCTTGGCTCTGTGCTCAGAGATCACTTTGGTCATTCTAGGAGAACCATTCAGAGTTCCAGGGATTGAAATTAGGCTGGCTGTGTGCAAGTAAGCACTCTACCTGTAGTATTACCTCTCTGGCACTATCACTGGCTAATCTTATTTAACCCTAGTATTCTACACGAAAATGAGATTTCTTGAGCTCAGTTTATATTTTGCATTTTGATATTTCCTGGGGGTTGGGGAACAAGTTGAATTAGAACTCTCCATCTGACTAAATAAGCAAATGTACAAATTAAATAGAAATGTATGTTATTTAACTAAATTACTGTTTATACAACAGGCTAAATTTTATATATTATTCTATTTAGACTATGTGAGTAAGTGCTTGCAAAATGGTTTAAAAGCATTACACTCAATAAAGCATTTACCTAACATGGTACATGAATATGGGATAAATTAGGCTATCATCCTTTACACTAGAATACAAAGAAAATAAAATGGTTTGATAATGTAACTTTAATTATAAATTATTTAAAAACCCGTGTAAAAGAAAGAAAAACGTAATGGTACATAAGAACATTCTTCCCTTACTCATTTTAGTAGTACAGAGTTTATGAATAGGCCAAACTTTAGTCAAAAGTATTTCATTACAGTGTGAAACTTTCATTTTCACTGCCTTTATTTTCCGAACATTGTGCCTATCATTTCTTACAGATATACTGTGAAAGAATGAAATATGAAATCTTAATGATAATTAGAAACTGTTTTCTCTGAACCTAAAGGTCACTTTGCATTTTTAATGAAAAATGGTGACTTGATCTCTTGATCACCTGACATCCCTTTACTCATCGATTTGCTCGAGCAGACACCAGTAATGTCTTCACTTGTTCCTGTCCCGTGCTAGTGTAGCCCAGTGTTGTCTGCTTGTTCCAGGAGCACGAAGAGCCTCAAATCGATCATTCAGTGATATGACGAAGAAATCTGACAATCTCATAGGTGAGCGGCCATGAGATCTTTGTACTTTCCATGGAATACAGTCTGTAATGGATCTAATCCAGCAATCATCTACAATCTCATTACATGTCCAGCCTATCTGATTTTCGACTCCTTAGCAAATGAGACAGCATTCTTGGTCGAGGACAGAAGTCAAAACTCCAGATTGGGAATGACATATCCATGCTGCAGAATTTGGTATGTGGGCAGGTGGACGTGGCTATGGAAGAGATGCAAGTAGAAGTCAGGAATAATCTTCTCTATTGCCTTTCTGGAAGATGTGATAGATCCATGAGGACGTTGGAGGGCAGTCATCTTGGTCTTATAGTTGGGGAAGGACAGGCGAGCTTTATGAATGCTTTTCCTGGCTTCTGCCTCATCTGCCAGCCCTGCTGCTCTTTTCTCTTTGAGGTCTTTCTTGATAACTTCTCTGCACTGCTTTGTGAGCTCGGACATTCACTTGCAGTTTCCTGAGGCTTGCGCCAAGTCACGTTGGCGAATGAGCTCAAGAGTTTTTGAAGACAGGCTTCCTTTTTGTGACTGTCTCTCAGCATTCCTCGCACAATCATGGAGGTGCTGAACCAGTCAATCATATTCCTAATCAATGTTGTCAATGATGGCATTTTCCCATGTTGCTGCAATAGTGCCAAAGAGCTCCTAGTTAGTGATCGTTCAGGGAGTTGTCTTGTTAAACTTTGCATTCTTTTTTCCCCACTCTGTGAACTAGAATTTTGCATGAAGGAGATGCTGGTTTTATCATGTTTGGAATTTGGGGACAACAACGACATCAGTAAGCAAAACCATTGACTGAATATGATGTGTTCAATTTCATTGTGTAACCGTCCACCAGGAGACTCCTATGTCCAACATTTAGATTCTGCCTTCTGGAACTTTGAGTTACCATGGATGATCTTGGTCAACATTATGATCTCAAATAGTCTCTCACTCTATTCATTCTATTCTAGGCCATGGGTCCCAATGTGGAGTTTTTCAGCTGATCTTCTCTGTCCTAACTTAGCATTAACATCACTGATAATGCTGCTGTATTGGTGGCTCTTTCAGGGTTCGGGGAATGAGACCCATTGTATTTACTGGTTTTGGAATATAGAATACTCCATGGATAGCTTGCCAGGCTCTGCCATGCAGGCAGGATACTCTCGGTAGCTTACCAGGCTCTCCAAGAGGGATAGAGGCTTTTAGGGTAACCTCTAATTGCCCTTGCAGGTGTTTCCATGATTCAAACCATATTTGAGCCCCATCAAATATACGGTAATCTTGGAAGATGGGTATTAAGTGTCTTATGATGTGTCGTGAGGCCACTTTATGGCCACTGGTCCAGAAAGCAGCCTGGAGCCTGGTTGCATCTGGGTAGTGGAGGTAGTGGAGGTCTGCCAATGAGGTTTTATCTGGTACCTAAAGAGTGGGTCTTCTGTGTGTGATACCTGGGTCTCAGGAGATTGGTGAAAGCAGGCAGGGCAGCGTAGGGTTGGGCTTCAGAGTTTAATCTTGGGTCGCTGGAGATTGGTGGGAGCAGGCAGAGGATCCCTGTTCCCAGGACCCATTGATCCTAGTCCAAGGTCGCAGAGTTCCACTTACCTGGTTCTGTGGGGCTTCACTCATGTGTGAGTCTCATCCCGAGGGGCAGAAGAGCAGCCTGGAGTGTGGTGGCAGCTGGGAAGTGAAAGTAATGGAGTAGAAAAATAGTCAATGTAGAAAAATATAACATTTGAGCCTGGAAATTTCTTAAACACGTAAGGCTATCAAAATAAGGGCTAGTAGCCTTTGTTATCTGAGTTGATTGCAAACATTTTTAATTACAACATTGCAGTTATTATTTTAGCAATGATATCTCCCAATATTTTGTTTTATACTGTATTGTATTTTTTGACCAACACCATTTTTAATGATTGGCGAATTGGGTGCCACCTCCACCTACATAATTAAGAAATACAGTAAGAAGTGAAGTGAATATGTGCATTTTTTCAATCTAATTTTAAATTTAAATATGTTTTATAAATAGGAATAACTACAAACACACTGTAGCACCCTCCTCCCGTTGTTCATTAATTTGCTTGAGTGGACCCAGTAATGTCACTATTGTGAGATTTTTACTGTTTTTGGCATATCAAATATGTCACAAGTAGCTTGCCAGGCTTTGCTGTGCAGGCAAGATACTCTCGGTAGCTTGCCTCGGGCTCTGAGAGGGGCAGAGGAATAAAACCTGGCTCGGCTGTGTGCAAGTCCCTACACACTATGCTACAAACACTTATATACAAAATCATGATAAGCCATAGTGAAGCTACTGTAATAAAATTATGATTATGTAATTTTTTCCCTGTATCTGACAAGTCTATGATTAAACTGATGTACTACCCATCAAGGCCCTCAATGTATGACTTGTAGACTACTGAGTGCTAGAGATGGAATGACAGAACAGCACATAGGGTGCTTTCCTGGCACATGTAGTGGACCACGGTTTCATCCCTGATGCCCCAGATTCTTAACATTAGTCATACCTGAATGTAGCACCAGGAGTAAACTCCTAGAACAACATGGTATGCTGTGCTACCCACCCCTCCAATACACACATAAACACACACACTACTAGAACACTCAATGGTGTACATTACACAATATACTTTCATAGAAATTGGTTTTTAAACTGTACTTTTATGATCTCTTAATACTATGAGTCATTTCACTCACAGGAAATTTAAAGAAACTTTTTTTTCTTTTTTGGGTCACACCTGGGGATGAACAGGGGTTACTCCTGGCTCTGCACTAAGGAATCACTCATAGTGGTGCTCAGGGGACCATATAGGACGCTGGGATTCGAACCTGGGTTGGTCGGCTGCAAGGCAAACACCTTACCTGCTGTGCTATCGCTCCCGCGCCATAAAGAAACATTTTAAATTGAACTTTTAAGAGGACTTTATCATGTTCTTCCTTGTCCTTCCCTTCCTACCCTCTCTTTCAAATCTTCACCTACCACATGCTATTGATTTAAACCAGAACTTTGAATTTGGACAATTTCTCATAGTTCCTTTCTCTTGATGAAATTAGCATCTTTAAAAAATACTGGTTGGGGCTGAAGAGATAGTACAGGGATTAACGCACTTGACTGTTTTGTGATGGAACCTGATTACATTTCTGGCACCCCATATGATAAATGGAAAATCACCGAGAGTAATTGCTGAGCAGAGAATGAGGAGTAAGCATGGAAAAAAGCAAACAAACAAACAAAAATAAAAAGAAATGTACTGATTAATTAGTCCCTAGAACAGTGCAAACCAATTTTCTGCCCCTGGATGAAAAAAAAAAATCAAAAGCTTGTAAATCGCTGCTTTAAAATGTGCCCCATACTGAGTTAAATGAGTTAGAAGAAGATGGACAGATACAGAATGACTGTCTTTATTTGTGGAATATTTAAAAAATTAAAAATACAGTATGAAACTAACCAGGGAAAATGGGTCAGGAGGACTGGTCAATGGCTGGGAATTACCACAAGATTGTGGGGGCTGGAGGGTAGTCATGATAGAGGAGGGTCCTTTATGATAATAGTAGTTGGAAATCATCTCTCTGGACAAGTACAGAATGTTGAAAGTAGGTAAAGGTATATACATGATAACCTTTCAGCATCTGTATTGCAAACCATAATGCATGAAAGGAGAGAGAGTCAGAGAGAGAGAGAGGAGGAGAAAAAGAGGGAGGGAGAGAGAGAGAGGGAGAGAGGGAGAGAGAGAGAGAGAAA
This sequence comes from Sorex fumeus, assembly GCF_029834395.1. Classification (NCBI taxonomy): domain Eukaryota; kingdom Metazoa; phylum Chordata; class Mammalia; order Eulipotyphla; family Soricidae; genus Sorex; species Sorex fumeus. Next base: position 40,657,289 of record NW_026606065.1, read on the forward strand.
GAGAGAGAGAGACAGAGAGAGAGAAAGAGAGAGAGAGAGAGAGAGGAGAGGTGTCCACCATAGAGGTCGGTGGGAGTGGGGGATGTTTGCAAGGGCTTGGAGGAAAACCCCTGGGGACACTGGTGCTGGGAAATTACACTGGTGGAGGAATAGGTGTTTGATCACTGTATCACTGAAATACAATCATGAACAGCTTTGTAAAGATCTGCCTCATGAAGATTCAATAAAAATATTTTCTCGACATAAAAACATGTGCCCCAGGTTGGGTTTCCATGAGATATGTATTATAATCTGAAGGTACTTATGAGTTTTATAATGGTGATTTCATAAGTCAATGAGCTGTAGCATGATTTACCTGTGATGTTAGCTTGAATCACTCAGGTGAGAGATATTTGCCAAGTGTCTGTCCTCTATATTAAACACTTTCATTTTGGAAAAATTTTGATAGCATGAACTTCATGTAATCAATGAAGGAAGAATGTCTTTCCACCTCCTTGATAAAAAGCTATATAATTATATTGCTTTACTCTCATTTACATGGCTAATTATTTATTAATTTCAGTGTCAACTCAAGGATATTCATTTTACAGTTTGTCTTATATTCTAAAATTGCATCATTTGATCATTTTTTGCTTCCAACAATGGGTGATAGCTTTATGGTTTCCTGTCTTTTTAGTGTTTTATTACTTTTTGTCACTAGTAGCTGTTTAATAATTATATTAGTTGTTGCACATTCTTGACCTGGATATTTCCCACAGAAGAGAAGCATTAGAAACCAAAATCTGGGAATTATCTATCAATCTTGTTTCTAGGACATTTTGGTTTCTAAGTTTATTTTCTTTTTTCTATGAATAGAACTAGGGAAGAGATATATCTACATAGATTCTCATAAAGGCATGAAATTTATAATTATTTCCCTATTTATGTATTTTTATCCTGATGAACTTAGTTCATATTGATGTGTTTTTCTTTAATGCTTTAACCTAATTAATCTTATTCACCCATTTTTTATTTTTCGAAGTTTTAATTATAGTTTAGGCACTTACTATGGCACCATTGTTTGTAATACTAATATACAATGTTACTGTGAACCAGCATCATTGATACTATAACTCTATATCATTGTTACTTATCTGTAGATTCTCCCTCTAAAAAAGGAGAGATATGGTTTCCACAGTTCCCCGTGAAATGACTCCTTGATATCAATATACAATCACAGAACCTTTATATCTTAGAGTGTACTTTGAGCAAAATTTTCTAGATATTTGTGTTCAAATAAATTAACAGTTACTAGATTTCAGTCAACCTTACAATGTATTTGCTTTCATATCTCTTTCAGAGATATAATATCATTGTGGTTTCTATCATTTAGGTAAAGTCTTCTTTATAGGTAACTGTGTTTATATAGACAGTGTATATGTAAACTTCACAGACAGTAGATATTTTAAAACATAATCTGATATTGAAGAGTCTCACAAGTACAGTATCATTCCTTATTTTACATATTAGCATTATCATAGTTCAGTAGTGTAGGCAAAAAGCCTAAAGAAATTTGATTTACTTTTTTATAAATAACAATGCAGTATGCTATTGATATCTTCCAAATCTATAATTTTCCTTAAGGAAAAGCACATTTTTTAAAATTCCTATTCAATAAATGTATCATTGGTAATATTTTATATCAAAACTATTGCTTCAATTAATTATACTTTTTTTAGTTTAAGTAAATAAAAATAGTATTAATTAATGGTCGGTGATGAGTTATAATTTTTTATAATTAATAACTTTATGAACATCCCATTCTTTAAATGTGGTCTTATTTGTAGCCTCAGATTAATTTTAGTTAAATAATGGGAGTCTTTCGTAGGGCGCAGGGTTAAAACTATTTATGGTTTTGAAAACTTTATTCAACTAATTTAACTATAAGACTATTTAATTGTCAAACTTTAACCCATTTTGATAAATCACACACACTACTCCAAAACTACTTTCAAGCCAAGTTACTCTAAATGGTGTTTTTGTTAACTTATAGCACTGTAAAATATTTTGACTTTGGTACTAACTACTGTTTTGTTAGAATAACATAACTAATTGTAAATGACAGTATCTTTGGTTATATTTAGTAATTCTAAGCTTCAAGGCTGGAGTGAAAAGATTGCACAATTTTGTAAATTGAATGAAATATTCTCAAAATCTCCCAGGCAATTAATAATAGCATCTTTGATAGTATTTATGATAACTCACAAATCTTTACCACATTATTTTGTGTACTTCATATCTTATTAAATTTATTTAAATATTCTAAAATAGAAGTTTAGAGAATCTACTAACAATATTTTTTCAAATACGACATATCATTCATGAAAAATCTGATATGCAACATTTATAAACTATATTTCAGAAGCCAATCTAACCCTAAATCTATAGCCTCTAGTAATATCTGACTAATTCTGGTAGTCAGAATTAGTCAAGTAACCTGACTAACAGACTGAAGATTATGTGATTTCTCCTGGAATGAAGCATTAAACTGCCAATGTCAAAACTTTTAAAAATATTTTTCTATACACATTAATTAAAGATATACTTCAGCTTGTTAAACTAGAAACTCGTGCCAAATTTCAGGGTCAACAGTCTGTTAGAGTACACCTCTGTTTTATTATTATGGAAAATTGTATTAAATAAGAGTTGCTGCCATAAATCTTCAAATACTGAGAAAGCTAAAGTGACAGCATTTCATTTTATGTAGTTTTTAAATTTGTTGTAAAATCATCAATCATTCCACTGAAGTGTTAGATATTATACCTAAGAAATTTTATTTTTATTGTTCTGGGGGCTCATCCAGCACTTTGGAGGGCTTACTCCTGTCTCTGCACGCACATACCCTCCTGGTAGTACCCAGGGAACCATATGCAGGGCCAGAGGTCAACCCGGGTTAGCATTGTCAAACTAAGTACCTTAACCCTGTTCCAGTACTCCTACCCCAGAACTTCAGTGCTTAATGACTCAAAACAACAAATTTTGATTTCTGGTAAGTATATTTTGAAATATATGGTGAAAAATTATAACCTCAGGGAAAAATCATTTTCTGGCAGGCAGAAAAGAAAAGGAATATTATATGAGAAAGGTCAAATATACAGGATATAGGAAAAAAACAAAACAAAGCACAAAACACAGTAAAGGTAAACACATTAAACACATGGGAGAAAGCAATAGAATTTAAAAACTAATCTACGAAATGGAACTTACCATGGCAGTGAGATGGGAGGAGAGGGGTTTTGGGAAAGAACCCCGAGAATGTGGTGGAGGGTAACAGACATTCTGGCTGGAGGTCTGTGGCTTTGAAGTATTGCAAAAATGAAATCCTATCCTTAAGTAAATATCAGTCTAAAAAAGATGAAGTCACCATATCAACAAAAGAAAAGATAAAAATCACATGACAATATCAATAGAGGCAGAGAAAGCATTTGACAAGATCCAGCACCACTTAATGATGAAAACTCTCGTCAAAATGGAGATAGAGGGGACTTTCCTCAATATAGTTAAAACCATCTACCACAAGCCTACAGAAAGCATTATCCTCAATGGGGAAAAACTGAGAGCCTTCCCTCTAAGGTCAGGGACGAGACAAGGATGCCCACACTCTCCACTGCTGTTCAATATATTACTGGAAGTACTTGTGATTAGGTAAGAAAAATAGTGATTAGGTAAGAAAAAGATATTAAGGGCATCAGGTACTAAAGGAAGAAATCAAGCTCTCACTATTTGAAAATGATATGATACTATACTTAGAGAACCCTAAAATCTCTACCAAGAAACTCCTAGAAACAATAGGCTTGTATAGTAAAGTTGCAGGCTATAAAATCAATACCCAAAAGTCCAAGGCTTTCCTATATGCAAATAATGAGACAGAAGAAAGTGACATGAAGAAAACAATTCTGTTCACAATTGTGCCCCAGAAAATCAACTATCTAGGAATTAGCTTAACTAAGGAAGTAAAGGACCTCTACAAAGTAAACTACAAAATGTTACTTTAGGAAATAAAAGAGGACACGAGGAAATGGAAAAATATCGTCTGCTCATAGATTGGGAGAATTAACATTGTCAAAATAGCAATATTCCCAAACCACTGTACAAATTCAATTTGATCCCTATTAGGATACCCATGACATTCTTCAAAGAAATGGAGCAAACCTTCCTGAAATTCATATGGAACAATAACCCCCATGAATAGCTAAAGCAATTCTTGAGAAAAAGAAAATGGGAGAAATCAACCTCCCTAACTTCAAACTCTAAAACAAAGCAGTAATAATTAAAACAGCATGGTACTGGAACAAAGACATAGCTGCAGACCACTGGAAAGGGGTTGAATATTAATGACATCTCCCCCCAGCATAGGATCTTCTAATCTTTGATAAGGTAGCAAGAAAAGTGAAGTGGAGCAAGGAAAGCCTCCTTAACAAATTGTGCTGGCAAAACTGGATGGCTATATGCAAAAAAGTGGGCTCAGATCTCTGCCTAACACCATGTAAAAAGAAAGATCTAAATGGATTAAAGACCTCAACATCAGACCGGAATCTATAAGGTGCAATGAAGACAAAGTTGGCAAAACCCTCCAAGACACTGAAGCTAGTGGTATCTTCAAAGATGTTATGCCACTGGCCAAGCAAGTGAAAAACAGATATAGACAAATGGGACTATCTTAAACTAAGAAACTTTTGCACTTCAAAAGTAACAGTGACCAAAATACAAAGACAGCCTACAGAATGGGAAAGGATATTCGCCAAATACACATCCAACAAGGGGTTGATATCAAGGATATACAAAGTACTGGCTGAACTTCACAAGAAGAAAACATCCAAGCCCTCAAAAATGGGGGTGATGAACAGAAACTTTCCCAAAGAAAAAATCTGAATGGCAAAAAGGCACATGAGAAAATGCTCTACATCATTAATCATCCGAGAGATGCAGATCAAAAAAACAATGAGATATTGTTTCACAACGCAGAGACTGGTCCACCTCCAAAAGAACAAAAACAATCAGAGTTTGTGTGGATGAGGCGTGAAAGGGACCCTCTTTCACTGCTGGTAGGAATGCAGACCCTTTCAGCCCTTTTGGAAAATAGTATGGACGATTCTCAAAAAACTAGAAATTGAGCTCCCATTTGACCCAGCAATACCACTCCTGGGAATATACCCTGGTGAGACAAAATAGTATAGTCAAAGTGACATCTGCACTTGTTTGTTCATTGCAGCACTGTTTACAATAGCTAGAATCTGGAAAAAACTTGAGTGCCTGAGAACAGGTAACTGGTTAAAGAAACTTTGGTACATCTACACAATGGAGTACTATGTAGCTGTTAGAAAAAAATGAAGTTATGAAATTTACATAAGCAGAACTCTGAGACCTTGGACATCAGGCTCAACGGACCTGGGAACAGAGATTCTCTGCTTGCTCCCACCAACCACAGTTGAGGAAGGGATTAAAATCAGGAGCCCCACCCTACCCTGCCCTGTCTGCTTCCAACAACCACCAGAGACCAAGGGATTGGATTGCGCAAAGAAGACCCACCCTACCCCTACCTTTAGCAGATAAATACCTCACCAGCAGACATCCACTACCTCCACTACCTCCACTACCCAGTCGCCACCAGGCTCCACGATGCTTTCCGGATCGTGCGGCGTATTTATAAGACACTAAATACCCATCTTCCAGAATTTCCATACCATATTTGATAGGGTTCAAATATGGTTTGAACCACAGTAACACCTACAAGGGCGATTAAAGGCCAACCCAAAAGCCTCTATCCCTCTTGGAAAGCCTGGCAAGCTACCGAGAGTGTTCCGCCAGCACGGCAGAACCTTGCAAGCTATCCGTTGTGTATTCGATATGCAAAAACCAGTAATTACAATGGGTCTCATTCCCCTGACCATGAAGGCGTCACCAATATGGCAGCATTGAGAAGGATGAGAAAGGAGAGGCCGATAAAATCTCAAGGATGAACTAGGCTGCCACAATGAAGGAAGACAAAAATGATCATCTGTACTTTCAATGCACGTACGCTAGCATCAGATGCATCCATCCAGGACCTGATGATACAAGCGTGAAAGATCAAGTATGACATCATTGGTCTGACCAAGACAAGAAGACACCAATCTCATCATGCTGTTTTCGACACTGGAGAATTGTTCCTAGGAACATGCTATAAAAGAGGTGTCAGAAGCGTCGGTGTTCTTATCAACACAAACTTGGCCATGAGCATTGATTCATTCGAATGCCTAACAACCCGAATCGGATGTTTACATTTGAATAGATGTGGCTCACAGCCTGCCGTTTCTATCTTCATTGTCTATGCACCAACGTCCAATTATGATGAAGGAGAAATTGAGAAGTTCTACATGGATCTGTAGAAGTTCTATAAAGAAGACCACATCTTCAACAAGATCATTGTAGGTGATTTTAATGCCAAGATAGGACCGAGAAGATCAGCCGAAGAACTTCACATTGGGACCCATGGCCTAGAATGGAACAAACAGGGTGAGAGACTGTCTGAGTTCATCATGTCGACCAAGACCATCCATGGTAACTCAAGATTCCAGAAGGCCGAATCTAAATGTTGGACATGGGAGTCTCCTGGTGGATGATTCCACAACGAAATAGACCAACAGACCACATAATATTCAATAGATGGTTTTGCCTGACTGATGTTGCTGTTGTCCCAAAATTCCAAACAGGATCGAACCACCGTCTTCTTCGTGCAAAATTCTACTTCACAGAGCGGGGAGAAAGGGCTGCAAAGTTTAAGAAGTGAACTCCCAGAACGACCACCAACTGGGAGCTCTTTGGCACTATTGCTGCAACTTATGAAAATGCCATTGTTGAAAACATTGACGAGGAATACGATTGCCTGGTTCAGCACCTCCATGATTGTGCGAGAACGCCAAGAGAGACATAGCCACAAAAAAACGCCTGTCTTCCAAAAGCCTTGAGCTTATTCGCCAATGTGGTTTTGCGCATGCGTCAGTCAGGCAACCGCAAGCGAACGTCTGAGCTCGCAATGCAGTGTAGAGAGGCGATAAAGGAAAACTTCTAAGAGAGAAGAGCAGAAGTGCTGGTAAGATGAGGCAGAAGCTAGGAAAAGTATTCATAATGCCTGCCTGTACTTCACGAACTACAAGACCAAGATGATTGCCCTCTGACATCCTGATAGATCTATCACATCTTCCAGAAGGCCAATGGAGAAGATTATCCATGACTTCTACTCAAATCTCTTTGATAGCCATGTCCACCTGCCCACATACCAAATTCCACAGGATGTATATGTCATTCCCAATGTTCTCCCTTCCGAAATCTGACACACCATTTCGTCAATAAAGAAATGAACAGCACCCGGCCCAGACAAGGTCAGATCTGAACACCTGAAGAATCTGCGTCAGTAGTCATCAATATGCTGGCTCAGCTCTTCACACGATACCTGTCTGAATACCAATGGAAAACCAGCAGGACTGTACTACTGTACAAGAACGGAGACATCCATGACATTGGCAACTATCGCCCGATCTGCCTATTGTCTTTCATCTACAAGTTGTTCACTCGAGTCATCCTGAATAGGATTGGCAGAACATTAGATGAAGGACAACCATGTGAGCAAGCCAGGTTCCACAAAGGATTCAGCACCATTGATCATATCTACACGATAACCAAGCTCATTGAGGTTTCTCGGGAGTTTAAGATGCCACTCTGTCTAACGTTCATTAATTTAAAAAAGGCCTTTGATTCTTTTGAGATGGAAGTGGTCATTTAAGCCCTAGTCAATCAGGGCATTCAAACTCAATACATCAGGATCCTCCATGAGCTGTATTACGAATTCACTACCAGGATCTCACCATTCTATAAAGAAGTAATCATTGATGTCATGAGAGGGGTTTTGCAGGGTGATACCATTTCACCAAAACTCTTCAGTTCCACCATCGAGAACATCATGTGATGCCTGGAATGGAAAGAAATGGGAGTGAAGACCATCCATGGTAACTCAAGATTCCAGAAGGCCGAATCTAAACGTTGGACATGGAATCTCCTGGTGGATGATTCCACAACAACACCACTTCTGCTGTGCTGATGACATTGTTTTAATAACACCAAATATTAGCCAAGCAGCACAAATGCTGGCTGATTTCGACCGTGTGTGTGGAAAGGTTGGACTACAGCTGAAACTTACGAAGACAATGTTTATGAGAAACAGGCTCATTCCCGACGCTCCATTCGCTCTCAATGGAACGACCATCTTCGAATGCAATAGTTATGTGAACCTAGTTCAAGAAGTCAACATGAGAAATTACCTGGAACCCGAGCTGTGCAGGAGGAAGAGAGCAGCTTGGAACGCCCTCAGGAGCATTGAAGAAATAGCTAAGAGGACAGGAACCTCCAGCTCTGGGCACATCTCTTTGATTCCATTGTTCTTCCTGCATTAACATATGCTTCAGAGACCTGGACCCTAAGCAAACAGGATATGAATGCTATTTGGGTCTCCCAAAGAGGAATTGAAAAAGCTATGCTTGGAGGATCACGTTTCACTCAAATGAGAGAGAGAATCCGGAGTTTTGACCTCCATCAACAATCAAGAATCAGGGACGCTGTCTTGTTTGCCAAGGCATCAAAAATCAGATGGACTGGTCTTGTAATGAGATTTAGAGATGACCGCTGTACTAGAGCCATTACCAACTAGATTCCATGGGATGTCAAAAGACCGCGTGGCCACCCACCTACCAGATGGTCAGACTTTTTCATCAAGATCATGAACGATCGGTTTGAGGCTCTTCGTGTTCCTAGAATAAACAGATGCCATTGGGCTACACTAGCATGCGACAGGGACAAATGGAGACATTACTGGCATCCCCTCGAGTCAATCAATGATTAACAGGAAGTCAAGTGATCAAGTGTTCAAGTGATGAAATTTACATACAAGTGGTACTACATGGAAAGTATCATGCTATGTGAAATGAGCCAGAAAAAGAGGGACAGACATAGAAAGATTGCATTCATCTGGGGAAAATAAAGTAACAAAATAGGAGACTAATACCCAAGTATATCTGTGATAAATAAAAGGAGGCTTACTCTATGACTTGGAGGCAGCCACACATGCTAGGGGAAAAGGCAGCTCAGATAGAGGAGGGAGCACCAAATAATGGTGCTGGGAAGATCCGCCCAGGATGGGAGATGCATGCTGAAAGTAGACTATAGACTGAACATGATTGCCACTCAATGCCTCTTTTGCAAACCACAGCACCCAAAAGGAGAGAGAGAGAAAAAGAGAATGCCCTGCCACAGAGGCAGGGTGGGATGGGGGGATGGGAGGTGGGAGGGATAATGGGATCAGTGGTGATGGAGAATAGTCACTGGTGGAGGGTTGGGTACTCGATCATTGTATAACTGAAACTCAAGCACAAAAATTTGTAAGTCTACAAATGTATCTCATGGTTTTTCACTAATAAAAACTAAAATAAAAAGAATATAGCAGATATCCTTGACTTTGACATCAAGATAGATTCTAAGAAACTTCATGATTTTATCTACCAACTAGGAAGAAAATCACTATTAATTAAAATGATCTAATGCGTTTTACCACTATGAATATTTTATCACATGAGAATCAAGGAAGTTTTTTCAGATGTATTTAACAGATGATTATCATACATTACCCTTGTACATAAATATAAGGTATATATATTACACATTCCAAAAAAAAGATGGAGTCATCAAGGAAGTATATATTTCCTAAAATTAAAAACTCAATTAAAATTGCTCTTATTTTATTTATTTATTTATTTATTTATTTGACGTTACTGGGCCCACTTGAGCAAATCGATGAACAATGGGAGGACAGTGTTTGATTTTTTTTGTTTTTTATTTATTTATACAATGTCATGGGAAAGGTCACTTCTTTGATAAAACTACAGCAGAAATTTAACTGAGAATAGCTTGGGACCAAATATGTGGTGTGATTCCCAGTCATTCTTTGTAATTAAATTTTATGGATCAGGAAAAAAAGTTTTACAATGAGGTTTAAGTGAATTTTCAGTATTGTTTTTAGTTGAATTTAATGACACTTGGATATAACTAGCTGTTAAGTGTTTTGTGAGTTCAAAACAGTGTTCAAATAATATGTTGTTATAATTTTAACATGGCATTTTTCTTCAATATTCTATGTTTCATCAGTGGTATAATTCCAAAGGTGAAAGCATCATTGAAAAGCTAAGTAAATGGCCATTGACTTCTTTGTGTTTATATTCCAAAGATAATTTCCAAATAAATTATTTCCAGATCCTGAGGATGAAAACCGACAAGAGCATTATAATTTTAATTGTTTTTATTAAAACAACATAATTTATGCTTTTGATAATACAAGTGTTACAAGCATATCTTGTTTCAGCACCACCAATGTGACTTTGTCTCCACCAATATCCCCAGTGTCTCTCCCAAGCACAACTTGCCCCCTTAGACACACAATAAATCAGTAAAAGCTAATTTGTGATTGCTATATGATTTTAACCTATGTAAATAAGGAGATTAAAACTTTTAATACGACATAATAAGATGCCTATTTTCATTTATATATGTAAGAGTTCAACTCTGCAGTCTTAAATATATTTGCATTTAAATCTTAGTTTGCCATTATGTACCCTTATGGTAATAATATGTCTTACTTGTCATTAATGAGACAAAAAATTCTGTGTTATAATAGTTTGGAGTTCACATGACATAGGTAAGACCTAAGTATGTTAAAAATTTCCCCACATTTTATTTAAACTCTGTGGTTTGAAAAACTCTTCATGATGATTTATTATAGACAGTCAATATTCAAATACCTGTCCCAAAACCACTGTCACCTATCCCCCATTGTTGTCTCCAATTTTCTCAAATACCCCTCAGTCTGCTCCTGTAGCTTCCCACAAAACTTATTTTTTTTAATTATATGGTTACCAATTGCCCATGGAGTGATCAAAACATATTTCTTGGAAGAAAATGAGTAAAAACTTTTGTATCACACAATGCAGACTTGAAGTTCTTTTATGAGGGAGTTATATTGTTTTTAAATAGATTTAATACAAATCAAAGTAATGAATGAAGAACTTAAAAATATTTGATTTCTAAGAAAGGGAGGAAAGAAATATTCTACCTTATTTTCATCAGGATAATCATGTCTTGTTTTTAATTTTTACTCACACTGAAGAATAATGATTCAAGAAAAATTTCTGGTAGAATAATTTGAAACACAAGTCTAAATAGATTATTTTTTTCATGGGATATAATTTCACTCTAACAATTAATGAGCTATGGTTAAACCAGTTTGGGCATGGAACACATAGTCTTTAGAAAATGAATTAAATGATCCAGCCACCCAAAGGGAAATTGAGAATATTTGCTGCCAATTACACATTTCAAGCTTTCACCCAAAATTTGTAGCTATCTTGTGGTTGGCATGATACTTTAAGTCCTTTCTGATTATACTAGTGGTAATGATGGATGAAAATTTTTATGTGACATAATTAAATATGGCAAAATAGACAAAAACTGTTAACTTAGTGAAACCATAAAATCCAAATGACTAGATTATGCATAAGAAATGGTCCATTTAGTGTGCAAATTATACCCATGAATTTTACTCCATACCATCCAAATGACCACTATGTGATGCTGTCATTCATGAGTAAATGATCAACTTAGAGTGCAAGATATACTCATAGATTTAGAATAACAAAATTGTTTTTGTAGGTTTAAATTCTGCAACAAAAGTTTACGAAAATACCAACAAACAATTTCTATAGCTATTCTTTTTAAATTTACAAATACAGTACCTCCAACTATGCATTCTGACACTGAATTTTCTTTATATACTTCAGTCAATATAGCTTAACACAATACTGAAGGCAGAAACACATAGTTAAAAGAACTTATTTCAAGCATTAAACTTAAATAAATTAAAGACAAATTAAAAGATGGATATGTGAAATTGATCATTCAATTTTTAACAACTGTAGTACTAGAGTAGACTTAGAACTCCAAATTAGGTAGAAGGGAACAGAGCAAAAGTTGGGTCTGAGACAGTAGGGTGGTGATGAGTTATGGTAATTATGTATAGATGCACCATAAACATTAACATCATTGTTAATGCATTATCTTAGCTATAATACAATTTAAAATAAATCCATGTAAACTGAAAAAGATGAAAACAAATGCTTGTTATTTTGGAAAGTTGGTAAATTCTAAGAAATTGTTTTAAGATAAAACAAATCCAGGCATTCAAATGAATTTTAAATGATATAGTTCAACTTCTGTTTTATGTGATAAACATAGACATATAGAATTCAACGAATCAGAAGCTTCCTAAAATTTTCAAAAAGATATAAAAATAAAAAGGGTCCTTAAAATTTAAAAAAAAAATGATAGAAACAAAAGTTGGAACCCTACCCACCCACATAACTGGTTTGGCATCATGTTCCAAAAAATATGAGTGTGATTATTGATCCATGGAACTGACAGGAAAGAATAAATGAGTGAGCATTGTAGATTTCAGATGCAGGAGCTATCAAAAAAGGAAAACAACACATTTATTAAGAGAAATTTTGATAGTGAATATTCTTGGGTATCCTACCGTATTTAAAATAAAAGAAGAAATGCAAGCCATATAACCCACAATGATTTTCATTGCCTAATTAGAATGATTTCAGGGAGAGACTGCATAAGAAATTTCTGAGAAAGAAGATTCTGAACATAGGGCGAAAAATAAAATCATACTTTTTGAAAGGTTCCTTAGACCATTCTTATTTAATCCTCCAAACATTTCTTTAAGCAGGAAATTTTTGTCTCTTTATAGGAGGGTCTAAGATTAAAGAAGTTGAAGTGACTTATGTAAAATCACAGAAGTCATACGTTGTGGAGGCAGTATTTAAGCCAGCATTGTAGCATCAGATACGATTTCTCATTAAACTTTGTTTATACATTCATTTATTAATCATTCAGTATATTTTGAAAAGCTACTTTATGAACAGTATTAGGCAAAAACTAATTATAAGAAAGCTATAATGAGACTTAGATTTTGCCCTCCAGAAGTTGATAGGCTCACTGGGAAATAAAGTATATACCTGAATTTTCACAATAATAAGAGAAGAATGAAATAATTGATGAATCAAACTAGTAATTTATAATGTCTATGAAGAATTTTACAAATAAGAAATTATGACAAGATCATCCTAGTAAAATGCTTTGGTTTTTAATCATTGCCTTAATGGTAAACTGTGACATTATTTTAAAGAACAAGAAAACCTGGCATTGATAAATAATTATATTTTGTTTAATCTAACACTCTGCTTTGAAAGAGCTTCTTTGTAGAAGCACGGAACTCTTTTCAACTACGTTGCCTAAAGGAAAAAAAAACACAAACCCCAACCTAATCCTACTAGTTTCTTTTGCCTTTTACTTTTTAAAATAGAAGAATCTAAGACATATAACACATTATATTTTAGGAGAAAAGAAATACATACCATCAACATTCTGTCTCTCCTGACACCTCATTTTCCCCAAGACAATCATTCTGTTTATCTTAATACCTCCTGTTTTTCAAGAAATAGAAAATATAGAAGTTTAAATATCACTCCAATACCTATATAAATCTTTCCTGAAACAATGTGATAGATTTGCTCGCTGTTTCTCTCTAAACTGGAATCTGGACTGAAGTCAAAGACTATTTTTGCAGAAGCTTGTGCAAATAAATTTAAATTTTTGATGTAATGACCACTGAATCCTCCCCAAACTTCAGTGTTGTTATTAAAAGGTGGTTTCACTTTAAATGATCTCCATTTTCCTCAGTGAACTGACATGTAAACCATGGGGAGTAAAAAAGATGCGTGTTTGTTAGTATTATAAGAATCATTTGAACACTAGTGTTGGTAGAAGAATACACTAAAGAGAAAGCCTGCTTTTTAGTAATATACAGAATGTAATAATGTATAAAAATTATTATTTACAATATATTGAAATAATTCCAAATACTGGGCTGGAGCAATAGCACAGCAGGTAGGGTATTTGCGCTGCACACGGCCAACCAGGGTTTGATTCATCCATCCCTCTCGGAAAGCCTGACAAGCTACCAAGAGTATCCTGCCTGCACGGCAGAGCCGGGCAAGCTCCCCGTGGCATATTCGATATGCCAAAAACAGTAACAATAAGTCTCACAATGGAGACGTTACTGGTACCTGCTTGAGCATATTGATGAACAATGGGAGGACAGTGCTACAGTGCTATTCAAAATACTATCCTGGACAAACATAGGAGGAGAAGACTGTTTTAAATTCAAGGTAAATGTGTGTTTTAGACAAGATGCAAAGTCACTATGGGAGTGATGCAAGTATTTTTGTTTTTAAAAAATTTGTTTTTGCGAGGCACAACCAGCTGTGCTCAGGGACTTCTACTGACTCTAAACTTAGGAATTAGTTCTAGTGGGCTCAGGTAATCCTATGTGGTGCCAGGGATAGAACCTGGGTTGCCTGGAAAAAATAAAAGTATCTACCTGTAGATGACCAAGTGACAAATTTACTGCAGATGTATACTGTTCATACACACTAACATAGTAAAATACTATTTTCATTCAAAAAGGGAAGTCCTCATTCTGACATAAAATGTTCATGACTGAATCTTGAGAGAATTTTACTAAGATAAATATCAGATAATGTCATATATATATGAGTGTACCTTTAATATTCAAATGTATATGTTTCAAAATGTAACTCAAGTGGTAGAAAGCATAGCTCCTAGGTATTTCACAAGGGCATTGCATTTTTCCAGAACCCTGCTTGAACTGTATTCACACAAACAAAAGAAAAATGACGAAAAACTCAAACTCAAAAATCACAAAGCAGATAGTGAGACATTTAGAGACTACCATGAGTTTGGGTGGATTCAATTCTTGGAGAAAAGTCAAAAGTACTAATCCTCAGTTATTAACCGACAGAGGTAGCACACAACAAAAGTTTTAAATCAATACCATTCATATTAGTTTAAGACGATTTCTTTAAACTCTATGATATATAAGGTAAAGGTAAGGTAAAGGACCTCCCGTTGATCATCAATTTGCTCGAGCGGGCCCAGTAACATCTCCATTGGAGACTTTGTTGTTACTGTGTCTGGCATATTGAATACTCTCGGTAGCTTGCTGGGCTCTCCGAGAGGGGCGGAGGAATCGAACTCGGGTCGGCCATGTTGCTGCGTGCAAGGCAAACGCCCTACCCGCTGTGCTATCACTCCATATACAATATTGAATATATATAAATGTAATTTGATAAGTATGAACAAATATGCATTTATTTTTTTAAAGAACTAAATATCACCACGGAGAGAATTTTGAAATATTCAGTTATTTTATTGAAGTTCAATGGTCTACAGTCAATTAGGAAGGAATTTGTGCAGATATGCTTTTTCTTCAGATTTTCTCTTTCTGATAGCATTTCAAATTAGTCAGAAAATTGTCTCCCTGGTTCTGGCAGTAAGTGCTGCATGTTACCCAGTAAGAAAATTGCTCAGTGAAGGTTTTAGGTCTTGTTATTTTTCCCAAAGCTCAGAATCAAAGTTCATTATTAGATGCTGTCAGTTCAATGGTATGAAAAGCTGTTACAAACAGCAAAGGACAGTCTATTAAGCTACAGATTGTATGGCCCTAAAATAGAGTTTGATTGGAGCACAGCTTCCTAGCAAGAAATTAACAATATTCTCACATTAGTTTTAATGCATACCCTTCACTGATTTAAATGTATCAAAAGAAGAGTTTTGCAGCTATTTTCTCAAGAATTAGTAAATTTATTAATTTTAATTCAGCAAAAAATAGGAAGGGATTAGCATAAGATATATTGATTTATTCCTATGAAATGAATACTTCAAATATTAAAACTTAAATGCTGGGACTGGCATGATAGTACAGTGGGTAGGGCTTTTACCTTGCACGCGGCCAACCCAAGTTTGATTCCCAGTATCCCACATGGTCCCTTGAGCACCGCCAGAAGTAATTTCTGAGTGAAAATCCAGAAGTAACCCCTGTTCATTGCCGGGTGTGATCCAGAAAGGAAAAAAAAAGTTTAATGTCATTTTCTTTATCTTCTTTGATTGATATATATTAAATATCAACAGAATGTGGTAGATTAACTGTTAAATAACCCTTTTTATAACCCAAGTATTTTTGGTTTTTGGTTGACTTTGGGCAATGCTGGTGGTGCTAAGGGCTTCCTCCTGTCTTTGGGTTCAGGGGGCCCTACGTGGTTCCAGGGATAAAAATCAGAGCCAGCTGTGTGCAAGGCAAGCTCACTAGCTGCTTACTATTGTGAGGTCCCTTGGGACCATGAGGGAATTTCCAGAGCTAAACTCTGCTAATTAGTAACTCTTCCTTATCTGCCCCTCCCTAGTAGAGCCCTGAGATGTAAATCCTGTCTCTAATGTTGACACTTCTTAATTGAGATATAAATCTTACCTCCACTGTTAACTCTTCCTTATCTTCCCCTCCTCTAGCAACTCTTCCCTTATCCACCTCCACCTGAATGCAGGTGTCCTGAGCTGTAAGTCATGGGGAGCCCGTGATTAGAAGATAACCAGATGTCTGAGTTATGATATACCTGCTAGCCACAATGACCACGTACATAAATGCTGATCTTTGAATCTATAGGCTAAGGAGTGATGCACTTTTAAATGGATTGGTTAAGAAAGTATATGTTATTATGAATCTATTGGCCATGAAATGTTCAGGCTCTGCTGTAACGGCCAGTGAAGACCTATATAAGCTCTCCTTTGAAGAAGCTCAGGGTCTTGCCCAACCTGCTGGACCTGTGTGTCTGCATAGGCAGCTTGACCCTGACTAGCCAGGCTTACAATCAACCCTGCTTGCTGTTTTCATTCTCAGGAATCTCTTTGGCGTTAAAGGGAGATCACGATCCGTGTCGTAACACTATCATGCTACACCCATACAGACAACTATTTTGTTCATAATATATTTATTTAATTCTAACTTTACTAAAAACCATGCTTTATAAAGATGCTCATAATATAGTTGCTTTGGGAATTTAATGTCCCAGCAGCAATACCACCACCAGAGTGTCCTTCCCTCAACATTCGTCCCTAGTTTTCCACAAACTGCCCAAGCCTGCCTGCTTAGAAGGCACAAGATAATTTATCTTATATTGAGTCATACAGTAAGATAGCAAATGGAATCATAAAAAATAGATGAGTAAAAGAAAATTTTTGAACAATGTTATATCTCATAATAACACAACACACTGAACTAGCAACCAGTAGCTTAGCAAATCCTCAGGAAGCAACTTCAGTAACTCTTCCCATCAGTAAATGAAGTAAATGAGGCTCTTCCCATAAGTAAATGAAACCACTCTCTGAATTCTGGACCTTGGAGGATTTGTGATACACTTTGTTCAAGGAACATGGGTGCTATGAAAATATCAGAAAAAAGCTTCCATGAGAATTAGGAAGAATACACCATCTCTTGTATTCTAGAAAAGTCTTAATGGAAATAAAACAGTGGGAATACTTCAGTGGGGGTGGAGCATGGCATTTTGGGCATGTTCTGATTGTAGACTATTGATATGAGAAAGCAATGTCAGGGTGAACTAATATTAGGGTATCCTGTTTGATTGCTTATGGTGGCATATTTGTTTTTCTCCACTTAGCCTGAAGTTGGAAGTGAGAATTAAATTTAGGAATGCTATTACTTACTAATAATTAAGGGTAGAAGGGTAGAGGTATTAGAGTTTGTTTAGATGTTAAAGATGTTGTTAAATGTTAGAGATGTTAGAGAGTTTGTTTTCTAATTTGGTTATTAGAGGAGTGAGCTTAGCTTTGTGCACAATTAACGTGTCTTATAATTAAAAATAGTACTAAATGCTTACAATTTACTATCACTTTGAATATAGTCATTGAGCATATTAATGTATTTGAAAATTGCACAAATAAATTAAATCTCCAATCTTTCCAATAATACAATCCTCAAGTTTTAAGACACAGAGGTAGAACTAAAACTAGAGAATTATATATACACATATGTTTTTATTAAATAAAAAACTTAAATGCCTTTGAATATAACATATAGGATCACTGAATATAACATATAGGATCACAGACTCCTTTAGATTCAACAGTGGGTGACATTCCTTGTATCTTGTGAGAGTTTGTTTGCTCCTCATGTATATAACATTCTCTTTATGTAACTGAAAAAAGTAACTTCGTTGGATATATTTTCCCCATTTGTTTTTAATCTGTGAAAAGAAATGCACAATTTCAAATAAAATAATTTAAACCCATGGTCACCAAAATAGTGAATTTAAATCTATATAAAATCTTCATCACTTGTAATTGACACGTTATTCCAAAAATTCCACAAATTTTTATCCTCAAAATGAAGATTTGTCAAGGTCTTTTCTCATAATTTTTTCTGAACATGACAAAGCTTAAAAATAGTGACTGCAAATGACAAGGCTTTAGGATTCTCATAATTAAAGATACTTTTATAAAACAAATGGTTTTGAATTTTTAAAACCATCAATTTTTTGTTGCTGTTGTTATTGGAACACACCTGGTGGTGTTTGGGAACTTGTACTGGCTTTGAACTCAGCATCACTCCCAGTGGTGTTTGGGGGAAATCATGGTTTGCCACAGAAGGAAGATTGTTGGGTTGGATCCATGTGTTTCACATTCTCATTCCCTTGTGCTGCTTCTGCAGCCCAGAAACTCTGTGTATGTTTGGTGAGGGTTGTGTTTGTGTGTGTGTGGGGCGAGGGGTGGGGGGTGGAGGAAGAGTGTTGCCTACTCCAAGACTCTGAGGATCCACACTGGCATCAGGCTGCATCACTTCAGTTCAATCAGCTCCACTTACAGAGGAAGTAAACCTGCTAAAATGTCTCAGAGAGGAGTTCCCAAGGAGGATATCAACCACCTTGCCCCCAAACGGTATGAGAGAAAGTCATTCCATTTGTTTTTAGGCATTCCCTCTCCCATCCAATTACAGACTGTCCTCCAGATGGTATCTGACTTGAATCTGTGTGGTCAGTGATGTTGCTGTATTGCCCAAAATCTACTGTAGTTGCAGTGGACAGGTGGGAATGAGATTGTGTCCTAAGTGAGGTCTCAGGAAATAGAAATCCAACATGTTAGTAAAAATGAATGGGATTGGCTATCAGGATGTTTGTGTGAGAGGAAGACACTCAGTCCTGGAAAAGTTGAAAGGAGGATTCCATCAATTGATTAGGCCTAAGAAATAGCCTTCTGCCTCAATACTGCTGGGGTGGCTATGGTGCCTCCAGGGAAAACAGACAGGCCAGTCATGGAAGTAATTACTCATCATCTCAGATTCCCAAGGCTATTTATTAAGTTGATACTGTTGAGAAGTTCCTGCATGTTCTTCACAGCTTGCTTATTTGCTTAATATGAAACATAAGCCACTAATATGCAACGATCAAGGATAGCACTGTGCCAATCATTTTCATGGGATGTTAATATTCTTAATTTTTTACTTGAGAATATACTTACAGTGTCAAACTAAGGAGCAAGAAAAAAAGGTGACAGTCATTTCAAAAGGTGCCATCAACATCTGAAGCTTAACAGAAATAGCTTTGGGCAATCCTAAGCTATACAAAGTTCAGAATTTATCCCAAAAATTGATAAATTGACTAACAAATGTCTTAAATGTTGGCTTTATAGATATCCTGAATTCAGTTTAAAAAATTACACTGATTCAATTCTATTTACTTGGAGGAATCATATTTTATATCAGAATTAATATTGAATTCCAGGTCCATTGTGATCTCTTCCCTTTCTTAGGTTTCTGCATTTATAGGATCACATTTGCCTTATCTTTCTACCCTCTTCACACTCTTTAACATAGTGAATATGGCTAATATTACAACCTGTTTATTTTTTCTGCTATGATCCAACAAAGCAGCTTATATTGGAA
Organism: Sorex fumeus; assembly: GCF_029834395.1. Lineage (NCBI taxonomy): Eukaryota > Metazoa > Chordata > Mammalia > Eulipotyphla > Soricidae > Sorex > Sorex fumeus. The sequence continues at coordinate 40,677,282 of NW_026606065.1, forward strand.
GATGTAGTGCCTGTATTCCAGGAAAGTAGGCTCAGAGTTAAAAACTAAAATCAAAGAATTATTTTCTCCCTGAGAAAAGATCTATTAGGAAAGAGTATGCATCCCAGAAGTTTATAAAGAAAAAGGTACAGTATGTTGTTTGAGATCAAGCAGACTGCACAAAGGACCAACGCATATCTTTTTCCAAGTAGAAGGTTCAGTTTGATTAATGTCTAACCTAGCAGTATCATCAGGAATGTCCTCCAAAGCAATAAACCTTGAACATCTCCTGTGTCCCTTATCACCTCTGCTTAATACGGCAAGTGTGACATCAAACAGATCTGTAGCATCCCTTGTATATTTAAAAATATTCTGGATCCATTATCTACTAATTTAGGCTTTTGATTTTGTTGTTATTGTCTTCTATTTTTTTTAAGTTACCCGAACACTACTGTTCAGGTAATATTCCTGACAGAACTTGGGGGACTAAGTGTGGTACAAAGTGAACCAGGCAGAGAGATGGGGGGCTGGAAAGATAATGAATATGGAGGAAGGGGGAGAATTACAAAAGAAAAAACTCTATCTGGAACCTAAACTAGCCAGAAGCAAAAAACATTTGTGACAATGACCCTTCTCAGGAGTCTCAAAAGCTTTTGTGATGCAAAATTCAGGCCTACTTCTGGCAGTGGTTGGGGAACAAATGTGATGTTAGATATAGGGGGCAGAGAGATGGGGCTGAAGACTGGTGATGTGTATTGGGGTGGGGGTAGAGGGCAGTACTATCTAAATCCTAAAGCATCCAGAAAGCATAATATCATTTAAGACAATGATCCATCCCAAAAGTCCCTAAAGCTTTTATGATGCAGAGTCCCAGGCCTAAAGTATGGCCAAGGTTAAGTTAGGAGGAAGGCAAGGTGACAAGGTATGTTAGGAACTCTAGAATAAAGTACTCGGAGGGAAAAATTTTTCCTAAGGGGCATGGGGGGGAACCCTGATTCATTCCTACTTGTATAAAGAATTTTGTACCAAGTCAGTTATGGAAAATATCCATACATTACCTTCTTCCAAAAGTCATTCTGGGCTTTATGAGCTTGAGAGAAACGTTTGTGGTGTCTTGAACATGGATCTCTCTCTGTCTGTCTGTCTGTCTGTCTGTCTCTCTCTCTCTCTCTCTTTCTCTCTCTCTCTCTTTCTCTCCTTTCTCTCCACCTTCACATTTCTCTAACCAAATTTCTTTAAATAAACTTATTAACTTATCTCTAATCTGCTCATCGGACACCCTCCAGAACTCATGGATGCTTCTCCCAGATGGGAATATAAAATGAGGCTCCCAGAACCATGCCACTGGACTCTGCACCAGGCTGTAGGTGAGTGAAAGCCCTTCCCATACCAAGGGACCTAGCCCTGGCAGACGACCTCCACTACCCAACCACCGCCATGCTCCAGGCCGCTTTCTGGACACATTATAAGACACTTCCTACCAATTTTCCAAAATTACTACACCATATCTGATGGGGTTCAGACAGTAGGCAACAAATAATAGAGAAAAATATATAAATATATGCCTCTTGGAGAGGCTGTCAAACTACCGAGAGTATGCCACCCACACAGAGAGAGCCTGGCAAGCTCCCCTTGGCGTATTCAATATGCCAAGTACAGTTACAACAACAGGACTCATTCCCCTGACCCTGAAAGAGCCTCTAATTATTGCGAAAAGAGGAGTAAGAAGATGCTGCTAAAACCTCAGTGCTGGGAGGAGTAGAGACCTTACTAATGCCCATTCGAGTAATTCCAGGATCAACAGGATGAAAATGACAGTGACAGTGACTTATCTCAGTTTTCTGTGAGGGAATATAATGAGCTTAGAAACTTGGAAGGATTTAGGACTAATATTCTGTTTCAGCAAAGATCAAGGCTTTGCTCCAATCGAATTTCTTGTTCCTGAGAACTCATTTCCTAAGAATTGTGTCCAACACCTCCAAGGAAAAATAGTATGACATAGAGGTGGTTTGACTGCTGTGGTGAGGGGTTCATAAGATGTGCGACCTCTAAGGCACAGGTGCTCTAAGCTGGTCTCTAGTTCTAAGTGGGTAACAGTGGAGGATAGAGGGAAGTTGTAGATCTATCTCAAAGCTGCTATCTCAATTTTTTATTGAGTTTTAAGTATGCTAATTTTACATAAAATATGGTAAGCATTCTTCACATTAAAAATGTACTCAAAAAATTTGCCACCATTTTTTAGTGCATTTTCTATTATGTCTAAATCAATTATACATCTACTTGTGAATATGTTTTAAATTTATCTTTCTGGCAATATCAGTGTCAGCAATACAAATTTATCATAGAAGTTGCCTAGCCAAGTCAATGGTCTGCAAAGACTGTTATTTGCCTTGTTTTTTTCTGTTAAATAAAACTAGGCATAATACAATATGGCTTTGCATAATATTTAGAGGGACTCCATATTTTAAATTTGAAGCAGTTTGAATATACCCATTCATTTCAGGAAGGATAATATCTTTTATCTCCAATAATCGTATGCTTTCCTTAGTCTGTGCTTCCTTTGTCCTATCAGTGTGGTTCATAATGTTCAGAGTCACTCCCCTACGTAGGCAAAATGGTTGATCAGAATTCATCCTCTAGGGAACTAAGACTGAAATGAGGCTGACCAGTACATTCAGGACTTATATTGTCATACCATGTGTCCAGGGGAAGGAGAGGTAGTACAGGGGTTAAGATGCTTATCTTCTATACCACTGATGTGACTCAATCACTGGCAGCCCACAGAATCCCCAAGCTCTACCAGGAGTAATCTTTTTTTTTAATTTATTTTTTTTATTATCATTTTTTTTTTCATTAGTGAAACACCATGAGGTACAGTTATAGACTTATAAATTTTTGTGCTTGGGTTTCAGTTATACAATGATCAAGTACCCATCCCTCCACCAGTGCCCATCCTCCCCCACCACGGGTCCTAGCATCCCTCCCCCCCATCCTCCCCCTCCCCGTCCCACCCTGCCGCTGTGGCAGGGCATTCCCCCTTGTTCTCTCTCTCTTCTTTTCGGTACTGTGTTTTGCAAGAGAGGCATTGAGTGGCAATCATGTTTGGTCTATAGACTACTTTTAGCACGTCTCTCCCACCCTGGGAGAGTCTTCACAACACCCTTTATTTGGTGCTCTCTTCTCTATCTGAGCTTCCTTTTCACCTAGCACATGTGGCTGGCCTTCAAGTCATGGAGCAAAATTTGCCAGGAGTAATCTTGAGTCTGGACCAATCCATGGGATTCTCCAGGGAGAGTTCCCCAAACAAAGCACAGTAACAGGCCAAGTGCCCTTTGGGCCAGGTCTAGCAGCATGATTGTTGAGATGGTGTTATAATACAAGTACTCTGCAGAAATATTGCCCTACCACACTCCCCTGGGTATCTGTACCAGAACTTGATATTTAAGCCTTACTATAGGAACTCAAAGAGCCAAATAGTTCCTCAAATTTCTTCCCTCTCTAAGTTGATTAGAAATGCTAGTTTGCATGTTTTTTTTTGGGTGGGGGCACTTATAGAAAATATGAAATGGGCTTCCTCTTCTCTCAAGAATCGGTGAGAAATCAAATCTTAGCCAGGGAGATAATTTGTGTTTACTTAGATTAGTATCTCAAGAGTATTAGGATCTCAGAATATTAGGATCTCATAGTGCAGGTTGTACTCTCTTACATGCATGCAAACCACATCAGTAGCTGCGATACTACAAAATGCGGATTATGCTTTATTTTCCCCATATTTTTGGTACATTTAGTAGGTATTATGTTCCCTAAGCATGGCTAGAAATGTGTCACAACTTTATTTTTTATTATAGTTCAGGTTAGGTAAATAATTTTCTCTCCAAATGTGAATTAAAATGAATTGCACTTATTTTCCATTATTCTTAAATTATTTGGCTCTAGTTAATTTATAGATTATAATATACTTCAGGGAGATATTATTTTAAGTAAGAGAAAAACAAAATGAATGGAAGCAGGAGTATACAATTAGTTCTACATTATAAATTTTGTATTTATTAATATTCTTAATTATGAGGGAGGTCAGTGTTCCACTGTATCACTGTCATCCCATTGTTCATAGATTTACTCAAGCAGATGCCAGTAACAACTCTATTTGCCCCAGCCCTGAGATTTTAGCAGCCTCTCCTTACTCGTCTTTCCCAATGAATGGAGGCTCTTTCAGGGTCAGGGGAATGGGACCTGTTATAGTTATTGATTTTGGCATATTGAATATGCCACAGGAAGCTTGCCAGACTTTGCCCATTGGGCGGGATACACTCAGTAGCTTGCTGGACTTTCCTATATATATATATATATATATATATATATATATTTCTTATATATATATTTCTCTCTATGATATGTTGCCTATTGTGTGAATCTCATCAAACGTGGTGTGGTAATTATCAAAAATAGGTAGAAAGTGTCTTATGATGTGTCTGGAAAGCAGCCTGGAGTGTGGCAGTGATTGGGTAGTAGAGGTTGGCTACTGGGGCTTTGTCCCTTGGGCTGGAGGGCTCTTAACCTCCATCATGCTCCAGGCCACTTTCCAGATGCTCACACCAAGACTCACGCATGAGTGAAGTCCCATGGAACCCAGGTAATACAATATTTTGTGACCTTAGACTCTGGGCCCAATGGGACCAGGGGCAGAGATCCTCTGCCTACTTTCCCCAGTCTCCAGAGACCCAGGGGTCACACTCATAAGCCACTCCCTGCCAGCGCCAGATAATGAGGGAGGTCATAAATTAAAATTTAAAAGGAAAAAATAATAAATTAATGCATTTGTGGACTAGTAGCCTAAACACCTTGTTCAAATATTAACAAAAAATTGAAAGCTATTTAATTTCTTTCAAAATCACTCTTCAATTCTTGATCTTATAGATTAGAATGGAATATTATTAAATGGATTATTATTAAAGTGCCTTTGCCACTGCATAAAATTTATAATTAATTTTAAAATAAACCTTATGAGATACTCTAGTTATTTTATAAAGTCAAAAAATAGGTAGTATTTCTTATTTAATGACTCACTCCATTGAAAATGTAGCTTATAAAATGGAATTACTCTTTAAAAAGTTAGGAATAAAAGCAGTTTCAAAAGAAAGGTTATATTTTGAGTCTACGCTGTAGAAAAGAGGTTTAGGAAGCCAATATTGACACTATTTTAAGAACTTTATTCTCCACATATATCAAGTGACAACATTTATGTATTGAGATGGTGATAGTATTTTCATTTATAAAGAGCATGGTAAAGGTAAAGGTAAAGGCCCTCCCGTTGTTAGTCGATTTGCTCGAGCGGGCCCAGTAACGTCTCCATTGGAGACTTTGTTGTTACTGTGTTTGGCATATCGAATACTCTCGGTAGCTTGCCGGGCTCTCCGAGAGGGGCGGAGGAATCGAACTTGGGTCGGCCATGTTGACCACTTGTAAGGCGAACGCCCTACCCGCTGTGCTATAAAGAGCATGAATTAGAAAAAATTAATAATTTAGAAAACTGTGTCCCAAATCTTCCAAAGAAATTGTATATATTCAAAAAACATGTCAAGTACCTATTTAGTGGAGATGAAATCTGAAAAGTACTCCTAAAGTATTCCAATTTGCATAAGACTGCTTAACAGTATCACTGAAACATTCAGGTGAGTAGTATTAAACACACTTAAATTAAAAATAATAAAATAATATTTACTTTGCCCATGATTAATGAGAAAAATTAACGAGGAGAAAAGAATGCAAAGTTTAAGAGAACTCCCAAAATGACCACCAACTGGGAGTTCTTTGGCTCTGTTGCAGCAACATGGGAAGATGCCATCATTGACAACATTGATCAGGAATACGATTGAATGACTCAGCACCTCCATGATTGTGCGAGGAATGCCAAGAGAGAGAAAACCACAAAAAACTGCCTTTCTTTGAACACTTTTGAACCTATTCGCCAACATGGCTTGGCAAATGCCTCAGGCAACCGCAAGCGAACGTCCGAGCTGGCAAAACAATGCAGAGAAGCCATCAAAGATGACCTCAAAGACAGGAGAGCAGCGGTGCTGGTAGATGCGGCAGAAGCTGGGAAAAGCATTAGTAATGCCCGCCTGTCCTTCACCAACTACAAGACCAAGATGACTGCCCTCCAACATCCTTATGGATCTATCACATCTACAAGAAGGACAATGGAGAAGATTATTCATGACTTCTACTCAGATCTCTTTAATAGCCACGTCCACTTGCCCACATACCACATTCCACATGATGGATATGTCGTTCCCAATGTTCTCCCTTCTGAAATCCAACATGCCATCTTATCGATAAAGAAACAAAGAGCACCTGGCCCAGACAAAATCAGACCAGAACACCTGAAGAACTTACCATCAGTACTCATCAATACACTGGCTCGGCTCTTCACACGCTACCTGTCTGAATGCAAGGTTCCAACCCAATGGAAATCCAGCAGGACTGTACTACTATACAAGAAGGGAGACATCCACCGCATTGGCAAATATTGCCCAATCTGCCTATTGTCTGTCATCTACAAACTGTTCACTCAAGTCAACCTGAATAGGATTAGCAGAACACTAAGATGAAAGACAACCATGTGAACAAGTCGGATTCCGAAAAGGATTCAATACCATCGACCATATCTACACGATTACTAAGCTCATTGAGGTTTCTCAGGAGTTCAAGATGCCACTCTGTCTAACGTTCATTGATTTAAAGAAGACCTTTGATTCTGTTGAGACAGAAGCAGTCATTGAAGCCCTAGCCAATCAGAGTGTATAAGCTCAATACATCAGGATCCTTCGTGAGCTCTATTATGGATTCACTACCAGGATCTCACCATTCTACGAAGAAGTAATCATCCATGTCAAGAGAGGGGTTCAGTAGGGTGAGACCATTTCACCAAAACTCTTCAGTGCCACCCTTGAGAACATCATGTGACGTCTGGAATGGGAAAGAATGGGAGTGAAGATAGATGGTCGGCAACTACATCAACTTCGCTTTGCTAATAACATCGTTCTAATAACACCAAACATCAGCCAAGATGCACAAATACTGACCGACTTCAACTGTGAGTGTGGAAAGGTCGGACTGCAGCTGAATCTTACGAAGACAATGTTTATGAGAAACAGTCTCGTTCCTGATGCTCCATTCGCTCTCAACGGAGCCACTATCTCTGAATGCAACAGTTATATATACCTAGGTCAAAAAATCAACAAGTAAATGAGAAAAATATTATATTATTAATGAGAAAAATCACTTGATCACTTGATATCCTGTTACACATCAATTTGCTCGAGCGGGCGTCAGTAATATCTCCATTCATCCCTGTTGCGTGCTTGTGTAGCCCAATGTCATCTGCTCCTTCTAGGAACAGGAAAAGCCTCAAACCAATCATTCAGGGTCTTGATGAAAAAGTCTGACCATCTCGTAGGTGGGTGGCAGAGGGATCTTTTGAGTCCAGTGGAAACCAGTCAGTAATGGCTCTAGTCCAGCTGTCATCTTCAAATCTAATTAAGTGTCTAGCCCATCTGATTATCGATGCCTTGGCAAACAAGATGGCGTCCCTGATTCTTGAGTGTTGACAGAGGTCGGAACTCCGGATTCTTTCTCTCATTTGAGTGAAGCATGATACACCAAGCATAGCTCTTTCGATTCCTCTTTGGGAGACCCTAATAGTGTTCTTATCCTGTTTTCGTAGGGCCCAGGTCTCTGAGGCATATGTTAATGGAGGAAGAACAGTGGAATTAAAGAGATGTTCTCAGAGCTGGAGGTTCTTTGTCCTCTTAGTTATTTCTTCAATGCTCTTGAAGGCGTTCCAAGCTGCTCTCTTCCTCCTGTGCAACTCAGGTGCCAGGTCATTCGTCAGGTTGACTTCTCGACCTAGATACACATAGCTGTTGCATTCATAGATGGTTTTTCCATTGAGAACGAATGGAATGTCAGGAACAAGACTCTTTCTCGTGAACATTGTCTTTGTGAGATTCAGCTGTAATCTGACCTTTCCAAACAAACGGTCTAAGTCGGTCAGAATTTGTGTTGCTTGACTGATGTTTGGTGTTCTTAGAATAATGTCATCAGCAAAGTAAAGGTGGTGTAGTTGCCGACCATCTATCTTCACCCCCATTCCACCCCATTCCAGTCATTGCATGACGTTCTCAAGGGTGGCACTGAAGAGATTCAGCAAAATACTATCACCCTGCTAAACCCCTCTCCTGACATTGATGATTACATCTTTGTAGAATGGTGAGATCCTGGTAGTGAATCCATAATACAGCTCACAGAGGATCCTGATGTATTGAGTTTGAACACCCTGATTGGCTAGGGCTTTGATGACCGCTTCATACTTAAAAGATCAAAGGCCTTCTTTAAATCAATGAATATTAGACAGAGTGGCATCTTGAACTCCCGTAAAACCTCAATGAGCTTGGTTATCTTGTAGATATGGTTGATGGTGCTGAATCCTTTTCGGAAACCGGCTTGCTTGCATGGTTGTCCTTCATCTAGAGTTCTGCCAATCTTATTCAGGATGACTCAAGTGAACAACTTGCATATGACAAACAATAGGCAGATTGGGCGATAGTTGCCAATGTTGTGGATGTCTCCCTTCTTGTACAGTGGTACAGTCCTACTGGTTTGCAATTGGGATGAAACCTTGCATTCAGACAGCTAGGATATGAAGAACCAAGCCTGATGATTACTGACTGTAGATTATTCAGGTGTTCAGGTCTGACCTTTTCTGGGCCAGGTGCTCTTTGTTTCTTTACTGATGAGGTGGCATGTCAGTTTTCAGAAGGTAGAACATTGGGAACGACATATCCAACTTGCGGAATTTGGTATGTGGGCAGGTGGACGTGATTATTAAAGAGATCTGAGTAGAAGTCATGAATAATCTTCTCCATTGCCCTTCTGGAAGATGTGATATATCCATCAGGACGTCAGAGGGAAGTCATCTTGGTCTTGTAGTTGGTGAAGGACAGGTGACGTAACAAATGCTTTTCCCGTCTTCTGCTGCATCTCCCTGCACTGCTACTCTTCTCTCTTTGAGATCTTCCAATCACTTCTCTGCACTGCACTGCGGGCGTGGACGTTCACTTGCAGTTGCCTGAGGCATGCGCCAAGACATGTTGGTGAAAATAACCTCAAGAGTTTTGAAGACAGGCATTTGTTTGTGGTTATCTCTCTTAGCGTTCCTAATACAATCATGGAGGTGCTGAACTAGTAGACTGTATTCCTCCTCAATGTTGTCAATGACAGCATCTTCCCATGTTGCTGCAACAGAGCCAAAAAGCTCCCAGTTGGTGGTCGTTCTGGAAGTTCTCTTCTTAAACTTCACATTCCTTTCTCCCCGCTCTGTGAAGTAGAATTTTGCACAAAGGAGACAGTGGTCCGATCCCGTTCGGAATTTCGGGGTAGCAATGACATCAGTCAGGCAAAACTGTCGATTGAATATGATGTGGTCAACTTCGTTGCGGAACCGTCCACCGGGAGACTCCCATGTCCAACGTTTAGATTCAGCCTTTTGGAACTGTGAGTTACCATGGATGGTCTTGCTCAATATGATAAGCTCAGACAGTGTTTTCAGACCCTGTTTGTTCCATTCTAGGCCATGGGTCCCAATGTGGAGTTCTTCGGCTGATTGTCTTGGTCCTATCTTGGCATTAAAATCACCAGCAATGATCTTGTAGAAGGTGTGGTCTTCTTTATAGAACCTCTCCAGCTCCATGTAGAACTTCTCAATTTCTCCTTCATCATAATTGGATGTTGGTGCATAGACAACGAAGATAGAAACTGCCAGCAGTAAGTCACATCTATTCAATTGTAATCATCCAATTAGGGTTGTTAGGCATTAGAATAAATCAAAGCTCATGGCTAAGTTCATGTTGACAAGGACACCGACACCACTGACGCCTCTTTTGTCTCATGTTCCAAGGAACAGTTCTTCTCCAGTGTCGAAAATGGCGTGATATGATTGATGCCTTCTCGTCTTGGTCAGACCAATGATATCGTACTTGATCTTTCATGCTTGTGCCATCATGCATCTGATGCCAGCATACGTGCATTGAAAATTCAGACAGTCATTTTTGTCTTTCTTCATTTTGGCAGCCTAGTTCGGCCTTGAGATTTTATCTGCTTCTCCTTCCACATCCTTCTCAATGTTGCTGTATTCAGGGTCAGAGGAATGAGACCCATTGTATTACTGGACTTGGCATATCAAATACACCATGGATAGCTTTTCAGGCTCTGCTGTATGGGTGGGATATTCTCGGTAGCCTGAAAACTCAAACTTTACAGGTGTTCCTATTAAGGCATATGTGCTGGTATGATACTCTCAGTAGCCTGCCGGGGTTCTCTGAGTACAAGAACTAGAGAATAAGAAGTATTCTAGGAGCTTGTTGTTTTAGTCTCTGTATCCTGGCTGTTGATGGGGTTACACCGCAGTTGGTGGGTGTTACTGTCTACCTACTGGAAGACCCAGTCCTGAACCAAGCAGGCTTGGAGATCTCAGCCCTGGGTCCCATATACCTGGGTTCCTCTGCCAGTTCCTTCATGTGTGAGGCTCATCCAAGTGTTATGAGAGTGGTCTCAGCATGGTTTTGGCTGGGTCCCGGAGGTCTTCAGCTGTCGGGCCCTGGTGAGGACAGTCAGGCATGGAGATAGGAGACACTGCTTTGTTCTCTTCCGGGAGCTTGGTGTTATAGTCTCTGTGTATATTAAATAAAAAAAAATTACATTTTTTTCTTGAACACGGAAGACATTTTGAAAAAATAACCTCTAACAGTAGATACCTACTATATCCATTAAAATATGCTATTAGATTATATGCTGCCTCATAAGATTCCATAAAATTTTGACTTTACGTACTTTGAGGAATCAACAATTTAAAAAATAACAGTATTTTACCTGTACTTATTCTGTTTCTGAGTGCTTTGATAATTTAAATGAATGGGTTTAACTTGATTGGTAAATATCAAGTGTTCAAATCAAGTGCTCTTTAAATTTAAGAAAAATAGTGTTATCTCTCTGCTGTTGTCTAAATTCATTAATGCAATGATGAAAAATATTTTAGAACAAGTTGAGATTATAAGTAAATAAACATATACATAAAGATACACTCATAATGATAAGCATTAATTGCTAAATTTACCAAAATTCTTTTAAGTTAAACATAGTCTATGTCACAGCAACTTGTAAACAGAAATTTTATATAATAATAAATGAATAAAAGTTTAATAGAGGCTGGATCAATAGCAAGTGGGTAGGGCATTTGCCTTGCATGCGACCGACCCAGGTTTGATTCCCAGAATCCCATATGATCCCCCAAGCACAACCAGAAGTAATTCCTGAGTGCATGAGCCAGGAGTAATTCCTGTGCAATGCCGGGCATGACCCACAAAACAAAACAAAAATTAACAATAAAGCAAATAAATGAAGAAAAAATTATTACATGTAATGTCATATATAGACAAATAACAGTTCTTGGGGATAGTTGCTTTTAAAAACTGATGTGTGCCTTTCCAATGTTGATTCCAATGAGCAAGAGATGAATATTAATTTTAAATTTAACTATGAGTGCTTTGGTATTTCTATTTCCAGAATTGTTATTATAGTGTATTCTTCAAGTATCGCCCTTTAAATACACATTTTCCATTTACTTTACTTTGTTAGCACAATCCCATGTTAAGCTAATCTTTGTCTGAAAACACAGAAAATTAGAATGCTGAAGAAGGATTTTTTTACAGTCTCTTTTCACTAAACTTCATTATTTAATTTTATCAGGTTTCTGAAAGTCATAAAAATTACACTTTTATACTGTTTTATTTTTCCTACATTATGTGCTCTCATGATATTAAAAGTTGAATGACTATAAATATGAACAAGGACTACACAATGCCTCATACAAAAGACATTTAAGAAGAAGAAACAAAATCAATGGAGTTAGCTAGCTTACAATGCAATTCACCTTCACTCTAGGGTATTGGAAGCAATATATAAAGATAATAAAGATTTGAACTAAAATTTAGAAATCATGAAAATACATAACAAATAAATTTAGAGAATTCTTCAGTAGTTACAGAGTTATAAACAGCAAATATACACTTACCTTATCATATATGTGAATAGTAAAAGTAAATGCTAAATGGCATATATAGAGAGATAGGTATCTGTAATTTAAAACACATAAATTTAATCTACATAATATGTCAATATTTACCTGTAAAAGAGCATGCATTGCATGAATATTACTAGAGTATTGTATAACTAACTGATTAAATGAATGACTACAATCTTACTGATAAATTTTTGATAGCACAAAGGAAAATTAACTAAAAATATGCAAAAAGAATATAGCAGGTCAAGTTCTCAATATATTGAACCCCAAAAAGAATATTGATAGACAATGTTCTCCATAAGTAAATTAGTTTAATTAAAATATCTTATTATAGTTCTGTGAAAGCAAATAATAGTTCTCAAACTGCATCTTATTTCACGTGACCAATAATAAACGCATATACATAGCTAATTGAATATCAGCTGGTGCTAATAAACAGCAAATATTTATCTTTGTATAAATAATAAACAATGTAATGCCATATTTGTTGAAATCATTTTGTTTTGAAAGTGTGATTAATATTAGACTTATAGCTTTTATACATATAAAGTTGTAACCACTAATTTATCAATGTGTTAGAACAATTTTGTGTGAAACCAATACTTTGAACAACATAGCAGTCATATTAAAGAAAATAAAATCATACATGTGGTAAAATTTTTGTTTATGTTATATGCATCAAGGATTAAAACAGTTAAATAATAAAAATGCCCCAAAGTAAATAATAACATGACCTATAATCTACAATATTAATAGTAATAATATGTAATATCATTATGTCAAATTTCTTCAAGATTTGCTGAGTGCAGTTGTGATTTAAACAATACTCAAGGTGATTTTTTTTAATGCTACATATACTAGCATAATAGTTAAGCAACTGTTTTTAGAGCTTGTTGCTTTTACTGTAAAATAATTAACATGTATATTGAACAGTTTTAATTCTGATAAATTATGTACAGGTAATCAATGTCATGGAATAAAGTAATAATCTGGCAACCATTAATCAAGAGCCTCAAGAATATAGATTTTAAATGAATAGCAAAGGGAAAAGGATATTGTGACATGTCAGCAGGAAGTCCCAGTTTATTATATACAAGAAATAAACTGTGAGTCCTAAATACTTTAAATGAAATAAAAGATTTTTTGGTTGGCACCACTTCAAGAACTTTTGTATGTTCAGTGATTTGCATAGAATATAATACCTATATATGTATCAATTATCACATATATTAAGGCTTTTAGTCACCTGATTCATATAAAGAAGGTTATGGTATAATACATATTTTGTCAAATCTTACTAGCACTCCCTACAAGTCTTTCATATATGTGTGTGTGTAATTTCTCATATACATCTAAAATATATAAAAATTCACCACTACATCTTTATGTGTCCTTATTACATATCTGGTCACGGTTTTCTAAAATCAGCATGGCCAATGGAAATAAGGATTGTAGTGTACAACTGCTATAACCTTGTTTAAGAGATTTTATCTTTGTAGATTGATGCAAGTGTTCAATACTCTGCAACTTTCTGGTACTGTAATTAATGTTCACAGGAGCTCAGAAATGAAAACTTTACCTCTCTATTTAGATAAGAATATGAAACACTAAATTGGGTAAGACAGATCTGTAAGAAATGAAGCATAGGAACAAATGTAACTGTGAGATATAAGCATTTGGAAGACCTAAGGGAAAGCTAGGAAGTGGTTTTCAGTAAGAGCTAAAGTATTCTATAAATACCATTAGCTATCTTAATGTATACATTGCTTAACTGTATAAAAATTTTGCTCTCATTTTCATGTGCTTGAAAATGTCTACTTTTTACAAGTATTCTCTCTAAATGTTTAAATTCAATCAAAATAGTTTAAAAGGAGAAAATATCTAAGATAATATTAATCATAGCAGGCTTGCAAATATTACCTAAAATGACAGTCTTTGCTTCTGAGAATGAGCCAAGCAATCAACTTAAAATAATTGCTTTAAAATAATTAAAACATAAGGTAGACATATCTAGTAAATCAAATTTTTATTTACGTAGATGTACAAGGAACTCATCAGCAACAACCATGAAGCATACATGATAAGTATCAGTTATGTCCTTGATATGACAACCACTTCAAGGCAAAGGAAAAAGAAAAAAAATTAGTTTCTTACACAGATTGTATTTAAACTTTTAAAAATGAGATATATAAACAGCATAGAATTGAGTTCGGATTCAAACATAAAGTAGCTTTACTAAACACTAAAACTCTAATTATTTAGCAATTTTACTTTAATTTCAGATTTTAGTCTAAAAATACTATTTTATTTGAACATAATACAGTTGTTTTGGATTTAGATTCATAGATTCACGTTCTCCAATAAAACTTAAACAGAGAGATAATGTATTGTTTCTTTCAAGTGTACTTACTTTTTTAAGTTTATAATATCCAATTTTCTTGGGAGAGCTAAAATTTTTTAACAGCTTTTCAGTGCTTATTATACATCATTAATATCTTCAGAAAAACTTAAAAGTATTGACCATTGATGATCAGTGCTGGGTACCATGACTGAGTGGATAGCATCTTCCTGGTTTATGATCCTAAGATAACCACTCATTTTTTGGATATTGGTTTTGATACAGCAAGGTCTACCTTCCCCTACATAGCATTAGAGATTTCAGACTAAAGACTGAAATTGCCTCTGAAAATAATGTTGCTGATAGGAAAAATACATAAAACAATTCTGTATAAAAATAAAGTCATAGTAGAATAACATGCCAGTCTTTTACTGAGTTAGTGTTATTAAAATAAAAATATAAACACAACAGTGTCTTTGAATCTCTCTCTGGATTTGCATACTAAAGAATTATTTTGCATAAAACAGGTGCCTGGTCTTTTATAGGCTCATTACGACACAGAAATATCAATAGAGAAAGAAAAGTCACTCTCTTCCCAGAGGCACATAGGAAGTCAAGTATTTGGAAATGCTTTGGAAATTTTCAGTCCTATGTGATCATTAATATGATCTTGGAAATAGAGATTTTGGAGCTGTAATGAATTTCTTTATTTTTAATTTTTTAAAAATATTATCTGTACTCAAATATTTCAAACAACAGTTTGTTTGTGGCCTCAAGGAAGTTTTTTTTTCTTTTTTAACTTGATTTAAAAAATAACTGGCATGAAGGAACCAGCAGAGGAACTCAGGCGTGCGGGTCCTGGGGCTGAGATCTCCAAGCCTACTCGATTAGGTACTGGGCCTCCTCCACCCGGATTCCCCATCTTCCAGTAGCTAGGCAGTTACACCCACCAACTGACCCCATGGCATGTAATCCCATCAACAGCCAAGATCCAGGGACTATAAAACCAAGCTCCCAGAAGCGTGAATGCATCCACGAGACCTCTTATTGTGTAGTTCTCGCTCTCAGAGAACCCGGCAGGCTACCAAGAGTATCCTGCCCGCATATATGCCTGACTGGGAACACCTGTAAAGATGAGTAGAGGCTGCCCCAAAAGCCTCCATCCCTCCCAGAGTGTCTGGGAAACTACCAGAGTATTCCGCCTGCACAGCAGAGCCTGGCGAGCTACCTGTGGCATACTTGATATGCCAAAAACAGTAACAAAGATGGTCTACATTCCTCTGACCCTGAAAGAACCCTCAGTATGCCATCGGGCTACACTACCACGTGACAGGAATGAATGGAGATGTTACTGGCACTCACTTGAGCAAATCAATGAACAACGGGATGATAGTGATAGTGATAGTGAACTTGATTTAAATGCCATGGCTTACACTGTTTTTTGTACATTCAGTGTTACAACACCAATACACTACCAGTGTCACCTTCCCTCCATCATTGTCCCAAATTTCCCACCCATTCTCCAAGCCTGCTCCCTTAGCAGACACAAAATAATTTATTTCATATTGCTTCTTACATACTATAGAAATGATCCCTGAAAGTATACCACAGCGGGTAGGGCGTCTGCCTTGCACGCAGCCAACATGGTCAACCCGAGTTCGATTCCTCCGCCCCTCTCGGAGAGCCCGGCAAGCTACCGAGAGTATTCGATATGCCAGACACAGTAACAACAAAGTCTCCAATGGAGACGTTACTGGCCCCGCTCGAGCAAATCGATGATCAACGGGAGGGCCTTTACTTTACTTTACTTTACTTATTGCTTCTTACAACAAAATCTATAATGGAATTGTGGAAAAATACTTCAATAAAAGAAAATGTGTTCAAATTGTTGCATCTCACATTTGGGTCATTAAAATCATTGATTGTTTAAGACCAAAGACAAACTGTTCTTTGATTGTTGTTGCTAGTTGAGCCGTCTGTGTTATTGTTTTTGTTTACCGAGTTTGATTGGCTGCCATGCTACTTCGAAATCTAATTTGGGCTACTTCTACTGGACTGTGAGTATGGTGGGATTTGGAGTCTTTGCACAACCCTATATGTGGCCTTGTGCCTCAGAAATTCCAGAATCCACAGAAGCGGGTTAAGGCATTTCAGTAGTTTGGCTGGTTTGGCCCGTATCTCTTCGAGATTAATCAGGAAGATGACACTTGTTTACAGGGAGGCAGCTGTGGTAAGCAGGTTTCGCTGGAACTGCCAAATCTCACTCCAAGAAGACCCCCGAGTTCTGCGCCAGTCGACCAGGTTCCTGGAATTTTCAATGATTAGTTCTGAAGCAGTGAAGTTGAGCTATTTGTATGTCTTGCATGTGGGAGGCTGTGGGCTTTGGTGTGTAATGAGGTCCCAGGTCTTTGAAGGGCAGGGACTCGGCCTGCCCCAATCCAGACAATACCCCAGAGTTATCAACCCAGAGACTGATGCACTCCTGTATTTCAGCAGTTTGGGTTGCATTCTTCCAAACTGAGTCATGCAGTTGTAAAGCATGGCTGTGGTGTATGGCCCCTGCAATCAATTAAATTAAGTCATTTTGATGGGACCCAATTCATTATGACTGATGCCCTAGTAAGAAGAGAGCAAAGAGGTTGGAGAAACATATCCCCTAGTGAAATAATACCAAAAGTGTCCTGAAACCACCAAGAAGAACCAGGAAGCTTCAAGAACGATCCTTCTTGAAAGTCTACAGAATCCTTAATTACACAATAGATAACTGAAAATGGTTAGAATCATGAGACAATGGGTATATTCTTTTCAATCACCTGTATTGTTGCTCTTTTTAATGACAATTCTTAGGTGGAAAATAGCAGAATCTATTTATTTCAGTGCTAAATTGTAATTTTAAAATATATATATATCTAATTGAGTACTAGTTAAATAATGTGCAGAGTTAGTTAAGAATAGGATCAAGGAGAAAATTTAGAAACAGTTAAGAACTTAAAGAATCAATTGTCAGTTTGGTTAGACATAACTATCTTCGAAAGTTCCTACAGAGTCAATAAGCGTGTACCTGAGCTGAAAATAGAAACTGTACAGAAAATATCTGTTCATAAATGTAGAAGCCCAGAGTTAAAATTTGACAAGCTATCATAATGCAACATTATATGAGAGATGCCAGAGTTAGATCTTTTCTAATAGCTTCTAGCATAACTGACCATGAAATTCTTTCCTTGGTGCTCTCTTTAAGCTAAAAAATAAAATGACCATTAATCAAATGCCAATTTCCTTAGGTATCTTTAAATTCTTCACATCCGATGTCTAATTATTTTCTTGCCTCACTGTTTGGATAGATGCAATTACATTAAGTTTCTATTTGGGATGTAGGTAGAGTTCCAATGTGCTTTACTACATTGGAAGTTTATTTATTTCCTTGTATGTGAGAGCTGGTTATTTTCCAACACTATATATTGCCTACTCCTAAAACATATTTGAACTTAATTTTAGCAGATGGCTAAAATCATGTGTCTGGAAAAAACCTGATACAGAATAGGGATAGTCCATCTGATATTTTTGCAACAAAGAAAACAAAACAAAACAAAAAACAAACCAAAAAAGCAACACAATAAATAGATTCTTAAGAATGCAGATTTGGATACCGTACTTATTGTGTTCTAATATTGACCTCACCTACCTGCTGACATCCTGGTTATGGTTATGGAATTAAAAGATAAGCATCATATAATTACTATTTTGAAAACTGAATCACACCTTTTCTTTTATGCCACTGTCCACCCCTTAGGTCAGGAAACTCACTTTGGTATAAACTTCTAGAATTCATTTCCCCAGCAAGTGATGTCAGAATGTATTTTAAAAAGATAGGATGGGTTTGCAAACAAACAATTCGACTATACTTTCTTGAAGATTGTGGAATAAGATGATATATAGTATTAGAGTATCAAATGCCAAATGCAACGGAATTCATAGCCAGTTCCCAAAATTGAGTAGGGAGATTGAATGTGAGGGGCCTTTGGAAATTTGTGAAGGGAATCAGGCATATGGGGTGAGGGTGCAGTGGTGCTGGGACTATGTATGCATGAAATAATAATTGACAGTATTAAAAATTACAGTACCTCAATGAATATGGGGAGCAAAACTAAAGGAAAGAAATGATGGCTGTGGATGAAGAGGTAATCACTTGTAATCACTTATCTCGTTGTTCATCAATTTGCTCCAGCAGGCACCAGTAACATTTCCATTCATACCTGTTGCATGCTAATGTAGCCCAATGGCGTCTCCTTGCTCCAGGTACATGAAGAGCCCCAAACCATTCATTCAGAGTCTTAACAAAGAAGTCCGACTATCTCGTAGGTGGGCGACCAGGTGTTCTTTTCACATCCCATGGAATTCAGTCGGTAATGGTTATAAAGGTAGTACAGGGGTTTATCTACTTCCCTTGCACACTACCAACTCTAGAGGGTTTGATCCTCAGCACTGCATATGGACCTCATACACCCCAGCAGTAAGCTCTGAACTCAGGAAGTGTGGGCTCACACCTCCACCAAATAAAAAAAATAGTTTTAAAGATTTGTTATATTCTATGTTTTAGACATGAAACATATCTTTGTAGTAACAAGATGGTAGAATCTTATTTATGTTTTTGTCTTTTGGGTCACACCTGGCGATGCTCAGGGGACCCTGAGATGTAGTATTTAAAACTTATACTGAAGAAGAACTGACATTTCAATCAAAAGAGATATGTGGTTAGATTCACAGAGGTGGGAAAGAAGCCATTCACACAAAGTATTTGAGAAAAGTAGTCAAATGCCTGCAGAATTTTAGGAAGGAATTAGTAAAAACTTTTCCGGTTTCCTAGACTCTTCAGGTGTGATTAGAGTAGCTGAAAGCTAAGCCTTTTCCTGGTATTAGTCTAGCATTATCGGGTGTTGGCTAGAGAGCTGTATTTGGACAGAATTCATCTCTAAGTTTTATAATCCTTTTAAAGCCTGGAGACAGAAGTTATCCTTGAATATCACTTACTTCAACCTTCTGCTCCCCTACATGCAACATTGAGTACTTGGAGATGAATGTACTTTTACCTGTACTTCTTTCTAGAGGCGTGGGGTGGGTGAAATTATTTAAAGCAAATCCCATAGAGTTTTCCTTTTCCATATGATGGGAAAATGATACAGAATGGAAAGTACTTATAATCATTTTGAAAGGATCCTGATTCTGTCTCTAAATCAAGATATTATCATTTGGGAATCTTAACAAAAATGGTAATTTGGATGATGACAATATATACAAATCCTGGAGTTTTCCTCATATATGTTCAATGCTTGCGTTTGTTAGATGGGACTAAATGGGTGATTTGGAGTACAGAAATAACATTGTTACTGTTCTACAATCTGAAAGTCTAAAATCAATATGTTGGACATTGATTCCTCCTGATGATGTTTTTTGCTTTCGTGAACCATGTCTTGCTGTACTTCTTCATGGACTGTGGTCTTTCCTCCACACTCTGAGGTCACTTACTTTATTATAAGGAAACCAATCCAGTAAATTAAGGCATATTCAGTCTTATTTACTCTTTTAGAGACCCTCTTTTAGAGTACTATTTTGAGGTAAGGTTAAGCTTCAATGTATAAATCTGGGGGGACTCAAATCAGCTCTTTACAAAACTTGAAGAATATATTAACTCACTGTAGTATTCGTATGCTTCAATTAGGTAAGTTTGCCATTCCCTGTCTATGTAGCAATTAGTGAAGACACCAGTCCTAAAAAATAGTTACTGCTGCAATAATAAGAATCAAGGAGGCCAGATATGCAATGACTTTGATCCTTAATTGAGTGAGGATAGTCTATAGTATTGAGTACTTGAACCATACACAGTGAGTGTTGTTAAAGAGCCTCATTTTAATTAATAGTTTATAAAATTTAAGTACTCAACAAATTTAGGTACTCAGACTGTTATTTTTAAGTAACTTTTGACTTCTTTCCATCTAAATATTATGGGGTCGTAACCCTGATTTTTTTCCAGAGATAATGCTAAAACAAAGTTCTCACCTAGTTAATAAATAACCACAGGAAAAAAAGGTTACTTTTTATATTAATACATATATTAAATGGATTATAAAAGCTAGATGATGGTTAAAGGAATTATCACATTTTTTGTCCTAAATGTTTCAATAGAGAAAAATTTAGTTACTGTCATAGTAACAGCATTATTGATCACTATATATGCTTTTTGGAAAATCTTTACACTTAATCTTATTTTTCTGCAGAATTGTGCTTTATATTATTTTATTATTATCATTTAAAATTATATATTAAGTATATTTAAAAACTTGCCTAAAAGCAAAGAGATTGAAAGGGGCAGAGTTGTAACCAAAATTCAATGGATATGTTGGGTCATCATATACTTTTCATTCCTCCTTCTACTTGCCACAGAGGAAGTGTTTGTACTATTCAAGTTATCTCTTCTTAGTTAATTGCTAAAACAGATTAACATAATGGATCTATGAAAGGAACCTTCCCTAAATACCACTGAATGTTCAGCACTTTTTTAAGAGCTTGAAATTCTTAGAATACTTATATAAATTCATAAAACAGTCTCAACAGTTGCCATTCTGAATGCCTAAGATGAAAAATTCTTTGAAAACTGGATAAAAAAGTTAAAGATCTTAAATCAAAGAAATACTGAGGAAATATCTTTATAAAATATAAAGAACATTGTTATGTTTGTATTTCCCCCTAGACTCCTTTTGTTCTACAGTTATTAGTTTAATCTAAACCATCTTCTTCAGTTTACTTGTGATGTCAATCGATATGGCTTCTTCTGCTACCAAAACTTCAGCAACATGAATTTCAACATTCCAGTTTTTTCGAATTTTTGTGATTGGGATAGTAAGAGTAGCACAGATTGATTTCTATTAAATGGCAGATCAGAGGCTATTTTGAATAACAGTCATTCATTTCAAAGAAAAATATAATAAAAACGGACCAAATAAAAGTACACACCAATCAATATGATGAAAAAGAAACACACACACACACACACACACACACACACACACAAACATATGCCCTTATCTTCATGGCAAAGGCATCTGAGTAACTTTCTTCTCTATAATTTACGCATTCATAACTGGGAAAATTATTACCATAAACTACTGCATTATGTTTAGAAAGAAATCATGCCATTTAAGATATCAAAATTTGCAATAATTATAAAAGATATGTTATCTATTTTTATTGACCTTCATTTTATGCCTACAATAATAATTTCTGTTTTGGTGTCACAGTAAAGCATACTCAGGGCTCACTTTTTGCTATGGATTATTAAATAATTCTTTAGTGTGCTCTAAATTATGTTATTTTATGTGTCCAGTGTGTTTATTGTACTCAAGAATTACTTCTGGTGGGGCACAAGAGAACATATGAAGTGCCAGGAATTGAACCAAAACGGCCACCTCAAAGGCAAATGCCTTACTGGCTGTACTTTCTTGCCAGCACCTACAGCAAAAACATTTTCAATTAATTTAATAATATGAAATATAAAAAATTCATACTGTTATATGATAGACAATATTTTTCTTAATGCAGTTTTTAACAGCAAACTCATAGAAGAAACTTCCACAAAGTAGGAAAAAAAATCAAATTCTATGCCAAGAACCCAAAGAACATTTAGAAGTCAGAAGCACATACAACAGCTAGAATCATTGTGACTGTCCTCCCGTTGTTCATAGATTTGCTCGAGCTGGTCCAGTAATGTCTCCATTGCGAGACTTCTTGCTACTGTGTTTGGCATATTGAATACATCATGAATAGCTTGACAAGCTTTGTAGTCATATATAACGCAATTCATTCAAAAACAATTTCCAGATCAAACTTCTTCCATATTTCTTTAAATGAGAAAAGATTGAAGCCATCTTCCAAGTGCATGCCATTCAATACTGTTTTCTGTTATTTTGATTTTGCACCAAAGCAACTTCATTTGTCATGGACAAATTGAACTGATGTAATTACACTGACACTGGGTCCTTTTGAATGTCTTTACACAAATTAAACATTTTATGTTACCTATTAATACTTTGTGGTTTTTCTCACATCCTATACAGTGTGTTGCATTGTATTTCCTAAATTAATGAACTGACTGCATAACTCCAAATTATTTATTATCTAGTTCTTTACAAAAACATTGCTGCTTAAATATTATAGTCAGATATTAATAAGATTTCTTTCTATTTTTTATTATTTCTTGTTTATTTGTTTCTTTATTTATGAATGGGGATATTCTTTAAACACTGGACAGTGCTCAGGATTCTGACCAAATGAGCCAGTATTTAAGGCAAGGGACCAGGGATGGGTTTGCTCTGGCTCTGCTGGCAGTGATTACCTGAACACCATAGTGGATCCTGGAGGCTATCAAAGTTCTTGGCAAATTTGCTAGGAAACCATGTGGTACCAGGAATTGATCTGGATGGACTACATGCAAGGCATTGACTCTAGCCCTTGAACTACCTTTCTGACTCTTCTTTATATTATTAAATAGGTGGCTTTTAGTTTAGTTATTTAGTCATTTGAGGGTGTGCATGTCACATCTGCTGGTTCTCAGGGCATACTTCCTGGGTGTGTGGTCAGTAATCAAACCTAGGTCTTCCACATGCAAAGAGAGCCCCTCAAATGAGGGACTACCTCCTTAGATATTTATTTATTTGCTTTTTGGGTCACACCCAGCGATGGAGAGGGGTTACTCCTGGCTCTTCATTTAAGAATTACTCCTGGTGGTGCTTGGGGGACCATATGGGATGCTGGGAACCAAATGGGTCGGCCGCCTGCAAGGTAAATGCCCTACCTGCAATGCTATCACTCCAGCCCCTTCTTTGATATTTAACAACAAACTGGATAAATTATTTTTTCTGTTAAGCTTCAGAACATATATGCTGGTGACTCTTGTTATTTTAAATACCTACTAGATATCAGTAGTGGTTCACATATATTTCTCTTTCTCTGTCTGTGTGTGTGTGTGTGTGTGTGTGTGTGTGTGTGTGTGTGTGTGGCCACACCTAGCAAGTTGGGCTACCTATTTTGGATTTTTCTTTACTTTGGGGGGCTCTCAGAAATTCAGGTCTATTTGAGAGCACCCTATTTGGTGGGAACACTGAAATAACAAAGACTCTGAGAATTGGGATTTAAGGGCAAATTTGAGCATAAGCGGAGGACACAGGAGAAAATTTTATTGTACTTCAAAGACTCTAAATTTATGCTGTGTATAAACAATAGGAAATAAATCTATAAGATTTATAATCATTTACCTTTTTTGTTGCCTTTTCTCTTATTTTTTCTCTTTTCTTTCTTTTATGTTCTTTTTTCTTATTTATTTTATTTTTGTTAGCAATTAAGGATAAAGATATAATCTCAGATTTCCCTGTCTTCACCCTGGGAACCAAAGGGCCAGTTCCGGAGGGTGCTTTGTCTTCAGCTCTTTTCCAGCATTATATATGCCTTATTATACACGTTTACATGCCTACTGTACCCGGTTGGTCAAAGATCACAGAACGCATGGTTTGAGAAAAGGAGAGTACTATAGAGTTGGGAAAAGAAGAAAATGGAAGCAAGCTTGGGGCTTGATTACTTTCCATGCCACTTTTTCAAGCACATTGCAGTTTGATGTTGGTAGCTTGGAATCTATTGTGTTCAGTGTTGCTGAGCCTGTGATTTGAATATATAACTATACAACTCCCCCAATATGCCCAAGACCCCTTCACCCATGCTTCCCTATCATGTGTCTTTTTTAACTTCTTCCTCTTCACCCCATTGGTTTTCCTTTTCTATCCTTCTAATTCATATATTCTGAGGTCAAATGTGACCTAAGAATCCCCTCTTCACCACATTGCATTCCCTTGTCCCTTGTATCATTTAATCACTTAACTTCCCGTTAGTCGTCGATTTGCTCGAGCGGGCGCCAGTAACGTCTCCATTTGTCCCTGCCGCGTGCTAGTGTAGCCCAGTGGCATCTGTTCGCTCTGGGAACATGAAGAGCCTCAAACGGATCGTTAGCAAACTTTTAAACTATAACAACTGATGTATCAAAATAGAAGACTGATATATAAAAATTCTTTGTTAATATGAATTTTATTCATTTTAGCACCACATAACAGAAATGCAGAGAGAAAAAGATCTCATGTAATAAATTTGTCATTTTTATGCTCTAGTTCAAAGCTATATGATTTTATCTATCACAATCAATTATCTTGCAAACACTGTGAAAGAGATTCTCTTTAATTCCTATGAAGGCAGCAAAAATAAATAAGAACTGTGATTTTTAATGGTAGATAAGTTATTAATGCAGAAATATCTTTAAAATAGTTCATTTTTCAATGACACACTTAATTTGAAATTTCCAATTGAGGTTTTCAGGAGTTTTTAGCAATATTGAGTTAGGAATATCAAAAATCAGGAATCAGTGAAACTTTTGCTCTGGTTCTTTTAAAAGGCTTTGAGATTAGCTTAGAGATGAACGGCCAAGTTGATTATAGTGAGGGTAGGTATGTGTTTGTGTGTGTGTGTGTGGGGTGGGGAGTGGGTAGATTCTGTCTACACTAGCTGAGCACCTTCTGTGACTAAGCTCTCCTACTTTTATCAAGAAATATCATCACTCTCTACAAAAGAAGAGAAGGAAAAGGATAAGACTTTCAGAATCACAGAGGTAGAAACTATATACTTCAGAGAATTTTTATCTAAATTTTTATATGTCCAAATTATCAGTGCTTAGGAAAGTCATTCCTCAAGGAGGGATTTTATAGGATCTAAAGAATGAATACAAAGCATATTCCCCAATGCAGAAAGAATGAAGCTCTGGGAATGATTTTTATCTACTATGTATGTCACATATCTTTCTTAAAATGATTTAAGATATCTTACAAGGTCGCATAAATAGAAAGATAAGAGTACCATTTTAGAAAATAGAATCTAGAAACAGAGTGTAATAAAAAATGTCATAAGAACCCCAAGTCTATTAAAGATAAACCACAAAAACAGATCTGACTTATATATAAAAGAGTTTGTAAGTTATACAATTGATAAGTTATGAGATACAAACAAAACAATTTTCCAGAAAAGAAGTTCAGTATACTTCATATTTAAATCAGAGAGTCATTTCTCCTGAGGGTACTCATGAAAAAGGCATTGATATGAAAATGAATGAGTTGTTACCCAGAATGTCACACTCTGCTCTACAGACCTGAAAAATCTCTTTATTAAGAGAAATAACCCTTTTCTTTTGATAAAGTGCAATTATGGAATCCACAACCTATACAGAAAGATGGTTAAAATAAAAATTTTAGCATACCTAAATTTAGAATTAATATATTTACAAAAGAGCGACGTGTTACAATTGAGACTGCATATAACTCAAATTCATATTTCCCCTTAGATGTTCACTTTTAAATTTAGTTTCTGGTAGGACAAGACTATTCACTGTGAAATCCATAGGTTCTATTTTTTAAGAAACAATGTATTGCCTCTCAAGTCTTTCCCCCATTTCACATATCCACCATTGCCATCATTATTCAGGGTTCCCTTATATCCCATCTGGATCATTCCTTCACTTGCTCTGAATATTCTAGTTTGCTATGCATCTATTCTCATTAAAGAAGTTTGTTTTTCCAATTCTAGGCTCTCGTTTTGTTCTACATTGCAAGTATCTCCATGACCACGCTTCGTTCAGCAACTTCAGTTTATTCCTGTAATGATTTACTTGACACGTTAAAACATGTTCTTGCCTTTTTCAAGAGAATTTGCAGCATTAACTTCAAACACTCAGACATTGCTTTCCCCCATCATTCCAGTCCTCCAAGCTACCTACATTTTTCAAATCTGCCATTCTTTTCTGTTTCAAATACTCTGCTCATTCCATGGCCACTGCTGTAAAGGTTTACACCTTAATTTCGCCGTGATTGTCATTGCTTCAAGAGTGGCATTTCCTGGGACAGCTAGAGGGATCAGTTTATTTCAGGGCTTCTCTCTCAGCCCTTGTGTCTTTCATCAGTTGTAGCCCTTTTCATTCTTCTGGTTTCCTAACTTCCAGGAGACCATGAATTTTCTAGACATAACAAATATGTCTTTCTGGTGCTTCAATTGAAATTCCAGATATGTCTAGACTTGCTAGTAATATGTAGCAAGTGCATACGTAGAATATATACTTATTTATATATAAATATATAAATAAATATATGTATATATTTGATATATATATTATATATGTAGGGATGGAGCTATAGCACAGTGGTAAGGCGTTTGCCTGGCGCACAGCCAGCCCAGCCCAGCCGGGTTCGATTCCTGCGCTCCTCTTGTAGTATCTACCGAGAGTGTCTTGCCCACAAGGCAGAGCCTGGCAAGCTACCCGAGATGTATTCAATATGCCAAACACAGTAACAACAAGTCTCAAAAAAATGGAGATGTTACTGGGCTCACTCGAGCAAATCTATGAACAACGGGAGGACAGTGGACAATATTATATATGTATATATACATATACACACAGATAAACATATGTGGACATATTCATTCCCCGTGGAGAAGTCTGTGTTATAAAACTTACTGCATATATACACATTTAATTATTGTAATAACTGCACCAGGTAGGCGATAATGTCTAATTTAGTGTCTAAACTATGAAATGAAATATAAATAATCATCTTGTGCATATGGCAACAAAGCTAAAAAGAAAAGATTAAACAAGATCACTAATTAATTTTTAAAAGTTCTACAAGAAAAAAATAACAGAATCATGCTAAAAAAACAAGCTAAAATCTGAAAATATGGCAGAAAAGCATTAAATACTTAAACTAAGACAATCCATATAAATCTATATGGGCAAGATAAATGAAACATAAAGAGAAGAAAAACTTAAAAATGGTCAATGAAGTTACGAATGATGATAAATAAAATTGTATTAACAATTTGTAACTAATTTAGCACAATTTAGTCTTTAATTTTCATCATAATATTGCACTGTAAATGTGACCTTACAAGTTGAATTGATAAATCAAAATCTATGGGAAACAACTACAATTATTCTGTGATCTTTAATTTTTTTAGAAAATATTAAAAACACTGCCATTTATGGCAACACAGGGAAATGTATTAGTTAGATGAACATACATTTGTCACATTTAATTTAAAAAATAAATCAGAGAATCAAGGGATCAGAAAGATAATCCAGGAGTTTAGGAGCTTGTCTTGCTCATAGCTAATCCCTGTTTGATCTCCAGCACCATATATGTTCCCAACACAGAGGCAGGATGAAACCCTGCATATTGCCAAATGCAATCCAAACTCCCTCTTTAGGCAAAGAGAGAGAGAGAGAGAGAGAGAGAGAGAGAGAGAGAGAGAGAGAGAGAGAGAGAGAGAGAGAGAGAAAGGGAATTTTTCAGAGTAAAGTTTTATTCTCCAGACTCTTAAAATAAGTTGTTTGGACATCGATTAACTTTCATTTGTATATTGTTTAACTTGTACTTACATTCCTTTTTTACATAGAATGAACATATGTATTGGCAAGTTGTCATCCTTTCGTGAGTCAGTTTCCAATATTACTCTTACTTACAATGTTTTCAAATGTCCCTGAGTCCCTCAAAGATTTTTTTTAACATTACGTTGGCTTTTTATATGTGCCAGTATTATTCCCTCTAGGATTATTCATCCTTATTGTTATGAATGATTAATTCATACATATTATTAAACACTTAATTTTACTATATTTAACTATATGTCTAATTCCAATGTACTTCATTTCTTTTTATTTATTTGATGCACCTTTATCTTTGTTGAACAATTTTGTTGAACAATTTGCTCTTTCAATAATCTATTTTTTTTTTTTGCTTTTTGGGGTCACACCTGACGATGTTCAGGGATTACTCCTGATTCTGCACTCAGGAATTACTTCTGGTGGTGCTCGGGGGACCATATGGGATGCTGGGAATTGAACCAGGGTCAGCTGCTTGCAATGCAAATGCCCTACCTGCTCAGCTATTGCTCAGACCCCCTGATCTTTGTTTATATAAGTCACATGTATAACTCTAGATGAGATAAGGAGAAAACCAATTAAATGCTTTGGTGTTTATAAATTATAAATGTTCAGTGACTAACCACAAAAAATTGAAATAAGTTATATGGCTGGTCATGTATCATGATGTACAAATATTGCTTCTATTGTGATTCCTGTGCAAAAATTGAGCTGTATATTTGATGCTTTCTGTAAGTACTTCCAGTTGAAATATTTGGGGCTGATGTAATTTAACTGAAAGGTGGCAAGTGAAGTTAATGTGGATCAGAATCATGATAAACAAAAACTGTTAATATTTACCATGCCAGACCTCCTGCTTAATTATATCACCAAACACTAAATTATATCACCAAAATCCTAAAAAGTCTACAAATTTAAAGATGATTATAACACAGTAGTATAAATCATCTCCTCTGAGGTTATGTAGTTATCTGTAAGCAGTATAATTCATAAGGCGTTTACATGAAGGCTGTTTTCCTGGTCAAAATCTTCATTATCTCTTATATTTTAAACATATGAATGTGATTTAAAAATACTTAATTTAATAGATAAACATGATGGCTCACAATTCTATATAAGTTGGGCCAAACTTCAGAATTTTATCTATTCTAATAGCTGCATGGTATTCCATTGTGTATATCTATGACTTCTTGATCCATTCATATATGACTGGACATTTTAGTTGTTTTCATAGCCTGGTTATTACACCTAATGCTTCAATGAATATAGATGTGTACATATATTTTAGAATAAATCTTTCTATGTGTTTGGAACGAATGCCAAATTCAGAATCATTAGTTCATATAGAAGTGCTATTCTTATTTTTTTTGAGACCTCTCCATCAATTTTCATACATACTGAACCAGTTCACAGTCCCACTAACAATGAAAGAGAACTCTTCTTCATCACATTCCATTTTCCATTTCATTTGATATATAAAATGCTCATTGAGTAAGGTATTCTTTTTTTGTAATTTTGATTTTCATTTCCTTGATTAATAGTGATGATAAACACTTTTTGTATGTCTACTAATTGAGCATATCTTTTTTTTGGAAAAGAAAGGGCTAACTAATTTTTAAACTCATGTTTGGATTCTAGAGAAAACAGGGAATAGACAATTTAAAATAATGATATACTCTTGGCCTTTGCTTGAAAAACTGAGATTACACAGGTAGAGCAAGGAAGGTGGGAAGCGTGGTGAACTAGATATGACATAAAAAGAATTGGTGGAGGGTCATAGGTACTTTTTTCCCTTGCGTTCCTCCGAGATTTTTTTAATAGCTACATAATGTTGGTAAGTGTGCAGTGACTTTGTATATAAGAAGGTAAAAGTATTATCGTAATCATGTTATCTTAACTTCAGTCAAAACATAATAAGTTTAGTATAAACTTTACAACAAAAATAAAATTTAAGTGATATACTGTAGAATTTTTTAGAATATATTATTTAGCATTATTTTTTGGGGGTGGAAATTCTCTAAAGATAATATTTGTGCTGAAACCAAATCTGGAGTGGTGAAATATAGAAATATATTAGACAGAAAAAACAGCAAGCAGAAGAGGCCCAGAGGTAGAGCAAGGTTGTTTGTACATTAGGAAAAATTTGCATGTGTTGGAGGAATTAAAAAGCAAGTGAAAAGAAATTTTAAACCTACAGACAAATTCTGAGGGGCTTTGAGCATGAATAAAAGAACTGAATTAATCTGGTATATGGGTTATGAAATGACATTGGAGATTTTCACAGAACATTTGAAATAACAAGAAATTATGTAGATATGTTTAAAAAGAATATGTTTTTATTGTATATTTATAAAAACATGTTTATTTTATTTTATATTATTTCAGAACATGTTTTTATTATATCTAACTATATTTTACATGTATTTATTTTATTATATATGCCTATGTGTTTATAAATAGATACTTAGGTTTTACAGACATTAAAAGGAATATTTGTGGAGGTTGTACTGTTGTCTCCAGAAGCCATTTTTTTTTTTTTTTAGTGTAGATGAGAAATAAATGGATCCTATGTTAGAATGAGGATAATGAGGGTGTCAGGGTGAGGGAAATCAGAGAAATCAGAGCTTTATTCTGGACAGTTCTATCTATATTTGCAACAGAAAAAGGAAATCCCTAGTCCTGGAATTGACTGGTTATATTGGTTGAAACAAATTTTATATAGTACAATAATAAATAGTATTTTTTAAATAGTAAGCATTTTAAAAATTGCCTTTTATTCATGATTTAAGTAATGTGACTATAATTGTGCTAATGTTTCTGGTTTTGATATAGACTATTTCTCCTCTTTAATAACTAAAGTTCTCAAGACATTCCACCACCACTATTCTTGGGTCACTTTTCATCGACCTCTGCTTGTCCCACTTCCTCACCTTTCTGCTTAATACTGAGCTGTTTCTATCAATCTAATTTAATGTTTTAGGAAAATTCTATTTAAAAATATAATGAAATGTCAATGCATTTTGCATTTCTTAAGGTGTTGAAACCGCTGGAGCAATAGCACAGCGGTAGGGCGTTTGCCTTACAAGCGGCCAACATGGCCGACCCAGGTTCGATTCCTCCGCCCCTCTCGGAGAGCCCTGCAAGCTACCGAGAGTATTCGATATGCCAAACACAGTAACAACAAAGTCTCCAATGGAGACGTTACTGGGCCCGCTCGAGCAAATCGACAATCAATGGAAGGACCTTTACCTTTACCTTAAGGTGTTGAAATATATACTTTCCAGTGTTTATAAAAGCGTTCCACCCTATGCTTTGCATTTCCCCCCATTAATTAACATTACTCTCAATTTTATTTGGTAAAGTATTCTTGTCAGAAGTAGTTTTTTTTTGTTTTTGATAATAATTTTGAATTTTGAAACACAAAATTTTGAAGTATCTGTAATGTATACATTGTTATTTTATTATAATTTTTTACTATGATGTTATTCATAAAATATCCCAATTGTAGCAATTGACTTTTACAAACTAATGACAGGAAATTTATGACATCCTTTCTTTGACATCATATTACCAAAAATGAAATCTCTATTTCTTTTCATTTCACTTCTTGTATGAGGCAAACTAGCCACCAGATCATTAGCTAATATTTTGAGTGCCCAACCAAGTAAGGGCTCAAAAGGGTCAATAAGGCTTTCTAAACATCTACAATTATCTGTGGGTGTATCCATCCTCACTTAATAATTTGACTAAAACTGTAGTTCTGGAGAAAAAGGCTTGATTATAACCTTCTTAAAGAAACTTTGCCAGAATTATCAATCTATGTTGTATCCACAATTATGGTTACAGAAAATGTGAGATAGTATACATATTACATGTTACATCTCTTACATTTCTAATTGTGAGGTTTCTTGTGTCAATTGTCCTTTATCAAGGTGTGTATATTCCATCAGAGTGATTTTAAATATGTTACAGGTACCTCTGAATAGCTTCTTCCTTTTTTGTTGTAGAATTAATAAGCATATAACTATTACATTTTCCTAAAATTCATCAATACAAAGATGCAAACTTTGGTTCCTCACTGGAAAATGTAACCAGTGTGGCCTGGGCAGAAATGCTCGCATAATAATTCAGTTCAGAAAATGTGAGTAGAGAATTTATCTGACATTGTGTCAGGTGCTCGGGGAAAGCACTGGCACTCCCTAAAACGGATTTTACTACACTAGTGTAAAGTATTCCTTATTTGATGTCTGAATACATGTTAATAGTGGACAAGTAGATCCACCTCATAGGATTTTGTTTCCAAATGTCATTTGCCCTGCTCTCATCACTGCCTATGATTTTCAGGGTTTTTTTTTTCCTTCTTGATTCATACCAGTTGCTAAGTAACATGGAAAAGTACAGCTGCAGTTTCACTTCCTTCAAACTGCTATTCCTAAATATGAATAAAACCATAGACATTCTATTTTTGTGTTCAGAACGTACCACTTTCAAATCGTCTGTGTCAGATTCTCAGAAACCTAATGGAGAAAGCAGTGAAATTACCGTCTAAATAAGATTTCTGAAAAATAATTGCTTCTTTTTGTTAAATTTCCAGATACAATAGGACTATTTCTCTTCTCCTTCATAGCTGCCATTGGATCACCAGAATGGATAGTTGAAGTAACACAAGGAGAAGTTGTTGCTTGACCTTTGGAGATTACTTTTCTCCAAGTCTGTTTCTTAATCTTATAATCTTACCTGCTTCTTAACCTTACAAAATCCCATGATAGGTCTTTCTCCTTCAAATGAATGATTCTAGCATACAGTTCTGATATTATTATTAAGCATTTATCTTTATAGATGTTTGAATAACTTTAAATTATTTAAATTATTATTTAATAACTTTAATAACTTTAAATAATAACTTCTTCATAGAAGCAATAGTAACGATATTTAAAAGACTGTTCTAAACAGACGACAGACTTACAGTTTTTTGCACTCACAGCAGAAGAACATATGTGAAGTAATGACCCTTTGACAAAGTTCTAGATCATTTCCCTCATCAAAATTCACATTATGTGTCTGAGTTCAGCTCACATCTCTAGGAATGAAGCAACCTTATATGTTCCCATAAATTCTCTCCCTCTTACAAGTTCCTAATCGTGTTAGTAAAATATCTCCTGGTGGGAAAAATTTTTGTAAAGAATGTTGAGTTTTCCAAATATAATATGTATGTTCCTCCAATAACAACAACAACAACAGTATATGGAATATGTTATCATATATGTCAATTTAATATGTAAAAAAATAGTATAAATATTTGCGGAAAGTATAATATTTTAGTACATATTAGATAACCTAAAACTGTTTAAGGTGTAAACAATAAAACACTGTAAGTATAAAGAACTTTAAATTATTTTTATATTAAAAATTTCATAAGTCTAAAATCTAGCATTATTTCTACCTTAAATTTTTATTTATTAGGGGTGAGTTGGAGAGACAGACCGCACTTGGCAGTGCTCAGAGAGTGCTCCTGGCTTTGTGCTCAGGCATTATGCCTAGTGGAAATCGGGGATTATTTATGGACATATGGAATTACTGACATGAAGGAATAAAGTATTCTGTATCTAAAAATCACCTTTATTGAATGACTATTTCAGATGAGTTTTTTTTAAAAGTAAATAAATCTCTGCAAAACTAAATAAAAGCATTTCTTATATTCTTGTTTACTTATGCAAATTTGACTGCTACATTGACTAATAAAATAATGGTTGTTGTTAAGATAAGGTACTCTAGATTCATTAGCAGTTTAATTCATTGGAGATAGTCTCGAATGCATTTGCTCACATTATTAACTGTTCTTTCCTGTAAGTCACCAGTCACATTAAAATAAAGCAATACTGCATTCAAAGTTTTCTGCTAGATGTAAAAACATTAATCTTTTCATTTTCATGCTATAAGTTTTTATTTATTTTATCAGGAACTGGGAGCTCTTAAGAGGTGCTCAGGACTTACTCCTGGATCTGGACTCAGGGATCACTCCTGCTAAAGCTTAGTGGACCACATGGGGTGCTGAGGATTCAAACCAATTGTATTATCTCTCTGGCACCTTAAGATGTCATTTTTATGTGCAATCCTAATATGGAATAATTTTTATGTATCATAAAATAAAGGTGATTCTATGACTATTAATACAAAGGAAAGCTAATGAAAGAAAGTGTTCACCTGTGAAAATCAATAAATTACAAGACTTAACTTAAATCTCCCAGAGGTGCTTATGATGTTTTACATTTATTCTTGGTGAGTTGAAGAGAAAGTTATCTATTGGTCCTTCAGTGGATTTTTGTTTTGGTTTAAGAAAATGCAGTAGATCTCATCATGAACACAATGCTAAGCTTTCTCTTCTGTTGTTTGTTTCTGAGTAAGTTTATTCTATTCTTTATTTTGTTTTTGCTTTTTGGGGGTCACACCCAGCGATGCTCAGAGGTTACTCCTGACTCTGAACTCAGGAGATACTCCTTGTAATGCTTGAAGGACCATATGGGATGCTGGGAATTAAACCCAGATTGGCCGCATGCAAGGCAATTGCCCTACCTGCTGTACTATCGCTCTGCCCCCCAAGTTTATTATATTCTTAAAATTGCTGCTTGCTTATATTTTGAAGTGGACAGTGATTTTATTTTTTATTTTTTTTTCACTTTATTGAATCACAGTGAGATAGTTACAAGCTTTCATGTTTGGGTTACAATCACACAATGATCAAACACCCATCCCTTCACCAGTGCACATTCCCCACCACCAATATCCCTGGTATATGCCCCCTTTCCCACCCTTTCCCTGCCTCCATGGCAGACATGATTCCCAATAATTTCTCTCTACTTTGGGGCATTATGGCTTGCAATACAAACCCTGAGAGGTTATCATGTTTGTTCCTTTATCTACTTTCTGCACACATCTCCCATCCTGACCAATTCCTTCAGCCATCTCTTTCTTAGTGATCCCTTCTCTATTCCAGCTGCCTTCTCCCCTTTGCTCATGAGGCAGGCTTATAGCTATGGAGCAATCAATCTGTCTCGTGTATCTACTATCTTTAGGTGTCAGCCTCATGTTATGTTGCTTTATACTCCACAATGAGTGCAGTCCTTCTATGTCTGTCCCTCTCTTTCTGACTCATTTCACTTAGCATGATATTCTCCATGTCTATCCATTTATAAGCAAAGTTCATGGCTTCATCTCTCCTGACAGCTTCATAGTATTCCATTGTGTAGATGTACCAAAGTTTCTTTAACCAGTAATCTCTTCTACAGCAATTGGGTTCTTTCCAGATTTTGGCTATTATGAACAGTGCTGCAAGGAACATATAGAAATTGAGTTTCCATACGAACCCACAATACCACTTCTGGGAATATATCCCGAGGATGCAAAAAAGGACAGTGATTTTATGGTCCAATTTTGGATAATTATTTTATACTTCGAAGGCCAAATTATTTCCATTAGAAGTAATAAAAATATGAAGGGAGAAAAGAGAGATGAAGGAAAGGAAAAAGAATATATTAGGACGGGAAAGATGATTGCAAAGGAGAAGGAAGGAGGGAAGGAAGGAAGGAAGGGAGGGAGGGAGGGAGGAAGGAAGGAGGGAAGGAAGGAAGGAATGAAGGAAGGAACGAAGGAAGGAGGGAGGGAGGGAGGGAAGAAGGAAGGAAGGAAGGAAGGAAGGAAGGAAGGAAGGAAGGAAGGAAGGAAGGGAGGAAGGGAGGAAAGAAAGAAGGACGGAAGAAGGAAGGAAAGAAGAAAGGAAGGACATTTATTTTAACTAATTTATAATTTTTCCCTTCATTCTTTTTGTTCTGTTATTTTTTGTTTCTGGGAACACAAAGATCCTTAACCCATTTGTTCAGGGTTTTGACGAAGAATTCTGACCATCTTGTAGGTGGGTAGCCACACGTCTTTTGGACGTCCTGTGGAATCCAGTTGGTAACAGCTCTAGTCCAGCAGTCATCTCTAAATCGCATTACATTACCTGCCCATCTGATTTTCGACACCTTGGGAAATGATGCAACCTCCCTGTTTCTTGATTGTTGATGGAGGTCAGAACTCCGAATTCCTTCTCTCACTTAAGTGAAATGTGATATTCAAAGCATAGCTCTTTCAATTCCTCTTCAGGATACCTGAATAGCCTTCTCATCCTGTTTTCGTACGGCCCAGGTCTCTGAGGCATAAGTTAGTGCAGGAAGAACAGTGGCGTCAAAAAGATGTGCCTGGAGTCGAAGGTTCTTCGTCCTCTCTACAACTTCTTTGATGCTCTTCAAGGCGTTCCACGCCACTCTCTTCCTCCCGTGCAGTTCTGGCGCCAAGTCGTTCCTCATGTTGAGTTTTTGACCCAGGTACAACTGGCTGCTGCATTCAGAGATATTCATTCCATTGAGAGCAAATGGAATGTCAGGAATGAGTCCATTTCTCATAAACACTATCTTCAGAGATTCAACTGCAGTCTGACTTTTTCACACTCACGGTTGAAGTCAGCCAGCGTTTGAGTCGCTTGGCTAATGTTTGGTGTTATTAGAATGATGTCATCAGCAATTGGAGGTGATGTAGTTGCAGACCATCTGTCTTCACTCCCATTTCTTCCGATTCTAGTCATCACTGATGTTCTCAAGGGTGGCACTGAAGAGTTTCGGTGAAATGGTATCACGCTGCTGAACTCTTCACTTTACATCGATGATCACTTCCTTATAGAATGGTGAGATCCTGGTGGTGAATCCGTAATACAGCTCGCAAAGTATCTTTGTGTTCCTGGAGTGAGCAGATGCCATTGGGCTACACTAAGACGTAACAGGGACAAATGGAGACGTTACTGGCGCCTGCTCAAGCAAATTGATGAATAAAGTGATGACAGGTGATACAAGTGATAGTCTTTGTTGCCATGATCTGCGTCTCTACTGATTTGATTGTGGTATAACTTGGTTGTGGGTCCTCACAAGAATTTTTTCCATGAATTCACTTATCTTTTGTTTAAAGAACCACAGTTCTCAGTGAGCAATACTTACTTTGGCTCTGTGCTCAGAGATTACTCCTAGTGAGGTTCAGGAAGCCATATTTTGGAATTGAACTCCAGTAAAGGCAAAGCAAGCATCTTGCCCTTTGTACTATCTCGTCAGTCCAAGAGTCCACACAATTAGGCTGTGCAGACACACAACTGGAGGAGCAGGAACATACTCTTGCTGCAGTACTGGAATTGGAGCAATAGTACTCCTAGGGTCACACATAGCATGTGCAATGGTGTTGGGGATCAGTCTTAACTTCATGCCATCAAGGTACTCTCACACTTCAGCCATTTTCCCAATAGTGGAAGATTTAATTCTATGGTTATTTTTAGAGCCCCCAAAGATGCATGGAACAAATTATGCACAGTATATTGGACAAACAGGTGAGGCATTCCAAAGTGGTGCCCTAGGGCCTAAAAAAGTAGTATACAGTAGCACCCCTGATACTCAACCAACCAGTCCCTATTTCAAAGTGAAGCCAGGGGCTTGTGGTACTGTTTGGGTCCTGTTGCCAGGGCCACACATGGCAAGATTCAGGAGACTGCCATTCCAGGGATAGAATCTAGGTTGGCCACAGGCAAATCGAACATTCTAACACCTGTATATTATTTCACCATGCCAGGAGTTGGTGCACTAGATTTTAATTAATTTTACCCCTGTCTTAGATGGCAAGAAGCTTGAGAGACATTTATTCAGGACTGTAAAATGTGAATGCTGTACAACTACTTCCCATGCATATGTGCACATGTATCAATTTAGATTTTTCCAAAGCCATCAGGTTACTTAATTGTGATATTATTTACTTGAATATAACAGATTTCACAGGATAAAGACTTCATCCATTGGACTATCCCTTAAATCGCTTTAATTGGTAGTCACTTGAATAGATTATCACTTGCTCCTATGACCAATTGGCTTTAAAAGTAAAGTTTCAATAGCTCCTCCCTAAAATTTGGTGAATTTGTTAGAGTGGGTCACAAAACACAGGGATCATTTTACTTATTAGATAGCAGGTCTATTTTTTAAGCTACATAGCTTATGTGTAGTCAAATTAAATATCTCCATCCTGTAAGTTACCAATATGAAGCTTTTTATGCTCTCTCTAAATATATTAGCCCCATCAAATAGTCATATGATCTCTAACCTAGAAGTTCCCTCCGTCTTATTCTTTGGGATCTTTGTGGAGGATTCATTAAAGGGTCATTACTTGCTCAATCCTAAACCATTTAGTAGTGATTGGTTTTCTAGATCCTCACTCCTCCCACATGATCAAGGTATAGAGTTAAGAGTGTTGGTTTCTAATCCATACCTGGCTTTCCTGGCAATCCAAAAATCACTCCATTAATGTAACAAAGAGCTCTTTAATGTTGGTCTATTGTCTTAAAGAAACGTAATCTGGAAATGTTTCAAGTTAGATGAAAAGGAGAATTAGACGACAGAGAAATATGCAATAGCTGGGCCTGGAGATATAATACAGTGCACATTGTTTGTCTTGCATGTGGTCAACTATTGGTTGATTTCTAGTATCCCATATGGGTCCCTTAGAATCATCAGGAGTAATTCTTGAGCACAAAGCCAGGAGTTTCAACCCTGACTGTCACATGTGGTCTCCAAACCAAAAAAGGAAAGAAATGGGAAAAACTTTGTCATTCATTTGGTTGCATTGTTTGCTAATATCCTGTTTTCTAATGCAAGCTATAAGCTATAAGGTCAATAAAAGTAAGTAAAGTAAAGGCCTTCCCATTGAGCATCGATTTGCTCGAGCGGGCCAAGTAACATCTCCATTGGAGACTTTGCTGTTACTGTGTTTGGCATATCGAGTCACGGGGAGCTTGCCAGGCTCTGCCGTGCAGGCGAGATAATCTCGGTAGCTCGCCGGGCTCTCCGAGAGGGGCGGTACCAGAAACATTTGGGAGCGTCTGGGAGGGGAATATGTTTACATGAGAAAAAAAAACATACATGGTTGGGTGCTTGCCTTGCATGCTACAGACCACGTTTGATACGTGGCGTCTCTTATCGTCCTTGAGCCTACGAAGAGTGATTCATCATAACAGAACCAGGAATAATCCTTGAACATTGCCAGGTGGGGCCCAAAATCAAACAAACAAAAATATATTGCTACAAAAATATCACTTACTGGGCCCATCAACATTCTATACTACAATACTTTCTCAGAAAGAGGGTTGTTAATCGTTTAAAAGGAAGCTTAATGGGATTTGGTGTTGAATATATTCGTAATTATTAGAATACAACCAAACAACTCCTCTTTAGTTCTTTAGTTCTATTTCCTCTCTTAAAATTAACTTAGTACTTTTATACCAGTCACACAAAATCACTCTTTAGATTTGTGGTTGCTTCTATTTGTCTTGCTTCTATGAAATATAAAGAATTTTTTAAAGTTAGATCTAGGCACTCTGTTCATACTCTCCATGCTTATTTTGACATGGAAACTTAAAGCTCAGGATGTGAACGTCAACTGAGAACATGAAAGATAACACTGATCGCTCTCTTCCATCCAACCATCTTCATTGAGCCTTGTCTAACTCTTCCATGACTTTTAGCACCTTCCTATCCTGTCTCTTTGATGATCCTTTGTCCTTGAAGTTTCTGTTGGTAAAGCTGAATGTCTGAAAGACTTACTGTTTATTCCAGCCAAATCCAGATGAAAAAGACCAACGATTTTCCCTCTCTAAGTAGATTTACACTTAAAAAAAATAAAAAGCCTAAACTTGCAATTGTAAACAACACTTTCTCTAGCTCTTTGAAACTCTGGAATGTCTTTCTCATGAATTCTGGCATTTTGAATTTGAAATTACATCAAGAAGAACAAAGTTTATTTCTTGCAGAATCTGTGAAGGAATAAAAGTCTAAATCTATAAGCACTGGTTAGCAGACAAGAATATACAATATATACTAATCATATCTCTATTTGTTTGTTCAATCTCTTATAAAAGAGGACCATAAACTGGCTGGCTTAGATCCATCAGAAATTTATTTTTCACAGTTCTGGAAATTGGAAAATCCATGATTTAGTTGCTGGTACATTTGGTGTCTAGTGGGAGCCTTTTTCCTAGTTTCCAGATGGCAGTCTCTCAA
The DNA here is from genome assembly GCF_029834395.1 of Sorex fumeus. NCBI lineage: Eukaryota > Metazoa > Chordata > Mammalia > Eulipotyphla > Soricidae > Sorex > Sorex fumeus. The sequence continues at coordinate 40,717,373 of NW_026606065.1, forward strand.
TTTTTTCAGTGTAAATAATGACTACTCGAATCTGAAATCCATATGTTAGCTACCCATTTGTCATAAATAATTGATTACTATTTTTAATTCCCTCTTAAGTTGAGACAATATTTTCTGCTGCATCTCACTGCTGTCTTATAGCTTTTTTTGAAATTGCAATTTTATCATTTCCAAATTTCAACTTTTATGCATTATTGTCTTCAGTAAAATCCCCTGTGCTTTGTGGATTTAAGTATTTTCTTCATTTGTTCATCAATGAACCAAAATTCTCAGTTAATATAGTTTATAAAAACCCAGACAATACTCATTGTCTCCATATCTCACTTGATATCCAATATTTATGATTATAATTTTTGCCGGCATTGAAAATGAATATCTTACTGCTTACTTATTTGGTATGTTTCTATTTTTTAAAAAAACTTTTATTGCTATTCAATAAGAATATTTCAATATTTTTGTCCGTAGAAAGCCTGTGGAATTTGAAGGGCTCATTTCTATAAACTATATACTATTTTCTGTGGAAATTCTATAAGTTGGTTATGAGATTTTGAAAAACAGTCTTTGCACTTTGAAAATATTTTCTGCAGACTAGAGAGGTAGTACAGCAGGTAGGGCTCTTGCCTTAATATGATTTTTTGTTTTGTTTTGTTTGGGGGCCAAATATGGTGATACTCTGGATTTACTCCAAGTTCTGTGCTCAGGGATCACTCCTGAACCATCTGTGGAAAACATACAGAGAATCCAGGAATAAATCAAGTCAGTGCATGCATGGTAAACACTCTTCTTACTGTACTCTGTCTAGCACTGTAGGTCATTTTTATATTTTTAAGATTCTCAAATTCATCCATTTTAAGTTTAACTTTTAAATATTGTTTATAGGAAATTTTGTATAACAATTCAATATTTTACCGAATTCATTTCACTGGCTTGTTTTTTTATTCTTAATTTATATTACCTTTATTATTCCCTTATTATTCCTGTTTCTTGTTACTATTTAAGAGTATGGCACTAGAGTTATTATTGCTGAGTGACACTTATTAAGTTGTTTCAAGTTTAAGTGATGTCATTTATTCCATTATTATCTTACCTTTATCTTCAAATTTTCCATGGACACGGAATCATTTGTGTTTACATCTTGAGAGAGCTAATCATTCTTCTGCCTGGATGGTATCAAGACAGTTGCCCAGGTGCTCAGCGTATGGATCGTGACTCATCCATATGTTCTGAGATGTTCTTAGTCTCACCTTCAAGACCACTTAAAATGTTGTGAACTGTTATTTTCTGAGTTTAGCTACTTAAAAATGAAATTGAGAAATTAAAGTACATGTCTATTGACTTCTGGTCAATGTGCAAGTTTACTTTAATTTTATTTAAAATTCTTTTACTCAAAGTCGAAAATAGCATAATATTATGAAGCATACATTGGAATATGATGAGATACTTAAAATTGAAAATTGAAGAAATCAAGGATTAGCACAGTGCATATATGTTTATCAGCATAAACTGAGCATCTTACTATTTTTCTTCCATTTGCACTTAAATATGTTTTAAATTGGAGAAATTAAAAGAACAAGCACTATGTATCAGGGTGAGATAAAGATGGTTTATAGTAATAAAAACTAAATGAAAAACCGATGACCATATTTACAATTCTAAATATTTCACTTTAGATTGAAGTGACAGTGAAGATATGAGTTTCCAAACTTTCACGCAAGGAGATTTGGGAGATGAGAAATAGGCAAGACCTAATCACTCAGTCTGTAACGATCCGTAAAATTTCTGCCATCTTATTGATGATGATATTCCTGTCCATAATTAGTAAAAGTATGAGGCTTAGAATTTAATTTCTCTGAGCTCATATAGACATATTTGATTGAGATTTTAAAACAATAAGGTGTACAGTGTTTGATGTCTATTGTTTAACCAAGAGCTTTGAAATGAAAAAATAGAATGTCATAATTAAGTCATCTGTTCTTTAAATAAATAACATTTAGAGCCTTATTCTTTTTTTCATTGAAAAAAGAGATCATGGAGTGCATGCAATAATTTTTTGGCCAATTAATCACTCATGATATTTCTGTAATTTGAAATCTGAAATAAAAATAGAATAAGAAAAGAAATAGAAACTCTTTTTTAAAAAATATAAATATACGACTTCTAAATTCATTAGCAATATTTTCTCTGAAATTTACCTTAATAGCTATATTTCATTTCAGAATGATGAAATTGCTCAGGTGGTGGAACACATGTCCCATATATGCAAATGCAGAATTTTATGCCCAGCACATTATAGCACCCTGAACACCATTCAATATAGCAGCCTCTGATTAATTTCAGATAGTTTCCTTACAGTAATGTTATTAAATAAAAATAAAATAATATTAATTTAAATATAAATTGCTCAAGTCCACATTTATTTATAACATTACAAAATGCTTTTAAGGTTTTTCCCTACTCTGTGTCTGTGTGCGTGTGTGTGTGTGTGTGTGTGTGTGTGTGTGTGTGTGTGGTATGTGTGTGTGTGTGTTATGTGGGACATACGACCAAACTCACAGTGTTCAGGGCTTTACTACTTGCTCTACACTTAGGGATCTCTAGTGACGGGTTTGGGATCATATTTTATGTTGGGTTTATGGAACATATGTTGGCTGCGTGCAAGGTAAGAGCCTTACCAGCTGGACTCTCTCCAGACCTTGATATTAGTTAGTTTGTTTTTTAATTAAGAATATTCTAAAATAATTTTGCTATATTTCTTCAGAATTCTTTGTAGCTTAATTTTATGCAATTAGTTTTAATCTCAATTTATAGCTATATAAAGTCATATATTCTATATACACTTCAACCATTTAATACCTTTTTTTCATCTAAAATACTATATCAACTAACTCCTTTGTTAGCATATTATGTCTTTGAAAACATTTTTAAGAATACTTACACTAATTTTCAAAACTTAGAATAATTATGGCGCACAGTGCAATTTATGCAGTAGTTTTATGTTCTCATCCTAAAATTACCGCTTTGCTTTATAAAAATACTTAAAATGAAGCTTATCTAGTCCTAGAAATTACTGAGATTTAATTCGATATTTTATATTTAATATTACAGTGTGACAGACAATATTACAGAGATTCACTTGTAAAAAGACTAGTAGATAATCTCCAAAGAAAAAAATTTACTTCAAATGTATGTCTTCATGCATATTAAACTCATTACTCCTCCTTGTGTATCGGCTTCTCTTGTTTCCCACCTATTTCTCTGCTGTTGTTGTCTCATCATTTTCATCTTCTGCTCCTCTATTACTCCCACTCTCTGAAACACACACACACACACACACACACACACACACACACACACGCACGCACTCAAACTAACCCATGATATACATCCCTAAATATTTTTCAGATGCCTTATGTCATAAACTAAAGGGAAAGTTTTGGCATCATTTTTTGACTTTGGATAATGCAGTCAATTATGTGAGCAAAAAAATAAGCTTTTTGTAAATAAATATTTTAAATTTAAATCAATATACATCTTGAAATTCATATGGCATATGATACTGTTTTTAGAACTACCTGAAAAAGACAAGTTTATCAATATATATTTCAAAAACTTTTGAACATAGAAAATTACTCAGAAAAGTTTAATTATAGTAATTCCTTGGGTGTTTAGGAAAATGTTTTGAAGCAAATACAAGAAAAAACTGCTAAAGCAGCAACATTTATCAGCAATAAGTTTTATCTTACTTTCTTTACTTCTCGTAATTGATAATTCTCAAAAAGAAAATATGTAGTAATTTCATACTGTGAGACATATCCTTGTCTTAGAAGGTATGATCTGTCTTAAGAGCTGAAGTTATTTACTTATAAGTCTTTTTACTGATTTTGGAGATTAATATATGAGATACATTATATTCCAACATATATTTAGCATAAGAAAGTTAATTTTATTAGTCATATAAAAGTATTTAAATTTGATTTTTAGTATTCTAACTTAACTGATAAATCTAAAACATTTCAACATTACAATGGCAAAAATTCAAATGGAGATTGTTATTCCAATTTAGCTTCTTGTGCTTCATCAATAACTCAATAAATGGCTTTAAAATTAAAGTATTTGTTCAGACCCAAACCCATGAGGTCTTTATTAAATTTTGCTTCCCTTTTATCCTCCCTCATTTCATTTCACAGCAGATCCATTTGGCTCAGTCTACAAAATAATTCCCCAAACACACCAATTCTCACCAAAATTACTATTCCCACTTTCATCAATTTGCTTGCTGAAAGTGATGATAGAGTCTTGATTAGTTTCCATTCCAATTCCAGTCTAATTTTCATAAGATAAACAGTGTCATCCCTCTGAAATAGTGTTTTTTCATACAAATCCAAATTTCAAAATAGTCTAATTTCTCAACTCAGAATATTTTTTAACTTAATTACTTATACAAAGTCACATATATATATGACATGGATATAGTTTTCCAGCTTTATTTCTTACTCTTCACCAACTGCATCACCGTGGCTTGTTGAATGTACCTACGTAAATCTATGCTCTTTTTTTTCATGTCTTTAAACATATGTTCTTAAGGCTTATTCTTTCAGTTATTCTCTTCTTTACATCTCATCCATATGCTATTTTGTTCTTTGTAATTTTTATACCATACCTACATTAGCATTTCCTTATATAAAATCTAATTTCTTCTACTTTTACACCGTTTATCACTACATAAAATCACACTATGTACAATTGTCTACAATATTATAGTCTGTGTAACAACAGTATAAGCTGCAAGAGGACAGAAGCCTATTTTTTTTAAATCACTCTCTTATTTAAGAAAGCTTAGGTGAACTCTCAATAGATTAGAGCTAATGTTACTTATTTCTGACAATGACAACATTGTAGGCTTTATTATTGCATTTTGGAGCAATAGCACAGCAGTTAGGGCATATGCCTTGCATGACGACTACCCGAGTTTGATTCCTCTATTTCTCTTGGAGAGTCCAGCAAGCTACTGAGAATATCTCGACCACACAGCAGAGCCTAGCAAGGTCCCCATGGCATATTCGATATGCCAAAAATAGTAACAAAAAGTCTCACAATGGAGACGTTACTGATGCCCGCTCGAGCAAATTGATGAACAATGGGATGACAGTGCTACAGTGATTGTTGTTAGAAGAAAAAAAAATCTTTGGAAAGACTGATCAAATCTTTGAGGATACAGATCCCTGGGAAATTCAATTATCTGCTTTAGCAAATCAAAACTGTCATTGTTTCTACTGATGTTTCTGAGCTTCTAGAAAATTTACTATTTATTACTTACTTATATTGAATAGATGAAAATCATTTGAGATTTCTAACAATATTTAAAAAGAGAGTTGTAAAGTAGCAGTTATTTTTAAACCATGCTACTTGGTTGCAATATTGAATACTATCAAACCAAATTTAGCACTTTTGGGGGTAGGGTGCACACAGCGGTGCTCATGAGTGAACTCTCTTGACAGTGCAATGCTCAGATCATATGCAATGCCCAGAATCAAATTAGGGCTGACAATGTACCAAAAAAAGTGCCTTACACCCTGCATAGTATCTCTCACTCAAACTAAATTTAAAACTCAGTATTTCAGGGTTAACTGAGAACCTGAGATTGGTCCTTTGCTTCACTCTTTATGCTCCGTCTAAAATTGGACTGTCTCTGGCATATAAAGGAAACCTTGAATGAAATACATATCCCAATTCTTAACATTGTCTCCTATATAAGGGCTAGTAAAATTTAAAAATAAAGTGACTAATTTGTCTTCATTATAAAGAGGTATCCCTTGCTATTTTCTTTTGGAGGGCCATGTAGCTTAGGAAACTTAAAATATAATTTTTCTCTGTAACATGTATGTGTTTATACACATGAGCAAACATATATGTATGCACGTGATATCTATGTATATATATTTGAAATATATGCATCAAGAAAGAGAGCTGTAACAACTTAACTTTGGTGAGCTTCCTGATTTTGTTTGCAGAAGTTATAATATTTTTTGGTACAATTTCTTAGTGAACACAAAGAATCAATCCAAATAACAGATACAGTTATAATAGGCCTTATGTGCTGCTAAGTAGCATGACTTGAGGACATACTGAGTTTATCTTGAGATATGTATAGAATGGGCTGTATCTACTTAGCTTTCAGAAACAATGAAATTTCTAATTTTGCTCTCTTTTACTACCTATAGTTTGATGCACAATACATTCTAGTTTTATTCTTTTACAATAATAAACATTCTTTCATATTCTACTAACTATGAGTAAGGTTTCTGGGTTGGAAAATGATATGGTCTTTAACTATACTTGGCCTTTAAATTCAGTCACTTAATTTTAATTGCATCACTATCTGAGTTGATATATTATTTTAAACCATGTAAATTTTATACAAAGTTTTGCCTAATAATGTTGCAAGAAAATTTGAGAGGCAGTGTATCAAATAATTATTCATATGTAAGATTCAGAGATATAAAATTTCAGAAAATTTTAGGAATAATTACTTTCAAATTCTACTTTCAACTTTACTTTTCAAATAAAAGAATAAATAAGGAGAATATTTATTTTTATTTTGAAAAACATGATAAGGAATATCAGTGAATAAAATCTTAATTGAAGAAAGATTAACTTTAATATAATTAAATAATGCAGGACATTTAGAGTTGAATTGTCCCTTTAATGTTTAATAGTATTCATTTATATTTTCTAATTATTTCAAGTACTTCTCTGGATATATATTACTGAATTAATCATATATCATCTAACATGGATACGTAACCCTTGATTATTTGTAATATTTGATATTTTTATGATTTTTATATCAACTAGTAGAATATATTGATCTCTAAACAACAAAAGAAATCAAGTTACTTCACTTGATTTCTCTCTGCATCATTTTAGATATTCCTATAGTTGTATGAGTTTCCATGGCAATGGAAGAATTTGTAACTGGAAAGATATCAAATGCATGAATTTGAATCATAATGTCTTTATGAAAGATTTTTCTCAGTTACTTATCTCCATTTATTTCTTTTTTTGTAGTTCTTAATATCTATTTAGGTTTCACAAAGTAAAATGTTTGGTGTATATGGTTAGACAACACAATGTTGTCATGAAGAACAAAGAGTAAACGCAAGTTAAAGACTCTTCATGAAAACTGTATTACATAGCTATTATGGCATGGATATGTGAATTTGAAGAAGTCTTCAGACATTATTGTTCACTTACTGAACTTGAAACTATGAGCTACTTGAAAGCTATCATCTTCTTTCCTTCCTTCATTCTTTCCTTCCTTCCTTCCTTCCTTCCTTCCTTCCTTCCTTCCTTCCTTCCTTCCTTCCTTCTTTCCTTTCTTTCTCTTTATCTCTCCTATATCTCCCGCCCTTCCTTCTTTCCTTCCTTCCTTCCTTCCTTCCTTCCTTCCTTCCTTCCTTCCTTCCTTCCTTCCTTCCTTCCTCTTTATCTCTCTTATATCTCCCTCCCTCCTTCCCTCCCTCCCTCCCTCCCTCCCTCTGTCCCTCCCCTCCTCTTCCTCCTTCTTTCTTTCTTTCTTTCTTTCTTTCTTTCTTTCTTTCTTTCTTTCTTTCTTTCTTTCTTTCTTTCTTCTCATTGAACCCAGGTCCTTCTTAAATATGTGCTTGACTAGAAGCACATCAGCATTCAAAGTCATTTTTCAATCAGAAAAAAAGAGAAACTATCAATGATGTCCTTGCTTTTATTCTCGTTTGCTCTGGGCCACATCCAGAGGCACTCAGAGCTTTCCCCAGGTTTTATCCTCCAGGATCACTCCTAGTAGTGTTCAGGGAACCTTATGCAGTGCTGGGAATCAAAAATAGGGTGACTGAGTGCCACACAAAAATATATGCTTTGTACTGTCATTAAGAAGTGATATCTTAGTTCTTTATTCATAAAAATGGGATAATAAATATAACACAATAAATAATGGGTTTTCAATAAATCCAGTGAGTCTTACTGAGCCAATTTTCTAGGTCATGGTAAAAATCTGTTTTCAAAATTGTAATTTGTGTTATTGGAGAGATAGGTCATGACTTAAGGCACTTGCCTTGCATGTAATCAATTCAGTTTGATCCTAAAATCATATATATTTTCCCTGAGTACCACCACCTGAGATCAGACCTAGAAAAAAGGCCTTAGAACCATTCTGTGACCTCACAACCCCCACAAATATGTAATTTATATTATTTGAAGAACTATAGTGCATGCTATTAACTGAAAAAGCCCATGTATTTATAGTAATATAATTCCAAGCTGATATATAGACTACAAATAATTTGTAAACTGTATGGCTATTTTCTTGTTATACTATGCAAACAATCTTCTTCTTCATCTTCTTCTTCTTCTTCTTCTTCTTCTTCTTCTTCTTCTTCTTCTTCTTCTTCTTCTTCTTCTTCTTCTCCTCCTCCTCCTCCTCCTCCTCCTCCTCCTCCTCCTCCTTTTTTCTTCTTTCTTCTTCCTCTTCTGCTTCCTCCTCCTCTTCATATTTTTTCTTCTTCTCCTCCTCCTCCTTCTTCTTCTCCTTCTCCTTCTCCTCCTACTTCTTCTCCTCCTCCTCCTCCTCCTCCTTCTTCTCCTTCTCCTTCTCCTTCTCCTTCTCCTTCTCTTATTCTCCTTCTCTTATTCTTCTCCTTCTCCTTCTCTTATTCTCCTTCTCCGTCTCCTTCTTCTCCTTCTCCTCCTCGTCCTCCTCCTTGTATATAAACTTTATCTTCTTCCTTCCCTTTTTTATCCTTAGCAGTTATCAGAGCTTCACCTGGATCTGGGCCCAGGGATTACACCTGAAAATGCAGTGCTAGGAAATAAATCCTGGGAAGTTCATGCAAAGCAAGTAGCTTCCCTGCCATAGTACCTCTGGGGAATTATATTATACTACTCTTCTTAAAAGCGTTTGAAAATATCTTATTTTGGCCATCTTCCAAACACATAACTATTACTATAATAAAACTATCAACAACTATTATGCTTACACACCTAGGAAATACATATAGTTGTGAAAAAGTTATTGATGTCTAACTTTTAAAGAAGTGTTTTAAAATTTTCTGTTCAAATTAAAAACAAAATTAATAATAATAATGTATCATATTTATGTGTTTTCATTTTTCTATTTGTCTAAAGATAGATAGCTGCTATCTTAAATAAATAAAAACTTATTTGAGTCATCTAGTATATCAAAGTTCTTCAAGGATCCATAGTAAAGACACCTGTATTCTTGCTTTCCTAAATGCATAACTTTGGAAACAGTTAAATTAATTCTGAGATTTTACTCAAACCCTTAGAACTGAGAAAAATCTCCCAAGTCTTCCCCTCTGTGTTAGAGGGCTCGGTTAGATAGTCCAATAGGTTGGAGCATTAGAGGCTCAGCCTCAATCCCGGTCACTAGATGCTCCTTGAACAACTTCAGAAGGAATTCCTGAGCAGAGCTGAGAACAGGCCCCAAAGACCATCAGGTGTGGATCGAAAACCAAAGAAATCAAAATATAAAAAATAAAGTTAATGCTTCCTGGGGTGTTTGTAACAAAGTATCAGAGGTGAACTAAAATAAAAGAAACCTGCTACATTAGACTTCCGGAATCTAAAAATACAAATCAAATCATAGAAGTCTCAGCTACTGATGAGGGCCCTAGGAAGAATTCCTCACCTCTTCTTTTTTTTTATTGAATTACCGTGAGTCAACAATGATCATACAATGATCAAACACTGAACTCTCCACCAGTGCACATTGTCCACCACCAATATTCCCAGTATCCCACCCCACCCCCCATCCTAATCCTACCTCTGCCTCTATAGCAAACAATTTTCACCATACTGTCTCTCTACTTTTGGGCATTATGGTTTGCGATACAGATACTGAGAGGCTATCATGTTTTATCCTTCATCTACTTTCAGCACACATCTCCCATGCCAAACAATCCCTCCATCACTCATTGTCTTAGTGATCCCTTCTCTATTCCAGCTGCCTTCTCCCTCAGCTCTTGAGTCAAGCTTCCAACTGTTGAGCAATATTTCTGGCTACTGTCTACTGTCCTTGAGTGTTAGTTTCACATTATGTTATTTTATATTCCACCACAGAGTGCAGTCATTCTATGTCTATCTCTCTTTCTGACTCATTTCACTTAGCATGATCCTCTCCATTACCATCCACTTATAAGCAAATTTTATGACTTCATTTTCCCTAAGAGCTGCATAGTATTCCATTGCCTCACTTCTTCCTAGCTTCAAGCATGGCCACAATTTTTCTTTCAAGACTGTAGCTGTGGAGATGCCTGGAGAGAAGCAGTTTTGAGCGTCTGCCCTGCCCTCCTGACCGCGGCGCCCATCCCATCCTAAATCCAGGTCAGCTCAGCTGCCGGCTCGCGACCCTGGGACCTCCATCTTTCCCTGCAGGACCCCTGGTGTCTCCCGAGATGCCTGGAGAGAAGCAGTTTTGAGCGTCTGCCGTGCCCTCTTCACTCCTGACCGCAGCGCCCATCTCATACCAAACCCAGGGTTCCGTAGAGGCGTGGCCTCCTCACAAGTGGGCGTGGCCTCCTCACAAGTGGTCGTGGCCTCAAAAGTGGGCGTGGCTTTTTGTGGCAGGCGGCCGCTTACGGGGCCGCAGGTTGTTTTCTCATACTAAGGAACCTAGCCCCCAAGGAATCTAGTTCCCTAGCAATATGAAGAAACAAAGAAAATCCCCACCACAAGGGGAGAACAACGAAAACAATCTAGAACATTCTGTCAATACAGCTCACCTAAGGGACCTCTCTGTCATAGAATTCAGATATGAAGTCATGAAGATGTTCAATCAACTCAATGAAACAGTCAGACAGACAGCCAGTAACACCACAGAAAAAATCGACAAATTACGAGAAGAAATGAGAGCAGAAATGTCACGATTAAAAGATTCCGTAGATGAAATGAGAAACTCGGTTTCTTCTCTTAAAAATAGAATGACCACAGCTGAAGAGAGAATCAATGAGCTGGAAGATCAGCTACACCAACCCAACACGAAACAACAAACAGTGGCAAGGGACCTCAAAATGGCTCTACAGAGAATCAGAGTCCTAGCAGATGATTCCAAGAGGAACAATATTAGATTCATGGGACTACCTGAAGCTCAGGGAAACAATCCCAACGAAAAAAACACCATCAAACAAATCATTGCTGAAAACTTCCCAGAGCTGCACAATGCAGCCATTCAGGTTCAAGGAGTCCGAAGGGTGCCAGCTAAAAGAGACCCGAACAAAAACACTCCAAGACATAGCATAGTTAGAATGATCAATACTGCCGATAGAGACACAGTACTGCAAGCAGCAAGAGCAAAGAACGAAATCACATACAAAGGAGCACCCCTTAGATTCACAGCAGACCTATCAGAGGAAACCCTACAAGCCCGAAGGCAGTGGCAAGATATAGTCAGTCAAAAAACTCACTGAAATGAATGCTTCACCAAGAATACTCTATCCGGCTAAACTCTCCCTCAAAATTGAAGGAACGGTACACTATTTTCTAGATAAACAGCAGCTCAGGAACTTCATAGACTCAAAACCAAACCTAAAGCAAGGCCTAAAGGGGCTACTATAAGAAAAGACAAACCCTACAACCACAACACACCCGCACAGAAAGATGACACAAAACCTCATAACTATTCTCTCTCTTAATGTCAATGGTCTAAATTCACCAGACACAGAATGGCAAAATGGATACAGAGACAGAACCCAAAATTCTGCTGCCTACAAGAAACTCATCTCAACAGACAGAGCAAACACAGACTCAAAGTCAAAGGATGGAAAACAATCCTGCAAGCACACAACTCCCTCAAAAAAGCTGGGGTGGCCATACTAGTATCCGACAACATTAATTTCATGTTGAAAAAGATTAGAAGAGAGAGTGAAGGGTATTTTCTCTTCATCAAGGGATACATACAACAGGAAGAAATCACACTCTTAAATGTATACGCACCTAATGAGGGAACAGCTAAATATTTAAAACAATTGCTAACAGATTTTAAGGAGAACATCACTACCAACACAATAGTACTTGGAGACTTCAACATCGCCTTATCACCTCTGGATAGATCAACAAGAACAAATCCCAGCAAGGAATTATTGGCTTTGAAAGAAGTAATAGAAGAGAAATGGCTTATGGACCTATACAGGGCTTTACACCCCAAAAAGAAAGAATACACATTCTTCTCCAGCACGCACGGAACATTTTCCAAAATAGACCATGTGCTAGGACACAAAATATACCTCAACAGAATTAGGAAGATAGAAATAGTATCAGCCATCTTTTCAAACCATGATTCACTGAGGATAGAAGTGAATCATACAAAGACACGGAGAACCAAATCAAACACCTGGAAATTAAACAACTCAATGCTGAACAACGAGTGGGTCAGGAACCAAGTCAAGGACGAAATCAAAAGATACCTGGAAACAAATGAGAATGAAGACACTAACTACCAGAACTTATGGGATGCAGCGAAAGCTGTATTAAGAAGAAAATTTATAGCTCTGCAAGCATATCATAGGTCGGTAGAAATGATGCACATAAACAACTTGACCTCACAACTCAAGTCCTTGGAAAAGGATCAAAAGAAAGAACCTAAATCAGGCAAAGAAAATAGATCTTACACATTCTACATACAAGAGAGTTTCTATTTTCAGATAAACTGATACAGAGGGTAGAGTAGTACAAGGTAGAATAGGAAATGAGTAGAAGTGTGGCTTTTTAAAGGATACAAAAATGCAATACAAGCTTTCTCAAAGAAGAAATCCCAATGGCAAAAAGGCACATGAGAAAATGCTCTACATCACTAGTCATCAGAGAGATGCAGATCAAAACAACAATGAGATATCATTTCACACCACAGAGACTGGCCCACATCCACAAGAAGAAAAGCAACCAATGCTGGCACGGATGTGGCGAGAAAGGGACCCTCCTTCACTGCTGGTGGGAATGCCGGCTGGTCCAACCCTTTTGGAAAACAGTATGGATGATTCTCAAAAAATTAGAATTTGATCTGCCATTTGACCCAGCTATAGCACTCCTGGGAATATATCCCAGAGAGGCAAAAATGTATAGTCGAAGTGACATCTGCAATTGTTTGTTCATTGCAGCACTCTTTACAATAGCCAGAATCTGGGAAAAAAAAAAAACCTGAGTGCCCGAGAACAGATGACTAGTTAAAGAAACTTTGGTACATTTACACAATGGAGTACTATGTAGCTGTTAGAAAAGATGAAGTTATGAAATTTACATACAAGTGGTACTACATGGAAAGTATCATGTTAAGCGAAATGAGTCAGAAAGAGTGGGATAGACACAGAAAGATTGCATTCATCTGGGGAACATAAAGCAAAAAAAAGGGAGACTAACACCCAGGAATGGCTGAGATTAGTACCAGGAATTTTGCTCCATGACTGGAAGGCCAGCCACACGTGCTAGGTGAAAAGGAAGCTCAGATAGAGAAGAGAGCACCAAATAAAGGGTGTTGTAAGGACCCTCCCAGGGTGGGAGAAGCATGCTAAAAGTAGTCTATAGACCAAACATGATTGCCACTCAATGCCTCTCTTGCAAAACACAGTATCCAAAAGAAGAGAGAGAGAACAAGGGGGAATACCCTGCCACAGAGGCAGGATGGGACGTGGGGGATAGGGGGTGGGGGGGATGCTGGGACCCGTGGTGATGGATGACGGGCATTGGTGGAGGGATGGGCACTTGATCATTGTATAACTGAAACCCAAGCATAAAATTTGTAAGTCTTTAACTGTACCTCATGGTGTTTCACTAATAAAAAAGAAAAAAAAATTTTAAAAAAGACTGTAGCTGCATCAATTATGGCAATCTCAGTTCTTGTTTTGTTTTTTTTAATAAATTTTTCATCTTCCTTCACATGTTTATATGAGAATCTTCTTAAAAAAGATCCTAGCCTTGGTTTTTATGTACTTTTCTAAACTATTATAACTTTGTCTTAATTTCTAGAAGAACCACTATTTCCAAATACTATCATATTCTGTGCTTATGCATGGATAGAAATTTTGGAGAAAAATTAATTAATCTAGTGTAATTTGTTTTCTGCTCTATATATTCATTTCTAACTAACTTAGAAAAATATAATTTATCCAATTTCAAGAATTTCTTAAGTCTTAAACCCTAACTGTAAATATCACTGTGAATATAACTCAACATAACTCAGAAGTTTTAAATATTTTTGAATATGCATAATTTTATACTTGATGAAATCATGTAGAACAATGGTAAATATATCTAATTAAATTTATGAATATATTTACATCAATAAAAATACCATAACTTCTTGAGCAAATTTATAAATAAAGTTTTACATCTCATCATCTCAATCAGATATGCAATATAGTGTTGTTATGAAACTTTTAGGGAGAAACTATTTTCCATCTGAGTGCCTATGAAATTTAAGAAACAAAAACATGTTCTGTCCTTCCAAAATATTAATTGTTTGTCAAGAAAAGGCTAAACTTTAAAACACAAGATAGGCGATAGCAGTGTATTACTGTCCTCCCATTGTTCATCGATTTGCTCAAGCAGGCCCAGTAATGTCTCCATTGTGAGACTTGTTGTTACTGTACTTGGCATATCGAATACATCATGGGTAGGTTGCCAGGCTTTGCCATTCTGGCAAGATACTCTCAGATCTTGCTGGGCTCTCCGAGGGGGGTGGAGGAATTGAACTACGGTCCGCCTGGTCGACCGCTTACAAGGCAAACAAACGCCCTACCCTCTGTGCTCCAACCCAAGATAGAAGTATAATGTTAAAAACAAGTCCTAAACATATCACAGAGAATGCTATTACTTTTCCAGGCTAAAAATAGCATCCTCTGAGTCTTTGTATGACTTTCGGGCCATTGGTAATGGCTAAGGCTGCCATCTCAGTTGTACCTTAATTGTAAATACTAACCTCGCACACATACTGTCTCTATCTAACTGCACACTCAATAACAAACTATACAATGCTCAAAAAACATAATAAGTACAGGTTTATTTTTGGGTAGTGATATTGGTTTAATAAATGTTTTCTGTTTCATATTTTTATTTGGCTTAGAAATTAAATTTTCATGAAATTGAGTATTAACTTTTTAATGTCTGTTCATGCATACAGAAATACACAGGACACATACACACACACACACACACACACACACCACAATCACCACCACCACCACTGACATTTATTTGTAATTTTGGTGAATGTATCGACAGCACAGCGGTAGGGCGTTCGCCTTACAAGCGGCCAACATGGCCGACCCGAGTTCGATTCCTCCGCCCCTCTCGGAGAGCCCGGCAAGCTACCGAGAGTATTCGATATGCCAGACACAGTAACAACAAAGCCTCCAATGGAGACGTTACTGGGCCTGCTCGAGCAAATCGACAATCAATGGGAGGGCCTTTACCTTTACCTTTACCTTTGGTGAATGTATATTAAATGTTTTTTTTTTATGATTTTTAGTGAAACACCATGAGGTACAGTTGTAGATTTACAATTTTTTGTGCTTGGGTTTCGATTATACAATGATCAAATACCCATCCTTCCACCAGTGCCCATTTTCCACCACCATGGATAATATCCCTCCCACCCCCATCCCTCCCATCTCACCCTGCCTCTGTGGCAGGGCAATCCCCTGTGTTCTCTCTCTCCTTTTGGGTGTTGTGGTCTGCAAAAGAGGCTTTGAGTGGCAAACATGTTCAGTCCATAGTTTACTTTCAACATGCATCTTCCCTCCTGGGAGGATCCTCCAAACACCATTTATTTGGTGCTCCCTTATCTATATGAGCTGCACTTTCCCCTAGAATGCCCGGCTGGCCTCTAAGCTATGAAGTAATCCTCCTGGTGTTGATCTCAGCTATTCTTGGGTATTAATCTCATATTTTGTTTCTTTATATCCCCCAGATGAATGCAATCTTTCTATGACTATCTCTCTCTTTCTGACTCATTTCGCTTAGCTTGATACTTTCCATGTTATACCACTTGTATATAAATTTCATGACTTCATCTTTTCTAACAGCTACATAGTACTCCATTGTATAGATGTACCAAAGTTTCTTTAACCAGTCATCTGTTCTTGGGCATTCAGGTTTCTTCCAGTTTCTGGCTATTGTAAAGAGTGCTGCAATGAACAAACAAGTGCAGATATCACTTCGACTATACATTTTTGCCTCTCTGGGATATATTCCCAGGAGTGGTATTGTTGGGTCAAATGGGAGCTCAATTTCTAATTTTTTGATAATCGTCCATACTGTTTTCCAGAAAAGCTGATCCAGTCGACATTCCCACCAACAGTGAAGGAGTGTCCCTTTCTCGCCACATCAGCACCAGCTTCGGTTGCTTTTGTTCTTTTGGATGTGGGCCAGTCTCTGAGGTGTGAGATGGTATCTCATTGTGGTTTTGAACTGCATTTCCCTGATAATTAATGATGTGAGCATTTTCTCATGTGCTTTTTTGCCATTTGGATTTCTTCTTTGAGAAAGTTTCTGTTCATTTCATTGCCCCATTTTTTGATGGGGTTGGATGTTTTCTTCTTTTGGAGTTCAACCAGTATTTTGTATATCCTTGATATCAACCCCTTTTCAGATGTGTGTTCGGCAAATATCCTTTCCCATTCTGTGACTGTCTTTGTATTTTGGTCACTGTTTCTTTGGAGGTGCAGAAGCTTCTTAGTTTAAGATAGTCCCATTTATCTATCTCTGTTTTCACTTGTTGGCCAGTGGTGTGGCATCTTCAAAGATACCATTAGCTTCAATGTCATGGAGGGTTTTGCCAACTTTGTCTTCAGTGTACCTTATGGTTTCTGGTCTGATGTTGAGGTCTTTAATCCATTTTGATCTTACTTTTGTACATGGTGTTAGGCAGAGTTCTGAGCCCATTTTTTTTTTTTTGCATGTAGCCGTCCAGTGATGCCAGCACCATTTGTTAAAGAGACTTTCCTTACTCTACTTCACATTACTTGAACCTTTATCAAAGATTATATGATCATATGACTGAGGGGGGATGTCAGTGTATTCAACCCTGTTCCATTGGTCTGCAGTAATGCCTTTGTTCCAGTATCATGCTGTTTTAATTATTGCTGCTTTGTAGTACAGTTTGAAGTTAGGGAGGTTGATTCCTCCCATTTTCTTTTTCCCAAGAATTGCTTTAGCTATTCGTGGGGGCTTATTGTTCCATATAAATTTCAGGAGTGTTTGCTCCATTTCTTTGAAGAATGTCATGGGTATCCTTATAGGGATTGCATTGAATTTATACAATGCTTTCGGTAGTATTGCCATTTTGACAATGTTAAGTCTCCCGACCCATGAGCAGGGGATATCTTTCCATTTCCTCATGTCCTCTTTTATTTCCTGAAGTAGCGTTTTGTAGTTTTCTTTGTACAGGTCCTTTACTTCCTTAGTTAAGCTGATTCCTAGGTACTTGATTTTCTGGGGCACAATTGTGAACGGGATTGTTTTTTTCATGTTGTTTTCTTCTCTCTCACTGTTTGCGTATAGGAAAGCCATGGACTTTTGGGTATTGATTTTATAACCTGCAACTTTACTATACAAGTCTATTGTTTCTAGGAGTTTTTTGGTGGAGGTTATTGGGTTCTCTAAGTATAGTATCATATCATCAGCGAATAGTGAGAGCTTGATTTCTTCCTTTCCTACCTGAATGCCCTTAATATCTCTTTTTCTTGCCTAATCGCTATTGCAAGTACTTCCAGTACTATATTGAACAGCAGTGGAGAGAGTGGGCATCCTTTTCTCGTTCCTGATCTTAGAGGGAAGGCTCTCAGTTTTCCCCATTGAGGATGATGCTTGCTATAGGCTTGTGGTAGATGGCTTTAACTATGTTGAGGAAAGTCCCCTCTATCCCCATTTTGGCTAGGATTTTCATCATAAAGGGGTGCTGGATCTTGTCAAACGCTTCCTCTGCATCTATTGATATGATCATATGCTTTTTATCTTTTCTTTTGTTGATATGATGGATTATGTTGATTGATTTTTGAATGTTAAACCATCCTTGCATCCCTGGGATGACTCCTACTTGGTCATGGTGTATGATCTTTTTGATGAATAGTTGGATTCTATTTTCTAGTAGTTTGTTGAGGATCTTTGCATCTGTGTTCATCAAGGATATCGGACTGTAATTCTCTTTCTTTGTAGTATCTCTGTCTGCTTTTGGTATCAGTGTGATATTTGCTTCATACAAACTGTTCGGAAGTGTTTTTGATATTTGAATTTTGTGGAAAAGTTTAAAAAGGATTGGGAGTAAGTCCTCTTTAAAGATTTGGAAGAATTCACTAGTGAATCCATCCGGGCCAGGACTTTTGGGCTTGGGGAGACATTTTATTGCCATTTCAATTTCCTTGATAGTGATAGGTCTGTTGAGGTATTCCAGGTCTTCTTTGGTCAGCCTTGGGAGTCTGTAGGAGTCTAGGAATTTATCCATTTCCTCGAGGTTTTGTTGTTGCGTTGCATAAAGCTTCTCAAAGTACTCCCTGAAGATCCTTTGAATTTCAGTAGTTTCTGTTGTAATGACCCCCTTTTCATTTCTGATTTGGTTTATTAGGGATTTCTCTCTCCCTTTCTTTGTGAGTTTTGCTAGAGGCTTATCAATCTTGTTAATTATCTCAAAGAACTAGCTCTTGTTTACATTGATCCTTCGGATTGTTTTTTGGGTTTCCATCTCGTTAATCTCTGATCTGAGTTTTATTATTTCCTTTCTCCTGTTCAGGTTGTGCTCCTTTTTTTGGTCCTTCTCCAAGCTCTTAAGCTGTGAGGTTAGGTTACTTATGTGTGCTCGCTCCTCCTTCCTGAGGAATGTTTGTAGAGCTATAAACTTTCCTCTTAACACAGCCTTTGCTGTGTCCCATAAGTTTTGGTAACTCGTGTTCTCATTTTCATTTGTTTCTAGGAATCTTTTGATTTCCTCTTTGATTTCCTTTCTAAGCCACTCGTTGTTCAATAGAGCACTGTTTAATTTCCAGGTGTTTGATTTAGTTTTCTGTTTTTGTGTGTGATTTACTTCTAATTTCAGCGCATTATGGTCTGAGAAGATTGTTGATACAATCTCTATCTTCTTAATTTTATGGAGGTATGTTTTGTGGCTCAGCATGTGGTCTAACTTGGAGAATATTCCATGTACAATTGAGAAGAATGTGTATTCAGCTTTTTGAGGATAAATTGTCCTGTATATATCTACTAAGACCCTTTCTTTCATTGTTTCCCTCAGATGAAGTATGTCCTTGCTAAGCTTGAGTCTGGTGGATCTATCAAGAGGTGACAAAGCGGTGTTGACGTCTCCCACTAGTATTGTGTTGCTATTGATGTCTTTTTCCAAATCTATGAGTAGTTTTTTTAAGTACTTTGCTGGTCTCTCATTAGGTGAATATACATTTATTATTGTAAGTTCTTCCTGTTGTACAGATCCTTTGATCAATAAGAAATGGCCTTCACTGTCTCTTATGACCTTCCTCACTCTGAAATCCATGTGGTCTGATATTAGGATGGCTACCCCAGCTTTTATATTGGAGCTGTTTGCCTGTAAGATTGTTTTCCAGCCTTTGACTCTGAGTCTGTGTTTGCTTTGACTATTGAGATGTGTTTCTTGCAGGCAGCAGAATGTTGGGTTCAATTTTCGAATCCATCCTGCCACTCTATGCCTTTTAATTGGTGCGTTTAGCCCATTGACATTGAGAGAGATTATTGTTATGGGATTTTGTCCCATTTTTCTGTTGAAATTTGGTGTATTTGAGGGGCCTTTCTTGCCTAAAAGTAGCCGATTTAGTGACTCTTGTAACCACGGTTTTGAGTCTATGAAGTTCCTGAGCTGTTGTTTGTCTGAGAAACTGTGTGTTGTTCCTTCTATTATGAATGAGAGTTTCGCTGGGTAAAATATTTTTGGAGAGGAATTTATTTCACTGAGTTTTTTCACTATGTCCCACCACTGTTTTCGGGCCATGAGGGTTTCCTCAGAAAAATCAGCTGTGAATTTTAAGGATACTCCTTTGTAAGAGATTTCTTTCTTCGATCTTGCTGCTTTCAGAATTTTGTCTCTGTCTAAGGTTTTGGTCATTTTGATCAGAATGTGTCTTGGGGTATTTTTATTCGGATTTCTTCTAGCTGGTACCATTTGGGTCTCTTGAATGTGGTCACAAGTTTTCTTCAGCTCTGGAAACGTTGTAGCAATGATGTCTTTGACAGTTTCTTCTTCATCAAGGTTTTCTTCTTGTCCCTCTGGGACTCCAATAATTCTTATGTTACCCCTCTTGGCTTTGTCATGATCTTCTCTTGCCATCTGTTCTCGAATTGTGAGTCTCTTTTCCATTTTCTGCTCTTTCCTGGAGAGTCTCTGAACTTCATCTTCGAGCTCACTGATTCTGTTCTCAGCAGCTGTTACTCTGCTACTGAGGCCTTCCACTGAGTTTTTCAATTCGCCTACCAGGTTTTTAGGTCTGACATTTCCTATTGCGTTTTCCTCATTTCTGCCTTCAAATCCTCTTGTCTTTTATTGGCATTGCTTTCCATTGTTTCTTTTAATTCCCTAAGCATCCTAAGTAGCTCCCTTCTGAATTCCTTGTCAGAGAGGTTGTCTAACACTACAGTACTGCTGATGTTTTCTGGGCTAGCCTCTTCAATAAGAAAGTTTGGTGGACTTTTACGTTGCTTTACCATTGTGACAAGTGTGTTTTAGTCCTTCACGTTTACTGTTACTATTCTGTTTGATATGTAGTGTGAGTTGAGATAGGCTTATGAGTTATTGGCTACTGTGTTTTTAGTGACTGAGCTAAAATAGAGAAGATTCCATCTAAGAAGGTAGCTTATGGTTCCTAGGCCATATGTAGTGGGGGAATATTTTGCGGCCGCTAATGCGGCTGTGGCTCCGGAAAGTGTCCCTGCGCTGGTCCCGAGCAGATCAGGGGAAAAAAAATGGCTGTGCTATGAGATCGAGCTAACTGCGCATGCCCAGAGAGAGTCCCAGGCCCTGGAGGCGGGCTGTACCTTATTGGAGTGAGGAGAGGGTCCCCTTCAGCTTCGTTGCCGAGACGTGGGGCTCAGTTCCCGTCCCGCACAGATCCTAAAATTTAAATTCATATATTCACTTATTGCAAAAATCATGTTAAACAAACACTTAATTTTTGTTGCTTTCTAAACAAATAAAACAAAAAGTAATATTTAGTGTTATTCCTAATCCAATGGACAAATTTGACCATGTGATAGATTTAAAATTAAAAACAGGTTATGACCTTACTAATATGATGACTTTAACTTGAACCTACTAAATATGTATATGAAATAAAAGATGGATTTGGCTATCATAAAAATTTTATTAGTTTCATTTACTGTATAAAATATTATATATCTTTTCATGCAAAATTTAAATTAAAAATAAATTATAAAATTTAAATTTAAAAATAATTTCATGACAAGAAAATATTTTATAAGTTTCAAATTTAGTAAATTTAAAAAATTTAGAGGAAAAATCAGTGTTTAATATCAGTGTTCAATTTTAAATCCAATATGCTAGAGTGTATTTACAAAATTCTGAATTGAGTTTTTTCTCTATATCACAGATGTTATAAATTAATTCACTTAACTTCATCCTGTTTGGGTTATTGTCAAGAATTCTTTTCTTTATGTTCTTCACAAAAACATCCAGCATATATTGACTGAATTTAAAAATCAAGCACATAAAACATTTATTTAGTAAATCAAGACATTAAATAAAAACATGGAACAAATTTGAAGTGATGTTTTCAATGATCCTCAGTGATTTTAAATGTTAAATAATTAGAAACAATGATAAATTAAAATAATTATTGCTAATGAATGTCATTTCAGATATTAATTCAACTCCCTATTGATTACTACAGAGATTCTTTTCTAAATGTGTTAGACTATTTATAGATCCCTCTAATTTCATCCATTTTACAAACAAGTTGTATATATATATATAAGGATACATATATATATTTTTTTGTTTGGGGATCAGAGGCAGCTGTACTCAGGACTTACTCCTGACTCTGTGCTCAGGTATTACTCTTGGTTTTACTCGGGTATGCAATGTTGGTAATTGAATCTGGTTTAGTATGTAAGGCAAGCAACTTACTGTACAAATAAATAATATATATAGCACTAGTAATAATAAACAAGCCCCTCTCACATTTTTAGCTGTTAAGAAATACAACATTTTATGTTTTCATTTTTTAATCTTCTATTCAGTAAAATTCCAAGTAATATATAAAGTTGTATACTTTAGGTGAATTTTTTAAAATGCTTTCAATGATTTTTTATTTTTATTTATTTATTTATTTATTGAATTGCCATGAAAACAATTACAAAGCTTTCAGGTTTAAGTGTCAGTTATACAATGATCAAACACTCATCCCTTCACCAGTGCTCATTTTCTACCACCAAGAACCCCAGTATACCACCCATCCCACCCCTCCCCCTGCCTGTGATGCAGATGAATTCCACTGAATTCTCCCTCTACTTTGATTACATTCATTATTTTGACAAAAGATGCACCATTATTATTTGGAATTTTTCCCCAACAATCTGACCTGTTGAAAGGGCATCGTTATATAGTTTGTTTTCTATTGCAGATTATGAAGAGCATGTGATTTTGGATTTCTGATATTTTACTATTTAAGTCTGGAAGAATTTCTGCCAAAAGCTGCTGGGTTCCCAGATTGGTTTGTGCACCTCTGGGATCATGACTGCTTTGGAGCTGAAGAGCTGCTCATGGGGAGCAACTCGTGGTCTTGGCAGGGTGGGAAGGACAGGCCGGATCCACCTCCCATCCCATGAGGCCGCGGGTACCCCATCACCGCTGCCTCATACCTGGCTGTCTAATAGTCTCTGACGCAGAGGCCACTGAGCTGCCAGGGGAAGGGCAGAGGTGGAAGGGACAAACACCCTTTCCCACTGTGGGTTGGGGCACGGCGCCGTAGCTTAAGGCATAGTCCAGACACATTTCTGCCAAAAACCGCTGGGTTCCCAGATTGGTTTGTGTTCCTCTGGGATCATCGCCATTCCAGAGTGGAAAAGTCGCTAGTGGGGGGCAACTCATGGTCTCGGGAGGGTGGGAAGATAAATATTCTTATATTAATGCAAATCAGAAGGTCCAAAGTCCTCCAAAGGCTGGAGATGCTGGACGCCCTTGCTCAAGAAGAGAGTGAGAATTCACCTTTTCTCCATTTTCATTTCATTTAGGCCTCCAGTTGCTGGACTAATGCTCTCCCACATGGGAGAAGACAGATTTACTTTACAGTCTAATGACTAGAAAGCTCAAATGCTGACCTTTCCAGAAACCCTTTTACATGAGATTTCTGGACATCAGAATCAGAAATAACATTACAGTAGCTGTCTGGACATCACTTAAGTCAGACAAGTTGAATCATAAAATTAACTGTCCCGCATGGAACATAGTCTGGGTGAAAAATAAGAGGCTCACTCTTGCTGCATGATACAGGATGAGAGAACACTGAAGATTGGGGTTGTTACAGAATTAGTTTCTAGTGAAAACAGACTTTAATGTCATAGCTGTGATTGGTTGTTTAATGTCCTGTATCTTGATTATTTTAGGTCTCTCAAGTGAATGCACTGTAGTATTGTAGCACTGTCCTCTCATTGTTCATCAATTTGCTGGAGTGGGCCCAGTAACGTCTCCATTGTGAGACATGTTGTTACTGTTTTTGGCATGTCGAATATGCCACAGGTAGTTGGCCAGGCTTTGCCGTGCAGGATAGATACTCTCTAGCTTGCCAGGCTCTCCAAGAGGAGCGGAGGAATCAAATCTGGCTCGACTGGGCTGGCCACGTGCAAGGCAAATGCCCTACCACTGTGCTATCACTCTAGGACATTCAAGTGAATATCGGCAATTATTAGTGAACAGAATTTTGGAATATCCTGTGTATGCATGCCTTTACTGCTTTAAAGATTTTAGATTTCAGAGAAGAGTCTAAAAGTAACTAATAATGTCTTCTGTGTATGATATTAAAATAATTAAGTGCAAATTATTTGTGTAATTAATTAAAAAATCAATAAATTTGAATTCATTCGCTGTTATTCAAAGTTATTCAAAGTTTATTCAACAGATAATTTTTATTGTTTTTACTTTAAGGGTTTTTTAATTATTTATTAAGTCACAGTGAGATACACAGTTGCAAAACTGCTCATTATTGGGTTGCAATAACATAATGTTCTACAACCATTTATTCACCAGTGTACATTTCCCACCACCAATGTCACTCAGTTTTCCTGCCGTCTGCCTCTATAGCAGACACTTCTATGTCTCTTAGTCTCTGTCTGTCTGATGGCTGTCTGTCTTTCTGTCTGTCTCTTTCTCTTTCCATTTGGCAATATGGTTTGCACTTCAGATATTGAAAGATTATCAGGTATATTCCTTTACCTACTTTTAACATTTAATTCTCAATTTCTGTCCAGAGTGATTATTTCCAGATATTATTATGACATTGGTCCTTTCTCTCTCATAACTCCCCCCCCCCACACACACACACTCTTCTGACAAGCTTCCAACCGTTGACCAGTCCTCCTGGCCCCTGTTTTCCATGGCCTTGGATACTAATCTCATACTATTTTTTTTTATATCCCACAAGTGAATACAGTCTTTCTATATCTGTCCCTCTTCTTATGACTCATTTTAGTCATCATGATACTTCATGTCTATCACCTTATAAGCAAATTTTATGACTCCAATTTTCCTAACAGCTGCATAGAAACATTTTTGGAAAACAATATGGACATTCCTCAAAAAAACTAAAAATTTATCTTCCATTTGACCCAGCAGTACCACTATTGGCGACATACACTGGTAGCACAAAACAGACAGAAGATGCATTATCTGCACTTCTATGTTCATTGGAGTACTATTCATAATAGCCAGATTCTGGAAACAACCGAAGTGCCTAAGAAGAGATGACTGTGTTTGACTATAACATAAACTCATGTTCTGGTGAATTAACTCAAGAGGTTGTAACGTAGTATGAGAAATAAATGTTACCATACAATGGGTTATAGCAAGCAGTAAAGCACAAACTTAACATATTCAAGGCTCTGAGTTTATTACTTGTTTCTCATCCAGAACTCCTGGGTGAGGTGACCCTGATAGTCTCTAGCACCACAAGGTTTTTTTGTTCTTTTTTGGTCACACCTGGCGATGCACAGGGGTTACTACTTGCTTTGCACTCAGGAGTTACTCCTGGCAGTGCTCAGGGGACCATATGGGATGCTGGGAATTAAACGCAGGTCAGCCGTGCGCAAGGCAAACGCCCTACCCACTGTGCTATCTCTCCAGTCCCTAGCACCACAAGGTTTTTGCCCCCGGTATATGATAATCTGGGAATATTCCATACATAAGGGTCATTGCTGGGTGTAGTCCTTGTTAAAAATGAGATGCTTTCAAAAATTATCTCGATGTAAACCAGAAAATGTTGGTACTGTGATAAATCAATTTTTTTAATTCAAAAAATTTCTGAGATGTCATTCATCATGTTAGAATTTTGTCTTTTATCATAACATTGATAGTGCATCTATCTTATAATGTCTTAAATATTGGAGAACTATATGAGATTATAACATTATGAATTAGTCAATTTTAGTTCATTTAGACCACCAACTGGGAGTTTTTTGGCACTATTGAGGCAACATGGGAAGAGGCCTTCATTGACAACATTGATGAGGGATACAATCGACTAGTCCAGCACCTCCAAGATTGTGTGAGGAACACTGAGAGACAGATAGCCACAAAAAGACTCCTGTCTTTGAAAACTCTCAAACTCATTTGCCAACGTGTCTTGATGCGAGCCTCAGGCAACCACAAGCGAATGTCTGAGCTGGCAAAGCAGTGTAGAGAAGTGATAAAGGAAGACCTCAAAGAGAGAGCATCAGTGATGGCAGATGTGGCAGAAGCAAGGCAAAGCATTCCCAATGCCCACCTGTACTTCGCCAACTACAAGGACAAGATGACTGCCCTCCGATGTCCTGATGGAACTATTACTTCTTCCAGGAGGGCAATGGAGAAGATTATCCCTGATTTCTACCTAGATCTCTTTGATAGCCACATCCAACTACCCACATACCAAATTCCTCGGGATGGACATGTCGTTCCAAAATTATCCCTTCCAAAAACTGACACACTATTTCATCAGTAAAGAAGCAAACAACACCCGTCCCAGAGAAGGTCAGACCCCAACATCTAAAGAACTTGCTGTCAGTACTCATCAATACACTGGTTCAGCTCTTAACATGCTACCTGTCTGAATGCAAGGTTCTGTCCTAATGGAAAATCAGCAGGACTGTTCGACTGTATAAGAAGGGAGACATCTATGACATTAACAACTATCACCCCATCTGCCTGTTGTCTGTCGACAACAAGCTGTTCACTCAAGTCATCCTGAATAGGATTGGCAGAACACTAGATGAAAGACAACCATGAGAGCAAGCTGGGTTCCGAAAAGCATTCAGCATGATCGACCATATCCACACGGTAACCAAGCTCATTGAGGTTTCTC
Organism: Sorex fumeus; assembly: GCF_029834395.1. Classification (NCBI taxonomy): domain Eukaryota; kingdom Metazoa; phylum Chordata; class Mammalia; order Eulipotyphla; family Soricidae; genus Sorex; species Sorex fumeus. The sequence continues at coordinate 40,743,943 of NW_026606065.1, forward strand.
AGGAGTTGAAGATGTCGCTCTGTCTAGCGTTCATTGTTTTAAAGAAGGCCTTTGATTCTGTTGAGACAGAAGTGGTCATCGAAGCCCTAGCCGCACAGGGCATTCAAACTCAATACATCAGGATCCTCCATGAGGTGTTTTATGAATTAACTACCAGGACCTCACCATTCTACAAGGAATTGATCTTCGATGTCAAGAGACGGGTTCGGCAGGGTGATACCTTTTCACCAAAACTCTTCAGCGCCACCCTCAAGAACGTCATGCAACAATTGGAATGGGAAGCAATGGGAGTGTAGACTGCCGGCAACTACAACACCTCTGCTTTGCTGATGACATCATTCTAATAATACCAAGCATTAGCCAAGCAGAATAAATGCTGGCCAACTTTGACCGTGAGTGTGGAAAGGTGGACTACAGCTGAATCTCACAAAGACAATGTTTATGAGAAACAGTCTTGTTCTTGATTTCCATTTGCTCTCAAGGGAATGAACATCTCCAAATACAGCAGTTATGTGTTGCATTCGCCTTAGGTCGAGAAGTCAACATGACAAATGATCTGGCACCTGAGTTGCGCCGGAGGAAGAGAGCGGCTTGGAACACATTCAAGAATGTTATGGAAATAACTAAGAGGATGAAGAACCTCCGGATCCAGGCACATCTCTTTCGATTCCACTATGCTTCCTCCATTAACATATGCATCAGAGACTGGGCCCTAAGAAAACAGGATACGAACACTCTTTGGGTCTCCCAAAGAGGAATAGAAAGAGCTATGCTTGGAGTATCATGCTTCGCTCAAGTGAGAGAGAGAATCTGGAGTTCTGACCTCCAATGGCGATCAAGAATCAGGAACGCTGTCTCATTTGCCAAATTGTTGAAAATCAGATGGGCTGGACACATAATGCGATTTAGAGATGACTGCTGGACTAGAGCCATTACTGACTGGATTCCACGGGACGTCAAATGGCGTGACCACCCACCTATGAGGTGATAAGACTTCTTTTTCAAGACTGTGAATGGCTAGTTTGAGGCTCTTTGTGTTCCTGGAGCGAACAAATGCCATTTGGCTACACTAGCACATGACAGGGATGAATGGAGACGTTACTGGTGTCTGCTCGAGCAAATCGATGAGTAAGGGATGTCAAGTGATCAAGTGATCAAGTTAATTTCTACCAGAAATATTAAACATAACTATCCATGAAGAACAAAATTTATATGGTTCCCTTGGTAAATTCCATATCTATTATTTATTCATTAATCAATTTCAGAGCAAAATATCAGCATGCAAACTGAAATGAAGCAATAATAGTACTAAAGTGTACTAAATCTACTTCAAAATAAATAGTATAACATTTATAATCTAGTAGATATTTAATATTTGGAAAATTTCAAAAATATTATTTTAGCCTATATGTTTCTTCTAAAATGTCCAATGAAGTCTGCATTTTTAAGATACAATAAAGTTTACCTTAAATTCCTCTATCTTCCTCACCTCTGATCTTCTTTTATAAATGAAACATATCTTGATAAAATAAGTTCATAGCACTAAGGTATACCTCAGGGTTTTAATATTTTATATATTAAATTTTGGAGATATATTATGAGGTACATGACATAAATCCAATACTGAAACATATTTTTTACTAACCTTCCAACATGTAGCACTGTAGCAACTGTCTGTAGCACTGTTCTCCCAGTGTTCATTAATTTTCTCAAGCGGTCCCAGTAACATCTCCATTGTGAGACTTGTTGTTATTGTGTTTGACATATAGAATATGTCATGGGGAACTTGACGGGCTTTTCTGTGCGGGTGAGATACTCTTGATAGCTTTCCAGGCTCTCCTAGAGAGGCGGAGGAATCAAACTGGGGTCACCTGGGTCAGCTGTGTGGAAGGCAAACGCCTACCAGCTGTGCTATAGCTCCAGACCTTGCAATATGTACTAAATTAAAATCAATTATTACTTCCTATGACTATTTTTAACATTACTTAGTATTTTAATAAAGTACATAAAACATTCTTTTATTAAAAGGAATTATATCCCATTAGGGATATTATTAAACATCATTAAAATGCTGCAAAGGTAAATTAGCTGTATCTGTAACAAGTCTGTCACCATAAGAATGGAATGAGGATCACTATCTAAAGTTTTGAGTCTTCCAAAGGTGAAAAGTTCTGATATAAGATCAAAAGTGATATAAAGTTTACTATTTTGTAATAACTAAGGACAGAAGAGTCATTACAATAAAAAAGCAGATAAGATGAGCAAAGGCTAAATTGAATAGGGTGCTTGAGTGTATATTAATGCATGAGAGTCTTTTGGAAATTATCATGCCACAGAAAAAAATAAATTATACTGTTATATACGTAAAATGAAAAAGTTATGTGATTTATAAATTACACTTTGATAATTTTTTTAAAGAACAAAATATATGATGACATCTGAGAGAATTCTGAGAAAGTATTTTTCTTATTTATTGTTTTTAATTGAATTACCATGAGATAGACTTACAAAGCTTTTATGTTTGAGTTTCACAGTGATTGTACACCCATCTTTCCACCAGTGTACATTTTCCATCACCAATGTCTTAAGTATACCTCCCCCCCTTACCCACAGCTCCTTCTGCCTCTATGGAAGACAATTTCCCTCTTACTCCCTCTCTACTTTGGGGTATTATGGTTTGCAAAACAGATACTGAAAGGCCCTCATGTTTTTTATTTATATCCTATATTTACTTTCAGCACACATCTCCCATTCCAAGCCATCCCTCCAACCATCATTTACTTACTAATCCCTTCTCTATCTCAACTGCCTCTGAGAATGTATTTTACTTCATTATGTCATTCTATTATCATCTGTAAGTATGTACCTTTATAAACAGAAACTAATATTTTGCCTGTTACTTAAGAGTTATTATATTATATATATTCTGTGACCCTGCAGCACTGAGCCAGAAAAATGTCTCTAAGCACCATCAGATGGTCCCACAACCCCCAATAATAATATTAAAAACAAAGTGACAAAGATATAGTGTAAGGATTAAATCACTCACTTGCCGTGTAAGTGGTTCAACTCAGGTTAATCTTGGGCACAACAGATCCCGTGAACATCACCAGGTATTACCCTGAATACCAGCAGGCAGGAGGGGTAATCAATGAAATGGCAGACCATGAGCAGCACTCTATCTTTGGATTCTCTCCCAGCACCCAGAACTTCTCACTAATCCTAGAAGCTGATTGGCCTAGAATCACCAAATGAACTCCCAGGTCATCTCTGTACCACCTGAGAACGTTCTCCCACCAAAAAAACATAAATAAATAAAATAAAAGAATGTTAAACATCACAATGCCTCAAGCACACCTTATACCTTTGTCAAGCTTTTTTGGAATACTTTTGCTTGTCTTGATTTTGTTTTCTACTACGTAAACGCCAATAACATACCATTGTTTGTTCAATTTGACTTATTAACTTATTAACTTGACTCTGAACTCCCTGTGCTCTAAGGTAAATGTAATATTGTTACTATGGTCATGAGCACAGAATTCTTAGTCCTTCTTCCACCTGTGCCCAGTATCTGTCTGTCATTGGGGTCCATAGAATAGAAGTGGTTTTTAACTTTTCTATTTAACTTTTAATTTGTGGATCAGCAACTGAACATGATCTAGCAACTAAAGAACACTGATAGAACACACTCCCCTTTTAGGATCAGTAAGATTCTGAGTTTAAGGTTAAAATTAAAACAACGAAGCAGAGAGATAATAATGCGACTAAGGAACATGCCTTGATGCAGCCGACCCTAGAGAATTTCGGAATATGGACCCAGAGACCACAAAAATGCCAGGGTGGTCCTGTTACTTTCCCAGGATGGCGGGCCTCAAGCAGCACCTAATCTGTTAATCTCCATATCAAGACACCTAGAACAGTTGGGAAGGAAAAATTAATCTGAGCATTATGTAGGAGGTTTCCAGAAAATAAAAATAACTAAAAACAATTGAATTTAAAAAATGTAAATTGCTAGTTTTGCAGTAACTATTTTAAAAAGCAAGAATCAAAGGTATAGTATATAAGTAAGGTGTGTGCTCTGCACTTGGGTGACCCCAACTCTTTCATGGGTGATGACTACGTGCACCACCAGAGGTGATCCCTAAGCAAAGAGTCAGCGGTGAGCCCTGAACAAAGTTTGGAGTGCCTGCCCTCATGTTAAAACTATAATGATTACCAATAGTTTATAGTACATTTCAGTACCAAAATTAGATTTTGATAGGTATTTCAACCTCAAAACTAATTATATCCAATTAAAGTGCTTTACAGTGGTATATATATTTATATATGTAGATGAATTAATATGATGATTTGTGTAGCAAAACACTGTAGCTAAATATTTCAAAACCTGAAACATTTTCCATCCAGCCAATAATCTGTGTTTATCACTGAAAAGTCACTGAATCTGCAAGTTTTCTGCTTTTAAAATGGGTTGAACAACAAGACAGTCTGGATGATAACTTGGCACTGATTCATGGTAATGATACCTTTCAATACAAATTCAATTTGTATTTGTTTATGGAATACCTCTCCTACTTGAAATGAAATTTGGACATCTTCTTATGCTAGAAACCAATAAAATAATGAACCACCTCTCTGAAGATCACAAAGCTAATCAATCTTTTTCTTGACAAGTATAAAGCTACCCTCTGTAATCTATTTCATGTTTCAATTTATTGTTTGCTTTTAAACATTTATAAAACTTTCAACTAAGAAATGTCTCAAGGAAATTTTGCTGTCTCAAGATTTCCTTGAGACAGCAGTTGAATTTAGTATTTCTCTCTTAGAAGAGGATCTGTTTAATATACCATAGGATTTTTTAAGTATTTAAAAAGCTGATTGAATATTTTTTACTCTTACTGTTGCAATATGAAGTTTTTTTCCAACAGAACATATAACAAATTATTAATTGTTTTAGTTGCTCACCTTCTATTGAATATAAGTAACAAGTATAAGTAAAGATTAAAATAGTTTTTGTTTGATTTTTTTTGTTTCTTATGAGAGGGATTCACATGGCTGTGCTCAAGGATTAGTCCTGGCTCTACAGTCAGGGATTACTTCTGGTGAGGCTTGTGTAACATAACTCATGCCAGGGATTGAATCCTGCTCAGTAGTATACATGCCAAGCGCCATACCTGCTGTTTTATCTCTCTAGCACCAAGTTGAAAAGTTATGAGATGTCCTATAAAAACATGCAGGTTATCTAAACATCAACTGCATGTAATCTATTAAAGAGAGAATAACTAATTTGGGAAGAGGTTAAAAGTAATTTTGCTTAAAAAATGTAGATGATTGTAACAGAAAGCATTATATTGCAGGTCAGCAGCACAGCATTAAGGTGAGTTTTATATCAAGGCACAGTAGTAGAAAAACTATGATATATCTTGGTCTTGTTAAAGTTATTGGATGTAATTCTGGTTATTTTAGATGTGAAAATGAGACAATCAGAAACACATTTGAAAAAGATTATTAAGTCAGCAACATGAAGGATAAATCTTACAGGGATCTGAAGCATAAAGTAAAATAAATAGACAGGAGAGATGCAAAGAACAGCAAAGACAGCACCTTCACCAATATTTACTGAGTTAAAATGAATTGAAGAGTTTGTTGAAACTTTCCTTTCTCATGTCTTATTTTTAGAAAATGTCAACGGTAGCTATTCATTGGGCTGCTTCAAAGTTTGTATACTGAATCACAGTGAGGGTGAGATAGTTGAAGTCTGGGTGAGTGACCCATCTCATCAAAGATGCTAGTAAAAATGTCATCAAATAGTCCTATAAGGTGGTTCTAGTGTTCGACATGGTCTCTGTAGGTCCTTTAACTATGCTGAAGTCTCATACACAGAATAGTAACCCATTTTGCAAAAACATAATTCAGTGTTTTCTTAACAACATAACTTGCACTCAGGCAAATAGTATGTCAGTGATTAAATCCTCTTAATTGTTACAACCATATTTCTAAGCCATTAACTACACTCACATTTACCTCTTGTCCTTTTTCCTTTCTGGGCCATTTTCAGACTTCTTTACCAATAAAATAAATCATTTAAGTTACCCAATGATAAATTTAAAAGCTAATGTGATGAGGTTGATGAAAATGATGCAACCAATGATTGAAATCTGATAGCAGCATTTTAAATATGTCCACATTTTTATAAAAGTGACATAATAACACTGTCTTGGAGATAAAAAGAAATATAGACTTGCTCATTTTGCAAAATAAGTGGGTTCAGATAAAAATATTGATAAAAAGGTTCTTGCTTTAAAAGGAAAAGTTTATCATAGGGCCACAAAGCAATTATCCAATACCTATAGAAATTATATTGGAAACAATGTTGTACCAGTTCAATTTTGTCAATGGAAGGCTATTATAGCACAGTGCGTAGGGCGTTTGCCTTGCATGCAACCAACATGGCCGATCTGAGTCGATTCCTCCACCTCTCTCGGAGAGCCCAGCAAGCTACTGAGAGTATCTCACCCGCAAAGCAAAGCCTGGTAAGCTCCCCATGACGTATTGGATATGCCAAACACGGTAACAACAAGTCTCACGATGGAGACGTTACTGGGCCCACTCGAGCAAATCGATGAACAACGGGAGGACCGTGATTCATGCATATAAACATTCTCTCCTTCGCAAACATGTGTACACGTGGGCACACACACTCACACTCACACATGATTTCTAGCTTCATGTACTAATGTAAGTTGCTTTACTGGAAATAATGGTCATGAGGGTAGCAAAACGTACCTTGGTAAATGGATTATAGTCCCTTAAACAAGAATTTTCTATTAAAAATTAAAAAGAAATGGCAGAGAGACTGAGTAGTCAGTAATGTGCTTGCCTTCCATACAATTGACCAGGGTTAGAACCACATATGGTATCCCAAGCTCCATCAGGACTAAGCTCTGAGCACAGGCAGATGTGATCCAAAATCGAGAGAGAGAGAGAGAGAGAGAGAGAGAGAGAGAGAGAGAGAGAGAGTTTTAAAAGAGAAATGGCAGTATAAAATTGATAAGCAAGGCATCCAGATAAATTAAATCAGATATCACTATATTATAAGAGTAAAAAGAATAGCTCAGCACTTCATAGCTAAGTATTCATTAGAAATATGGTGCACACACATACTTAAACACATATTTATATATGAAAGTTAGTGGTATGAAATTCAATTCTAAGGTGATCAAAAGCTGATCAAAAGCTAAGTAAATCAAGATTAGAAGTTATACTGCTGGCAGAAATTAATTTTAGGATAATAATTAAACAAAACAGCAAGCGAACAAAATCCCTGAGTCCTCCTCTTTTAGATAAGAAGCGACTTCTAGACTGACTGAATCTCTTCCCATCTTGCTCTCTTTTCTAGTGACTAACACAGAGATCTGATAATGCTCTAGAGTAGGAGAATAGTAAGGGATACTTTTGGCTTAAATGGGAATCAAGCACATGAAATGATGGTCATAGATGTATTACTGAGTTGTCTCTCTGGGATATTCCTCCTCAACCCCACTAGTTAAAAGGTAAGGTAAAGGCCCTCCCGTTGATCGTCGATTTGCTCGAGCGGGCCCAGTAACGTCTCCATTGGAGACTTTGTTGTTACTGTGTCTGGCATATCAAATACTCTCGGTAGCTTGCCGGGCTCTCCGAGAGGGGCGGAGGAATCGAACTCGGGTCGGCCATGTTGGCCGCTTGTAAGGCGAACGCCCTACCCACTGTGCTATCGCTCCAGCCCACACCCCACTAGTTACTCTATTATAAATACAAATTACGCTTTTATATTTCCTTATTGTCATTGCCTTTTCCAAAACTTTCCCAAGTCCAGAGAAACAAAGAACTCCTACAATATCCTCGAACTTTCTGTCTGCGTTATCCTCAATATATTTTATGGATCCTGGTTGTACGTTGAGATTCTTAATTCACTTTAAATTAACTTTTGTGAATAGTGTGAGATATTTTCCCTCCCTTCCTCCTTACTTCCTTCCTTCTTCCTCTTTCGTATAGACATCTAGTTTTCAAGACACTTTCCATTGATACATTGAAAAGTCATTCCTTCCTCATTTCATGTGCCCAGTGTTTTTTTTTTTGTTGATAAATGTTAAAGTTTCATAAGTTTGAGAATTTTTTTCTGGGAACTTAAGTATTATTGGTCAGATAATCTATATTTTTTCTATATCTATATATCTTTATCAATATCTATATCAATATCTATATTTATATTTTAAGGTTCCACTATGACACAGTATAAATTACTAGAGCTTTATGGTATAATTTAAATGCAGAAAATATAATAACTTTAATCTCTAAGTCTTCTCTTAGAAAAAATAAACAAATATATCAAAAATAGTGGGCTATAAAATCTATACACATAATCTGTTGCATTTCCTTAAACAATTAATGGATTTAAGCAATAAAAAAGAAATCCCAGTTTAAGACAGTGTTCAGGGCCTGGAGAGATATCCTTGCACATGGCCTGCCATGGCTTGAACCAAGAAACACATATTAAAAATTAAAAGTGTTCAAAATTATCAAATGTTTAGAAATCAGTGTAACAAAATTCTTTGAGCACTAGACATGTAGAAACCTAAAGTGGAAAAATAAAGTCATTGAAAAAAATAGAAGAGGGCATTTACATCAAGAAGTGGAAATATTTTCTATGTTCCTAGACTAGAAAAATTAATAATATTAAGATTACTATTCTACATGAACCATTATACAAATTTAATAAAATCTTTTATAAAAATTTTTATGATATTCTTTAAGGGTTTAGAACAAACTATACTAAATATTTTATGTAATGATAAAACTTTGTAAATACCCAAAGCTCTTTAGAGAAATAAAGAGAATTTCAACACTAAAATTACATTGTCACCTGGAGGAAAACAAAAGAAGCCAAACCACACAGGTAAACCAGAAACCATCACAAAAATATGAATGCTCATAATTCACTTATCAAAGGTTATAAAACTGCTGGGTAGATTATATAGCTGAATGTATCTATAACAATATAAAAATAATATATCAAATATAAAGAAACAGTTTCAGCATGAAAAAGTAGTTTTTTCAAATTAATGATGCAGAGAAAAGGGCATATCATGATATCAATATATATGATAAAATAGATGACCAGCTCTCTGGAAAGAAAGATGGGGGCCGCACGGGAGCCTTGTGGACAGCAGGTTTGAGCCGGGCTCAGCGGGAGCGGCGGGGACCTCATGGGAAGGGGGGCTTTGTGGGCCATCCCCCACGCCCCACCGAGGTCTCCAGCTGCCCCCCACGAGCGGCTCTCCGGCACGGCCACGGCCCCGGAGGCACAAGGACTTAGCACAGAGAACCAGCAGCTTGGAGCAGAAAAGCAAATGGACTATGTGTTAAACCACGCCACCAAGCCTGCCCGGAGGGGAAAGGGTGTTGACCGGCCCGCCCGCTCCTCTCTGGAAAGAAAGATGGCGGCCGCACGGGAGCCTTGTGGACAGCAGGTTTGAGCCGGGCTCGGCGGGAGCGGCGGGGACCTCATGGGAAGGGGGGCTTTGTGGGCCGTCCCCCACGCCCCATCGAGGTCTCCAGCTGCCCCCCATGAGCAGCTCTCCTGCACGGCCATGACTCCAGGGCACAGAAACCAATCTCTTAACTATCTAACTTTTAATAGAAATTCTTGCAGGGTTAATAAGTGAAATAGCAGAAATCCAAAACCACGTGGCCACACATCATTTTATTCTTAAACCAAGTTGTAGAAAGCAAATCATTTCACAACGCTGTTTCAGCATATCTGATTGTGGGGGGTGGGTCGTAAACTCTAAACAATAATTGTGCATCTTCTATCGAAACAATCTATCTAGTCAAAGTAGATAGAGTATTAACTAGAACTCATCTGCCTCACAAGAATTGGGAGGGGTGGGAGGTGGGGGTCTATTGGGTTCGGGGTTAAAAATAAGTATTGGTAAAGGGAAATGTGTTTGATATTTACATGACTGAGACCTAAACCCGAAAGCTCTGTAACTTTTCCCACAGTGATTCAATAAATAAATAAATTATAAAAAAATAGATGACCAACAATGAAAAGAGCATTAGAGATAATGATAGGTATTTTATGTCAATTATATCAATGATTCAATCCATCTAGATGACTTGATGTCGTATTGGACATAACCCCAAGATCTTTAGGCTTCAACAGTGAATTGTCCCTTTTTCTGCCCCCCAGAGAAGCTTAGAGTGATCTTCTGAGCACCCCCAATTACCCCAGTTTATCTTTAATCTTTCCTTTGTGTTTTACCAATCATTAACACAATTCCCCAAGTCAGTCTTGGTTACTTATAAGCCAAAATTTTCTGGTAATTCTGGACTCTATATTTGTAGTGAGTTACCTGCTTTTCTATTTCCCTGATAGATTTTTCATATTTACTATAGAATAATGTTCTTTGTTTAAACACAGAAAGACCATTAATGCTATGCTTCTAATATTTGGCAATTGATTGACTCTGAAATATATCTACTCCTGGGCATCTGTCATAATTACTTGACTCAGGCTTAGGTTGCTATAGTTCATAACACCCCAAAAGGGAGGTCCTGCCATAGAAGTGGGATGGACCTGGGGTAAGTGGTGAAGCTACCCTGGTATCAAATGTGACAGTCTAGAAAACATAAATGCATGGACTTGATGCAAGTTCTTTGGATTTAAGAGACAGGACCCCTAATGGGGAAGGACAAGCTGAACCAGTTTGAGGACTTAGTCTAGGATTTACGGTAAAAGACTTGCTTGCCCTGGGAGCCTGGAGAACTAAGTTTTGGACTCTTTATCTCTTACTGTGTTTATCCCAACATAAGAAGTAAAATTAATTGTTTAATATGTACAACAAGAGAGAAAGAGAAAAGCAATATAGATGTCCCTGGAAGACAGAGCGTCTCCTTGAGTTAATTCCCCCAAGTGACTTGCCTTTGGTGTAAGAATTTACCTCTGTGAATCATAAATCACACCTATATGCAGTCCTATACCTCAACCCCCTTCAGATGCTCTAAAAGTATGCTAACAGCCCTGCATTAAGTGGGCCATTTTGACCTTCTATCGTGAGTCCCCCATCTCTTTATTCCCTTGTTGGAGAAGCCTGAGAAGGCAGTTCTCAGCCACCAAATGCATGTGTCGTGCCCCCATACTTTGTGAACTGACAATGGTGAATCATTCCTTTGTGTTCGTTTGTGTGCTTTGCATCTAATATTGGAACACTGAAACATACAAATGATTGTTAGTGTAACTCAGTCAATCATTGATAAAAACAAAATAACACACGGTTTAGAGCAATAGAAATATATTACAAACACTTTATCAGAAAATTGCAGCATTGAATTCAGTAATTAATGAGATATTTCTGATAAATAGTGCAATATTTTCCCAAAATAAATAAAAATACAGTTTTCTTAGTTGTCCATGGAATATTTTGATGGTAGATCATATATATATTTAGTTGACACACTAATATCACTTATTAAGAATGATCCATGCTAAAACCAAAGTAAATATCACTCTTTGCTTATAAAAGTGGTGTATATCAAAAAAACTGAAATAAAGTTTCTTTGGTCCTGTTGTAGATTTTTTTTAGGAATATAAATTTGTGTATCATTCAGTGGTATAACCTCTATGTGAAATGGTATAGAAAGTTCTTAAGAAAAGTTAAAAAGGAAATGAGATATTTTATGATAATAATAATGACATTCATCAAAAAAGATGAGATATCTAATATTTTATGCAATAATTTGAAGATTTCATATAATGTGAAAGGATACTTACACCCCTATGTTCATAACAACCCAATTTCTCAATCTTAACATGCAAACATGGAATCAATGTTCATGATAATCAGAAAATTACTAGATTAAGAAATATGTAGATTTTGAGACATATGTTGATTTAAGTATAGATATACAGGTATTAAGGCACTAGACTTGCAAATAACTGATTACAGCTTGATCCCCAGTACTGCATATGGGTTCTCCTAAAGTGATTCCTAAACCCAGAGTCAGAAAGAAGACACAAGAACATCTGGATTTCCCCCAAAATCAAATTTCTCATTTGTCTAATGAGAACTCTATACATATACCGCAATAGAGTTGTAATTGTTAAGTATCATATCAAAGTTTGAATTGCATTACGTGACATTTTATAGGTAGGTAAGTGATGAATATTCTGAAAAGAAAAATAGTGAGTCTGACCAAGAAATTAGAGATATAGTTATGTCTTTTACATGTAAAAGCAAAAGTAAGATGAAGCTCAGTGTTGAGCAAGATGGCCCGGAGTAGAGTAGTGTGTGCAGAGATCAAAAATACTGGAACATAGGTATCCGTACTGAATAGTAAAAAAAACCTAGGTATTGGCTTGGACAATCCAAAAAGTTGTAAGACATTTTCTTGGATATAGTTGTGATATCCCACAGTTACAGTGTAGTAAGAAACATGAATGCAATTAAGCCTGCAGTGGGAAAAATATTTTGACCAAGATGACTGGAGTTGATGAGAGAAAACAGGAATTGGAGATGTGCCACAGAAGTTGTAATTCTTCCAAAGCTGCCTCCAGCCAACCTTGCTTACTGAATTCATCCATATTTATTATGTAATGGGTACTGGATTCTCCTATTGTGAAAAAATTGTAATTTGTGATTGCAAAAATTGATGGCTTATTCACATTAATGTCTCACCTGAAGTTTAATGTAATTTTAGCAGCTCTATCTGGAATCATGAAATTGTTGATATTAAAAAATACTATTTGATAAAAATTTCATAGTGTACCAAAGAATAAAGAAAATCTTCATTTTCTTTAAAGAAAATCTTTTTATTTTTCTTGCTTGTAATTGGTTAATTTTATAGGATATTTACTCAAATCCGTCACTGTCCGTCACTGTCCTCCCATTGGTCATCAATTTGCTCTAGTGGGCCCAGTAATGTCTCCATCATGAGACTTGTTGTTACTGTGTTTGGCATATAGAGTACATCACGGGTAGCTTGCCAGGCTTTGCTGTGCGGGCGAGAAACTCTCAGTAGCTTGCCGGGCTCAAATCAAATATATAAAAACGCTCCCTGTGTTCCATAATTATTAATAGTATTTTAAAAGAATACATGGTATTTTTATTCAGAAATAAAAATAAAACTATGACATTTTGTTAATATGTATAAATGAGGATTTCCTGAATTATTCTATAACTAGCAGGAACCTGAAATTCACATCATCTCAATAAAGGAAATATTTTAGCGAAATGGTTCCAGTTGTAACATAATTCTATTTTTCTACAAGTTACAATATGAATGCTTTTGATTATAAAAATATCATTTCAATGTGTTTCCACTGAAAAAATGTTTCTGATGGATATTCTCTGAACATTTGGGAATTACTGATCAGACAAATAACGATAAGATTTTAACTTATCAAAAATTGTTAACATAAGATAAAACATATAAAAATTAATTGAAGAATGATATTTTAAAAATATGAATTTTTGAGACATTAATAGTACAATATGTGCTTTAGGAGTACTCTTCAAGTGTACGACATCACACTATCACCAAATATTATTAACCTTGTATCATAGGTACATTTTATCCCACATCCTTGAAAAATTAATTTTATAACTTAAAATATTTTCTATTTTACCTTTAAAATAAAAGCCTAATTTGTGTATATATGACTGTTTTACTGTAGCAGATATCTTTGGGAAACAACATCTCATGCTCATATTTATACTTTGGAGAACATTTTGTACTACAATTAAGTAAAAGTGTAATGCCTCAGTAAAGATATGCTTATTTAACTATCTGGCAAGTCATAAAGCATGTCTCATAATATGTCTACCTGTGGGCATGGAATAAAATAATACCCATAAATTAGATAGAGATTTTCACTAGTAGTTGCCTAAGTGACATTGTCAAGAACATAGAATTTTATGTTTAGTGAAAATTGTGACTTTCTGTTAAGAAAGTGGAACTAATTGCCCACTATCTTTATAGAGTGCCAGTCATCATGGCTCTTACCAGATAAATATTCATATAATCAAAGCTAATATAATCTACCCATGGTTTAGGGGGATTTTCTCAGAGGTACATTTTGATATAGATATAGAGGAGGCGATGTTTACTGGGAAGTGTTTTGGAGTTTAGTATTAAAAGTGTAAGCGACATCATATTGCCGCATTAAAAATGTCATATATCAAAAAGACTGGAAGAAACCAGTGTTAGCGTACATGTGGTCAAAAAATAAACCTCTTCGATATTCATAAGAGTATCAAGTTTTAAGGTCCATGGAAAACAGCAAAAAACTCTCAAAAAAGTAAAAATTAAGATGGCTAGAAAGAACACCTGGTAGGGTGTTTGTCTTGAAAACTGCAGACTTGTGTTTGATTTCTGTCATCCTATGTTGTCCGTTGAGCCTGCCAATGGTAATTCCTGAGCTCTACAGAGCCAAGAGTAACCCCTTAGGAACTCTGAGTGTGGCCCCCTAAACAAACCAACACACAAAGAATAATAATAGAGTTTCAGAGGGTTCAAAGATCCCACTTCTTGATAACTACCCCAAACAACAAAAAGAACAAAAAGCTTCAATTAGAAAAACATTGTGTATAATGTACGGTTTACAGCATTTATGACAGTAGTTATGATATGAAAGCAACCTAAGTTTCAATGACATATAAAGAATCTGTGGTATATACATGAATATTATGCAGCTATAGAGAGAACCTTGCAGTCTACCACAACTTGAATGACACTGTTTGGTTTCATGGTAAGTAATTCAGAAAGAAGAAAACTGCTGGCTGATATCACTCATCTTTGGTGTATAGAGAAGCAAAACTAGGGCACACCCCATGTTTAAAGATGAAAACCCTTTGGTCTTGTATTGCAAATCTGAAACTAACAAGCAGTGGGAGGAAGTTTGGGTGGTGGAGGAAGATATTGACTGATACTTGCATGAGGATATAGACACTTCAGTGGCAGTGAAGTGCTATAACTAAGTACATCAAAACCATAAACATTAATGCTACCACACAAGTTTTTCATAAATTTTAATTGGAAAACTTGCAAGGTTGAAAAGAAATTGCATTATGCACTGCTGTATTATCAAGATGTCCACAGATAGGATAAAAGTGGGCTATTTATTTTGCTATATAACCAATGGAAATAAATAAAAGCTGAATAGAAACTAAGTCTAACAATGCTTCACTGTATCACTGTCACTGTCACCAAAGTCACCCAGTTTTTCATAGATTTACTCAAGCAGGAGCCAGTAATGTCTCATTTGTCCCAGCCCTGAGATTTTAGCAGCCTCTCCTTATTCATCTTTACCCCGACCCTGAAAGATCCTCTGATATGGCAACTTTGGGAAAGACGAGTAATAACAATGCTTAATTACAAAAATAGAAACTCACAATAACACATAAAGACATTGAATTTTATCATCTATTATTAAAAGACTAAATTAAACCAGGTTATTTGTTTTTATTAAAGCAAAATAGCTCTATATACTACTCACTGTCTTCCTAAAGAAGTTTTCTCTATTTCTTGTGTGTAACTGTTGAGAGGACAAGAATCATATCTTGACCAAATCAATGCAGTGTGTGAGAGCTAAAGCAAAATGTTAGAGATCATTGGTCCCTCCCCCTCAAAATAAAAATAAGCTCTGACATGTTGAAGAATATCCTATAGAACCTTGAGAGAAATTTGAGTAGTCATTGAGAGAGGAAGCATTGGCAGAAAGCATGGGGGCCCAGGAAGGCCTATGCAGTGGAGATAGCACTTCTGATTATCAAGTGATGGGAGCTGCTGATAGAACTATTAAGCCCATGAAGGAAATCTATGCAACTCCTGCTGCTAATCCATCTGCAGAAAGTTTCATACGCCAGTTTGCTTAATTAGGGTGGGCAGAGAGGGGCATCCTGTTGAGATTAAGTTCACTGCACAATAAAAGAAGAAACTGTTTTTACTTATTGGTCTGTTACCAAGAAATGTGTTAATTACCAGGACAGGAGAACATTTTGTATAAGTGATAAATGAAATTCTTAACAAATGGAAAGATTGGAGGTGACTTCTGACTTTTTTTTTAAAAGAAAGAGAGCAGCCTACTGAGGACGCTGATTGAAATAACTGTTCTAAGTACATTTATTTGATCTTTGACCCTGTTTTACTTAGTATTCCACTGTGCTAAATTATGTGGTAGACCTTTTTGTCTCCATTCTAGAAGATCTATTTATGAATTTTCAATTTGACAAAGAAATGTTTTCTATATTTTTAATTTAAGAACTGTAAAGATCATTTATTCTGGTGCTTTAAATTAAATTTTTGAATTATAGGATGGTCTACTCAATTACTCAAGAGGCTTCTAATACCATAGTATAAGATATAAATTTTGATAATAATATTTTCTTCTCATTGTATCTGTTTTCTTCACACATATTAGTTTCTTACAGTTTAATAATCGCTACTGTTCTGAAAAATAGGCCAGTATTAAGTGTTTATAAGATGATTCCAATTTGCTAACATTCAGCTGGCAATTTAATCATATTTAACCTTTCACATTATTTTGTTCCAATATTAAATTTCTCAATAGGGTTCTATAATTTCATCTGCCTGGCTTTGATATTTCAGTAAATATGCAAAGGTTTTACTTTTTTCTTCTTATCTCAAAATATCTCTCTGACTAATTTGAGTAATCTGGTGATATATTTAACTTCCCTTTAAATTATTCATAAATTAGCTAGACGGAAAAATTGCAGCAGATCAAATTCATAATTTGCCTTCAATGGTGAATTTGTTTTTGTATTTTTACCAACATAGGGATAGTGAAGCAGTATCTTCTACATGTTAAGTTTTAAAATTTAGAATGCATATTTTAATAACTAATGCATTAAATACAAATTGTTATACATTTTTATTTATACATTTAAGCATAATTTTTAAACATTTATATAAGCATAAATGTATGTCTAAGAGGTAGATTTACATGTATATGGATGATTTTGGTATCATCTATATTATCTTAAAGCTTTTTTTCCAGAGTACTGAGATGCCAATATAATTTTAAAGCACATATTGGTTGATATCTCTGTTCTTTCTGAATTTGACTCTGATAATTTATTTTTATATCATGTGAGCAGAATAGACTATAATTTTCTTCTAATATCAGCACTTTATGTTAACCACCCTTTACTCACATCAATCTCATCACAATAGATTGTTACTTTCCATTAAACATATCTTTCTTTTCATAATTATTTTCTGAACTACTACTGATAGTGTCATATTCTGTCTTTATTCTTACATGCATGCCTCCTTATAAGTTCTTGTCTTTAAAAAGAAATCTCCTTGAAATTAAATATACTTATATGCTTGTTGAAATAATAATTACTCTATTTTCAAAAGAAATGTTTGCTTCATGCTCATAAAGATAAGTGTGGCCATTAAATAACAGATATGATGTACAATATATTGTATGTAACATAATGTCTTATGAAACTCCAGAACATTACATGTTAAAAATACATAAATTTAGTATGATCCAATTTTTAAGTTTGTAAATTAAAAAATATGAGAAATAACTGTAGATATTTATTAAGTGATAAATTTGGGCTGGAGTGATAGCACAGTGGTAGGGTGTTCGCCTTACAAGAGGCCAACAAGGCCGACCCGAGTTCGATTCCTCCGCCCCTCTGGGAGAGTCCGGCAAGCTACCGAGAGTATCTGATATGCCAAACACAGTAACAACAAAGTCTCCTATGGAGACGTTACTGGGCCCGCTCGAGCAAATCGATGATCAACGGGAGGGCCTTTACCTTTACCTTTTAATTTGGCATAAATTATATAAATGATATCTAATCTCAGGTTCAGAGAGATTAGACAATATGCAGTTGAATAATTTTAACTAAGCATTAAAATACAAATGATGTATGCAAGAGGATGCCTCAAATGGCTGAAACACAGGTAATACAGTCATAAGCTTTCTTCATGGTTCTGTATGGATTCCCTGAGCATCACCTGTGTGCCCTTAATAATCTGGCACTGCTGGACCAGGGTGCCACATTACTAAAGCATTACTAGACCCAAATATTGAACCAGCAAGACTACAGAGTCAGACCAAGTATCACTGACTTGGTCTAACTGATCACCTGGGAACTCTTCCCAGTGAAAATAGTAAATTACACATTAAGAGCAAGGACTTATGAGAAGTTGAGGCATTTTATTCAATTATTATAGTTTTTTAAAATGTGTTATATATTATTTTTAAATTTAGGAAAAATTTAAAAGTCACATGTATTTGTTACTCACCTAGATTTGTAAGGAACCAAACTAGGCATTTGATATAGATCGAATACAGTATATAGTTATCAATTTTTTTTTTTTTTGCTTTTTTGGATCACACCCAGTGATGCACAGGCGTTACTCCTGGTTCATGCACTCAGGAATTACTCCTGGCCGTGCTCGGGGGAACATATGGGATGCTGTGGGAATCAAACCCGGGTTGTGCCACATGCAAGGCAAACGCCCTACCTGCTGTGCTATCACTCCAGCCCCATAGTTATTAATTCTTAACCTCTAGTATAACCCAAATATGTCCCTTGAAGATAAAGATTGCAAAAATGAGTCAAATGTAAACCCTAGGGTTGAGTTTTTTATAGATTTATGAGGAAAGCACAGAACAGAAATGAATAGCTATGCAAAACACAGTGCAATATAGTACCTGAGATATGTATGAGAATGCTGAAGAAAAAAATGAAGGCTTTTCAGGGAAGGTAGAATGACTGAAAATTTTCATGTAAATTTTTTCAAAAAGTTAATATTAAGCTGTCTAGAAAGGTAGGATGATTTCCTAAGGTTAGTTGAACAAATAGTGAGAATTTTTGTTCCAGGTTACTGGTAGCAACATGGATATTAAAAGAAAGTTTCACAAATGCATGGGTACTTTAGACAGATTATCTAATCCAATATTTCCCACTCTTTACTAGTATTCCTTTTCCCACAAGAAAATTGTTTAGATATATTTTCTGAATCATTGAACCACAATACAAAAGTAAATACAAAGGACAAATATACTTATGTTTTGTAGACTAGTAATAAGTATAATATCTTACAATATTTTTTACTTTCACAATTATTTCAGAATAAAAATTGAGAAACTATGAGCCCTTTGGCTGATGCATGACTTAAGATTATAAAGGATATAGAGTCCAAGTAGAAGATCATAAACTGGCATGTGTGTGCAACCCTTTAATCCACAACACTGGATAGTCCTTCATACATTGGCAGATGTGCCTCTTAGAACATTTTATCAGATTAGGGTTTTTAGAGCACTATATATTGTGAAGATTGTAAAATTAGCAAGAATCCAGATAGCATAAAACCAATTGGTGATTATTCTAAAGATGTTGGAACCTACCTTTAGATTGGTGTTAGCACATTCAGGAAGTACTGACTAATTTAGTTGTAAAGCTTAGACAATAGAGGAACAAATGAGAGGTGAGGGTGTGAAATTATTTTACCATTTTTTCTGTGCAGAATATCAAAGAAATCAAACTAAGTTTAGAAATAGAAGTGTGAAATAGAATGACTTTTCTTGACACTACTTTCTAAATCTGTGAGCATGATTAATTAATATATATGATAATGATTGTGAAACATTTTTTTCACTTTAAGGCATTAATAGATTGTGTGGAATAGGATACTAATAACCTTCTTTACAGAGAAGTTCTCCTGAGTTATTCCTCCTTGAGGGTTTCAAACAACCTGCTAGCTACTTAGAAAATTCAGGAAAATCTGGGGAAATTATTAATACACTTCTCTTAATGTGCATGTGTATAAATATTTAGTGGCTCATTCTGTAGCCTTTTTTCAGGTCATAATAATATTATTTAACTGTGTATTTTGTCACATAATGAAGAGAATTATTTTCATGTCAATCATTTTACAATTATAAAATATTTCAAATAAAGATTAAGAAAATAATAACAAGCATTTATTTTTGTCAAAAAGTAACAATTACCTTCTCATATTCTCATAATGTCATTTTAAAATGACATTATTATAGATTTTGATTTCTAGGCACATTTCCTGACTTAGTCTATCATTGTATTAATGAACAATTCATTCCACATGCTTTAGCATATTCTGAAATAACAATGTACTAAAGGTAATGACCTAGATTGCATGCATTTCATTTTCACTAGACAATTTTAGATTTTAGAATTTCTCAAAATACACCAGCAGTACTGAAATCTTTCTGGAACAGAATTATACCCGGGGCTAGTTAGTACCAGTGCTGGAGCATAGGCTATACAAATAAGCTACACCAGAGACTGGGCCAACCTGCTCATTCGTTACTGTTCATTGATGGTGGATACAGATGGTTGCAGAGGAGAGACTCTCATTTCTTTTTCATAGCTTGGAAGTCTCAGAATGGGGTTTGGTAAGGAATGTGGTTGGAAAATCTTTGGATGTTTTTTCTTCTCATTGTAAGTTCTCATTAAATTTTTGAATGAGGCATTGTTAGTCAGAGAGAAAAATAACTGATGGTGGTAATGAGTGTTAAAGAACAGTATCATCAAAAATTACAATTATCCAGATAGAAAATATTTGTGGGGCCGTGAGAGTATGTGCGTGCGTTCGTGCATGAGTGTGTGTGTGTGTGTACGTGTGTGTGTGCACATGTGTTTCTATAGCTTATATGTACTGGTTATATAAATATTATATATATACAACTGTACATAATTATATATAATTATATTTCAAATGACTGGAGTGCAGGATTAGGGGTGCAATCCCTGGCACCACATGTTCCTCCTAGCACTAAGGCAAGAGTAGCCCCTGAACATCACAAGATATGTCCCCAAACATAAAAAAATAATCCATTGTTATACAAGCACATATAGTTTGTGCCTAATTATAAACCTCCAGTGGAAAATACTAGCACCTATTCTTGCTATTCTATACCCTTTTTCTTAAATGATTTTATAAGAATATTCAGTGTTCAAAACAAATTCTTAGTGAAACCTGTCAGTTTGATTTAAATTGGAGTTAATGAAAGTTTTATGTTTGTTATATAAGACAGCACTTGTTATGCAGCAGGTTTCTGTCAACTATTCTTCCTTTCACAATTTGATCATCGCTATTCGACATTGTGGTCATTTACACAATCTGTGTCACCAGTATAACATGTTGAAAAGAAAGCTCAAAATGTCATGTCTTAGTTTCAAGTCATTTTCCACTAAAGCCATTAAAGCACATATCCCCTAGTGTAATGAATAAATTATAACTAAAGCAGGAACCAATTGTTGTATCCTGATGCTCTTTGATTCTCCTATTCAGAATAATTTGTGCTGTAAGCTCTCTTTCTCCATCTTTCCTATGAGTCTTTTGCTCCCATTTGTATTTCCCATCTTTTTTCAGCATCCTCTTATATCTTCTGTAGTCACTAATTTGCTTTCTCCCTTTTTCCTTATTTCTACATTTTTTCTTCCCTTATTGTGAATAGATTATTTCTAAACTTGGCTTACATTTCCACACAATTATCACAAAACACCCCTCTGCATTCTTATCCTAATATCCATTCCCCTATTTAATAAAATTGGAAGACCTTAGGTTAAGAGCAATGACTGCTAATATTTGCTTCGTATATACTTAGCAAAATGGCCCCATGCAAATGGATAATGACTAGCATTTACTGAGTCTTTGTCAGTGTTATTACTGTGGGAGCAAGAAGTTTATTTCATCTCCATTTCAGGTTAATTCTCATGCAAGGCACAAGATAATACAGTAAGTTAAAACACTTTCTTTCTTAAAAGACATTTATTAGCATAACATTTTGAAATGGTTTTACTAACCACTGTTACTGGTTTGTTATTCATAGAATCCTAGTCTAAATTCTAGCTACAAGGTTTTTGTTATGAGAACATGATTTCTCTCAGTGACATTTCTAGCTATTCTCTGAAATTTAGGTTCAAGAAAATGGTTAGAAACTTGCTTGCAATTTAATCTATGATAATCATCAGCTCCAATATTAGTAACTGTTGTTTTAGGTAACACTGAAATCAATTCTGGGACATTTCTTTGTGCACAGTATAATTACTAAAGTTTATTATGATCTTGGAACAGTGGTAGAATGTATAAAAATATACAATTATATGCAAAAATAAAAGTAAAAATTCTCTTGGAAAAAATGTGTCTACTCTTCTTTTTAAAATTGATGTTTTTTCCTTTAAAATAAAGACATTTGAACTCACATGTTCAGTTTTACCTTAAAGATAGGTTTTAGTTTTCGAATGACAGTCTTCAACACCTAGGTACATAGTCAATTATCAAAAAATAACATCATGTACAAAAATGAGATAAGAACAAATGACCACACTTCCTCCATATGAAAAATTCCTCAAAAGCATTTCCTCTTTTCTTGCACATCCGTTTTCATGCTCTTCAAAGTTATTCTTCTTTAATTATGGCAAAAAGTTTAGTTGACATTCATCATCAGTTAAACATTTATATTTTTTATTGTTGAGAATATTTAAGACTGTCTGCTATCTTACAAACTTTTAAATTAGCAACACAATCTTGCCAATTGCAACTTGTATTGTTTCTCATATTCATATTCATATATATATATTTGGAATTTGTAACGTTGACCTCTTTTTTGGGGGAGGGGGCATCACACCCAGCAATGCACAGGGGTTACTCCTGGCTCTGAACTCAGGAATTACTCCTGGCGGTGTTCAGGTACCATATGGTATGCTGGGAATCAAACCTGGGTCGGCCACATGCAAGGTAAATACCCTACCCACTGTGCTATCACTCCAGTCCCAACTTTGGCCTTTTTTAATGAATTTCTCCTGCGCACTACTCTGAAATTACTAGTCTGTTCTAATAATCTATCACTTTGAGTTATTAGATATTATTGACATTACTCATTGTCTGCTTTTAGATTATGCATGAGCGTTAGCTAGTACAATGTTTGTTTTTATCTTCCTGATGTATTTCACTTAGCACAAAACTCTCAACTGTCAGTCAAGTTGTATCATCAAGAGATACAATTAGAACTTCATGTATTAAAGGATTATCAGGCCAAAATAATTCCGCTGCAAAATTGAATATTGACCATTCACTAGAAGACTCAGAAAGGGAAGCATACCCAGTTTCAACCAGGCAGTGATTTGAATTTATAAGTAAATCCTTAATTTTTATCAGATTATATCAAATGCGCCATATTTAGAGCCAGTTTTTGTTCATGAATGATCCAATCCAAAGGAAACCACTAGAATTATGTGGAAAATATTGTGTGAACTAAAGAGCTTGATGACTCTGTATTGAAGAAAGACAAAATTATGATAATAACTCTCAAATAACAGTGAGTTGTTATCTAATCTTTCCTTCCAAGAACTACTAAAGGTCTTAGTGACAAAAAGAAATAGTTTTGGCTCTAGAAGGTACATTATGAAGTAGGGATGTGGAAAAGAGATTGTAGCAGTAATCAATTTTAATAGCTCCAAATCAAGGCGTGAATGAAGATACTGCTATAAGCCTTAATAATAATGTAACAGCAATTAGAATTACAACTGTGGTCATAATTTTACTAATTTGTACAATGTTGGATATAAATGGCAAATATAATTATTATAATGGGATAAAAAATAAAGTTTGTGATGATGCTGAGGGATTAATAAGAGTTATAATAAATAAGGAAGACAGAAGAATAAGAGTGTTCCATATCAGATGTAAAATAATACTTCAATACTTCAAATTTAATATGTGGTTTTTTGTTTCTAATTTCAACAACTTGACGAATAATATAATACTTTTTTATTCCTTTTTGTTTATTTCTGGATCACAACTGGTGGTCTGCAGGGCTTACTACTGACTCTGCACTCAAAGATCACTCCTGGTGGTGCTTGGGAGACCACATCAGATGCTAGTATTGAACCCTGGTTTTCCACATGCACGGCAAACTTTCTACCTGCAATGCCATCTCTCCGGAAGAGCATTTTCTTTTTTGTTTTTGCTTCATTAAAAATATCACATAGTACACTCTTATGTTGCATATAAGAAAATAAAAAATGAGAATAGTGATGATAGAATGAAAATAAGCCATTGGAATTTGACTACAGAACTGAAATTACCAAATTCTGTGGTGGTTATTGGAAAAACGGTAAAGAAGTGTCTAACAGCAAGTAACAGAAGGACAGTTGTGAAGAGTCTTAGTCATTTGGTGGTGGTGAAGATACACAAATGTACAGAGGTACTAAAATTAATAGTATTGTAACCTTTGTACATCAATAAAAATTGAATATTATTTTATGTATCTGAAAGAAGATCAGCAGAAGTTAAATTCAGGGTGTCCAAGAGATATTGCAAGGATTAAAGCCTTTGCCTTGCACATAGAAGACCTTCATTAAATCCACAGTAATACATATAGTACCCCAACCACTGCCAAGACTAAGTTCTGAGCATGGCCATGTGGGTACCCCTCCTCCACAACAAAAAGTCCTTTTATTTTAACATCACTGAATATGACTAAAAGTTCTGCCTAAGTACTATAACCATAGTAGGTATGTTGGTGGTCAAGGTCACTCATACATGTATTCTCACCCTACTTGGACTGAAAATTTAGAAAAATGCTTTAGACATACTTTTACATTGATTAAAAAATAACCCTGATATTTGTCTTTATTATCATTAGGGTTTTGAGTATTTATTAAAAGTAGAGAATACTATACAATGAAAAATGTTAGTGATTATTTTAATAGAATATACCCACTAATTGTATTAATATTACAAATTCAGATAAATAAAAAATATGACATGGAATCACATAAAAATAAAGAAGATAATTTCTAAAATCACGTTCCCGTGCCAATCTTAGAATTACCAATATCATGTATATTAAATTTTATAAATTATGTATTCCTAAGAAGTCATAGGCATTCAAAGAAATTAGGTCATGTGCAAAATTTGCTTAGAAATATTAGTAATTATGAAGTGAATTATTTGGCAAGGTGAATAATTGTATTTTAAACTTCTGTCTATAACTCAGATTAGTATTTAAAAAATAATTTTCATCTACCAAAAATGGTTTAAAAAGAGAAACTTCAAGTCCTAGACAAGGAATAGAAATATTTCCCCATAATCATGCAAATTGAAGCTAAATATATCAAAGATAAATTAGGAAGAGTGAAAGTGTAGAGAAGTCGGCAGCCCAGCCCAGCCCGTAACTCTGAAACTGAGAAATGACATTGTAGTGAGGCTGATGCGTTTTCTCTTTGCAGTGCTGATCCTGGACAGGGTGATATGCCGAAGCAACCTTAAAGTTAGATATGTCACAAGGTCAGAAAAAAAAAGCAAATAGCCAACACCAAAAAAAGATAACCAACACTAAGGAAGCTTATTTTCTTAGTCAAAGTAAAAGGAAAGAGGCAGCAAAAGAGAAGAAAAATGTTTAACTATGATGTTGCTATTGGAACCAAAAATCACAGCCATGAAATTAAATGTCTATTTTCCCACTCAGCAACTAAGCATTATGGGTGGCAGAAACTTCCCAACCACCACCTCCCACTGGGTTAGTGGAAAAATAATAGGTCGAGAAAGAGAACCTAGACAAATTTATGTTTCACCCCAAGAACCAGGCTCACAACCTTCCCCACACTTAAGCCACTTCTAGACTAAATTTGTCACTGTTCATCTGTCATTTCCCAAAGTTTTGTTGTTAACTTTTATGAGCCATGTTGCATAATGACCAGATCGATAATCTTATCACATTCACTATTTCCATTTTCTAACTTATTGTATCTTTTTTTGTTTTTTGATAAGGGTGTGTACAAACTATGCACTACAGTAAACAAGGTTTACTCCTTGTACTGTGCTCTGGGATAATTTTCTTGAGACCATATGTGGTGTTGGGAACCTATTTGAGACCAGTTGCATTCAAGGCAAACGACTTGACCCTTGCACTATTTTTCTAGCCTTAATAAAGTTCAATAGAATATTTTGAACTATTTTCTTCATTTCTCTGTCTGAATATCCTTACTCTTACACAGCAAGTTTTCTCTGTTTTAGTTCTGCTTTAGAAATTCTCCAAGCCCACTTAATATCTAATACTAGGTTCCTAGGGGAGCTACTAGATGAATACACAGCTTTCTGTGAGCCAATGCTGACAACACTTCCATCCAGGGATAGAGGCATAATCTTGTTTCCTGTCTGTTTTTTGTTTGCAAAATCCTTGTTTATTTAGTATTGATTCTTGCACATTGAATTCACTGCTGACAGCACTATAACTTGTTCCCAAATAAAACTCTTCTAACTCAAGTATTTTCTTCATTAGGTATGTCACAGCTTTCCTGCACTTAAGAAACCTCAATGACAGCTTAATATTATACTTGTGGGCCATTTTAACAGAAAATCTCTGACAAAAAGGCATGAAATGGTGAAAAATATGACATTAAATATATCAGAAAAACTAAACTACAGTATGAGAGCTAAGCCAAGAAAGCAAAGTTTGTCTTAAGTGACTTCAGCTGGGAATGTATATAGATGTAGCGACTCACGTTTTTCATCATTTGATGGGTATGCATGAGTGAATCTTGAAAATATCTCTAGTTTTGATTTTAAGTTAATTATACCAAGCAAAATAATTTACAGTGTGCAATCCATGAATTATAGTAATGTGCTGATAATAAAAAATAAAGAAAATAATATTGGGCCTTTAAACATACAGTATGAATGTAAGTAATAATATCAGTAACACACACAACCTGTTTTGTATGGGGGCATCTATTTAAAGCTGGGCCTAGACAATAAATTTTGAGGGACAATATTTTATTTATTATTTTTCTCAAGTTAATTTTGGTCAATACATCTTTGTTTCTCTATAAGGATACTGCTCATGAGTCATGGAAAGTATCAGCTTAGATTTTTTCCTAACAGAATATCTCATGATATCTCATGATATACCTTCTCAATAAAGGTGACTGTTTTCCCACAGAGAACTGAAAAAGGGAGATAACTTAAAAAGGTACTCAAAAATGAAATTTATTTTCTTACAAGCAAATAAATGAAGAATGAAGTTATAAATGAGTAGAGTATTTATTTAGGTCACCCAAAAACCGTTGGTCCAGTTTCTAGAAATTGAAGTGAACAGGCAAATTCAGTGAATAGTACATAAAACTTTACTGACAAAATTGGTACCTGTGTTATTTTATAGTCAAAGTACTTAACAATTCCATGAAACAGTTGCTGCTCAATTAGAACTCAATTATATGCTAAATGAACTAAATGCCATTTCATTTGCACAGAGGAATCTTTAATAATGATTAATGGAAATTTAATCAAATATGAGTTGAGACTGCAATGTGTTCAGCAATAGAATATGAATGAGTTTTATTGGTACTAACTAGATCTATTATCTAGATCATGGTGCTGATGAGGTCAAGTTTGAGGGTTTGATACTTACAAAGCATATCAAGCAAAGGGGGTGTTAGGTAGAGTAACAGACGGTGTTCTCTTAATGGCCTCTTATCCTTACAAATGAACCCTTTGGTCACAAAGACACGATGTAATTATGAATAAGGAAAGCACTCAAATTAGCCCTCCCGCATAATCCAGTTTTATTTTAAAATGCAAAAAGCAATTTTATTTAGAAAAACATTTTGAGTATTAGACATAATAAAGTTATACCCAAAGAATTACATTTACTTTCATAAATTAATGAAAATGTTCTTATTTCAGTATTCACATACAATACTCTTGTTATCACAAAAACGTGTGCAATTGTATAGCTTCTTATAGAAATTAATAATATTTCATGTGTATATATTACAGTAAACTGAAAATACAGTTGAACAACTGATTTTTTAATATAAATATATCTTTGTGTGTAGGTGTGTGTGGGTGTGTCCATATTTTTCTCAAAATGAATAGCAATTGTATGCTCTATAAATGTAAGTTGTTATATATATGACTTTTCATATAATGTAGTGTAATGTCTTAGTATTTGTTAATTTTTTTTTGATCTGCACCTAGCTATGATCAGGACATACTCCTGGCCCTGTGCTCCAGGGTCACTGCTGTCAGTGTTGGTGGTACATATAGGGTCCCAGGTATTGAACCCAGGTCATTTGCTTGCAAAGCAAGTGCCCTCCCACTGTACTATCTCTCTAAATCCCTAATTTTGTAGCATTTCTAAGGGAGAAAAATATCATTGATTCCATTCCCTCAAAATCTGGTGCTTATGAATATTTTTTGATTCAGTAAAAATACTCAAACTATATATAAAATTTTTCCTTTAGACTTTTATTTGGATGTGCAAAAGAAATAAATCCATTTCTTAAATATTATAAACACAAAATGAAATTAACATTGATGTTATTCATAAGTGTGTTGAACAGACGGTGTCAGTAATTGAAATAGATAACTAAAGATAATGCTTATACAATATTACAATATCCTTTTGGCATGCCTTTTATTAAGGCAGAAAGATTGTTATTAAATTTAGTTTGGTTTCACACAAATCTAAACATAGTGACATGCTTCCTGTAGTGAATAAATCTTAATTTCATCTTCATGGAAAAACAATATGAGTACTGAGTTATTAAGGTCGCATTTGAAGATACCCACTGAGAAAACTGTCTGCTATTAAATTTATGTATTTCAAAGGTAAAAAAAATAGAGTTAGTTGTTAGAAATCAAATCTATGTATCAAGAAAATGTGAGTAATGCATAGTGGTTTTCAAGCTTATGAGAAATGCTATTATTAATATAATACCCAAGAGAGCCATTCTCTCTTTAGCAGTTTTAGTCTTCAAAAAACTCCCTTGTGCAAGATATTCTTTTCAGTTTCATATTCCACAAGTGTGCCTATTAGTAATTTAGACTTTGAAACATTGGAGTTTTAAAAGATGTCCTGTCAAATGGCCCAAATCAAGTTAGGTGATAATACATGTTGCATTTTTAACATTTATTTTTGTATATGTATTCAAGAAATTTGAAAGATCATGAAAAGAAATCTTAAGGTATTTTATATAGTGAATTTTTTTCTTAAAAAGTGTGCAATTAGAAAATGTAAGCTACTCATAATAAAAATAGACTAATTATACATAAAATTATTTTTAAAAAGTGATAGGTTTCTCAGTACCTGCCATAGAGACAGACAGAAGTGGGGTTTGCAGGAGGAAATTGGATGATGTTATTGGTGGGAAATGTACGTTGGTGAAGGGTGTTAGAAAATTTTATGACTGAATCCCAATTATGAACAACTTTGTAATTGTCAATCTCACAGTGATTCAATGAAGAAAAAAATGTAAGGCAATAGGTTTATCATTTTTAAATAGCACTGTAACACTGTCCTCCTGTTGTTCCTCAATTTGCTTGAGTGGGCACCAGCAACGTCTCCATTGTGAGCCTTCTTGTTATTGATTTTGGCATGTCGGATACATCACTGGTAGCTAGCCAGACTTTGCCATGTGGGCAGGATACTCTCAGTAGCTTGCCAGGCTCTCCAAGAGGGGCGGAGGAACTGAACCCTGGTCGGTTGTATGCAAGGCAAATGCCCTACCCTCTGTGCTCTCGCTCCAGCCCCATTTTTAAATATGTAAACTAAAACTAAAACTCTAATATACTAGCTCAGATTGGCAAAATAGTAGTATATTATATATGTATAGATGCATATAAAACATTTGAGCTTTTTCAATCTATATGCCTATTGCGAAAAATATTTAAATCTTCTAATTATATTTATCTTTCTCAGTTCGTACATCCTGTAGCGCTGTAGTACTCTCCCGCCATTCACCGATTTGCTCGAGCAAGCACCAGTAACGTCTCCATTGTGAGACTTCTTGTTACTGTTTTTGGCATATCGAATATGCCACAGGGAACTTGCCAGGCTCTGCTGTGAGGGCAGGGTACTCTTGGTACTTGCTGGGCTCTCAGTGGGACAGAGGAATTGAACCTGGGTCAGCTGCGTGCAATGAAAATGCCCTATCCACTGTGCTATAGTACACCCTATCCATTAAAAATATTTAGATAAACAAACTGTGGCATAAAAATGCTATTTTTCCTCCTTTTTCCACATCTTTATTTCTTTTTTACCCTTCCACAGGCTGGCAGCATAGAAATAAAGAACTATATATATGCCCTTCTACTAAGAGGCATTGATTAATGCTGCAAGTTTTTAATGAAATGCCAAAGTAAAATAAACCAAATCTAGTTATGGAGCAGTACTCAGTGAATTTTTCTCTTTCCCATAATAATCTGATAGAGTTCTATTAATATTGCTTCTCCGTAATTCTTGTGACATTGAAGAAATACTTCAAAAGTATTTATTTGATCACTTTTTAAGTTTCCTTTTATCCTATTTCTCATTGTATTATAAGGAAGTTTCACATGATTTGGAATAGAAGATACATTCTATTAAAGTTGCTAGCATACACCCAAATTGCCTACAAGTCCTCATGGAAAAGTCACATTCCATTGACAATATGTATATAAGATTTATCCAGTGTTAAAAGGAAGAGAGAGAGAAAGAGAGAGAGAGAGAGAGAGAGAGAGAGAGAGAGAGAGAGAGAGAGAGAGAGAGAGAGAGAGAGAGAGAGCTTCTTGTCCTGAGGGTTTGTCCCAGCCATATTGTTTTCTTTCTGTAATTGCTACAAAATTTGGTTTTAGGACAGATAAAAAGTTTTTCATTTTTCCTAGATCCTTGCTCTAGGCCCTCAGTCACTTCATTCTAGAAACCAGCAGAAAGGTCTTTTGAAAAGCTCAACTTTCAATTTACTTGAAAGCAGGTAACATCCACATTTAGGATTATTCAGGAGATTCCAGAGACATTTTAGGTTAACTATAATATAGGGATGCTAGAAAGTAGTATACAGTGAAAGGTAGACAAGAGAAAAAGAGGTTATTCCATAATGATTATTAAAGTTTAAAGTTTTTTCAATAGAAATGCTCTGGGTCGTTGTTGTTGTTGTTTTAAATTTTGGGTTCCACAACTGTGCTTAGGGCTTACTCCTGGCTCTGCACTTTAGATCATTCCTGGAGGTATTTGTGAGATCGTAACGGGGATTCTAGGATCAAACATAGTTTTGCCTCATACAAGTCAGCGCCCCATCATCTGTACTGACTCTCCAGTTCCTGGAGTACTGTAGTTTATCTGAAAACAAGCTAACTTATTTGCATTTTTTCTCTATTGTAAAGGAGAGCATGTTTTTACAACCATTTGCCATATTTTGTTTTTCCATTAACGACTCAACTGTAATTATCAAATTTTAGTCTCTACTCAGTCACCAGCTAAGATCTGAACTTAGCTAAACAGTTATTGCTCATTCAAGTACTCTGTACAAATGTCCATCACACTCATGTACCTTCATAGG
Source organism: Sorex fumeus (assembly GCF_029834395.1). Classification (NCBI taxonomy): domain Eukaryota; kingdom Metazoa; phylum Chordata; class Mammalia; order Eulipotyphla; family Soricidae; genus Sorex; species Sorex fumeus. The sequence continues at coordinate 40,775,334 of NW_026606065.1, forward strand.
AAATATCACAATGTCTAGGTAATGCCGAACACATGCAACAATTTTGATGAATGGAATAATCATTGTGACTGTCACTGTCCTCCTGCTGTTCATCGATTTGCTTGAGCGGGCCTAGTAACGTCTCCATTGTGAGACTTGTTGTCACTGTGTTTGGCATATCAAATACATCATAGGAAGCTTGCCAGACTTTGCCACGCGGGCGAGACACTCTCGGTAGCTTGCAGGCTCTCTGAGAGGGTCTGAGGAGTTGAACCTGGGCTGACTGGGTTGGCTGCATGCAAGGCAAACGTCCTACCACTGTGCTATCACTCCAGCCCAATGGAATAATAGCTAAGTGAAATAAAAATATAGAATACCAGTGGAAATCTATCTATATTATATAATATATTTATTTACATTCTGGGACTTTGTTACTAACATTGGGGATAACAGTGAACATATACATATTTATATACTTACTATTAGGAGAAATATTGGGAAAGTATTCACATCTTTACATTGTTACCAGTCAACCACCTATAAATAATTATATTTTTTTAATGAAATTACCAACTGGAAGGGGATTTTTTTAGAAAATAAATGGAGAGAGCCTAGATATATATTCTTTCACAAATAAACAAAAGAAAAAATTAAGATTCCAATATAGAGGCAGATTTAGTTCTTTGTAAATTCTTTATAAATAATTAACCCTGCAAGTTTGTAAAAGAGAACAATACAGCAGTCAAATAGAGAGGCACTTTCTAGTTGCCATTACATTTTGCTTAATGCTATCAGGATTGTTCTTGAAGAATCAGGAATTTAGTCTCATATTCTTAGAAACTGGAATTAGAAAAAGATATTTTACATTTATGAATGACAATGGTGACAATCTAAAGAAATTCAAAAAGAACACTGAATTAATTTTTTATCACTTGCTGTGTTTTTGATATGCTCTTAAATTGATAATTTTTAAAAAGAATTATAAGATAAATGTTAAAAATTTTTAACAACACTGCATTTATTGTTACTTTAATGATATCACATACAGCCCAAAAAATCATTTATATTAATCTCTTAGCCATATGTATCTTTGAGAAAACATAAGAATATTATTTATATATAAGTGTAACCCCATCGACAGCCATCCAGAGACTATAAAACCAAGCTCCTGGAAGAGAACAAGGCAGAGTCTCCTGCCCATGCATCTGGCTATCCTCACTGGGGCCTTTTGGAAGAGGGTGGGTTGAGTTTCCCTCTCCGCCTCAAGCAGAGACCCAACAGCTGAAGACCTCTGGGACCCAGCCAAAGCCATGCTGAGACCACTCTCCACACGCTTGGATGAGGAACCGGCAGAGGAACCCAGGTGTGCAGGACCCGAGGCTGAGATCTCCAAGCCTGCTTGGTTCAGGACCTGGCCTCCTCCACCCAGCTCCCCCACCTTCCAGTACTTAGACAGTCACACCCACCAACTGCCATGTAACTCCATCAACGGCCATCCAGAGACTATAAAAACCAAGCTCCTGGAAGCGTGTGGCCTCTTATTCTCTAGTTCTCACTCTCAGAGAACCTGGAAGGCTACTGAAAGATCATACACACCTATATGATTGACTAGGAACACCTGTAAAGATGATTATAGGTTGCCCCGAAAGTCTCCATCCATCTCAGAGAGCCAGGCAAGCTACCAAGAGTATCCCGCCTGCATAGCAGAGCCTGACAAGCTACTCGTGGCATATTCGATACAGCAAAAACAGTACCAATGAATGGTCCTCATTCCCCTGACCCTGAAGAAGCCCTCAATATGTCATCGGGCTACACTTGCACATGACAGGGACTAATGGAGATGTTACTGGGCCAGCTCGAGCGAACTGAAGAACAATGGGGTGAATTTTATCAACTGCATATTAAAAGTATTACTTATGTAGTTGTTTTCTCTTAAGATTTTCCTATTAAGTACCCTATGTAGTATTTAAGTGATCCATAAGCTCATTATCTACAATAGTTATTGAGATAATATTGTATATAATTTTAGCATATTCTATTTATTAATAGAAGTGCATTAATTTATAATTAAATATGATTTTAAACTTGTCCTATTGCCACCTACTCCCAACTATCTGATTATCATATCCTCCACTAACCAATATTTTTCTCTAAGAATCAGGAGGTACTACTGCACTTCTATTATATAACATCTTGTTTCACTTTGACTTCTCTCATCTTTAAAATTCCCAATTTATTAAGCTTTAATTGATATATGACATTATGTGAGCTTAAGGTGTACAGTGTATTTATTTGATGCACTTACATGTTGTGAAATGATGATGCACTTACATGTTGTGAAATGATTAACCTAACTAACATTTGCTAAAACCTCCACTAGTTCACATAATTAACATTCTTTTTGGAATTAATCTTATACTCACATAAGTGTATGATGTGAAATTACTTTAATCACTAGGTTCTATATTATATTCTTAAAACTTTTTTCGCACTATTGCTGGAAATTTGTACACATTCACCAATGTGTCCCATCTCCCTTGTCATTCAAATTTTCATATGTATAGGGCTGGAGAGATACCACAGTGGTAGGGTGTTTGCCTTGCATGAAACCGACTCTGCCAACCAGAGTTTGAGTCCTCCACCGCTCTTGGAGAGCGTAGCAAGCTACTGAAAGTATCTTGCCCACACGGCAAAGCCTAGCAAGCTACCCATGATGTATTCGATATGCCAAACACAGTAACAAGTCTCACAATGGAGACAGTACTGGGCCTGCTTGAGCAAATCGATGAACAAAGGCAGGACAGTGCAGTGCTACCCTCTGTATATATGTTTGCTTTTAGTTATTTTCACATGTGCTATAATATTTTCATTGTTCTATATTATAAATTATATTTATTTTTATCTATCTGACTACTTTCACTTAACATAATGCTCTCAGGCTTTATCTATTGTCAGCCGCAGAGAGTTAGCTCTTAGCTTGTGGTTTGCATGAGGAGGCCTGGGTTCACAAGGAGCAACCCCTGAACACTGAGCCGAGAGTAACTCCCACCATCATAAGGAGTGGTAAGCACAAAACACAACAAATTAAGTCTCATCAGCCTTGCTACAAATTACAGGATTTTCCTTCTTGGGGCTGAATATTTATTATATCATACAGTGCACATTTTTATTCTTGCATTCATCCCAATGAGCTAAACTTTTAGGTGTAAAAGTAAATCAAATAAGGACCTCAAAGAGATACATTTTCTTTCATATTCAATGGAGTTTTAGTCTGAGTACCTGAGATATAGAACAACCTACGAATCAATATATTTTATTGTACATCACTAGAGCATAGAGCAGAAGTAGATGTCCCAGAAGAGTGGAAATTTCCTATAATTTTCAAAATTGAATCCATTATTGGTTTCCTTTTATTTCTCTTTCTGTTTTGAGAATAAATACTGGAATTCTAGTGATTTGGGAAGATATGACCAGTATATAATCTTTCTAGTTAGTATTCTATAAAATGAGATGTGATCTTTTTAACATGGTATATAACTAATACGAAACTAATATGCACTTGTATGTTCCATTTCTGCACTGTTTACAATAGCCAAAATCTGGAAAATATTCGAGTGCCCGAGAACAGATGACTGGTTAAAGAAACTTTTATGCACTTGTATGTTCCATTTCTGCACTGTTTACAATAGCCAAAATCTGGAAAATATTCGAGTGCCCGAGAACAGATGACTGGTTAAAGAAACTTTTGTATATCCACACAATGGAATACTATCCGACTGTTAGAAAAGATGAAGTAATGAAATTTGCATACAAGTGGATCTACATGGAAAGTATCATGCTAAGTGAAATGAGTCAGAAAGAAATGGACAGACATAGAAAGATTGCACTCACCTGTGGAATATAAAGTAACAGAATGGGATACTAACACATAAGAATAGTTGAGATACGTACCAGGAGGTTTCCTCCATGTCTTGGAATCCAGAAGCACATGCTGGGGGGAAAAGCAGCTCAGAGAGAGAAGGGAACACCAAGTAAATGGTTTTTGGAGGTTCTGCTCGGGATATGAGATGGTTGTTGAAAGTAAACTATACGACAAACATGATGATAACTCAATACCTCTACTGCAAACCACAACACCCTAAAGTATAGAGAGAAGAAAAGGGAATGCCCTGCCACAGAGGCGAGGCACAGTGAAGGGGGATGGTGTGGGGGGATGCGAGGGTTACTGGGATCATTGGTGATGGAGAATGGGAACTGGTAGAGGGATGGGTACTAGATCAATGTATAACTGAAACCCAAGCACGAAAGTTTGTAAGTCTACAATTGTAACTCATGGTGTTTCACTAATAAAAACTTAAAAAAAAGAATATCTAATTGTTAATTATATATAAAAGGAGGATTACAAATTTACATAAAATTAACATGTTAAGGTTATATCTATACAAGAAATTTTTTCAAAGGATTATCAAAGCAATGATAGCAAAATGAAACATAAAGCCTCATCACTTTTACTCACAAATAAAATTTGTATTTTCAATTAATTAACGATATCATCGAATAATTTCATGTACATATTATTGTTTAAATTGAGTTTCATAAATGTATTACATACGTTGAGTTCATGCTTTCAAAATATAACTACAAGGAATTTTTTATTTGACAGTGTCATACATTGTGAAAGCTGTTTATTAAAGTCACGCGTGAAAACCTATCAATATATAATAAATCTTCTGCTAGGAAATATTTTTATCTTAACTAAAATATTTAGCAAGTACAAAGTCATCACTATTAGTGATGAATATGAACTATTTCATTCATTCATTCATTCATTCATCATCCTGTTATTCGTCGATTGCCTCGAGCAGGCCCCAGTAACGTCTCTTTTGTCCTAGCCCTGAGATTATATTGAAGGCTCTTTAGGAGAATGAGACCCATCATTGTTACTGGTATTTGGCATATTTGGTGCGCCACGGGGAGTTTGCCAGACTCTGCCCTGTGGGCAGGCTATATTCGATAGCCTGCAAGTTTGTCCAAAGTAGGAATGAGATAATAAGATATCATAAAAAGATGTGTTGATAATATGTCGCGGGGCCGCGAATGCAGCCGTGCGGTTCTGGGAGCTGGATTTTATAGTCTCTGAGTCTTGGCCGTTGATGGGATTACACGGAGCCAGGGGGCCAGGTGGTGGGTGTGACCCCCACCTACTGGAATTTGGAGGATCTGGGTGGAGGATGCTCGACACCAATTCGTGTAGACTTGGAGATCTCGGCCCCGGAACCCGCGTGGCTTTGTCCCTCTGCCAGTACCTTCATGTGTGTGGAGAGTGGTCTCAGCATGGTGGTGGCTGGTCCTGGAGGTCTTTGGCTGCCGGAGCCCTGGTCGGGGCGGGGAGGAAAGCTCAACCCGCTCCCCTCCAAGGGACCCCAGCGAGGAACAGCCAGGCGCAGGGGCAGGAGACTGACTGCACTGGTCTCGTCCGGGAGCTGGATTTTATAGTCTCTGAGTCTATAACTATATTATGTATAAAATTATTGGCATAAAAATAAGAAGAAAGCAATAATATGAGGGAGGATGATAAGGAATAAGAGGGTGTATACAAAATGCAGATGTGTTTATTTATATATATTGGCTGGATAAGTGTTTGCAATAGAAAAAAGTAATTGCATGTAAGATCAATTTTAGATAATGAAGAATCTCACAGATGATAGTAATTTTGTCTTAAATTATCAACGGTATTTGGCACTCATATAAAAGTAGCAAATAGTGTGATTTCCTATTTCACTTCTAAGGGTTGGATTTTTTCATTTTATTTTTCAGCCAAAGAAATGATTCCAGGAAAAAAAGACTAGAAGCATATTCCATTTAGAGTAACTGACTTGGTAAAACAATGGCCTAAGTTCATAAATGATGTCAAAATATTAAGATAAAGAATATATGGAGAATCTTATTGAGGAAACAGTGATAAATCTTTTATTTATTGATTTTAGATGGAAATATTTAAAACTATTAAGATTTCAACTAGAACCTCTATAAGTAAGAAGTAGGAATTTAAAGCTATCAGTGTGGTCATCCCCCAAAACATGTTTTGTTCATAGTTCTCAGGAGTTCCCAGATAATATCTGTATGATATGAATAAGAGGTCATTGATCCACAGGAGATAAATTAGAGCAGGGTAGACATACATACACACTATGGAAGTGTTTTAAGTGTTTTGGAGTGTTTTGTCTTAGAAACAGACAAACGTTCTTTTGTTTTTCTGGCACTGATAATGATACGGAAATGGTTATTAAGAACACTCTTAGATTTATCTAGAAGAGAATGACAAATACACTGTGTCAGGTAATTAAAGAAATGGAACAATTTTGGAGAATTCCCCATATTCTCTGTGAGGAAGAGTACACTTCAGTAATGTATTTTGATAGCATAAATATACTTATATGTCGATGGATATATATTGTTAGGATAATTATATATATTCTTATATGTAATTTTAAGTATATGTATATATTAACCTATTATTATATTGCCCACACGGCAGAGTCTGGCAAACTCCCCGAGGCATACCCAATATGCCAAATACCAGTAACAATGATGGGTCTCATTCTGCTAATCCTGAAAGAGCCTTGAATATGGCACTTTTTAAAAAATCTCAGGGCTAGGACGAAGGAGACGTTACTGGGGCCTGCTCGAGGCAATCGACAAACAGCAGGATGATCGTGATCATGATCATGATAATTATAAATATAAATATATAATATCATAGGATAATATGTATATATACATATATTGTATGATAATTATTTTTCATCTGTTTCTCAAGTATTAGGATAGTTCTTCTTTAGCTACTACAAAGTCAGTGCATTCCATTCTAATAGAAAAAGTTTTCCCTGAGAGTTGGTTAATTAGTTAACATCCTAGAAGCTGTCTTGGGCAATTGCCTAAAATAATTTTGCTTCACTTATGGCAATTCAAATGAGTCAACTTTTGATAAGAGTTAAAGTCTAGCACAGAGTTAGAGAAGCTCTATTAGAAGAATAGGGCAAATGGTTTTGGCCCAGTCTGTTACAGTGTTTGTGTTCCATGTCTAATTTGATAATGAAACTGTGAGCAAAAGTCACAATGTTTTATCCAATGCAAAACACATAGCTAGAGAGTGGAAATTTATACAATGTTATAAACTAAAGTTACATCAATAAATAAAATTGCAAAAAGATATGCAGTAAAGGGAAATTGAAGCATAAATCCATCATGGATTTGAGACAGAACTGTATGAGACTGGCTGTTGCAGGGCTTGTGAATGCACTAAAACATACATTTTTAAAAATTTTATTGAAGAGAAATCTGCTGTTATTTATAATAGAATAACTGAGACCAGATTTAGTCAATCATCACTTTTTGTACACTAGAGCAAGGGCTTACCTGTAGGTCCTTCCCAGATGGCAGTGGAGGACCAGAGACACTTAGCAGAGAGCAGTCTTATTGAATTGAAGACACAGAGATTAATGCTCGGTAATAATGTGTAACAGAAACATGTTTGCATTTTGTCTTTATAGTATCATTGAATTGCCATTTTCTCACAGTTACAGCATTTTATTTATTGTTATATAATATTTTGTAGATTTTACATGTATTTTTCTCTTTTAACATAAGAAGGCTACCTCAAAAATAGTAGCCTTTCTGATTGCTTAACACATAATTTTGTGTGAAACCCAAAATATAGGTGATAACTATAAGAAAATTGTTTCAAATTGAAGCATTCAGTATTATCTTTAGAGCTTCCCTTTTCTAAAGCAATTAAACTTTGCTTTATATAATACTAAGTTTCATATCTTTGGCATAGATTTGGGTTCTAAAATTTGAAAAGTTAAAAAAATAAAGCTTTTTTGTTATATTCTGTATTCTACATGACCAGAAGCTACTACATTAACCTATTTAATGACATATTGACTTGGTTTCTTGATATGAATGGAAATTAACTGTGGCCTCAGAAATTTTATTAAAAATTTAAAAAGTAATATATATTTTTTCAAAATTGTTTGGCAGAGATTGTGTTGGCTACTTCATGTTTTTTAAAAAGTGGCTTACATATTTAATCATTTATTTATTTATTTTTTATTTGGACCACATTGGCTGTGCTTAGGGAATACTCTTAGCTTTGCATTCAGGGATAACTTCTGTCAGTGCTCAGGGCGTCATGTCGGATGCTGATGATTGAACCCTAGTCAGTCATGTGCAAGGCTCACTGTACTATCTTTCCAGTCCTTATCATTTTATTAATTAGTTCTTTTATATGACTAGTGGTAGTCGTTAGATATTCTTAAATTTTTCTGCATAAAAATTTATGTTTATGTCATTGTGTAAATAAATGAGCAATTTTCCTTTGAAATAAAATAATTAAAAATGATAACACTTCTATTACTGATATTCTGTTAATCTTATATATTATTGCATGTACTTCTATGTTTTCTATTTCCCCTTTAGAGAGATTTCTATTAGTACATATTAATATAACTTACCATAACCATTATTATGTTTTGCTGAATAATTTGCTGAATAACTATTTCAGCTAGACAAGGAAAAGCCTGTTTAAAATAACCTTAGTACCTATGGCATCTTCAGAATTATCCTAAAAGTTAAAGAGCTACAACACCAACAACAAAAATTACACCATGCCAATATCTGATTCCTGCTCAAAACATATCATGCCAATATTCTGCAAAAAGTCTTAATTTCAGTAGAGATAAGCAACAGAAATAAAAATAACATTTGGATTATTTTGCAGAGGTAGTCATGATATGTATTATGCATTAGTATAAGTCCTCTATTAAATTATGTTTTTACAGTAATAAAAAGTCTCCCCAAGCACAAAAGTCCTGGCCCAGATTGATTCACTAGTGAATTCTTCCAAATCTTTAAAGAGGATTTACTCCCAATCCTCTTTAATCTTTTCCATGAAATTGAAGTATCAAAATACTTCCAAACATTTTCTATGAAGCAAATATCACCCTGACACCAAAAGCAGACAGAGATACCACAAAGAAAGAGAATTACTGGCCAATATCCCTGAAGAACACAGATGCAAAGATCCTCAACAAACTGTTAGCAAATAGAATCCAACAACTTATCAAAAAGATCATATGCCATGACCAAGTAGGGTTCATCCCAGAGGTGCAAGGATGGTTTAACATTTGGAAATCAATAAACATAATCCATCATATCAACAAAAGAAAAGATAAAAACCATATGATCACATCAATAGACACTGAGAAAGCATTTGGCAAGATCAGCACCCATTTATAATGAAGACTATCAGAAAAATAGGCATTGAAGGAACTTTCCTCAATACAGTCAAAGCCATCTACTACAAGCCCATGGCAAGTATCATTCTCAATGGGTTAAAACTAAAAGCCTTCCCTCTAAGATCGGACACAAGACAAGGTTGCCCACTTTTACCATTCCTATTCTTGTAATACTGGAAGTCCAGGCCATTGCAGTTAGGCAAGAGAAAGGTATCAATGGAATACAGATAGAAAAAAAAGAGGTCAAACTATCACTATTTGCAGTCTATATGATACTATACTTGGGCTGGAGTGATAGCACAGCAGTTGGGAGTTTGCCTTGCGTGCAGCCAGCCGGGCTGAGCCAGGTTCGATTTCTCTGCCCCTCTTGGAAAGCCCAGCAAGCTACCGAGAGTATCTCACCAAAGCTTGGCAAGCTACCTGCCTGTATTCAGTATAACAGTAACAACAGTAACAACATTAAGAGCAGTAATGACAGTAACAAGTCTTAAAAAAATGGAGACAGTACTGGGCCCGCTCAAGCAAATCAATGAACAATGGGAGGGCAGTGTTTGTTTGTTTTGTTTGTTGATACTATACTTAGAAAGATTCTCTAGAAAAGCTCCTAGAAACAATATGTCAGTTCAGTAAAGTGGCAGACTACAAAATCAACACCCCAAAGTCCATGACTTTCTTATATACAAGTAACAAAAGAGAAGAAAGGGACTTTAAAAAAAACAATCCCGTTCACAATAGTACCTCAGAAAATCAAGTACCTCAGAATCATCTTAACCAAAGAGGTGAAGGACCTATACAAGGAAAATTACAAAACACTACTTCAAGAAATAAAAGAGGGCACTAAGAAATGGAGACACATCCCCTGCTCATGAATAGGGAGGATTAATATTATCAAAATGGCAATACTCCCCAAAGCACTATACAAATGCAATGTGGTCCCTATCAGGATACCCATGTTTTCAAAGAAATAGACAAACAAGTCCTGAAATTCATATGGAACAATAAACCCCCACAGATAGCTAAAACAAAAAGAAGAAAAAGAAGATGGGTGGCATCATCATCCCCAACTTCAAACTGTACTACAAAGCAGTAGTAATTAAGACAGCATGGTACTGGGCTAGAAACAGACCTGCAGACAAATGGAACAGAGTTGAATATTCTGTCAAAGACCTCCAAATAAATGATCACTTAATCTTTGACAAAGGAGCAAAACATGTGAAGTGGAACAAGGAAAGCCTTTTCAACAGGTGGTGCTGGGAAAACTGGATAGCTACCTGCAAAAAAAATAAATAAATAACTGTGACCTCTGTTTAATGTAAGGCACAAAAGTCAGATCAAAGTGGATTGAAGACCTCATTATCAGACATGAAACCATAAGGTACATAGAGGAAAAAGTAGGCAGAACTCTCCACGACATTGAAGCTAAAAACTTCTTTAAGAATGAAACAGCACTGATCATGAAAGTGGAAGCAAACATAAACACAGGGGACTACATCAAACTAAGAAGCTTCTACATTTCAAAAGAAACAGTGACCAAAATATAGAAAGAGCCCACAGAATGGGAAAGAATATTTACCCAATATCCATCTGATAAGGGATTAATATCCAGGATATACAAGACACTAGTAGAATTGTACAAGAAGAAAACCTCCAACCCCATCAAAAAATGGAGAGAAGAAATGAATTTTCCTCAAAAAACAAATACAAACGACCAAAAGGCACATGAAAAAAGTGCTCCACATCGCTAGCCATCAGGGAGATGTAAATCAAAACAACAATGAGATATTATCTCACACTACAGAGATTGGTACATATTCAAAAGAACAAAAGCAACCAGTGCTGGCGTGGATGTGGGGGAAAAGGAACACTCTTTCACTGTTGGTGGAAATGCCCAATAGTCCAGCCTTTCTGGAAAACAATATGGACAGTCCTTCAAAAACTAGAAATTGAGCTTAAATATGACCCCACAATACCACTTCTTGGAATATATCCCGAGGATGCCAAAAAGCACAGTAGAAATAACATCTGTACCTATGTGTTCATTGCAGCACTATTCAAAATAGCCAAAATCTCAAAACATAAGTGCCCTAGAACAGATGACTGGTTAAAGAGACATTAGTACAGCTACATAATGGAATACTATGCAGCTGTCAGGAGAGATGAAGTCATGAACTTTGCTTATAAATGGATAGACACGGAGAGTATCCTGGTAAGTGAAATGAGTCAGAAAGAGAGGGACAGACATAGAAGGACTGAACTCATTTGTGGAGTATAAAACAACATAACATAAGGCTGACACCCAAGAAAAGTAGATATATGGGGCAGATAGATTGCTCCATAGCTGTAAGCCTGCCTCATGAGCAAAGGGGAGAAGGCAGCTGCAATAGAGACGGGATTGTTAAGAAAAAGATGGCTGGAGGAATTGGTTGGGATGGGAGACGTGTGCAGAAAGTGGATAAAGGACCAAACACGATACCTCTCAGTGTCTGTATTGCAAACAATAATGCCCCAAAGTAGAGAGAGATTATGGGGAATCATTTTTGCCATGGAGGCAGGTGGAGGGTGGGAAAGGGATATTGGTGGTGGGGAATGTGCACTGGTGGAAGGATGGATGTTTGATCATTGTGTGATTGTAAGCAAAACATGAAAGCTTATAACTGTCTCACGGTGATTCAATAAAATTTTTTTAAAATATGTTTTTAATGATGGAGTGGGAAAATAGGTCATTTTGTAAGTAATTTAAGACTAATTTTCCCATTATAATATTTCCTCTCTTACAGTTAGAGGTCCCATAGGAATCTTCATACCTTGATAATATATCCTTTGTTCTTTTCAAACACCAAGGTTGTTATATTCCTGCTATGTTACATTATGTTTTTATATTATGGATCTAATGCACTACAATTATGTGTCAGAAATTTGGATTTATGTCAAATTAGATTATAAGTAGATGGCAAGAGATTAGTCAGGTGAAGAAATAAATTTTATAAGTAGATTTTATAAGAACTGAGCTACAACTTTATATTATTTTTAAGCTTTACGTTCAGACTGAAGTCTCAGTATTGGGCAGTGAACTTCAGGATTTTCTAAGATAAATCAACCTTTTTAGTCTTCCTTGCTACAGTTCCTCAGACAGGCATTTAAAGGAACACAGGCTGACATTTCTTTCTTCTGGTTCCAGCTTCCCAAGCTAGAATTCATAAAATCATTCTTTCGACCCCATCAGCTTTTTTCTCCACATCCAATTTATTGTCAAGTTCTCTCATTTACACTCTGGATATCTTTCAATTCTGTGCCTGCTTTAAAGTTCTTACTGCCACTGTCCATGAAGAGGTTGATATCATTTCTCCTCTCATTTCCTTTCTTTGTTCGCTAACTTTTCTGAATTCCTCCAGATTTGATCTGACCTTCAGTTACTCTCTAACTTGCTATCAGAATTTTTCTTATAGAAATAAACAAAAAATGTTTTATTATGTTTAATGCTGCCATGGTTTTTGTCTTACATTTATAATAAAGCTCAATTGCTTTGCATGTGCATACATATGGGTCCATCATTCTGAGTGAACCCAAAGAGAGAGTCAGGAGCTATCACTGAGCACAACAAGATGTGCTGACTCCTCTTCCACCACTCCCATGAGAAAAACAATAAAACTTAAATATCAAATACTTCATAGGAGAAATTCATCCCCTCATAATCTCTTCAGACACTAAAGCCATATATAACACTCGGTAAAACTTGACCACTTATTAAAAATAAACACCCACACTATAACTGTTAATCAAAAAGAATGGCATATGATTAGATATTAGTAGGTAAGGCCAAGATGACATAGAGACAGAGGAGAAGATGTGTGGACACTTCAGTGGCAATGATGTGAGGTATAATTTGCATAAATGCATAGACTTAAGCACTATTATAACCCTCGCCTGAACAATAATAAAATAAAAACAAGTCATCAGTCTTCTGGATTGTAGACCTTAAAAATCCTAACTTACTATAGATATTGAATATATCTTTTGGATATATATTTGAGGGTATAGGTACTGTGAAGTTAGAACACCATGCAGAGAACTTGCCTTACATGTGACTGACCTAGGTTTGGTCCCCTGCACTACATATGGTTTTCTACAACATATCCAGAGAAATCAGTGACTGGTGACTAGGGGTAAGCACTGTAAACTGAAACATATGACCAAAAATATATTTTGGGATCATATATGTTTCAAATATATATATATATGTGTATGTATATACATATTATACATATTCACTGTATCACTGTCATCCCGTTGATCATCAATTTACTCGAGTGGGCACCAGTAAAGTCTCTATTCCCCCTAGCCCTGAGATTTTAGAAGCCTCTTCTTACTCATCTTTTCCCAAAGATTGGAGGTTCATTCAGGGTCAGGGAAATGAGACCTGTTGTGGTTACAGTATTTGGCAAATCAAGTACGACACAGGGAGCTTGCCAGTCTCTGTAATATGCGTGTGTGTGTATATAGATATAGATATAGATATAGATATATATTGCACTTCCCTATTGCTCTGACCATAACATTTCCAACCATAACCTGCACCAGATTTATCTGTGGTAGGCAAAAACATGTCTCCCATTCCCCCAAAGATACCTATGTACTAATATCCAGACATCTATCACTTAACATAGACAAGAACTTGCTTACGTGATTAAGCTAAGGACTTCAAGGAGAGGATATTATCTTATATCACTGTGGTCCACATTGTTTTTTCATTTTGTTTTCTTTGGGAAACACACCCTGCTGTTTACTTCTGGTTATGCACTGAGGGAATTCTCCAGGTAGTGTTTAGGGATCTACATGTGGTTCTGGGAATAAAAACCAGGTCACTGGCATAACATGCAATCAACTTACCCTCTTTACTGTCTCTCTGGCTCCCAAGATGATTTCTCCTAAAAGAAAAAAAAAGAGAAAGACTTTTAAAAGAGAGAGACTAAGAGAAAAAAAAGATGAGAGAAAGGATCTTAAAAAAGAAAGGTAGTAATTACGTCAGAGAGAAATATAAGCAGTTCTGATTCAAAGTTGGAAGAAAGGTAGAAGGGTAGAAACTAATAAATGTGGCAACATAAAAAAGCTAGAAGGGTCGACTGCTTGTCAGAAGAATCAGTAGATGTTAGTTAAAAATTATCACTTGTGGGGCCGGAGTGAAAACACAAAAGGTAGGGCATTTGCCTAGTATACAGCTGACCCGGGTTTGATCCCCAGCATCCCATATGGTCCCCCAAGCACCACCAGGAGTAATTCCTGAGTGCAAAGACAGAAGTAACCCCTGATAATAGCTGGATGTGACCCCAAAAATAGCAAAAAAATTATTACTCTATCACTTGTCATGCTGTTTATCATTGATTTGCTTGAGCAGATGCCAGTAATGTCTCCATTCATCCCTGTCGCCTGCTAGTGTAGCCCAATGGAGTCTGATCACTCCAGGAACACGAAGAGCCTCAAACTATTTGTTCAGGGTTTTGATGAAGTCCGACCATCTCGTAGGTGGGTGACCACAAGTTCTTTAGACATCCTGTGGAATCCAGTTGGTAATAGCTCTAGTCCAACGGTCCTCTCTAAATTGCATTAAGTGTCAGGCCCATCTGATTCTTGATGCCTTGGCAAATGAGACAGCATTCCTTACTCTTGTTTGTTGACAGATGTTTGAACTCCGGATTCTTTCTCTCACTTGAGTGAAACTTGATATTCCAAGCATAGCTCTTTCGATTTCTCTTTGGGATACCCAAATATGATTCTCATCCTGTTTTCGTAAGGCACAGGTCTCGGAGGTGTTTGTTAGTGCAGGAAGAATGGTGGATTCGAAAAGATGTGCTCAGAGATGAAGGTTATTCGTCCTCTTAACAACTTCTATGATGCTCTGGAAGGCATTCCATGCTGCTCTTTTCTTCCAGCACAGCTCAGGTGCCATGTCGTTTTTCATGTTGTGTTCTTGACCTAGGTCCACATAACTGCTGCATTCGAAGATGTTCATTCCGTTGAGGGTAAATGGAACATCAGTAACTAGTTTGTTTCTCATGAACATTGTCTTCGTGAGATTCAGCTGCAGTCTGACCTTTCCAACTCATGGTCAAAGTCGGCCAGCATTTGTGCCACTTGGCTAATGTTTGGTGTTATTAGAACAATGTCATCATAAAACTGGAGGTGGTGTAGCTGCCGGCCGTCTATCTTCACTCCCATTCTTTCCCATTGCAGTTGTTGCATGACGTTCTCAAGGGTGGCACAGAAGAGTTTTAGTGAAATGGTATCACCCTGCTGAACCCCACCCTTGATGTCGATGATCACTTTCTTGTAGAATGATGAGATTCTGGTGGTGAATCTATACTACAGATCGTGGAGGATCCTGATGTACTGAGTTTGAAAGCCCTGTTTGGTTAGGGCTTCAGTGTCCACTTCAGTCTCAACAAAATCAAAGGCCTTCTTTAAATTGATGAACGTTAGACAGAGCGGCATCTTGAACTCCCGAGAAACCTCAATGAGATTGGCCACTGTGTGGATATTGTCGACCATGCTGAATCCTTTTCAGAACCTGGTTTGCTTGCATAATTGTCCTTCATCTAATGTTTTGCCTATTCTATTCAGGGTAACTCGAGTGAACAACTTTTAGACGATGGACAACAGGCAGATGGATCTATAGTTGTCCATGTTGTGGATGTCTCCTTTCTTGTACAGTAGGAAGGTCCTGCTGGTTTTCCATTGGGATGAAACCTTGCATTCAGACATGTAGCGTATGAAGAGCCATGCCTGTGTATTTATGAGTACTGATGGCAGATTCTGCAGGTGTTCAAGTCTGATCTTTTTTGTATCCTTTCTTATAGATAAAAATGGCGTGTCAGAGTTTGGAAGGGAGAATGTTAGGAATGGCATATCCATCCTGCAGAATTTGGTATGTGGGCAGGTGCACATGGCAATTTGCAGTTAAAAATTATAACTGCAAATATTTCATTGTGACCATATTTAAAATGTTTAACTTTCATTATGCCAAAGTTATCTGCAAGTGAAATTTGGCAATAAGGCATTAACTAAGAACTGAGCATCATTACAATGCTTCTAATTCTCTATATGAAAAAAATATGATACCTAGTTTCCAGAAGTGTATGGATTTTGTGTCATAATTAATGTCAGCTTAATTATAGTATAGCTTTAGAAATTGGCCTGTTTAATATTCATTCACGACATAAGTACTTTTATATGATATATAATAATATATATCTAGATGATAGATATTAGAAGAACATAGGATAAATAATAAATTTACACTCATTTGTGTTCATATGAACTATTTATAGAAAACTCAGAATATATATGTTTATATTTATCATCCTATTTAAACTTTCTTGATATCCTATATATTTGGAATAGAAAAGACATTCTTAGATTTTGCATATAACACAAAGATATTCAATTTGGTAGACCATTCCGATACCAATACATATATGTATATATATTTCATTTTGAATAACATTTCTTCCAGTTAGTCACTGTTGTAACATTATATAACATAAATGGTAGTTAAAATTATTTTGGCCTCAAGTAAAAAAAATAATAACTACATAAGAGAATAGAGTCAACTTATATGGGCTGCAAATGATAAATGAATGAAGACTACAAGAGGAATTTTGATAACTTCTTCAATTTCTAGACATATTGTGGAAATTTCTTTTTAGTCAATTAAGTATGGTCATAGGGAGGCTCTAATATTAAGTACTATTTCATCTGTTTTAAATGCAGACAAGGTGTTACATGCATCTACATATTCAGACAAGTTACTAAATCTTTTAAGAACTGAAAGACAAAAATAAGAGATTCAGGGGAGTTGTTAATAAACATGAGATTTATTTTTAAAACACGATTATGAAAATTTACAAGGAAATTCCATCATTATTTATTTTTCTTTTTTTTGAAAAAATTTTTTTAAAATCTTTGGTTTTCATTTAATTGTGCTGTATTGTGGATTTCTTTGAAAAATATAATTGATGTAAAACTACAAAAGATTTCTCCATATTCTAAGTAGTTGTATTCAATATTCTTACAATAAATTAAAAGTAATAATGAACATGTAAAGAGATTTGGAGAGGATCGCTGGACTAGAGCCATTACCGACTGGATTCCATGGGATGTCAAAAGATCACGTGGCCGCCTACTTATGAGATAGTCAGACTTCTTCGTCAAGACCCTGACCGATCCATCTGAGGCTCTCCGTGTTCCTTGCTATTGGGCTACATTAGCACGAGACAGAAATGGAGATGTTGCTGGCAGCTGCTCGAGCAAATTGATGAATAATGGGTTGTCAAGTGTCAATGAACAGTTTGTCTTTTCTTTTTCTCGTTTCGGCAGTCTTTCATGGCAGCCTTTCAATCTGTGTTCAGGGAGTCTGCTACACAATCTTACTGACACGTTCCAATCAAGGTCTGCATTTCATTACTTGACTAAGGGATATGGTGCTCTTGGGGCTCAGTGATATGGGTGCCACCAGTATCTCAACTGTCAGGGCTGGTAGAGGGCATGGTGGGTCCGAGGTAGGACTTGGGTCTTTATACATACAAATCATGTGATTGAACCTTTTTAATTTACTCCCAGACTCTAGAAAATGTCTGCTTTAAATGGGTTCTAGGCATATAGCTACCTTTTACTATTCACTAAGCATTCATTTATAAAGTTAATTTATCCATTGATATAATTATTAAAGAGATTTAGTGCCTAATAATTGTGATTTTAATAAAAATAATAGATGATGCCATTATATTCAAGAGATTTTACTTTTAAGGCATAGTATAAATGTTAAAATGTAACATGAAGAGATAGCACAGTGGGTAGTGCCTTTGCCTTGCATGTAGCCAACCCGGGTTCGATTCCTCTGCCCCTCTCAGAGAGCCCAGCAAGCTACTGAGAGTATCCCGCCCATATTCAATATTCCAAAAACAGTAACAATAGTTCTCACAACAGAGACGTTACTGGTGCCCACTTGAGCAAATTGATAAACAATGGGAGGACAGTACTATTATTGATGAGTGGATAAAGTAATTGTAGAACTATATTCAAGCTTGAGGTACCATGTATATGATGAAAATTGGATTAAGAAAACCAAATGAGAGCTAACTATAAGTAAATATGCAAAAACATAATTTAAAATATATTTCTTAAGAAGGATGGCAATACAAATAGGGACTTTAAAAAAAAAGTCCTAGCTTTTATTTTCAAGGATATTTTTAAATTTTCCTCCTAAGTTTTTTCATCATTTCCTTCATTCACTACTTCCTAAATTTAGTTGGATTAAGTTAATGTATTTTTATCTTTGCATGCCCCTCCTATCCTTTTCCTCTTCTCTTGTTCTCCTTTTTATCATGATTCATCCCGGTACATTTATGCATGTATTCAATTAATTTCTAGTAACGTTCTATAGCCATTCTTTAGTAACTCGAACTTCACAATTAAATTGCCACTATTTCTAATTTCATCTGTATTCTTAAAAAGACACACCTGATGTAGAAATTATTTATAGTTTAAATTTGTGTGCATTTGTTTTTAACTTTTTAAGGAGAAAATTTAAATGCAGAGAGGCAGAGAAATGTAAAGGTTGTTCTGAATCATGTTTGCATGAACCGTAAGGAACTGCTTAATTACTTAAGTAGAGACGATTTCAAAATATATAATTATGAAACGGCTTTCATAGTTTGTCATAATATAAAACGTTGACATTCCTGAAAAGCAGAAAAACGTAAAGAGAGAAGGAAAGCCATGCCCTCTTCCTCCTTACTAGGTATTTTGTGTGTGTGTACAAGTGACCTTTATAATCACAAACTACTGGGAACTTGCACTACTAAAGTTTGCTTTATTTCATAAGAAATAAGGGGAGGAATAAATTGTATGTATTGTAGAAGCAACTTTGTCTTTATAAACAAAAAATGCGCTTGTGATGAGAGCAAATGAGTAAAAGAGCAACATAAAAGTGGGGCAAGCATGACAGTAGAGGGCACCTGTGTACCTCAGGGTGCCAATGAGAGAAGGTCAAATAGTGATGTAGTAGGAAAATTACATTTCAGTCATGGCAGTTTATAGTTGACCTCATGAAAAGGTCGAGTATTATGCACTGAGTGTAAAATTAATGTCAAGTCGAAATGGGCTTTTCATCTGGATGGCACTTGCTAATGCAAAGCATTTTAAAAAGAAGCCATCAGCAACACTTGGGGAAAGATAATTTTGAAAGGAGAAGTAATTCATGTCATTTATTTAAAGAGGAAAAATAAACCCTTGAGATCAAAGCTTTCATTTCCACATTTAATTTTGAAGAAAGAAACTCAGATGCAGACAAAAGTCAGATAGATATCAATAATTATTTCTGTTCACCTGGAACCAGGATAGTAATTTAATTTATATTAAGGCAGAATTGAACATTTTTCTTTCTGCTGATAAATGACATTTTATATAATGTCCAAACTTAACAAATGCATGATTTAGTATCCCCAAATGAAAATAATAAACCATGAAACAAGTTGATAATAGTTGAGGCCTTGGCTAACTGTTAGTTCTTCAGATAGAACTGTGCTTTCTCCTTCACTAGAGACTAAAGATGGTCATATGACTAGATTTTATGATGGAATCTAAGTGGGACTGGTGACTGGAGAATGCTTTTGTGTGAAGACACTTAAGAAATGGGTCATACAACTTAACTTTTCTTTTCCAAATTGCCATCAAATGCAGAGATACTAGGAAATAGGAAGAGCCACGGGCTGAATCACCAAATGACCTTGCGTCAACTTAGCTAACTAAACTGGCAGTAAGACTAAATTGACCAGTGTTAAATCATAAACTCCTAGTTTGGTGTTTTACCTCTAATATTTTCAAAAAGAATATGCATAAAAAAGAAGAATCATCAAATACAGATATTGTTCAATGAGAAACTTTAAATATATAAAAAATATACTGTTATTTAATAAAGATTGTCAACCCTCAAAACATTACATACTGGATCATAACAAACATATGTAGTTAACCTACTGGATAATAGATAAAACATTTATAACAATATTAAATCAAATTGGTTTAATTAAGTATTCGGGAAAGTGGTTATTTGCTTTGGTATTGTTGGTATAAACACTCCAAACTTGTACAGTGAATCAGGTGATCGTCTAGCATGCAGCCACTCGGGTTCAATTCCCGGTATTTCATGTAGTTCCCTGATAGTAGTGGTAGTAGTGATTCCTGTGAAGAGTCAGGAGTAAGCCCTGAGCATTTTTGGATGTTCCCTCCCTGAAAAAAAAAAAAAGAAAAAAGTCAAATTAGATACCTGATTGATTTGAAACTATCTAATAAGTTTTAAGTATACTAAGAACGAGCTGTCTCTTTTTTAAAAATTGGTAATAGACATATTTTTAGTGTACAGTATAAAAATAAATTGCACATAAAAGGAATTTTTTATTCTAATTCCACAAAGCAGGTTTTATAGCCAGCAATAAGAACTAGATTATAAGGACTATTATATGTAGAAAAGGTTGTCAATATCAGGAAGGAGTTTATTTTGTCAAATTTCAGAGTAGAGATGAAAACCAGTTTACAAAACATAAAATTGTAAAGTAACAAATAAACATACTCAAACATTTTAAATTTTAAAATGAAGTAAATCACAAGAAGTATTATTTATTAGTTAAACCATTAGTCATATTTCTTTTGAGGTCTTCCTATTGGTCTTTATTTTTTGGCTAATGGACTATTGTTTTTGTCAATGAACTTTCTTTACAGACTGTACTTATGATTAATGACCACCAAAATAATTTATATTATGCATTGTGGACTATGTATGAAGATATAGAATTGTTACTCAGATGTTACCATATTTTGAGTATATCCCCTAGTGTGTAATGTACAAAATTGAGTAACATAATCTTTCAGCTTCAAAAAGATCACTAAAATTCAACATTTACAATCTTTTATAACTGATAAATATATAGGAAAAATGTTAAAAACATAAAAATCTTAATAATATTGTATTGTGAAATTTATGTTTCAGTTATTTAAAGTAATAGTCTTTTCTGAGAACAGTGCAACTAATTCAAACATGCAATATATTCTGTTTACAAACAATCTAACATTAATTGTTAAATATTCTTACAAGATCATTATTGACCAACATGTCTAGAGAATTATAATTGCTATTCCGCACTTTTAAAAATAATAGAAGATTTAATAAATTTTATTTGCATAGATATCATATAAATCTGGTGATGAATAATAAGAGAATATGCCATAGGATAAATAGTAGTGAGGCAGCACTTAATATTTCTTTGTTAATGTTAATGTATTTAATGCATGCAAGAGAGATAGTCCTCTTCCTTAGTTGTTCATTTTAAATTTATTTTTATTAATACTCATAAATATTTTTATAAATCTATCATTAGCAAATAAAGATAATGTACTTTCCAAGGTAGCACTGTAGCACTGTCCTCTCTTTTTGCATCAATTTGCTCGGGCGGGCCCAGTCATATCGTCATTGTGAGACTTGTTACTGTGTTTGGCATACCGAATACGTCAGGTCACGGGAAGCTTGCCAGTCTTTTCCCTGCAGGTGAGATACTCTCAGTAGCTTGCTGAGCTCTCTGAGAGGGGCGGAGGAATCGAACTCGGGTCAGCAGGGTTGGCCGCATACAAGGTAAATGCCCTACCTGCTGTGATATTGCTTACTACTTCTTATGTAATTTAATACTGACTATATTTCAAAATAACAATTGAGGCACATTTTCTTTACATATACAATTTAGTTTTGAGAGCTATGTTATGATTGAATATTTGAAGGACACTGGTGAGAGAAAATGTACATATGTCAAGAAAAAAAAACAAGGAGAATCTTAAATAAGGTCAGTAGCATATGGAAATATCAGAGATGCATAGGGTATTAGCAGATGGAATACACTGCCTCAAAGAAGCGTTTTCTTTTAAAACTATAATCACATATATGAACTTGGATCAGTAGAAGAAGAAAGGTAAGTATTAAGGCATGCTTAGAATTAGAAATCTGGGTTCTCGTGTAGAAAAATATTGTGTTTCTAATATTTATGATATATAAAAGTAATGAGGAAAGATAATTAAAAATTAAGGTACAAGTAAATAAAGTATACCCTAGTTATTTTGAAAGACATTCACAAGAAATGTGCTCAAATATTCCTTCATTGTTAAACAACCAATTTATTTGCATTTGTTATGCCTTTTGCAAAATAGAAACTTCCAGTCTTGAGCAGGAGGATACCTAGAAATAGATGTGAACAAATTAGAAAGGAGGAAAGACAGATAAGTTATTAACAAGTTAGAGTTACAACATGTAATTAAAGATACCAACAAAATTCATGTTATTGTATTCAATAGAATTAATGGTGTGCATAGTTACTGAAGTGGAATTGCCTCACTGAGGATTTGGCTGTGGCAGAGTAAAAGTACAACCCTTTCTGTCTTGGATTTTAAAATATTGTTTTACCTAAGCAGAATCTACTAATGATTGTTCTTTAAAAGCAGAGAAGTAGTGTTAAATGTGGATTAAAAAAGGAATTTTGGATAACAGAGATATTAGAGATAGAGAGAGAGATTTTTAAATCATACCGTGACAACAGTGATAAAAGGCTGGAAAGGAAAGGGCTGCTAAATAAAGAGTACTAGGGTTTCCAACAATGCTTTGTTTTTCTCCTGTGCTGTAGCAATCCTATTCCAGACACTATTTTTGATGTTAGCAACCATAAAACTTTTAAGAAGTCTGTTGCACTTCCAAAAGTGCTGCATTTTCGTAATGGTCATCATAGAAGTTTAGAAGTGAGGTGGGACACTTCACTTAAAGCATGCTTTAACTTCAAAAAAATTTTAAGAGTGTATATAATCTTGCTGTTGTTCTGCAACTATTTGTCAGTTAGTGGGCATTTTCTTATGTGTCCTTACATATGATATAAATAGACTCAGGAGGAGTGTTTATTCAACACATCTTCCTTTATTGATTAAGTTATCTTTTTTGTGATGATTTTTGTGAGTCCATTATAGACCTTTAGTCTGATATATGGTGTGCAAAAAAATTTACTTCAGCAAGTTTTCTTTCTCTCTTTCTTTCTTTCTTTCTTTCTTTCTTTCTTTCTTTCCTTTCATTTCCTTTCCTTCTTGCTGTGTTTCTTTCTCTTTCTTTCTCTCTTTCTTTCCTTCTTGCTTACTTTCTTGCTTTCTTCCTTTCTTTCCTTCCTTCTCTTCCCTTGGTTCCTTCCTTCCCTTCTCTCCTTCCCTCCCTCCCCCCTCCCTCCCTCCCTCCATCCCTCCTTCCCTCCCTCCCTCCCTCCCTTCCTTCCTTCCCATGAGACTGCAGTTGCCCTGTCACAGCCAGCTCATACCTGGCTTTCTAATAAGCTCTGAGGTGGCAGCCTTCCTTCCATTCCCTTGGTTCCTTCCTTCCCTTCTCTCTTTCCCTCCCTCCCTCCCTCCCTCCCTCCCTTCCTTCCTTCCCATGAGACTGCAGTTGCCCCTTCACAGCCAGCTCATACCAGGCTTTCTAATAAGCTCTGAGGTGGCTGCCACCTTGTATGCGGTCCAGATGTATTTCTGCCAAAAGCCGCTGGGTTTTGAGATTTGTTTTTGTGTCTCTGGGATCATGGCCGTTAATCAGCTTGATCAGGAGCCAGAGAGGCCATTTGTAGGCGGCGTCTCGGGGTCTCACTGGGATGGGAAAGAAAGGGCCGGCTCCACCCCCATCTGGTGAGGCTCCGTGTGTCTCATCACTGCAGGCCCAAACCTGACTGTCCAGTGGCCTCTGGAGGATGGTGGTCACTGGGCTGCCAGGGGGCAACAGGCCAAGCATGAAACCTGTTCCCGCCTGGAGTGGCCCAGAGCCAGTAACCTACTGCAGGAACAGGACACATTTCTGCCAACAGCCTTTGGTTCCGAGATTCGTTTCTGAGTCTCTGGGATCATGTCCATTAAGCAGTTCCATCAGGAACCAAAGAGGCCATGCCTTCCATTATATAGCTGAGCCAGAGGTGGTTTGTAGGTGTGTCTCCTACATACCTCACTTTTAGCTGTTTACTTTCTTGGTAAACTTTGCCCCAGGTTTTGCGGGGCTGGCCAAAGGCACAGCAGTAATTTTGGGGTATCTGAAAGTCTGACGGTGCCATCAGACTGCTGGTACAGATTGAAGTGCTGGCAGCACCATACCCCCATTTGCTTTTATTTTACTTATCAGTTGAACCAAACCACTAGATACCACTGAAACCAAAATTATTCAATGTTTTGCCTGTTTCTTTAGTTTCTTTAGTTTGGTTTTATGCAACAAAGTTCTCAACAAATGATGCGACAAAATCATGTGGTAAATGTATATTATCTTTTTTATTTTTAGCCAACAATTTGTTACTATTTTAGGCTATATTGCTTTACTATGTTTTATTATACTCTGTTGTAGTATATTTGCTCGAGAGGGCCCAGTAACGTCTCCATTGGAGACTTTGTTGTTACTGTGTTTGGCATATCGAATACGTCACGGGGAGCTTGTCAGGCTCTGCCGTGCGCGCGAGATACTCTCGGTAGCTTGCCGGGCTCTCCAAGGAGGAATCGAACTTGGGTCGGCCATGTTGGCTGTATATATCTTTTAATATTTCACACTGTATCAAACATTTTTCATTCTCCATTATAAAATAAACATTTGCATTAAAGTATATAAACTGGTAAAATAATTATACATTTTAATGAAGTAGTTATCAGTAATACACTACTTTGCTGCTGCTTGTTAGTACAGTGGTCAGAATATTTTTCAAATAAATAACTACCCTATTTGTCAACAGTGATTTTACTTCAAGCAGATCCATATATAAAATTTTGCTATGTTTTAAATATTTACAAAATGTATGGAGATAATCTGCCACTTTATACTCACTTATGGAAAAATTTAATTTTTCACAAGTAAATGATGAGTTCAAAAGCCAACTTCTACCATATAGAAAACTTAAGACAAATAATGATGACTCAGGAACTATAATATCTTTTACACATGTTCTAGAAATCCAAGAATGATTTCCAGATGAGGGCATAATTGTCCATTTTATGATTTCTTATAAAAAGAGCTTTCTCATACTTGGCATTCGCCAGTAATACATTAAGTCATGACAAGTATTAATTAACAATAGGTGACCTTCTCTTGACATCATGAATCTCAAAAATACTTTATCTCTTGCTAGATTAGAGACTGCAAGAAATGACTAAAACGAAGAGTAGGAATTAATTAAAGATTTCATTAACCTCAAAGACAATGTCTGATTTGTTTTCAAGCTGAATTTCTCAACATCTATGTCAGACCCAAATTCAGATCAGGTGACTTAATGGTGTGTCCTCTGAATGGAACTTCCAGCGCTAGTGTTAACATTCTAAAAATAAATAAACAAAACATGAACAATTACAACATATTACTGGAAGTTATATACTACATAAATTAGATATCTAAAATTTCACGTTAGCTCAATAATAATTCCAGATTCTTACTTTTTGATACAGAAAACATTTTGGGATTCAGATAAGTATATTATTTTTTAAAAGCATAAAACAGAATATTCCAAATAAAGAGTTAAAGCATAAAACAGAATATTCCAAATAAAGAGGAACATCCATGACCATTAAGGTAGATGGATTTTTAAGATGTAAGACATCTAATATGTAAAATGTGACCATAAGAACAGATAGACTTCTGTCATTTCATCATAAGTATTTCTTTTTTTATTTTTGTGGCCACGCCCAATAGTATCCAGTACTTACTTCTAAGTCTGTGTTCAGGAATCACTGGCAAAAATCCCTATATCATCCTTCTCTACAAAAATTGTCTGTAGAATTCTCACTTAGGTAGAGAATTTGTAAGGTTCTTCATAATTTAAAACCCTATTTATCATTAGTATCCCTAGAACTGGAAAATATCCCTCTCATTTACTCTGAAATACAGAGGACTTTTTGTATGTGTAAATTAAATGATAATTATGCAAATTAAACTACTTTGAACTCTTGCAAAAGATAATAACTATATATAACAAAATAAATGATATTTTAATAGCTTTAATATAACAACTGAACTTCAAATACCTCATGAGATACATATATAGTTACTCCAAATTTAATGGATTCAGAAATGTATACTCTTTATTTTGCCTGTATAAATTTGTAAGTTTAAAAAGGCCAGGAATATCAGTCTTAAAAAAAGGAGTTTTTGATTTATAAAAAGAGCAATCATCATTAATCACCCTAAAATTTTATCATTTTCATCTTTCAAACACATCATTCACATTTTAGTTTCTTAAGTTTACCACTGTAGATGATGAAAATTATCTATTGGTATAATTGTGGACCACAGAAAGCTGGCACAGGGGTTGGAGAGATAGCACAGAGGGTAGGGCGTTTGCCTTGCACGCGGCCAACCCGGGTTCGATTCCCAGCATCCCATATGGTCCCCTAAGCACCGCCAGGAGTAACTCCTGAGTACAGAGCCAGGAATAACCCCTGTGCATCGCCAGGTGTGACCCAAAAAGGAAAAATAAATAAATAAATCAAAAAAAGCTGTCACACAGATTGAGGAATTAATCAGGAAAGAAAAGTTGGCATATAATCTGAGACAAACAAATGATGGTAAAAAAGAAGTATTGCATATGGTGATAATAAGTAGAGACAGAAAGGCAATGTGAAGAACAAGAGGGAAAAGGAAAGAGACTACGAGAGAAGAGAAAAATGCACCATGCATGTCCGTAACACAGAGCAGTAATGCAGAGCTCATTTGGTGACATTTGTTTCATAGCATTGTAGCACTGTGCTCCTGTTGTTCATCAATTTGCTCAAATGGGCCCCAGTAATATCTCCATTGTGAGACTTGTAGTTACTGTTTTGGCATATTGAATATATCATGGGTAGCTTGCCAGGCTCTGCCTAACAGGCGGGATATTCTCAGAAGCTTGCTGGGCTCTCCAAGAGGTGTAGAGGAATCAAACCCAGGTCGGCTGCGTGCAAGGCAAACCCCCTATCTGCTGTGTTCTCGCTCCAGGCCATCTGTTTCGTAGGAAACTTAAAACAGAAAAAAAAATCTTGACTAATGAATTCCGTATCAGCAGTTATTGCAACAAATCCTATAAATTCTATTATAGCCAACTTTTTTTTTTTATAGCCAACTTTTAATTCACTTCCTAGCTAACTCTGGATTATCTAGATTAACCAGATGACCCTAAAAATCCACTCAAATAAACTAGTCTTGATGTGTGCATCTATCTATCCTGCTGTGTTCCCAATACTCGTTGTCTGTTAAGCTATGTGTTAAAGATTGAAAAGCAGCAAGAGAAGTATGCTTCACAGGGTAGATGGTAAGGTGTAATTTGAGCTAGAATGACCAAGTATCTTCTAAAACTGTCAATATTTGAATCATAGCTAAAAAACAACCTGGTGAACAAATTGTAGGGTGAATTTTAATAATGGACATTCTTAACTACAAAATACAGCTGTTTATAGCACCATTAGACTATAAAAATATCGAATTCAGTTTGGAAAATCATACTAAATAATCATTTAAATAACATGTAATGGATTAGTCTGTTCTGTGCAAGCATACTACCGGATAGTAAATGAGGGAAATGACTGGAAAATTTAATTCATCTGTGATCAAATAATACATTAAGATTAAAAAACAGGTATAATATTTTGCCAATCTAAATGTTTCTGATTAGGATTTTCAGAAAGAGAAATTAGAGGTGTGAAGATTCCAATGGACAAGTTTACCAACTTCGTATGTTAGAAATATTGAGAAGCCTTGAAACGTGAAAGAGGACATTTGATGAAAGAGCAATAAAAAGTCTTAAATATAGACCTTTCATGCATGCTCAAACACTTAAATAACATAAGATTAAAACGTATAAAAAATAATGGTTGGCAAAACATTGTATCTGCGGGCATTTCCTTAAGCAGTTCTTAATCTTTGCTTTACCGAACTTTTCAGTCACCAGCTTATATAAAGATAATATAAAACTAGAAAGTGGGAACTGATGTTGAAGGACTTTGTGGATAATGCTAAAGATTTTTAATTGCATCTCAAGGATAATTGGAACGCACTGATGGAGTTTAAGTGAGCTCCTTAATTTAAAATTTATCGGTATGAAGCATCTGCAGGCAGGTAAGAGTCTTAAAGAAGCAGCAATATTACCTTTCCTTCCCAGCAAAACAGGGGGAATATACAGTTTTATTATACTATGAATGTTGAATATTAATTCTCAGAACACAAGAATCAAATTTAGAGTATTCATCTGGTCACACAATATTGAAATAGTGTCTAGACTTGTTGATTGGCATCTGAGTGCCTGTTTCTCATTAAAGTATAATACTCAAGCTAAACACCAGAGTAGTTGAGTCTTCAAATAAGATTTTCTATTCAGAGCCAGTATAATTTGGTTCGTCTCTTGCTGAAGTCTATTATCACTTTGTCAAATTATACTACTGTATAGCATAAAATCTAGTTATAGAGATTTGAAATCTAGATTTGGCAGGGTTTAACACATTTTTATCTTGCTCTCCCAAATCACTTTACCACTATAAGTTCAAGTTGTTTCTCGATAACATATAGGGATGCACTTAAATATACAATTGTTTCGTAGTTAAGTTCAGAAACTTTGGAAGTGACTCTAGTTATGTTTCCTTATTTTTAATAGTATTTTCTCCTTTTTAGTATAAATATTAAATAATTTTAGTAATTACTGAAAAATGTGTATATTTATTTGCTCCTGTTCTTTGCTCACTAAATAATGGCCTCCTGAATATTAAATTCTCCAGCAGATTTGTAGAGTGCTGTGTCGATTTAGGTGTGTTTACATATTTTAGTTCTGTAGGACTTTTACATATCTTTATGTTTCTGAGAATGTACTCAAGCAAACTGAATACCATAAATGAAGACAGTCTTTATATGTTATAAGCTCTAAGTTAATAAATATATATTTAAGAGGTATTTTTAATTTTTTAGCTAGTAGCTAACTTTTATTTATAGAACATTAGAAGTGATATTTAAATTACTATTAATCGGTTAATTTAATTTGATGACATATTTTATCAATGTGTCAAAGCATCAAGCAATATTATTTTTGTTTTTTGCCTAATTCTTTTTAATGCCTTAATTGTTGATCTGGCTTCAGAAAATTCTTTATAAATGTTATTTATTCTGTCAATAAAACAGAAACAAAACTTCCAGCCACAAATGACATGTTCAATTACAACTCAATGATAAAAAGTTATTATTCTTGGTTATTTCTAGTGATGACATGATATTAGCACTGTTCTTACTTTACTACTCTAGATGAGAAGAATAACATTGTTTTATGATACTATACCAACTCATTCTCATTAATTCATCAAACAGTTATTTGCGCTATCTCAAATAGTTAACTTCATTAATCTTCCTCTTTCCCTATAAGTGCAACATGGAATTTAAATTATACACTATATTTTCACAATTTTCTATGCCTCTTAATTAGTTGAGGAAGTGAAGATATCAACCAGATACAAACAAAATTTCATGAAAAAATTGCAAGAAAAATGTCATTTATTTACAACAAAAATTTTTACCTGAATTTCCATAACTTAAAGAGTTTAGTTAATATTCATTAGATAGCTATGTTCAAAAATAAAAATAAATAAATAAATCACTAATAGATACTGATCATGAAAATTTTTATTGCCTCATTTTCAGAAATAAATAATATATAGCTACATCTATGGTTTAATAATAGAAAGTACGAAAGAATGAATTTGATTCATTGAAAAGGCTCTGAATTCTTCACATTATGAAACTTAATAATCTGAAAGGGCAGACAGAGCATGATGAAAATTAAATTTTTAGTAAACTTTTTCAGAGTGTCTTCATAGGAAGACTTACATATGAAATCTTCTAAAGAAAGTTTTGTCAATAAAAATTAGAATAAGTAAGCCAAGGTAAAGTATGCTTTAGTTTGCAATAAGCATTTATAAGAAAATAAATTTGATGATACCTTTCATTTACTATTCTGACCAAGTAGCAACTATTTTATCAAAATATTTATATGTATTGCAGATAAAATAGATACAGTAATATTGACATATCTCTTTTGAACATATATTTGATGTTTTAAAGCATATTGAAGAAAAGAATATTAATCTGCAGATAAAAAAATTATCTAAGAACTGAAGAGATAGTTCAGAGGGCAAGGAACATGCTTTGCACAAGGTTTACCCAATTCAGTCTCTGGCCCAACAGATAATACCCCCAGCATCCTCGTGTGCAGAGCCAGAAGGCTTCTAACACCACGAGGTATGCCCCAGAATCCCACAACACCCCCAAAATAACTGGTTTACAATGGCTGTTCCTTTCTTATAAACTCTGAGTGACACAGCCATCAACCAGAGCATGGAACAAGAACAAAACCTCTTTCTTAGTCACGATTTGTCAGATATATCCCACCTCTTCCGTGTAATTTCATTAAACTCAGTGTCAGATAGTGAGACTTCAACTACTGTAGGAGAAAAACAGAGTGCCAACAGCAGTACCATCTTAGCTTCAAAATATATTCTGTCTCCTACAGGTACATCTTCTCAGCAGTCCCTGAACCTTATGCAAAAACATCAGTTTATAGATACGCTACCAGATCTTTCTTTATATGAAATGTCCTCACGGAGAGACCTTCATTCAGTTCAAGTGTTTACAGAGTGACAGTTGGTGTTGGAAACACAAATGTGCATAAAATACTTCCTTGCCCTTAAAGACCTTCAATTTCGAATGACAAAACTGACTTGAGGACAGATTACAGTCCTGCTAGAGTGACACTGAAAGTCCAAAGCAAAAATATTGTAATACTGTACTTTCCCATACTCAAAGCTTTCCAATTATTCATTCTAAAAAATTAAAAAAAAACAGCTATTAGTGAGTGAGTAGGTACATGATAAAACCACACCCTTCCTTCTTTTTGGTATGAATCAAATCCTTAGCCAATAATAAAAAAGCAATTCTGAGATTTCAGAGGATAATAAAAAAAATTAAGACAGGGTGATCTCAGAATGATCTATAAGGCCACAAGAAATAGAAATAAGTGATTTTAAAAAGAGCATCTTAATGTTATAACAGGATTATTCACTCCTTTATATTTGCAATAAAATAAATGATAAACAAACAAATTATAAATGAAGTATGTAAACTCTAAGATTAGTAAGAATAGGTATGAAGGAAGCTTGGAAACATAAAAATATTAATTTAATAATAAAAGACACCTGTCTCTAGTAATGCTTTGTTCATTATTCACTGTGCTTACTACCCACAAAACATTTTAGTAAAAGAGGAAAAAACACTATTCTGATGTTAAGAAAAAAACGTATTTTCCTAAGTGACAAGTACACATTTTATTTTTGCTTTTGGTTGAATTAAAATAACAAAAATTTACAGAGTAAACAGAGGAATGCAAGAGTCATATGTTACAATTCAATACCTGATCACTTGATCAATTGATCCCCCATTATTCATCAATTTAATCGAGCGGGTGCTATTAATGTCTCCATTCACCCCTGTTGTGTGCTAACGTAACCCAATGGCATCTGTTCATTCTAGGAACATGCAGAGCCTCAAACCGATCATTCAGGGTATTGATGAAGAAGTCTGACCATCTTGTAGGTGGGCGTCCACGCGATCTTTGACGTCCTGTGGAATCCAGTCAATAATGGCTCTAGTCCAGCGGTTGTCTGTAAACCTCATTACGTGTCCAGCCCATCTGATTTTTGATGCCTTGGCAAATGAGACAGTGTCCCTGATTCTTGAGCGTTGATGAAGATAAGAACTCCGGATTCTATCTCTCACTTGAGTGAAGCGTGATATTCCAAGCATAGCTCTTTCGATTCCTCTTTGAGAGACCTGAATAGCGTTCTCATCCTGTTTTCGTAGGGCCCAGGTCTCTGAGCCATATGTTAATGCAGGAAGAACAGTGGAATCAAAGAGATGTGCTTGTAACTGGAGATTCTTTGTCCTCTTAGTTATTTCTTCAACGCTCTTGAAGGCATTCCAAGCTGCTCTCTTTCTCCTGCGTAACTCAGGTGCCAGGTCATTCATCATGTTGATTTCTCAACCTACGTATATATAACTGTTGCATTCGGAGACGGTGGTTCCGTTGAGAGCGAATGGAGCGTCAGGAACGAGGCTGTTTCTCATAAACATTGTCTTCATAAGATTCAGCTGTAGTCCAACCTTTCCACACTTACGGTCGAAGTCGGTCAGCATTTGTGCCACTTGGCTGATGTTTGGTGTTTCACCAAAACTCTTCAGTGCCACCCTCGAGAACATCATGCGACAACTGGAATGGGAAGGAATGGGAGTGAAGATAGAAGGTCGGCAACTGCACTACCTCCACTTTGCTGATGACATCGTTCTAATAATACCAAACATCAATATCTGATGATAAGAAAATATTAATCATCAGTAATCAAACTCCCTTACTTTCACAGCATGCTCCTTCCCCTGGACCAAATAACATGAATCAGCAGTAAGATGCAGGATTGTTTAAAAACTAATTGATACTTTTTGATTATTGTTTTTTTTTGGGGGGAGGGGTCAATATTACTAGGCTTAATATCAATAATACATGAAAATTAGAAATTAAGGAACTCATCCATTATATTTGTTAATATTAAAATATAAGATAAGGTAGCGATTATCATTCACACCAGAACATCTTACCTTCAATATTGTTACATGGTTTATATTCCCATATGCCTGTCCCTATTCCCAGAGCATTTTTCTTAATGGCTGAACATTTGTTCTTAAGGATGAATATGACTCGTGACAGATAGGATTGTGATGAGCTATCGTGGCCCATGACATGTCTTCTCTGCTCTTAGCTTCTCCCTGGGCTCATGCTGAGAAAATTAAAAGTGGCTGTTCAGGACTCCGAACATCAATGAGACAGATAGCTTGCATGCCTGCCCAAGGCACCCATTCGTAGAGTGATTTATTTCTATTAATTCCTACAAGCATGACTATTCCTGACTTCCCCTTCTTTTCAAAGACAATTATATCAGAGGTAGGTAATAGACAATTTTCTCAAATGGCATTATTAATAACTTTATGTCTAATTGTTACTAAAAATTATATAAAATAATACCGAAGTAGTGAAATTTTTTCTGGTTCCACAATTATTCTTAATTAAAATACTCAGAATATTTTTTCTCGAATAATAATTTACTTCTGACAAATGTGTTTAAGGATGCTGACAACATTTTATTTTTGTTTGGAGGGTGTACCTGGCAATGCTCAGGGCTTCTTCCTGGCTTTCTGCTCAGGAATCTTTCCTGGAACTTGGGGGTTCTTCTGTAATGCTGGAGTTTGAAGCCAGATCATCTCATGCAAAAAAAAAAATACCCTTCCAGCTGTACTATTACTTCTTTTTTTTTTTTTTGCTTTTTTTGAGGGCCACACTGGCGATGCACAGGATATTCCTGGTTCTGCACTCAGGAATTACTCCTGGCGGTGTTGGGGGACCATATAGGATCTGGCAATCGAACCTGGGTCAGCCAAGTGTAAGGCAAATGCCCTACCTGCTGTGCTATTGCTCCAGTCCCTGTACTATCTCTTAGACCCTAGAATTTTTCTTTTGTCTTTTGGCTAAGATGAGACAGTTAGAAAATAAATTATAGGAATACACACATAAAACAATTCTCCTAATTTGCTGATATTGGATCAGACATAACCAATCCCTTCCTGTATACTAAAACAAACAAAAATTTATGCCACATACTTGACAAGATTACATATTAGACAACATGAATTTCCCTTTATCTCCATTCTCAGATATATAACCTCACCAAAATAACTGAACATATATTACACTGCCTATCCTAATCTACATATATATGCACATATTTGTACTCTCATTCATTATCAGAATTTCTATAGTTAACAACATGAAACTCCTTTAAATCTTTACATCATATGCATTGCCTCCTCTTTCACTCGTCATCAGCTTTATTTTGTCTATAAGTTCCTCAACACCGCTCTACTGATAAATTCCCCAGTACCGATCGAAAAGTGTTGTTCTGCAGCCTCCTCAAGTATTAGCAGTGTATTTTCTCACATATTTTATTCCATGAATACTGATGATCCTCTCTTTGCTCTTTCATGACATTTTCCAGAACATTTTAATTCCTTTCTGTTTGAAATGAATTTCAAATAGAAAGGAATCAACACAACTTTGATGTTTATTATATCAGGTATAAAAAGCACTATAACTTCCTGTTCTTTTCCTAATCCTCAACATATCCTTTGCATCTCTCCCACACAATACACAAAGATTAACTAAGAATAAACTTGTTAAGGGACTAGAGAGACAGTATAGCAGGCCAGGTGCCTTCCCTTGCACCTTCTCAGCTGTGCTTAATCCCACTACTCCATATGAGCCTCACAGGAGTGATCTCTGAGTGCAGAGCCAGCAATAAGCCAGATAACTACAAGTTTGACCCCCAAAACAAACAAATAAAAAGAATAGAAGTTTTATGAACACAATATGGCTAAACATGTTTCCAATCTTCCTTAAATTTAACATTATTACACATTAAACTTCAATAGTCTGCAAACAGGATCTAACTTTCATGTTTTCACATATGATCCTTTTGTTCCTAATCATTTTTATAAAAAAAGAAATAACTAAGTTATCTTTCATTGGCTTTCAAGAGAATAATTTTAATATGATCTTTTTGTGCAATGGTGTATTATATCTACCACCAAAGTGACACTATTGTTCCACATAGTCCCTGTGACCCTTCTCGTTCACATCCTCTTTTCCTTTCATAATCTCAGTTCTGTTTCCAAGAGTTGAAGAATTTATTTCCAATTGACACATCTATTTCCCTAGTTTTACTTCTTTAAGTCCACATATGAGCAATACAATTCTGCTTTAATTTTTTTAAATGTTCCATGACATATACTACTCTCACCCCATATTGAATAAGTGGTTATATTTCATCTTTTTTATGTAATTGTGCAGTATTCTGTTGTGCATATAAACTATACTTTCTTTATACATTTATCTATACTGGGAACTTAGATTATTCCTAGATATTTAATATTATAAATGTTACCACAATGAACATAAATATATATGTATGCACTGTAGCACTGTCCTGTTGTTCATTGATTTGCTCGAGCGGGCACCAGTAACTTTTCCATTGTGAGACTTGTTGTTACTGTTTTTGGCATATTGAATATGCCACTGGGAGCTTGCCAGGCTCCTCTGTGTGGGCAGGATACTCTCAGTAGCTTGCCGGGCACTCCAAAAAGGACAGAGGAATGGAACCTGGGTCAGTCGCGAGTAAGGCAGATGTCCTACCCACTGTGCTATTGCTCCAGTATCAATATATATTGATTTGTGCTCTTGAGAAGGAAATAAATGTGTAGACTTAATAGATGATAAGGTAGAGCTATTTTCAAATTTTTGAGATATCTCTGTACAGCTCAGCAACTAAGATAAAAATGCTAGCATTTACATCACATAGTGCTGCTGAGAAAACTGTCTTACATTTAGAAACAACCTCTTACTTCTATGAATTAAAAATTATTACCTCTACATATTAAATATATTATGTATTTCTACACAAATATATGAACATAGGCTTTTTTCTGTCTTTGGGAACTTTTTATTTCCTTAATATGTTTCTTTTTATTGCAGAGAACATAGTTTATTTTAAATGAGAATGAAAACTAGAAAATTAAATGAAAATTGTTAAAGTGATCATTTATAGTGTACAGTAATTGCAAAGAATATATTCTAATGCAAATCTAGACTGAACTTAAAATTTTATGTTATATTTAAAGATTTTTTACATTATCCTAATAGAAATGAATATTATAAATATTTAGATAGTCTAAATAAATAGACATTCTTTAAAGTCATTTTGCCTTCTGTTCTTCTGTCAGTAATTATTCATGTGAAGGTAAATATTTCCATTATGTCACGTTAGTTCTAAGACTTTATACTATTTAAAAGAAGAAAATAATATATTTACCTGAATAGCAGCAAAATGATGAATTACACAATTTTAAGCTCTCTATATAGCATAAGACACATAAATGAATCCATGTTAGATTATACACTTGAATATATGAACTAAAGTGTATGCAACAGTTTTTCCCAGAGTGATGACACCTTCTCCCATTTATGGCAGGGGAAATAGGAGAATCACAGGAGGTGGTAATAGCTCCAGTACAATTGGGTAATGCTTCCTTTTTGATTGTTGAAAGAAAGTAAATTTCCTGGGTTGCAATGAGTGATCTTCTATAATTGTTTTTGGAGGGGTCCACACAGAACAATGGTCAGGGGTTAATCTTGTCTTTTTGCTCAGGGATCATTCGTGATGGTACTCAGGACCAAGTAGGATGCCAAATATTGAACCCCCCAATTGTCTGCATGCAAGGGATGTGCTCTATCTGCTGTACAATCACTCTGGAAAAGGCAGTAGGTCAAATATATATGGGAACGTCTAATATATGTAGAAAAAAATCTAGGTTATGTGCATTAATTTTATAAGAGGTGCTTGAGGTTTCAAATCCAAAGTTAAAGTAAATAAGCAAAGCATAATCAAATGATATATTATCAAACTAAACACTTAAGTACAACAAAAGAAAGCTGCACAAAAATGAAAAGGCATATTACTGAATAGAATATATTTGCATATCATACTTTCAACAAGTGGTCAAAATACAAAATATATAAAAATATATAAAGATGAACAATAAAAACTAACACCATCTTTTATAAAATTGGGCAGAGAAGATGAATATGCAGTGCATGAGTATGCATATAGAGGGCCATTAAGCACATCAAAATATGTTTATCATGTCATTTTATTAGGAAAATACAAATCAAAATGCCAAGGTAACTCTTTTTTATTTTTATTAATTAATTAATTTATTTTGAATACCCATCCCTCCACCAGTGACCATTTCCCACCACCACAGATCCCAGTATCCTTCCCACCCCCCATCCCCCCCCATCCCACACTGCTTCTGTGGCAGGGCATTCCCTTTTGTTCTCTCTCCTATTGGGTGTTGTGGTTTGTAAAAGAGTTAAGCCTGATTTTCAGGGAGAAACATTGGAAGATTTATTTTCCATTGATCACTTTGTATATAAGGAGATGACAAGTGGCTTTGGAATAAAAGTCCTGGTTCCCACATGCCCGAGCTATGCTTGTAGAGGCGCATGGTCCCCGGGGTTCCATCTGGAGGGGACGAGATATGGCACTTACCCCATCTGGGACTTCCCGGTGATCTTGGCTCTGTTTGTGACCTGGAGCCTCCCAGTGGCCTTTCTTCTCTGTGGCTGTGTGCTGTAAAGATAGCAGTGGGGGGTGGGTTGTGGGCGTGACTTCCGGAATCAGAGGTTACCTGGGAGTCAGGGCAGTCCTGGCAGTTTGGAGTAAAAGTTTCCGCATGCCCGAGCTATGCTTCTAGAGGCTCATGGTCACCGGGGTTCCATCTGGAGGAGGCAAAGGTAACTCAAAATATCTATGAAAATGGCTCTTTTTCAAAGAGAAAAAAAAATTGAAGGGAAGACAGAGCTGTCAGGTAAAACTTATGTACCAGTGGAGTGTAAATTAGAAAGCAGTATGGATAGTTCTCAGTAAATTAAAATAGAAATTTAATTTTACAAGAACAAAATGAGAAATTATTTCCCAACGCTGCATAATTTATGCATAATAGAAGAACTTTTTATTAAGAAAAACAGTAATGATTTTTTCAAGTTATTTCTAAATTTATCCTTCATTCCATACTTTACACTTTTTTTTTAGAGAAACATGCACAAGGACTAAGTGAGTTTGAAAAGCAAGGGCAGTTATTCACTGAAACACAAGATAAATATCGTTTTGATAATTATCAGGTAAAGATTAATGCCAACTATACACAAAATAATGTCTCTAAAACCTTAGCATGCTTCTTAACTTGTAAAATTCATTTTGTGCTAGGTACTTAAATACATTTCAATTGATCATTTCTCAAAAGGTATCTAAAATATGTTTAAAATTTAATGATTTGAATAAATGCCAAATGCTGATACTGTTCAAAAATATTTGATCAAGTATAGTTTTTTATGTCTCATAAATTGCAACATCATATGTTTACTGCTTTAGAGCCTGCTTTTATTTATTTTGTTGTTGTTATTGTCTAAATAATCTCTTATTACCCTTGAATTTTCAAGTATTTAGTCCTAAGTATAAGTATTTTATATTAATAATATATAGCATTCATAATATACATTACATATAATTAATATAGTATATTATAAGTATTATATACCAGGCTATAAGTAGATACAATGGACTCTTAAGTCACAATTGTTTTAGGAAGATAAAGGTTGTTGGGTGGAAGAAGTACTACCTGAAAGAGTTAATCTGAGTTCCTTTGCTTGGTTACTTCTTATAGTAGATGACTCAAATGTAGAAAACAGTGCCAAATAAATATTAAATCAATCAATCTATTGATGAATCAAAAACGACAAGGAATGTTGGCTCCTATTCATCTTTCTGGAAATTGGATTACAGAATTTATTTCAGAGCCAAACCAGAGAATGTCACAATAGCCAGAGCAACCAATATTCTGAGAAAAGACTGTTACACTGTCAAAAATCAAATACGTTATCTCCCAATCAATGCAGGCAAAATCACATTATTAAATTCCCAAGTGCTACAAATATATGACACAATAAAGTTGCTGGATATTTTCAGCATCATATATTTGAATATCAGAGATTGTTTTCATCCCATATTTTCTCTTCTGCCAACATATAGCTTGTTTTCAACTGTAAAATATACCAAATATATTACATTAGAGGGAAATAGTAGCAGCAGAGTTAAAAGAATACTACTTCTTTGATCAATGTTTCAGGTTACTACCTCAATAATTCATCACAGATCTCTTAGGGAATATGTACAAAGTTTGACAGAAAGAATACATGGATTTATAACGCATCACATTTTACATAATATTAACTATGAAGGTTGAATCTTTGTTATAAAACTTCAATTATATTCCAAAGGGATAAGAGTGATTGTAATTAACAAACAAACCAAATACATTTCTCATTTCTCAGATATGAAGAATAGGTGCATGTTGGTATGCTTAATCCTTTTCCAAACAAAAGTATCCCAAAGTATATTTATAAAATTATAATACTAAAACAATATATACTGAATACTGTAGACTTATTAAGTTAACAATACATTAATAAATCAGGTGTTTGTGATTACATGTATATAATAAATAAAGGAAATAGACCTGTGGTTTTTGGTGTAATTTTTTTCCCATTGATGTGTGACAAAAAGACCAGTGAAGTTCCCAATTCAACCCATGGCATCGAGGTCAACTCTGAAAAATTTCTACTTTATTTTATCTATTCTTTATTTTTGTCACTTCAACTTTAAATAAAATACCACAGGTCTATGCTTAAAAAATACCCTTACAAAATCGTTGTTATTAATAGTCATTAATAAATATATTAATTTATTTTTTTAATTTTCAAACTTAATTTTAATATTTGAGTTATTAACAAACTGGTTTTGAAATTTCAAATTTTGAAGGAAGGCAAAAAATATCCATGATTTCATTTCATGAGATATAGCCCTAATCTGAAAATTAAATTTCTTCCTGGGGCAGAAAGATAGTACAGCGGGTAGGGTGTTCGCTTTGTAAGAACCGACACAGGTTGAATCCCCCACACCTGGATCGCTGTCAGGAATGATGCCTGAGTGAGCAAGGAAAAGACAGTTCCTC
Organism: Sorex fumeus; assembly: GCF_029834395.1. Classification (NCBI taxonomy): domain Eukaryota; kingdom Metazoa; phylum Chordata; class Mammalia; order Eulipotyphla; family Soricidae; genus Sorex; species Sorex fumeus. The sequence continues at coordinate 40,815,432 of NW_026606065.1, forward strand.
AAACCAGCTGTTTGGCTTCAAATTTTGAAAGGAAAAAAAATTTTCCTTACCTCAAATATGGGCTAGAGCAATAGCACAGTGGGTCGGACTTTTGCCTTCCACATGGGTTCAATTTCTCTGTCCTTCTCACAGAGCCCGGCAAGCTAGAGAGAAAATCCCGCCCTCACGGCAGGATCCTGACAAACTCCCCATGGTGTATTCGATATGCCAAAAACAGTAACAAGTCTTACAATGGAGACATTACTGGTGCCCGATCGAGCAAATCGGTGAACAACGGAAAGACAGTGCTACAGTGCTACACCTAAAATACAAATTCTGCTGAAGAAAGCAATGCATTTTCTCTCTGACCATATACTGGATGGAAGAGTAAACGATGGGACATGCTGAAACTTACAGTTGTTGGTTGTACAGTTTGATCTTTATTCTTAGATTCATATGAAATTAAAAAAAAAGTTTTCCTTTGCATGATACATATGTACTGAATTTTTTTTTCACATGTTTCTTCAACAATCCTTCATCTGGCTCCAGAAAATTGGTGTCTGTTGGTATTTGGGCATTTTATATTTATTTTTGAAAAAAAAAGTTGAGTAGGATCTGTACTCTAATAAATTATAAGTTTGTTTTAAATAGAAAAACAAACAAAAAAAGAAACTAGGGTGAAAAGTGTACTGTGTCCAGAGCAAGTGCGCATTCTGGGGGTCTTTTCATTCTTCCTAAGAATATTGTCTTCTAAACCTCAGGATACTTTCTCACCTCTTCATCTGAAAAAAGAGAAATTATTTAGACTCCCAAATTAATTTACTGAGGGTATCCAGCCCGCATAGAAGAGCCTGGAAAGCCACCCATACTAAATATGCCAATAACAGTAGCAAAACTGGGTCTCATTTCCCTAACCCTGAAGGAGTTTCCAGCTGAGTTGGGAAGAGCGAGAGGGCTCGTACTAAGCAGTGGCATGCAAGTCAAAGGGTTGGAAGGTGCCCGCAAGAGCGCGCCAGCCACAGGCAGTGTGAAGAAGCCATACCGCTGCTGGCTTAACACCATGGCGCTGCGAGATCTGTGGTTAACCAGAAGTGCACCGAGCTGCTCATCTGCCAGCTGCCATTTTAGCAGCTGGTTCAAGATCGTGCAGGACTTCAAAACCGACCTGGGTAGTGGAGGTCGGCTGCAGGGACTTGGTCCCTTGGGGTGGGGAAGGCTCTCACCTGCATCACTCTGGCCCCAAGTGAAAACAGCTTGGCGCGAGTATCCACTGAAAAATAAATGCAATAAAAGCCTCCAAAATTTTATGTTGCTCATTTTTATACTAGTCCTTACTGTTGTATAAAATTGTGAATATGGAGTCCATTACAAGAAATTAGGTCAATAAAGAGAGTAAATGCTATACTAAAATTTTGTTCTTATGATGCAATTTGGTCCATGTTTTTAGGTTTCAATTCTCTGAGATAATTAGATCTAGATCAGTAAAAGTCCAGGTTTATATTAGTTAAGTGGACTTTTCAACAAAAAGCTGAATGATATAAAACACCTCTCTATAAAAATTGTGCTTTTAATGTTTCATTGGACTGGAGTGATAGCACAGCGGTAGAGTGTTTGCCTTGTGTGCAGCCAGCCTGACTGAGCCGGGTTCGATTCCTCCGCCCCTCTCCAAGAGCCTGGCAAGCTACCGAGAGTATCTCACCTGCACGTCATAGCCTGGCAAGGTACCCATGATGTATTCAAAATGCCTAACACGCCCCTCTCCAAGAGCTCGGCAAGCTACCGAGAGTATCTCACCTGCACAACATAGCCTGGCAAGGTACCCATGATGTATTCAATATGCCTAACACAGTAACAACAATTCTCAAAATGGAGTTGTTACTGGGCTTGTTCGAGCAAATTGATGAACAATAGCAGTACAGTGATAATGTTTCATTGAAGGCTTTTGGATTGATAATTAACAAAATATGGCAGTAAACATAAAAGAAAACCTCTATTATATCAATTAAGGTTCAATTTTCACATATATTTCTGGAAATGTATAGAAATTTTCACAAGAAAACTTTGATAACGTTATGAAGTTTTAGAAATCACCTGGGACAGGTAAGCATTTGCGTAATATGAACAAAGTACTTAAATTAGCCCTAAAAGGGGCAGACAGGAAACAATATGCTATAAAACATTAGAAAAATTTTTAAAAAGTACCTTGAAGAAATTGAGACCTTACTTCAAGGTAAATTACTATTTAAGACACCCCAACTATGAGAAAGCTAAAGGATAAGAATCTTGAATATTCTTTCCAATTGCATGGATTCCTGGCCCACTGTGCAACAACCAGAAGCCAGAATATAATAAAGTCCATTGATAGATTTTCCTGGTAACTTGTCAAGGTAACGGATAATGAGTGTAAAGCAATAAATAACCTAAGTACTCATCTTAAGAGTTGGGTGTCAAACTCATTATTACTTGCAAAGCTTAAATGTTAGGTTCATTTTAAAACTATTTTATAATTTATTTACTTAATTCATAATAATCTCTTGATAAATGGAAGTATTTTGTCACACAAAAAAACAGTTCTTTGAAATTTATATATTTGTCATTATAGATGATTTTTTTCATTTTTATTTATTAAATTTTAATTTCTATCAGATTATCTTAAAATATTATTAAGCTAATCATTATCAATAATTGGAAAATACTGTCACTAGAAAGCTTAGTTGAGAGTTTCTATAAGAAAATATAATTGACTAACATATTTCGTTTGTGTCAACACACTCTTTAAATTATTCCAGCATAACAACAATTGTTAACCAACTCACTATTCCGACTTTAGACGATTACTTTAGTTGAGGCTCCTTGAGATCAGATGTAGATGAAGAAAGAGGAAACAGATAGGGCACGACATAGTTTTGCGTTTCACTGTTTCGTAGAAGAAAAGCAAAGTATTCCATAAACAGCCACTCTGGAAAAAATAGTTGGGTATTGAGGAAGACAGAGGAAGATCTATGATAAAGCCCCTTTATTGTAGCTTTTGGAAGAAGGAACAAGTAAGATAGTGCAAGACGATTTAGAATTGACTTATTAATTTTGGTGTTAAACCAAGCATTAAGATGAGCCTCTGGAGGCTGTTCTGCAAGCAGGAAGCAGAACCAAGGCCCCAGTTTTCACTAAGTGGGCAAGCTAAAAACTTGTGTTACTGATGACCTAGAGAAGTACAGCATGTTATCATACACCCGCCTATTCATACATTATCTTGGCAGTACAACACAGCAGTTTTCCCCTCTCTCAATACATCCTTAATCTGGATTGGCCTTCAAGTGTGGGTATGAGCCTTCTCTTTGTCCTATGTTTAACCAACTACAAGATTGTGGGAAATGTAATCTGTAAAACTTAGTGTCCGATTCCATACCTTCCTCTGGTGTTTTAATCATAACAGCATAGCTTTGAAAACATAGTTTTGACAAGACATTGTATTCCCTGATGTTCCTTTGACAAATGTTCATCCTATAACTGTTTGAACTCTCGTTAGTGAGTCTTTCTCTGTGATGAAGTCATTAGGATGTAACTGATAAAAAAAATAGAATAAAAGGAGGCCTCTCTGGCAGTCACTCTTTACCTCGAGCCAGAATGAACCTTGGCCCTCCACGCTCTGTACATTACTCTCGCATGTTCTGTCTCCATGCCTCCAACAGAAAGGATGTTCATGCAACAAATTATATTTTCATGGTTTCTGGGGAATAGAAGTCTTACTAGGTTCTTTAAGGTCTAGCTTTGGGAAGACTATAAGAGATACATGAGTCTGAAATCCCTTCAATAAAGATGACCATGGATGTTCACTGATATCTATTTGAGTCTCAAAACTGATTTAGGTTCAGATTTAAACATTTTTATGTGAAGGTCTTTCCTAAATATAATAAAATTAGTAATAATAGTAATAAGAGAAGAAGGAAAAGAGAATATTCACGGCCAAAATAGTAAGAAAACCAGATTGCCTCAATTTTATTGCCACATAATCTTACTTGGCATAAATAGTTGTAAATTTTACTTAAATTCAATATTATAGTTCACAGAATTTATATAAATTGATCATTAAACTATTATCTTCTAATCACACACTAGAATTGTCTCTATAATTTCCTATTCCCTCTTAGAGTTCAGGTGTAAAGTGAGTTAGAGGAATATTCTTAGCTTTCGTTTTGTTTGGAACATAGTTGATAATGCTCAGGGCTTAATCTCGACTTTGAGCTACCCCTTTTAGTGACAGGAAAATGGTGTCTATCACACACAGGCAAATACCTTAACAAGTGTGATACCACACAAGTTCCTCCTAGTGTTATCTTAATGATTGACTAGGAAGTAAAAATTTTATCAGAAGAGATAACAATAAGGACATCAATTAATAACATGAAGTACCAGATACTGATCCAATAGCTTAACTTATGCTGCATATGCATAATACCCCTTATTTTATAGATCCAAAAATTAGGACATAAAATGCCACATTGCACTTGAAATTTAATTGCAAATAAATCAGATGTTCTATGTTCTATGTCTAGAACTGATGTATGTAACTCCCTTTGGCAATATCAAAAGGTTTCAGTGCTTTATAATCACCAAAATTAGGTTAAGTAATTCTGTTTTATTTTAATATACAGGAAAAAAGGAAAAATATCCAAGAAGAAAATTATACACGTATACATGATTTTTCTTTGAAATGACAAGTGACATTATAAATATATGTAAACAAGATGTCTACATAGAAGTAGCTGCTACCCATTAATGATTTGTGTTTCACTTGGATATTTGATTTCATTTTATATGTATTCTGACAATGGATATAAAACTTTCAAAGTATTATATAATTAATATGTTTCTTATAAATTAAGAAACATATAAATGTTTTAACATTATATATAAACATATATAAACATATAATTTTATATATGGGCTGGAGCGATAGCACAGAGGGTAGGCATTTGCCTTACACGCAGCCAACATGGCCGACCTGAGTTCGATTCCTCCGCCCCTCTCAGAGAGCCTGGCAAGCTACTTAGAGTATCACGCCCGCTTGGCAAAGCCTGGCAAGCTACCTGTGACGTATTTGATATGCCAAACACGGTACCAACAAAGTCTCACGATGGAGACGTTACTGGGCCCGCTTGAGAAAATCAATGAACAACGGGAGGACAGGACAGGAATTTTATATATAAATAAACATATACAAACATATAAATTATGATAAATTATATCATCACTGGAGCAATAGCACATCAAGTACAGTGTTTGCCTTGCACGTGGCCTACCCGATCTACCCAAGTTTGATTTCTTGGAGAGCCTGGCAAGCTACTGAGAATATCTCGCCCACATGGCAGAGCCTGGCAAGTGACTCGTGACATATTGGATATGCCAAATACAGTACCAACAAGTCTCACAATGTTACTGGGCCTGCTCAAGCAAATCGATGAATAACAGGAAGACAGTGACAGTGACAGTGATGTTTCTTAGATATTTAAATGTCAACACCTTATTTTTCAAGTTTTCATGCACTTTTACTTTAATTCAGAGCATTAGATTTTACAATACTTTTTGACAATACATATGAATATCTGTCACAACACACTGTCCACCGGAGTACCAATTTTCTCCCAATCTGTGGCTTATCTTTTTTGTTCTAGTTATCAGGTCTTTATAATTCTTGTCATTATTTCTCTTGTGGTGCAGAAGCTGTTACTTGTTCAGTATTCTAAGTAGTGACATTAATGGAATAGTCACTGACACAAAAAGGTAGGAGCAAGTGCCACTATTAATAGTGGATGCAATAATTTTTTACCAGAGGTAACAGTTTATGATGCTCACCATGGGTCTTAAGGGTGTTAGTACTGAAAACATAACCGTAATATATGGGCTTCTTCACAACATCACTCTATAGGCACAGTGAACACTTTTCCTTCAGTGACTGAAAGAAATTAGCTTTTGAAAGATGTGAATGACTTTGGAACAAACCATGAAGGACTGGAAGGAGGTTACTAGAACTGATGAAAGAAAATGAAGATGATATGAGAAAAAATGAGCAATGTATACCAAAAAGATAACTTTCCTTATCCTTTCATGAATATTGGAAAGTGTTATTATTCTTATTTTATGTGGTAGTTTGCAATGTTTTTCAATATTTAATAATATTATAAATTTTTCATAACTCAGAAGGCAATTATGGAAAATTTACTGTAATTAATTGTCATAGCTATTCTAGGTACGTTAAAAACAAAGTTGTTTTAAGTCTCAGGGTAAATTTTATGCCATATACTTTATACTAGGTTTTCTTTTCTCCTCTATCTTCACCTTAAAACACTCTGGAATTAACTGTAAGTGAATAGAAATCACTATGGTAAAACCTGAGTATCACAGCCTTTCAAAATATATATTTTCAATTTGTGACCCATCAGAGTTAATGAGCATGAAAATAAAATGCCCGAGGCGCAAGTCTCATAAGAGAATACATGGATTTCACTGTCTGATTTTGTAAAGACACTTCTCCTTTGGTCCAACGCTGTAGCAGAGCTGTTCTTTAAAAGGTTAGTAGCATTTGAGTGCCAAGAAAAGAAAAGATGAAGCTATAAATTATCCAAGCTATTCAGGAATTCCCTTAGACAAAGTTTTCTCACATGACATAGTACACTGAGACAAAGAAATAACCTTCTTTCCAAAGAGTAAGGCATGAATGTTGAAATATGTTTTTAAGATATGATTTCTCTGAGTGCTGATATATAAGAAAATTTTAAAATTTTAAGACTCATGTGTCACCATTTTTAAAAATTGAAATTTCAGAAATTGATGTTTTCTTTGTATTTTATTATTTACTTGATTATTTTAAAATTAATCTTTTATTTTTTTCTAAGAGCATTTTATTTATTTATTAAGTTGGAGGCCACACTCAGGAATACTTAGGTTACACCTGACTATGCAGGAATTACTGCTGGTGAACTCAGAGAACTATTAATAACAATTTCTACATCTGAATTATTGTGTAACAAGAGTATGCCGCCAATATCCATGTCTGTAACCAACTTAAACAGTCTACCTAGAACATAAAACTAATTTGAGTATGTCTACTTATTTCTGGATTTCCTTCAAATGTTTTAAATTTCTTAACATTAGTACAAAAAATTATATCATGAATTTAAGTAAAATCAAGTAAACACACAATGTTCATAAATATGGAGATATACAGGGCTACATACAAATATATTAAATATATTAAATTCAATTATTTAATTTAAATTTTGTTTAAAATTTAATTAAATGTAATTTAATTAAAATTAAATTACATTTAATTTAATTAAATTTAATTAAATTTAATTTAAAATTTACTAAATGAAATCAACATGATGAGCATAGTGTTCAATTTATATTTTGTTTGATTTATTGTTCAAAGAATCTGTAATTACTGTGTTATACATTTTTAGATTAACTGTGAGTTTATTTTTTGCATGTATAAAATTACAAAAGCTTGTCATTAAGAAAAGTGGAACTCCCTCCAAACACGCAGTATGACATCTTTGTAAATAGCTGATTTTAAAGGCAATCATGAAACTTGGACAGTATCATGGTGTTAATCAGTAATCAACTTTTGACTGAAAGCACTGATTATTTGTTTTATAAAAGAAATTTTTGGTAATGCACACCACTGATATTAATTTCAATAATTAAATAATAATTATCATTATAACTTGCTCATCAACGTTAATGATGTGCAAATCGTCAAATTCTGATTTTTCATAACCACATAAAGTTCATAGAATTTCCTTATTTTATTAATCTGCTTTTTAGACAACTGAGAGTCTAATCTGTGCATTGCAGTAAACTTAATTCATGAAACAACAGATAACACCTCCTTTCCCAGGATTGCTCTCAACGTAAGTATATCTCTCTCTTTTAAAGAGCTAATACTGTATTTCTGCACCCATGTGGATAAACACAGTAAAATACTGCCAATTGAGATTGACTCATAGTGAGTATAAACTTTATATGAGAGCATGATCATCATATTGTAATATGCTCCATAGATATTGTATTAAAAGAACAAAAAAATTGAGATGAATATTCCAAAATAATCCAAAACAAACATTCCAAAACAAATATGTTAAAACAGAAATATCTTCTTATAAATATTTTAATGTATGTGTTAGAATATAGTTAAGAAGACTGAAAGATAGTACTGATATTCAGGGATTACCAAGCATGCCTTGCATGTAGCTCACCCTGGTTCACTGCCCATCACCCCTTCACTCCTCAGTAACCCAGCTATAGGAACAGTGAGTGGCCTGGGGAATATCCAGCACCAGAGGGTCAGAGCTAAAAACTGCTTGGAAGATTACCCACACCCTCCTGATAAAAGAATAACAGAAAATTCATCACTGAAAATTGCTCAAAAACTAAGATTTGTAAGGAGGAATTGATGTCAGAAATCTACCAAGACAGTAGCTCTACTATCTGCAGCCCTAATGGAATGAATAGAATGTTAATAGTTACCTGTCCTTCTAAAAAAAATAATGTGCCAATTAATTCTTATGTGGTTTTAAATGACTGAAATTTAGTTAGCTCTTTGCACAGAAAGAATATATTTAAAATGCCATTTCTCACATAAGAAAAATATAAAATAAAGTGAAAATTAAGGTGAATGAATACTATTACATTATGTTAGTTCAGCAGTTAAAATTAGACAGCAATTTATCAGTGTGTGTTTCAACCACCTCTACACTGTTTCTTATCATTCTTCTTTGAGTAGTTGCTCTTTCCCTCAACTTATTCTGTCAACATTATCATCATCCTGTATAACTTGTTTTATATGTAAATAGTACAGGATTGTTAATACTTCATACAAACTAGGCATATATATTAAATGTTACACAACATTAGACATAAAATAATACTTGATTGGAACATTACTCATCCAGGTAGGAGGGGGATTCTCTTTTAGAAGTGAATATGACTGAGAAATAGGTAAGCTTTGGATTGTCACTGTACATTAAGTCTAAAATATGGAGACTTCCTGTCCAAAGAATTAACTTATTTAAAACATAAAGTAGATAAAAGTGAAGAAAAAGGATATCCTCAGTTATTGATATTTTTGAGCAACAGGAGTCATTCAGGACAGAAGAAGAGCTTTCTCTTTGGTCTCACAAGTACTCCAGCAGCAAAGTATCATTTTTTAACAGAAATTTTCAACTAGTCACAATCGACTTTCTATTATTGAGACCTGAAGTTCTAACTATCCAAATTCCTTGAGAGTTGTGTGATCTACAGGAACAAAAAGGGAAACTAATATAGACCTTGCTCATCATTTATTTATTGAGAAGTTAAATTTAAATGAGCTATTTTATATGCATATGGTAGAAAACAATTGTGCAATTGAAAAAATGTGCTAACATATAGTTGTAAAATATAGCATGAAAATGGTTATTAACTATAAATTTTTGAGCAATTAATAGAGATGTAGGGTACTTTTTAATAAAATCAGGTATATATAAGTTTGGAATACAAGATTATGAGAATTGTTTGTGAACAGTCACGTATTATCGAGTTTACATGGGAACCCATAGATAACAAGGGGAAGTAAATTAGAGTTTCTACCTTCCCCCTTTCCATATGTTCACTCCAAAGTTTTTAATCACTCTATCTAAACTTAAAGAGACAGCATTGTACAACATACTCAAATTGTCTGAATATTCATAGCAATATCACAGGAAAACAAATCTTTCCAAACACTTTTTCCTAATAGTTCTTCAAAATGCAAGAGTGCAGTTAGAGACATGATGAGATAAAATAAATGTAAGGGTGAGCATTCTTTTACACTATGATATCTACTGCAAAAGGGTGTTCTGGCAGAAGACACAACCAAATGGAATAAAATATCTTATTTATTGCATCGATTAAGTTTGATGTACTTTGCAGTACATAGTTTCTCAGATAAACCACTCTCCTCTGAGCACTTTTGGAAAATTCTCTTCTTGAATATCTTTCTGAAGTCTTTTTCTTTTAATTTGATATTGATTCCTTTTTCCTGGATTACTCCATATAAAACATGTTTGAAGCAGCATTAATAAAAACTGTTATATAATGGTATGCATATTATTATTTCTATATATTTGTCTTCCAATAACTTCTAATAATTTAAAAGTTGAATAATGATGCATGAATTGTTATAAAATAATGAAAACAAAGAATTGTCAAAAATCAAACAGCAAGTAAAAGATTTGGGATTCTAAGTGAGAAGTCTGTTTTCTTGTATGCCTGAAAATGACCTTTTAAAAAATAAAGAGACTTGCCTTATACTATTATATGCTTCATGAATGAATCACTGAAAATCAAAATGTTTATATTATACATTAAGATTACTATTGAAAGTTCAATTGCATGCTTTACCATGATATTGATTCTTTATACTTTATTTACTCTTCAGAACATATAGCCGTTCTCTGAAAACTATTGCTTTATCATTAAAATTCTTTCCCATTTTGAGGAATGTGACTGTCATATATATGGACAATTTAGACGGCGGTCAATTAACAGAATCTCCTTTATGAACTTCAACTGACAAGTAGAATTTTGTAAATATAATATTTCTTAAATATCACCTTTAGGTCATCCTGTTCTTGCCTGATAAAATGCAGTCAGGTAATCTGAGTATCATTTTGCATATTCAATCCTACTGTTTAATATAATATTGATCTTTTTTCTGTCAGGATGCACTGAATATATTAGATAATTGTTGAATACATTCATTAGTCTGAGATTTGCAGTAATTCATGGATATTTGTTCCTAGAAACTTTCAAGTAAATATAATTCAATATTTTTCAATTTTTGAGCCCTTACACGTGATTCAAAATTACAACTAGCAATCAAGTAGTGCCTGTCACTCCTTCTATTCCACTATTTCTCTGATACCATACAATTCTTCAGTTCTTTTTGCACTCAATTTTTATTGAATTTATTATGTATATATAAATATATGTATGTTTTTGAATATTTTTAAATTTAGGTATATAAATATATATATAAACATATTGCCTAAGTCACCTCATTTATTTTTTCAATTTTAATCTGAATACTTCTTGTTTTTTAAAATCCAAATAGTTATTTCTAAACTATTAGATCTATATCTAGAAAGTAAACATTCAACAAACATACCAAGAAGCAACTTTCCTCCATAATTGCTCTTCTTTTATATGTACTATCACCAAGTACTCAGATAATCGATAAAATCATTCTACATTAAAACATCATGTTAATCTTATTTTTGTTCTTTAAGTTTTGCTTGTAATCAATTACAAATTGTGTAAAACTGGTTTCAGTAGTCTCTCTAAATCCATCAGGATACAGTTAAACTTTCCATTTCAGAACAACTGTGCTCTCTACTCTATTTAAGATTATAAATTGAAACTTATTTAAATATTTAATTTACAGATAAAGCAATTTAATGTAACAACATAATGTTTTAAAATGTTCATGCATTTACATACTTAAAATAATGAGTAATGAGGTATGTACAAATATACAGTATTGAGGATTTTTTCTATAGTAATATATTTGAAATATTATAAACATTAACAAAAGGTAATTAAAATTTAAATAAAATGCATAATGTCTCATAAATCTTAAAAATCAGTTTTCACATATTATAAATTATCTTATAAATCAACGTGACATAAGTTACCTGCAACCTAAAGACAACTTAAACTTTTGTCCCCAGTTATACACTTTATATGGCTTTATATTTTATTCCAAGAGAGCAGTATCACATACCAGTTTAACGATGATTGAAGTTAACTGAATATATTTAATGAAATATATATTAAATTTTATTAGCATTTAAATTTCCCCTCTAAAAAGTTAGACACAGGATTTGTTGTTAATATTAGGATTTCAGAAATACAGTGTTTGGACTGGAGTGATAGTACGGCAAGTAGTGTTTGCCTTGCACACGGCATATCCAGATTCAATTCCCAGCATCCTATATGGTCCCCTGAGCACTGCCAGGAGTTAATTCCTGAGTGCAGAGCCAGAATTAACCCTGTACACCACTGAGTGTGATCCAAAAACCAAAAAGTAAAAAATAAAAATAAAAATATGGCTGTTGATCCAGTTGCTTGCATAAACATTTGAGCATTCCTCAACCCCTGTCTCTAGACCTTCCTGCTCCAGTCTTCACTACTAAAAGCAACTCTGTTATATAGGCAGACTCTCAGGGTCAGTTATCCTGTATTATTGGCTGTTTGGTTTTTCCCTCTTTTTCTTGGTAGTTCACACGTGAGAGAGTATATTTAGCATTCTTTTTTCCTCTGACCCATTTAGCTGGGTATGACTCTGACCAGTTATATACAAGTTGCAATGAATTGCAAGACTAAATATATATATATATATATATATCTTATATATATGTCATATATATCATATATATGTATATATATCTTAGAGCTGAAAAGAATTCACTTATGAAGAAATACCACGACATTTTTATCTTCTAATCTGGATGTTCTTGAGTAGTTTCCAATTGTTGGCTGTTGTGAATAGTGCTGCAGTGAATGAGGGAGTACAAGTATCTTTTCAAATTCTTTTCAAATTAATGTTCATGCTCTTGGAGCATATGCTTAGAATGGAAGTTCTGCGTCAAATGGTGGCTCAATTCTCAGTTTTTAAAAAAATTTCCGTAGTATGTTTAAAAGAATTTAAATCAACTGATATTCCCACCAATAGTGAAAGAGCATTTCTGTTAAACTAAATCACAACTGGCAAAAAATATGAAGAGGCACTGAACAGACACTTTCTAAAAAAATATATATTGTTGGCAAATAGGTATATATAAATGTGTCTTTTGGGTACCATAAAAAAAACTGCATATCAAAATGATAACAAGATATTAATTTACAACAGTGAGAATAGTATACATCAGAAATACAGGAAGGAACCAGAGTTTTCTGTTATTCAAATATATATATATATATATATATATATATATATATATAGTAATGGATAACATCTGTAGAATTAGTTGTACACATAATTATTTCCAAATTATGCATAATGAGCAATTGAGTATTTGGCTATGTTTTCTGAACTTAATCAGAAACCCCATACCTCTCAAATAGTAACAATATCTGATATTGTAAGAATAATATTTTAAAAATATCTGCAAGATGAGATTCAATTTAGCTAACAGCCTTTCATTTTATCTCTCTTTGATTTTGGTATTTGGGACATATCAGGTGGTTCTCAGGGTTTTCTCTTCAATCTTCACTCATGGATCTCTCTTGTAAGTTTTATGTACCATATGGCGTTCAGGTGATCAAATTTGGGTCCAAGGTTTAACAGGCAAGTGCCTTACCCATGGTACTATTTGTCCAGTTCCCCCCCCCCACAATTCTTTCTTTAAGTTTATGATTAAACAAAAGTCATTCGAGTATGTGTTATAGAATTTAGAACCTTTGTAGCATATGACCCAACTAATTAAAATATAACAGAATGCACAGCTTTTAAAAAATATCATGCTTATTATAAGTTTTATTTCATATATAACTAATTTTAAGTTTTAAGTTAAATGTCACTGACACTGTCCTCCCATTGTTTATCTATTTGCTCAAGTGGGCCCAGTAACATTGTGAGACTTGTTACTGTATTTGCCATACCGAATACGTCAAGGGTAGCTTGCCAGGCTTTGTCATGCAGGCGAGATACTCTTGGTAGCTTGCCAGGCTCTTCGAGAGGAGCAGAAGAATCAAACTCGGGTGGGCCCTGTCGACCACGTGCAAGGCAAATGCACTACCCCGCTGTGCTATTTCTCCAGTCCCAGTTAAATGTCAATTAATATCTTTCTTATTACTTTTTGTCTTTTAGTGATTTAATTATTTCAGAAGCCAGAGTTTTTGTTGGATATTGGAGGCCCATTTTGTTCTAGGTTAAATGAGTTAGACTTTTGTTTATCTCTATCATATATTCATTTTGATTATAAGTTATTTCCAGTTTAAATTAAGGAACAAGTTGAGAAGATACATATTTAATAGTGTGGACAAATCTTGAGGTCACATATAAGAGGAAATTGCTATCCCATACTTTTTAAAATTTGTCTCTGATTCACATTGCTTTAGAAAAATCCTAAATAAATTAATAAGTCCTTAATCTTATAATTGAGATACATCTTTTATTATAGTTAAAATTGTAGTACAATTATTTTAAATTTTTCTCTGAAAGTAAAGCAAAGACATTGTGTAAATCTATTTGAACTTCATACATCTTAAGTATTTTATTAATTTAATATATAATTATTACATTCAGAATGCATTGATGTCTTAAGCAGTATAAGTTTTTAAAAGCTTTTATTAATATTCAAGGTGTTATTTTTTGCATTCAATATTATTGAAAATTGTTTACATAAAATTTTTTTCTCCTTCATCTCATCTATATTCCCAAAGTTATTTGATTAAAATTTCTAGCTCTTAACAATTTTCATTTTGAATAATTCCTATGTGTCAGAAGAGTGCCTTTGTGGTTTTGATCCATTAAAAATATCAAATGTGGGGACTAAAGTAGAGCAGGTAGGCTGTTCTTCTTATACAAAATCAACCTGGGTTATGTCCTTGGATCCCAATATGGTCCCACAAGCCCTGCCAGGGGTGATCCTTGAGCACAGAGCTGCAGTAATTTTTGAGCTATGCCAAGTGTGACTGAAAAACAAAAATCAATATTAAAAATTGAGGAGCTGGAGCAATAGCACAGCAGGTAGAGCGTTTGTCTTGCACGTGGCCGACCCAGGTTCGATTCCCAGCATCCCATATGATCCCCTGAGCACCGCTAGGAGTGATTCCTGATTGCATGAACCAGGAGTAACTTCTGTGCATCGCTGGGTGTGACCCAAAAATGCAAAAAAAAAAAAAAGAAAGAAAAAAAGAATTAAAATATTCCACAAAATAACAAATTTGTATGTAATACTATGAACATTTATCCAAAATAATCATAATATATGGAATATAAGTCTTATAATTGGAAAAAACCTAAATCTAATCTTTTAAATCAAATATATAGGAGACATAATAGGTGTTTAGGAAATTTGAAATAAAATATTTAAATATTATTTCTCAGATTCATTTTTAAGCTATAACTGTCAGGGAACTGAACAGAGTTATTATGCATAAATAAAAAACATTGCATTTTGAAATTAAAAATAATAGAAGGAAACAATTATAATTTAAGGTCTTATTAAACTTAATGATCTTTAAGACAATATATATTTAAAATGTTAAATTAATTTCATGTATAAAATTATTAAAAGTGAAATAATTAACTGATTAATTTTAATTAGCAAAGAATTTTTTCTTTCATTTTTATTTGGGGTGGGAGGACATGATGGTGCAATCAGGAAAGATCAAATACGACATCATTGGTGTGACTGAGACAAGAAGGAATCAATCACATGACACCGTTTTCAACAGTGGGAAAGAACTGTTCCTCGGAACATGCAACAAAAGAGGTGTTGGTTGATGTTGATGATAATTGTAACAAATGACAAAAATAAAAAATTCTTGCTATAAATGTATTTCTTAATATTGTGTGCTCCATTATTAGATATGTATAGTAGAATTTTCAACTGCTATGAAAATTATATCACATCAATAAATCATCACATTGCAAAAATAAAAAAGAGGTGTTGGTTGTGTCAGTGTCTTTGTCAACACGAACTTGGCCATAAACATTGATTCATTTGACTGCTTAACAACCTGAATCAGACAATTACAGGTGAATAGATGTGGCTCACTGCCAGCAGTTTCAATCTTCGTTGTCTACGCACCAACATCCAATTATGAGGAAGGAGAAATTGAGAAGTTCTACATGGAGCTGGAGAAGTTTTATAAAGAAGATGACACCTTCTACAAGATCTCTTTCAGTGATTTTAATGCCAAGATAGGACCAAGAAGATCAGCCGCAGTACTCCACATTGGGACCCATGGCCTAGAACAGGGAAAGAACAGGGTGAGAGACTGTCTGAGTTCTTCATGTCCACCAAGACCATCCATGGTAACTGAGTTCCAGAAGGCCGAATCTAAATGTTGGACATGGGAGTCTCCCGGTGGACAGGTCCACAACGAAATTATCACATCATATTTAATTGATGGTCTTGCCTGACCAATGTCACTGTTGTCTCAAAATTCCAAACAGGATCGAATCACCATCTCCTTCATGCAAAATTCTACTTCACAGAGTGGGGAGAAAGGGCTGCAAAGTTTAAGAAGAGAACTCCCAGAACGACTACCAACTGGGAGCTCTTTGGCACTATTGCGGCAACATGGGAAGATGTCATGGTTTACATCATTGACAAGGAATATAATTGAATGGTTCAGCACCTCCATGATTGTGCAAGGAACGCCGAGAGAGAGATAACCACAAAAAGATGCCTGTCTTAGAAAACTCTCGAGCTTATTTGCCCACATGGCTTGGCACAAGCCTCAGGCAACCGCAAGCGAATGTCTGATCTCTCAAAGCAGTGCAGAGAAGTAATCAAGGAAGACCTCAAAAAGACAAGAGCAGCAGTGCTGGCAGATTTGGCAGAAGCTAGGAAAAGCATTCTCAACGCCTGCCTCTCCTTTGCCAAATACAAGACCAAGATGACTGCTCTCTGACATTCTGATGGATCTATCACATCTTTCAGAAGGGCAATGGAGAAGATTATTCATGACTTCTACTTTCATCTCTTTGATAGCCATGTCTACCTGCCCACTTACCAAATTCCAAGGACACATATGTGGTTCCCAATATTCTCCCTTCTGAAATCCGACATGCCATCTCATCGGTAAAGAAACAAAGAGCGTCTGGCCCAGACAGGGTCAGACCTTAACACCTGAAGAACCTACCATCAGTACTTATCAATACACTGGCTGGGCACTTCACATGCCACCTGTCTAAATGCAAGGTTCCATCCCAGTGGAAAACCAGCAGGTCTGTATGATACAAGAAGTGAGACATCGCATCATTGGCAACTATCACCCGATCTGCCTCTTGTCTGTCGTCTACAAGATGTTCACTCGAGTCATCCTGAATAGGACTGGCAGAACACTAGATAAAGGGCAACCACGAGAGAAAGCCGGGTTCATCAAAGGATTCAGCATGATCAACTATATCCACATGATAACCAAGCTCATTGAAGTTTCTCGGGAGTTCAAGACACCGCTCTTTCTAATGTTCATTGATTTAAAGAAGGCCTTTGATTCTGTTGAGACTGAAGCAGTCATCGAAGCCCTAGCCAATCAGGGCATTCAAACTCAATACATCAGGATCCTCCATGAGCTGTATTACAGATTCACTACCAGGATCTCACCATTCTACAAAGAAATGATCATCCATGTCAAGAGAGGGTGGGTTCGGCAGGGTGGTAATATTTTACTGAAACTCTTCAGTGCCACCCTTGAGAACATCATGCAATGACTGGAATGGGAAGGAATGGGAGTGAAGATAGATGGTCAGCAACTACACCACCTCCACTTTGCTGATGACATCATTCTAATAACACCAAACATCAGCCAAGTGGCACAAATGCTGACCGACTTCAACCGTGAGTGTAGAAAGGTCAGATTACAGCTGAATCTCACAAAGACAATGTTCATAAGAAAGAGTCTTATTCCTGATGTTCCATTCGCTCTCAATGGAACGACCATCTCCTAATGCAACATTATGTGTACCTAGGTCAAGAAGTCAACATGATGAATGACCTGGCACCTGAATTGCGCAGGAGGAAGAGAGTGGCTTGGAATGCCTTCAAGAGCGTCCAAGAAATAACTAATAGGACGAAGAACCTCCACCTCCAAGCACATCTCTTTAATTCCACTCTTAGTCCTGCATTAACATACGCCTGAGAGACCGGGGCCCTACGAAAACAAGATGAGAATGCTATTCATGTCTCTCAAAGAGGAATCGAAAGAGCTATGTTTGGAGTATCACGCTTCACTCAAATGAGAGAAAGAATCCGGAGTTCCAACCTCCATCAATGCTCAAGAATCAGGGACACTGTCTCGATTGCCAAGGCGTCAAAAATCAGATGGGCTGGACACATAATTATATTTAAAGACAACCACTGGACTAGAGCCATTACCAACTGGATTCCATAGGACGTCGAAAGATCGCATGGCCGCCCACCTACAAGATAGTCAGACTTCTTCGTCAAGACCCTGAACGATTGGTTTGAGGCTCTTCATGTTCCAAGAATGAGCATATGCCATTGGGGTACACTAGCACACAACAGGGATGAATGGAGACGTTACTGGTGCCCACTCAAGAAAACCGATGGGAAAAGGGATATCAAGTGATCAAATGATCATTCATCCATAGAAGATGGAAATACAAAACTAACAATAGATAATATCCAACACAGACACACATTTGGCCTCAGGTTAGATTATGATAATCCAAATACTGGACATGGTTTGGGGACAGGAATACAATGACTGAATTGGAGGTAGAATGGAGACATTCATAGAGAGCAACAGGTACTGGAATGGTGAAACATTGCAGTAACTTTTGTATTAATGTTTTAAATTTTAATACCATAGTGATAAAAAACATTATGCAATTTTAAGTATTTATTAAATATTTCACACTAATCTGTAATATATAAGGTGTTACTAGGATCAGTAAATAATCAAAAAGAAACTAATTGGGATATTTATAAGAAAATATGCGGTTTTTCTCAAATCAATCTTTTATTTAATTTAATTTATTTACTCAAACAACCTCTAGTGTTTACTTAAATTAGTGCCAAATATTGAGAATCTACTCATATACTTGTTCAAAACTCTCATTTCTTTGAGGTAATTTTCTGGCTCCATTATTTTTACTTTTTTATTTGTGGCAATGAGTTTCAAATTTTTATTTGGGATTCCTCACCCAATTCTAATAGCAAACATGACCAAAATTTTGTTTTCAAAATTGTTGTAGCCTCAATCTTTAGTTTTTACACTGATCAGTAGAATTCATATTTTGGACTCTATACATTTTCTCTAAGTTAATTCATGAGAGCCACTATTGCCATTTTATTTCTACACTAATCAGTTCTACTTGAGTTTGGAGAAGAGAGTGCAAAGGAGTATTCTCGGGGCTTATTCCTGGTACTCAGCTCTGGGAACATTCCTGGTGAATTTAGGGACCATATGCATTGTCAGATATTAAATCTGCCTCCTGTGTCAGCCACATGTGACACAAGTACCCCACCCACTATGCTATCTCTCCAGCCCCACTAAAATAAATAAGCTTAACTCATCCAAACTCCTTGTAATTTATGTCATCTAAGGCATTTTACAATCCTATTGTTTACATCCCTGACTGGTAAAGCAAATTTATACTCAGGAATGTTGGAATTTAAGATTAGCCATTACCCCTCCTTCGCTCACCCCACACATCACCCCTAATATTTCTAGTCCCTGATTCAACAGAAAAACTGAAAGAGAATAACAGATGGAACTTTATTAAATCACTTGAAGTGTGTGGGATATCTCATCTAGGAAAGAAATAAATGCCTCAACTTGGAGATGAGATGAGGGGGAGGTGTTGTCTGCTCCTATGCACATAATGAAACACTGTACTATAGCACTGTCCCCCATTTGTTCATCCATTTGCTTGAGCCATTGTGAGACTTATTGTTACTGTTTCTGGCATATTGAATACACCACAGGGAGCTTTCCAGTCTTTGCGAGGCTGGTGGGATACTCTCAGTAGCTTGTCAGGCTCTCCAAGAGGGGCAGAGGAATCGAACCTGGGTCGGTCATGTGCAAGGCAAATGCCCTACACGCTGGAATGAGATTAAAAGAAAATAACTCTTTTTTAAAATTTTTTAAAGATAATTTTATTTTGCGCTGGAGTGATAGCACAGTGGGTAGGGCATTTGCCTTGCAGGCAGCCAACATGACTGACCGGAGTTCGATTCCTCTGCCCCTCTCGGAGAGCCCGGCAAGCTACCGAGAGTATCTCGCCTGCACAGCAAAGCCTGGCAAGCTACTCGTGACGTATTCAATATGCCAAACACAGTAACAAGTCTCACAATGTTACTGGGCCCACTCAATCAAATCGATGAATAATGGGAGAATATTGATAGTGAATTTTATTATTTATTTATTTATTTATTTATTGTTAGTGAAACACCACGAGGCACAGTTATAGACTTACAAATTTTTGTGCTTGGGTTTCAGTTATACAATGATCAAGTACCCATCCCTCCACCAGCGCCCATCCTCCACCATCACAGGTCCCAGCATCCCTCCCACCCCCCATCCCCCCATCCCACCCTGCCTCTGTGACAGAGCATTCCCATTTGTTCTTTCTCTCTCTCTCTCTCTCCTTTTGGGTTCCGTGGTTTGCAAGAGAGGCATTGAGTGGCAATCATGTTTGCTCTATAGTCTACTTTCAGCATGCTTCTCCCATTCTGGGAGGATCCTCCCAACACCCTTTTTTTGGTGATCCCTTCTCTATCTGAGCTTCCTTTTCCCCTAGCAAGTGTGGCTGGCCTCCAAGTCATGGAGCAAAATTCCTGGTACTAGTCTCAGTAACTCCTGGGTGTTAATCCCCCATTTGGTTACTTTATGTTCCCCAGATGAATGCAATCTTTCTGTTTCTATCCTGCTCTTTCTGACTCATTTCACTTAACATGATACTTTCCATGTAGTACCACCTGTATGTAAATTTAATGACTTCATCTCTTCTAATAGCTACATAGTAATTCATTGTGTAAATGTACCAAAGTTTCTTTAACCAGTCATCTGTTCTCAGGCACTCAGGTCTTTTTCAGATTCTGGCTATTGTAAAGAGTGCTGCAATGAACAAACAATTGCAGAATTAAAACAGCATGGTACTGGAACAAAGGCAGAGCTGTAGACCATTGGAACAGAGTTGAATATACTGACATCTCCCCCCAAGCATGTGATCATCTAATCTTCGATAAGGGGGCAAAAAAAGTGAAGTGGAGCAGGGAAAGCCTCTCTTTTTTAAATTGTTATTGAATCACTGTGAGATACAGTTACAAAGCTTTCATGATTGAGTTTCAGTCATACAATGATCAAACACCCATCACTCCACCAGTGCACATTTTCCACCACCAATGTCCTCAGTATCCCCCCCCCCACCTCAATGTTCCCCTTGCCTCCATGGCACACAATATCCCCCATACTCTCTCTCTGCTTTTTGGCATTATGGTTTGCAGTATAAATACTGAGAGGTAATAACATTTGCTCGAGCGGGCCCAGTAACGTCTCCATTGGAGACTTTGTTGTTACTGTGTCTGGCATATCAAATACTCTCGGTAGCTTGCCGGGCTCCACAAGAGGGGCGGAGGAATCGAACTCGGGTCGGCCATGTTGGCTGCGTGCAAGGCAAACGCCCTTGGTCCTTTATCTACTTTCAGCACAAGTCTCCCATCCCGAACGATCTTTCCAAGCATCATTGACTTAGTGATTCCTTCTCTTTCCCAGCTGCCTTCTCCCCTAGCTCATGATAGTAGGTAGTAGGAGACTAGGACAGTGTAGGCAGAAAATTTGGTTACCAGTACTGGAGATGTGTTTTAGGGCAGTTTCTCAATCCCCTGTGAAAGGATCAACAACAAAAATATAGCACAGCTGAAAATCTGTAGAGACTTTCACTTGCAAATCAAGGGACATGGTTGCATGCATAGAAATCAATGAATAATTCAAATGAAAGCACTGGAATCTGGGGGTTGTGCTCAATATCTGATTCATCTTGCTTTGTAGGAAGTTTCCTTTATTTGCCATCTTATACTAGCGGGATCAGAAGGATGTGCGCCAAGTGCATTGTCACCAGATTAGAAAATACAAACGGTTTTCAAAGACAGGTCTTCAAAAATCTACAGTGCCTAATAAAATATTACAGAGCCATAAAGCTTTTTAATTAGCAACATTTTGAAGCTACACAAAGCCTTTCATTAAAACTGATGTGTAAGTTCACTATAGTCATTACTCACTCAGTTTAATGTGGATATTTTTGTCTTTGCAGAAAAATAGAAGTTTGATCAGAGTAATATGATTAGTTAGGTTATAATATAGATACAGAGTACACATGAAAATTGCCTTTCTAAAATCTTTTCTTAAAATGTACTTTTAAAATGTGGAGTGATAGCACAGCATTCACAGTAGGGCGTTTGCCTTGCACGTGGCTGACCTGGCTGACCCAGGTTCGATTCCTCCACCCCTCTCAGAGAGACCAGCAAGCCATCAAGAGTATCTCGCCTGCACGGCAAAGCCTGGCAAACTACCCGTGACATAATAGATATGACAAATACAGTAACAAGAAGTCTCACAATAGAGACGTTACTGCACCCACTTGAGCAAATCGATGAATAGCGGGATACAGTGCTACATTGCTACTTTTAAAACCTATGTGGCTTTGGTTATATTTAGATAGAGCTACAATAAAATGGCAGAGCAACACAATTGTGACTGTTTTAAAAGAAGGAAACTCATGATTCAAAATTACTTAGAGGTCTTTTTTTTTTCAGCCTCATATTCCTAGTAAGGAGTTGCTTCTTCAGGCAAAGAATAATCCAGAAGGAATGTTAAATCAAAAGGATGTTTTCCTTAAAATTGCATTTTCTTTTCTTAGCTCTCAGATGGAAGAATGGAATTGATTTATATATGCATTTATGTATATTAATTGTGAGGCATATGCTACTGTAAATGATTACACTAATATGTATTGAAGTCAATCCACCCTCCTTATTATAAAAAGTTCGTTATATTTTAGCTTTAATATTTAGTTAAGGCATGCTTGTACTGCTCCTGATGTTTGTTTTTTTTTTCCTTTAAAGTTTCCCAGGGCAAAATACATAATACATATAATGAGTTAGAAACGATCATTATTCATTTACAGCCTCTCCAGTTAGAGTGAAATACTGTCGTTTTTAGGTCATTGTATAATGGTGTTTCTGGCATACGTGGATTGAATAAAGTAACTCCTAGTGCCAAGGTTAATGTATCAACTTCAGGTAGTTGCTTTGTTGAATTTTGTTAAATATTCTTGAGCTTCTCTAACCCTCTGAGACAGACTGAAATGAAAAGGAATTTAATTAGAGTGTGCAGGGAATGTAATGTGATACATTAAGTTTTTATTAAGAAAACTGGTACTGAACCACAATATTACTGGTTCTGCAATTATGCTTTTAGACAAACAATGCATGCATAAAGGTAGATAAGCAAAACTCTTGCAAAAATGTTTATCAGAAATGCTAAATTCATCTAAACTGTGCATTATCAAATGATTTGGAAGATGAAGAGCTTCCTCATACTATGAAATATTTAGAAATAAAGCTCTGATTTCATTTTGGAAGCAATGTACAAGTGCAGTTGGCTGTACCATTTTAGTCATTGGAATCAGTACTCCTGTGATTAATTTCAAAGGAACGTTGGTCCAGGGTTATTATTAGGTTAGTCTGTTAATGCAAAATCTGTCAAGAAGGCCTTGAAGTGGAAATCACACAGATGCATATAAAGTTCTACTTAAAAATACCTTTAACCCAAGGATTCATCTATTTTAGGTTCATTTAACAAGGGAGATCAAAATTAAGTCAATTATTCCATTTGACCTACATTTTTTCAATGTGTGACAAATTTTGTGGAATAAAAACATAAGTACTTCTAAAAAATTAATAAGGCTGTTAATAGCAAGATTTTAGTGCCATAATTATTGATACAGCAATAGAAGTAATGAAATGCATATGAAAATAGCTTAAATTTTGAAGATAATAAATCTTATAAATAGTAATATACAAAAATTTGAATTCTGACTTTTAAATAGCTGACTCTTTTCTTACTTTATCAACCACATATACATTATCTGCATGTTTAGATATTTGTATGTTATTCTCTTTTAAACCGCCTTTGAAATTTAAATAAATTTTCAATTCACAGCACACCACAATTTTATCTGATTTAATTTATTATGCATAATTCATTCTCTAAATATCTGTGGTATTATTATTTGGTCCTACATTTCATAAATTCTGTATAAATGAATTGTCATAAGATAATCCATTATTAAACATCAATTATTTTTATGATCTCAATCATTACACTTAACCACTAATAATATTATGTAGATTTTCAAATTTCTATGTTTATGAGTTCAAAAAAGGAAATTTCATCTTCTTAACTGAAATCATTTAAAAGCATAACTTTTTTAATTTTGCTTCTAATTAATGTTTGTTTTATGAAAATACTAACTTTGATTAATTTTAGGTTGGTAATACATAAAACACAAAGAATATGAAAATTATATAAGGAACTTACTTTACTTTACTATATAGTCAATTTTATATCATTTAAAATAATTATTCTTTTTAGAAAGCACACAAAGTTTTATGTGTGTATTATGTATGCAACTGTGATACATGCAGAAAGGAGTTAAAGTGAACAAACTAAAAATATTAGGTGAGTTTATCAGCAAGAAAATTGCAGCAAAATAATTTTTCATCTGTCAGCTAGGAAGAGTTCTGACCAGGACCTGAATCATTAGCATTAGATCCTTGTTTTAGGGCATTTCAACATCCAGAACAGTCTAATGTTAAAGTCCCCAGTCTATGGAATTTGTTATGACAGACTAGGCTGACTAATACATAGGTCAATGTCATACAATCACCTCAAAATGATTTACTAGTCAAAATAACACATAATATAAAATTTGGGCCCCAAACAGGTCATCTTTTTTCTGATTAGAGTAGTTGAAAAAAACACAGAGACTAGTTTAAAAAAAATATATATATATATATACATATATATATATATAGTTGCCAGTTCTTCCAATTTAACTTTATATTTTTTCATTAGTCACAACATTAACAGCTGTGTTTCTCCTTTCTAAAAGATCCTAGAAATAAGTGCAGGTGTTCTGGAGACAAATGCAAATGATATCAACTTCCTCACTTTTTAATCCACTGAGTGTTTAATTATGGAATACCGCATTTAGATTTTATTTATGTTAATAGTAATTACTTAAAAATACTTGCAGAGTAAGAGTTAAAACTTCGGAGTAGTTCATGAATTATTCTTAACATCAATCTTGTCACTGTTGACAAATGCTCCATATGTTCAAAACTTCCCGTGATTTGCTTGATTTTTCATATGTTTTAGCGATCGATATCTAATTAAAACAATCTCTAATTTTGGGGGGATACTAAGTTACTTTGTAACTTTTTGCAGATTTTACTCTTCTTATTATCTGGCACTGAATTCTGATTTTCACCTTTTGTCATGTTTACTTGCATGTGAATCTTACCTACTCCACTCAACTGCTAATTATATAAATGCGGTCCATGTTTCAAAAGTTCTTCCCTGTTCTCATCTATTTCAAGGGCTGAAACTTTTCAAGAAATGCTCTGAGATATTGCATGAAATACTTTAAATAATAATAATATAAAATATATATTTAAACTCCCTCATATGTATGAAGCAGATATTATTTGAAAGTCTTATATTTTGAACACTTTGAGAGAAAACATCAACTCGTAAACTGTGAGTAATTCTCTAAACTAAAATAGCGACATTCTTTAAGGGGTTCAACAATGTAATAAAATTAAATATAATAAAAGCAAGGATGTGATAGCATCTACATAAATTTTGGTGTGAATCTTACAAATATGATAAACTGCAAAGTTTAGTTCCAGATATAGTATTAAACATTCATTACCTAATTAATATTGGCAATAACTCTATCATTGATAGAAATCTGGATCCAGCAAAATTAGTAAATTTCTGTAATTCATTCTTCTATCAGTGTCATGATGGAGGCGGTCGATGATCTGCACCCACATACAACAAATGGATGTTATTTGATAAATTAGTTTTTCTTTTTTCATGTCATCTTCCAATAATCTATCCTCTTTTCATTATGGGAAGACCTATTGTACATTTAAATAGCTTCTCCATAGCTCCATAACTAATCTAGAAAATATGGCAAGCCCTAAAATTGCCCCATTGATCCACCGCCAGGCAGAAAACAGGTGTTCTGTGAACTGTTAAACCCGGGATTCTGGGTTCCCAAGCAGTGAGACAGACAGAAATACTAACTCGATAATGCAAAAGCAGTAGGAGTTTTATTCCAGTATACTGGGGTCAACTATCTCACCCACAGAGTGGTTTCTTGATAGCGACCCAACTTCAGGCAGCAGCAGTTTAATATGTAAGCAGTACGTGCCTTATTGTTTCAGAAAAGCATCTTACTTAGTTAACAAACAAAGGTGTTTTGGCAAGTGTCTAGGGTAACAGTGGTTAGGTAACAATTAATAATTTCCAGTATCAGTACCAATGTTATGATTATATAGACTTCTCATTCTTTTAGTGTTAACAAAAATCAACTTCTAGGGCATTGTGAGCATTGATTATTTGAGCCCACTTGCTGAGGCCAGGAACTTTCCCAGGTGTTCAGGTTGGCTAGGTACACATTGGTATATTCCTGGTAGACTGAAACTGTTTTAGTTCTGGTAACTGAACCTGAGACCTAGCTGGTTTTGCCGA
Organism: Sorex fumeus; assembly: GCF_029834395.1. Lineage (NCBI taxonomy): Eukaryota > Metazoa > Chordata > Mammalia > Eulipotyphla > Soricidae > Sorex > Sorex fumeus. The sequence goes on from NW_026606065.1 coordinate 40,841,955, forward strand.
TTTCTGCTGCCTGTCCTGGCTGCACTCTGGCTTGTTCTGAGTCTCACAGAACAAAACCAAACCGTTTCTCCTCCCTTCTAGAAAGGCAAGGCAATGACCACACTTGTCCTCTTCAGACAAATGAACAGTCCAGATCCCCGGCTCCCAGGAATGTGGCACATATATTTCACAGCACTGATAAACAAAGAGGAGCACAGAAAATTTGATGGAAAATTGTGGAAAAGAAGCCCACCAAGCTCAGTGAACAAACATAGCTCAGAAGGCTTAGGTAGCAACATCCAGCTCTGTAAATCCTCAATGACTTCAGTCACATCATTGTGAGCTATAACAATGGTCACAAATTCAACTTTTATTGACCTATTTTCTGATAATTCCATTTGCCATTTTATTGTAATGAGCATTATGAAGTAAAATTGCTTGCACCATATAAGGGGTGGGAAACTGGGGATGCGGGCAGAGGGGAAACTCTACTGGTTATGGAATTGGTGTTAGAGCACTTAATGACTGAATGCTTGAAACAACTGTCTTATAAACAACTTTGTAAATTCTGGTGTTAGCATGGGCTGGAGAGATATCAGAGCGGGTAGGGTGTTTGCCTGGCGCGCAGCCAACATGGCTGACCCGAGTTCAATACCTCCACCCCTCTCAGAGAGCCCAGCAAGCTACTGAGAGTATCTTGCCTGCACGGCAAAGCCTGGCAAGCTATCCGTGGCATATTTGATATGTCAAACACAGTAACAACTCTCACAATGTTACTAGGCCTGCTCGAGCAAATCGATGAACAACAGGAGGACATTGACAGTGACAGTGACAGGTGTTAGCAAAAACAACAAAAAAAATAAAAGGCAGGGGAGCTACTTAAAATGAACACCAATATCATCATGTGGGCTTAGACTTAGACCTAATACTATGAAAAAAAGTCAGAACAAAATGGATTAATTATCTCAACATTAGGCCAAAATCCATAAGGTATACTGAAGACAAGGTTGGCAAAACACTCCAGAATATTGAGGCTAATGATATCTTCAAAAACGACACTCCACTGACCAACCAAGTGGAAACACAGATAAACAAATGGGACTCTTAAATTAAGAAGCTTCTGCACCTCAAAAGATACAGTGACCAGAATGCAAAGACAATCTACAGAATGGGAAAGTATATTTACCCAATATCTATCTGATAAAGGGTTGATATCAAGGATATACAAAGCACTGGTTGAACTCCACAAGAAGAAAACATCCAACACTATCAAAAATAGTTTGATGAAATGAACAGAAACTTTCCCAAAAAAGAAATCCGAATGGCTAAAAGGCACATGAGAAGATGCTCTAGATCATTAACCATCAGGGAGATGCAGATCAAAACAACAAGATATCATCTCACACCACAGAGACCAGCCCACATCCAAAAGAACAAAAGCAACAGGTGCTGGCATGGATGTAGCGAGAAAGGGAACCTCCTTCACTGATGGTGGGAATGTCGACTGGTTCAGCCCATTTGGAAAACAGTATTCTCAAAAAATTAGAAATTGAGCTCCCATTTAACCCAGCAATACTACTCCTGGGAATATATCCCAGAGAGTAAAAAAAGTACAGTCGAAATGACATCTGAACTTCTATGTTCATTGCTGCACTATTCACAATAGCCAAAATCTCGATAAAACTCCAGTGCCTGAAAACATATGACTGGTTAAAGAAACTTTGGTACATCTACACAATGGAATACTATGCAGCTGTTAGAAAAGATGAAGTCATGCAATGTACATACAGGTGGTACTACATGAAAAGTATCATGCTAAATGAAATGATTCAGAAAGAGAGGGACAGACATAGAAAGATTGCATTCATCTGGGGAATATAAAATAGCAAAATTGGAGAGTAACACCCAAGAATAGCTAAGATAAGTACCAGGAGGTTCACTCCATGGCTTGGAGGCCAGCCGCACATGCTAGGGGTAAAGGCAGCTCAGATATAGAAGGGAGCACCACATAAAGGGTGTTGGGAGGATTCTCCCAGGATGGGAGATGCATGCTGAAAGCAAACTTGATTGCCACTCAATGCCACTCAATGCCACTTTTGCAAACCACAGCACCCAAAAGGAGAGGGAAAACAACAGGGAATCCCTGCCACAGGGGTGATGTGGGATGGGGGGGGGGGAACTGGTGGTGGGAGGGATACTGGGAGCATTGGAGGTGGAGAATTGGCACTGGTGGAGGGATGGGTACTCAATCATTGTAAAACTGAAACACAATCACAAAAATTTGTACATCTACAACTGTACTTCATGGTGTTTCACTAATAAAAATTTAAAAGAAAAAAGAAAGCCAGAATGAATAACCCCAGTCATAAATAGATGTTCTCAATGAGGTTAAACTCTCTGTGAGCGACATTTCAGACCCACTGTAGAGCAGGAGTAAGAAGACTCATTACTCAGGTCATTGTGATTCAGTTTTCTTGTTTGTCATACCCAAATCTCTTTTGGACAGCTTAGTGGAAACATGCTCCAAACTAATTTGGAACTAATTTTCCTTTTCTTATTTCTTTAGGGCCCTCAGTTTTCTTTTATTTCATTATACACATTCACAAGTAAATCATCACATAAAATTAGTAAGTTGTTTTCAACTAATAAGGGACTTTTTAAAACTTTCTCCACTCTGACTCTTTTTTTGCCCAAGAAATACACCCTGTGCAAGTGTTGTCATAAATAACATGGATTCTTTATACTTATATGTTAATGATAAATATTTTTTGCCATTCCACACTGAGGAAACTTTTACTATTACCAATTGTTTTATGTAACCCCCTCATACAATTATATACATTGTAGGAGTTGGTGAACCAAAGTTCACAAAGTGAGGATATAATATACGACATTGGTAAGTTGAGGCTTAGACTGAGCATTTTCATCATAGTTGCCATTTATTTAGAAATTTTCTACCAGATAGAATACTAAATTTTTTTATGATTCAATTTTCTGATAATACTTTCTGAAGAAGTATGTGAGTAAGCATATTTGGCAAACAAATGGCAAAACTTTCTTAACTTTTAAGCAACCAACAAATGGCAAATATTCAACTTAATTCAATTATCAACAAAAACTTCATATTAATTTAAAAGATTGATAGCATATGGATAACATAAATGGAACAAATAATGTATTTTTCATAGCTTCAAAACTAAAACAAATTTCTATTGATTATTTGATTTTATAGTATAAAAATTAAAATACTATCATGAGTGTCCTCAGATTATAATGTAATGTAAAGCTGGAATTCAAGGTTTTTGAGAATTAGACTCATAAGAGTGGTAGCTCGACTTTCATTTATTTCTAACAAATATATTGTTTCTTACAATTACAAATTTAGTCAATAAATTGAAATTGTACTTCATATATCACACACAAGCAATGTCAAATTATTTTCGTATTATATGTAGCTTGCATATTTCAAATCATGCTGCCACTAATTACTACATTCAGTCATAATTGTTATTAAATATGCTTATATACTTTACTTTTATTTGTTAAATTAACTATATAATATTTTTGGTTTAATAATTTTGATGAAATAATCTGCAATTGTTTTATTTGCACATCTATTTGATGTATTAAAGAATTTGTTTTCATTGCACACAGACTTGATATATTATAAAATTATTCTGAAAAAGAAGTATAGTCTTCAGCAGACTAAGAAATAATGTACTGAGAAATTAAAGCACCTCTTTTCTAGATTATGTGGAACATAAAAACTTACAATTTTAATAGATTGTATTCCCAAAATAGGGACAACTTTATAGCAAAATTGTGATTTTTAAGTTTATTCATTTTTTAAAATATTTCACAGGCGATAAAGGACAATGAAACATTTATTATATTATAGTATTTACAAACTAAAGTTTCTAACATCTAATGAATTTAGCATAATTCTATATTATAAGGGCTAATCACTTAATCACTTAATCACTTAATCCCCGTTATTCATCGATTTATTTGAGCGGGTGCCAGTAACGTCTCCATTCATCCCGGTTGCGTGCTAGCGTAGCCCAATGGTATCTGTTCGTTTTAGGAACATGTAGAGCCTCAAACCGATCATTTAGGGTCTTGACGAAGAAGTCTGACCATCTTATAGGTGGGCGTCCACGTGATCTTTTGATGTCTCGTGGAATCCAATCAGTAATGGCTCTAGTCCAGCGGTTGTCTGTAAACCTCATTACATGTCCAGCCCATCTGATTTTTGATGTCTTGGCAAATGAGACAGCGTCCCTGATTCTTGAGCGTTGACGAAGATCAGAACTCCGGATTCTATCTCTCATTTGAGTGAATCGTGATATTCCAAGCATAGTTCTTTCGATTCCTCTTTGAGAGACCCGAATAGTGTTCTCATCCTGTTTTTGTAGGGTCCAGGTCTCTGAGGCATATGTTAATGCAGGAAGAATAGTGGAATCAAAGAGATGTGCTCGTAGCTGGAGGTTCTTTGTCCTTTTAGTTATTTCTTCAATGCTCTTGAAGGCATTCCAAGCCGCTCTCTTCCTCCTGCGTAACTCAGGTGCCAGGTCATTCATCATGTTGATTTCTCGACCTAAGTATATATAACTGTTGCATTCGGAGATGGTGGTTCCGTTGAGAGCGAATGGAGCGTCAGGAACAAGGCTGTTTCTCATAAACATTGTCTTCGTAAGATTCAGCTGTAGTCCGACCTTTCCACACTCACGGTCAAAGTCCGCCAGCATTTGTGCCGCTTGGCTGATGTTTGGTGTTATTAGAACGATGTCATCAGCAAAGCGGAGGTGGTGTAGTTGCCGACCATCTATCTTCACTCCCATGTTTTCCCATTCTAGTCGTCGCATGATGTTCTCGAGGGTGGCACTGAAGAGTTTTGGTGAAATGGTATCACCCTGCCGAACCCCTCTCTTGATATGGATGATTACTTCTTTGTAGAATGGTGAGATCTTGGTAGTGAATCCGCAATAGAGCTCACGAAGGATCCTGATGTATTGAGTTTGTACGCCCTGATTGGCTAGGGCTTCCATGACCGCTTCCGTCTCAACAGAATCAAAGGCTTTCTTTAAATCAATGAACGTTAGACAGAGCGGCATCTTGAACTCCCGAGATACCTCAATGAGCTTGGTTATTGTGTGGATATGGTCAATGGTACTGAATCCTTTTCAGAATCCAGCTTGTTCACATGGTTGTCCTTCATCTAGTGTTCTGCTAATCCTATTCAGGATGACTCGAGTGAATAGTTTGTAGATGACAGACAATAGGCAGATTGGGCGATAGTTGCCAATGTCGTGGATGTCTCCTTTCTTGTATAGTAGTACAGTCTTACTGGTTTTCCACTGGGATGGAACCTTGCATTCAGACAGGTAGCGTGTGAAGAGTCGAGCTAATGTATTGGCGAGTACTGATGGTAAGTTCTTCAGGTGTTCAGGTCTGATCTTGTCTGGGCCAGGTGCTTTTTGTTTCTTTACCGACGAGATGGCATGTTGGATTTCGGAAGGGAGAACATTGGGAACGACATATCCATCATGTGGTATGTGGTATGTGGGCAAGTGGATGTGGCTATTAAAGAGATCTGAGTAGAAGTCATGAATAATCTTCTCCATTGATATGCCAAATCCAGTAATAAATGGATCTCATTTCCCTAACCCTGATTATAAGGGCTAATGGAACTATAATAAATTAAAGCATATATCTGCTTCTGCTTCTTTTTTGAGAATGTTTAATCAAATAAATACCTGGCTTTAATTCAAAGAAATAATTAACTTTAGAAAATGTCCAATAATTTGCAATTATCATTTTGTGTACATGCATGTGTGTGTGCGTGCGTGTGCGTGTGTGTGTGTGTATGTGTGTGTGTGTGTGTGTGTGTTTCAGGGGTTGGGGCAGGGAAACAAAAAGAGAGATACAGAGAGGGAGAGAGGGAGAGAGAGAAAGAGAGAGGAACAGAGGGACAGAAGGAAAGAAAAGCTTAATTGCTTTTATTGAAACAAATTTAGAGAAATATGAGGGGAGACAAAGGAAGAGATGAATGTTCAAGAGAGAAAACTGGCTTCTCCAGAGTGAAAATAAAGGGCCTCATCATTATTCTTAAAAGATGTGTGATTGGGGATTGAGGTATCATACAGGGTTAAGCCTCTTGGGGCATACTACTGACCTTTCTTTGATCTTCTTAACACAGATGGTCCCTGAGCAATGCCACAGTGATCTCTGAGCAGAGAACTAGAAGGAAGCTCTGAACATTGATGGATGCAGCCCCAAAACTTCTATCCAAATAAAGAACTAAATAAAATTAGATTTATTTTATATAATAAAGACATCAAATAAGTAAAAAGAAAAGAACATGGATCAATGGAATGTGGGTAGATAGAAATAAGAGAACAATACAACATGGAATAAAATTAGATTTTTTATTACTGACATGAAGTGCTTCTTTTGAGTAGTTTCAACTGTTGTTTTACTACATAGCTGTAAACACAGTGCTGAGCCCAAGCGAAGACACCACTTGCTGCAATAAAACTTGGGAAGTGACCAGAAATTTGGTTTCCATTCTATTCTGTCTTTAAAATCTTGCTGTCTACAAAACTGCTTGTCATGAACCAGGGGCATTCAGAATTTTATTATAGAGAAGTTCAGTGAACTGTAATGCATATTAAGAAATAGAGAATTTCTGTGCTACCTTCAGGGAAAATGTCCTTTGGTTCCACTGAGATACACTGTCACTGACCTGCATTAAACATAAAATGTAATATTGATTTTTAAATGCATTTTAAATGTATTCTACACATTCTACTTAGATGAGAAATATTTTATTCTTACAATAAAACATTGATATTTTTACATGGTGACTCCTACAACTGATTTTAGATGAAGTCTTTACCAAGCCACTTGATTTGATACCTTTACTATAATAAAATGAATATAATCTGCAGCATAAAATTGTGAAACTGCATGGTCATAATCCAGCTTCTGTTCTGCTACTTAAGGATAACTTCTGAAAATATTTTTAAAGGCTTTAGAAACATGTCTTATGTGAAATGGCAGATGAAATTAGTCTAATAAAAGGAGCCCGACTCAGAGTGAAGTATAAGAGTTGGGCACTCTCATTGTGGGCACAACACTTGCTGGATTCCTGGCAACATGAGGAGAGATCCCTGATCACAAATAAAGCCAGGAAATATCCCTAAGTACTGACCGATGTGACCAAAAAATAGAAAACCCAAAATATAAAATAAAATGTGCCTCTGTTTATTGTGGATTTTTTGTTGTTGTTGTTGTTTTTAGGGGTTAAAATTATTGTGAAAATATAGGTCTGCAGAGATAGTACAGTGGGTCAAGTCCCTGATTTTCACACAGCAACCTGGTGCCATTACTGGCACTGCATATGGTACCCTGTGTACTCCAGGACTAGTACCCGGGCACAAAGTAAGAAATCAGTCCTGAGCACAGCTGGATGAGTTCTCTCTCCCACACAAAATAATAATTCTGTGAGAATATGTTTTAAAATATTAGTTATTACTGTTTCTTTTAACTTTCAATTGTTTTGGAGAGAAAACTAAATTCATCAGGAGTCAGGGACCACTGGCTGTTCTAAGGGAACCATAGTGATACAATTCTGGGCACTCAGGTGTTTTCTAGATTCTGGCTATTGTAAACGGTGCTGTAATGAACAAACAAGTGCAGATGTCACTTCGACTATACTTTTTTGCCTGTCTGGGATATATTCCCAGGAGTGGTATTGCTGGGTCAAATGGGAGCTCAATTTCTAATTTTTGGAGAATCGTCCATGTTGTTTTCCAAAAGGGCTGAACCAGTTGGCATTCCCACCAGCAGTGAAGGAGAGTCCCTTTCTCGCCACATCTGGTTGCTTTTGTTCTTTTGGATGTGGGCCAGTCTCTGTGGTGTGAGATGATATCTCATTGTTGTTTTGATCTGCATATCCCTGATGATTAGTGATCTAGAGAATTTTCTCATGTGCCTTTAAGCCATTTGGATTTCTTCTTTGAGAAAGTTTCTGTTCATTTCATTGCTCCATTTTCTCATGGAGATGGATGTTTTCTTCTTGTGGAATTCAACTAGTGCCTTGTAAATCCTTGATACCAAACCCTTATCGGATGGGTATTGGGTGAATATCCTTTACCATTCTGTAGACTGTCTTTGTATTCTGTTCACTGTATCTTTTGAGGTGCAGAGGCTTCTCAGTTTAAGGTAGTGCCATTTGTTTATCTCTATTTCCACTTGCTTGGTCAGTGGTGTGTCGTCTTTGAAGATACCTTTAGCTCCAATGTCATGGAGGGTTTTACTGTCCTTGTCCTCAATGTACCTGATGAATTCTGGCCTGATGTTGAGGTCTTTAATCCATTTTGATCTGACTTATGTGCACAGTATTAGGTAGAGTTCTGAGTCTATTTTTTTTTGCATGTACCTCTCCAGCTATGCCAGCATCATTTGTTAAAGAGGATCTCCTTGCTCCACTTCACATTCCCTGCTCCCGTATCAAAGATTAGAAGATTATATATTTGAGGGTGTGTGCCAGGATATTCAACCCTGTTCCATTAGTCTGTGGCTCTGCCTTTGTTCCAATACTGTGCTGTTTTAATTATCACTGTTTTGTAGTAGAGTTTGAGATTAGGGAAGGTGATGCCTCCCATCTTCTTTTTCTCAGGAATTGCTTTAGCTATTCGTTGGGGCTTTTTGTTTCATATGAATTTCAGGAGTGTTTGCTCCATTTCATTCACTAATAAAAATTTTTTAAAATAACTGGTTCTATGATGAGGAAAACATACTCTCTGTCCCTTTGGTCACCTCACTAGCCTTATTTTAACATTTTAAATACATCTGGAAGTTATTAGAGATATAGTATACTTGAATATATGTATATTTACATATATATATAATGGTAATATAAGTTTTGTCAACTGCCTGCTTAGATTTTAAGGAAAGGGATAAGTTAACCATTGCAAAGTATCATGAGATATTGCAATATAAAGACACTATATTACCACACATAACTGTACTTTTTGAAATTTCTATGTTTTGTAAAGTATCTGCTATATTCTATCACTGGATTATTAATGGTTATTTTTTATTCATATGTAGTACTTTCATAAATTGTAGGTGAACAGATGAGAATTTTTGGCATGTTTGGGAAGCTGTCAGAGATTTCTCTTACAATTTTGATGTTAGTTGATCTGAAAAAAGCAAGTAGAATTTATATAAGCAGAGGTAATAGTTGCAGAAATAGTTTAGAGGTAAATTTCCCTTATGCTCTATGTAAAATATACTGCATTTGAACCTTGAAAATACAGAAGACAATGGCATTGATTTTGCTTTAATGATACTCCAAATAAGGTACACCATGAGCTTAACTAATATAGAGACAGAGTTGAAGCTTAAGGGAGAAAATGCATGCAGCAATCCTTACCAACTGCTAAAAATATCAGAGTAATAATTCTAAAGCAACCTTACAATGTCTAGAAACATTAAAATAAAGGAGTTGGTGAAAACATAGAAACTTAACTAAGGTCTACTAAAATCCTGATAACATAGGAAGGATAAGAGAAATTTAAATTGATCAAGGTGGATAGCAAGAAGTAGAGGATGGAAATTAACAGGGTGGAGGGGCAGGAATCAAAGGTTTTGAGTACATTATTGATTTAGAGGAGTGGTTCATCGATGTATCCCAAACTGGAAACACTGGTAAGGGAAGTTGACACTGTTGGTGGAATTTGTATTGGAACATATTATGCCTAAAATCAATGGGAATAACTTTGTAAAAATTGTAAATCTAAAAAATAAAATAATATGAGCACGTTCCTTTAGTCATGGTAATTCTCCAAAAGACTGATAGAAAAATGCAGAAGAGAAATGAAAATAATACTATTATTATACAAAGAATAAGTCAAACTTGAAAGATATTGAAGCAGAAGACTGCAAAAATATTCATTAGTAAAGCTATTATTGGAGGCTAATTCAGTTCACCTGACCATCTGTGGAAAGGTTCCTGAGCAATAGCTTTGTAAATTACAATAGAAATCAGTGACAAGAAAAAAGTAAGTAAAGATATGGCTGGAGCAATGGAGTGGGTAGGATACTTGCCTTTTGCATGGTGAACTGGGGTTATCTATCTCCTGTATTACATGTGGTCCCCGAAGCCCACCACGAGTGTTCTCTGACTTCAGAGTCAGGAGCAAGCTCTGAGTATCAGTAGGTGTGGCCCCCAAACAAACAGACATAAAATAAATATAAAGACATAGTTATAGATTATCATTTTCCATCATCATTAGATTCAATAGACACAAATTGGTATTCTAAGAAATAAGATCTGAATAAATAGGACTTCAGTTAAAAAAAAGTCTTATAAAGCTGAACACCTTGCTCATTGAAAATAGGTATACCAATAATTAAATTAAAAATTTCAGCAATATGAAGTTCTAATTAAAGCCAAAAAACAATTAAAAGCAAGCTAGCAATGCATTTTTATCAATGATATATGTATATATAATTATATGTATATAATTACATGTATATGTATAATTTAACAACAGTGAATGAATTTTTAAAGATTTTTACATGACAGATAATATAACATTTTTGTTTGTTTTCAGGGCCCACACAAAATGAAGTTTAGGGTTTACTATTTACTCTGTGCTCAGTGATCACTCTTGATGGACTCAGTAGGGCAGTTGGGGTACATGGAATCAAATCTGGGGATGGCCACATGCAAGGTAAATACCATAACCCTCTGTACTATTGCTCTAGTGCCTGAAAAACCTCTTCTAAAAATTTATCTATTTGAGAATAGACTTATTATTGAAGTAGTTCTCTAAGTTTTTGAAACTGACAGCAATTTTTAGAAATAGCTTTATTATATGATTTCTTCTTTCCTTACAGCTGCATAGTATTCACTGTGCAGATGTTCCACATCTTTGCAATTAACTTATCTGTCCCTGGATACCGAGGTTAATTCTATATCTTAGTTTTTTACTAAGTGCTGCAATGAATAATGGTGAGCATGTGTCCTTTTGAATGAATATTTTTCATGTGTGTAGACACCCAGGAGTAGAATTGCTGGTCTTTTTGTAGCTCAATTATATTATTAGCTAACTAAGTTAACTCCTTGCTACCTTTTATAAAGGTTGAACCAGTCGACAATTCCACCAGGAAGAGATGAGAATTTCTTTTTCACCACATAGCCATCAACATTTTTTCTTTTTCACCACATAGCCATCAATATTTTTTTGCCTGTTGTCCATCTATTGGTATCCCTTAGAGAAGTCCATATCTATTTCCAATTCTCATACTTTCATGGTTTTGTGTCTGTTGTTGATGGTGATATTTATGAGTATGTTATATATACTGTACATAATCCCTTTATCTGATGTGTACGATGCAATGGAACTGGAAAAATGAAGTAAACCAGACGAAGAAGAGCAAAGACAGGAATGAAGTCACTTACATGTGGCATATAGAATAACTGGATGAGAAAATGCATGATGAAAGGCAGGGTGCTTAGATCACACTTGGTCCCAGAGGAAAATCGGAAGAGAAGGAAAGAAATCTAGTGGGGAAGAAAGAATAGATGGATAGCAATGAGGAGAGGAGTTCAAGGAGATCTGAGTACATCAGTGCTATAGAGCAATAAAATAATTAAATATCCAAACCACAGGGTCAACAACACTGAAAACACAAAATCAAACATCAACAAACTTTAAAATGAGCCTGTCAATGTGGCTGACTGGGTATGGAAGTGGGCCGGAGGAGTGAACCAGGGATCACCTATGTAGGGTGGGAGATATTGGTGGTGGGCCTGGTTCTAGAACATAATATGTCTAAGTTCCAACTATGAAATAGTAAATCATGAATTTAATAAAATTTGAAAAACACAATAGGTTTGGTAAATTATATCAACATATTATAATATTTTGACAATAGTAACTATTGTTTATCTGGTTAGGACACACCCAGCTGTGATGAGGTACCAATCCTGACAGTGCAAAGGGAACGATATATGGAATCAGGGGCTGACCTAGGTTGGCCGCATGCAAGGCCAGGACCCCAACTGCTACAACATCTCTCAAGTCCCATCCAGAAACTTTCAATGAATTTTCTGAACATGTAAAGTGTTTTCCCATTCCAAGTACAAAAAAAGGCTTCTAAACATATCAATGATTTCAAGTGTGAATGAATAAATAGTTGAATATAAGTAGTTAACTATATATGAATATAGGCATGCATATTGTTTTGTTTCTTGGGGAGTCACATACATCACTGTACAAGACTTATTCCTAGCTCTGGGCTCAGGTATCATTCTTGGTCGGGCTCAGGGGATTAAACCCAGGTGAGCTACATGCAAGAAAAATACCTTTCCTGCTATACTATATCTTTAGCCCCAATTTACAGTATTTTAAAATAAAGAAAAATAATTTTCTATTAAAATACATATCTTTATGGGTTGTATTAATCTAATTTTTAATTCACACTTCAGAAACAAAAGTGTGCAGTTTTATATCTTAGACTTTCATGTTAAATAGGATATTTATACCGCTCAATTGTTTGCATCGCAATGCTTCTCTGCCCAATCTGTCTCTTAGTAGCCAAGAAATCACTATTCTTTGTTCTATTCTAATAGGTAAGCTGATCATTTTTAGAATTTTATATAATTATTTTATATGTCACGTTTTATATTGTATACCTTCATTCAGAATAATAGTTTTTATTTATGTTACTATATAATTCGATAAGTAATTAATTTTGATTACTCAGTAGAATTTTATTTCCTCCATTTACCTGGGCTGCTGCCAAATTATCTTTGGTATAAATACAGCTGCTGCTATGTGTATAAAAGTCTTTTCAGGGGAATATGCTTTAATTTCTATGAGTCTAGGAGATTGTTAAAACTTAATGATAATCACTTAATTTAATAAGAAAATTAAAAGACATTTTCCCAATTGTTTGGTTTCAGTCATATGCCTATATATGGCCAATTATAGGGTATGACTTGCATGCCTATCAGTTTTTGTGATGCAATTTCCTCACTAGGTAGGAACTTGCACTGTTGCAGACTGTTTTTAAACTCCAGGAAGTGTGGTCTTTAAGAATTGTTCTTTCCCTAAAGGTAAAAGGTAAAGGTAAAGGCCCTCCCGTTGATCGTCGATTTGCTCGAGCAGGCCCAGTAACATCTCCATTGGAGACTTTGTTGTTACTGTGTTACTGTTGTGTTACTGATGTTACTGGCATATCGAATACTCTCGGTAGCTTGCCGGGCTCTCCGAGAGGGGCGGAGGAATCAAACTCGGGTTCGGAGGAATCGAACTCGGGTTGGCCATGTTGGTCTCGTGTAAGGCGAACGCCCTACCTGCTGTGCTATCGCTCCAGCCCTAGCCTCCAGAAGTTTTTTCACAGAACTTGCAGTACTCAGCTGAACATCCAACAGTTATTTAAAACATTTCTCCTATTCACTCACCTAGAAAGCCAGTTTTTTTCAAGTTGCAGCAACCCTGCCCCAGGTCCTACACCACTGCACAATTAAAATGGTTCTGATGCTACAGCGATAGTTCGATGGGTAGGGCACTCAATTGCATGGGATACACCTAGGTTTATTCCCTGATACCAAATCTGGTCCTCTTAGCCAGCCAGGAGTGATCCCTGAGTGCACAACCAGGAGTAAGCTCTAAGTAGCATTGCCCCACAAACAAAAAAAGCAAAAAGAACAAAACCACACCAAAAAGAACTTCAATGATTAAAATATGCTTTAGCTTAAGTGCTTCAACTTATTTATTGTGAGTTTCTTTTAGGCCTTCAGAACTGTAGCCTAGAAAATAATCCATAGATATATTGTAATATCAAAATATAATCTTTCTGAGGAAATTTGATGGGCATGGAATAATTTCTCTAAGCTTCAGAAATTTTAATTTCTAAATATATATTGGGATATATTTTATCCATTCCCTTTATTTGAAAATAACTAAGATAGGCTACATGGTAAATTGTAAAATATTCACTTTATTAAATATTAAATTTTACTTTGTGATGTTACAGAATTTCACAGATTTAGCTTCATAATTATAAGCTTATACATATATATATAATATGTATATTATAACACCCACCACAAAGTTCAGTACCATTCAACTATCAATTTACCTCTCTCCCTCATAACTCCCATCATTCTTGTTGCATACTAGTAGTTACTATTTTCACTGAGTCTGGGAATTAGTTTTCTCTTTTGGCACCTATGATTTCTTTAATTGCTCATGTTCAGTTTTAATTTGTTCTGATTTGGTTTTGTTTGGGGGTCACACTTGGCAGTGATCAGGGCTTATTAAGACCATATGCAGTGCTGAGGATCAAACCTGGGTCTGCTACTAGTAAGCTTTGCATCATATACTGCTCTTTGGACCTGGAAAATTACATCATCTATATCAGCAAAAGAGAATGCATCTCTACACAAGATAGCAAGAGCAAATCAAAGCAGGAAGCAAAATCCTCCAAAACACTTTACATGCATAACCGTTATTAGTTTTCATCTATTTGATTTATTTTGTAAATTCTTCAGTGATTTTACTGCCCTATATAGAGGGGTTCCAGCAGAGGTAGCTTATCAGGGAGGTCACACGAGGTTCCGAGGCCTAAGTCAGAGAAAATGTACAATAGCTTTAGGCCTTCTGCTATTCTAATGCAGAATCTGTAATATATACAGAATAATGGAACATGTTCAACATCACATTGAACTAGTACACTTATGCCTATTGAAGTGGATAATTCATGAATGTCTCTACTACAACCTAAGAAATAATAAGAAGCAACAGTCTAGCTTGTGGAGTAATAAAACCACTTAGATAAAATTTGGAGAACAGAACACCTATAAACAATAACATTCTTTTCTTTTCAATAGTATTTCACTTTGTAATTATAAATGCTTTCAACCTGACCTAGGCAAAAAATTTTCTAAGTGAAAAAATTTTATACAATGTTTATATGTAATAAGAGAAAACATATAAACTATCGATTTCAATTAATGATACAAGGTAATAATCTTTGTGACTCTAACCATCACAACTTAAAGCTGTTGTTTGTGTGTACCAAGAGTTTTATCATCCACATTGTCAGCTGCTCTAAAATGAGAATCATTTAAAGAAGACACAGATGCTGGAAAGAACCAACCAATAACACCTGAGTATTTCTGAATGTAGTGAAATTCTTGCCCCTCCCCCCAAAAAAAACAAGAATATTATTACTGGAACCCAGTAAAAACAGTGGGAGAATCTTATATGGTCTTTTTTCAAATCAAATCTATTTAATCTATTAACAAATAAAAGCTTTTATTTTCTCCTTACACTACATTAGCTAATATCTATAAAAAGACTTAAAAAATCCTAGAGATGTTCTATCTTGAGCAAATGCTGCTTAATATAAAAGACACAATTTTTAATGCTAGATGTTGGGGCCAGAACCATAGAACAGATGATAGGGCACTTGCGTTGCATGAATCTGGCCCATGTTCAGTCTCAGGCAGGCCACATGTTCTCTAAGCACCTCTAAGAGGGATACCTGAGCACAGAGCCAGGATCAAGCCCCGAGCACCACCACTTGTACACCCTCCCAAAAAAAATAGCAGCACTTGAGATCATGATTTAATTATTGAGATTATTCACATATTCTATAAAATTTATATTTTATATTATATGACAGCTATTTATCACAGCAGGTAGGGCTTTTGGCTTACATGTGGCAGACCTGGGTTCGATTCTTCTGCCCCTCTGAGATCCTGGCAAGCTAAAAAGAGTATCTCGCCCGCACAGCAAAGCCTGGCAAGGTACCCATGATGTATTTGATACGCCAAAAACAGTAACAAGTCTCACAATTTGTTGTGAGACGTTACTGGTGCCCACTCAAGCAAATCCATGAACAACGGGAGGACAGTGCTACTTATTATTAGAGTGACAGTCTTTCTTTTTGAATAATATTCTGAAGCACCAGTTATCACCTTGTCTTAAATTTGGGTGGCAACAAAGTGAAATTAAAATATATCATCTAGGGGGCAGAATAACAGTACAGCAAGTAGGGAGTTTCTCTTGCACAAGGTCAAACTGGATTTGGTCTGTGGCGTACCATATGATACCTGAGACTCAGAAGAGATTCCTGAGTACTGAACCAGAAGTAACCCCTGAGCATACCCAGGTGTAGCCCAAGATAGGCAAAATATATAAATAAATACTATTTAGTGGTGAAACAACACATCACTCTTCATTTTAGTAGGTAGACTAAGGTGTAGTGGAAGGAATAAGATATGTTTACTGTTGCTTTCTTCTCAAAACAAAAACAAAAACAGTAGAGGCACCTACTAAGGTGTCAAAGAGGATGTGCCCTGAGTTAGGTTGAACAGGCAAAGATTATTGTTACTTAAGATTTTAAACAGAGGGTACAATCTGCCACAGGAGAAACATTGAACTCAACTCAGACAAAATCAGGAGAGTTTATATGCATGGAATGAGAGAGCCACAGATGACATGAGGTGAAAATAGGTGGGGATTGTTCAATATGATTAAGCTGTAATTTTTTACTAAATGGCACCTTAATTTAGTATCATACACATATCCTCTTTGGTACAATCAAGGAACTCTCTTCCTTGATTCCTTCCAAAGGTGTGCCTCCTAGGTATTTGAGTAAGATATTTTAAATTTCAAAATAAGATATTTTGAAGCTTTAAGATGATTGATAAAATTACTTTTGAATTTTACATCCTTCCTATCTCACATGTAAACCTCCCCGCACCTATTCACTACTGTTTTAATAATATTGTAAAGCTGGTTGGTAATCAACTCAGATTTCATAGAATAAATTATTGGTAGGAACAAATAATCTTCTGCGGTCCATTTTTGTAACCACTTGTTTATTTTCAATTATCTTCATTATTAATTTATCATTTGTTCTCAGAGAAAATACAAAGGACATAGAAGAAAAAACTCTATAAATAAAGATGTATTTGGAAATTAGGAAATGCATTCAGAAAAAATAAGTTATAGTTAAAGGGTTTTTTCTCATGTTAATTCTATTTCAGCCAACACAGTGCATGACAATGACACCATAGACTAGTGCTCTCCTTCCATCACTGTTTCTTTCCCACAAGATTCAATAAATTATTTTAAGTATGACAATTTCAATTAAATGTCACGTTGCTACTTTTATGAACTCCCAGTTTTGTTGTGTTATATGAAGCTAAGAAATACACTTATGCAAGTATTATCATAAAAGTTTGATTACATAAAAATTATATCGGATATGTTTATGTAATAATATATAAGGAATAATTAAAACAAAAAAGATTTTAAAGTGATTAATTTAATATTACATCTATAAAACTTATCAGACAAAATTGTATGTAGTTATTTTTAATGTCATTCATTTTCAGAGCTTATTAACCCTTTATAGGCATATAGATGAACATCATTGTAAGCAAAACAATACCTAAAGAAACAGGAGAAATTTATTTTATTTTGATCTTCTAAAAAGTTTCTTTTATTTTTCTACGATAATTCTTCTAATAGGTTGTTGGGTGTAGTAAAAATTTCCACTACCCCTTTAGATTTTCTAAGGCTGGTCAAGTAATCAAAACAGCTTTAGAGTTTAACAAGAGAAAAAAAAACTTAATTATCCAACAAGACTACATATTTACATAGAAATAAGATTCCAATAAGGGTAATCAGGGTATAAATCCTGAGCTAAGGAATTGGACAGAGGTCTGGTATTTCAGGCATAGGAGTGGAGCACTCACATAAAATAATAAAATGGCCCATGTATTACAGATAAGTTTCTTTGTAATTAGATATTTTTCCTGCCATTTGAACATGTTTATTGATAGAAAAGCTATCTCTGGAAACAATATAATTCTGGGTAAGGTTTTCAGTTTTCAATCTTGAAGGTAATCAAGGAAGGGGTACAATATTTTTATGAGCCTTCAAGATTTTGGTTGACCTGAGCTAAACATCATCTGAGAGATCAAGTACCACATCTTGGTGACACCTGTTCTGTGCATCTTCCAGGGTAGACTCAAAAATAGATTTTTTTGTGAAAGAAACTCATAAAAATATATTTGATCACTTGACTTCCCGTTAATCGTCGATTTGCTCAAGCAGGCGCCCGTAACATCTCCATTTGTCCCTGTCGCGTGCTAGTGTAGCCCAGTGGCGTCTGTTCGCTCTAGGAACACAAAGAGCCTCAAACCGATCATTCATGACCTTGGTGAAGAAGTCAGACCATCTGGTAGGTGGGCGGCCAAGCAGTCTTTTGACATCCCATGGAATCCAATCGGTAACAGCTCTAGTCCAGCAGTAAT
Organism: Sorex fumeus; assembly: GCF_029834395.1. Classification (NCBI taxonomy): domain Eukaryota; kingdom Metazoa; phylum Chordata; class Mammalia; order Eulipotyphla; family Soricidae; genus Sorex; species Sorex fumeus. Next base: position 40,860,289 of record NW_026606065.1, read on the forward strand.
CTTTAAATCTCATTACGTGACCAGCCCATCTGATTTTTGACACTTTGGCAAATGATACAGCGTCCCTGATTCTTATCGTCGACGGAAGTCAGAACTCTGGATTCTTTCTCTCATTTGAGTGAAACGTGATATTCCAAGCATAGCTCTTTCAATTCCTCTTTGGGAGACCGAATAGCGTACTCATCCTGAAGAACAGTGTGATCAAAGAGATGTGCCCAGAGCCAGAGGTTCTTCTTCCTCTTAGCTATTTCTTCGGTGTTCTTGAAGGTGTTCCAAGCTGCTCTCTTCCTCCTGCGCAGCTCAGGTGCCAGGTCATTTGTCATGTTGACCTCTCAACCTAGATACACATAACTGTTGCATTCGGAGATGGTCGTTCCGTTGAGAGCGAATGGGGCGTCAGGAACGAGGCTATTTCTCATAAACATTGTCTTCGTAAGATTCAGCTGTAGTCCTACCTTTCCACACTCATGGTCAAAGTCGGCCAGCATTTGTGCCGCTTGGCTGATGTTTGGTGTTATTGAAACAATGTCATCAGCAAAGCGGAGGTGGTGTAGTTGCCGACCATCTATCTTCACTCCCATTCCTTCCCATTCCAGTCATCGCATGATGTTCTCGAGGGTGGCACTGAAGAGTTTCGGTGAAATGGTATCACCCTGCCGCACCCCTCTCTTGACATCAACGATCACTTCTTTGTAGAATGGTGAGATCCTGGTAGTGAATCCGCAATAGAGCTCACGGAGGATCCTGATGTATTGGGCTTGAATGCCCTGATTGGCTAGGGCTTCAATGACCGCTTCCGTCTCAACAGAATCAAAGGCCTTCTTTAAATCAATGAACGTTAAGCAGAGGGGCATCTTGAACTCCCGAGAAACCTCAATGAGCTTGGTTTTCGTGTGGATTTGGTCGATGGTGCTGAATACTTTGCGGAACCCGGCTTACTAGCATGGTTGTCCTTCATCTAGTGTTCTGCCAATCCTATTTAGGATGACTCAAGTGAACAACTTGTAGATGACAGACAATTGGCAGATCGGGTGATAGTTGCCAATGTCATGGATGTCTCCCTTCCTGAACAGTAGTACAGTCCTGTTGGTTTTCCATTGGGACGGAACCTTGCATTCAGACAGGTAGCGTGTGAAAAGCCGAGCCAGTGTATTGATGAGTACTGACGGCAGATTCTTCAGGTGTTCAGGTCTGAACTTTCTGGGCCGGGTGCTGTTTGTTTCTTTACTGACCAAATGGCGTGTCGGATTTCGGAAGGGAGAACATTGGGAGCGACATATCCATCCTGTGGAATTTGGTATGTCGGCAAAAAGTATATATTTTATAGCCCTATATTTAATATTCTCATGTCAAGGGTGTGCAATATATTTGTTAATTCTTATATTTTTCTGAATTAGCAGCAGATAAAATAACATTTCAAACTTTCCAAGCATATGACCTGCCCTTTCAAAAATATTTCCAGATGTTCCTGCCATATCTCTCATGCTCAAAAAATAAAATCATTTCACGTCACCTGCAATCCAAGGATTTTATTCAATGCTTAATTCAGAAAATCACAACATGTCTGATAAGTCCATTGTTGCTGACTAAAGGATTGCTCCATTTGGTGTCTTTGTAATAATCAGTAACCCCACTTCCATGATCTTTATACATTTATAAGTTATTTGCAACACCATAGAAGTTTCTTGAAATGAGAAACATTTATTTTAATTTTAATTTTAATTTATTTAATTAATTTAATTTAATTTTAATTTATTCCTCTGTGTTTCCTATACTCAATAACCGTTCAATCATTCCTCTGGACTCCTGTAAAAGTTCAGAGGAGAACCATCATCTTTTTGGATTCTCCTTGCCACCTGGCAACACCAACTTCAAAGTCAACTTCCGTTGATTCAAACCCGTACTTGCATTCACTGAGCTCTGCCCAAATATCATACAAGTGCTTCTAAACACCTTCTCAATCATACCTGCTTTCTGCTGATTTGAAGCACCTCTAGTTACTCCTGAGTACTCAAACCTAGGTTTGGCTGACAACTCTACCTGGCAAGATTTTATCTTTTTTGTATCAGTAAAACCTAGCATTGGATGACAAGTCTACCTGCTAATTCTTTGTTTCATACATATATATATATATATATGATGCAAATATATATGTGTATATATAGATATATATATATATATGTATGTATGTATTTATTTATCTGTCGCTGTCACTGTCCTCCCGTTGTTCATCGATTTTTTTCGAGCAGGCCCAGTAATGTCTCCATTCTGAGACTTTGTTATTACTGTGTTTGTCATATCGAATACATCATGGGTAGCATGCCAGGCTTTAGCATGCGGGCAAGATACTCTTGGTATCTTGCCGGGCTCTCCGAGAAAGATGGAGGAATCGAACTCAGGTCAGGCATGTTGGCTGTGTGCAAGGCAAACGCCCTACCAGCTGTGCTATTTGCAAATATATAATGATATATATTTGCATCAACAATAAAAAAGAATATATATATATTTGCATAAAAAATGGTATTGAGTATCTTGGTCTCAAGGTTCTGCCTGTGTTGTCCTTCCCCAGAACTCTCTGCAAGGCTCTGCAACAATTCAGCCCTAATATTTTCTTTAATGGAAGAATATCTCCATGGTTTCTGGCTTTCCTCCGTAAACCTGGATCAGTCCTCCCTCTTAAGAGAAACATTCTAAACTTGTTTATTGCACTCCTCAGCATGAGAAGCCCAGCAGGTCTACTATTTGAGCCTGTGCACCATTTTTGTTTTTATATTTTTTCCTGCAGAGATGTTTATCTTATTTGAAATTCTCATTAAAACCTTTTATTTTGCTCTTTAACCATTACATTTTTGTGGTGTTTTTATTTGAGGGTGGGTGCAGTTAATTGTAAAAGCACGAACACATCTTGATGGACAGTGTTCATATGTTGTTTTATTTCCCTTAAATTTTAATGACAATTAATACAACATAACTCACGAATCAAAGTCTGCTTTCAAAATTAGAACAAAAATATGCCTTGAGTGTTGCCTCCAAGGCAAAAACACTCCCATAAATATCTGATCTATTTTTCCTTTGTATATTACCTAATTTTCCACAAATGTAGAACATACTTTCAGTGTTTTAAAATTAACATAAAGGGCATAATTACATCTATGTCTCATTATGCAATATTGTTTCTGCTTGATGGTATGATTTTAGATGGATTTATTATAGTATTGTTATCTTTAAAGGCCCTCCCGTTGATCATCGATTTTCTCGAGCGGGCCCAGTAACGTCTCTATTGGAGACTTTGTTGTTACTGTGTTTGGCATATCAAATACGTCATGGGGAGCTTGGCATATCGAATACGTCACGGGAAGCTTGTTATCTTTAAATGGTTCTTAATATTAAGTGTCACATTTTATGTAAGATCTTCATATCTGAGAGAGTGCTCATCTACTATTTCACTTGGAAATATTCAAAGCATCCTTTGGATGGGTTCAGAGTGATAGTTTTGGGGTTAAGGCTTGCCTTGAATCATGAAGAGTATCATGCTAAGTTAAATGATTCAGAAAGAGAGGGACAGACATAGAAGGATTGTGTTCATTTGTGGAATACAAAATAACTTAATATTAGATCGACACCCAAGGTCAGTAGAGACAGGGCCAGGAATATTGCTCTATAGTTGGCAGACTGCCTCATGAGCTAGGGGAGAAGGCAGCTGGAATAGAGAAGGGATCACTAAGTCAATGATGGTTAGTAATTGATGGAGGGATCCCTCAGGTTGAGATGTGCGCTGGAAGTAGATAAAGGACCAAACATGATAACTTCTCGGTATCTGTATTTTAAAACATAATGGCCAAAAGTATGGAGGAAATTCATTGCTATAGAGGTAGGGAAAGAATTTATACTGGTTGTGGAAAATGTGCACTGTTGGAGCAATGGGTGTTTGATCATTGTATGACTGAAGTTCAAACATGAAAGCTTTGTAACTATCTCACAGTGATTCAATTTAAAAAAACACTTGCCCTGCATATGACTAATACTTGTTTGATCCCCTGCATTACCTAAGGTGCTCTGAGCACTCATCTGAGCACTGTCTAGAGGGGTCTTAGAGCACAAAGCAAGGAGTGATATCTTAGTACTGCTGAATATGACATTAAAACAAAAATCAAAGAATGCAAACACAAATAAACAAAAACATACCTTTAACCATTATAGCTTTTATTCTGTATCAATGAGAAAAAGACTTATGAGTGAGTGTTTTACATGTTTGAGGTTTCATAAATAGCCATATATAGTTCTCTACTGCATTGCATAGCACATTAAGGTGATTTAAATTTTTGGAAAGTTTGATTAAACTCTTTCTTTTCTTCATTATTTTTTAACTTGGATCAGTTTACTAGGTAACTCAATGAAATATTAAGTAGTATTGAAAGATATCTAGCAGTTTAAAGTTCCATAAAGAATTTCTGTCTTATTTTGGTTTAGAAAATATTTGGTAATAATTTAACTTGACTTTAGCTGTGAGACTGACACTTTACTTATATATCTATCTTCTACTTTGGTGTCTATTTTGCACTTTGATCATTTCTTTCACAGGCAAACAAAAATATTGTATTGCTCATTCTGAACTTCAGATAAAGGAGCAATATGAGCAAAAAAATAATAATTACATTGGGTAGATCTGTCTTATTGGTAAGCGAGAAAACTACAGGAAGGCTGAGCAATAGAATTTAAGGTTTTAGAATTTAGATTTAGAATCTGATGCAATTGCAGCAGAAGTATTAAAACATCGGATCTAATAAATGCCTACTATTTTTTCAGTCTAATTTAGTTCCTTTTCCCCAATCTCAGAGGTATCATCTTTAAGCTCTTTTATTCTCATTTTTATCATTATTGACTTCTGCATAAACTTCATGAAAACTAGTGTGAGCACATATGAGAAATTACTCTTCTAAAAAAAGTAGGTTAGTCTTCTTTGTCTATAAGATTTGCAATGCATTTCATTTAGAGGATTTAATTAATGTAATTAAATTACAAGAACACATTAACAACTCTATTTGTCAAATACCTAATAATAAAAATTGCACATAATATTATTTTTATGAAAAACTATCCCATTCAAGATAACTCCTTCCTATGCTGTCTTGAAGGTTTAGTTATTGACAAAACAAAATGAACAAAATTATGAAGTTATGTCACAGATGATCTCCCCTTATACTAGACTTAGAGGAAAACTTAAACTTACATAGACTCAGAAAGTATAAAGATGACCAAAGCATTATTGATTATTTAAATACTTAAAATTATTTAAGTGCATTAGATACACTGTGTAAAGAAAAATATGAAAGTATTATATACTTCTCAGTTATGTCAATAACAGTTTATGGAAAAATATAAAGATGCAAACTCAATAGCAAATGGCTAGCAATTATCACAAAGCATATAAATGTATATATATAAAATGTATGTAACATATGTATTTTTAAGTTTAGTATTTTAATACCACATGCAATTCCTTATTTAAATGTCAAAAGTAATTCTTAACTACAATACTACTAAGTTTGGCTTTTCTCACTTTCTTCTGAATAGGTTAATTTTTCTATTCAGCATAGGAATTAGTTGACTCAGCTGAGAATCAAAAAATCGTGTTTGCTAGGAAAGAAAAAATGAAACTGGCAGACGTTCATAACCAGTTATTGTTTGACTTCCATTACTCTGGCTGCCAACTGCAAGAGAAAGCAGAGAAAAAAAGACCATAAACAGGCTTAAATTCATTTTTAGATTTCGTGGTAAAGCACAATATCATCTCACTACATTAAGTTGAATCTCATTTTTTCCTAATGTATATATTTTTTAAGAATTTTGAGATGATTTTAATACAAAGTCCCCATTTAAGTTAAGTAACAATCAATCCACTATTTTTCTGAAAGAGCAACATTTTTTGCATAACTAGAGAAATCAAAGTTCTGGCATCATTTGTTTTATTTTTCAGTAAAGGGAAACAGGAGTTTGGCTCTACCAGGAGTTCTGGGAATAAATTCCTTCTAGAAGGTATTATAAAAAAATAAAGAAGGTAAGATATAATTTAATAAACACACCTTCTCAAGAAAAGTTAACTCGAGTGGCAGGAAATACATGCATCATTATGCTTTTGTAAATTTTGTGGCTGCATTTTCAAAAGCAAAGAGTAGAGAAATCCCAAACATCACATTTTATCTTAGTCAATGTTGTTTCTTTTTATTCTTAGCATTCAATAGCTAAGCCTTCTGTTGAGTCAATGTGGTATCTGCAAGCAAGAAGCTTAAAAGTGTTTTCCCCTTAATTTTTATGGAGATAGAAACCATAAGATCGATTCACTGTGAGAGTGAGAAATCACTCATTTCCCAAATGTTCTGTGTGTTTAAAAGATAAAAAGAGAAAACAACAACAACAAAAACCAACCAAACACAAAAGATCTTAGTAGTTTAAAAGCTGCCATATTCCTCCTAAATGCTTTATAGTCTCACTTCATTTAAACATCAAGTATAAAAAGATCAGTATGAACTGATTTGGTTATTATCTTTCACTTATTTCACTTAGCTGCACTACCTCAAGTTCTATCCATTTTTATGTGACTGTAAACAACTGAAGAAATCAAACGGGCAAAATTCCTAAAACCTAACTCCTAAACTTGTTGAAAGTGATGATGCTATGCAGAGGGACAGGGTAGGGTTTGGAAGAATGGGTAGAGTGGGATGTTTTTGGTAGTGAGATGTACTAAATTTTGGACACGTTATTCTTACACACATAAAGAGATGATAAGCTGCAACTACACCTCTGAAATTCTATAGTAACATATACTAATACTAAATCAATAGTAATGGGAAAACTTATGCACTTTTAGAATTAGTATTATATGCATTATGGATGAGACTATAATTTGTGAGATAAACAAAATTATTTACCTGAAATTAATGTTTTTAAGTGAAAGACACTAAAAGTAGAATTCTATGACAAAAAAAAAGTTTTTGCAAAATGCATATAATACTGTTTGGGTAGCTAAAAAGTGAAGTAGGGAGACAAGAAGTCAGTAAAAGTCATCAATAACCAATTAATATTGAGGGCAGCTTGAATTTGTATCACTAAACTATTATGGGTACATTGTAAATGCCTAACTTCGGTTTATTATAACAAGAAGGTAAGAAAGTTAATCTGGGGTAATTTTAGATCAAATGGATTCATGAATTCAGAGATGCAACTGACATTATATTCACTTGAACAATTATATAAAGAGTATTGCTTTTTTATCAATGAAGAACACTTAGATAAAAGAACAGTCAGATACACAGAAGGAGATTATAACATATAATGGGGAAAAAAACAAACAAGAACAGAAAAAAAAAGATAAGTCTTTAGAAATTTAGGTTAGGCATAAAAACCCTTTGCTACAGTGGCCTAACTGAAATTTCCTTTAACATAATAGTTTAAGATAACACCTACTGTGTTATATTTTTCTCTTTTTATTAATATGGAATCTGGAACACATTTAGCTCTATTATAATATATTTAATATGTCTTAACTGTTTTTACTGTTGCCAGTCATATTTTCCTTCATCGATTTGCTCGAATGGGCCCAGTAACGTCTCCATCATGAGACTTGTTACTGTGTTTGGCATATCAAATACGTCACGGGTAGCTTGCCAGGCCCTGCGTGCGGGCGAGATACTCTCGGTAGCTTGCCAGTATTTTCCTTAATAAGAAAAATATGTTTGTATATTGCACGCAGCCGGCCAAACCAAGCCGGGTTTGATTCCTCCTCCCCTCTTAGAGAGGCCTGCAAGCCACCGAGAGTATCTTGCCCACACAGCAAAGCCTGGCAAGCTACTTGTGATGTATTAAATATGCCAAACACAGTAACAACAAGTCTCATAATGGAGATATTACTGGGCCCACTCGAGCAAATCAATGACCAACGGGAGGACAGTGACAGTGACAGTGATTTTTCTTTAAAAATTCAGTATCATAAAAATTCAATATTATAAATATACGTAAATGCCTAGACAATGCACTCTTTACTTCAGGAGCACATATTTTTGAGAAATTGTAGATACAAACGGCATGTACAGCTAATCGAGCTAAGCTAAAGAATTTGTTCCAAGTGCAGAATCAACTTCTTCAGTTGTAGCTTTTATTTTCTTTTCCTTTCTTTTTTTTCTTTTGTTTTTTAGGTCACCCCAGCGATGCCCAAGGGCTACTCCTGGCTATGTACTCAGGAATCACTCCTGGCAGTGCTCGTGGGATCAAATGGGATGCTGGTAATCGAACCCTGGTCAACAGCGTGCATGGAAAACACCCCACCCACTGTGCTAGCGTTCCAGCCCCAGGTGTAGTTTTTAATTCAAAACTTAATATATTCAGTTTACATGCAATTATCACTTACCTTCCAAATCATCTTTTCTGAGCTCTGGATGATATAAAAATTGTTTTGATGATACTTAAATTGCATAGTGGGAAACATGAATGGGTACATAAAGTAAAATATAAATGTTCACAATGGAGTAAGTAATATAAAACATATAAAGAGGAAAAAAAACTAATGGTGAATTATTGTTTTCAGGTTCCAACTTTAAGTTTGTTGATTAGAAAAAGCATTTAGTGTAATTGCACGAAGAGATGAATGATGAGGTTAGCAGACATATATCTCCAGGGAAATCTATAGCTTAGGATAGTGGCTAATACAGAAATAAAGAATAATAAAACCTAAATTTAACTTTAGGCAGAGAAATAAAATCTGATTAAGTTCTGATGTGCTGTGGTAGACACATATACATTTAAAATATTTATCAAAAATATGATAAATAAACAATTTCTATTGAGAAGTTTTGAAAAAATGCTACCTATGTTTTATGTGCCGAGAAATTATTTGACAAAATAGCACTGTCTGTCTTCCCTCTGTTCATCGATTTGCTCGAGTGGGCCCAGTAACATCTCCATTGCGAGACTTGTTGTTACAGTGTTTGGCATATCGAATACATCACAGGTAGCTTGCCAGGCTTTGCTGTGCCGGCGAGATACTCTCGGTAGCTTGCCTGGCTCTCCGAGAGGGGAAGAGGAATCGAACTCGGGTCAGCCGGGTCGGCCACGTGCAAACGCTCTACCTGCTGTGCTATCGCTCCAGCCCTTGACAAAATAAAACATTATAAATAGACACCAAGATATTTTACAGAGTAAAGCACATATTAATATTAATAGAATATAATGCTAATGCACATGATAGGATCATATCAACCAATCCAGAATCTTCCATTAAAATTAATATTTAGCTCAGCAGTGCACTCATATTGTTCTGCATCTTACTGGATGGGACACAGACAATGGGGTCTGACCCTCTGGAAAAGATGCTTAGTATTGCATCTCATTTAATTGTTAAATTAACCCATAAGTTTAATCTGATGGCTAACTCACTTTACAATGGACAAAAGGAGTATCAGAAATTTAAAATCAGTGTCTTTTAATCAAATGTTAGAAAATCTGTTTATGGCACTTTATTTAGATGGAGTCATAAGAACATGCCCACTGACTTTTGCCATGTTAATAAAGATTTATAAGTTTCTAATATTTAATACAGGTATTTATAGGGAATCCATTGTTTTCATGATGCACATATAAATTCTTTTACCACCCTTGTATCTTACTTATTCTGAAAGCATTAAAGAATATTATTTATATAATATTCCAATAATTTAAAAATAAAATTTATATCATCTATTAGTCATTAGGTGATTAGTTATATCATTTGTCAATAAATTTTAGTATCATACTTTATTCAGTGTCAACCATAGTTAATGACTGACTACTAAAGGTATTTCTCTATTTCTTATCTGAGAAACCAGAAAAGAGATTTCCACTTTCCGTAATATGAGGCTAAGTGTTTTGAATGAATCTCCCATTGAGAATGATTGGATACACAGTATGATAGGTGATATCTCTCTGTTTCAAAATGTCAGCGTGCTAATAAAACAGTGGAGAATCTGTGGGTCAAGATGTCAGAGAGATAGAATGCCAAAAAGAAAAAGAAAACATCTGAAAGCAGTTTAATTTTCTATGTTTCTATAATATGTGAAAATAAAATTTTAATAAATTTTTGTAAGAATTAAATAATAAATATAAATAATAATAAATGTGTGTTCATTAAGGTATCTGGAGTACCTTCACTCTTCTGCTGATGTTATGAGCAAGAAATCCTAGTAAACATATAAATAAGTGGATCTGACTTTGTTGCGGTAAAACTTTACGAATAAAAATGATAATACCAAATTTTCCTTATTCTCCAGGGAGAGCAAAATCTGCTGATTCCTGTGCTAGGTGAATGAAAGAAGATTTGAGGATTCACTAAAGATTACTGAAGCATAAAAAACTGGGAACAATTTGTGTTGAAACCTGAAGAGTAGACACAAGTCATCTGAACCTTGTAGGATCTGAAAGCTGAACATCTTAAAACAATTACATTTGAAGACTTAGTATGTTGCCAATGATGTTATTGTAATACACTGTTTAAAGTATTCCTTTGAACAAGTTTCAGAACTTGGTGAAATTCAGTATCTGTTTTCAAGAAAAGATAAATCTCTCAAAATTCTTTCTTACCTTGAAACTATAGATAGTACAACCAATAGGACACTTGCTTGCATGCTCCAATGATCCCACCCAGTAGTGATCCCTGAAAGCAGAGCCAGGAGTAAGACCTGAGCATTGTTAATGTGCCCCCTAACCCCCCCGCAAAAAAAAAAAAACTTTGACTATTGTATCAGACCTCTTAACTATTAATACTTACCTTTCCTTATTTAAAGAATATTAAAAGTAAAAAGACTTCATCTGTTATACTCAATTGTGACATATAGTAGGTGCTAAATGATGGCTGCATTGATTTCAGTAACATTTGTGAAACTGTTTAACATAACAGTACTAATAATCATCACAGTCACTGTCACTGTCCTCCTGTAGTTAATCAATTTGTTTGAGCGGGCACAGTAACATTGTGAGACTTGTTGTTACTGTGTTTGGCATATCAAATACGTCATGGGGAACTTGCCAGGCTATGCCATGAGGGCGAGATACTCTCGGTAGCTTGCCGGGCTAATAATCATAATGAAATATAATTCTTACTGACTCCTTGTGGGAAATAAATTTTGGTTTCACATTTATTATCTAATTTCATTAAGATATCCTCAGAAGATACTTAATTTCTAAAGTATTACCAACAAAACATATAGTATAATTGTACCATTTAATGAATAAAATATTTTTAAATATTTTCATTTATTTTACCTTATAATACCTAATCAATTAAGAAAACTAGCATTATGATTAGACAATATCAAAATGAAAATAAAAACATGTATACTAGTATATATTCATAGGCAAGCAATTTTCAGCCGCTCTTATGAGTGTGTGTTACTGGGACATTTTTAGTTATTCTTTTGACACATTTTATGGAAAATCTCATTTTTCCTGATGAATACTAAATATCCCAAGGAAATTGCAGAGCTATTTTCGGAATAAATAAATAAATAAATAAATAATTCAGCTTTCAAGGTTTGGATGGACAAAGCTTCCAGAAGGATTTGCTGTAGCTCTTATCTTTATTTGCTTTGACTTCAAATTAATCTGTCATTGTATAGTGTGACTGGTTTACCATCATTATGAAAGGTTGAAATAAGGCAAATGTTTGCTTTAGGGACATTATTGCTTCAATTTAAAAGGAATTGATTCCTAACAACTCTGTCTCAGTGCTTTAGAATACTTTAATCACATAGATTTGAGTGTAAGAACTTGAAAATATGCTTGCTTCTGCCACAGTAGCCCTGTTTAGTTTGTAACCCTTCCCATTTTAAGATGATTTAGGATCCTTTAGTTGATGGCTGCTTATTGAAATACATACATGCTTTCCTGATTATATTTTATGCTATTTTTATAACACATAGTTTTATTTTATTTCATTTTTGCATTAATAATGTTTGTCTTGAGATATGCAAAATTAGAGCTTAAAGTGAAAATGTAAAATATATTAAAGTTGCATCCTTAAGGTTCTCGGACAGAATACTGCTATGCTTAAAAAGCGAGCAAATCAATAAATTAATTTTGAGACCAGTTCTCTTTCAGACAACAACAATTAATCATCTGTTCAACATTATCCTTTCTTTTGTTGTTCTTTGAGTTGGTAAAATATAGATGTAATGAAAACTCCAAACTACCATTTTTCTATATTTTTAAATTATGTATTGCTTTGGTTAATTCTGATTTTGCTGTCCCATCTCCACTGCAGTGTCCTTTTTCAATCCTTTCATTCAGCAGGTAGTGGAAACAGAAAGAAATGAAGCTTGGAGTAAGTAATTTGAGACTTTACTGCATCTTCCATTAGCCACAATTCACTGAACAGATTGGACACTTTGGTAGACTACTTGAGTAAATAACTAAAAGTTTCTTTGCCTTGCTTATACGATCTCTCCTTTCACAGCATTTATGACACATTACATTAACTAAGTTTTCCAACTGCAGATTTTTAAATTTATAACGATTATTCTAGGATCTGCAGATAACCCGTCTGTTAAGGCTAGAACTCTTGCGGATAATTTAACAGAGAAGATAATTGAAATTTATGATTTAGGAGGGGAAATACTACATGAAAATTTTATGTGCTTAGCAGTAAATGTAGATAAAAGTAGAATGAAAAGTGCATTGGTCATCCTGACTTCAGGAAAATTATGGTGATGCCCAAACTTTTTTCCTTGTCATTGCCAGCATACCACTTTATTAACCATCTCCCAAAGAGCATAGTGTTGCTTAGATTTCCAAACTCAACTACCCTCTAGAATTATGCAATCTTCAAGATAACATAATTAGCTATCCTATCAGATTACGACCTCTTGGAGAGATAACTACTCTAAAATCTTTCTGCATATTACTTAATGTTTTAAAACCTATTCAAAGAGTAGTTACATCTTTTGTTTCCAGCAATTACACGCCCCATACTTTTCAAAGATTTGACCTCCCCTCAACTAATAGACTCATTCTGCCTATGAGGATGGGAGTCAGTCAAAGAGTTTTTATCATTAAATTTCGGGAAATTATAAAATGAAGAAATAATTGAAGAGATAAGGTCACTATGAAAACAGATCATAGTACTAGCAACTAAATCAGCTACAGATGAAGGCCAAATTACCACTAGAGAGAAATTAAGACCCTCCAAAGGAACAGTTTCAGAAGAGATCACATAAGAACTTTTTCTTTGGAAATTTTGCTCCTAACAACTATCCACTAAATATAGCAGTTATAGCCCTATCAACAACTTATATTTGTGTAGAGAAAGCAGATACAAATGAGCAGGATGGAGGGAAGAGCTAACTATTAACCTGTTCGTGCCTCACCAAAGGATCTCATCAAGAATCTTTTCCCAGGATTATCTTATATTGTTTAAATAAGAAATGGATTTGAATGTGCTGTTAGGAATTGTTGTAAAAATAAGAACTTCCTGGGGAAGGGAATGTTCCTTATTTGAGAGTCGTTGCTGTCAAAGCTTGAGTATACTCATGGTAAAGTTTACATACTCTAAAATATGTTGCAGGTGACTTGTGCAAACTCCAAAGAGAGATAGTACTCTGAAGAGGGTTGTCTTTCATCTTCCTCTCTCCTCCCTTCAACCTCCTGTTAGATGACTATCTGGATTTGGAGAGCTGTCAGAACTGCTGATAAAATCTGATACAAGTACCATTCATGGTCCAGTCACTGGGTTCCCCGAAACTTGATACAGAGGTTTGCATTTTCTGGTGGTCATCAAATTCTACCTGACTTCCATTTTAAATCCATGGCATGGGAACTAATATCCACTATTCAATTTCCCAGGTTGTCATGTCCTAAGAGAGAGCAAGGAATATCTGCTTTGCAGGAAAATAATATTCATTCTGACTGCCCAGGTTGGTCTGTTGTCAGGCCTTGCAGGAAAAAAATAGGACGGAGAGAATAAAGTAAGAGAAGTCTATTTGGGTAGTATGAGGTGACAGAGGAGAGTTATATACTCAAGAGAGAATACAGGATTCTCCAGAGTGCGGAAAGAGAAGTGTGTATCATAGACAAATATTTGGGTGAATCCCCAAGAGGGATAATTCACAGTATGAAATAAGAAAAGAGATTCCTCATCTTAGGCAGAAATGTAGCTGACTACAGATTGAATAATTGCTTATATTTGTATCTGTATTGTTAATTGCTACAGTTTCTCGAAATTGCCCCCTGCCCCGCCCCCAGTCTATCGCAGAGTGCTATAAAGGAGATATCTTGGAATTGCTGGTGCTCTTTGACATTTAATATTGGTCCCGCAAAGCTTTAAGGATGAGACCCAAAAAAAGCCTTTTTATACTTGGGTGGTTTTGTCTGGAGATACTATATCTTTTTCCAGTTCATATTGCCAGGACCCTCTTCTCTTTATGAGTAATAAAGATAATTAGAATACCATCTGCATCACAGTTATTTTTTTCTTGAGACGTTATGGGGGAAAGATGAAAGAGTTTACACATGCCCATTATAAATCCATAAACAAGGCAATTAGGAAAATTTAAAGGCATATTGTACTCAAAAAAATGACAAAAGTTAAAGATAGAGACAGAATACTAAAAGCAGCAATATCTAAAAGTAACTTACATAGAAGGAAAACCCTTAAGGTTTATAGCAGACCTATCAAATAAAACTCTGAGCAAACGTATATGGAGAGATGTAAAACAAAACTCAACAAAATGAAAACTTCACCAAGAATACTCTACCCGGATAAATTATCATTCAATTTGAGTGGGATGATACAAAACTTCATGAACAGGCAACACTTTAGGAAATGAATAATCTTAAAACCAGTTTTGCAGAAGAGTTAAAAGAGCTTCTTTAAAGGACAGTACAAACTTTCCAATATGTAGCAGTAAGTAAGACATTTACTGTGCATATGGTTATCCACAACAAAAATTAAGGTATGTTTGCTTCTAGTTTCATAAGTGACTTTACATATTTTCAATATTATACTAACATCTTATTTATATTGGCTAAAATCACTTTTTATCAGTCATCAAAAATATAAGTGAGTTTAAGGGGGGTGATGTTAAATCCTGAACTGCATAGAAATTTCCTACCCTAATCCTAGTGGACTGTTGCCCATTCTCTAATCCTAAATTCCTGGGGTGTACTTTGACTTGGAAATTAATTCTGCTACCTAATCATGTCTCTCAATTGACTTCATTCCTCAAAGAGCACAAGGTGTAAATATATCAGATAACAAGAAATAGCTTGCCACGTAAGCACAAAGAGCTCTGGGCAGACCCTGAGTAATTCACTTCTCAAATCAACTGGAGAATCTCTGGGCAGACCCTGAGTAATTCACTTCTCAAATCAACTGGAGAATCTCCACACCAGAGCTGCCATCACTTCCTTTTGGTTATATACTCTCTATCCTTTACTTGATGGGATTCACCTCACTGTAGAAGTTGGGATCCTTGCTTGAATGTGTATCAAAAACTTTTCTCATTCACTGTCTTTTTCTCAGATTTAAGTACTTGAGCCCCAAGTGAAAATTGGGAGTGGCTTCTTTCCTGTGGAAAAGATCAACCTTAATATATTCTAAGAAAAATGGTTTCCCCTCCAAAATTGTGTGACAGGTATAAACTCATGAGACTGAGGTGAAGTTTAGAATGAGGAGTACATTTACAAGATTGACAGAATCTTTTCCTCCTACACCTTATAGATGATGTTTTGATTTTATTAGACCTAATTTGACACCCCCAGAGACATACTGCACCAAAAAATACCAGGTCACCAGTTACTGGGGATTTAAGTTCATTCCACTGTTGTTAACACTGGACAGTGGAGATGAAAATGACTGTTACGGATTGAGTAAGCCTTGTTGTCTTGCCTTTAACACTAGATACAAACTGTATCCAAAGAATATAGCTAATGCTTTACTTGACCAGAAAGGGAATGTTTTTTCAATTTCTATTTCCTTCATATTAAACGATACCAATAATTATCAGACTCTATTTTGAAAATAGACACATTCACAACAATTCTAACCTTATGATCTACTGCTGAGAAACACGACTTAAAGTCAGTAATAAAGATGGTTAGTAGTCATAATCACATACATTCACAATGATTAAATGATACTTTCCATCTCATTTTAGTCATGGCACGAGGGATGCCTTTCTTTTTCTAGAGTGAGAAAACCTTTAAATATTCAGTTTAGTGAAGATTTGGTGTGGGTGAACGCCATTAATTTTTGTTCATTGGAAACTTTTCTCATCATACTTGAATTATTGAATGATAACTTGGCAAAGTTGAGTATTATTGGCTGGAAGTATTTTTACCTTTTAAAGTTATGAATTTGTCATTATATTCTTTCCTAAGTTTATGAAATTACTGATGAGAGATCCAATATACTAATGGTACAATGATTATTTTGTAATACTTTATTTTTTTCCCTGTAGCACTGTAGCACTGTCCTCCCGTCGTTCATTGATTTGCACGAGCGGGCTCAGTAACATCTCCATCGTGAGACTTCTTGTTACTGTGTTTGGCATATTGAATACTAGAAGTCTTTATTTTATTTTATGGATAGCTTTTTATAACTTGATGATGTGTCTTCATATGTCTTTTGACATTCAGATATTGGGATTTGCTGAAATTCTATGGACAGTTATGTCCTTAAATTTTAAGACATTCACATGCGTACTTCTTTGATAGACACTTGTTTCCCCTCTCCCTCTCATCAATTCCGCTACATACTTTTCTCTTGTGCTTTCTCTTTCATTGGGGATTTATAGTTCTAGAATCGTCTCCATATTTTTCGTAAGTTTTCGTTTTCTCTCCATTTAACTCTTTCATTTCTGGAAGTTTATCTTCACATTCACCTATAATTACATATAGGATCAATACGGTCTGTATGGCTTCCCACGGAGCTTTTCATTTACTTCATTGTGTATTATATATCAGAAATCTCTGGATCACTTTTTCTTCAGTCTCTGGTGAAATATTCCTTTTGCTTACTTAATTTAACATGACATTCAAAAGAAGAACAGACACTGAATGGTCTAGCTTATCTGTGATAGTTAGAAAAACTGGTTGAGAGAATAAAATGTTGAGTCAACAATACTGAAAACATGAGATCCAAACTATAAAAATAAAACTTCAAAAATTACCTGCTAAAGTACCAAGTTAATCTGGAGTAAGGAATGTATGAATCTGGTTGGAGGGAATTGGTTCTCACTCTGAATATACATCATATTGGCAGATTTTTTCACTGTACTGCAGTACTTCTGACTAACTTTGTTTTAAGAATTCACCTGCATATAGTGTGAGATACTAACTTTCTCAACTTTCTTTAGAATTATATCAGATTTATTAACATGTTTCAATAAACATTTATTTACTCTTAAATCTGTTCATATTTCCTTGAAGTGTAGATAAACTAGTTTAATGGTCATAACCTTAAGGGAGTAGTCCAAGGAAACAAAATGTTTGTATTTTCTATTCAAATTTAATTGTCATGATTTTTACTGTGTTACTCTTAGTAAACAGACTGCAATACAAAATTCTCATTTTCTCAGCTTTGAGCTATTTGAGGAGGATATTTTGAGAACCATATATTCAAAGACAGCTCAACTGGTTTACAAGCAATTGTTTTGGTAGATTCCTTAAACCAATAGATGATATTTTGTAAACTGGTTCTCCCCTAATCAGAATCTGAGCTACTAAGGAAAATCATCACATTAAGGACCAATAATGGGAATGGACTTCAGTGAAGTAAAGCGCTTCCAATTTATGCTTTTACTGACATCTTCATATTCACCAGTTCAATTGAGTATTGAACCTACTCAAGCATTCCTAAAATTGTTTTTTCTATGGCTTATATATTTAAAAGTTATGAGCCTCCCTCTCCTAACTTTTCTTAGGGATAATTTTTTTTCATAGGCTTGAATGAAGGTAGTTTTTTATTAAGTGAGAATTAAAAGCAGTTTATACATGTCTTAGTTTATATATTTGTACATATACATAACTTTAATATACTAATACCCTCTTATTATTACAACTTCAATTTTTTCTATAAACTCTACTATATGATGTTGCCTTTATATCAAACTTTCTTTCAAAACAGAGATCAGAATTAAATATTCTGAATAATGTAAGTGTCAGAATGATTAAAATCATTTTTATTCAGTTGCCCAAATAATATTTTGTACCAGTATAATGTGTTCAGTATTGTGAATAATTGATATGAATTATATTATGGAAATATGAGACACTTTTGGTTCTTGAGAAATGTATGATACCATTTAGAGGTTATAAAAAGTGTTACATAATTTAATAGAATGCAATATAAGACATAATTGTATCATCAGTTATATCTGCCTAGAAAATATTGCATTATCTCTATAAGTGTACTTTGTACATTATTAGAGCTCCCCAATTCAAGTGTCATAGTTAAATGTTTTAATATAAGTTTTTATAGTTGTCAAATAAATATTCAATGAATAAGGGAAGTCTTTGGATTTTGAAATAGAAAAATTTGTAAATAGGGGCTACAGTAAGAAAAATAAATCTTTAAAATGAGGGTTTTTTAAAATTTTTATTAGTGAAACACCATGAGGTACAGTTGTAGACTTATAAATTTTTGTGCTTGGACTTTACCAGAGCCCATTCCCCACCACCATTGATCCCAGTATCCCTCCCATCCCCCGTACCCCCCATCTCACCCTGCCTCTGTGGCAGGGCATTCCCTTTTGTTCTCTTTCCTTCTGGGTGCTGTGGTTTGCAAAAGAGCCATTGAGTGGCAATCATGTTTGGTCTATAGTCTACTTTCAGCGTACATCTCCCATCCTGGAAGGATCTTCCCAACACCCTTTATTTGGTGCTCTCTTCTCTATCTGAGCTGCCTTTTCCCCTAGCATGTGCGGCTAGCCTCCAAGCCATGAAGTAAACCTCCTGGTACTTATCCCGACTATTCTTGGGTGTTAGTCTCTTATTTCATATGTTCCCCAGATGGATGCAATCTTTCTATGTCTGTCCCTCTCTTTCTGATTCATTTCACTTAGCATGATACTTTCCATGTAGTACCACTTGTATGTAAATTTCATGACTTCATTTTTTCTAACAGCTACATAGTACTCCATTGTGTAAATATACCAAAGTTTCTTTAACCAGTCATCTGTTCTCGGGCACTCAGGTTTTTTCCAGATTCTAGCTATTGTAAACAGTGCTGCAATGAACAAACAAGTGCAGATGTCACTTTGACTATACTTTTTTGCCTCTCTGGGATATATTCCGAGGAGTGTATTGCTGGGTCAAATGGGAGCTCAAAAGATGAGAAATTCTTACTAAATTTTAAAATTTATAAACGTTTTTTCAAAGTGGTGATAAACATTGAACTAATTAATTACAACTTAATATTAAAATGAATAGACAACAAGGAATAGAAAAGGACTGATGAAAGAATGTTATCATATCATGTGAAATAAGGTTAATGGAGTTTGTGTAATGCTAATGAAATTTGAGAAAGTATCCAGCATTATTTTTTGACATTTATTTCTCAGCTACCATTCTAGATGAGTTCCAAACATAGAATCTTATTAAATTCACATTACAGATGCATAAAGGGCTTAGAAGAAAAATGGGGAAAAAAGCAAAATTATACAGTGTATATCTTGTGTATCAATTATGTGAGTCTTGTGTATCCGTTAAAGAAATTATGATTCAGAAAAAAATAAGATATTATAAGCACAAGGGTAAGAGCTATTGTATCATTGTATGAATTATTCCATTTCTCTGTGGGATAGTGCACTTGAAAAGGTTGATCTTGGTCTTGTATAATATAAGGATTAAGTTATTGTTACTAAAACAAGGATTGCATGAAGAAGTTAAAGACAGAAAATCTTTATAAATAGTAACATTTTTAGTGAGTCAAAGTACATACTATTGTGCCAGATCCTGATTCAGCATATGCATTATCATACAATGTTTAAGGCATTATTATACCATAGTGTAGATAATGACAAGCTTTAATGAAACTTGTGGAAGATGGTCAAACTTATTTAGTAGGCTAGTAGAATGGATAGGCCTATTTTAGCCTGCATATTTTTTAATGAAGAGAAAAAAGAAAATCTATTTTAACACGATTTAATAAGAATGCTATTAAGTGAGAGCTTCACTGAAGAAATACTCTGAAGGACTTTGAGGCTCAATTTAGTAGATTAATGAGACAGATGAATCACTTGGAACTAAAACTATTCTGAACCTAATCTAGTCTTTCCTTGATGATTCAAAAAGCATATTGGGAGCTTCATTATCAACAAATTATCATTATAACAGTTATTCAAATATGTTAGATGATAAGACTATTCAACAAGATCATATAAAATGGGAATAATTCCATTTATAAATAATTTTATTATGCTGTATGATAACATTCTCAAATATCTTTTTATAAATAATATAATTCATATAATAACTTAAAAATGTATTAAAATGATTAAGGTGTGTGCCCAAGGTAATATAAAATGCAATAGAACAATAAGTAAATTCCAGTAAAATCAGAAAAAAATATTTCTTTTTTTTCATTCATTAACAAAGATCAACGTAGATGTTCTTCAAGAGTGATTAGATAGTGTAATCAATTTTTGTGTTATCCTCTAGGGGTGAATTCATTTTAATTTTACTGTGAATGGAGCCCGGCAAGCTACTGAGAGTATCTCACCTGAACGGCAAAGCCTGGCAAGCTACCCGTGACATACTGGATATGCCAAACACAGTAACAAGTTTCATGATGGAGACATTACTGGGCCCGCTCAAGCAAATTGATGAACAATAGGAGGGCAGTGACAGTGACAGTGAATATCTTTATTCAAGACATAATTTATGATTCAAAAGATAGTACAGTGGTTAAGGCCCTTGTCTTACATGCAGCAAACAGCAGTCCAATCTCCACATGTGGTTCTCAGAGCATTGCCAAGATTGATCCTGAGCATAAAGCCAAGAATTTGTATTATGTATCAACTAGTGTGACCTCAAACACACTTCCCTTAAAATATCGTAATTATATGGATATTTAGAGTAATTTGAATTTTCCATATTTTAAAATGAACATCTTAATATCAGAGGATTATTACTCTTGTCTTGCTACAAAATTTTAAATAACAAAACTTTCAGCAAATGACTCAAATATTTTAACATCAACTTAACTTCTTTTATATTTTATTTGGCACTTATAAATTATGATGTTTATCTCTCACAATAAACTGTAGTCTCCAAGCTTTACCTAATCTATACTGTTGAAATATGAATTATTTATATTTCCTTTAAAAATACAAAATTTGTAATTTCCATATAATACTTGGAAAAAATCATAAACAAACACTTCCATTATTGAATATTTCTTTTTAAATTTTGGGTAGGGTGTTTGCCTTGCATGCGGCCTACGTGGCCAACCCGAGTTGAATTCCTCCACCCCTCTCGAAGAGCCCAGCAAGCTACCGAGAGTATCTCACCCGCACAGCAGAGCCTGGCAAGCTACTTGCGACGTATTCGATATGCCAAACACAGTGACAAGTCTCATGATGGAGACATTACTGGGCCCACTCGAGAAAATTGATGAACGACCGGAGGACAGTGCTACTACTAATTAAATTATTCAGAGTGTGATTAAATTAATGGGTTATTTTTGGTACTGAAACACATTTGCCACAAAAAACTGGCATTAAAAGTTTTCTTTTTCTCATAATAACTAGAACTAAATATTTGAGAAATCATAGAATAGCAACTACTAAAAATTTTTTAAGAACAACAATATAAAAAATTAAACAAATCAACTGTGGATAAAATGTTAGGCACAATAATCCCAGAGGGTACAAATAAGGGGAAATCAAAACCAGCCCAGAGAGTTTAGGTGTGTGGAGTGAGGCAGAAAGGACATTTCTGTGGCTGAGAGTTGTGCTGCATATCCATGTTCATGAAAAAATAGTTTTATTAAAAAAGAAGAGGGTGACACAAACACTGAAAAATTTTGTGGCTCATGATATTATTAAAATCCTAGAAAAAAATACCAACAAAAATCTATGTAGAAAAAACTAATTAATATATTTTCTATTTGCATTCTAGGTAACAAAAAATATATTGCACTGCTCAAAAGTTTGGTATTAGAATTTAAGCTTTCTTTCCAAATTCATGAAAATTATATAACTTGAGAAGGTCATAAGGTGGACTCAGCAATCTACATTTTTTCCTCAATACAATTTATGGAGGAGGTCTGTTATCAGAGTGTTCAAACCATTTTTACTTGAATTTTATATATAGTTTTAGAAACTTGTCTGAGATTATTTATATTTTTTTATTTTGTAAAAAGTTTTATTGGTGAAACACGATGAGGTACAGTTGTAGACTTACAAATTTTTGTGCTTGAGTTTCAGTTATACAATGATCAAGTACCCATCTCTCCATCAGTACCCATTCTCCACCTCCAATGCTCCCAGCATCCTTTCCACCTCCCCCCCACCCCCATCCCACCCTACCCCTGTGGCAGAGCATTCCCTTTTGTTCTCTCTCTCCTTTTGGGTGTTGTGTTTTGCAAAAGAGTCATTGAGTGGCATTGTTGTTTTGATCTGCATCTCCTTGATGCTTAGTGATGTAGAGCATTGTGCCTTTTAGCCATTCAGATTTCTTCTTTGGGAAAGTTTCTGTTCATTTCATCACCCCATTTTTTGATGGGGTTAGATGTTTTCTTCTTGTAGAGTTCAACCAGTTCTTTGTATATCCTCGATATCAACCCTTTATCAGATGTGTACTGGGTAAATATCCTTTCCCATTCTGTAGATTATCTTTGTATTCTGGTTACTGTATCTTTACATATCCCCTGCTCAAGGATAGGAAGAATCAACATCATGAAAATGGTAGTATTCCCGAAAGCTTTATACATATTCAACGTGATCCCTATAAGGATACCCATGAAATTCTTCAAAGAAATAGATCAAGCACTACTGAAATTCATATGGAACAACAAATGCCCATAAATAGCTAAAGTAGTTCTTGGGAAAAAGTTGTGGGGAGACATTATCCTCCCCAACCCCAAACTCTACTACAAAGTGGTAATAATTAAAACAGCATGGTACTGGAACAAAGACATGACCGCAGACCAATGGAACAGGGTGAAATATCCATACACACAACCCCAAATATATGAACATCTTATCATTGATAAGTGAGCAAGAAATGTGAAGTGGAACAAGGAAAGCCTCTTCAACAAATGGTGCTGGCATAATTAGACAACCACATGCAAAAAACTGGTCTTAGACCTCAACATATCACCATGCACAAAAGTCAGATCAAAATGGACTAAAGTTCTCAACACCGGGCCAAAATCCATAAGATACATTGAATACAAGGTCGGCAAAACTCTGCATGATATTGAGGCTAACGGTATCTTCAAAGATGACACTCCATGACCAACCAAGTGGAAATAGAGATAAACAAATGGGACTATCTTAAATTAAGAAGCTTCTGAACGATCTACATTTTGAATAGCACTGTAGCACTGTTGTTCATCGATTTGCTCGAGCAGGCACCAGCAACGTCTCCACTGTGAGACTGCTTCTTACTGTTTTTGGCATATCGAATATGCCACGGGGAGCTTGCCAGGCTCTGTCATGCGGGTGGGATACTGTCTGTAGCTTGCTGGGCACTCAGAGAGGCACAGAGGAATCAAACCTGGTCGGCCATGTGGAAAGCAAAAGCCCTCCCTGCTGTGCTAACACTCCAGTCCCAAATAAGTTCATGAAACAGAATTTTGGTTTCTTGGTCTAAATTTTTTTAAATTATGACAGATATACACCACTAAACAGAGTAAAAACAATTTTAAACGATTCAAAGCAATCTCCACCCCACAAAATATTTCGAATGTGTTTGAAAAATCATGAAAAACAGTTAATATATCAAGGAAATGTTATATAAAGTAATCAAATTTATCTGGCCAATGGATACATAATTTGTATATTGTTAAATATTGTATTCAGAGTAAGATATTAATGTTATACAATAAACTTAAAATTGTTTTATAGTATATTCTGCATAATTTATTTTCATTAATAAAGGAAATAATAAGAAATTAATATGGAAAATGTTTTTGAAAAAATGTTATATGAGGATCTTTATTTTATATCAGTTCTCACAACTAAACATGAAAAATTAAGACCACGTTCTGGTAGTAAAACCAATGAAGATTAATGTACTGATAAAAAATAGTAAGAATTATAGAAATAGCTCTCTGGTTATATGAAGATTTTGAAAAAAATGCGGCTGACCAAGGTTAGATTCCCAGCATCCCATATTGCTCCCTGAGCACCACCAGGAGTAACTCCTGAGTGCAGAGCCAGGAGTAACCCCTGTGCATCGCCAGGTGTGACCCAAAAAAAGAGTAAGAAAATCCATACTATTCATACTACATCAGCAGAGAGAATTTCAGGAAGTTCCAGGCACTTGGGATAACTTTGCACTGGATTGCCATGAAAAAATGATAGAATTAACATAGCCTTGATGCAAAAAATTTTGTATCTTGGGCCAAATAAATCAAACAGTAGTTAAAGTGCTGTCTCTCAGCCAGTTAGTACTAGTTCTTCTGTTAAATTTCATAAGCACTGCCAAAAGTTTTCACTGACTGTAGAGCCAAGAGTTAGCTCACAGGTGTGGCCCCAAAATGGCTTCACCTTGCCACTATACAAATAACCACAGACCAAGTGCCAGAAGCTGTACTAAGCTTTTCTGGGAACCATCAAGCTCTGCAAAGTATGTGTGACTGAGATTATGAGTAGGTGAAATTTATAGTGATCTCCATGCATCTGCTTATATCAATCATTTTTGAGACCTCATGTAGCAGAAGTCCTATAACTTTTAAATATTTTAATATGTCAGAAGTTCTTGCAATTCCACTTAGGGCACACCTATTGCTTCTAATTTGCTTGCCAAAGAAAGTCATTTTAGTGATCTCAAAATATGGCCTTTATAGCACCTATTCCATGAACTAATATAAGATTCACATGAGTAATTATATCCTAAATATGTAGTTAAGAAAAGTAGAAATGACAAAAGAGTGAGATCAGATTTGTTTTTTATACTATGTGATGAATTATGATCAGGGAACCATTTATTTATTTATTTTTAATTTTTATTAGTGAAACACAATGAGGTACAGTTGGACACTGTACAATTTTTTGCTTGGGTTTCAATTGTACAATGATCGAGTACCCATCTCTCCACCAGTGCCCATTTTCCACCACCACTGATCCCAGTATCCCTTCCACCCCTCATCCCCCCAAATCCAACCCTGTTTCTGTGGCAGGGCATTCCCCTTTGTTCTCTCTCTCCTTTTGGGTGCTGTGGTTTGCAATGAGTGGCAATTATGTTTGGTCTATAGTCTACTTTCAGCGTACATCTCCCATCCTGGGAGGATCCTACCAACACCCTTTATTTGGTGCTCCCTTCTCTATCTGAGCTGCCTTTTCCACTAGCATGTGAAGCTGGCCACCAAGCCATGGAGTGAACCTCCTGGTACTAATCTCGGCCATTCTTGGGTGTTAGTTTCCTATTTTGTTACTTTATGTTCCCCAGATGAATGCAATCTTTCTATGTCTATCCCTTTCTTTCTGACTCATTTCACTTAGCATGATACATTCCATGTAGTACCACTTGTATGTAAATTACATGACTTCATCTTTTCTAACAGGTACATAGTACTCCATTGTGTAGATGTACCAAAGTTTCTTTAACCAGTCATTTGTTCTAGGGCACTCATATTTTTTTTCAGATTCTAGCTATCGTAAACAGTGCTGCAATGAACAAACAAGTGCAGATGTCACTTCGACTACACTTTTTTGCCTCTCTGGGATATATTCCCAGGAGTGGTATTGCTGGGTTAAATGGGAGCTCAATTTCTAATTTTTTGAGAATCGTCCATACTGTTTTCCAAAAGGACTGAACCAGTCGGCATTCCCACCAGCAGTGAAGGAGGGTCCCTTTCTCGCCACATCTGCGCCAACACCAGTTGCTTTTGTTCTTTTGGATGTGGGCCAGTCTCTGTGGTGTGAAATGATAGCTCGTTGTTTTGATCTTCATCTCTCTGATGATTAATGATGTAGAGCATTTTCTTTTTTTTTATTTTTATTAGTGAAATACCATGAGGTACAGTTGTAGACTTACAAATTTTTTTGCTTGGGTTTCAGTTATACAGTGATTGAGGAACCATCCCTCCACCAGTGCCCATATTCCACCACCACTAATGCCAGCATTCCTCCCACCCTCCTCCCCCCATCCCACCCTGCCTCTGTGGCAGGGCATTCCCTTTTGCTCTCCTTCCTTTTGGGTGCTGTGGTTTGTAAAAGAGGAATTGAGTGGCAATTATGTTCGGTCTATAGTCTACTTTCAGCATGCATCTCCCATCCTGGGCGGATCTTCCCAACACCCTTTCTTTGATGCTCCCTTCCCTATCTGAGCTGTCTTTACCCCTAGAGTGTGCAGCTGGCCTCCAAGTCATGGAGTAAACATTCTTGTACTTATCTCAGCATTTCTTGGATGTTAGTAATGTATAGCATTTTCTCATGTGCCTTTTTGCCATTCGGATTTCTTCTTTGAGAAAGTTTCTGTTCATTTCGTCGCCCCATTTTTTGATGGGGTTGGATGTTTTCTTCTTGTGGAGTTCAAGTAGTACTTTATATATTCTTGATATCAACCCCTAATTGAATGTGTATTCAGCAAATATCCTTTCCCATTCTGTAGACTATCTTTGTATTTTGGTCACTGTTTCTATGGATGTGCAGAAGCTTCTTAGTTTAAGATAGTCCCATTTATCTATCTCTGTTTTCACTTGCTTGGCCAGTGGCGTGACATCTTTGAAGATACCATTAGCTTCAATGCCATTGGGGGTTTTGCCAACTTTGTCTTCAATATACCTTATGGATTCCGGTCTGATGTTCAGGTCTTTAATCCATTTTGATTTTACTTTTGTACATGGTGTTAGGGAGAGATCTGAGCACAGTTTTTTTGCATGTAGCCATCCAGTTTTGCCAGCACAATTTGTTAAAGAGACTTCCCTTGCTCCACTTTATATTTCTTGCTCCCTTGTCAAAGATTAGATGATCATATGTTTGGGGGGAGATGTCTGTATATTCAACCCTTTTCCATTGGTCTGTATCTCTCCCTTTGTTCCATTACATGCTGTTTTAATTATTAGTGCTTTGTAGTAGAGTTTGAAGTTAGAGAGGTTGATTCCTCCCATTTTCTTTTTCCCCAGAATTGCTTTAGCTATTCGTGGGGGCTAATTGTTCCATATAAATTTCAGGAGTGTTCTCTCCATTTGTTTGAAAATTGTCATGGGTATCATTATGAGGATCACATTGAATTTGGACAATGCTTTGGGAAATATTGTCATTTTGACGATGTTAATTCTCCTAATCCTTGAGCAGGGGATATCTTTCCATTTTATTGTGTCCTCTTTTATTTCCTGCAGTAGCGTTTTGTAGTTTCCTTTGTACAGGTCCTTTGCTTCTTAGTTAACCTGATTCCTAGGTACTTGATTTTCTGGGGCACAATTGTGAACGGGATTTTTTTTTATGTCACTTTCTTCTCTCTCACTATTTGCGTATAGGAATGCTGTGGTCTTTTGGGTATTGATTTTATAGTCTGCAACTTTACTATACAAGTCTATTGTTTCTAGGAGTTTCTTGATAGAGACTTTAGGGTTCTCTACGTATAGTATCATATCATCTGCGAATAGTGAGAGTTTGATTTCTTCCTTTTCTACCTGAATGAAGGGCACCATTTATTAAATTGGGTCCCTGTTATCCCATTATAAAGGTGGAGTATGATAGTTTTAGGTAGTCTTATTATTAAGTTCCTGGTAAGACCTCCGACCAACATTTCCCTAAATATCTGTTACTATACTTTAGCAGTACACGATTACTTTCATAAAGTGTCATATGTCCTATGATATGGTTTGGGAAAGTAAGTTATTTACAATTTTATACTGACATTACAGACTTCATGACGATCCTAGTTTTCATTTAATTGAATGCCTGGGAATTATCCTAGCTCTTGAAACTAGGAAAGAAATAATGAGTTACCTTAAGGTCCATAAATATCTTGTGGTTAATTCTCAAAAACTTGAACATATTTAAACCAAGCTATATCTACATTCACTACTTCTATTGCCATAATGACACCTTAGTCTGTTTGTCCCTCCTTCAGATCCCTTTCAGGCTTGTTGTACACAAGTATTACACATATTCCACTCTATATATCTCTGATAAGATGAAGTGATACAATCCGACATTATATTTGCTTGAATTTAATTATATACACTAACTCTTCAATGCACAGTTTTATAGAATTTGCCCATATCCTACTTTTTTGAGTGGACACATACTAACAAGTGTTTTGGCCATTTTAGGGATCCCCTCACTAGAAAAATTCTCATTTTTTTAGTGAAGAGATTATGTTTGAGAAAAATATAATCAGAAAAGATGTCTTCTAGCTTTTAATTAAAAAATAAAAACTATTCAGTCATGTTCACAACATCTTCCTTAATAAATAAATTGACAAGTATATTCCAGTCCATCCACTTCATCATCTATTAGATCTTATTATATTTAGGATTAAAATCTGCATTCCTGATATCTTTGCCAAGAAATTCAACCCTGATTCTAAAACTATCTTTTCAATATGAGTTCACTCTCCCCAATGCATTATTTTATTTGTACAGTCTTGCTCTAATATATTTTAAAAGCAATTTACTTAGTTGCTAACCTGATCTATTCTTATTAATGTTAGCAAAGTTCTTCAATCTTTTAAGGAATAGCCATTTCCTTCCATTTCTTCTTTGGCATCTGTGGAGTCTTCCTTAGTTAATTATCTAGAAGCAATGGAAGCTAATGACATAAAAATCTTTAAAAGATCAAATGCCAATTCATAAGGCGTTTACTTTAAACATTTTTTTTCATGTTCTCTGACTATTGAGATACTATTCTACTTAGGGAAAGAAAGTAGCACTACACTGCATGTCGCCGTTGTTTGTCAATGTTTCTTGAACGGGCACCAGTAACGTCTCCATTGTGAGACTTGTTACTGTTTTTGACATACGGAATACATCACAGATAACTTGCCAGGCTTTGCCGTGTGGGTGGAATACTTTTGGTAACTTGCTGGGATCTCCGAGAGGGGTGAAGGAAGTGAACCCAGGTCGGCCTCGTGCAAGGCAAATGCCCTACCCCTATGCTATGACTCGGGCCCAGGGAAAGAAAGTAGACTACATTAATAAGTCTATAGTTTTATATACATATATACATAACATTATAGATCTACTTCTTGAATTATAGATCTATGGAAATACAATTATAATTTTCATTATGTGCTATCCTGTTTTGATCAGGACATCAACTTCGCTATTCCAATTCATTCAAGTATTAAACCAATTTCAGCATAACCTTTCATCCAGGTATAAGATACTATAGTCTCTTTAAATACTGATATAAAAACTTCTAGTTAAAAGTAAATCTGAGTCAACAGTTGAATGGCCTAGGCCTATCCTTAGTTTTATTTTTTATTTTATTTTATTTGTTCACAATTTAATTAAGGAGTCTTTGTTTTTCCCTCCTTGACCTTCACTCCTTTTTTTTAAATATTTCTAAGGGGATATCTAACAGTTTACCCAACTTATCATCCCATATATCTAAATTTCGACATTTACTTTATAAGTCCTTGTTTCCACTTCAGCTGGATCAATGCTATTTCTCTGTTAATGACCCTGACTAATTATGTAATTTCTGTATTCAAAGAGTTCTCATACTGATTTTATCAAAATTTTTGGAGTTTTTATAATAGTGTAGCAAGCAAATGTTCACTTAGTGTGTGATCAACTCAAGTTCAACCCCCAACACCCCGTAGCATTGCCATGAGTGACTTTTCTTTTTTTTTTTTTAATTTTTATTAGTGAAACACCATGAGGTACAGTTGTCGACTTACAAATTTTTGTGCTTGGATTTCGGTCACACCATGATCAAATACCCATCCCTCCACCAGTGCCCATTTTCCACCACCAAGGATAATATCCCTGCCCCCCCATTCCCCCCATCCCCCCCGACACTGTGGCAGGGCATTTCCTTTTGTTTTCTCTCTCCTTTTGGGTGTTGTGATCAGCAAAAGAGGCACTGAGTGGCAAACATGTTCAGTCCAGTCTACTTTCATTGCAGATTAAGAAGGAAGTCCTGAACACCTCAGGCGGTGGTTCCAAACAAAAGCAAATGATCAAGAAAACAAACAAACAATAAGGAGTGAATTGTTTCCTTCTACTAGGTAAAAAATAGCATCCAAGATATCTCCCTAAAGTACCTGCCACGTAGAACTACTTCTGGAAATAGCTCTTTTAGTTTTCCTTCGTTCAAAAAACAAAACCTAAAAGAAAAATCAAACAATTTATTTTGAGCGGGAAAATAATTCTAGAAAGGGGAGAAAAACAAATTTATACATAAAAAGGAGCAAAGTCAATTAAGAGTATATCCACAACTGGGTTATTATTAGAGTAATTAGTTCTCATTTTCTAGAATATGTCCTAGATTTCCTAATGCTCATTTTTTACTTTCACTTTCCCTGAGAGGGACTCCTGCATCCAGAGCACATTCTAACACAGAAAGATGAACAAGATAAACTCCTAGGAAGATTGTAGAAGATAGTCAAGACAATCTCTGACTTATGTTCACCGCGTAGTTTTCAAGACACCAAATAAAGCCCCCCTTATTTCTGAGTTATTAAAAATTTTAAACTATTATGCACTGTAGCACTGTAGCACTGTCCTCCTGTTCATCAATTTGCTCGAGAAGCACCAGTAACGTCTCCATTGTGAGACTTGTTGTTACTGTTTTTGTCATATTGAATACGCAATGGGAAGCTTGCCAGGCTCTACCATGCAGGCGGGATACTCTTGGTAGCTTGCTGGGCTCTCCAAGAGTGACAGAGGAATCAAACCCCATCAGCTGGGTGCGAGACAAATGCCCCACCCACTGTTCTCTCCTTCTCTCCTACACCAAGAGTAGTGATGTTTTTCCTGTCCCCCATTTTCTTAATTTCCTTGCTCTCTATCTTCACGACTTTCCAACTGCTTATAGAAAATATTAAAAAGCAATGTCTTCTGTTTGGTGTCACCAGTCTGATCCCAGTTTGCCTGTCCTATGACAGCCACCTCACTTCCTATTCCCTATATTACATTATATTTCAGAACTTCTCATATTTTGTAACATGCCTTGAGAAGTCCTTGCTATTTGTTGGTTTTTCTTTAGGCACTTTCTTCCTTTCACCCTTCCTAACAGTGCCTTCTTTCTGGCATTCGGATACCAGATCTTTCCTTTAAATTAATTAATTGATCACAGCCAGTTTAAACTAGTAATGAAAATAAATCACTTAATTTAAATTAGATGAATTTGGAGGGTTGGAGGCCACACCTAGCTGTTCTCAGGTCTCAGGAAAAATTCCTGACTCCATGCTTGGGAACCAACCCAGTAATGCCCCAAGGGACAGTATTTGGTGCAAGGAATTGAACCCAGTCTGCTTGCACAAATCAAGTAACTTAAGCACTGACTATTTCTTTGGCTCTAGATTAACACTTCAAGAAAACTATGAAATTAAAATGGTTTTCATGGCAAACACAAATTAGATACTCAGGATGATGCACAGAAATATACTTTCTCAAGTGATTCATTACTTACTACTTGTTTTATTTATTATAATGAATCTTTGTAAAATTAGTTGATTTTCACAATAATTATAAAATTAATTGTGAAAGTAATTGGTCGATATGAAGATGTCCGGCATCATATATTTAAATAAAATAACTATATACACAGTAAAATTTTGTACGTTATGTTCAACATGTACATGACATAATTATCAAAGTATCTTTCAAATTTGATATCTCCACCATTTGTTCTTATAATAAAATATGTTTAGAAATATTCTTATATTAATTACATCATATATCTTAGGTTTTAGATGTACAACTGAGTACGGAAAATTAGAATAGCAAATCTATGAAGGTGCAAATACTTTTGGACCATCCATCATGTAAGTTTTGGCATTAAAATGCTAAAAAGAATAAACTATTCAGAAAAGTAATATGTACTTTATATTTTGATTATTCTGGGGGAGGTAGGTCTGTAAGAAAAATAAAACAAAGAACATAAATCAAAATGAAAAATACCACATGAACAATATTGATATAATGCTTTCACCTCTTGACAAAATGAATATTATAAAGTGAATATACCACCTATTAATGAAAATTAGTCAAATATATTTATCTCACAAATTTCAAAGAATATTATCATATACAATTTCTGTAAAATTATAAATACATATTAAAAATTACTGTTAATGAATATTCCCAATCCTTAGCATAACCATGTTGTTACAATAATATTTTTAAATCTTAATTGATTTTCATTGATTCTGTTGAAACTGAAGCGGTCATAGAAGCCCTAGCCAAACTGAGCGTTCAAATTCAATACATCAGGATCCACTGTAAGCTGTATTATGGATTCACTACCAGGACCTCACCATTCTATAAGGAAGTGATCATCCGTGTCAAGAGAGGGGTTCGGCAGGGAGATAACATTTCACCATAGCTCTTCAATGCCACCCTCTAGAATGTCAAGAAATGACTAGAATGGGAAGGAATGGGAGTGAAGATAGAGTGTCAGCAACTACACCACCTCTGCTTTGCTCATGATGTTGTTCTAATGACACCAAACATTAGCCAAGCGGTACAAATGCTGTCTGACTTGGACTGTGAGTGTGGAAAGTTTTGACTGCAGCTGAATCTCACAAAGACAATGATCATGAGAAGCAGACTCATTCCTGACATTCCATTCGCTCTCAAAGGAATGAACATCTCCGAATGGAACAATTATGTGTACCTAGGTCGATAAGTCAACATGATGAATGATGGGGCACCTGAGTTGCGCAGGAGAAAGAGAGCGGCTTGGAATGCCTTCAAGAGTATCGAAGAAATAGCTAAGAGGATGAAGAACCTCTAGCTCTGCCACTTCTCTTCGATTCCACTGTTCTTCCTGCTTTAACATACGCCTCAGAGAACTGGGCCCTAGGAAAACAGGATGAGAATGCTATTCGGGTCTCCCAAAGAGGAATCAAAAGAGCTATGCTTGGAGTATCATGTTTCATCAAGTGAGAGAAGGAATCCAGAGTTCCAGCCTCTGTCAACGATCAAAAATCAAGGACACTGTCTCCTTTGCCAAGGAGTCGAAAATCAGATGAGCTGGATACGAAAAGTGATTTGGAGATGACCGCTGGACTAGGGCCTTTACCAACTGGATTCCATGGGACATCAAAAAATCGCGTGGCTGCCCACCTACAAGATGGTCAGACTTCATTGTCAAAACCCTGAATGAAAGATTTGAGGCTTTTTGTGTTCTGGTGCAATCAGACACCATTGGCTACACTATCACCAGACAGGGATGAATGGAGACGTTACTGGTGCCCATTAGAGCAAATTGATGAGTAACGAGCTGCCAAGTGATCAAGTGAATTAATTTTCATTTAAAATATTGTGATTCATATTTAATATCATTTATACATTGTATGTAATTTTTTATAAAATTATATTAGTGACTCAGACTAATTACAAGAGTCTGTATTATAATCTAGGGTTTATTTTCAACTTTCAAAATTTTCTGCTATTAATTGTGTCCTCTACATTTCTAAATTAAAGTGCATTCTAAATTTCATCTATCATGTCAACTGAAATAAAATTTATAGATGTGTCTATATTTGTATATATAGAAGTTTTGACCCAATCTGATTCCCTTTCTACAAATTCAAACATCCCCTTTATATTTTAATATCTATCTTGATTCTGCCTTCTGGAACTGTGAGTTACCATGGATGGTCTTGGTCGACATGATGAAAGGCAGAATCTAAACGATGGACATGGGAGTCTCCCGGTGGACAATTCCACAAAGAAATAGACCACATCATATTCAATCCACAGTTTTGCCTGACCGATATCGCTGTTGTCCCAAAATTTCAAACGGGATCGGACCACCGTCCTCTTCGTGCAAAATTCTACTTCACAGAGCGGGGAGAAAGGGCTGCAAAGTTCAAAAAGAGAACTCCCAGAACAACCACCAACTGGGAACTCTTTGGCACTATTGCGGCAACATGGGAAGATGCCATTGTTGACAACATTGACGAGGAATACGATCAACTGGTTCAGCACCTCCATGAATGTGTGAGGAACGCCAAGAGAGAGATAGCCACAAAAAATCGCCTATCTTAGAAAACTCTTGAGCTAATTCGCCAGCGTGGTTTGGCGCATGCTGCAGGCAACCGCAAGCTAAAGTCCGAGCTCGCAAAGCAGTGCAGAGATACGATCAAGGAAGACCTCAAAGTGAGAAGAGCAGAAGTACTGGTAGATGAGGCAGAAGCCGGGAAAAGTATTCGTAACGCCTGCCTGTCCTTCGCCAACTACAAGACCAAGATGACTGCCCTCCGACGTCCTGATGGATCCATCACATCCTCAAGAACGGCAATAGAGAAGATTATCCATGACTTCTACTCAAATCTCTTCGATAGCCATGTCCACTTGCCGACATACCAAATTCCACAGGATGGATATGTCGTTCCCAACATTCTCCCTTCGGGAATCTGACACGCCATTTCGTCTGTAAAGAAACAAACAGCACCCAGCCCAGACAAGGTCAGACCTGAACACCTGAAGAACCTGCTGTCAGTACCCGATAATATACTGGCTCGGCTCTTCACTCACTACCTGTCTGAATGCAAGGTTCCATCCCAATGGAAAACCAGCAGGACCGTACTACTGTTCAAGAAGGGAGACATCCATGACATTGGCAACTATCGCCCGATCTGCCTATTGTCTGTCATCTACAAGTTGTTCACTCGAGTCATCCTAAATAGGATTGGCAGAACACTAGATGAAGGACAACCATGCGAGCTAGCCGGGTTCCGCAAAGGATTCAGCACCATCGACCATATCCACACGATAACCAAGCTCATTGAGGTTTCTCGGGAGTTCAAGATGCCGCTCTGTTTAACGTTCATTGATTTAAAGAAGGCCTTTGATTCTGTTGAGATGGAAGCAGTCATTGAAGCCCTAGCCAATCAGGGCATTCAAGCCCAATACATCAGGATCCGCCGTGAGCTGTATTTCGGATTCACTACCAGGATCTCACCATTCTACAAAGAAGTGATCATTGATGTCAAGAGAGGGGTGCGGCAGGGTGATACCATTTCACCGAAACTCTTCAGTGCCACCCTCGAGAACATCATGCGACGACTGGAATGGGGAGGAATGAGAGTGAAGAAAGATGGTTGGCAACTACACCACCTCCGCTTTGCTGATGACATTGTTTTAATAACACCAAACATCAGCCAAGCAGCACAAATGCTGGCCGACTTTGACCGTGAGTGTGGAAAGGTAGGACTACAGCTGAATCTTACGAAGACAATGTTCATGAGAAACAGCCTCGTTCCTGATGCCCCATTCGCTCTCAACGGAACGACCATCTCCGAATGCAACAGCTATGTGTACCTAGGTCGAGAATTCACCATGACAAATGACCTGGCACCTGAGCTGCGCAGGAGGAAGAGAGCGGCTTGGAACGCCTTCAAGAACTTCGAAGAAATAGCTAAGAGGACAAAGAACCTCCGGCTCTGGGCACATCTCTTTGATTCCACTGTTCTTCTTGCATTAACATATGCCTCAGAGACCTGGTCCCTATGCAAACAAGATGAGAAGGCTATTCAGGTCTCCCAAAGAAGAATAGAAAGAGCTATGCTTGGAATATCACGTTTCACTCAAATGAGAGAAAGAATCCGGAGTTCTGACATCCATCGACGATCAAGAATCGGACGCTGTCTCATTTGCCAAGGTGTCAAAAATCAGATGGGCTGGTCACATAATGAGATTTAAAGACGACCGCTGGACTAGAGCTGTTACTGACTGGATTCCATGGGATGTCAAAAGACCGCGTGGCCGCCCACCTACCAGATGGTCAGACTTTTTCATGAAGATCATGAACGATCGGTTTGAGGCTCTTCATGTTCCCAGAGCGAACAGATGCCATTGGGCTACACTAGCACGCGACAGGGACAAATGGAGACGTTTCTGGCACCCGCTCGAGCAAATCGAGGACTAACAGGAAGTTAAGTGATTAAGTGAAGTGATCTATATTGATATAATAATACATTTAACAATCATAATAGTGACTGAGTTCTCAAGGAAATATATTTTATTTTATACAGATATAATGGAAGAAATTAACCAGTTAAATATTAAAGTATCTTAAAAATATAGCTGATAAATAAAACATTTAGAAAATGGAAAAACATTTAATATCCAAAGTAAAGTCTTGTTTAGTTTTGGTGTGAAAAGTTTAAAAGCTCTAATATCCATTAGAAAAAAAATTTTTTTCATGTTAAAAATACTTTTGTTTAAATTATTTTATACCACCAAAGAGCATAAAAACTCTTTTGATTAATTGAAGTGTATGTTGTGTGCTGTTAACCACATATAAATCATTATTAAAAATATACTTTTTAAAAATTGTGTGTGAATTCAAAATTCATAAGTAGTAAGCCATCTTTTCTCTCTGCAACAATGTTTTTCAAATATAAGATTAGCGTATCGTTGTCCTCATCACGTCATTAGTCTTATTTCTGCCTTGTACAGATCTATTCTGTAGGGATTTGAGTAATGAAGTTTCAGTGCTGAGACAATAATGGCTTCCTCATTGCAGAGACTGCCAATTCAACCATATTGTGCTGAACTGGAGAGAACTGTGCCAAATTGTGTGTGTCTACTTCAGAAACAAGCTGTTCATTGAAAAGAAAAAAAGTAAGCAGCAAAATAGGTTTTAAATAGTAACTATAAGTTATTGGTCCACTTTACAGATTTGCTTTTTCTTTCCATATAATCAAATTGGTTTTTGGTGCCTATAATCAATGCAGAAGTGACTTTCTGAGAGGGAACAAATAATAAGCCAATTTCAGTGTCAACTTCCTTATCAACACATATAAAAGGTAGAGGAAATCATGTCAGTGACGTTTCTGTTTGCAGGAATTAATTCCAAAATAAAACATTTGTCATAGGGAAATGTCATGCCAACCACCATGCTAAACTCTGTACCGACCAATGTTCCTAATTTGTGTTTAGAGTTTGTTTTAGCCTGGCCTTCTGCTTGCGGCTCCATCAGCTTGGCTCCAGCTGGTATCACTAGTTCTATTTCTAAACAGATGCGGATTGAAGGGGAGGTAGAGAGGGAGATTGACCTCTCCTCCAGGTGGATCTCAACACCCTCAACATCCAACCTGCACCATATTTTCGGCCATGCCATGCCAGAGACAGACCTATTCAACAAATTACATGCTTCTCATTGCTATTCGTTCTGTCATTCTGTGAGGATAGCCAGAGAAGACGCAGAGCAACCTCTAGCTTAATCCCTAAGATTCTCCAAGGGCAGTTGACTACAAAGATTCACTCCCCGCACATCAAAAAACCAAGGAAACAAATGCAAGTAATACATGGAAGTTCACCAAGCTCAATAAGCCAAAACAATATTGGTGTAGACATAAACAACACCAGTACATCATCAAAGGGTGTCTTGTATGTACACCATGATGTAGATGTTCAATAAGTCTAAAGAACAGTAGAGTGGGTAGTCAGCAAATCACAAGAAACTGTAGCACTGTAGCACTGTTCTCCCATTGTTCATCGATTTGCTTGAGCGGGCCCAGTAATGTCTCTATTGTGAGACTTGTTGTTACTGTGTTTTGCATATCTAATGTGCAGGCAAGATACTCTAGATAGCTTTCCAGGCTCTCTTAGAGGGGCAGAGGAATCAAACTCAGGTTGGCCAGGTCGGCCGCTTCCAAGGCAAATGCATTACCTGCTGTGCTATCACCCCAGCCCCACAAGAAACTATAAGAGTCAAAATGAAAATTTTACTAGTCAGAAGTGACAGAAATAAAGAATATGGTAGGTGCTTTTAAAAAAAAGTAAATAGAATCTCTGAACAGCAGAACAACAGAAGCTGAGTAAAATATTTAGGAGCTCCAAGAGGATATGGAGGAAATTACTAGGAAACAGTAAAGATGGAAGTAGTCCGAAAAGAAATGAACAGCACCCCCAGAGAACCGTGGGGTGAGTTCAAGAGGAACAATAAAAGAATCCCTGGAGTCTCTGAAGAACAGGAAGCCAGATGTGATGAAGAAACAATAGTTAAAGAAATCATTGATAAGAACTTTGCAGAGTTGAGAAGTATAAGCCCCAAGAACCAATTGACCCAAAGGTCCCAGTACAAATAGACCCAATTTGAAAAATTACAAGACACATTATACTCAAAATGACAAAAATAAAAAATGTGACATAAAATATAACACTCACTAATGGTGCATATGGTTGTCCTCTATTAGATTAAGCAATTTATAATTATCACAAATTGATTTTTATTCACTAATTTTCTGAAAATTCCATTTGCAATTCTTTAGTTTTTTGGACCATGTAATATGAAATAAATTTGTTATATGCCTGCCAGGGCGTGGGGAGTGGATAAGCTTTATTTATGCCTGGTATGATTATCACAATAAGATCCAAGTACAAAATAAAATTTAATGCAATATATTTTAGATGCAAGAACTCACAACTTAGTTATGTAAATGAGAGTAGGCAGTGTGTTTTATTGTATTAAATGATCTGAGTTTCTTGATTTACATAAGTTAATTCACATAGAAATCACTACAAATTGACTTTTGTTAATTTATTTTCTGATAATTACATTTGCCTTTTCTTTAAGTTCTTTAGGAGTATTTAATAGAAAATAAATATGTTATATTCCTGCCAAGAGGGCAGGTGTGAGGGTAACAGGGCTTCTGGGGACACTGGTGAAGGAAAGTGGACATTGATGCTGAGATTGGTGTTGGAACACTTGGTGCCTGAATCAATTCTATTATGAGCAACTTTGTTACAAAGTTGTCACTGTGTCTTAATAAAAAAAAAATTGAAAGTGTTAACATATTACAGGGAATTCTTCCACATTAAATCAACGAGTTCTGAATCAGAGATCTGCATGATTTCCTATTGTATTACTGTTTATATCTCCTACATCATTTGGAAGTTTTATTTTATTTTGATGTTTTAATTAGCAGTTAATGATAAATTTAGAAATGATTTCTTATTCATCTGGGTCTCTCTTGCTTCTAATACAGAAAATAGGTAGTTTAATTATAAGTTTGTAGTGAGACAGACACATTTAATTAAAAGTATAAATTAAATGGTCAGGAAAGAATAAATGCATATTCATACACAGAGTACTGATAAAATTTTATAAATTGCATATTACATTGAATTTATATTTATGTATTTGAAATTTATCATAAAAGTCAACAAACAGAGATTAAAATTTACATTGAACAATATCCTAAAGAAAATAACTTCCGTTTTCATGGAACGTGGGCCCTTGCATGGAAGTACTTGGATGTGTTTTAGTCCAAACCTGGAGGAGTTCAGGGCTTACACTTAGCTCTGCATACAGAAATCACTCCTGGCAGGCTTGGGGACTCTATGGCATGCCTGGAATAAAACCTAGGTTGGCCACATGCAAGGCAAGCACCCTACCAACTGTTCTATTGCTCCAGCCTTAGGTTTTATTACAACAACATGATCAATTAAGTTGTTAACATTTGGCAAATAATTCAAGTTATATCCAATTACCCACTCCAGAAATCAGGGGGTAGAAATGAAATTACAAACCTTCTACTCAGGTTCAGTTGGCTTGGCAGCCAACTCCCATCTTTAAGCACTTTCCAAAGCCACCTCATAAACAAAACCCAGTATTTAATAGAACAAGCTGGAATGGAAAAGTGTTTGAAGTGTTACCGTGTTTCTTCTAGAAAGACTTCTTACCAAAAATGTTAATGGAGCTTAAGGGCGCATAAATGGGTGTTCTCAAAGTTCAAGTAAAGAATCTAATATTTCTCCTTTTAAAATGCAAAATAAATTGTTTTCAATGATACTCAATGTTGTGAGTATATTAAAGAGAATTACTAGAAACTGCATCTATTAAAATGGATATGTGTTTTGTTTCATTTTATTGCCCTTTACTGACATTAAGTTCTTTTGTAAAGAGAAGATTTTTGGCAAGCACACTAGGATATTTCCAACAGTACACAATTACTTTTTTCCTCTGTGTTTTAGTTGAGATATATATATATATATATAATTGTTGACATAATGTCATTACACCTTCATTGTTAACTGTAAAATATAAGTCTTCACAAGTAGTAGACAACTTTTATTGACTTAATGAAAATAATTTTATGTTTGTAAACAAATTTATGTTTATATATTAATATCAAGCTCTTGGAAACAGTCATATGACTAGGTTTATGGTGAACTTTACTGTGATTTATAACCTCACCCATGTTATCTCTGAGGAATGTCTATAGAAATAACATAATTTAAAACTGTACTGGGTGGAAATATGCTGCTATCATAAAACATGATTGTTGGTGCATTGTTTGCTATAATGTTGTAATTTATGAGAATAGTTTTCATCCAGTTTCTAGCTCACAACTCCCACGCCCTTGAACATTTCTGTGTGATAAATGTAATGGGAGAATCTTTTGTTCTAACATTTTGTTTCTTGATTTCAGTTCCTGAAAAACACTTTAGAGTCAGTAAGATGAAATAAATATCTTGTTATTCACATCAGTCTATCTATCTTTAGAAGCAGACTCATTGCATCCATTTCAGTCTGTTTTTATATCTTTATTAAACCTCTACTACTAATAGGAGAAATAATATTGCCTTTCTCTAATAATGTTTATTATTGTCTACTTTTAAAGTCCTTCCAATTTTCTTTGAATTAAGGAATATAGCACAGTACAACCCCCAAATCAATGGCTTGATTTTATGTAGTGACCATTCTTTTTCATGATCATTAAAAAGCATCAATTTGATATTGATATTGATATTGATATTGTAGCCTGCCCACAGGGCAGAGTCTGGCAAACTCCCCGTGGCGTACCAAATATGCCAAATACCAGTAACAATGATGGGTCTCATTCTCCTAAATAGCCTTGAATATAATCTCAGGGCTCTGATGAAAGAGACGTTACTGGGGCCTGCTCGAGGCAATCGACGAATAACAGGATGATGAAATGAAATGAAAATGAAATTTGATACTATGCCTTTCAAATGTCAAGTTTTCTCCATTTCTTCCAGTTTCCTTTACATCCAGTTTCTAACGTCCTGTCTACAATTTTTAAATTTGTTATGTGACTTTCTGTTGTCTCATTCTTTTAAAAATTTAAATTAATTTAAATTAAATGCAAATTCTAAGACCAGCCCTGAACCCGGGTGGCTAGCATCACATGATCTCCACGCATGACCAGGATTACCTGATGACTCTTACTCATCTCAATGCTATTCTTCTGTCTCTTGGTCTAGGGGCGTTGTCAGAGTTTTAGTTCAGCTGTTGGCAGAAAAAAAATCTAAATTTCATTCACAATTTTGGAGCATAATTGCCAAACACAAGTTTTCCCTATTTGACCATCCATTTCTGTGGTTTAATTTTTGAATATTTACTCTTCTCATAGTCATTGTATGGAGGGAGAAAACAAAAAATAAGTGAAACCACTTGTTTCCTAACAGGTAGTACCCTAGAACAGTAAAAAAAATGTAAAGTAGTTTTATTCTGTGACTAAATGTATTTTCCCTGAAATGTAATAACAGAGATTTCTTTTAAAGCATCAAACATGCTACAAACAAATAGCAATTGAAATTAATTGCCATTGTCAGAAATTGATTAATATTGTTTCTATTTAATAAATTTTTGTTTTATTTTCTTGTTCTAATTTGTTTCCCGTTCTTTATTTTTTAAATATTCAGGCATCGTGGAAAAACAGGCAAGAAGAACCTTGTTTTCCTTTTAAATAAGACACAGCAACCATATTTGTGATCACACTAGACATCAGTGAATTGAAAGGAAGAAGAATCACTAGTCTTCACTGAATGCTTTCTTAACTGATGCTATACATTTTCAATTTTAAGTAAAAACATCATTAAGCACTTCTGTATAAAGGCACACAAAATAATATTATTAATTTATAAATTAATTTTTCTCTAAAACAAAATCAATATAAGTTGTGGCACCTGAACTTCTGAAGTCTTTTGATTTTGGAAAGCATAAATTGTTAACATACAGACAATGCTTGTTGCTGCTTTTATGCATGTTTCTTCTCCAAGTAAGAGAATGACCTGTATAAGTGTGATTAACTAATATTTTTAGTTATAAAGTTATATAAAAAGTTAGTTGCCTCCTGGTGAAAGACTGTTCACTTACACAGAAAAAAACATATTTTTGAAATTATACCTATTCTTATATACAAATCATATAACAGTGTGTGAAAGAGGTATATTAGAGCCATTAGACACCGCAGAAGTATTGAAACAATGAAGACCAAGATTTCTGTCACCCTTTGGCATTAGATTAGTCAGAATGCAAAATCAGGTGAAATTAGAACAATTTTCAGCTCATTAAAATATATTTGCATATTAAAAGTCCTAACCACTGCACCATGACAGTTTTTAATTTCTGACAACCCCTGGGAGTGACTTTGGTCAGAAAATGGGTAGTATTTGACTTCAGGAATTGTCACTCCTTCTTCCTGAAAAAGCTTGAATATTCCACAGGGTTGGAATTAAATCCCACCCCACCCCCATTCCTACAACTATACTAACAAAAAAACTCAAGTGAAAATAGAGTTTTTCTCTCTGTGATATTCCAAGACTATGATTTTTCATAGTTTATGAATCACAAATTCACAAAAATAGAAAGATCACAAATAGAAAAATCTTTTCTACTTTTTTATTTCTCCAGTACATACTTGATTTTTTTCCTGGGTGGATCAAAGAAATGTGGTATCTTACAGCCATGGGCTTGACCAGGAAATTCCTTTATCAGAACCATAGGAGTATTTTCTCTCTCCACTTTCCTCTCCCTTCTTTGCTGAAAAATGAATAAATTGAAAGTTTGAATTTTGTTTTTAATTTTTGTAGCACTAACCTTGACAGATAGGGAAGCAAAGGCAGAGCCATGACAGGCTCATAAAGAAGGAAGAAGAAGCTAGACCTTATTTTCGGTTCCAGAATTCCTGGAATTGAGCATAGATACCTGAAATTGAATCATGATTTCCCCTAAGTGAGATAGCCATGGTGAGGTCAACTAAGGGTTACCAATGAGATGCTGGTAGGGAATTACCTCCCTACCCCCATAACTCTTATGTAACCCTTATGTACTCCAGCTTATAACCAATCAGCTAAGTACAAGAAGTGAAAAGGCCCTCAACCTGTGGCCAAAAGGGTGGTCTGTGGAAAGTCCCTGATATATAATGTTAAGGTATAAAAGCATCTCACTTGTTTTTTCTTATGTAGGAGTACTGCTATTTATTCAGTCACTGATTAGCTGATTGAATTGGGCATGAACTCCACCTTACTTTTTTTTTTTCGTAATTTTAATTTTTTTTCTTCTTATATTTATTTATTGAATCACTGTGGGAAAAGTTACGAAGTTTTCAGGTTTAAATCTTAGTCATACAATGATCAAACACCTTTCCCTTCACCGGTACTCATTTTTCACCACCAAGAACCCCAATATAACCCCTCCCACCCTCACAGTGCCTGTGAGGCAGATGATTTCTACTTAACTCTTCTCTACATTGATTACATTCATTATTTCGACAAAAG
Organism: Sorex fumeus; assembly: GCF_029834395.1. NCBI lineage: Eukaryota > Metazoa > Chordata > Mammalia > Eulipotyphla > Soricidae > Sorex > Sorex fumeus. The sequence goes on from NW_026606065.1 coordinate 40,904,141, forward strand.
ATGCACCATTGTTATTTAGAATCCCCCCCCCAACAATCAGAATTCCTGAAAGGGCTTTGTGAAATACTTGTTTTCTATAGCTGGTTATGAGAATCATAGAATGTCACATTGCCGAGATTTTGGATTTCTGCAAAGAGCCAGATAATTACGAGATTTGTTTCTGTGTGTCTGGTGTTATCGCTGTGCCGGAAAGCCGCTCGTGGGGGGGGGCAACTGGTGACCTCCATAGGGTGTGAAGAATGAGCCAGTTGCCATCCCCCTTCCCATGAGACTGCAGTTACCCCGTCACTGCCAGCTCATACCTGGCTTTCCTATAAGCTCTGAGGCAGCGGCCATCTTGCTGCGGGGCGGGGCGGGGGGGTGAAATGTGGAAGGAAGCAACACCCTTTCCCTCCTGGGGAGGCATGGCTCTGTAGTTTAACGCATGGTCCATTCACTTTTCTGCCGCCAGCTGCTGGGCTCTGGATTAAGTCTTTTTGCCTCTGGAGCCATAGCCGTGCCAGAGAACCACTTGTGGGGGGCATCTTGTGACCTCGATAGGTTGTGAAAAACATCAACTATGCAACTTGATTTTGTTAGAAATTTATATGTAGGAAGGTATTATACAATCAACAAATTTGTAAATAAACAAGGAAAAAATATGTGACAATGTTCACCTGCACAAAATAGAATATGGGAATTTGCCTTGCATGTAGCCAACATGGCCGACGCGAGTTCAATTCCTCACCCCTCTGGGAGAGCCCGGCAAGCTACCGAGAGTATCTCGTCCGCATGGCAGAGCCTGGCAAGCTACCCGTGACATATTCAATATGCCAAACACAGTAGCAACAAGTCTCAAAATGGAGACGTTACTGTGCCCGCTCGAGCAAATCAATGAACAATGGGAGGACCGTGAACGTGACCATGACCTGATCTTCAATAGAGTAACTGTTCTAGATTAAGCTTTTACCTAACCAAGCATTATATGAATGGATTTCAATTCTTTTATGCTTAACTATCCTCTCACAAAAAATTAAGGAGTGGGATAAATATATCTTTTTATTTCCTTCTGTGGTAAATTTTATTTTTTAAAAATTGCACCTTCTTTTTCAAGTTGTGGGCTTTCACTCTCGAATCTCCAGAGTGATGTTTTTAAAACAAGACTATCATGACATTATTCCTTGGCTTTAATCTTACAACAATTTCTTATTACAATGAGCTACAGTGCTACAATGAAAATAAATTGCAAACTCCATAGAAGAGTATTTCCTACCTCCCAATCTCATTTATCAACACCCTTCTTAATTAACTGTGGCCCAGTGGTATTGGTGTGCTTCCTTTGTCTTTTGTAAACATTTGAATTCTCCTACAGGACCTCCAGTGACTGAATTCCTTCTACCACAGACAATATATTAAGAAAAATTCAGTGTTGACAGCACAGCATCTAACATCTCGGCTCTTGCAGACATGAGTCAAAATGTAAGTAGTCTCAAAGAGCTGGCTCCTGAGATCAGGCAACTCAGCCAATGTTGAAAACATCTTAGCTTTTTTGATGTGATATTGTGTGATGTATCCTTTCAGAGGGTTTTCATAAATACCTTTTATTTTCAACTTATTTTTTGCCTTATTAATTCATGCCTAATATTAATATTTATAGTTTCTTATTGAATGATTGTCTTGGAGGTTTTTATATGTCTTGGGGGGGGGGTTGATGTTTCAATTTGTTTCTTTTATGGGGCCACAACTTGCAATATCCAGGATTTAACCCTGGCTCTCTCCTCAGGGATCACTCATAGTGGACCTTGGGGGACCATTTATGGTGCCAGGGGAAAAACTCTTATAGGCCACATGCAATGCATGCACACTACCTTTTAACTATCTCTCTAGCCCTGAAAAGGTTAGATTTTTTTTGTCTCGAGAAAATGGAATCTAAAAAAACAAAGCATTTATCATGTTGGAAAACCACAGAATTTGATTTGTGGCCATGTAAGTAGTATGTGTTAAAAGCTGCAATGATAGTACAATGGGCAGGTCACTTGCCTTGCACGTGGGTGACCCAGGTTTGATACCAGCATCCCATATTCCACCCATCCAGCCACACCAGGAGTAATCCCTGAACACTGCCAGGTGTGGTCCCAAAACAAAACAACAACAGAAGTAATATGTGACAATGTTCACCTGCACAAAATAGAATATGGGAATTTGCCTTGCACGTAGCCAACATGGCCGACGCGAGTTCAATTCCTCACCCCTCTGGGAGAGCCCGGCAAGCTACCGAGAGTATCTCGCCCGCATGGCAGAGCCTGGCAAGCTACCCGTGACATATTCAATATGCCAAACACAGTAACAACAAGTCTCAAAATGGAGACGTTACTGTGCCCGCTCGAGCAAATCAATGAACAATGGGAGGACTGTGAACGTGACCATGACCTGATCTTCAATAGAGTAACTGTTCTAGATTAAGCTTTTACCTAACCAAGCATTATATGAATGGATTTCAATTCTTTTATGCTTAACTATCCTCTCACAAAAAATTAAGGAGTGGGATAAATATATCTTTTTATTTCCTTCTGTGGTAACTTTTAATAGTCTTTATGAAAAGTGAACGAAGATGATACAGCTAACTAGAACCATTTTCCATACTTTCATGGAAGTAAGGTATTGGAAAGTGTAAGAGTTAGTAGGTAAGTGAAGAAGTATTTATACATTTATAAAATAGCAGCATTATAATCTCTGTACTGAAATATAGCAGTGCATTGCAGCAAAAACCAACTAAAGTTAAAATGTAAATGTTTTTTATCACATGCATACTAGTTGTCAACATATAAATAAACATGAGAAAAGTCAATGTCCAATTAGAAGAAAATTTTCATAAAGCTGAAAATTGTGAACCTGTGGACAGTTGTTTGATTCAAAGCTGAGTTCATTTAATAAGACATTTCTTTGAGCATATGTAACATTCTCTGAAAATGAATAATAATAAAGTTCTACCATAAAGAATTATCAAGAGAGTTAAATACATTAATATTTGATACATGCTTAGGCAATGCACAATACATAGTGTGAGCTACTTGGTTGAATACAATTGAATTTCAAGTACTCAAATTTAGAATCATATTTTCTCATATTTATGAAATTGTATCTCTAATGAAATTTTCCTAAAATAACATCATATTGAATTTCACAGTTTATTGTTAAAATAATGTATTTGTTTTCAAATTACTTTATCACTATAGAAATAAAAACTCTAAATTATTATTCTTTATATTTCTAAATCAAATTTAATTTCATTTTCAAATTCACCTTTTTTGAATCTCATCAAAATAAGACATAAAGAAAACATACTTATGGACCTCAATTGTTCTTAACCATGTAAGTCACAAGCAAGAAAAAAAGAAAGCAAAATATGTAATATTTTAATAAAGACCATTTTCATTAAAATATTATGATATGATCCAAATATTATTTGTTCTCCATTGTTGCTGATTTTCTTTCTTTCCAGCTAAGATAATTTCAAAGTAGGATGGAAAATAGAACCAGAAATAGAACAGTCTTACTTAAACACTCTCCTTTTTAAGGCATATGTCTATTAAATACCATATTTTTTCGACAATGACAAATAATATCTCTACAACCTACATCAATATTTTTATTTATAGACCTGTACCTATAACTTTCTCCAAATGTCACAAACATCTTTATTACAAATTATTAGACTGGAAAGCAATGCAGGTCCTAAGGTTATGCTTTACTGTAGTTGACTCTGGTTTAATCTCAGGTGCTGTGGGATCTCCCTAGCATAGCAAGGTGCAGTCCAGAGAGAACTGCTGTTGATTGTGGTCATGGATGTTCCAGAGCACTACAGCAGTGTCCCAGGTAATCCCCAGCACTGCAGGACTAAGTAGCTCCATATCTTCAAGCCTTCATATTGAAACGTTATCCAGGATGGTTGAGAGTCACCTGAAGGGTCACCAAGACCACTGAGCACTAAATTATTGTACACCCAGATAAGCAAGCTCTTTTGCTTTTCCTATACAAACATGTCAGAAGCATCTGGGTAAGCAGCATAAACCAGTGTCTGAGAGCTGGCCAGCTGGCCAGACAATTTGGACTGGAATTCAGATTTCTATAAATCCAAAAGATATAAATCTAGGCAAGTTAGCAATCCTCCTAGGATCTTACCAACTCCACAATGGATAAAAATAATGCCTTCTACTAGAAATCCTTTATCAAAAAAATTTGATAACACAAGTAAACCACAAAATAATACTACATTCATAATAAAATGATAAATTACATTTTAAGTAGTATTTTTATCATCCTAGACTCATCATCTCATCTTCCATATCAGCAAATTCTGAGGAAATGTCTTCAACATGTGAAAGCATCCTTCTCATAACCATCTCTCTTCTAACCTTTAATTCTATACTTTTGTCTCTGCACTTAATCTAATTTTCTCCTTCTTCAATACTTTTCAGTGGTCTCCACACTGATTTTGAGTAAAAAATAAAGTCACCACAATGGTAATGGAAAACTATAGTGCATAGACTTTAATTAATTTTCTTCTCTTGACACTGGATCCTAGGCTTCAAATGTGCTTGCCTTCTCATTGGCTGATTCTTCTTGACAAGCTGTGACTTCGGGATATTTGGACTTTCCTTTTTCTTTTCACCTTCAATTCTGATTTTTATTATACTTGTGTGCCCTAAAAATGATTTTCAGGAGGTTTTATTTTTCTGCGAGGTCTCTTTGACACATTTTAAAAATTGCACACCATAAAAACACACATGCATTAATTTTCTCCAACTTTCCTGCTTTGCTCCATTCCATAATATTTATTATGTATGACATATTTCATCTGCTGTTTTGATATTGTTATAATAATTAATTAGCACTTAAGATTAGCATGAATACCATAACTGCAGTGAGTTTTGGTCAGGGTTTTGTCATTTCTACTTTGTTCCATCTCTATTTGTATTGCTTGTGCTGTCACTGTCACGGTCTTCCCGTTGTTCATGGATTTGCTCGAGCAGACACAGTAACATCTCACAACAAATTGTGAGACTTTTTGTTACTACTTTTGCCATATTGAATACATAATGGGTTACTTGACAGGCTTTGTCATGCAGGTGAGATACTCTCCGCAGCTTGCCTGCTCTCCGAGAGGGATGGAGGAATTGAACCCCGGTCAGCCATGTGCAAGGCAAACACTTTACCTGCTGTGCTATTGCTCCAGCCCATTGCTTGTACTAAATTAAGTATTTAATAAACATATGACAAATAAATGAGTAAATGTAAATTTAAGAATTTATTTCCTAACAAAAGCTATCTTTTCACTATATACTAGGTACAAAAGGTAGGTATAAAATTTATAATAGATATTTTTTTCTGCTGTAATTCACAATGTGATACAGAATACTGTAGAATTCTAGTATATTTATAGGAATATTCTAATAGTTAATTCTATACAGGTTTCCCCAGGGTATGTAGAAATGAACCTTAGAATTTTATATTTTACTTGTACATCTTTGTGTATATTTATTTATTATCAAAACGTTTTTAATTAAATATATGCTCTTCTAGCACCTAACTTTCTTAAATTTTAATGTTTTATCCTTTATGACTATTTCTCCCCCTTCTCTTATCCATTGATACATTTCTTCTGAACAAATAAATAAATACCTATTTCTTCCTGTGGAGTCTTGGGATAATGAGAAATCAAAAACTTCGTTCATTTGGAGGTTACAGATGGTGAAGATAAGTCTATTTCATTTATATATATTGTTCTGTGTGAATAGATAAATTTATGAGAGATCAGAGATTGCCATAAGAAGATTGAAGTAGGTTGTTAGAAGCTAATTGTTACCCAGGGGTTTCAGGTACAAAAATCTAAAATGCTTGGAGATTACAGACTTGGATTCAACCAGGTGACATAAGCAGCATCTGTTTCTCTGCTGCAGAATGAGATTTCAACCTTGTTAAACAACTGGAGTTTGTATCAATCTCAGGAGAATTCTGAGCTGCTTGTCAAAAAATGCGTTACTATCAAAATAAAAAGCATACAATAAGGTAACGCTGAAAAATAAAATTAAGGCAGGAATTAAAATCTAATTAAAACTATTGCAGATAAAATCACATGATCAGAAAATTAACATTTCCACACTGGGAACCCAAAAATATTATGTATATATAGCTTACACTCTTCATAGCCAACAACTGCACAAAAGGGGATCATCAATTCTGTCGTGAAAAAAAGCATTAAACTCAGAGACAAGAATATAAACACATTCCTCTATTTTGTATTGATTAGATTTTAAGATTTTTATGGAGTAAGCTATCTAGTATTTTTCAAGATGTAGAGAATAATATTGTTAGATTTTCTTAAAAACAAAGAACTTAAAATATGACATAAAATTCCCTATAGATTCCTTATAGATTTAGTAATTCTATAAGTCAAGGAATATTTTTATAAACATTATTGAATATAATATTTTGTTTTATGTTTTCTTATTTCATCATATATAGTACACAAAATAGCTTATTATACATATATTTACCTATTATACATTAAATGATCATATACAAATATGTGCAGCTCCCATAGAGCAATATACTTATGATTATAAAAGCTTTTGCTCATGTAGCATCTATATTCACTCCCATAATCAAGATTATTTCTTGAGCAAAAATCCTCATTTGCTATTTTAAAGACAAAGCTCCTATAAATAACCAAATAAATATGCATCAGGGAGACAAAAGCAGAGTAGAATTTTTGCTTTCAATAGAATGATGGGGATTTACATTAACAGACTACTTGCATATAAGGCCCATAGTAGATATACACAATTTTAATAATCAGAGCCAACACAAGAAAACAAAAAGAACATTACTTATTTGAAGTTTGTTTTAAGAAAAGGATCAAGCCAGTTTGGGGAAACTAGCAATGCACGCAGTAGTTAACAGCTATAAATTTTAAGAAAATGTCAAAGCTGGAGAAAGAACACCATAGCCTAAGGTGCGTGCTCTGCATACAGGTGGCCAGTGTTTCATCCCTGTTGTTGCATTGTACCTGGGCATCGCTAGGACTGAGCCAGAAATAGCTCCTCAGCACCACGGGGTGTGATTCAAAATATTGGAGCTTACAGGAGAGGTCTTGTGAATTTATGATTATAATCTGAGGAGAAGGCATTCCCAAATGGTGCTGAGTGTGAGAAAATTTTCCCTTAATGAAAAATCCAGGTTGGGCTTTTCCCCTGGGTAAAATACATTCAGAGTATTTTAGGCAATGAGGGCTGCAAGTATGCCAGGGAATGTCCTGATAGAATAGACTAAGAGGTCATTTAATGCTAAGACCTTGAAGGTGATAACTGTTTGATCACCCTATGGCCATAATTTTGTAAATACCCCAGCCTTTGCCCTTCATCTACCAGATGACTAGTCTCAATGTCTCTGTTACAATGAACATAGATACCTTGTAGAATCCAGAGAGCCAGGTTGGGAAGCAGTAACTCTATTCAATGAATGTCTAGTCTATCCACTTGTTTGGAGTTGTCGAGATTTGTCTGGCTCCTGGACAGCTCTCTCTGTCTCCCTCATTTTGAGGATTCTGCAGGATCTGAGGAGGAAGGTGCCAATCCAATTGATTTTCCTGTGAAAATCACCACTGCTTTAGAATGCCAATAAATCTGGAAGTAAGATATAATTTTAGTGTAAATATTGAGGAGGAAATGGTGACAGATATCACAAGAAAACAGGAGAAGGGAGTCTCTTACCTTTTCCAATCCCTTAGATTTCCTCTTCTCTCCCTGATTGGTAGAACATTCCGAAGAGCCAGATGATAAATGAGAACTGTGGTTTCCACAGTCCCAGCGCCAGCCACACAATGCACCGTAGAGAAGGTTGAATTCGGAGCAAGAGGCAACAGCTTAATAACTGGCATGTTGATTAAGTATGCAATTTTAACTTGCAGGTGTTTGAAGACTTGCTTATATTATTTCTCCAGTAATGGAATCCACAATAATCTAGCAAGACTCCGACATATACTACCAAGTAGTTACTTTCACAATGGCATAAAAATTTACTTCTGTACATGTTAGACCCTTAAAATTCTTCAGATATACTGATAAGAACAGTTTTATCTTTCCTGCTCTGAAATTCCAATTTTAGAATTTATGCAAAGCTTTCCTCTCCCCGATACACACTCCAGTAATAAAAAGGAAGCTGAGAGTCGGAGCAGTCCCGGGTTTCCCAATCATCCCAAAGTTCTTCTCACTGTGCCTTTACCTTCCCATCCCCACTGTCAATCCAGGAAGTGGATTGTGAAAGGAGAACAGTTGGCATCTCCTTATGTGGATACCTGTAATAAATTGTATGTCTGGTTTTCGTGTGCTCATTTTTCCCTTTTTGTTAATTTTCAGTAAATTCAGTGAGGAATGATAGTACAAAGAAGCTCCGAATGAGAAAGACAGAATTCTAAAGTGTCTGACCAAAGAACAGTTCAAATAAATTTTTGAATGCTTTCTCCTGAAGCATTCAATGCTCTCTGCTGAAGTGGAGCGATTGCACAGCAGGTAGGGCGTTTGCCTTGCACATGGTCAACAGGATTTCGATTCCCCTGCCCCTCTCGGAGAGTCCGGCAAACTACCAAGAGTATCCTGCCCACAGGACAGAGCCTGGCAAGCTCCCTGTGATGTATTCAATATGCCAAAAACAGTAACAACAAGTCTCACAATGGAGACATTACTGGTGCCTGCTCTAGCAAATCAATGAACAATGGGAGGACAGTGCTACAGTGCTTCCCTGAAGTGTTATGTTCAATTAAGCAAGAATTCCTTTGTCCTAGACTTTTTTGCTCCTCCCAAACCACCTTCTTTTTTTTTAATTTTATTTTTTATTTTTATTTTTTTTGCTTTTTGGGTCACACCCAGCAATTCTCAGGGGTTACTCCTGGCTCATGCACTCAGGAATTGTTCGTGTCAGTGCTCAGGGGACCATATGGGATGCTGGGAATCGAACCTGTGTGGGCCATGTTGGCTGCGTGCAAGGCAAATACCTTACCCGCTGTGCTATCACTCCAGCCGCACCACTTTTTTTTTAAATCTATCATTTCAGACAAATTGGGAAAGTAATGGATCAATGGTCTGATAATTTTGAGGTGTCTTTGGATGGTGGGTGATTTTGTACTCTTTTCATTCCACTATTCCACTGACTGGATATTGCTCACCTTCAGGTCTTCCTCTGGTGACACTGAGGTTCTGTAGCAGTTTACAACACCAAATGCAGTGACTAAAAAGCAAATTTCCCGGAAAATAACTGAAGCAGTCAGGCAAGTAGTAGGAAAGGGTCCCCATGACAATGAGTTCTTGGGAAGGAATGTAATAATAGCCCAGGAACAGGAATCATATCTAGTGCCAGGATGAGTACAGGGTCTCCCACTCCATGCCAAAGAACCAGAGAACCAGAGAAGCCCTTCTTCCTTGTTCTGTTTCTCTCTTGAATGCTCTCTCTCTCTCCTCTCTGTCTCTGTCTCTGTCTGTCTGTCTGTCTGTCTGTCTCTCTTTCCCTCCCTCCCTCTTTTTCTCTCCCCCAACTCTCTTTCCATTTTTTTCCATCCCTTCTGTCCCCTTCCTCAAAACTTCTAAATAAAATATTTTATACTCCCTCGCTCATCTCCTCCTCAAATTTATTTCTGTGCAGAAAAGGCAGGGTCTCAAGTGGCCTGGGGAAGGCCTAGGACTGACTTTCCTTCCCTGTAAAGAGCAAGGCTCACAATTCTAGATTTCCCCAGCCATTCGTAGGTGGCAGAGGTGGGCATAGAGAAAACAATAGTCCCTTCTCCAGGCCAATATCCCTCTCATCCGCACTCCCAGGGACTCTACCTGCATCATAACCACTCAATTGTAAACGTCATCACAGATTTCAGGACCTATCTCTAGAAGCTTCTTTGTGGTTCAAAGACAATAGAATAGCATTTTTTTGTTGTTTTTAGGTCACATCCAGCAATGCTCAGGGGTTACTCCTGGCTCTGCACTCAGGAGTTACTCCTGGTGGTGCTCAGGGTACCATATGGGATTCTGGGAATCGAACCTAGGTCAGCCGTGTGCAAGCCAAACACTCTCCCTGCTCCAGCCCCCTAGAATAACATTTTTTACTTGACTCCGTGGCTGGATCCTTTGTTCATGTATTTATCTAGTGGCAGAACTGTTACTAATGAGTTGAGGCTTTTAATCAGTTCTAATTGCTTGTAGTCACCCAAATTGACAACACTGGGATTTTCTTACACTTTTTCCTCAGTGAGACTTTTAACCATTTTTTCATGATCCTCACATAGTTCCATGTAAATTATTTTATCTTCATAAAAATGTATAAAATTCTATTTTTATTTCTTTACAAAAAGAATGACACAATAAAAACCCAGATGATCAATCCTTAACCAGGAGACAATAGGTTTAGATCTAAAACAAATTTAAGTCTCCTCAAACTTGATCTGTTTTCACATTATCTTAGGACATTTAGCAACCTTGACCAGAGAATGTATGCATGTATGCCTCTCTTCCAACCCTTTAGCTTTATCGCAAAAATTACCCCACATTCTGTGAATAGGAAAAAGAGTAGAGTACCTCCATTTGATTAAAGTGATGGAATATACACTTTATTCATCAGTACGGCATTCAATCATTTTAGGTGCTGTATATGTTCATTCTGTTCCATTGAAAACTCCGGGTCAATTTTAAGGAAGCTGCTTTAGTCCAATTTTGTTACCTTGTTTGGTACAATGTGAGTTGCCATGTTCATGCTTCACAGTTACTACCTCCACAATTTCAGCCCTTGCTTTCAAAGAAATTTTTGCAAGTCTGCCAGTTGGAATAAGTAATTAACACTTCAGCTCAGCTCTGAAAGGGGGAAACAACTGTGGCATACAAACTCCTGCCAAAGTCAGTTCTCTCACCCAGAAAATGTCTGAAATGCTCATCAGGGTACTTTCAATTTCACTAAAGGAGAAAAGCAAAAGAGGCAAAGTGATTAAAATGGAACTTCACCCGCTTATCCCTATCAACTGTTGGACAAAACAAAGGTGGAGAGCAGGAGGAAAAGGAAGCAATCTCTATCAGCGTGGAGTAATCTCACTCACACAATATTGAATGAAAAAATCTGACTGCAAAAGGATAGAGGCTATAAAATACCATGCATCTCAAAAATTCAAAGCACCCCAAAGCCTACAGTGTTTTGTTTTACAGTAAACATATATATATATATATATATATATATATATATATATATATATATATATTAAAACAGCTATAAAATGACAATTGCCTCTGGTAAGATCAGAGCAGAGAACGTTTGTGGGGAGTAAGGCACTTAGATTAAAGATGCACACGAATCTTGAACTGGAACTTCTTAGAATGGATAGAAAGGTTTACTTTTTTTTTTTTATACCATTTCTGTTTGGAAAAAGGCCGTCGTCTAGTTGAAACCAACTAAAAAAAGATCAAGGCCATGCTCATTCTATAAATTTCATAAAGAAAAAACTCTGAAGAAGAGGCTTGCAATGTTAGCCTACATCTGAAGAAACTGTAATATTATTCTAAAGAACACTAGTGATATTTCTGAGAACACGAGCTTTTTCTGTGAAATAACCAATTAAGTTTTTACCACACTTCTATTTTCACTGCCATCAAGTCCACCCTAGGGAATGTGTCAAAAGGAAAACAGATCAGTTCTTACCAACGCATTTGTTTTGAGGTGGAAAATATTCTGTCTTGTACCTACAAGACAGCAGTTTTCTGGTTTTTCTACTGACAGGTAGTAGACTTCTCCTCATGTCTTTTGTACTGTACTACACTTTTCAAATCATCTTTAGTATATCAGTTCAGAGAAATACAACCATATAAACTATGAATATGTATATAAAAGGATTAAAGTATATATATTTTCATATGTAGTCACATTGGTTACAATGTAGACAGTATATAATATTAAATTTATATTAATAGATGCTTAGGAAGTTGTGTGTAACATATATAAAGTACATTTAACATTGCATATTATTATAAAGAATTAACTCATGCAATTATTAAAGCTGAGAAATCCCAAAACCTGCCTCTGATTACCCATACAGCAGGGTTAAGAATTGAAACCCTGAAGAGTCAATGGTATCACTGCCAATATAAAGATACTCAAGGTCCTGAAAGGTTGAATTTTTTACCTTTGGCTCTAAAGAGAGAAAATAGCAGATATTGCAACTTTAGCAGCCAGGCAAAAGGAGTTACTTCCTATCCCTGAGATCAGTCTTTTCATACTATGCAGGACTAGATGAGTGGGAAATACATATGAAGAGGTCTCTTTGCTTTACTAAGTCTACTGATTCAAATGCAAGTCTCACCCCAAAACACTCATTGACAGACAAAGGATGTTTGACCAAACACCTGGGATATCTGTGACAAGTTGACACATAAAATGAAACATCACAACCACTAATGATTCTTTCTCTCTGTCTGTTTTCCTTAAAAAACAGAATTTGCAAAGAAAAGAAAAAATCAAATCCAACTGTGGTTCCTCTGCTTCTTATTATTGCTTTTGCTAATACATCAAATAAATCCTTAAATCATTCCAAATGTTCTTTTTTATTTAAGTACTTGAGTCTACCAGTACTAATACCTTCCATTCAAAGTTCTTGACTATAACCTATGAATTTAGCAGGAAGGCAATTGCTATTGGTGTACATTGCTATGACATTGAACAACTAAGGAAGAAAATTTAACTGATTAGAAGAAAAGTTTTTTTGAAAACTATCAAATAAATAAATTGCTTATATATTACCACAGATAAATAAAAATTCCATAAAATAGATTTTGTTTAATGAAACAAATTAGTATCATAAATAATTTTAAATATAATTTTTATTTTCTAGTCATCTGCTACAAAATATTCAAGAAATTATTAGAGTTTGTTTTCATGACCTATTTTTAAACTTTTAATTACCAAGTTTCAGTGGTGGTATCCTTTTTAAATTCAGATTGCCCTTTGAAAAATGGTGTTTAATTACAACTATAGTAGCCAATATTTTAACAATGTTTCAAAAATACATTGATGGATGGATATTCTCACATTTTTAAGCTTTTAAGGGAAAAATCTTTTTCAGAGTGAGGCTTTCATTCTACTTTTCTCTTCATCTAATTAATGCTAAGTCACTATATTGAACAGTAATTTTAAGCATATATATTCATAGATTGTTGTGTATGCACCATATCCTGAGATCTCATGTCATAGTTTTTGTAGTCAAAAATGCATTGCTTTGCAACATAGTAATCATCCCCTTTCCCAGACAAATTTACCAGCTCCAAAATACAAAGTAGACATTGTGGGCTTTGTGGTTTGCATTATTTATTATAATTTTGGTTGACGTGGTCATATAGGATATACATTTCCTGAACAAAAATAAATTGTGAAATGTTCAATTAATTTTGAGTAGTTTTATAGTATAGATAAATATGTAATACTTTCTGTACTGGTTTATCATTTTCTATGAAGCTTGAAAGTAAATCTGGAACCTCTGTAAATACCCCTGTCATATGTAGCTTATAAATGTAGCGACATTTTAAAATAAGAAAGAAAAAGTCTTATTTATAATTTTGAAATTTATACTGATGATTCTAAGATTATTTCATTTTAATTTCCTTTTTAGAATTCCAAGTTTTATGTACTTGGTTAGGTATATAGAAAATTAGTGATATCTTATGTGTTACTAATTTATCTCTTCGGTTACTAATTTATTTTTTTAATACATAAAATAGTATAATACCTAGGGCTGGAGCGATAGCACAGCAGTAGGGTGTTTGCCTTGCACGCAGCCAACATGGCCGACCCGAGGTCGATTCCTCCACCCCTCTCGGAGAGCCCAGCAAGCTACCGAGAGTATCTCACCCACATGGCAGAGCCTGGCAAGCTCCCTGTGCTTTATTCGATATGCCAAACACAGTAACAGCAAAGTCTCCAATGGAGGCATTACTGGGCCCCCTCGAGCAAATCGATGAACAAGGGGAGGGCCTTTACCTTTACCTTTACTTTACATTAATAAAGAATGAATTAAATTTCATTGAACACTATATAGATATGTGAAAATGAACATGGGTGCAGAAAATAATGTTTAGAAATATTCAGTAGATTCTGAATAATTGAATGGAAATTTATAAATGTGACAAGTATACATATTTATATATGTATATATAAGTATACATATATATTCTTCTATTCGTCTAATACAGACAGCCTTAGTACTTAGAAGTACTAAGCTTCTAAATTTGACAATAAAATAGAAAGAACTTAAAAAATTTAAGCACAATATTTCATTGTATTTATGAGTCATAAGATAGCACATTGCCATTAAAGTTAGAAATGCATCAGCACCCGAAGATAATACAAGTATTAAAAATGTTGCAAGTAGCAAGCTTGAAATGCGACATCAGATTTCTGACTGATTGTATTCATTGAAATTATCAAGTCAGTCCAGTACTGGGCCATGTGCCAACCTAGGTCATTTTGTTCAGTATTCTTACATTACTTAAGTTTAGTGAAACATTTCTGTGCTTGGATTGCTAATTCACACTCTAAGTACAAGCTTAAAAGTCTCTGGATTGTGTCAATGTTTCTTTTTCCAATCCACATAACAGAAATAAGAATAACTAAACAATAGTAAGATTACATAGACATTATTTTGATATTGCAAAATTTAGAGAGATCTTGTATTTTACTGTAAATCTTAGTACTATTTCAAAATTCTCTATGAATTTCATTCTGGTTTTATAGACTTTGTTATTGAAAGCTTGAATATGTTAAGATGAAGCAAATTCAATAAACACAAACGACATTTGGATAACACGTTCACTTTCATCACTGACCTATATAACTTTAAAGGTCAGAATATACAATGGCTCACCACTGAAAAATAATATAATAAACTCCTTCAAAGATAGATATAAATGTCTTCCTAAACTATTTTCATAATGTTGTGAATGACATTATGATCAGAGATAAGCATACCCTTGACTTTTTGGGTTAAAAATGAAGGAGTACACACTTTAAGATGCACCGCTATATTGCCCTATTGTCAAAGAAGTGGACTGAATTTAAACATTAAATTAAATGTTTAATTTATTGAATACAAATTTGATTTAAACATTTCTAATTAAAGAAAAAAATTAACTCTGTTTTTACCCATCTTTTATTGATGTACTATGTCTTACAATAACGTGAATGACAGTTTCATGCATAGAGCATTTCAATGCCATACCTAACACCAGAGTGCCAATTTACCTCCACCTATGTCCCAGAGACCCTCTTATCCCTCCCATAGCCACCATCTCCTTCACCCAAGGTCAGTCCTATAGACAAAGAATCTAGTTAAGTTGTCTTTTGCCATTTGTTGTTCCCTTTCTATGTTTCTGTACACCTCACATATGAGAGAAATTATTCTATATCTGACCTTCTCTGACTGACTTCACTCATCATTATTGTCTCCAGTTATAGCCATGTGGTGGAAATTAAATGAATTGATTTTTTTCTTATAGATGAGAAGTATTCAGTTTGGTGTGTTTGTGTGTGTATGTGTGTTTGTGTGTGTCTTGTGTGTGTATCTCTAACAATTTCTTTGTTCAACCATCCGTAATGGAAAATAGAGGTTGGTTCTAAATCTTGGCTATTGTGAATAGTGTTGTAATAAATATAGTGGCACAAATGTCTTTTCTAAATAGTTTTTAGGACCCTTGGGATAAATGCTGAAAAATGAAACTGTTGGGTCATGTGGTCAAATCTTATCAAGGGGAAATACAAATAAAATGACAATAACATAACACCTCACACCAGTCAAATTGGTAGTTATAACAAGAAAATTCAGTACTGGTATAGATATGGGAAAAATGAATACTCATCTACTGTTGGCAGGAATGTCAGCTGGTTCACCCTGTAAAATAAAATATGGGCAGCCTAAAAAACTAAGAATTGGGTGTTATTGTATAATAATTTTAATTTGTGAGACATAATAATAAAAATTCAAAAATTGAAACTGTGTATCCTCACATGGAAGATGCAGAGATAGCATCTAGATATCATGGTTATGAAATGTTTCCCATCTTGACCATCACCTTAGAACTTAATTTTTAATCATCTTATATGATATTTATGACTGATTGAATCATGTTTAGTAATCTGTGAAATAGGAAGTTCACAAAGTAACTAATAAATTAATATTCACAAAGTCAACATTTATGTATGATTATTAGTCAATGTTACTGTGTCTGGCATATCGAATACTCTCGGTAGCTTGCCGGGCTCTCCGAGAGGGGCGGAGGAATCGAACTCGGGTCGGCCATGTTGGCCGCTTGTAAGGCGAACGCCCTACCCGCTGTGCTATTAGTCAATGTAATTACTCAATAATGTTTCAGTTAGGGATAAACAAAAAGAAAGTTTCAGACACCATTAAATGTGTCAGATAAGTTTAATATAAATAGTAAGCTGTAATAAGAGTTTGAAGTAAAGATGTATTGTGTCATAACAGACAGAAGTAAATAATGTAAAGAATATGGAAATAAGAATACTATAAAATGTAACATCAACCTATAAGTCTGGGTTGGAACACTTAAAGAAAGATCCCAGCTGTCCCAAGACCTAGATCTGTACTGGTATATCTTACTGGAAACTTTTCCTATACGGTCCATTGAATGCTGTTACTGTGAAGGTGCTACATGGCCACCAACTTTACTTCAAAACCTGCCAATTCAGGGAGACAGAGAATCTATTGACTTCTAAACTCTATGGCTCAACATCTATTTCATTACTTCATTAAAATGTATTGCAAATTCCTTATGTGATGAATGTCTGCATATGTTAGATATGTTAATTATAAGTTTCTATATAAATTATCCTTTATCTGCATTATCATATTTCTCTTACGCTATGAAATACTCTTTGAAATATAATACATTTGCATGATAGTTATTTTTATAATCATATCTTCATGATTTGATATTTGGTCTCACCAATTTTAAGATGACTACAACCATAAGCAATGAATTTTTCAATATATTCTAAGTATTACTTTATGGTAAATCCAGTAAATTTAAATTACCTGAAAGAAAAGAATGAATGTTTGCTCAACTTCAAAATTAGCAAGAGTAAGAGACAAGAGCAATAGCACAGTGGGTCGGAAATACTTATGGGTGCCTCCCAATGTTCACTCTGCAGTATTGCATAAGGTCTTTAAACCTGCCAGGAGTGATCCTTGAGAACAGAGCCCAAAATCAGTTCTGAGTACTTGACAGGTTGGCGAGAAACAAACAAAAAGTTACCAGAAAGCCAGTAGACATAGAGAATGACAGATATAAAATGTGTACTTCTTGGTATGTCTTAGAAAACTTCCTGAATTTTCAAAACTTTTTATAATGGGGATCATTATTTACTTCTAATTTTTGTATACAATTTTTCTGCTATCTATGTTTTATTTTGATTTTAAACACACAGCTAAAAAATGGTGCATTGCCAAACAAAAATTTTTAATAATTTGCTAATTTGCAAATCTAAACTTGTTTTTGCACATTCATTTAGAGTGGTATTGGAATGATTTTAAAAGAACTAAAATGACTGCATATTAAATTATTCAAAGGACGACAGTGGAGACTTTACTAAAGCATCCAGAAAGCCTTAATTATTTAGTAACATTCACCTTTATCTCATTGTTCTATTTGTAACTTTTACATAGGTAACTCACATATACAACATTTATGTAGGAAATTCTAGTATATCTTTTACTGAAACAAAATGGCATTTCTCTCTTTTGATGAGACAAAGTCATTTGACTCCAAGAAAATAAAGGAAATTCTGGTTTGCGTTCATGTGGGTGAGGCTTGCATCTAATCTCTTAGCTCTAGTCTGTCAAACTCGTGGTCTAGTGCATATGACAGTAACCCTCTGTCAGATGCTGTGAGGGCGAATTATTCTCTGTAGCTTGCCAGGCTCTCCAAGAGGGGCAGAAGAATCGAACCCGGGTCGGCTGGGCCGGCCGCATGCAAAGCAAATGCCCTGCCACTGTGCTATTGCTCCAGCCCTTTGCTTATGACAATGACAGATAAAAATGTGGTTAGACAACAGGTGGCTTACTAAGTCCAAAGAAGAAAATCTTTAAAAGAAATGAATTTTCTATAATAATGCAGAAGTATTGAATAAGGAGTAATAGGAGGCTAAAGGATACTCTCATAGAATTTGATATGGAGGACTTTTTAATAAGCCAAACTAAGCAGAATCTGTAGAAAGAAACAAATGTGTGTGGAAATAGAAAATTACAACCCCAAATACTTTAATGAAGCTTTCGACACAGCTGTAATTAATGCCATAGGCTATAAATCACAAATTGAAAATGTGAGGAAAAAATTTAAATTGATCTGAGAATGAAAAGCTTTGGTACAATAATATTTTGTTATAAAATGATTCCATGTTTTAATCGCACTTATTTATGCATTTGCATATTTAGTTCATTTATTTACTTAATTTGTCTTACTAGTATTTGGAAAGTGCTTGAATCTCCCAAAACTGAATTGTTGAAGAGGTAAAAGGAGAAAGAAAGAGCATGAGAGAGAGGAAAAGAGAGAGATTAGTTTAACCAATCAGGGTGAGGTTTTTATTGCAATTGTATTTATTAATATCTCCAAAATTATTGTTATTGCACATTTTTTCCAGAAACAAGCAGTTTAAATGTGTCTTTGTCAATACTTTGGGCTTATCTATAACTTAAATCTTTCTCCACAAAGTATCATCACTCTGTCACTGTGAATGAACTGACCAATGATCCAGAGTAATAGAGCAAGCTTAGAGCTCTCATCTTTCAGCGTCAGGTCACAATGTCAATTCTCTGGTGTTAAGAATCCTCCAAAACCACCAGGAGTGATTCCTGAGCATTACTGGGTGTGACTTCAAGCACCCCCAGGGGGAGAAGTTTCTGAGCACTGCACCAGGAGTATTTCACCCCTTTTCTGAATGACTATTAAATTAATTAAACCCTGAGGCCATTAGATAGATGCTATGGAAAGACAAAGCATAATTTGTAAATGCCTTATGGTTATAAAATCAACATTCTAAGGAAATCCAATTACAAGAAGTCAGCTAGGCATTGAGTTATAGGCAATCAAATAATTCCCTTTATATTTCTTAGCATTCCTTTCAATCTTACCCATATGCTTATCCCAGATTTCAATTTCTTTTGCTTTGGATTACTAAACATCAGTTAAGTAAATAAATGGTACTGCATTAATATTAAAAGGTTTACCTGGCAAAAGGAACTTGGACTAAAATAAAAAAGACATACTGAATAGGGAAAAATATATTCATGAAAATATTTTTCTATTTATATTTGTATATAACTATACAAATATGTATCAGATAAGTGGCTAATTTATAAATTACTAAAGAATTTTGATAAATTTATAAAGAAATTTATAAATTACTAAACATACCAGCAACTGAAATACAATAACAATACCCTCAAAATGAGAAAATAATTTTCCAAAAGGAATACATATGGATCGATAGTGTACATATATAAAAGTGCTCATCACTTATTAGTAAAATGGAAACAAAACACAACAGTTCGATTTCATTTCAAAGAAGTGAAAAAGTTATGTATCAAAAAAAATTCTGAAAATAACTAGTACTGGATAGAGTGTGGTGAGAAAGAAATCTTCGTTTACTATTTAGAATACTATCTGGTTCAACACTTTGTAAAGGAATATGGAGATTTCTCGAAAATTTAAGAATAGAATTCTCAAACGACCTGGTGATGTACTTGTTAACATTTAACCTCAAAATACAAATTATTAATTCAGAAGTATATATGCACACCTATTATCACTGCGCCACTATGTACAATAGCTAAAATATAGAAATAACCCAAAAGTGTAACTACCAATGGTAGGATCAAGATATACACACAGTGGAATATTATGAATTTAAGAGTAAGGATTAAACAATGCAATGTGCCTCTATGTGTATAGAGCTAGAGGAGTTCATGTTGAGAAAAGTTAGTCAGGATGAAAGAACAGGCACAGAACAATCTCTCTCATATATATATATATATATATATATATATATGAGATTGTTCAAGCATACCACATATAAGAGAGAATGTTCTGTGTCTGTTCTATCCTCCTCACTAACATATATATATAAAACATATATATATATAACATATATATATATATATATATACAGTAAAGGAACCACAGATGGTCAAAGGCAGTGAATTGAAGAGCTAAATTTAGTTCATAGAATTAAATTTACAGGTGAGTGGTAGGAGGGGTAGAGGAGTAGATGGATCAGGCTTTGTGACACTAATTAATGAAATCATTCACTTGGGTTGTGGGTGCTGTATTGGAACAATGAATGCAGAAAACTTTCATTGACAATATTGTTAATAAAAGCATCTCAATAAATATGAGGAGACTTTAAATATTAACTTGTCATGCTAAAAATTCTTTAGTTCATTGTTTAGCATGCTGAAGTTTAGTTTTCTTGTTCTGTGGACCATATGTTCATTTATTGTGTAAACTCAAAAAAGACCGCAGTGGTGGCAGCTCAGTCTCTCCCGATGCCTGCATTCGGTAGTCTCACACCGGTTCCCCCACCCTGGGGAGGTCGATGGTGATGGGCATGCAAACGAAGGAAACGAGGGCCAGGCTTGTTGGTCTTAGTTGCAGTTTATTAAAATCCCATCTCCATTCTCCTCTGATTCTCCTCCTGCCTCTTCCTCCCCCATGCTACTTCATTCTTCTCCTCAATCCCCCTTCATTCTCCTTCTCTCTCTGGAATCTGGATACTGATCCCCATTCCATTCCTCCTCTTGCTATGGAGTCTAGATTCTGATCCCCCAACCCACTCTTCCAGTACAGTTAAATCCCAAAGCATGAGGGGTTGGGGTAACAATTACACATAGGTGTGGTCACAATCAATAGGGGTAGAATTCTTTCCCTCGGGGAAAGCCGCTTCTAGGACAGATACTCTCTCAGCAGGATGACCCACCCTAGAACAGAATCCCCTGGGTGTGCTTCTCCTCTTCATGTCCAACAAACATATAAGCATTCATAATATAAATCATTTTGTATGGATACAGTAAGAAATACCTTAAACTTATAGAATTGCTCTCCTAGGGCCATCTCAATCTCAGACTACAGTGCTCAGACCAAATAGTCTTTCCTATCCCTAGCAGGGTCCTAGTCTG
Organism: Sorex fumeus; assembly: GCF_029834395.1. Taxonomy (NCBI): domain Eukaryota; kingdom Metazoa; phylum Chordata; class Mammalia; order Eulipotyphla; family Soricidae; genus Sorex; species Sorex fumeus. Next base: position 40,925,382 of record NW_026606065.1, read on the forward strand.
GTCGTTGCTTTCGGATCATGACAGCTTTTGTCTATGATCAAGCTCTAAATTTATAGATAAGAATCGTGGCATTTTGACCTGGCCCATTTCGATGCCAGGGTAGCTCACAGCTTGCCCTGGGTCCATTCGGTTCCTCATCGGGACCCTGTTTTGGGGGTGTTACGAACTAAGTCGAGAAAGCAGATGCCCGGGAGTGAATAATATTCAGAGACAATTAAATCCTAAGTTACAAAGCATAATGTTAATGGTCTTCCTGTATCTATACAAAAAGGACATTGCTTCAAAGTAAACTATTCATAAGACATAAGGAAAAGAGAAAGGCAATATTAATTTATATTAACTTACAATACAAGTTCAGTGTCCTAGAAGGATTGACCTTACAAATTAACAGAGTCTGATTAGGGGGAAATGCTGATTAACTGGTTGGGGAAGAGAGTATAGAGAAGTGGTTACAGATAAACGAAGGAATGAGAGTGACTCCAGAGCACTATGATGGTTGTAACCTGATAAACCTAAGCTCCTTGTGGAGAAAGGGAGAAAGTACAAAGCAGTGTCATCCTACAATTTATGCCTTGTACACATCTCCTCACCCTTCCAGATATTCTAAAATTTGGAGGAAATAGAATTTTAAAATACAGAAATAAAAAGTCACAATTTAAATACAGATTGAACTTGGAAAATAAAAAATGTACAATTTAAACTAATTAAAATTACTAATGATTTGATATAAAAATAAATAACCTTGTTGTGTTTCCTAACATGAGTGATAATATCCTACTAAGGAACATTTAGAACAAAATAGAAAGAAGATGGGTTGTAGTAGCTTCTGGTACAATTGCAGCATGTTAGTCTCCTTAAATAGCATTGCTCTCCAGGAGTAGTGAGTGATCATTTTCTCTGAATTTGAAGCCAGGACAAAAAGTGTAGGACCCTGTTCTTCAAATGCTGTATCAAGTATCATAAAAAAGACAAATTATGAGATTTTTAAGATTTGTCTTTTGATACATAATAGTATACTCATATATCTTTTATACAACTCAAATGAGATGTATCATTAATGTGGGTAATGAGTCTTTGAAATCTTAGAAAAGTAATTTCAATCTTACTCGAGAACTTTAACTTAGGGGCTGGAGAGATAGTACACTGGAGAGAGTGTTTACCTTGTACTAGGAGATCCCTGGCACCCCATGTGATCCCCAGAACCCCACCAAGACTTAATCCTGAACAAAAAGTCAGCAGTAAGTCCTGTGATCCCCTGGTGTGAGCATAAAAAAACAAAAAAGAATTTTACCTTCTCTGAGTATCATAAATATCTTTAAATTGGAGAGTTCTTATATAGAGAAAGTTCATTTTGCACATCGTTTTTAATGACAGTGAAAAAAATTATAAACAATGAAGAATTTACAACCATAAGACATAAAGATGTGATAATGACATAAGAGTAAACAAAACTTCACTTTATATGTCATTAATCCTTGTTCAGAATTATAATTAAAAGACCTTACCTTGGGCATGTTTTAATTTCACTTTCCATCACACTTAAATTGCTAGAGAATTGAATTCATTGTCTGTTATGATGTAGATTGAATAGCCCACAAAATATTTAATTGTTATTATTTAGTACTGAGTTTATTCAAAAATATACAGCTACTTATTTGAATGGAAAATATTTAAAAGAGAATTCTAGAACTGGGACATTTGGAAAGAATGCACACTTTGGATCTAGCTCATCTGGGGCTGAAATTCCACTTTGCCACTTCATTGTTAGTTTGCCTAAGGCTATCTTTACACACTGATCCTTTCAAAATTCTGTATTCTCATCTATTGTGAAATGTGTTTTTAAACAGAATTTTAATAAGTCATATTGTTGCTACAGGAAAAAAGGAATAATCTGTTTTGAAATATTTGTTGTATTCTAGTCATGTTCCACATATTATTATGAAGTCAGGATATTGATTTTATGTCTCTGGCATTGTCGTGCATTTTATTAAACATAATATTGGCATAATGATCTTTATGTATCATGAGAAATATAGGCATAAATTTAATTACTCATGAATGATGCTACAAGTTTCAGAATATATTCTCAAGTAGGAACAGAAAAGATAAATCAGATAAATGGTGTTTTTGGCTTAATCATTACACTTATTTAGCCAAAAATCATGTGTGTTCTCAAGTTAACTCAAAATAAGTACATTATGAACTTGGTGAGTAGAGAAGCATAGATATTTAAACCCGGCTTCCAGATAATTATTCGATTTTCCCTTTATAATCCAAATTTAAGGAAGAGTAAGTTTAATTTCTTTCTTGGGGGACACAAATTTCAAGTAAGATTTAAATGTTTTGATTGAAAGGATTTTAATGTCTGACTAAAATTAACCATGTGGACAAAAAAAGAAAAATTCAAATGTCATTTTAAAGCAAATATCTGAACATCTAGGCTAATCTGCCATGGTAAATGGTAGAGGTGATAAAGGAGATTTCAAATATTTTCCTGAGTTTGGCAGTAGGTTGTACTTTAACCCTTACTGGATATTAAGTCTCTATAAGAAATAGACTCTCACTATTAGAAATACTTGTTGTAGCATTAATGCCTCATTTCAGCTTGAATGAGAGAATCCAACTGTATAGCAAGAATAGAATAAATTTAATAAAGAAAAACAATGGAGAGGCTTTTTATTATATCCTTATAATTGTCCTCATAAGAAAATGTGTTTAATTCATAGGCTTGGCCTTTAAACTATTAAACACTGACAGAATTTGACTCCTTGGAGTTTTCCAAAACACCTAGTTACTACAAGTATGCACCAACCATCTTTCTCCAAACACATTTCATACAGTCAATTAGGTTTCTACTTAAATTACTGTCCCCATACTAGTCCTGCCTTCTGAGATGATTACAGGCCACTTTGATGGGGGATTTAGGAATTCCAAAACTTTTCAGCAATACATTTAGAGACAATTTGAGTTACTCCCAACAGATGGCTAATTACATCTATTGTGTGGTGATTTAGCGCTCACAAGCAATCTCATTACCCAGATCTTGTTTGGAGAAAGGACAGCTCACTGTTTCCATGATGCTGTGCTAAATTTGGAAGAAGGTTCAGAGATAATCTCCAACACCCTCATTATGAAGATGGAAGAAGTTACTTTGATAGATTAAGCAAATAAATCACTTATGAGTAAAAGTTAACAAACTTACATTGTAGGACTAAATAAGTAATGTAAAAAGAATATGTTTTCACTAATTGGAGGCATACTTATTCATTTCTTTGAATGAAGTTTTTAAAAGTGCACTAAATAATCTACTGTAGAATAACAATTGAGAAAGTTAAAAGACCTTAGGCGTTTACATATATTTATTTCTATAGTGCAAGATGTGGGATTACTTTAAAATGGAATCACAATCAATCTGGATTATGTAAAGAAATTTGATTTGATAAATTAAGATTTGAGAATATGACCAATTGTAAAAGTAAATCATGTTAATCAAAGCATATAGGGATTTTACAATGGAAACAAAAAATATATTGAGTTACATATAAGAGAAGATAGGTAACTAAAACCTGTTTGAGTTGGAGAAAATTAAGTTCTCAACTCAAAATTTTAGGTTTAAGGTATCAGATCAATAGCATAGTGGGCAGAGCATTTGTCTTACATGTGGCCAAACAGGGTTTGATTTCCAGAACCCCAAATAGTTGTGTGAGGCCACAAAGAGTGATCCCTGAACACAGAGTCAGGAGAGAGCCCTAAGGAGAGTTTACTGTACCTCTCCAAAACAAATACAATAAAATAACAACCCCCAAAATACATGGATTTCTTTCTAAAGAAATTTGTAGGTTTATAAAATACTATTATTTGCAAAATGAAATGACATCACAATGATAATCACTGATTGAAAAATAGTATTGATTGCAATCCAATAACTTATACTCACAATTTAAGAAGCCCCTTATTTACAAATGCATTGATAGAAAGACCCGGAATGGATAAAAGAAGTTCCCAGAGGCCAAGACCAGATTCAAAGTGGTGGTCTTGCTAATACACTCCCGAAGCTGTGTATATGATGGAGCGGAATTAAGCCAATCTGAGAAGTGATGCTCTTGCCCACAAAGCCTTCTCTTACCTGGAAAACAGCCAACAGAGCCTCTTCCCTGAGATGCAGCCTTAGTCCCGGAGAGTGCTGTTAGTTTAAGAGAATTCCCAAACCGGAAACTTACTGCACGACTTTAAACACAGATGTCGTGAAATTCCACTAAGGAACCAGAAATCTCTTTGCTCTGATAAATAAGTGAAAAACTGTCAGGCTGCACCCCTCCCATCTCTCCCCACCCTGTGAACACAACCACAATTTTGGGAACATAAGGATTATTCTGGCTAGAATTTGAAGGCCACTTATAACTGAGAGCTATGGGGAAAAAGTAAGTTTGTGATGTAGAACTACTAATATTTTGTAATACACTGTTTGGTTTAATACATGCTTTTCAAATATGTTACCTACCAGATTGCTAAAATTCATAATTATCTCATTTTGCAAAAAGAGATACACATTTATATTGTGACCTTGTTTAATCCATGGAAGTCTTCCTAGCTTCCTAACTAGGCTTTTGGTGACACCAAAAACACAATACAAAAAAGACATCTGCATGCCTTTGTTCATCGCAGCACGATTCACAGGAGCCAAAATCTGGGAACAACTCAAAAAGATGGATAAAGAAGCTATAGTGCATATCTACTGGAATACAACTCTGTCATAAGAAAAGATGCAATTTGCTGATACATGGATGAATCATAGAATATCTTGCGGAGTGAAATGTGTCAAAAGGAAAGGGACAGAGTAATCTCATTCAGATGCAGGATATGAAGAACCACTATGTGGAAAAGTAATGCTCAAAAGCAATATAGATGAAGAGCTGGAGAAACAGTCCTTAGTAGGGAGCTTGCTACTGTGGTAGAATGTGGAACAGGTCAGGGAACTGACCACTCTGACAATGATAGAGGCAAATCATCAATCTGGAGAACTAGATGCTGAAAAAAGGAAATGTAATATGCATGATAGCCTATTAGTAACAATAATATAAATCACAGTGGCTAAAAAGAAAACAGAAAAAAATTCAGTGTCTGTCATAGAGATGTGCTGGAGAGGAGAAGGAAGGAGAAAAAACAGAACATTAGCAAATGAGAGTTGACATTGGTGAAGGGATTGGTATTGAACATGCAAGCCTGAAATTTAATCATGAATAACTTTTTAACTTGTTATTCATTGGGGATTCAACAAAATCATCACTTTAAAACTTGTAATGATATTTAAAAGCAATAATAGTAAATTGCAGAAGCAGCCCTAATTGTCATTCAGTGCATTTAAAAGTCATAAATATGTGTTTTACATGCAAGATCTAAATGACTTCTCATTAAAGCGGTATGACTCAAATATTATTTTCCTGTTTTTACACATAACTACTCTAAAGCATAAGACCCTAGGGTGTGGAGATAAAAAAATGTACTAAAATTGCAGAGATAGTTGGAATGTATCTGGAGAATTTAAGATTTTTAAATTCTTGACTTTAATGAAAATGCCAATTTACAGCCTTTAGAAAATAAAGAAAAATTGACAGAAAGACAGTATCAACCAAAATCCTTATGGCAATAAAGATAATCATTTATATTATTTGTGCATATCTTATGTATAGATACACATGCTCAAAGTCATAAAGAAATTTCAGAGTGCATCTTATATGCAAATATACTGTTTATGTAATTTAAACATCTTAAACAGTTTAACCTCAACAAAGTTTCAAGCTTCTGTTCGCTTGGAAGACAGAAATAATTAATAATTTTAGCATTTAAGAAATAGAGTATTTAATTCTGCATAGAAGCAATTAAGAAGCAAAGTCCTTCTCAGCAGGTTTTAATCTAACAGTTAAGGAGGCATTTAAAAAAAAAATGTTTTAAACCTGGTAAAAATAGAGAAAGGTTGATATGCCAACTGCTTTCTGATCAGGTCTGCGAGGCCCCTTCCAAGGACACAGCAAACGCTTTGGTAGGATAATCTATTCTAGCAGTCTTCTGCCTCTCTCTGGATCTTAGAGCCAACTCAAAGCATTCCAGAAGATGCTCCTTAGAAAGAAATTTCCTGTCGTCATCTCATCGAATTTAGATAACCACAATGACAGGCTCTCATCTTTTGCCTAAGAGATCCATGTAGCAGAGTAAAGACACACAAAAGCATAATTGTTTTTCCAAGCCAAGCAAGGAAGTTGTAATGGCAAAAAGGGGGAGAGAAAAAGTATGAATTCCCTGATGGCAACCCTGTCATGGGATGTTACAAATTTGCAGGTTCTGTCAAGGCTCTGATGTAGGTTTGAGTTTGGCACTTGCCCCTTGTAAAGTCAGATCTATGAGAACCTGCAGAGGAATGAGGAAAGTTTCTGGAGGGACAGTTTTCTAAATTCTGTTAATTTTACTTCCCTCTGGCTTTCCACTGTCTACAGAATGGCGACCTTCAAATGTGACAGAATCTTATCCTTACTCTGGAATGGAATTTTGCAATTACTTTATTATAGCCTACTAAATTGACAAGAATTAAATCACTCTAAATAAATGGCAAATTGGGGCTAGAGCCATAGTACAGCGGGTAGGGCTTTTACCTTGCATGCAACCAAATCGGGTTCAATTTCAGCATCCCATATGGTTCCCCGCTCGCCTTCCTGAGCACCACCAGGAGTAATTTCTGAGTGCAAAACCAGGAGTAACCTCTGTGCATCACTGGGTGTGACCCAAAAAGCAAAAAAAAAAAAAAAAGCAAATAATTTCAATATTCTTTTCAAGTTTTACTCGAAAAGTAAAAGTTTTACTCAAAGTTTTACTCAAGTTTTACTCAAGTTTCTTATACAAACAGTATTGTTTTGAGTATTTACACTTCTTTATTCTTCAATATTTAACCAGTTATCAAATTAATTTATTTCATCTGTAAAAAATCCTTTTCAAATCTGTAGGGACAAATTACTAAACAATTGATTTCATGAAATAGCACCATGAAATACCCATGTGAGGATGGTCTTTACATATACATATTATACTCATATCCAAAATAACTTTTTGTGAATTTGTTTGTTTTGTGGGCTACACCCGGTGGTGCTCAAGACTTACTTCTGGCTCTATGATCACTCCTGGAGTATCTCAGGAGGCCATATCAAGTGCCAGGTTTGAACCCAGATTGTCAATGTGCAAGGCAATATCAAAATCTTATCTACTATACTGACTCACACCCAAAAATGGCAATTTTAACATATAAATACATTATTTAAGATAATAATCCAAAACATATTGGTTTATTCTTTCAGCACTGTAGCATTGTAACACAGTCCTCTCATTGTTCATTGATTTGCTTGAGAGGCAACAGTAATGTCTCCATTGTGAGACTTGTTCTTACTGTTTTTGGCATATCGAATGTGCCACAGGGAACTTGCCAGGCTCTGCCATGTGGGCAAAATACTCTTGGTAGCTTGCCGAGCTCTCCAAGAGGGATGGAGGACTCGAACCCAGGTTGGCTGCGTGGAAGGCAAATGCCCTACCTGCTGTGTTATTGCTCCAGTCCATTATTTCAGCATTTCTTAAAATCTATTTCTACCACCCAAATTCAATTTATCCATATCATCTATTTTCCCCAGGCAATATTACTGACTAAAAAGAGGTATGCTATGACAAACTTTCTGAGAATCTATAAAAATAAGGTAAAATTCTTTTCCAGAGAGAAATTATACCTTTATCCCCATAAGAAAGCTGTGTATTTCCATGTTTCCTATGATCACACTGCTAATAAAAAAGACAAAACAACTGATTAGCTTTTGCTGTTGCATCTTGCTGAGTGCTCATGGAAACAATGCCTCAACCATAGCCTATTTCCCTTTGCTAAAAACATCAAGATGTTACGATGTGAAGAGTGGGTTTCTCACTGAGTTGTTCTTTGGGAGAAACTTAAGCATTATGGGAACTGTGTTAAGTATCTCAGATCAAGAGGGAATAATTGAAAGTAGATTTTCCTCTCCACAAACAACCTACTTTGATTTCCTAAAAGAATTTGAAACTTGGAAAGGCAACTTAGAAGAAACTAAACAGGGATATTTTCAGTATGTAAACTAAGCTCAGGAACATTTGAGCTTACTTTACTCCAAAAACAAGATGAATCTGAATTTATTTACTTCTCTCTGCAAATGTAAAATAAAAGTGAAAGGAGATATTTATTGCTCATCTTAAAGTGTGTCTGAAAACACTATTTCAGAAAGAATTAGAGTGAGCAACAATACAGTGTTTGTTGCCAATGCATATGCGATATTGTGATATTCACACTCTTTTTGTTTAAATGTGATAGAAAACCAATTATTGTAGCTAAAACAAAAACAAGAGTGATTTGAGTCACATGTAAACAGTCTGAAGTTATTTACTTCGGGTGCCACAATCTAGAGAGTTATTATCATTATCAAAAAAAAAGCATGTTCCATCAATTGAGGAGGATCTCTACATGAGAGAGTTTCCATGGATACCAGGAATACAGCATTCGAAACATATCATTTTCTAAAAAAGTCAGTCCCCAAAAATAAATTAAAGAGTTTCTCTGGTAAGTCCATTTTAGGAACATATACTACATCTCGGCTGGAGCGATAGCACAGTGGGTAGAGCATTTTCCTTGCACACAGCAGACCTGGCTGACCGAAGTTCGATTCTTCCGCCCCTCTCGGAGAGCCCAGCAAGCTACTGAGAGTATCTCGCCTGCATGGCAAAACCTGGCAAGCTACCTGTGACATATTCAATATGCCCAACACAGTAACTACAAGCGTCACAATGTTATTGGGCCCACTTGAGCAAATCGATGAACAATGGAAGGACAGTGCTACACTGCTACAGACTACATCTCAGAGAGTACGTGTCACTCATGAACATATCCCAGTGGTGCACATAAAGAAGATTCAGCTAAGATAAAGATATTCCTAGTTCAGTGATACAGTGGAAAAGTTTGACAACAAATTTTTTATCAATTCAATGCAGGTAAACTTTAATTTGAGCATTTATTAATTTCCCAGGAAAGCCTGGCAAGCTAACTTGACATATTTAATATGCCAAACACAGCAACAACAAGTCTCACGATGGAAACGTTACTGGGCCCGCTCGAGCAAATCGATGAACAATGGGAGGACAGTGCAGTGCTAAAGTAAAAATTTCCCACCATAATCTATTCCAATATAAAGTCATGGGTGCATAATTGGGAAGAGTTGTACCATTGCTTGAAATTCACACTGATTATAATCAAAGTCATAGTAAATTCTGTCTCAATCAAATGCAAAGACCATTATAGGTAATGAAATTACCTACAATGTCTAAGTGTATATTGAAATAAATAGCAAGAACAGAAACTCCATGCTTCTTACATTAACAAAGTCCCATCTATATTTGATTAGAAATAATTAGGCTGGAATTAATTTTCAATAGGAACATGTTTTAACAATAATGAGTTATTAGTTGCCATAGATGAAATCTTGTGTTTCCTTGAACACCCATGTTCAAATTCCAGAACCCAATGTAAAAATACTTGTAGGAGAGGTTTTAGAGAATTTATTTTGTCAAAAGCATAGAGAACAATTGAATAAATAAATTAGTATCTCTAGAAAACTTTCTTCCTTCTCTGAAGTGAGAACACAGAAAGATGATCTTCTATAATCTACTTAGGTGCTCTCTAGAGAATATATCTATTCCACAGTGTTCTGTCCTCCTTTCACCCTATGAAAACATACACAGAAATGCCCACCTATGACTCAGGAGTGGTTTTTCAACAAAATCTCAATCCACAGTCATTTTAAATATCCAATTCTCTAGCTCCTTAAAAAAGAAATATCTATTGCTATAAACCCTTAGTATATGATAGTTTCGTAGCAGCCTGAATGGACAAAAACATTAAATTTTCTTGGACTTGCAAACGTATTATTGACTACAAAGAATAGAGTGACTTTCTCAAAAGACATGTCACACTACATCTTAAATTATCCAGTGTCATCCTTACCTCAATATTACAAACTGCAATGTGAATGAATTTATATTTAAAAATAAATGTATTTAGCATCTATTTAAAGTACTAATTAAAATATTATATCAGATGTACATTTAATTTCTCAAATATACTTATATTGTTAACTTTTTTTTGTTAACACATTTTATCTGTCATGAATATTCTTGGTGAGAAAATGAACTTAAAGTTTTATTTTTTGCTCCCTTAAGCAATAGACATACAGCACATAGAAAGATATATTAACCTTTTAATTGGTATTTTGATAAGTCATAGAGACTGAGTGTGTTTTTTATCTTATTTGATTTCTAAATAGTTGTTAATGTATGCATAGTATACTTGTATGTTAAAATAGAAAGTTAGAAAAAATAAGGAATATTTAGGGGAAAATAATATCTCCTCAGGTAGACACAGTTTATATACCCACTGTTTACATATTGGTAATGTGCGCATGCACACAAATATGATTTGTATTAGCCTAATAAAATATCAAGCTTCAATTACTAATCATCTTGTTAGTAAGAACTTGATGTGTAAAAAATACTCTGAAATACAAAAAAAAAGAAAAAATAAAACTTGTGCATCAAACCAGACATTAATTTATGCAGTTATATCTATGTATATAATGCTAAGCTTCCACATCTGGGTCACTCTTATTGAAAATGCATAAAGAAAGAAGTGAGGCATGTGAAATACTGGCTAAAAAATGCTTTTCCAACAGAAAAGAGTCTTGCTTGTTAAATGGCAATTGAAAAAAAATAGGATCAGCAGTTGCCATCTTTTTTTTTTTTGCAGTTGCCATCTTACACAAGGATAAAATGGTATTTATAGGTAGATACTGAGCCTGTAGATTTCTATGAAACTTTTAAATATGCATTGGATATAGGAGGGCTCATCTTCAACACGAACTCTATCCATCAGTAATTTATAATCCATCTAAGTCTTATTCATATATTTAAGTATGACTCTGAGAAAATTTAATATATCTAGTTTTCCTCAGTAAACCTAGAAGTTTTGGGGTTTTTTTTCCCACTGTTTATTTGTATATGTAGCTAACTTAAGTATCCTAGCTGATAAAAAGTAGGCGTGTTTCTGGACTATCACTTATCAACATGCATTATTGCTACATGTACAGTAACTGAAGAGTGTTCATGAAGACAGGACAGATGTGGCACTGCTACTTATAGGATTCCATATTTTTGTTAATTGATATAAAAATCTATCTCCTCTAACTTGTCTTTCTTTTGTTGACATAAAAATAAAAAAATATCCGCTTGGCTGGTATAGATTAGAACTATGAAGAAAAAAATCTACATCATGAGATGAAATTATCTTTTAGAATATCAAAGTATCACCCATTTTAATACAATTTTTTTCAAAATGGAAAGCAGATTATGGCTCCCAAATATTTTTCTGTGTTACATTTTAGTACAGCTATAAAATACACAATACAATGTGACAGAAAATCCAAAGATCAAAAGAGTAGTTGTTTCAGTTCAGTAAGTACTAGCCTTTAGCTCTGTGGTTACTTCCTGAAAATAGAAAATAAAAGTGATAGCATGTATAATTATAAGGTTTCCACTAAATCTGAAATTATATAAGTCTCTGAGGAACAGCAATACAACTCTCACAGGATAAATGATTTTTGAATAAATTATAAGTAATAGAACTTGGAATATATCCAAGTAATTGACTTATTTTCTAGTAAACATTTTGACAGTAAAAATTACCAGAACATCTGTAATGACAATAGAAAGATGAGAGTAGATTTAGCATTTATTTCCTTGTGCTACTTCAATAAAAATAAGGATATTATCATTGCCAAGATTAAATGCAAAACATACTTAATGTAATTCTTAGCTTTCACCCATCAGAGAAAATAAGTAAAATAGCAATATCTAACATTTTGAGGCTCATTTATAGTTCATAAAAATAGATTTGTATGAGTAGAAAGATATCAATAATAACTACATATATAGCTTAGAGAATATTATTTCACAAAACTGTCATGATTAGTGTAGTACATTAAGATGTTTTGAATTTACCCTTTTTAATTTAAAATGAGTGATCTATGTAATTATATAAAATTTTTGAGGGTTATAGCAAGTATTGGTAATAGCAGTATTTATAATACTGATCACAAAGTTTTCAGTGACCATCTGTGACAAATAACGTGGAAAATTTCATAGATAATGTCTATAACTCACAAACTTAATTTAAACTAAAAATTCTTGTTCACAAATTTACTATAAAACACTCTTGCAATCTAGTATTTCTAGATTCATTAATAAAAGTATAATATCTAGGAAACCTATTAATAGCATTACATACGACCTCTTTCTTTTTTAAAAAAATATTGTTTTCTTTATTGAAATGATAATGTTAACAAACTAGAAATGTTTATATGTCTTAGAGAAACAATATTACCATACTACATTCACCAACAAATTGCCAGTAGCTATAGTTCATTGAATGCCTTCCACTCTTTTATCCCACTCTTTGTTAACCTCAGTTCCATGTGGGGAGGGGCGATCTGCTTTTTCTATAAATTGAACACTTGGAAAATATGTCAAATTTACAATGCATTTTTTTAAAATTTTTTATTAGTGAAACTACATGTGGTACAGTTGTTGACCTTACAAATTTTTTTGCTTGGGTTTCAGTTATACAATGATTGAGTACCCATATTTCCACCTGTGCCCATTCCCCACCTCCAATGCTCCCAGCATCCCTCCCACCCCCCACCCCCCATCCCACCCCACCCCTGTGACAGGGCATTCCTTTTTGTTCTCTCTCTCATTTTGGGTGCTGTGGTTTGAGAAAGAGACATTGACTGGCTATCATGTTCGATCTATAGACTATTTTTAGCATGCATCTCTCATCCTGGGAGGGTCCTCCCAACACCCTTTACTTGGTGCTCCCCTCTCTATCTGAGCTACCTTCTCCCTAAGCATGTGTGACTGGCCTCCAACCCATGGACTAAACCTCCTAGTACTTATCTCATTTGGGTGCCAGTCTCCCAATTTGTTTCTTTATATTCCCTAGATGAATGCAATCTTTGTATGTCTGTCCTTCTCTTTCTGACTCATTTCACTTAGTATGATACTTTCCATGTAGTACCACTTGTATGTAAATTGCATGACTTCATCTTTTCTAACAGATACATAGTACTCCATTGTATAGATATACCAGCGTTTCTTTAACCAGTCATCTGTTCTCGGGCACTCGGATTTTTTCAGATTTTGGCTATTGTGAATAGTGCAGCAATGAACATAGCAGTGCAATGTCATTTCGACTGTACTTTTTTTGCCTCTCTGAGATATATTCCCAGGAGTGGTATTGCTGGGTCAACTGGGAGCTCAATTTCTAATTTTTCATGGATCGTCCATACTGTTTTCCAAAAGGGCTGAACTGGTAGGTATTCCCACCAACAGTGAAGTAGTGTCCCTTTCTTGCCACATCCATGCCAACACCGGTTGCTTTTGTTCTTTTGGATGTGGGTCAGTCTCTGTGGTGTGAGATAATATCTCATTGTTGTTTTGATCTGCATCTCCCTGATGATTAGTGATGTAGAGCATTTTCTCATGTTCCTTTTAGCCATTTGGATTTCCTCTTTGGGAAAGTTTCTGTTCATTTCATCACCCCATTTTTGACAGGGTTAGATGTTTTCTTCTTGTAGAGTTCATCCAGTGCTTTGTATGTCCTTGATATCAACCCTTTATCAGATGGGTATTGGGTAAATATCCTCTCCCATTCTGTAGATTGTCTTCGTATTATGGTTATTTTTTCTTTTGAGGTGCAGAAGCTTCTTAATTTAAGATAGACCCATTTGTTTATCTCTGTTTCCACTTGGTTGGTCAGTGAAGTGTCATCTTTTAAGATACCATTAGCCTCAATATCCTGGAGGGTTTTGCCGACCTTGTCTTCAATGGATCTTATGGATTTTGGCCTGATGTTGAGATCTTTAATCCATTTTGATCTGACTGTTGTGCATGGTGTTGGGTCAAGGTCTAAGCCCATTTTTTCCATGTGGTTTTCCTTTTATGCCAGCACCATTTGTTGAAAAGGCTTTCCTTGTTCCACTTCACATTTCTTGCTCCCTTATCAAAGATTAGATGTTCATACATTTGGTGTTGTGTGTATGGATATCCCAACCTGTTCTATTGGTCTGTGGCCCTGGCTTTGTTTCAGTACCATGATGTTTTAATTATTACCGCTTTGTAGTAGAGTTTGCAGTTGGGGAGGGTAATGCCTCCCCATGTCTTTTTTTCCCAAGAATTGCTTTAGCTATTCATGGGCGTTTGTTATTCCGTATGAATTTCAGGAGTGCTTGATCTATTTCTTTGAAGAATTTCATAGGTATCCTTATAGGGATCGCATTGAATCTGTATAATTCTTTTGGGAGTATTGCTATTTTGACAATGTTGATTCTTCCTATTCATGAGCAGGGGCTGTGTTTTCATTTCCTCGTATCTGCCCTCTTTTATTTCATGGAGTAGCATTTTGTAGTTTTCATTGTAAAGATCCTTTACCTCTTTAGTTAGGCTGATTCCGAGGTATTTGATTTTCTGGGGCACAATTATGAACAGGATTATTTTTTTATGTCACTTTCCTCTCTTTCATTTTTTGCCTATAGGAAGGGCGTGAATTTTTGGACATTGATAATATAGCCTGCGACTTTACTATACAAGGGTATCGTTTCTAGGAGTTTCTTGGTAGAGGCTTTAGGATTCTCAAGACATAGTATCATATCATCTGCATATAGTGAGAGCTTGATTTCTTCCTTTCCTATCTAGATACCTTTAATGTCTTTTTCCCGCCTAATTGCTATTGCAAGTTCTTCCAGCACTATGTTAAACAGAAGTGGTGATAGTGGGCATTCTTGTCTTGTCCCTGATCTTAGAGGAAAGGCCCTTAGTTTTTCCCCACTGAGGATAATGCTTTCTATGGGTTTGTGGTAGATGACTTTGACTATCTTGAGGAAAGTTCCATCAAACCCATTTTGATGAGAGTTTTCATCATAAACGGGTACTGTATCTTGTCAAAAGCTTTCTCTGTGTCTATTTATATGATCATATGCTTTTTATCTTTACCTTTGTTGATATGATGGATTATGTTTATTGATTTCCAAATGTTAAACCATCCTTGCATCCCCTTGATGAATCCCACTGGGTCATGGTGACATACCACCTCTTTCTTTGTTACATTATAAAATACTATGAAACAGTATTTTTTTCACCTCTAAATATATCCAGAAGTTTTTGAAGAAATTATAGACAAATATATACAATTATCTAGGATACTCAATACAATTTAAAAAATAGTTAAAATGAAAAATATTTATGACAGAAAAAACAAACATAACCATCATAGGCAATGAAAGTGAGAAAGAAGCCATTAAGGTTGAAAATCTTGAATAAATTAAATAAGTTTTAAATTCATGTGCAAAACCAGAAACAAGCAGAATTGTTTAATTTTATTACCTAGTAATGTTCTAATTGCGATAGCACAATGGTAGGGCATTTGCCTTGCACGCAGCCAACATGGCCGACCCCAGTTCGATTCCTCCGCCCCTCTCGGAGAGCCGGCAAGCTACCGAGAGTATCTCGCCCGCAAGGCAGAGCCTGGCGAGCTACCCGTGATGTTATCTATATGCCAAACACAGTAACAACAAAGTCTCCAATGGAGACATTACTGGGCCTACTCGAGCAAATCGATGAACAACGGGAGGACAGGGACAGTGACAGTGACAATAATGTTCTAATATAATTTTTTAAAATTCCACAATGAGCCAATTTTGAGAGACCACCAATTTCTCTTCTATAGCGACTGATGTAAGTCCATGTAGCAGCTACTTTCTGTATGGAACTCCTACACACCTGAGTCACTGTGCCCTTACTATAATCACCTTAGAGCCAGCGCAATAATAAGAATAGCCATATAAGCTACAGCCTACAAAATACTCAAATTACCCAATCCAAAGGACTCAAATAGTAGCTTGCCCAGTTTCTGTGCCATATATAAAGTTCCACTATAACTCTGCATTGTTGCTATCTTATTCCATCAGTGAGGTCTTATGAATCCCTCCATGGAATTCTCTTTTTTAAAAGACATATTAGAAAAACAAAAAAATGTTCGCCCTCTCTTCTCTGGAAAGAAGGATGGCGGCCGCATGGGACCCTTGTGGACAGCAGGTATGAGCCGGGGGTGTGGGGGCGACTAAAACCTCACGAGAAGGGGGGCGTTCCGGTCCGTCCTTCACGCCCTACCGAGGTCAACAGTTGCCCCCCACGAGCGGCTCCCCAGCACGGCCACAGTCCCAGAAGCACAAGGACTTAATGCAGAACCCGGCAGCTTGGAGCAGAAAAGTGAAAGGACTATGCGTTAATCCAGGCCATCAAGTCTGCTGGAGGGGAAAGGGTGTTGCCCCATTCGCCCTCTCTTCTCTGGAAAGAAGGATGGCGGCCGCATGGGAGCCTTGTGGACAGCAGGTATGAGCCGGGGGTGTGGGGGCGACTAAAACCTCATGGGAAGGGGGGCGTTCTGGTCCGTCCTTCACGCCCTACCGAGGTCACCAGTTGCCCCCCACGAGTGGCTCTCCAGCACAGCCACGGCCCCAGAAGCACAAGGACTTAATGCAGAACCCAGCAGCTTGGAGCAGAAAAGTGAAAGGACTATGCGTTAATCCAGGCCATCATGTCTGCCCGGAGGGGAAAGGGTGTTGCTCCCTTCCGCCCTCCTCCCTCTGGAAAGAAAGATGGCAGCCACATGGGAGCCTTGTGGACAGCAGGTATGAGCCGGGGGTGTGGGGGCGATTAAAACCTCATGGGAAGGGGGGCGTTCCGGTCCGTCCTTCATGCCCTACCGAGGTCACCACCCCCACGAGTGGCTCTCCAGCACAGCCACGGCCCCAGAAGCACAAGGACTTAATGCAGAACCCAGCAGCTTGGAGCAGAAAAGTGAACGGACTATGCGTTAATCCAGGCCATCAAGTCTGCCGGAGGGGAAAGGGTGTTGCCCCATTCGCCCTCTCCTCTCTGGAAAGAAAGATGGCGGCCACATGGGAGCCTTGTGGACAGCAGGTATGAGCCGGGAGTGTGGGGGCGACTAAAACCTCATGGGAAGGGGGGCGTTTCGCTCCGCCCTTCACGCCCTACCGAGGCCACCGGTCCCCCCGCGAGCGGCTCTCCAGCACGGCCACGACTCCAGAACACAGAAACCAATTTCTTAACTATCTGACTTTCAGTAGAAATACTTCCAGGGTCAATAGGTAAAATAGCAGAAATCCAAAACCAACATTTAATTCTTGAACCCAGCTGTAGAAAGCAAATCACTTCACAATGCTTTTTCAGCATGTCTGATTTGGGGGGGCGTAAACTCTAAATAATAGTGGTGAATCTTTTATTGAAACAATGAATCTAATCAAAGCAGATAGAGTGTTAACTAGAATTCATCTGCCTCACAGGGACGGGGAGGGGTGGGGGGTGGGGTTTTATTGGGGTTCTTCATGGTAAAAAATAAGTATTGGTAAAGGGAAATGTGTTTGATATTTGCATGACTGAGACATAAACCTGAAAGCTTTGTAACCTTTCCCACAGTGATTCAATAAATAAATAAATTAAAAAAAAAAAGAAAAACAAAAAAATGTTCTGTATTTATCTATTCTGTGTTGTGTCCCTCCATTATGTATATCTTACAATTTAAAAAGCACATATAAAGGTACAGATATCTTAGAATGCAATTATAAATACAATGAATAAAACAAAGATAACTATAATGAAGCACTATAGCACTGTCTTCCCATTGTTCATCGATTTGCTGGAATGGGCACCAGTAATGTCTCCATTGTGAGAGTTTTTGTTACTGTTTTTGGCGTATGAAATATGCCACGGGGAGCTTGCCGGGCTCTGCGGGACAGTCTCGGTAGCTGGTTGGGCTCTCTGTGAGGGGCGGAGGAACCGAACCCTGGTCAGCTGGGTGCAAGGCAAATGCCCTACTTGCTGTACTATCACTTCAACCCAACTATAATGAAAATAAAAAAATAAAGATATGATATAATATATTAAGATATTTCCACAGATAAAGCATGTCTAAAGAGAAACAATGACTGATTCTTAAGAAGAGATGAAAGAACAACTACAAATTAAATGATCATACACTGTATGAAAAAGTGTTTCCTGTAGACAAAGAGGGGAATTTAATTCCGTGAAACTTGTTTAAATAGATATGTAAATATATATTTGCATATACACATATAGCATTTCATCGCTTATTTTTTATTTCAAATTTGAAATACATATAACAAATTTATTTAAATATGAAAAACTAGAATAAAGCCTTATAAGGTTCACTTTTTGCTAACAACCATAAAAAATACATGATACTAAATTTTATTTAAGATTAAGAAAACAGCATGAAATGAAGTGAAAGCAAAAGAAAACAAATAGAAGATGTGAATATAAGTTATGAAATAGAGAAATAATTAAAAATACAAAGACAGTACTTATAAAGAAGTCAAATACACTTTTATATGTACACTTATATTGGCTGGAGCGATAGCACAGCGGGTAGGGCGTTCACCTTATACGCAGCCAACATGGCCGACCCGAGTTCGATTCCTCCGCCCCTCTCGGAGAGCCCGGCAAGCTACCGAGAGTATTCGATATGCCAGACACAGTAGCAATATACTTATATATAACTGAAAAATATAAAAAAGTCAAACAGCTTCAGACTGTGCAAAAGCTAGAAATTTTTTATGCCTATTTAAAATGTTCTTACCAAGGAGAGAACACATTAGATAAGAACAGTAAGCAGTTTTGAGAAAATATTAACGTTGACAAAAATACCAAAATTTTACTGTAAAAAGTTATGACTAGACCCATTCTCTGATAATTGTAAGAATATAAAGTACCAGTGCCAAAGCATCAAATCTCCAGAAAATGTTAAGTGCAAACAGAGATTCTATGCTTTCCATATAGTCATTGTTTAAATTTTCCATCTGTTCATTTCTATTTCCTTCTTCTCTCAAGAATTGTTTCTGTTTACTTCTTAACAAGCTTTCTGCACATTGAATAAGAATCACAGTAACACGTATTTTTATTTTCTGGATGTTTACTTAGTTGATGTGGAAATTATTTAACATCTTTACTGGTTTGTGCTCTTGCCTCTATGTATTCTCCAGTTCAAGAATGTTTTATGTTATTAATTCATAATTTCTCTTTCATAGTATTTTGGTAAGTACTCCTACTGTCTAATGATTTTTGTGAAAATTACTATTAAAGGAAAATTCTAAAAATATTCAATTAAAATAACATTATCTTATTAATTTTATAATTGATGGCTTTAAGCCAGAGCAATAGAGAGATGTTTTGCCAAACCATTTGCAGATATCCACTTACCAAATTCTTTGTGGCATTTATGTTTTACATCTTACGAAGACAATGTTTATGAGAAACAGCCTTGTTCCTGACGCTCCATTCGCTCTCAACGGAACCACCATCTCCGAATGCAACAGTTATATATACCTAGGTCGAGAAATCAACATGATGAATGACCTGGCACCTGAGTTGCGCAGGAGGAAGAGAGCGGCTTGGAATGCCTTCAAGAACGTTGAAGAAATAACTAAAAGGACAAAGAACCTCCAGCTACGAGCACATCTCTTTGATTCCACTGTTCTTCCTGCATTAACATATGGCTCAGAGACCTGGACCCTACGAAAACAGGATGAGAACGCTATTTGGGTCTCTCAAAGAGGAATCAAAAGAACTATGCTTAGAATATCACGATTCATTCAAATGAGAGATAGAATCCGGAGTTCTGATCTTCGTCAATGCTCAAGAATCAGGGACGCTGTCTCATTTGCCAAGACATCAAAAATCAGTTGGGCAGGACACGTAATGAGGTTTACAGACAACCGCTGGACTAGAGCCATTACTGATTGGATTCCACAGGACATCAAAAGATCACGTGGACGCCCACCTACAAGATGGTCAGACTTCTTCGTCAAGACCCTGAATGATTGGTTTGAGGCTCTGCATGTTCCTAGAACAAACAGATACCATTGGGCTACGCTAGCATGCAACCGGGATGAATGGAGACGTTACTGGTACCCGCTCGAGTAAATCGATGAATAACGGGGATTAAGTGATTAAGTGATTAAGTGAAGTGATTATGTTTTACTACTATTCTGAGAAGACTTTAGGAGGTAAGTCTTGCTAAAACTAGCTAAGGTCTTTATGTTAAGAATGACATCTGTCACTGTCACTGTCCTGTCACTGTCCTCCCGTTCATCGATTTGCTCGAGCGGGTCCAGTAATGTCTCCATTGGAGACTTTGTTGTTACTGTGTTTGGCATATCGAATACATCATGGGCATGCGGGAGAGATACTCTCGATAGCTTGCCAGGCTCTCTGAGAGGGACAGAGGAATCGAACTCGGGTTGGCCATGTTGGCTGCATGCAAGGCATACGCCCTACTGCTGTGATATCGCTCCAGCCCAAGAATGACATAAAGTATATATTTTATATTATGAAGTGTCTATCTGGGAAAAAACAATCAGAGAAAAATAAAAACAAACATGCCTTGGAAATGTGTTTGTATTATTTGATGGATATTAAAACTTTATTACATATGGAATTCCTATTTTATTTTGCTTTATAAATAATATTTTGGGGTGACTCAAAAGAGGCACTTAATTTTAAAGCTTTTATTTGTGCTTTGACATTACCATGACCTTTATGTATTTTCTGCCTTGATTTTTCTATTTCCTTATTACCTCATTTCTAAGCACAATCTTTTTATTACTACACAGTACACTTCATTGTAAAGGACATTGGATTTGGTGGATGTGAAAATAACAGTGACCATATTAGCATTATAATCTGATAGCAACTAGCAGCTAGGGAAAAATCAATGAAAATTCCCCAGCCATTTCTAAAGATACTTTTGTAGTTCCATTTTGTGTCATACAATGGAGAGTCTGATCGAATACATTTAATCTGTACAACATTATTCTTCTTTTAATGCTGGGATATTAGACTTCACCTCCTCTACTCTTTGGTACGATTTCATTGGAGTCTTTTATCCATATCACTATCACTATGACCTCGTTGTTTACTGATTTGCTCGACTGGGCGCCAGTAACATCTCCATTTGTCCCTGTCACATGCTAGTGTAGCCTAATGGCATATTGGGGGCTCTTTCAGGGTCAGGGGAATGAGGACCATCATTGTTACTGTTTTTGGCATTTTGAGTACACCACATGTAGCTTGCCAGGCTCTGTTGTGCAGATGGGATACTCTTAGTAGCTTGCCGGGCTCTCCGAGAGGCGTTTGGGGCAGCCTCTAATCATCTTAACAAGTGTTCCCAGTCATGCATATATGCGGGCAAGATACTCTCGGTAGCCTGCTGGGTTCTCTGAAAGCCAGGACTAGACAATACGAGGTCACGCAGCCGTGAATGTGACCGCGTGCTTCCAGGAGCTTGGTTTTATAGTCTCTGGATTCTGGCCTTTGATTTATTTAATAAATAAGGAAAATTTAAAATATGTATATGTTAGCACTGTTAGCACTGTCCTCCTGTTGTTCATCAATTTGCTTGAGCGGGCCCAGTAACGTCTCCATTGTGAGAGTTGTTGTTACTGTGTTTGGCATCAGCACAGGAGTTTTGACCTGCTCCGTTTCCGACCTGGGCCGGTTCACCCCTCCTTAGGCAACCTGGTGGTCCTCCGCTCCCGGAGGGTCACCATATTGATGCCGAACTTAGTGCGGACACCCAATCGGCATAGCGCACTACAGCCCAGAACTCCTGGACTCAAGCGATCCTCCAGCTTCAGCTTCCTGAGTAGCTGGGACTACAGGCGCGTGCCACCGCGCCATACTAAGTCATGGGTAGCTTGCCAGGATCTGCCGTATGGGCGAGATACTCTCGGTAGCTTGCCGGGATCTCCAAGAAGGGTGGATAAATTGAACCAGGCTCAGCTGGTCTGGCAGTGTGCAAGGAAAATGCCCTACTACTGTGCTATCGCTCCAGCCCCAAATATGTATATATTTGTAATTAAATATTATACTTTATATTGACAGTTATAATTAAGAAAAGGGTATTTTAAAACATTTATTGCAGGATTCCCATGAAACTTGCTCTTTAACTACATAAACAAGATATATAAATGGTAAATCAGCATAAGAACTACCTAACCCGAAGATC
This sequence comes from Sorex fumeus, assembly GCF_029834395.1. Classification (NCBI taxonomy): domain Eukaryota; kingdom Metazoa; phylum Chordata; class Mammalia; order Eulipotyphla; family Soricidae; genus Sorex; species Sorex fumeus. The sequence goes on from NW_026606065.1 coordinate 40,947,643, forward strand.
CTTTAGGTGGACTTTTTTTTTTTTGCATTTTTTGGGTCACACCCGGTGATGCTCAGGGATTACTCCTGACTTTGCACTCAGGAATCACTCATGTCGGTGCTCACGGGACTGTATGGGATGCTGGGAATCGAACTCGGGTCAGCCGCATGCAAGGCAAACGCCCTACCCGCTGTGCTATTGCTCCAGCCCCTCGGCGGACACTTTAAAGGGATTGGAAAGACTGTTGAAGAACTAAAGAAAAACTATTAAAGAACTCGAAGGTGGTAGAGAGCAAAAGAAGGTATTCATTTTCCCCCATATGTTTTCATATGGTAAGCATAAGGTGGAAAGTGAAAATGAGTTCTGGTAAGAAGATAGTAGTCCATGAATTATATCATTACAGCATATAGTCATATGTCTGGATGTGACACAACCTTTGATAGTGTTACATGAGGGGTAGCACACCTTAGAAACAAACCTTTAGCTCCCAGAGGAGCTTCCTTGGAGATGCACATAAGGAAAAGAGAAAACTCTTTATATGTTACTCTTGTAATGTTGTAATGACAAGGGTCAACACAGGGTGTGCTGCTTAAAAGGCATGCACCTGAACCCCTTTACTAATATTTCAACCTCAAGAAATTTTCTAGGTATTACCAATAACATGTGTTCGAGTATTCATGTCCGAGTATTCTGGATCATGTGATTATTCATTATTCATACACAGGATAGCTGAAAATGACTTTAAAGTTTGGAAAATGAGAAAAGTATCTAACACCTTTTAATGACAAGTGTTTACATTATCTCAAAAATTAGAACACATACTACTAATGGAGCCAAAGTGACATCTGCTAGGCAAATCTGCAAATTGTTAGTAAAACTATGCCAAAGCCCACTCTTTACTGGAAAATTAAACACTGACTATAACGTAAGTCACCTTATGTTTAATAAAATCATTCTTACATTTTTTCTTTAATTGTCTTTTGTATTTTGTGCTTTGATTTTATCAGGACATATTTAAATTAAGAAAGGGGCCAGTGGGTGCCAGAGCCATAGCACAGCGGATAGGGCGTTTGTCTTGTACACAACCTACCTGGGTTTGATCCCCGGTATCCCATATGGCCCCCCAGAACTGCCAAGAGTAGTTCCTGAGTGCAGAGTCAGGAGTAACCCCTGAGCATTGCTGGGTATGACCCAAAAATCAAAAAAATAAAAAATAAAAAGGGCCAGAGAGATATTACAGACATGTACCTTGCATGGCATGGTCTAATCCCAATTTTTTGCCAAAACTGCCTTTGGTTCCCTGAGTACAGCTAGGAGAAATTCCTGAGCACAGAACCAGGAAGGTGCCCCACCCTCCCAACCCCCCAAAAAAGAGAAAGAAATAATTTAACTAAATGCATTCTTGAACTATTTTTGTATTAACACTTTACTCTTAGAGACTTCATATTGAATATTATTGCATGATTATATTAGAAAATACTATATTAAACTTATATTAAAAATAAAGTATGCATAATTTATTAATATTAATTGAAATTCATTAGACATTAGAAAAATTAAGGACAAAGTGTTTAATTTTCCTTTTTTCAAATAAGTTTTGATCATGCTACTTTCAACAAAAAGTTATCAAATGAAAATGAACATTACAATTAAAATCAACGATAAATGTTAAATATTAATGATATTAACATAAAGGTCTTAAATAATCTAAAATTCCTTTCCATTGTTAGAAAAATGCTGCCAACTAATTTAATATTTAATTTAATTTAATATGAAAGCAAGATATTAGCAGATTATTGTAACATAATTTATCTAGTCCACGGAGGGAAGAGAAAAATCTTGACAACTGATTATCAACACAAGTGAATCTATTTTCTTAGCTCCTTACAAAGTTACAGTTTATTTTGGGGATTATCAGGGGAGTATATTCCCCAAATATACATCAATTTACCTTTAAAAGCATAAATATTCATATATGTATCACTGGTGATGTGAAATTATTTTTGTAATAATAATTGTTTCTTCCTAGTAAGAATGAGAATACTTAGGGAAATCTTTGCTCTGCTTGTGAAATTTGTTCATTTGTTTCTATGCAACTCTGAAAATAGAAGAATATAAAACTGATTTTATTTTTCCTGTACCATATTATATGCCTTTGGAATCTGGTCAACAAAATAAAAATGACCTAATCAAAAGCAATTGAATAGAACAAGCTGGTATGCATTTATAAGATTGCTGCTTCTTTTCAAGAATATTTTTAAAGTAATTATTGAGGAAATACTGGTGTTCATGTGATATAATCAGAGCTATTAGCTATGCAGTTATAGAATATAAAACAATGTCACCAATTTTGTGAAAGATTATAAATAAAAGCAGAATTAAAAACTGTTTTATATATGCATGTTCATACATATTTTCAGCTTCTTATTTTTAGCAATAACTATAAGCCAAGTGTGTCTTATTATTCAACAAGTCACAATGAGTTTCTCAAAAAGAGGTTTTATGTATCTTATTAATTTTTATACTAGCAAGAGCTAGTATTTTTGTGGTATGAATTTAATGAGTGATCGCTTTATTCAATTATATATTCACAAAATCGGATGATTATTTTATAAATTTTATCCAAAGATTTTTATATCTTCTTCAAGTAAGATAAATTTGAATGAAAATGTGACTAATTGTATAAAATTAGAAAACTGTCTGTGAATCTCTTCTTTCTAATTCCCAGATTAATCTTTATGTTGTGAAAAGCAGACTGAAGCATCTATCACATCCATGTCACTTATCTACATTTAGAAAACAGAAAAATATTCTTTTATACCATACATAGTTGTTCTTCATATTCTATTAGTAATTACTCTTATGCTTTATTCCCCAAAATAATTTTTGGCAGTTTGATTGATGTTTGCTCTTCACAAAGACTGACTTTTCCACAGTTAAGTGACTCAATGTATATGTGAATGAAGGTTTAAAATGACAAACAATTTAACATTTATTTTAAAACTTAAAATGATCTGATGACTTCTTCCTGTTTAATAGTTTTTATTAAGAAAGTTAGTACACATAGGTGATGACCAAGATTCCTTGTAACTCTCTGTATTGTGAGAGAATATGTGAATGATCTTGTTGTTTCTACAACATTCAAATACTAAATCTCCTGTTATAACTTTGTCTTATTATTATTATGGTACCTTTATGGAGCTTGGGGTCACCAGAACTATAGCCTGCAGTGCTTGGGGACCATGAGATGCTGAGAGAGAACGGAAGACCTCACAAAAGACTGTAACCATGAACACCAGGCCAAGTCTGGGCAGTAAATTTATGTTGTCAATTGAATGCAGGTATAACATAAGGATATAACATAAGGATATTGGTGGAGAGTATTGAGCATTTTAATTGGGAGTGAACTAATTTTGTATAATAACAGTAAATGATAGCACTATTGTAGCTATCTCATCTGAAGGAAAATAAAATCAAAAATAACTGAAAGTATATAGATATGAACCCAGCAACTTCTAAAATGGAAAGAATATCCTTGGATATCCTTTATACTAAAGAAAATAATAAAATATTCATATATTTTCAAGGATAAGAAAATGGCTCAATTTATTTATTTAATTTTGTTTATTTCTTAGTTATGTTTTGGTTTTGGCAGTACTCACCTGTGTTCTGGCTTACTACTGGCTCTATGCTCAGGGATTTCTTCTGATTGTTTGGCTGACTTCATGCGGTACCAGGGACTGGACTGAGGTCAACTTCATGCAAGCTTAGCACCTGTACTTATCTCTCCAGCCCTATATAGGGTTCCGTCTCATCTCACAGATTGAATAAACGTTTTTGAAAGATAAGGCAACACATTTAGGATATTGTTAAAATATATAAGTCCACTGTTGATATTAAATAAAAGGCAAGCCTTCAATCATTGTAATTAAGAAATACTGTGATCTGGAGTTTGTTTTCGTCATGTTGTCAGAATTTAAAACCTAATTTTCTGTAATAATTCCTAATTACTTCATCTTTTCACTCCATCTGGAGGGTAATCAATATATACGCATGCGAACCAGCTGCTGCCCTAGCCATGAGGCAGCTGCCAACACTGACCTGGGCCCTTATCCAATAGCAGAATCACCAGAAAACCCTCCAGCTACAAAGAAATTGGTGCAAATACAGATACCACTGCCTTTTGACCACAAATTGTCATTTATTGATGTCTCAAGATATAGAGTCTCTTGTTTTCCTTTTTACTCCATTGATTTTATGCAACAACCTTAGGATCTTACAGTTAAATTGTCATGCAATTCCTTAGTGTATATAAATGTGATTACTTTATGCAAGACCATTTTCTTAACTTTCAAAATTATACCTGTAGACTATCAAGTTCTAATATAAATCCATGATAAAAGGCAAAATATAGGACTATACCACCATGAAGAGATGGAGAGTCTGGTTATAAAAAGCATCAAAAGTGTGAGTACTCTCTCTCTCTCTCTCACTCTCTCTCTCTCTCACACACACACACACACAAGCTCACAAACAAATAGATAAAAAATTAAAACAGCATATGGAGTCAAAAAAATTTTATGTATCTTGCTGGTTTATGATAAAAACTGATGCACATTCTCACTAATTAAAAGATCATTAAATTTTATTAGCTTTATAACTACTTATAGTATATACTATTAACATCTATGACTTTAGTGCTTTGCTACAAAAGTGACAATAATGTGTTTTTCACATAAAACCAAAATCCTAAATTTTGAATTTTTACTACAGACACATTGCATCCTGTCATTTACTCTTTGATACAAAAGTGTTTTAGCATTTTTAAAAACAAGAGTGTTTAGTAAAACCAGTAGCTTTCTACTATTTCCATTTTATAAAGCAGAAAATTAACTTGCACTAAATTAGGTAACTCCTTAACAGTAAAGCCTGTTAATCTCAGTATTTTTTCCCCATTAAGTACCACTAAATTCCTTCTCTTAGGTTTAAAAAATAGCACTGGCATAATTTCTTTTTTAATCCCGTAATACCATTTTTTGTGCCAATATTCGAACTAAAATTGCTTGGAATAAAACAAAGCCCACAGTTATTAATAACTTCAAGAAATAGTTCGGAAAAGACACATTACAAAAGCATCTTCAGAGGTGGCCATTTGAGGCACGATTTTTCTCATCTTTGTTTCTTTTACATATATACATATATATCAGCTTATATGTAATATATGTATTTGGTTATGTGTATATTAAATAACAGAGCATTTATTTGTATTCTAGCTTCAAACAAATTGTTTTTTATTTTCCTTAATCAATCTGCTTCTTAGCAATAGAACTGTAATGAAGAATACACTGAAATGATACAGAAAGGGCTACCTTCTTTTAAAAATTTTGGTTTCCCTTAAAGGCATGATAAAATGTGTTTTATTTTCTCTCATACTTTTTATTTCTGTTTCAGTGTATACTTCACTAAAGCTAGAGAATGCAAAGGGCTATATACTTTAATTTTCAAAATTTGCCATATGTTCTATAATATAGAAATCTATAATCAGAATAAATTAACTTGGCTTTCTGTGTTTATAATCAAAATCCTTAGCAGAAAAGCAGATCACTTCTTTATAAAGAACTTTGTGAAATTCTTGGGAACATTAATTTAAATACTCATGCATACATTTAAAATTCACAAGTGGATTATTATTTGGTTTGATAGTAATACTTATTTAGATCATCAAAATTTTAGACTAAAAATAATAATCATCAAGCTTATGCTAAGTTCAGTTGTTCATACTTAATGATGTCTAGAACTTTATTCAAATTTTATATTTTGTCCTTGTTTGACTAAGTTAAACAGTTTCTTCCTTATTTTACCATAGTATATATCTTTGCATCTCTTCCTACCTTTCTCATTCTCTTTAAAAATGTCTTCTGAATTATGCATCTACTCACTGTAATAGTCTTTAAATTTATTACTCAATAATATAAGCTAAGGAATACCAAGAATGACTGGCAAATACTAGAAACTTGAAGAAACAATCAAAGATAATTTTTCCTACATATTTCATAGAAAGTCCTCCTCAATTGACCTCTTGATGCAAGATCTCTGGTCGCCAGAATTGTGAAAGAATTAATTGCTCTAGTTAAAGTCAATTAGTTTGTGATATTCTTTAGAGCAGCTATAAAAAACTATACAACTATTTTTATGATTGAAGTGTAAAAAGAAACTTTTTATGTGCATCCTGTTCCTTCACCATAGAAAATATTCCAGATTCTTTTTATTCTTTTTTGATGGTAATCATTTGGGTCTCTCTATATAATGCACACATTTTATACATATTATCTTAACCATAGTATCTTATCTATCCTATCTTTATTGTATCTTATCTAATTAAATACCTAGAAGACTGTTTATTGATTGCACCAATGATCCGATTCTTTACTAGCTCCCAGTTCTTTCTACAGCTAAGTAACCATCTTTCCTTCCATCCTGACTTTGAAGGATGTTCAAGATCATTGAATAAACAGGGGATCGTGATCAGAATAGTCATGGTGTACCTTAATGATGAGCACAATACTATTACCAGGTCTGTAGATAACTAATAATAGAATGTTTACCATGCTAAGTAAGCCAAAACCTAATATTTCCTCCTTTTCCAAGATAAAAATACTGAAATGAGGCAAAGTAGACATTTTCTATCAGGATTTGTCAGACTGATTGATGAAATCCTAAAGAAAAATTCCAAACATAAGAGGGGCATGTTGTTCATGAATTATGAAATCTATGGATATGCATTTTTATTGTTTACAAATCTCTTTTTAAATATAGTGATGTATTTAGAACGAAAAATTTATCAACAAAATTATTATCTCATGATATATAACTCAAAATATATTACAATGCATTCTTTTCTGGGAATCAAATTAGAAATTCTAACACCAAGTTATAGTGCCAAGAAATACATTTATACTCCATATTGTGCAAATGACTCTATCTATAAGACCTGAAAAACTAAATTATTTATGAAAGTGTCAATTTTTGTATACAGAAATACCAATTTGGATTATAAATTCATGAGTATATAATATCTTATTGCAGAGTAAGCAGACACTCCAGAGATTAAGAATTCCCAAAGTAACTATATTTTATATTTATATATTTTAATAGATAGTAGCCATTAAAGAATTGCATGGCAAGAGTTGTTACCATTGCCTTGTCAATTTGATAAATTAAAGCTCATATAGGTTGGCTGGAGCCATAGCACAGCGGGTAGGACATTTGCCTTGCACGCGGCCGACCTGGGTTCGATTCCTCTGTCCTTCTTGGAGAGTACAGCAAGCTACTGAGAGTATCCCACCAGCACCGCAAAGCCTGGCAAGCTACCCTTGACATATTCGATATGCCAAAAATAATAGCAAGTCTCACAACGTAGATGTTACTGGTGCCTGCTCGAGCAAATCAATGAACAACAGGAGGACAGTGCTACAGTGCTACATCTCATACAATACTTTTTCTAGGAGAAACGCCCCTTGCTTTTCATCATTTTGAAGCTATTTGTATCATTTAATTTTTAAATTGAACACACACATGCACAACATATATACATATGATTATAAATGTAATATTCAATTAAGCAACTATTAATACTAGACACTGTCTTGGGGCATCAGAAAACAGTAAACAAACTTCCCTCACCTGCTAGTAACATTGCATTCAGGAAAAGGTGGAAAACTAGTTATTTCCCTGAATATCTGGTCTAGACTTATTACCTCCACATTAAGATTGCCATCCCTTCTTTCCTGTGCTCGATCTCTTCCTCCACCTGGTTGAGCACTTAGTATGAATTTAGCATTTGTGTGAATCTATATCTGTATATCAGCATCTCTGCCTATATTAATCTACCCTGTGGACTTGTGCCATGCATTTGGTGAGCAGCGTTTTAGAAACTGCCTTAAGACTTGTCACATGTTGATAAAGAAAAAGAATGAGAAACATACATTCTTTCCCTAGTGTCTTTGACAATATCAGTAATGGATACACTCATTATTTAAACAAATATTTGTAAACATATGCTTAAATCCACTGTTAAATATTTATATGACTTAATATAACTTTAAAATATGTTATGGTTATTAAATTATATACAATTGTATACATATAATTATATCAAAATTGTTTCTTCAACAGAAGATTGCTAATTATAAGTTCATTGCTGTGATCACTTGAATTTTACCAATTTATTTAAAAATTAAATAATTTGTCAATTAATACATATAACTACATAAAGCTATCATGTACAGTCCAATGGTATAGAAAATAGCAGCTCCATCAGTTGGTTTTATTTTGTTAAATTTTCAATTATTTATATCAATTATTTATATCATCCTACAGTTCTCAGAGAAAGTAGCCCAGAGAAGTTAAAACAAACAATAAGGAAAATAAACAATTGGATTATTGGCTAATTCTAGTTTTTACTAAATTATATTATTAACTAGTCTAAATTGGACCAATGCATTCAGTTTATCTCTACTTAATAAAATAAGAAGTACTAAATATAATTAATCTGTTGAAATTTCTTACATATAAAATCATGCACTATTCAACAGTAATATTGTTAATAGGAAGAGTTATAAATATTTTTGTGTGAGAAAATTTTAACTTTTTCTCATTTTACTTACAGCCAACATAGTGCCAAAAACATATTTTATTAGCTTCAATATTACCAACAATTGTATTCAATAGTTTAAATCTTTATTCTATTATCCTGTTACTCTTACTTACTTTAATGGTACACTTTGATAATATTTCAACTCTATGTGATAAGATAAATTTGCCATTTATTTCTTCAAATTTCTTTTTTATAATAAAACAATATTTTTTCAATTCATAGAATATTGTTATCCTGAATCTTCTTAGAATTAATTACAGTGGATCATATATATATATATATGTACATATATATACTAGGCAATGAGATGCAGTGTTTAATAGGGTTCATGATATATTTAACAGTTGAATATCTAAAAATGAAGAAATTCAAATGTGTCACAATTTAGACAGAGAAGATGTACAGAATTTTGATTTTACCTGTGAAATTGGGTGAAACACAGAGCTCTGCATAGAATTAAATCTCAGCCTTGGTTTCAATAACATCAGAGTTTTATCATTCAGTCTAACAAAACTGAGGGCAACCCTATTAGGAAAGAAATGAAGAGTAATATAGAGATGGGACTTAGAAACACACTGGTGTGGAGAAAGGGTTGATGTTAATAGAGATAATGATGTTAATAGTCGGGTAAGCTTTAAATTTCACCTATATCATTGTCCATTTGTGAAACAGATACACAAAATTTAACAACACGCATATACTGTTTAAGTAAAAACATCCTACAGACATTAAATTTAGAAGCAATGGAAACTAGATCTTAAATGTCTCATTTTTTAAAAATTTCTCTTTTAAATAGTCTACTTGTGGGTAACATAAAGTAACAAAAAATAATTTATTTTACGATAAGTTTGCTTAAACTATCCAGATTTCCTAGATTAGTCTCATTTCTCAGCAATTAAAAAAAAAGAAGAAAAGAGTTTTCTGGATGAAGAAATTATTGAATATTAACATGAATTAAATGAGATAAAGATCAGGAAGAGGACATAACTGTTTTGTACCAAACATGCTTAGACATGTTACCTTCCCTGATCTTCACAGTTCCATGAATGGTAAACATTATCTTCCAACTCTCAGAGATGAGAAAATGGCAGCTTTTCCAAGGTCACACAATAGAAAAGAGATAAATTAAGGATTAGAGTAAACCACCAGTTGCTGGTTAGGGAGTGTCTCGAAAATTGGTTTACATATATTAAATCTAAATTCTACATTAGCTCCAAAGGTGAAGTTTAATAACTTGACTAAAGTGCCAGAGAAAGTCAACAAGCAATCATCTTGAATTAAACTTGGCAAAGCTAAAAAACTGTTGATATTCTTGTTTCTAGACCATACTGGAATTTTGATTATTTGGTGCTTTACTGTGCTCAACATAAATTTCTTTGTTTGAGGGCTGACAGATTATTATCTTCAGAGTTGTATGCGTAATTCAGGAAATATTTCAAGACTTTTTTTTAAAAATAAAATATTTTTAAAACATAAAATATTTTTAAAATATAAAATATTTAAAAATATATAATAAAATATAGTACCTTTCTCCTTGAATACATTATAACACAAATAAATGAAAAGGTTCATATTCATATATGTATGTGCATATACATATGTGTGTATAAATTTTGATGTATGTGATAGCTCCTTTTACTTTGTTCTTTGATAGTTTTAAGCGTCAAAACATTAACACATGTTTAATTTTTTTTCTTTGCAAACTGTCTCATTTTCTATTATAGCAAGATCTGATCAAAATCTACATTCTGCTTAAAAATCGTAAGTGAAATTGTTGCTTTGTAGTCTTTTATCTATCAAGAAAGAAAAAGACATCTAATCTCCAGAACTTTATATGAAACATAAATTTCAAAGATTCTCTAAATTTTTAAGAATACTCACAATCACATAACTAGCACTCATCGCCTTTATAACTTGCAGTTTTACTTTATGAATCATTAATTCACTTAAATGTTAATATTTTTCACTTTTTAAAGCACTTTTGTGGATCTTAGGTTCACTTCTTTGTGTAGTTTTCTAGGCTGTACTAAAATGTTCGAGCGGGCCCAGTAACGTCTCCATTGGAGACTTTGTTGTTACTGTGTTTGGCATATCGAATACGTCACGGGGAGCTTGCCAGGCTCTGCCGTGCGAGCGAGATACTCTCGGTAGCTTGCCGGGCTCTCCGAGAGGGGCGGAGGAATCGAACTCGGGTCGGCCATGTTGGCTGCGTGCAAGGCAAACCTACCGCTGTGCTATCGCTCCAGCACTAAAATGTTTAAACAAAATATGATTATTTGAAGTAACTTATAATAATAAAAATGCATTTCTGCTAATCCATTTTGCCATAGAATTTTCTTTATATATTATTAAGTAAAATGTGACCCATCAAAATAAATCTTGTTTGTAATCTATATCTGTAACATTGAATGATGACATAACTGTAAGTCTGAGTACAAATCATTTTATGAGTGTTGGTTTTCTTTTATATTCATATTTTTCAGCTCATTTTGAACATGATACAAAGAAAATTTCAGTGATTTATGCTTCTTTAACTTTTGACTTATGTGTGCCTTCCAAATTTCATATTCTATAAGTAAAAAAATATTTTAATTAATTTACTTTATTAAAGCTAATGACCACAATTGTTGTAGCTATACTTCTTTTTTGATCCTTAGTTTGTGAGGTGAAAATTTCTCAGTAATCATTTGAAATAAAATTGCTTAATTAGGATTTTTCTATAATTAATTTCTTTAATTACTTTCAAGAATTTATTTTCCTAAATAATTTTGTTTATTGTCTCTTTTAAGAAGAACCTTATGAGGGAAAGTAAAAACCTGTAACCCTAAGCATTCTAAAGCATGGATAGCAAGTTAATCGTACATTTATTAATGCCTAGAAAGCTGACAAGAAAACCAGAGCTTCCTGATATACATCTGTTGACAACAACAATCTGGTTTCTAATAAATCTATAGTTGTAAATGCTCATGTTTGTTATATTAATATTTTGAGAATACTTCAGAATATTTCTGAACATATTTTCAGAACATTCTTTGCATCGTATGTTGTTATATATTATGTTAACTTCGGTAGTTGCTAATATGTCGTTCTTATACTTGAACACTAAAATAAAATCCAATAAAGAAGCCACATTCTTTTGTTTGCTATTATATATTTTAGAGGGTTTTTTTGGGTATACTTACTCTTCTAATCTAAGCACTGTAGCACTATCTTCCTATTGTTTATCGATTTGCTCCAGCGGGCACCAGTAGTGTCTCACAACAAGTCGTGAGAATTTTTGTTACTGTTTTTGGCATAATGAATACATCAAGGAGAACTTCTTGCCAGGCTCTCGGAGAAGGGTGGAGGAATCAAACCCAAACCTGGGTAGGCCATGTCAGTCACGTGCAAGGCAAATGCCCTACCCCCTGTGCTATCACTCCAGCCCCTCTCCGAGAGCCCACCAACTACTGAGTGTATCTCACCCACATGGCAAAGCCTGGCAAGCTACTCCTGTCGCATCCAATATGCCCAAAACAGTAACAAAAAGTCTCACAATTTGTTGTGAGACATTACTGGTGCCCACTCGAGCAAAAAAGGTCTGGAGCAATAGCACAGCGGGTGGGCATTTGCCTTGCACACGGCCGACCTGGTTTGGATTCCTCTTCTAATAAAACAAGAACTAATTTATGGGACCAAATATATGGGAACTTCAGTGCAATTCTGCACCAAGTTCGCATTATTCAGAACCATTGTGGCAGCATTTGAAAACTATTAAGTATTAGGTATAGAGGAAAGTTGTAGACTGACAATAGGCATGCCCTAGGCAACACTATGAAACCCCACCCAGTGTCCATTGGGTTTTTCATAAAACTGAACATACAACATGACTTCTTTGATGATTCAGTCCAAAGAAACCTATATGTTACTATCTCTGCATTTACTAGTTTTAAAATAAAAATGCCAGATCTCATAGTTCATTTCAGCTTCCTCTTGTGTGATAAGTAGATTGGTTAATATCAAGTACATAAGTTAATCAAGTTGAATTTGAGTTACCATCTACTATGTTTAGTTGATATAAGAATTTCACAGATAAATTTAGATACTGAAGAAAATTGTCAATTACTGCTTTATTTATATGCAAAGTTATTAAATATACTAACAAATAGTGGCAATTCCTTAACATTCTATCAAAATATTCTGCTAGAGAACAGGTAAAAATTTATTAACTCTAGTTCACATTTTCCCATAAAACTATGTGAATATGACTTAATAGGTTATGACTTTTAATACTTTTAATGATGCTTTGTAATGTTTTTCTAAAGAGTTAGCAGGCTAGATTTCATTTCTGGTGTACTTTTCTCTACCTAAAGCAATTGTTTCTTTGATGGCTTGTTTTCTTAGCATAATAACTACAGCTAAAGGGCAATGCTATCAACGTGCTTTGTCATTTGCATCTGAGTATTTGAAATTTAATTTTAAAGAAAATTAAATAAGTCTTGGAACTATAAACTTTAACTAACACCAAGTCATGACTTGAACTTCATAATACACTGTCAAACAATAGCAAAAATTGTATGAGGAAAGGGCAAACTCAGGAAAAAATCCCATTAATAAGAATTCTTATTACAATTACAATTATTGCACAGTGCTCTATTCAAAGGCCTAACTTTTCAAGCATTGTTGACAGAGGTTTAAATTATCCTGATGAAATTTTGCAGGACCTCTAGATCATTATAATTAGCCAGAGACCTCTTAAAACAGAGTAAATGTATTCAAGCAATACCATCTTTTATAAACATGTATGTGTGCCTTTGCATTTTGCCTCTTCTACCTTAACTGAAAAGTAAAACTAAAGTGACTTTTGTGAGGTGACTGTATTTCCACTTTACCTATCACTGACATGAAGGATGAACGATTTATACATCTACCTTCTCCATTCATAGTGACTTAAAAATAAAAATAATCTTTATATCTTTCCACATCTAATTTTTTTCAAATTGTAAATAAGAATAAGTTCTTACTTAAGAAAAAATATATATTATTCCAAAATGTGAACTAGGGGCCAGAGAAAGATTGCAAGGACTTATCTATGAAGAAATAATATTTCATTCCCAACACTGCATAGGGCCCAGTTGCTCAGACAGAGTGATCCCAGAGTAGAGTCAGGAGTAAGCCCTGAGTACAGTATTGTGTGGCCCCCAAACAAAAATAAACAATGGAATTAATATGCATTTTAAGCATAGTTGAAGTCATCTATAATTTTAATACAGTAATGCATGTACTCCCAATAAAATATTTCTGGTAGATACAAGAGAAATTTTTAAAACATTTTCTCCATTTTATTTTTTTAAAAAACTGTTCTGAGTAGCAAATAAATGCCAGAGGCAGTGTTGAGGATACGTGTTCATTATTAAGCACAACACCTTCGACTTGACCACAGGCTCAAAATAATCACAGAAGTCATTACTTCACAGTTTTCTGGAACTAATATTTGTTCAAGAAAATCTGGACCTCAGGCAGTGACAGAGTTCATAGTGCCCTGTAATCCTGTATCTGGAAGAAATTTGCAGAATTCTGCTTGTATCCTGTCCTAAAACTCCCACTTTATCTGCCAAATCATGTCTCCAGGTGGATGTACCAAAAACTAATGCTGTGTAATGACAGTTCATTCTAATTTGCTCTTCAGATTACAACTTTCATAAATTTTATCTTTCTGCTTTCCATAGCATATCTAGGAAATAATAATGGTTTCATCCTCTGATTATCCCTTTAAAGCAATTCACATGACATTTTTATGATTGCAGTATCTCAGCCTCCACAAAAATGCAAACAGTCACATAGACCTTCATGCTGGCATCTTGTACCCCTGAGCCCGCAGCTGCTCGCAGGATAGCTGGGAGTATTATATGCTCTTTGCAGGGATGTTAATAGTTGGGAAAAAAATCTTTTGAGATATTTTAAGCATTATCATTTAGCTGCCTAAAGAGAAATTAGGAAAAAATTGTATTTGAGGGAAAGATATCATAACAATAATACTTTATGCAAATTAAAAGAGAGTGTGCTAAGATAATTGTTTTAGTAATTATCAGTTTGTCTAAAATATGCATAAAATATTCAATGTTTATATGTAATAGTAAAGGAAGTTGTGTCTTTAATAATGTTAATGATAAGAGGATATTACATGAGAAATATGCTAGAAACTATGTTATGAAACACACATACATATAGTCATAAAATACTTTTGTGGAGTTCTAATGGAGAATAAAGCACTAAAGATATGTCACCAAAGAAAAGTAGTAAATCTGGAACTGTAAATATAGGAATCATATCACATTTATCTCATTATGACCATTTCTGTTGCAAGTCTTGTTCAGATAAACACAAATCCAATCCATGATCTAACTAGCCTGTCAAAAATTAACTCCCTCTTTACTCAATAGGTGCCAACTAATACAGCAGTCAATGAGCAATGTCTGAGAATCCAATTTCCAATGTAAGAAAAAGCTGATGCTTTGATGAAGACAATATTTACTCTCTTCAATTATTTTCCAGATTAACCAGCAAAAAGAAAATGAAAGGAATAATTATCTGAATGTAGAAACAACTGTCTCCAATTCTCATTTACATAATGCAGTGGGGAGTGTTGATCTCCATTTTCCCTAGCTTCCATAGAATAAAGTGACTTTATGCTTCACTACCCAGAAGAGAAACGTGTGGGAGAAAACATCTGACTAATGCATTTAAGAAAAGCAATGAGTGCCGTTGACTCACTGCCCACTAGGTTTCCTTTGGCACCCAGCTGCTTTGCAAGACATATAGATCCTTGCTACTCATGAGTAATCTTCAGGAGTTTGACTTATCCTGCAGGGGAGATGGGCAGATATCCAAGGCAGTAGGCACTAAATGACTAAGTCTACATATTTTCCAAAGTAAAAGATAAGCAGTACATTTTACCAAATTAACTAAAGTACTGTTTCTTATAAATATTATCAACAATGAGTCTAGTGTTTTCTCTCTTTTTTTTCAGTTCTGTCATTTGTTTAAGATGAACTGATATGACCTTTAAATAAATCAACTGATAAAAATTGCAAGAGATATTTTTTGTTTGCTCCAGAAAAGCTTCGTGTGCATAAGTATTTATTTTATTCCTTAGGAATAAATATAATCTAGTCTTTGAGAACTAAATATCATTGAAGTTTCCGGTACAGTAATAATGGAAGATCTTAAAGATAAATGTTTGTGGGATTTTGAATTCAGTATTTCACAGGGCTGTGTACAAAGGGGACTTGCTCTTGAGAGAGATTCAACATTGTTTTAAAACCATTTTAAGTCCATTTGTACAGTCCTACACAAAAAGGAGTAGATTCCTCTGCAACTATCACTAACCTGATCTAAGGAATGAAATCTGATTAAACATGAGCCCACCAAAAGTTGACAGACATTATAAGGCAGATAAATTACACAGAACAAAAGGAGACTTTGAGATCTACTTTATGTTCTATTAAAATTTTCATAAATTTTTGTCATTAAACTGCACACTAACTTTCCTATTTTTCTTGTACTTTTTGGTTGTCATTACCTCAGATTGGAATTTATAACGGCAAAGGAAGCTCAATCCACAGGAAGAACTCCATAATGTGACTTAGAAATTGGCAGATAAGATTAAATTAAATAAGACTCTATGTCATTTTAAACTAAGCTAGTTATAAGAAAAAAACATCCAGGATTTTGTAATTTGTTGCAGAAAATCTCTCAGAAGGTGTAGAGGTTGCTCCTTGTAATACTCTTCCAATTGTCCAGAAAGTTATTTATTTTGTTTGTTTTAATGCTAAGGACTGGCAATATAGCACCACTTGGGTTCTAGTATGCTAAGGACCACTAAGATTGCTCAGGCAGTGAGTGCTCAGAGACCTGATTCTACCTTCTAAGTTAACTCTTAGGAATTTATGCATTCAAACTTTACTCAAACCCATCACTTCATCTCAAACAGAATTTAGATTTGAATTGTTTTCAAAACCTGGATTCGAGTACTAGATTTCAGATAAAATTGTGATTCAATCTACATAAGCTCAGTAGATCTCATTATGCAATACTTGGTAGGAAGAGAGTCCATTAATTTATAAAGAGTATGCCATCAACTTCGATTGAGGAGAAAAAAAAAACTGTCAATAACATTATCGCAAGTGCAGAGACTGAAGGAGAGGTTAAAAGCCAGGGCTGGAACATTCTGTCTCTAGGAATTTTATTATTCAGGAAGGCTGGGACTGATTGGATTGATTTTAAAATATGCTTTGGTCTTAATATTAGGAAGAGTGAATTGTTGAACACAATGAATTTATGCTAATTAACTGTAAGGCAGAGAGAATTTTCATTATGGGAGTGCTAAGATTTCAAAGATAAGGTATTTGTCTGAAAGGGGAATATTGGGAGCTTGTAGCTGCAGTTAGATTCCAAAGCAGAGACGTTCTATGTACAATGCATTGAGGAAAGCATTTTACTTTAAAGAAATATTTCTTTGGTTTCTACTATACTAGATAAAAACAGCTGACTTCCTCAGACCCCTTGCTGTCTTATTCCTACAAAAGAATGAAGGGTATCCTTTTAAGGATTTAATTGAATAACGAATCCTTAGAATAAAATGAACCAAAATATACAGAACAGGTCTATGTCATTATAGAAGTACCATGAAACATTAAGTAGTTTCAGAAGATATGACTTTCTTTTGAGAGGGAAATGACTTCTGATAATTTCAGCATAAATAACTACATAACTGAGTCTCCTAGACCCCCAGGGAGAGGGAAAACAATGCTTTTGTGGAGGGAAGAGGCTCAAAGAAGTGGAAACACCTTGAGGTTTACATAGAGCACTTATAAATTATATTCATCCTTAGTCTGATAGCATAGTGTCCCGTTTGGTGGACATTAACAAGGTATGTAGATATTTAAAAAATATCGTTGAATGTTTACTGATGTTTTTGGAGATCAAAAATTTGTTTGTTTGCTCTTTCTAGTCAATAGGATGTTACAAGACTAGAAAATTCAATTGAAAATATAAATGGCTAGCATCATCAGAGAAAGAGAAATTCAGTCTTTGTAGCTACAAGAGAAAAAATCACTCACTCAATACATAGTAGCAGAAAAAGAAAATGAATTCAGATAAACTAGACAACAGAAATAGAATTTTGAGCTTTTTTTTCAATAATAGATGTTTAAGGATGGAACCTCAAGGCTGAACTTCTTCTGAGGAGAGAAAGAGAGAGAGAGAGAGAGAGCAGCACAGAGAGAAATAAACAGAGTTGCAGATATCTACTCAAGGCTAAAAATAGTAAATAGAAAAAAAGATGATAAGGTCCTAGAGGTCTTGTATGGAGATGTTGGTCGCAAGGAGGTCTTCATTTTTCTTTTTGTACCATGTCCAATAGCACAGGAAAGCGATCTCAAGATCTGGGAACTTGGCCATTATCAGTGCAAATTTCCACACATTGTTAAAAAGCACATATGCCTCAAATGCCATTTTCTAAGTGAGGAGACAGTATAAAGAAGGAGATGGAAATTCTGGCACCAGCCACTGAAGCAATACCCACTGCCCAGATTTTATAGTGAGTTCTTGCCCAGGCATCTTAGAAAATGACTAGATCACAAAGTCAAAGTTCCAATTTTAGAATTGAGATGTTTCCCACTTTATCAGGAACTATTAAGCCTAATAGTTTTTCAAAATATATTTGGGTAAGACTATTCAATTTATATTTCAATTTCTGTTTGAATTCCATAAATGGCAGGAAGATCATTCAAACATAGAGAATGTGTGACTGTGTAGTGTTAGCACAATGACACTAGCTATTATTTCAGGGCTAATATTTCACTTACTACTGTTTAATTTTATCTCATAATTTCTGGTGAAGATAGTAGCCATCTGTTATCTGTGCCAGGAAACCCAATAGGAGGAAATATTTAGTGGAAGATTTAGCTAAACCTTCCTGGAACTTTAATTAGCCAGTTGTTCAAAACCAGAGATCTTCAAACTTTAATGGGCATGGGAATTTCTTGGGGATCCTGTTAAACTAAATAGTCAGTAGTTCTGGGTTGTGTAAGAAATGTTGCATTGTTAACAAATCCCACCAGTCTAACAAGCCCTGTGGACAATGCTGAGCTTCTAGTCTAAAGTGCTAAGTTTCTAACCCATTTCAGAACTCTCTGAGACATAAGGTAACTTCCTCCCAGAGCACCCCTAAAGCACTAAGGCCTCCTGGGTATTGACTGGGGACTATGGTGGTAGGTCACTGTGTTTATACACAGCCCCCAGCTCCTTCTGAATTTTTGAGGATGAAAATATTGAATAATAAAGATGTTCCAGGCTCAGAGTTAAGAAATAAAAAAGTAGATTGGAAAGAAAAGAGAAAGAAAATCCCAAGCGAGAGAACTTATTATAGGATTAAGTTAAGCACAGCTCTGTGTGTGGAGTTTTGAAAACTGGGTCTCTTTGTTACTTATCAAAGCATCAGAAAGTTCATATTTGTTTCCCATGGATATCTGGTTAATTTATGGTTCATGTATATTGCTAAGGTAAAATAAACATCTTGCACCTTGGATTTAGGCTGATGGGGACTGTCTGTTTATTTCAGACCTTTCAGGTTATA
This sequence comes from Sorex fumeus, assembly GCF_029834395.1. NCBI lineage: Eukaryota > Metazoa > Chordata > Mammalia > Eulipotyphla > Soricidae > Sorex > Sorex fumeus. The sequence continues at coordinate 40,966,896 of NW_026606065.1, forward strand.
CATTTTGCCATATGCCCAGGTATTGCTCCCCATTGTCCATTAGTCTCCTGTGAGCCCAAGGTCTGGAGAAGAATTTATAGTCTTTGAAAATTATAAAGTTCCCCAATTTCATAAATAACCCAGGAGAATGTGGGATGGGCAGCAGCTAGCAAGGAGAAACTTGAGTCTCCCTCTCTTAGTCCTAGAGGCAGGATCCGGTGAGATTCAGAACCAAAGTATTGACCATATCAGCCATGCCTCTGTTCTGCTTAATTGTGCTACTTTAAGCAGACTAAATCTTAAATTGGCCAACTACATGAGAAAGTTTCTGCAGAATATAAGGAGGAATTAAACATTCCTTATGTTTGTATGAAAGAGAAAACAAGACCAACCTTGAAACCCAAGGAATTCAGGTGTTAGGTGGAACCATCTGCTCTCTCCCTCTTCTTTATCTCAGGCTGAAAAGGCACCAAATGGCTTGATTGGCTTACAGAACTCAAAGGTGTCTGGTGGGACCATGCAGCCTTTCTACTGCTGAAGAGGATAAACATTCTCTGGCCAGGAAAGTTTTCTTTATTCCTGTAAATACTGGGACATTTAGTCTGAGATTGTGTTTCAAATCCATGTGGCCATATTCTTTACAGCCTGTTCAGAAATTAGCCTTAGTAGTAATAATGAAAAAAAGAGGTCCTTTGCTTCTATATATATGATGCCTCTACCTTATTTCTCAATAATCTGCAAAAGCTGGGGGATACAGAGATGAATGTACCCCTAAGCCATCTAAGAGACCAATGATAACATAGTGATATTTTTCAAATGCCTCCTGCTATGTTCATCTCTGCCTCAGTGTAGCATCTCTCTGGACTTTGCAGGCCATGAAGTTGAATTGTGTGTTAATCATGTCATGAGTGATTAAGGAAAAGGAAGATCATGGCCATGTGTCAAGGTCTGCAAATTTGTCACTATTCACTAGGCCCCAATCTTATCAAGGGGAAAGCTCTGAAAACAATCAAATATGCACCAGGGGATTTGAGCAGACAGGGAAGTGTAGGACTCTTCAACAGACATAGAAAAAGTGATAGGTCCAGGGAAATGGTGAAACTTCCACATAGTGTCCTGCCCAGCAAGATATTGAGAGTTTGAGAGAGATTGTGCACCCGACACACACACACACACAGACACACACAATATGAATGTAATTCTTAATCTCAAGCAAATTTTGGGGAGGGAGGATATAAAACTTCATACTGAAACTTCACGTGATTTATTTATTTACATATTTATTTTATTGAATCACCAGGAGATACAGTTACAAGATTTCTTTCTGAGCTACAATCACAAAATGATCAAACATCCATCCCTACACCAGTGCACATTCCATGCCACCAATATTTCCAGTATACTCCCCCCCTTTCCCACCCTCCCACTGCCTCCATGGCAGATAATATTCCCCAATACTCTCTCTCTACTTTGGGGCATTATGCTTTGCAATAGAGATACTGAGAGGTCATCATGTTTGGTCCTTTATCTACCCTCAGCACGTATCTCTTGTCCAGACCAATCCCTCCAACCATCATTTTCTTAGTGATCGCTTCTCTATTCCAGCTGCCTTCTCCCCCCACTCATGAGACTTCCAACTATGGAGCAACCAGTGATTTACTTTTATCCTTATTCATTATAAATGTAGGCTAAACAAAAGACATTTCTATTGTGTTAATTTTAGGGGGTCACTAATACAGTTGAATATTGATCACTTGATTGATCACTTGACATTCTGTTACACACTGATTTGCTCGAGTGGGCACCAGTAAAAACGTCTCCATTTGTCCCTGTCATGTGCTATTGTAGCACAATAGCCTCTGCTCACTCCAGGAACTCAAAGAGCCTCAAGCCGATCATTCAGGGTCTTGATGAAGAAGTCTGACCATCTTTTAGGTTGGTGGCCACGAGATCTTTTGACATCCCGTGGAATTCCATCAACGGCCAAGACTCAGAGACTATAAAACCCAGCTTTCGGAAGCGAGCGGCCACATTTGCGGCCGTTCAACATCTTATCATCTCAATCCTACTTTGGACAAACTGGCAAGCTACTGAATGTAACCTGCCCACACAGCAGAGTCTGGCAAACTCCCCGTGGCGTACTCAATATGCCAAATACCAGTAACAATGAAGGGTCTCATTCTTCTAACTCTGAAAGAGCCTTGAATATGGCACTTTTTAAAAATAATCTCAGGGCTAGGATGAAGGAGACGTTACTGGTGCCTGCTCGAGGAAACCAACGCATAACAGGATGGTCGTGATTGTGATCGTGGTCTAGTGAAGCGGTCGTCTCAAAATCGTATTATTGTGTCCAGACCATCTGATTTTAGATGTCTTGGCAAACGAAACAGCTTCTCTGATTCTTGATCGTCGACAGAGTTTGGAACTCCGGATTCTTTCTCTCACTTGAGTGATGCGTGGTACTCCAAACATAGCTCTTTTAATTCATTTTTGGGATACACAGAGTTCTTACCCTGTTTTCATAGGACCTAGATCTCTGAGGCATATATTAATGAAGGAAGAACAGTTGAATCAAAGAGATGTGATTGGAGCCGGAGGTTCTTCATGCCCTTAGCTATTTCTTCAACGCTCTTGAAGGCATTCCAAGCCACTCTCTTCTCCTGCGCAACTCAGGTGCCAGGTCATTTGTCATGTTGACTTCACCACCTAGGTACACATAACTGTTGCATTTGGAGATGTTCGTCCCGTTGAGAGTAAATGTAATGTCAGGAATGAGACCATTTCTCATAAATAGTGTCTTCGTGAGTTTCCGCTGTAGTCCAACCTTTCCAAAATCACGGTCAAAGTGAGCCAACATTGGTGTCCCTTGGCTGATGTTTGGTGTTATTAGAACCGTGTCATCAGCGAAGCAGAGTTGGTGTAGTTACCGACCATCTATCTTCATTCCCATTCCTTCCCATCCCAGTTTTTATATGACGTTCTCGAGGGTGGCACTGAAGAGTTTCAGTGAAATGGTATCACCCTGCCGAACCCCTCCCTTGACGTCAGTGATCACCTCCCTGTAGAATGGTGAGATCCTGGTAGTGAATCCGCAATACAGCTCATGGAGGAACCTGTTGCATTGAGTTTGAATGCCCTGTTCGGCTACGGCTTCAATGACCGCTTCAGTCTCAACAAAATCAAAGGCCTTCTTTAAATCAATGAACGTTAGACAGAGCCGCATCTTGAACTCCTGAGAAACCTCAATGAGGTTTGTTATTGTGTGGATATGGTTGATTGTGCTAAATCCTTTTTAGAACCCGGCTTGCTAGCACGGTTGTCCTTCATCTAGTGTTCTGCCAATGCTATTCAGGATGACTCGAGTGAACAGCTTGTAGATGACAGACAACAGGCAGATTGTGCGATAGTTGCCAATGTCGTGGATGTCTCCCTTCTTGTACAGTAGTCCAGTCCTGCTGGTTTTCCACTGAGATGGAACCTTGCATTCAGACAGGTAGCATTGAAAAGCCGAACCAGTGTATTGATGAGTACTGGTGGCAAGTTTTTCAGGTGTTCGGATCTGACCTTGTCTGGCCCAGGTGCTGTTTGCTTCTTACCAACAAAATGGCATGTCAGATTTTGGAAGGGAAAATGTTGGGAACATCATGTCCATTCTGCGGAATTTGCTATGTGGGCAGGTGGACATGGCTATCGGAGAGACTTTAGTAGAAGTCATGGATAATCTTCTCCATTGCCCTTCTGGAAGATTTGATAGATCCATCAGGATGTTGGAGGGCAGTCATCTTGGTCTTGTAGTTTGTGAAGGACTGTTGGGAGCAGCTTTTCCCAGCTTCTGCTGCGTCTACAAGCACTGCTGCTCTTCTCTCTTTGAGGTCTTCCTTTATCGCTTCTCTGCACTGCTTTGCAAGCTTGGATGTTCGCTTGCATTTGCCTGAGGCTCATGCCAAACCACGTTGGTGAATGAGCTTGAGATTTTTTGAAGATTTTTTTATTCATCTTTTTGATGAATATTATCTGATTTTTATCTAGTTCCGCATCTAATCTGTAGCACTGTAACACTGTCCTCCCATTGTTCACCGATTTGCTCTGGCAGGCACCAGTAACATATCCATTGTGAGACTTGTTACTGTTTTATGCATATCGAATATGCCACGGGGTGCTTGCCAGGCTCTTCCATGTGGGCATGATACTCTCAATAGGCTCCAGCCTGAATCTACTCTAATCCATGTAAAGTAAATCAGTATTTAAGAAGAAATCGCCCAACTCTTACCGTGAAAAAGGATGTGTTGAGTCTATGAGAAAAAGATTAGAGCTCTGGGATTGTAGGACAGATCTTCTGAGCGTAAGAACTTTCAAGTGAAAGCCTCAAGATTAAAACCACAGTGCTGGACCCTGGATGAGCCTATTAGTTGAGGACAAGCCTTGCAATGAGAATCTCAATTCTATTTCTACCACCCACACTTGTTATCCTTACAGATGGATATCCATGTCCCACAAAAATACCAAAAAGTAAAAAACCTGGTCATAAATGGTTACTTATACAACAGTCATATCCTATCTTTGGGTGTCTATAGTCGATGGATTAGGAGCATAGCTTGTGCAAGGCTTACCACAGTTAGATTTCGAATGCCATATATGGTCCCCTAACACCACACATGTTTTCCTGAGCACTACCAGGAGTAATTGTTGAATAGAGGAGTAAACACTGTAGGCACAGATCAGTGTCACTGAAAACCGAAAAATAATTTAAAAACAACCAGTGCAACTTCTCACACTAAACACCACCAGAGGACATTTATGTATATCAGATCTTTTTAAACATGACAAAGACCCCAAAACTCTTCTTAAGCAGAACTGCCATTTTAGTATGAGAACGGAAAACCCAAACCTAAGGGTACATTTTTAAAAATTCTGATTTAAACTAGCTAAAATAGGAATTGAAATAGGCTGTCTTAACAGGAAAAAAAGTAAAACTTCACTAGTCATACATGAAAATATATTCCCTTACTATAGGTGACAAGAAATTCACAAGTAATCAGATGTGTGGTGAAATAAACAAGAATTACATTTTCTAAGTTCAACAGATATAAACTAAACTGAGAAGGGAAGTATAATCCTGCATTTTGTAAAGATAAACCTAGGTGATCAGGTGATAAAGTCATAGGTTCAAGTATTTGGAAATAACATAGTATAAAATAATCAAATATGAAAAATAAAAATTTTTAAATTTAAGGGAACTTTAAACACTGTAAAATATTCTTGCGAACATTGACAGAAATACACGGTTTATATCTTTATATATTGCTACAAGGATCAGTATGTAAAAACATGTATAAAAAATTTGCATGGCAATTTATAAAAAAAAGATTTTCAGTAACATAAAGGAACAAACTAGTAACATAACTATTATTATTGTTGTTACTGTTATTATTTTGGTTTTTGAGGCCGCATTTGACTTTGCTCAGGCTTACTCCTGGCAGTATGCTTTGAGATCACTTATGGTGAAACTCTTGGTACCACATGCTATGAAGCTGACTGAACCATGGTCAACTATATGTAAGGCAACTGACTTAAGCCTTGAACCATTTTTTTCAGAACTGATCTCAGAATTCTTGTCTTAAAACACTGCAGGTTTTAAAATAATAAGGCAAAGTCTTCAGATTCCAAGGAAAAAGCCTTTATATAAAGAATTAAAAATTCTGACAGATTATTCATAGCATGATCATTGAGAACAAATGCACTACAAAATTCCAAAACTCAGAATTTTATTCCCAGAATATTCAGAAATAAGAAAATATTCTGACATCCAGACAATAGTTATTTAAAACTTAGAAGATTAGTAAAAGTAAATTCTAAGAGATGAAGCAAGAATGCGTAGTTCTCTGTGAAGTTTACTGCATGAGGAAAATAGTATTCATCAAATAAATAACATAATTAAAAAATTTAAATAGATTACTTGAAGAAAGCTTCTTTGATGAAGTTACTATCTAAATATGTTTTAGATGATTAATTTATATCTTATGAAATTAATTCATCATAATATTTGAACATAAATAAGAAAATAGAAGAACAAATGGTATAAATATAAAGTAAATTAAAAATTGCATGATTTACTCTTTTGCAGAAGTTAGCCTTTCTCTTAGTCTTTCTGCCTGTCTTGAGGTGCAAGAGAAATACCCTAAATGATAAGACATATTCTGAGAGGAAACTTATGCCTAATGAGCGAATTACCCTGAAATTAAACTCTCTGCCTCTAAGTTTAATGAGGTTATTAAAAATTGCTTGCCCACCTCATTAGTTAGAAAAGCATAGAAAAGAAAGAAAAATAATGCTTCAATGGAATTCCTTTTAGAAATACTCTTGCACTGATACTGGGAGTTTTTCTTGTGGGTTGTTTGCTTTCTTGCCTCTAATAAATGTGTTACTCTGAGCTCAGTAGTCATCTGTCATCTTTCCATCTTTATTGGCTGATAACAAGAACCTATCCAAGGTAACAGGGCTTGTGAGCAAATATGAGAATGACACTAGAGGACTGGGGATAGGGAATAGATTGCCAATGGCAAGGAAATCACTAGTTTGAGTGAGATAAGAGAGAAGAAAAGGATGATGGAGCATCCTAAAACTGCTCTCATATGTGGGATTGAGAAATCCTTTGTGGACCAATACAGGGACTGCTTACCTAGTCACTGGCCAAGTGCAATCCAGTGGAAAGCCTGGTTTTTCCATTATATTGTCCAGCAGCTAAACTAATATTTCTCTTCATTTGAAAATATGAGCAAGTCATGCTTATGGCAATAACAGCAAGGAAGAATAATATGGTTCTAGAAATATTCTTTTCTGACCATCCAGTGGTTGTGATATTGTAGTGAATGAAGAGCATGCTGACTTTAAAGTTAAAAAAAGATATTGCTATAATCAAGCTAGTACTCCCTATATTGCTTTACAATAAAAATATTAATCCATCCACAAATCAAAAACATTATTGTGTTTATAGAATCACTATTTTCTAATAAATACAAAGATAATATTGTAAATATCAGATAAAGTAAAAAGAGCAGGAAGGACAAAAACACTAATCATTTATCCATGAGCTTTTCATGGAAAAAAATAAGAATTAACAGTTAGCTTCCACAGTTCTATAAGAAATGTGGACATACATTATGGAATATTATGGTGCTTTAAGAAAGGACAATATCATGCAAAATGCTGTTTCATGGATGGAACCGGAGTACGTCATGCTGAGTTAAAAGAAAAGACACATACACAATAGTCCTATTCTCACATGTGGGATTGAAAGATACACAGGCAAGTATCTTTAAGCAAAATTCAATGGCAATAGATCCAGAGCATTAGACCCCAGAAATAAGCTTGAACAGAAGTGGTCTGTGAGAACTTGGTGGAGGGAAGTGGAAACTCTGGAAGAAAATGCATGTTAAATGGCATACACATAAAATGAATAATTGCTGACATCATTGTAAATCACAGTAACTCATAAAGATTTTAAAAATAAATGTACCTCCATTGTTTAGTTTAACAATTGAAAAATTAAGCTGCATGGTGATAGTATTGATAGGAAAATGAATGAGTTGGGGATATTATAAATATGTTAAATATTCATCTAGAATAATGATGTAATAATATATTATTATGAATATGCCCTTCAAAACTGATTTTCTTAATTTATTACCTCTTGAAACTATGACAGAAGCTAGGAAGATTTAGTTTTTGGAAATTGTTGTACTTAATTATATGATTTTTCAAATAACCCAGCCTTTTCTATATGCACTTGATTTTAAAGTTTAGGAGAAAAGTCTTATTTCTATCATTTGGACAGAGACATTGGATGGCTAGATAGTACAATTTTCCTCCAAAAGTATCTGTGATGTATTTCATCCAGTCTCAGTAACAATATGTGAAAGCACTTATTTTCAAGTGTTACTGGGAGGGGTATTTTTTTCTCATTTCCAGTAACCTCTCATTGTTCAATTTCATTTTATTTCGTTTAGTTGCTAATGAAGTTCAATATGTCTCATAGATTTATTGACTATATTGTCATAAGTATAGTTAGGTTATATTTCTTATTCATTTCCTACTAGGAACATTCTTATGTATTTTAACAAGCAGATATGTATTTAGATGTGACCAACAATGTAAATATTTCTAATTTATGCATTGTTCTATTTTATTCTTGTTCTGTCCCAGAAACTTCTGCAAATCCATGTATTTTGTAGTTGTGTTTCTTCATCAAAGACACATAATCACTGATATGGTACACAGAGGAAACCAAAATGGCCACAATGCAGCTATATATTTTGCAATATATATGCCAGTCTGATGAATCTCCTACCATCTTCTGTTCAAAATTGGGTTATTTGCTTCTTCCCAAGAAATAAGCTGAAAAAAGTTATTTCTTGGGCCAGAGAGGTATACAAGAAATAGAGCACTAACTTTGCACATATGACTTGTCGCTTGTTGTGTGTGTGGTTGTCTTTAGCAATGATTCGAAGGTCTGGTGAATGCTTTAGAGGCCAATCACTGTCCCCTGACCCTAGTCAACTAAGGGGTACAGATGAATGAAGGAGACAAAAGGGACCACCAGGCTAAGTGGTTACAGAAAAATCATGAAGGGTTGGGGGTAGCAATTGCACATGTGTGTGGTTGAACATTATCATAAACATAAACAGATGTAAAGCTTTTCCTTCACGGGAATTTCTAGGAGATGCTCAAGGACAAAAATCTCATCTTAAGTGTTTAGGTGCTTAGATTTCTGATAGAAGATCTGCCCAAGGATGACATTCCATCTAAGGGTGGATTGCTTTCCCCTTTCCTTAGTCAGGCTTCATTTAAACAGGCATCTTAAATTTTCTTCTTAATAATATTTCTAGTCATTTTGTATGGACACACTCAAGATATATTAAGCTTAAGGGTGGTCCTCCTGGGGACATCTCGCTGTATATTCTACACTACAGTTCTCAGGCCAAGTTAGTCTTTCCTAACCCAAACAGGGTCTTTATTTAGTTACTTCTTTTTGGGTCATGAGAGAGATTGCTCCAGGACTGTGCTCTTTTTTTTTTTTGTATTAGTGAAACACCATGAGGTACAGTTGTAGGCTTAACAAACTTTCGTGCTTAGGTTTCAGTTATGCAATGATCGAGTACCCATCCCTCTACGAGTGCCCATTCTCCACCACCAATGATCCTAGTAGCCCTCCCACCCCCACACCCCATGCCCCCCACCCCACCTCGCCTCTGTGGCAGGGAATTTCCTTGTGCTCACTCTTTCCCTTAGGGTGTTGTAGTTTTCAATAGTGGTTTTGAGTGGTCATCATGTTCGGTCTATAGTCTACTTTTAGCATGCATCTCGCATCCTGAGCAAGTCCTCCAAACATCCTTTACTTGGTGTTCCCTTCTCTATCTGAGGTGCCTCTTCCCCCCAGCATGTGAGGCCGGCTTCCAAGCCCTGGAGCAGACCTCCTGGTATTTATCTAAATTATTCTTGGGTGTTCAGCTCCCATTCTGTTACTTTATATTCCCCAGATGAGTGCAGTCTTTCTATGTCAGTCCAGGACTGTACTCTTAACTTATTATGCTTTTTTACGCCACTTGTCCTGTCCATCTTTGGTGCCAGGGTAGTTTATTGCTTGGGATCATCCTTGTTCCTCAGAGATAAACAGTAAGAGCTAAGGGCAACTGAAGCTTAAGTCAAAAAATATGACAGATGCCAAGAAATGAATAATATTAGAACTCAATTAACTCCCAAGTTATAAAAGCATAGTATAACTGTCTTTCTGTGTCTATACAAAATGGACATTGCTGTAAAATAAACTATGCAAAGGACATAAAGGAAAGAGAAAAGCAATATTTTACTTACAAATACAAAATCCAGAGTTCTAGAAGAATTTGACTTTACAAATCACAGGTTCTGATTTGGGAATAAAAGTAGTTAATAGATAGGAGAAGGAGAACACAAAAGAGAGGTTAAGATGGACAAGGAGGAATGGGAGTATCTGACGAAACATGGCTCAGGAACACATGGTGGAAATTACTCAATAAACCTCAGCTCCCTGAAGGGAAAGAAAGCACAGACCAAAGTTATCCAATAATGGCTGACTGGGATTCAATCCCCAGCAACCCACTTGTCCTCGGAAACCTCCTCAGAAAATATTCCTGTGTTCAGAGTTACAGGTAAGCTCTGTGCATTTCTTGGTGTGCTCCCCTCCCCCAAATAATGATAATAGATGGCATTTCTTAAAACTCTTAAGAATTGCCATTAGTAGTTATTTTCAAAATAAATTTTAGTCGTATATCTCCTGTTGACTTCCTGTTGTACAGAATGTTACCTTCTACATCAATTTGCTTGATGATATGGCTATTGTACATCTTAGTAAAAAGGTGAATTACAATCAATATTTGCAATGTTCAAATTAAAAACTAAAAAGGATAAAAAAGAAAGGAAACACTGAAAAAATACCTACATTTATCAAAACTATTTAAAAAAAAGTCAGTGAGAAACATCACAGTCTGCAAAGTGTCTGCATTTGTTCAAATAAAAAAGAAGATTCATATAAAAACCTGTAGGTTTAGAAAAATGACTGTCCTGAATTCAGTCTCACAAACATTAGAAACAAAGGTACTTAATCACTGTGACACATGTGGGAATTGCATTCTTCATTTCTTGCATATTTGAGAGTTTATTAAAGCATTTTTGGCATAGCGTTCCTCTGCATATCTCGAAGAGTAGAAAGTTTGTGATAAGACTAAAGTCAGTTCTTTTTTTTTTTATTAGTGAAACACCATGAGGTAGAGTTTAGACTTACAAATTTTTGTGCTTGGGTTTCAATTATACAATGATCAAGTACACATCCCTCCACCAGTGCCCATTTAACACCACCATGGATCCCAGTATACCTCCTACCCCCAATCCCCTCCATCCCACCCTGCCTCTGTGGCAGGGCATTCCCTTTTGTACTCTCTCTCCTTTTGGGTGCTGTGATTTGCAGAAGAGGCATTGAGTGGCAATCATGTTTGGTCTATAGTCTACTTCCAGTATGCTTCTCCCATCTTGGGAGGATCCTCCCAACACCCTTTATTTGGTGCTCCCTTCTCTATCTGAGCTGCCTTTTCCCCTAACATGTGTGGCTGGCCTCCAAGCCATGGAGTAAACCTCCTGGTACTTATCTTGGTTATTCTTGGGTGATAATCTCCTATTTTGTTACTTTATGTTCCCCAGATGAATGCAATCTTTCTGTGTCTGTCCCTCTCTTTCTGACTCATTTCTCTTAGCATGACACATTCCTTGTAGTACCACTTGTATGTAAATTTCATGACTTCATCTTTTCTAACAGCTACATTGTACTCCATTGTGTAGATGTACCAGCATTTCTTTAACGAGTCATCTGTTCTCGGGCACTCAGGATTTTTCCAGATTCTGGCTATTGTAAACAGTGCTGTAATGAACAAACAAGTGCAGATGTCACTTTGACTACACTTTTCTTTGCTTCTCTGGGATATATTCCCAGGAGTGGTATTGCTGCGTCAAATTTCTATTTTTTGGAGAATCTTCCATACTGTTTTCCAAAAGGGCTGAACCAGTTGGCATTCCAGCCAGCAGTGAAGGAGGGTCCCTTTCTTGCCACATCCCTGCCAGAACTGGTTGTTTTTGTTCTTCTTTTGGATGTGGGCCAGTCTCTGTGGTGTGAGATGATATCTCATTGTGGTTGTGATATGCATCTCCCTGATGATTAATGATGTAGAGCATTCTGATATGCCTTTTTTCCATTTGTATTTCTTCTTTGAGAACGTTCATTTCGTTGCCCCATTTTTTGAAGGGATTGGATGTTTTCTTCTTGTGGAATTCAACCAGTACTTTATATATCCTTGATATTAACCCCTTGTCGGATGTGTATTTGGTGAATATGCTTTCCCATTCTGTAGACTGTCTTTGTATTTTGGTGATTGTTTCTTTTGAGGTGCAGAAGCTTCTTAGTTTAAGATAGTCACAAATTGTCTATCTCTGTTTCCACTTGTTTAGCCAGTGGCATAACATCTTTGAAGACACCATTAGCTTCAATGTCATGGAGGGTTTTGCCGACTTTGTCTTGAATGTACCTTATGGATTCCGGTCTGATGTTGAGGTCTTTAATCCATTTTGATCTTACTTTTGTACATGGTGTTAGTCAGAGATCTGAGCCAATATTTTGCATGTAGCCTTCCAGTTTTGCCAGCACAACTTGTTAAAGAGGTTTTCCTTACTCAACTTCACATTTCTTGCTCCTTTATCAAAGATTAGATGATCTTATGTTTGAGGGGAGATGTCAGTATATTCAACACTGTTTCATTGGTCTGCAGCTCTTCCTTTGTTCCAGTACCATGCTTTTTTAATTATTACTGCTTTTTAGTAGACTTTGAAGTTAGGGAGGTTGATTCCTCCCATTTTCTTTTTCCCAAGAATTGCTTTAGCTAATCCTGGGGGCTTAATGTTCCATATGAATTTCAGGATATTTTGCTCCATTTCTTTGAAGAATGTCATGGGTGTCCTTATAGGTATCACATTGAATTTGTACAATGCTTTGGGGAGTATTGCCATTTTGACAATGTTAATTCTCCCAATCCATGAGCAGGGGTATCTTTCCATTTTCTCGTGTCCTCTTTTTATTTCCTGAAGTAGCGTTTTGTAGTTTTCTTTGTACAGGTACTTTACTTCCTTAGTTGAACTGATTCCTAGGTACTTGATTTTCTGGGGCACAATTGTGAACAGGATTGTTTTCTCATGTCACTTTCTTCTCTTTCACTATTTGTGTTTAGGAAAGCCATGGATTTTGGGATATTGATTTTATAGCCTGCCACTTTACTATACAATTATATTGTTTCTAGGAGTTTCTTGGTTGAGGTTTTAGGGTTCTCCAAGTATTGTATCATATCATCTGAGAATAGTGAGAGCTTGATTTCTTCTTTCCCTACCTGGATGCCCTTAATATCTTTTTCTTGCCTGTTAGGTATTGAAAGTACTTCCAGTACTATATTGAACAGCAGTGGAGAGAGTTGGCATCGTTGTCTCGTCCCTGATCTTAGGGGGAAGGCTCTCAGTTTTTCCCCATTGAGGATGATGCTTGCTGTAGGCTTGTGGTAGATGGCTTTAACTATATTGAGGAAAGTCCCCTCCATATCCATTTTGGCAAGTGTTTTCATCATAAATGGGTGCTGGATTTTGTCAAATATTTTCTCTGCATCTATTGATATGATCATAAGCTTTTCATCTTTTCTTTATTGATATTATGGATTACGTTGATCGATTTCTGAATGTTAAACCATCTTTGCATGTCTTGGATGAATCCTACTTGGTCATGGTGTATGAACCAAGTCAGTTATTTTTTCCCTGCCTTCCATCTACTTCTTTAGGGAAAGGAAATGCTCTTCTCAGTAATCTTTCTCCATTTAAGGGAAGAAACTTGAATGTCTTTATTTATCATTAGCATTTCTTTGTCAAACACCAATGTCCTTGGAGCAAAGGATTCTGAAGAAGCAAGAGAGAAGACCATACTCTCTCTCCTTTGTCGGAGTATTTACTGTTACACAACACTTTGGACTTTATGCTGAGACAAATAGATGTTTGGTGGGATTTCTTTTTAATTAGTGAAACACCATGACGTACAGTTATAGACTTACAAATTTTTGTGCTTGGGTTTCAGTTATATAATGATCAAGTACCCATCTCTCCACCAGTGCCCATTCTTAGTTTTGGTGGTTTTTTTTTTTTTGCTTGGTTTGGCTTTAATGTGGGGGCCACAATCAGCATTTATCAAGGTTCTTGGTTAGGGATTACTCCTGCTAATGCACAGGATTAAAAGTTAGTGCCAGGGATCATATGAGGATATATAAATGCAATGCAAGAGTTATCTATACTGTCTATTGGGCCTTGACTTTTTCTTTCTGAAGTACGAGTCTCCCCAAAATATTCAGACTCACTGCTCCTAGATGCAAAAATAAATTCTAACATTTGTTGCTTCAGCTAAAGTAAATTAAGGCCCTTAATTTTTTTAAATTATATTGAATCACCATGAGATAGTTGCAAGCTTTCATGTTTGGGTTACAATCACACAATGATCAAATACCCATCCCTCCACCAGTGCACATTCCCCACAACCAATATCACCAGTAAGCCCCCTTTTCCCCCTCAATTTTCCAGAGAAACTGTGACCATTACACTACCTAGAAGAATAAAGATTACCAGATATAGATATAGAATAAGCTCCATAAATAAAGGTTTTTTTTTTTTAATTTTTTGGTTTTTAGCCAATACCCAGCAGTGCACAGGACTTAGTCCTGGCTCTGCACTCGGAGATCCTTCCTGGAGGTGTTTAGGGAACCATCTGTGGTCCGGTGCTGGAGATTAAACCTGGGTCAGCCTTGTGCAAGGTTGGCACCCTACCCACTTTATTTTCACTCTGCCTCCCATAAATAGTCTTTCTGTAGAAAAAACTTACCTTACAGTGAGGAAATAACAGGATTTATTTATATAAATAAATATTTATAAAGACATATATAAATAAAATATATATTATATATAAATATATAAACCACCATCTGTTCTTATGTGAGTCCTCTCTTCTGTTCTCCTCAATAGCCTTGGCCCCATTGCATTCTTAAGGAAAAAATTAAAACTCTCCTATTCAAGAATTAATAGTCATGTAAATTTTTGTAGGTGTATTTATGTTTTTAATTTTTTCCAATTAACAAGGCAGAAATATTAATTTTTCTGACATTAAATTTTATGAGCATTAATTGAAGTACCCAGAGAAACAGAAGAATCTTTCCCATGCCCCCAACTTTTTATCTATGGACATTGTTAACAAGTGAAGGAGAATGTCTACTCTTGTCACTCTCCATAATGGGTAATTGCTATACAGTGAAATTTAAACTAAAAGGGAAATGAAAGTTATACAAACACACTCCAATTAAATGTTTACTGATACAGTGAGGGGAAGTTTCCTGATAAAATTAAATGTTTATTGATAAAGTGAGAATACATAAAATGCATGGCTTTGGTAAATCAGAACTACTATTATTATTAGAAGACACTTCTCTGTTTTTGTTTTTAATGTCTGTTTGCAGATGCTGGTACAGATCAGTGTAAGTGAATCTTCTATTATCTTCCGGCACCACAGTGTCAGTAGCTTGGAGAACTTAGAGAACTATTCTGAACATAGCTGCTCTCAACTTTAATATATAAATGGTACTATATGCTTTTAAGAATAACTCTCCTGCCATTTACTATAACATTAGAAGCAATGTATATTATAATGGACAGTTTACAAAAGCTCTGGATGTGATACTTTAATTTTTTTTATTATTCACTTTGTAAATGCTCTTGGTGATTCCTTAAATGGTGTCATATAGCATTTTCCCTTTAATGTGTAAAATGCAAAGCATAAACTCATTGTCCAAGAGGTTTTAAATAAATTTTTCTCTATTTAAAAAAAATTATGTCAACTGATTAATTACAGTGTTTCTTAAACATCATCTGATTTATTTTTACATAAAAAATATGTCCTGTATACACAAACTTTTTTTCTTCTATTACTTTTAAACAGGGCTGCAGCGATAGCACAGCTGGTAGGGCATTTGCCTTACACGTGGCCGACCCGGGTTTGATTCCGCCATCCCTCTCGAAGATCCCAGCAAGCTACCGAGAGTATCTCGCCTGCACAGCAGAGCCTGGCAAGCTTCCCATGGCATATTCAATATTCCCAAAACAGTAACAACAAGTCTCACAATGGAGACATTACTGGTACCCGCTTGAGCAAATCAATGAACAAAAAAAAAAATGGAAGACAGTGCTACAGTGCTACTTTTAAACAAGGGATACACCTAAACTAATTGTTTTTCCAGAAGTGTGATCATAAATATGTTTTAATTAAAAACTTATTCTAAGTAAAATCAGACAATTGAAACAGAACCCGAAAATCCCAAAAGTTGCAGCAATGCCTGAATAGCCAGAACATAAAGTGAGGTATATCCCCTCGGGCTGCATTTCACTTTTGAGTAGAAGATGGTTTTATAAATTCCCTTTTTGGAAAACATGACGTCTTTGATAAGGCCCTTTTTTCTCTATTCTGCCTTTAATGCCATTAATGATCTTTCTGAGGGGTCATATAGCACTTGGATGGAATATGCTTTAAGTGCCCTGAATATGGGCAGGGTGTGTTGCTGATCTGACTGAATTTGTCTGAGCAATTGGAGACCACATATGTGACAGGTGGGTTTCCTTAGGGTTTAAGGTTTTAAGAAATAAAAGCAAAACCAAAACAAAACCTTATATAATGTGAGATGACAGGCTCGACCTTAATCTGTTTGGGTTCTCATACCAACTCTTTCCACCTACACACCCAGAAGAAATGTCACGAAGAGTTGAGGGAACCAAAAGTCCTCTTAAAAGGATCTTTATGTTGTGGGGAAGTGGGGAGACAAGCAGTTCCTGAGTGACCCAGGAGCCACTACCAGTTATATTCAGTCAACAGAGTTGGTAATTCAAGACTGATGCTCAGCTAAGGGGCCTTCAGGGCCATCTTTGGTCATCTTTATGCCTCATGATGCTCGGATGAAACTTTGATAATGATCCTTCTACTATTCCTTGACTCTTCATTTTTTATATCTTTAAATCCTCACTCATGTCACTCACTCATCCTAACGCTCGGGTTCCTCTCTTGGGCTGCAGAAAAATTACCTCGCTATTCCAAACATTCTAAAGCATTCTCAATTATACAATTTTGTGGAACACCTGCCCTGCCCACACATCAGCCCTGAAAAATTTCCATTGGAGGTTGAATTTTATCATCCTAAAATATATGCTGAAAATTGTTTTTGTGGGATCTGAGAATGTGACCAATTTTTATATGTAAATAGGCCCTTTGCAGAGATGTGATTCATTCAGAGGAGATGGTTAAGATGGCTCCAAGTCTCATATGACTGTATCTTTATACAAAAAGCAAGAAAAATGCTAAGAGTAATTGGCTATAAGAAACTTACTATGTCCCTGTTTCTTGTCTATATCTTACATGTTTAATGGGCTGGAGCGATAGCACAGTGGTAGGGCGTTTGCCTTGCGCGCAGCCGGCCTGGCTGAGCCAGGCTCAATTCCTCCGCACTTCTATCTGAGAGACAGGCAAGCTACCCAGAGGATCTTGCCCGCACGGCAAAGCCTGGCAAGCTACCCGTGATGTATTCAATATGCCAAACACAGTAACAAGTGTCATGATGGAGATGTTACTGGGACCGCTCGAGCAAATCGATGAACAATGGGAAGACAGTGCAGTGCAGTGACATGTTTAATTAATACAGTCCTCCCAGCAGCTTTATAATGAGATTATAGAGATGTCCACCTTACAGATGAGGATATCACAGAATAGAAAGGAAAATATGCTCAATATTAAATAACAATTAACAAAATTACAGCACAGAAAGTATTTAAAAAAAATAAAACCTCAATTGTTTATACCCTTATGAGAAACGCAGAGGTCTAAAAGACGTAAACTCATGTCATAATACTTTCTTTGCATTTCTCCTGCCAGTGACTGGCTAGGAAATCTCAGGAAATCAAAGTGGATCTTCACATTCAGTTATGAAGAGTGGGGTTCTGGATAAATTAAATACATTTTATCAAAGGTACCCCTGACATTCTGACAGCCATATACCTCATTAGATCATCATAAATTAGCGCCTTCATGATGAACATCTATGCTTCTCAAGTAATATTTTAGAAGCAGGCAGGAGGAGTTCTAATGGGTAAAGTAAGAGACTGGCCGAAATGGCAGCTTTCTCCAGAGAGGAGCAGGCACCCCTCAGCTGTCTAATCCTCTCCTTGACTAATATTATACTAGTCACATTAGGGTCTTCTGACCTGGATGGAGGAACCCCAGAAGTCAAGGTGACACAGGCCTGAGAGCAGCCTGAAGACTTCACCCTGCCCCTGACTCCAAGTTCTGACTTACATTTCAACATTTTCCTTCACTAGTCTACACAGACTCCACACTCTTCTCACAAATCCTCAAAAAGTTCCTCTTCCAGTAGAGATCTCTGTGCAATATAATTTGTACAGGGTCCATAAACCAACCCTATACTGAGTCCACTGGAAACAGGTATTGACATTGGGTGTTTTCAGTTCCTGTTGGATTCCTCCTGCCCCATGGTATTGCGTGAGACACTTTCTCGTTTCAACTTCAGTTTCTGTAGTTGTTAAGTGAAGGGGTTAAAATAAGTGGCTTTTCATTTCAATTTTCCACTGTTACTCACAACTCATCCCTCACTAACCCAGGACCTTGAATCTTTGGTTGGGCTTTGTTTTATGTAGGAGTCAGATACATGGACACAGAGCGGAGAATGGGCCTATCATCATTCCAGAGAAGGCTCAGGGATTACTCCTGTCTTTTTGCTTGGAGATTGCTCCTGGAGGCATGGTGTTTGGAAGGGTGGTTGAAGGTTATAACCCAAGTTTCCTGCATGCAAAACATGCTCTCTGCCCAACTGGGCTTTCTCCCCGGGCCGTGTTTGTAAGATTCTTAATGTTTTAGCTTTACCTTGTATAGTTTCACATCTTTACAACAAAATAGCATTCGTAAATGTTTGTGAGATGATTGTGCTGCTCTTCAAACACCTGGGGCTCCGCATGGCTTATCCTCGCCTTGCTATTCTAAATTCATGAAAACTCGGTGTGTTTCACCAATGAAAATTAAAAGTAATTGTTTAAAAAGAAAAGTTTTCTTCTGAGTTAGACTGTAACATTTCCTCAAATTGGAATGTCTGAGAGGTTGACATATGATGCTGATACTGCTGGTCTCCACATTTCTTTTTGTAGCATGTCTTACTGAATTTTAAATGTCTTTAAGTCTCCGCATCTTTCTGTATTTCAGTGAAATTCCTATGCTGTGAAATGGAAATATAGTTTAGATACCAACAAGTGACTTTTTTCTGACTAGATCTAGAGATTCTAGATCATTGTATCAATCTCCAGGCCATTGCTAGAGCGCGCCTAGTAATGTCTCCATTGTGAGACTTGTTACTGTGTTAGGCATATCGAATGCATCAAGGGTAGCTTGCCGGGCTTTGCCATGAGGTCTGGGCTGGAGTGATAGCACAGTGAGAGGGCGTTTGCCTTGCGTGCAACCAGACCAGCAGAGCCGGGTTTGATTTCTCTGCCCCTCTCGGAGAGCCCGGCAAGCTACCGAGAGTATCACGCTCACACGGCAAAGCCTGGCAAGAAACAAAAAGTTTCAAAAAAATGGAGACATTACTGGGCCTGCTCGAGCAAATCGATAAACAACAGAAGGACAGTGTTTGTTGTTTGTTTTTGTTTATATCAATCTAATCTCAATTGACCACAATAAAATTTACAAAATGCACACCAAATTAAATAATAATACAGCGGTAGGGCGTTTGCCTTGCACACAACCGACATGGCCGACCTGAGTTCGATTCCTCCGCCCCTCTCGGAGAGCCTGGCAAGCTACCGAGAGTATCTCGCCAGCACGACAGAGCCTGGCAAGCTCCCCGTGACGTATTCGATATGCCAAACACAGTAACAACAAAGTTTCCAATGGAGACGTTACTGGGCCCACTCGAGCAAATCAATGATCAACGGGAGGGCCTTTACTTTACTTTACTTATTATTTGGCCCCAAACAATCACAACTGCCATAAACCACACTAGTGACATATCTAAAAAATTCTAAAAGTTTTTAATCATGAGAAAATGTTAACATTGTAATTTTTTCTTTATTTGGGGCCACATCCAAGTGTGCTCAGGGTTCACTGTGGCTTTTTGCTCCAAAATCATGCCTGGTGATGCTTGGGAGGACCATATGCAGTGTCAGGGTTCCAATTGGAGTCTGCCAACGCAAGGCAAATGCCTAACCCATATACCATCACTCTGACCCCAAAACTGTGAATTTTATTAGTGCATAACTAGTTTTTTCAAAAGATGATGGTGAAATACCACAAAATCTCATACACTCATTTATCAAATTATGTGTGTGTCTTAAATGATAAACCTAAGTATTAGTTTTTAGAAGATACTTATTTTTGAAGTGAACATCTCAAATCTTAGACTAGTTACATTTCCTAAATCCCATCAGAGAAAAAGTTATTTTCACAGTCTCAATATCTTCCAGAAAGTCACTGATATTAGCCTTTATAGAAATTACATGGTTATTTTAGTTTCAGTGTTACATTTCCTCTGAGCTACCCAGATTATCCAGGTCAAATTCCAATGGGAAATATCAGGCTTGTATGGTTACAGGATTTCGAGGGAGGGTAGAGTATGAAGAAAAGGAGTATCAATCATGCCATAGTCTTCATAATTAGCCACTTTATGAAAAGAAGTACTATCTCAGGAAGCTGTTGAAAATAGCTTTGCACAGTGACCCCTGTACACCTGTACTGTCTGCATGTTGGTCTCAGAGGGAGCACAGAACTTTCTCTGCTTTTGGAGCGCTGTCAAAAACCAACCTCACCTGCAGTTCCACAAGTGATGAGCATTGAAAGAGAAATTACTGGTTTTATAATTAACATTGACGAGCCATGATCATTGAATACTCAAGTTAAGAGTATATACAATCCATAGTAAACTGTGTTGAACTATTATCTAAGCTCCAAATTGAGCTACAGAAATTTGAGAACAAAGACTCACTTAGATATCACACAAAATGTCTTGGGCTACAAAAGACATGTCAAATTTATAGTTGATACAGCTTAATTTTTCTCTCCTTCTAAAAAATTAACACTACTTTTACTGATGAGAAAGCAGTGAAAGGTTTACCATATTCAATGTTACCATGATACTAACAATTAGCACACAGTAACTTGCAATGCATGCAATGAACTCTTTGTAGGGATCTTAAAAGTACTCTGCTATAGAGATGGGATTTGTGAGTCAATATTTGCCTTCCATGTGTGAGATCCCTGTGTTTAATTATAAGCACCAAACAAACAACAACAAAAAAAACTTTTGTGTGGTCTTTCCGCATTGGAATCAATTGTTCTACCCTGGACTTGAGAATTCACATTTCAAAAACAGCCTCTTGCTATGATTTAAGACCTTATAACATACTTTCAGAGTTGTTGCCTTTGTGAGTATTGTGAAAGGATAACTCCATGTTTGATTAACTTCACTCAATTTTAGCTTGCAAACTTTAACTTTTAATGCACTTTTAAACTTTTTAATTTTTTCTTCTTTGTTACAAATATTTCGTCAACATTTTACTACAAATTAACATAGTATATCTATTAATTCCTTCAAAATAAAGATTTCAAACTAATTTATATGGTTAAAAATTCAGAAAAAAAGTTAAATTTCACTTATTATTGTTTTATATTTGACTAGTAGGTTTGGGAACTTATAGATAAATTTATTAAGGAATCCCTAAGCCCTCACTTAGAACCATATTATTAAGTTATAATCTCTAACAATTTACATCACCACCCACCAAAAAGTATTACCTCTCTAAAGTGTAAAAAAACTCAATGAAATATTTTCATACCTCAAGAAAGAAATTTGATATATTGAAAATAGAATGGATGCAGAAACCATTCTATTGATATATAAATGCTTCCCACATATAATAAAGATTTCTCTCAGAAAAATTCTCTTCATTTTATCTGGAATCAAAACATATCAAAAGACAAAATGTAGGACTCAGCTATTTCATGACCCTAATAAAGATTCTATTATGGAATTTCTAGTGCCAGGGATTTTCAAACATCTGAAAAACAATTTATCCCAATTTATCCCGGGGAGTTGAAAACTCCCCGCCCTCCCCCCCCAAAAAAAAAAACATAAGAAGAAATATCTGGCTCAAAATCGGGAAATAGATGTGCTTATATATTCTATACATTGACGAGGAATACGATCGATTGGTTGAGCACCTCCATGATTGTGCGAGGAACGCCGAGAAATAGCCAGAAAAAAACGGCTGTCTTCAAAAACTCTCGAGCTAATTCGCCAACGTGGCTTGGAGAAAACCTCAGGCAACCACAAGCGAACTTCCTAGCTTGCAAAGCAGTGCAGAGAAGCCATAAAGGAAGACCTCAAAGACAGAAGAGCAGCAGTACTGGCAGATGTGGCAGAAGCTGGGAAAAGCATTCGCAATGCCAGCCTGTCCTTCAACAACTACAAGACCAAGATGACAGCCCTCCGACGTCCTGATGGATCTATCACATCTTCCAGAAGGGAAATGGAGAAGATTATCCATGACTTCTACTCAGATCTCTTTGATAGCCACATCCACCTGCCCACATACCTAATTCGACGGGATGGATATGTGATTCCCAAAGTTCTCCCTTCCAAAATCCAACACTCTATTTTGTTGGTAAAGAAGCGAACATCACCTGGCCCAGACAAGGTCAGACCTGAACACCTGAAGAACCTGCCGTCAGTAGTCATCAATACACTGGCTCTACTCTTCACACGTTACTTGTCTGAATGCAAGGTTCCATCCCAATGGAAAACCAGCAGAACTATACTACTGTACAAGAAGGGAGACATCAACGACATTGGCAACTGTTGCCTGATCTGCCTATTGTCTGTCGTCTATAAGCTGTTCATTCGAGTCATCCTGAATAGGATTAGTAGAACACTAGATGAAGAACCATGCGACCAAGCCGGTTTCTGAAAAGGATTTAACACAATCGACCATATCCACATGAATACCAAGCTCCTTGAGGTTTCTTGGGAGTTCAAGATGCCGCTCTGTCTAATGTTCATTGATTTAAAGAAGGTCTTTGATTCTGTTGAGGCTGAAGCGATCATAAAAGCCCTAGCCAAACAGGGCACTCAAACTCAATACATCAGGATCCTCCATGAGCTGTATTGCAGATTCACTACCAGGATCTCACCATTCTACAGGGAGGTGATCATTGATGTTAAGAGAGGGGTTCGGCAAGGTGATGCCATTTCACTGAAACTCTTCAGTGCCACCCTCGAGAACGTCATGTGAAAACTGAAATGGGAAGGAATGGGAGTGAAGATAGATGGTCGGCAACTACATCACCTCAGCTTCGCTGACAACATCGTTCTTATAACACCAAACATCAGCCAGCGCCACAAATGCTGGCCTACTTCAAACGTGACTGTGGAAAGGTCGGACTACAGCTGAATCTAACAAAGACAATGTTTATGAGAAATGGTCTTGTTCCTGATGTTACATTCACTCTCAACAGGACAAACATCTCCAAATGCAACAGTTATGTGTACCTAGGTCGAGAAGTGAACATGACAAATGGCCTGGCACTTGAGTTGCACAGAAGGAAGAGAGCAGCTTGAAATGCTTTCAAGAACATTGAAGAAATAGCTAAGAGGACAAAGAACCTCTTGCTCTGGTCACATCTCTTCGATTCCACTGTTCTTCCAGTATTAATATACACCTCAGAGATCTGGGCCCTATGCAAACAGGATGACAACACTATTCGGGTCTCCCAAAGAGGAATCAAAAGAGCTATGCTTGGGGTACCACGTTTTACTCAAATGATAGAAAAAAATCTGGTGTTTCGACCTACACTGATGGTCAAGAATCAGGGACATTGTCTTGTTTGCCAAGGTATTGAAAATCAGATGGGCTGGACACGTAATGAGATTTAGAGACGACCACTGTACTAGAGCCATTACTGACTAGATTCCACGGGATGTCAAAAGATTGCATGGCCAACCACCTATGAGATGGTCAGACTTTTTCGTCAAGACCCTGAATGATATATTTGAGGATTTTTGTGTTCCTAGAATGAGCAGATGCCACTGGGCTACATTAACACGCGACATGGATGAATGGAGGTGTTACTGGCGCCCGCTTGAGCCGATCGATGAGTAATGGGATGTCAAGTGATCAAGTGATACATTCTAAACCTGAAAGAATATACCTATGGTTATAAATCATAAGAATGGTGTCACAAAGCTTTAGGATTTGGACTCATAATTTGGCCTTTGCTAGATTTTAAACAGGTTCTTTTTCATTTTCAACCAAATTTTGGCAGAGTTGAAGAATAAAAGTAGATAGCTCTGTGAGCATGCAAACATATTTAAATACACAGAAGTACATTTTCTTTTTGGTCTTATAGTCCTTCTTATGTCCCTAAATTGCTTCATAATTTTTGTGAAATATTCAAATTTTCAAAATTGATAAGTGAAATTAGGTAGTTAAGTAAATCATTTTGATGATATTTAATTTATTTCAGCTACATTTTTATTTAGTGGAACAACATTGAAATAGTGGATGTCTCAATTACAAATAAGAAATATTGAGACTCATTGTATCAGCATAAATTTAAACATAATAATAAAATATGCAGGAGAAATCTAGAAAAAAATGTGTCTTTGATTCAAAGTACTAGTTTGAAACCTTTCTTTAAAAAAGAAGTGAAGTTGTAAATTAACAGCTGAGAGTTTCAGATCAGAAGGATAAAACAATTCTGGAAATGACTTTCATAGCTATCTGTCCAAGAAAAAAATGAAAAGAATCCAATCTGAGATATAAAATGCTAACTGAATATTTCTGATGCTCATTTTGTAGTTTTTAATTAAATTTTCTCTCAAATAATGGCAACAATTACATTAATAGCCAAACAATAGAGGGGAGCATTAAATAAATGGAAAATTCTATTTCTACACAAAATGTATGCATTTTCATCCCAAAATATGCAAATAATTGTTATACATTTTTCACTCAATTTTTCACATACTCATTGATGCAACCAAATATCACTGGGCTTGAGAATGACTATATAAATGATACACATTGTTGGTACAGGAATTATAGACGCTATAAATGTCCTTATTTACACTGGCCATACAAAGCCAGTGAAGGTCTTTGACAATAACATAATTTTGATATGTGTCACATTTTTTAATATTGCCCAATATATTATTACACTTATCAATTTGTTATTCAATATCTTTTGATATTCAATATTTTAGTAAATTCCTCTCTTTGGTATCATAAATAATAACACAATAAATATTTTATAAAATATTATTGAGCATATATAATAATCTATTTCCATAACAAATATTTTGATAAAGTTAAGAATAAAGTTTGACATTTTAAAATTAGGAAACTTTTGACAGATTTTCTCTGCAATTCTCCTAACTTAAAGATTTATTATCTTATATAGAATTCCTGATCTAATCTAAGCCATTTACTACATTTGAACTTACAGTGGCATCAGCATTTCATAATGACCTTTATTTTATTTAAGATCAATGGTTTGGATATCTGCATGGAGTTAGGATATTTTTCTAGTAAAAAGGAACACTTTGCAGTCTTATCAATCATTCAGAGTATAGTTTTGTGACTGGAAACTTTAGCATCACCTGGGAACTTGTTAAAAATAATAAGCTCAAGCTTTAAGACAATTATAATTTTTGTTTTCCTTATCATCCTGGCTGAACCAAATGTACATTAAGTTGTGAGACACATTGAACTCGTATAGATTTTGCTTTTTTATAGTTCCTAAATGCATGAACACGGAGAAGTCAATACAAAAAGAATTTTTATAGCCATATTAAGTGGACAATTATTTTATTTTTGGAAATTTCACTGGATTATTATTTATAATATATATTATTTTACATGAAGTAACTGTCCACTGAATATCAGATGATGTTAATTATTTTATATTTATCTTCACCATTTTACTATTTGATTGCACCATGGACAGTAACTATTAAGAAGTAAATTTAAAATTGAAAACTTGTCATACTTTTTTGGTAATCAGTATTTTTACTCTGATATAAAAAGTCTTTTACTTTTTTAATATTATATAAAATCAAATTTAAAAAATTCTTTGCATAAGATTTAACTACTCAACATTGTAATGTATTGTCAAAATAAAAATACTATAAGAAGTTGTTAAAGACTGTTATGATTCTACAAATTTAAAGTAGATTAGAAAACATTTAGCAAATTTACTAGTCTGTGTAAATAAATCCTTTTGATATTATGAGTCTTTGTGTTCTTGTGTGCTTGCCCAGATCCTTTGTAAATGATTCTGGCCAGGAATTCAGTCATTTAAAATAGAGTGCTCTATACTTCTATGTATGTATAAAATAAATCTGTCTTCTATATTCTGTATATAGTTCTTAAATTCTTCTTGTTTCATTTTAATGCATTTGGCCTATTTTATTAATGTTTTTGTTCCTTCAGAAAATTGAGAGAAAAACTTATTTGCGTAACTATTTTCCTTTAATTTCCAATCACCTTAGTACATGCAAAATGCCAACACCCTATAACCAAAGCATTCTGTTCATTCATTCTATGAAAAAAATTCCTTTCTGGTTGTTACAGAAGCTTAAAGTTTAAAGTTTAAAAGTTTAAAGCTTAAAGTTTAAAGTTTAAAGCTTAAAGTTTTCATGTTTTATAGTGCTAGCATCTTCAACTTTAACTACATAAGTTTTTCTTTAAATCTCCTCATTTTAATGAGGAGATTTAAATAAAATTTAAATTTCGATTTTTTTTTATCCTCAAAGTTGTTGCATATGTGTTAGAGTAGTGACTTCATAGTCCCCTATGGAGAATATAGTGAATGTAAAATATTATCTCACTGTAAACAGAAGATAGAAAAGAACAAGGGAAGCTACTAGAAAATTCTTCATGGATTAAAAACTGCTTTAATTCACATCTATTTTGCATTTACACGGACTATATGATAAAAATATGTCTTTGATTCTTGTTCCTACAGAAGGAAACTTTCTCTGATATTTCCAAGTTTACATTTGGCTATTATTTCCTTATTTATTTATTTATTGTCTTTCTGTGCACAGTAAAGTTTATTTCAACTGCCTCAAATCGACCCTATTCAAGGGCCTTGATGGGAAAACATTCATTAGATAATTATTGTGAATATTAATCTTCAGTGCACATGTAAATTAACAAAAAAAGAATACAAAAAGTGTAGAAATGATACCAAAGACAAAGTGCTTGCTTGCACATGGCTGACGTGGATTCAGAGCCCCTGTAAGGATATCTGTGACCCCCCAGGTACGGATCCCTGAGCTCAGGACCAACAGTAAGGCCTAAGCTCATGGACTCTGGCTCCCTGAAACTTAACACAGAGAGCCCTGAAAAATGAAGTTTTTTCCCATTGTTTCACTTTCAAAGGATTAACTGCAGCATCATGGTTGTTCTCTGCCATAATTCCTACAAAAGAGTGTATCTGGACCAAACAAGGGTGAGAGCAAACAAAGATGCAGTGGTGACATTTTTTTATTTGTTTATTTAGTTGCCTTCCTCCTGTTTCCATCATCAAGACCCATTATTTACAAGTTAATATACACAAAAGTCCAAGCACAAGGCAAGTGGCATAGCTTCCCCTTGGGTGATAATTAGCATGTGACTTTCCCCTATAGAACTGACGTCATGGGAAGGCTGTCTCTTGGAGGATGGATTATGTCCTTCTTGGCTGTATTTCTGTATCATCCCTGATCCCATTATCCAAAGAAAACTTGCTGTACTGAGTGGTCCTGTTCTCACCATAGGGATTATTATTAGATCAAGTGATCCAGTAAGAATTTTCCTATGTCTAGTAAGGCCTGATTAGAACATAACACCCTTCTAACGTTCCTTACATGGTTTCTCTCCAGGGTGAATTCTCCTATGTATAAAAAAATTTGAGGATTTAGTAAAGGCCTTCCCACACTCCTGACATATATAAATAGTTTCCCTCCAGTATGAATTCTCATATTCACAGTAAGGTAAAAGCATTGAGTGAAGGCCTTCCCACATGTCTGACACTGATGAGCTTTCTTTCCACTATGAAGTTTCATATGTGCAGTAAGGCAAGAGCACACAAAGAAGGCCTCCCCACATGTCTGTCACTGATGAGGTTTCTCTCCACTATAAAATTCCATATGTACAGTAAGGCCTGAGGGCAAAGAGAAGGCCTCCCCATGTCTGACACTGATGATTTTTCTTTCCACTATGAATTTTTCATATGTGCAGTAAGGTGTGAGGGGAAAGTGAAGTCTTCCCACATATATGACACTGATGAGGTTTCTCTCCACTATGAATTTTCATATGTGCAGTAAGTTAAGAATACCGAGTGAATACATTCCCACATTTCTGATATTTATGAAGTTTCTCATTACTATGAATTCTCCTGTGCCTACTAATTTGCTCAGATTGAGAAAGGGCTTTCCCCACTTTCCTTACAAACAAAAGGTTTCTCTCCAGAGTTAATTCTTGTATGACTAGTAAGGTCTGAGGAATAATCAAAGGACTTCTCACATTCCTCATATATAAGGATTCTCTCCAGTATGGATTTTCATATGTCTAGTAAGGCATGGACGCAAAGTGAATTCCTTCCCACATTTATGATATTTATGTTTCTCTTTACTATGAATTTTCCTGTGCCTAGAAAGATTCCCTGATTGAGAGGCCTTCCCAGCAAACATAAGGTTTTTCTCCAGTGTGAATTCTCCTGTGTCTAAGAAGATATAAGTAACGATAGAAGACCTTTCCACATTCTTCACATGTATCTGGTTTGTCTCCTGCATTTATGTGAATATGGTCGTGGCAAGATAACTTTTGACTCAACTTCTGCCCTGGCTGCTGACCTTCCTAGAATTTCTGTTCACTGTGGGTTTCTGAAGGTGGTGTCAGGGTGCGGAGAACACGGGAAGGCTTCCCCACAATTCTTACACTTGAACAGGTTCAGTACATCATCAATTTGCTGGTGGGACTGTTGGCATGAAGAACTCACTATAAACAGTGCTCCTCTCCCACAGTCCATGGGCTTCGCCACTGGGTGGGTTTGTGCTGGAGGTCTGTGCAGAACAGGCTGTGAGAAACTTCTCCCAAGGGAGGGCGTCTTTTTAGCGAGGTCACTCTCTTCCTTCCTATCATCCTCGTCCTCGGAACACATCCTGTGGTATCTCAGCAACACAGAATTTCCCACTCAAGAATTTGTCACAGTGTGCAGGAGCAGAGACTCCACTGGGACTGACTGCTTCCCTGCTCGGTCGTATTCCATGACCCCATTCCCAAATCAAACTGTGACAGTGGCATATACTGAAGCTGTGATTGGAGGTCTGCACACACACACACACACACACACACACACACACACACACACCTCCTCCCTGGCCTCTGGGCTCCTCCTTCCAGCCAGGAATTCACCGCAGGCTTCACCTCGGAATGCCCTGAGGACAGTGTGTCAAATGGCTCCTCACCTTTGTCTGCAGTTTCTGAAATTCCCAAGGATTAGCAGGAGGCTCCATGGAAACACCAGAAGAGAAGGGGGAGTCTCTGGTTCTGGAGAAACTGACAAAGAGCAATGCTCTGAAAATTGACAGATGTAGCAGAAATTATTTTTCTCTCAGCAGAGGTGCCCGGGGCATCCTAGGGAGAGGTCGCTTCCCCCGGCCCTGCCCGGAGTGACCCCGCCGCTCACAAGGCTGAGACCCAGGAGGCTTAGGGCTCCCAGAGTGACCACTCTGTGGCCAGGGAGGAAACTGGCCCACCTGGGATCCCTGTCTGCTCTGGGAGCCCCCATCCGACCTCATTTATTTTTGTTTGAAACTTTTATCCTTTAGGTTATAGACTTTTACAGATGATTCAGAATTTTTTACTAAGACTTTGAAATGAATTGATGTGTGGTAGATATTAGATACATAGACACAATCATTTTGACGTGGATGATAGTTGCTCAGTCACTAACTTACTCCTTATATAGTAAGCATCTGAAGTTTAAAAAAAGCATCTTGAATATTCTTGTGGAGAACTTAGAGAAATAAAACTTCGGTCAAGTGTTCCGAGTCCTCAAGCTCTTGACAAGAAGTTTAAGTTAGAATTCTGTGTGCATCACATTCCACGTATATTTAAATTCTCTAGCCATAGAAATTATCAACTAAATGAGAAAAAGTGAGATAATATACAAATCATAATCCAAAGACAGACAGGTCCTCTTAAGAGAGACATGATGGCGAGTAATCATGAAAGTAGATACGAAGAGTAAAAATATTTGCATAAAATGTAAAAGCCAACCAAGGCCTAGAATAGAGTTCAAAATGCCCTTTGCTTCAGGAACAACACACTGTTGGAAGCTTTTGATCTATTTTGCATGGGCTTCACTGGATGTACCAAGAAGGTTTTGATTCAGGCACCAGGTGAACTCAGCATAGGAAATGACAAGGAATCTTTCATTTATGGTAAAAACAAATAAGAGGCAATTAAGTTTTTGTGCTATAGGTACAAATTACTGGAATGTTCTTCCATATCAGTGCAGACACTTGCTCCAGGGGAAGGACAAAATCTTTTTAGTCCCTTGGAAACATTGGTCTTTATTATGGTGAGATAAATGTAAAAAGTTAATTTTATCTGAGGAAGAACAGGAAACCATCACTAAAAAATTCTATGGCAACTGGGGGAAATTGGAAATATATCATTGTGTCATTGCTGACTCCACAAAATGCATTTTTCTTGGAGAAAAATATCACTAAGAATCAGTAAGATTTCCAGTCACACAGTAGATATTCTCTTCCATAGTAGGTAGTAAGGATATTGAGGAAAAAACTTCAAAGATGAAATAAAATTAAATACAGTTTATATTTGCTTATTTGATTTTTTTCCTTTTTTACCTTCACTCATTGATGCTCAAGAGCTGCTCCAATATCTTCTCAAAGAACAGTCGTGGTGGTTTCAGGGATCAAACAAAAAAGGGCTATGACCCCTGTACTCTCAATTCCATCTGAGGAATTAAGGTAATAGCATTATTTTATCATAAACAAAATAGGTAATGAAAAATACATTTAATTCTAAAATAAATAAATTTAATTTTGGGGCCAGAGCAATAGTACAGTGGGTAGGGCACTTGCCTTGCATGCGCCCAATCTGGGTTTGATCTGTGGAATCCCATATGGTTCCCCAAGCACCATCAGGAGCAATTCTTGGGTGCTGAGCCATGAGTAACCCCAGAACATTGCCGGGTGTGATACACACACAATATCATTTTAGTAAAAGTGTTAAAACTTATATTTATTAAATGATATGTGTAAAGTAAAAAGCACATAATAGGGGCTGGAGCTAGGGCGTTTGCCTTACATGAGGCCAACCTGGGTTCAATTCCCAGCATTCCATATGGTACCTGAGCACCACCAGGAGTAATTCCTGAGTGCAGAGCCAGGAGTAACCCTATGAGGAGTAACCCCTGTGCGTAGCTGGGTTTGGCCCAAAAAGCAAAAAAAAAAAAAAAAAAGAGAGAGAGAGAGAGAGAGAAAGAAAAAGAAAAAAAGTACATAATCCCAGAGTCCAAGAAAATATACTATGACTTTTGGGCCACACCAAGTGTTCTGAATGCTTACTCCTGGCTCTGCACTTGGTGTGCTAGTCACCCCCCATAAGACAAGTGACCTGCTTGCAACACTATCTTTTTGTCCATAGAAATATAAATTCCAATAAAAGGTAAAATAATTTTTTTCAAAAATATTCAAAAGGATTAATTGTCAGCAGAATAAATTAAATCTATTTTTTATTTTAATATGGGGCTGAGGATATTTCCTAAGAAACAATAAAGCAGGTAGGACACTTGACATGCATGTAGTCAACCCTAGTCTGATCGCTGGCATTGCATAAAATACCTAAGTATTGCTAGAAATAATTCCTGAGCACAAAACAAGAGTAAAATTCTCTCAGAATATGTGGCTTAAAACAAAAATAAAATTTTAAAAATTAAAAAAAATGGAATTACAAAAAATTTACTTAAGCAAGAAGTAAAATTTTTGGAGTTAATAACAAAAGCATAAATAATAAAAAAAGCTTAACATGTTTTTTGTACCTTAAAAGGAAAATGTTAACAGCAAATTTGGAGCATGTTGCAAAAATTGAGCTTAACTATTTTACTTATTCTATGATTATTTTATGAAACAATTTTGATTCAATGGTATGAATTTCTTTGTTAAGAAACCAGAGAGTAATGAATTTAAAACAGAATTCAGGACCTATAAACAAAAGAGTTGTCACTGGCACTGTCACTGTCCTCCCATTGTTCATTGCTTTGCTCGAGAGGGCCCAGTAATGTCTCCATTGTGACACTTGTTACTGTGTTTTGCATATCGAATATGTTACGTGTAGCAGCTGTGCTGGGCGAGATACTCTCGGTAGCTTGCTCGGCTCTCCGAGAGGGGCGTAGGAATAGAATCTGGGTTGCCCAGGTTTGCCGCATGCAAGGCAAATGCCCTACCCACTGTGCTATTGCTCCAACCCAACAAAAGAGCAAAATCAATGAACTACTCATCCTATATTGTGTTGTCTTAACAAATGTGTAAAAGACATTAATTAGAAAAAAACATATTTGCTCATCCTCAACAAATGATAGTTGAAGAATTGAATGTCTATACATTTTATTTTATTTATTATATTATTTATTTATTTTGCTTATTGGGCCACACCCAGGATGCTCAGGGACTACTCCTGGCTCTGTACTCAGGAATCACTCCTGTCGTTGCTCGGGGTACCATATGCGATATTAGAAATTGAACCTGGGTCATCTGCGTGCAAGGCAAATGCCCTACCTGCTGTGTTATGGCTCCAGCCCCCTCAATATATATTTTAAATAATAAATGTGGAGACAGATTTATTCACCTATAAAATTCTTTTCTTTTTTTTGCTTTTTGGGTCACACCCAGCGATGCTCAGGGGTCACTCCTGGCTCATGCACTCAGGAATTGTTCCTAACGGTGCTCAGGGGACCATATGGGGTGCTGGGAATTGAACCTGTGTTGGCCATGTTGACTGCGTGCAAGGCAAATGCCCTACCCACTGTGCTATCGCTCCAGCCCCACACCAATAAAATTCTTAACACATTTTTAAATTAATAAATGTGGAGACAGATTTACACACCTACAAAATAATTTCAAAATGGATTATCAACCTAAGTATAAAATTTTAAAAAACGATAAAAATTCTAGATAAAACTATATGAAGTAATTTTCATGGTCTTGAGTTAGAGTAATTAATTTTTAAATGACAGTAAATGTTTGAGTCATGAAAAAAAGAATCAGTAAGCTGTACTTTACTTAAGTTAAATCATTTTCTATAAACACTTAAAACAGAACAAAATGACAATCTACAGAGAGAGAATATTTTTAAAAATGCAAAACTGATAATGAGCCTGTTAGATAGTCCACCTAAAAGAATACTTAAAACACAAGAGTAACTTTTTTAAAAATGGCTAAGAATCTAAATAGTCACCTCATAAATTAAACTAGACACATGACAAATAAACATATGAAATAATGCTCACAATCATTTTAGTCATTAGGGAAAAGGAATCCAAATGAATAATAATATATCACCACACAGTATTACTAAAACAAAACAGAGAGAACAAAACTAAAGTGAAAACTTGGCAGTGGGAGATTTTGGTGAAAGTAACTTTCATTCAGTGCTGTTAGGAATACAATATTGTGGGACAGCTTTGAAAGAGAGCTTGGTCATTAATTACAAAGTAGTCTAATCTTACCTATTGTGCTGTAACTTCTGTGCTGAATTTAGAAATACATTTTCATAGCAATAAGTCACAAGTGCACAGATATTAGAAAAATGTAAGATCCCTGTTTATTAAAAATAATGTCTAGAAAAGTGAATGGACTATGCATTAATCCACGCCACTATGCCTGCCGGGGAAGGAAAGGGTGTTGCTCCCTTCCGCCCTTTTTCCCTCTGGACAGCAAGATTGCGGCTGCCTTGGAGCTTTTTGGAAAGCCAAGTATGAGCCGGTTGTGACGGGGCAACTGAATCCTCATGGGAAAGAGGGCATTCCCGGCTCGAGCAGCATTCCGGCACGGCCATGGCTCCAGAGCCACAGAACTTAATCTTATAATTATCTGACTCTCGGCAGAAATAATTCCAGGCTTAATAAGTAAAATATCAGAAAACCAAAATTGTGCATCAGCTATTGTGGCCGCACAGCATCATTTAGTTCTTGTAACCAGCTGTAGAAAACAAATTGTTTCACAATTCCTTTACAGCAGGTCTGATTTGGGGGTGTAAACTCTAAATAATAATGGTGCATCTTTTGTTGAAACAATGAATCTAATCAAAGTAGATAGAGTGTTAACTAGAATTCATCTGCCTCACAGGCACTGGGAGGGTTGGGAGGGGGGATATATTGGGGTTCTTGTGGTGAAAAATAAGTACTGGTGAAGCAAAATGTGTTTGATGATAGCATGACCGAGACTTAAATCTGAAAGCTTTGTAACTTTTTCCACAGTGATTCAATAAATAAAATAAAATAAACATTTACTCAAATAAAAAAAAATGTCTAATAGTCTATCACTTGATTTTCCTTTATTTTTAGCAATCCAAACACTTAGACATTTAGTGAATGAGTTTGAATCATATAATCTCACAAAAGTTATAATGTGAAAATTTTGAGCAGCTTTCTTTATCAGTGATAAAAATAGAAATTATCATTGTGTTCTCTAAGAGGTGGCTGCTGGGACTGGGTTCCTTGGATCAGGGAGGGTTCTAACCCTCTGGCAGGTGAGTGAAAACAGCCTGGCTTGAAGTCCAGTGGCATGGTTATTATGGGGGCCTCATTTTATACTCCAGTCTGGGAGGAGCATCCATGAGTTCTGGAGGGTGGCTGATGAGGAGATTATCTGATGCCAGCAGAATATGGTTTATAGGTGTGATCCCTGGGTCACTGGAGACTTAGGGAAGCAGGCAGAGGATCTCTGTTCCCAGGTCCTCTTGAGTCCCAAGGCCAAGGTTACAAATTTCTGCAATATCTGGGTTCCGTAGGACTTCATTCATGAGTGAGGCTTGGTGCAAGCATCCAGAACCTCTACTACCCAACCGCCACACTGCTCCAGGCAACTTACTGGGCTGCACAGCCTCTTTGTGGCAGTTCAACACATTATAATACACTTTTTACCCATTTTCCATAATTACCACACCATATTTGATAGGGTTCAGACAGCAGTCAATAAATAATAGAGAGAAATATATAAATATATGCCTCTTGGAGAGCCTGGCAAGCTACCAAGAGCATCCTGCCCACATGGGCAGAGACTGGCAAGCTCTCCGTGGTGTATTTGATATGCCAAAAACAGTAACGACAACAGGTCTCATTCTCCTTATCCTGAAAGGGCCTCCAATTGTTGGGAAAAGACGAGTAAGAAGAGGCTGCTAAAATCTCAGGGCTGGGACGAATGGAGACATTACTGGCTCCCACTCGAGTAAATCGACAAACAATGGGATGACAGTGATACAGTGATACTCCAAGAGGCAAACAGAGAAACAAAATCAGGTACAACATTTTAATTCAAGTCCATATGCTAATGCTAAGAAATGACTACAAGCCATAGTTTCCAATGTCTTTTTAGTGAGAAAAGTCTGTCTGAAAATATTACATAATTTATGATTCCATTTTTATGACATTCTAGGCAAAGTTTAATTATAGAAATTGCAATAGATCAATGTGTCCCAGGAGAGCTAAGGAGGGAAATGTTAATAAATAAAGCAGAGGATTTTCTTTTTAAGATTGGTAAGTTATTTTATATAAACTCTGATTGGTTTGTGAATTAGCCCTGCACAAAAAGTTTAGAGGTAAGCTAGAAGAACAAATGGTGGTGTTTAAAATTTAAAAAAGGGAAAATAAAATTTAAAAAAAAACTTAGATGCAAGGATTGGCAATGGTGTTAGCAAGTTACATCTCTTCATCTGTTCACCACATCTTAAATTTACTTGGAGGATGCACATCTTAAATTTACTTGGTGGTCCTAACTATTCTATATAAATGGTGTCAAAATTGTTATTTCTGGCCTTGAGGGTAGTTTCTAGTATTATGAACATTAGCAGAGTTCATTTCCTAAAACAGGAAGAAAGAGTGGCATCTTTAATTCTGAATTCACTCTGAATTCACTCTTGGATCAACAAATGGCAACATGCTCTCAATGACTTCTTCTAATAATGCTGGAAATACAAAAATGCATTTTGAAATCATAGAACAGACTAAGAATAAGCAAACCTTATTGTATGAAATTTTTAATGATGAATATAAAGAATTATGACAAAATGTAACAAAATGATGCCATGTAATAAATGTAGAAAAACGTTCAATTGAAGAAAAGGTAGTATATAAGTGAATGTGTAATATAGCAGCATGTACAAAAAAAAGAAAAAGAACTATACATAAAACTTATTAAACAAAAACACAAAGGCAGAGGGATAGCATGGAGTTAAAGCACTTGCCTTGCCTGTGTAAGAAAATGTTTATAGACAATCGTTGAACATTTTGTGATCATAGCTATTAAGTAAATTGTGCACTCGTACACAATGGGAGTGATGCTAATGTCAAAGGGAAGACATGAACTAAGTAAAATTATCCAATAGACAATACTAGAATAATTTTAGGGGCTATATCTCAAGCTACGAGTGGATTACAAACCAAAGTATTGTATAAATGTCAAAAAAAGTCAACACATACATATCACTTAATCACTTAACTTCCCGTTAGTTGTCGATTTGCTAGAGCGGGTGCCAGTAACGTCTCCATTTGTCCCTGTCGCATGCTAGTGTAGCCCAATGGCATCTGTTTGCTCCGGGAACATGCAGGGTCTCAAACCGATCATTTATGATCTTGACGAAGAAGTCTGACCATCTGGAAGGTGGGCGGCTCCAGTCGGTAACAGCTCTAGTCCAACGGTCGTCTTTAAATCTCATTACGTGACCAGCCCATCTGATTTTCGACACCTTGGCAAATGAGACAGCGTCCCTGATTCTTGATGGTCCACGGATGTCAGAACTCCGGATTCTTTCTCTCATTTGAGTGAAACGTGATATTCCAAGCATAGCTCTTTCTATTCTTGTTTGGGAGACCTGAATAGTGTTCTCATCTTGTTTGCGCAGGGCCCAGGTCTCTGAGGCATATGTTAATGCAGGAAGAACAGTGGAATCAAAGAGATGTGCCCAGAGCCGGAGGTTCTTCATCCTCTTAGCTATTGCTACAACGTTCTTGAAGGCGTTCCAAGCCGCTCTCTTCCTCCTGCGCAGCTCGGGTGCCAGGTCATTTGTCATGTTGACCTCTCGACCTAGGTACACATAGCTGTTGCATTCGGAGATGGTCATTCCATTGAGAATGAATGGGGTGTCAGGAAAAAGGCTGTTTCTCATAAACATTGTCTTCGTAAGATTCAACTGTAGTCCTACCTTTCCACACTCACGGTCAAAGTCGGCCAGCATTTGTGCCGCTTGGCTGATGTTTGTTGTTATTAAAACAATGTCATCAGCAAAGCGGAGGTGGTGTAGTTGCCGACCATCTATCTTCACTCCCATTCCTTCCCATTCCAGTCGTCGCATGATGTTCTCGAGGGTGGCACTGAAGAGTTTCGGTGAAATGGTATCACCCTGCCACACCCCTCTCTTGACATCAACGATCACTTCTTTGTAGAATGGTGAGATCCTGGTAGTGAATCCGCAATACAGCTCACGGAGGATCCTGATGTATTGGGCTTGAATGCCCTGATTGGCTAGGGCTTCAATGACCGCTTCCATCTCAACAGAATCAAAGGCCTTCTTTAAATCAATGAACGTTAAACAGAGCGGCATCTTGAACTCCCGAGAAACCTCAATGAGCTTGGTTATTGTGTGGATATGGTCGATGGTGCTGAATCCTTTGCAGAACCCTGGTTGCTCGCATGGTTGTCCTTCATCTAGTGTTCTGCCAATTCTATTTAGGATGACTCGAGTGAACAACTTGTAGATGACAGACAATAGGCAGATCGGGCTATAGTTGCCAATGTCATGGATGTCTCCCTTCTTGAACAGTAGTACGGTCCTGCTGGTTTTCCATTGGGACGGAACCTTGCATTCAGACAGGTAGCGAGTGAAGAGCCGAGCCAGTGTATTGATGAGTACTGACGGCAGGTTCTTCAGGTGTTCAGGTCTGACCTTGTCTGGGCTGGGTGCTGTTTGTTTCTTTGCAGACGAAATGGCGTGTCGGATTTCAGAAGGGAGAACCTTGGGAACGACATATCCATCCTGTGGAATTTGGTATGTCGGCAAGTGGACATGGCTATCGAAGAGATTTGAGTAGAAGTCATGGATAATCTTCTCCATTGCCGTTCTGGAGGATGTGATGGATCCATCAGGACGTCGGAGGGCAGTCATCTTGGTCTTATAGTTGGCGAAGGACAGACGGGCGTTACGAATACTTTTCCCGGCTTCTGCCGCATCTACCAGTACTTCTGCTCTTCTATCTTTGAGGTCTTCCTTGATCGCATCTCTGCACTGCTTTGAGAGCTCGGACATTAGCTTGCGGTTGCCTGGGGCATGCGCCAAACCACGCTGGCGAATTAGCTCAAGAGTTTTCGAAGATAGGCGATTTTACATACATATAGGCAGCCTTAAATATGGGAAAGAAATAATAATTCCATGTAAAAAATTCTGAATTAATTTAATAAAGACTCCAGTAGAAAAATTGCACATGTTGTTCGTGGATCATAGCAACATGTGTAAATTGGAACTTTGATTAAAATCCCAAAGAGAAAAATCATTAAGATGACTTTTATGATCACCAAAATTTTAGAAAACAAATAATAATTATACACTAACATTTTCTAGAAATAAAGAACATTAGTCAGGCATCAAGTTAGGTAACAAAGTAAGGGAGACAGAAATTGTAGAAATGTTAACACTCCTATGAATGGCCTATGAAAGAGCCACTTACAACCCATACCCCACTGGAGATTCTCCATCAATCAGAAAACAATCAAATGCACGGACTCAAGGATTTAATGCTGTTTAAGGGTGATGCCTATGACTACACCAGCCAGCAGAGTGATGCCTGTGCCTCCAGCTATCACTGTGCTCCAGGTGTGAAGCTGGCAATTTTCTAGGGACAGTATAATGACAGCTCTTATACTTGGGGTGATTTACTTGCCTTGCATGCACCCTTGTCTTTAACACTCAATTTTAAAAATAAATTTCTTCTGGAATGTTATTAACTCAATACCATTCAGTAAAATTCTTGAGATATTTTTTATAGAAATCAACAAGCTTAGTCAAAGATTCATAAGTAAAAACAGAAAACTAAGTATGCCAAAGATTCTGAAAAGAAAGAAATTGCAGAACCAAACTATTTAATTTAAAATGTGTTTATTATTCCAGTGGACATTCCCACCAACAGTGAAGGAGAGTCCCTTTCTCCCTGTGTAAATGTCAGCACTGGCTGCTCTTGTTCTTTTGGATGTGTGCTGGTGTTGTGATGTAAAATGATATCTCATTGTTGCTTTGATATGCATCTCCTTGATGATTAGTGATGTAGAGCATTTTTTCATCTGCCTTTTGGCTATTCAAATTTCTTCTTTCACAAAGTTTCTGTTTATTTCTTCTCCCAAGTTTTAATGGGGTTGGATTTGCTTTGTTTCTTTGTTTTAGTAAAGTTCTGTCAGTGCCTTGGATATTAACCCCTTATCAGATGGGTATTGGGTAAATAATTTTTCCCAATCTGTAAACTTTCTTTTTCTCTTGGTCAGTGTTTCTTTTGAGGTGCAGAAGTTCCTTAGTTTAGTCCCATTTGTTTATCTTTGTTTCCATTTGCTTGGTCACAGGTGTTTCGTCTTTGAAGATGCCTATAGCTTCAACATCATGGAGTGTTCTGCCTACATTTTCCTCCATATACCTTATGGACTCAGGTCAGCCTGTTTGGAGAACAATATGGGCATTCTTCCAAAAGCTAGAAATTGAGCTTCCATATATTCCAGGGCCCCCACTAAAACACAGAGCAGAAGTACTTTCTGCTCTGCAATGTTTATTGCAGCACTATTCACCATAGCCCAAATCTGGAAACAACTCTAATGGCTTAGAACAGATAACTGGTAAAAGAAACTTTGGTACAGCTATACAACGGAATACAAAGCAGCTGTTAGAAAAAAAATAAGACATGAAATTCGCTTATAAAGGAATGGACAGGGAGAATATCATGCTGAGTGAAATGAGTCAAAAGGAGAGGGACAGACATAGAATGGTTGCACTCATTTTTGGAATGTAAAAAAAAAACATAATATGAAACTGTTATCCAAGGACAGCATAAACAAGGACCAGGAGGATTGGTCCACTTTTGGAAAACTGCTTCAAGTATTTGGGGGAAAGGCAGTTGGGAGAGAGAAGGGAACATTATGACAAAGATAGCTGGAAATGAGCACTTTGGATAAGAACTGGGTGCCAAATGGATGTAAAGGAACAAATATGATACTGGAAATCAGAATGCCCAAAATGAGAGGACGAGAGAGAGAAAGAGACAGAGAGAATAAAACAGATTAGAAAAGTGCTTGCCATAAAAGCAGACTGGGATGAGGGGGTGGTGAGAGGGAAACTGGGGATATTGATGGTGGGAAATGTTCATTGGTGGAGAAACAGATGTTGGAACATTGTATGACTGAAACTCAATCATAAACAGCTTTTCAACTGTGTATCTCAAAGTAGCTCAATAAAAATATATTTTAAAAATCAGTCACAGTCACAGTCCTCCCGTTGTTCATCAATTTGCTCGAGCGGGCCCAGTAACGTCTCCATCATAAGACTTGTTGTTACTGTGTTTGGCATATCGAATACTTCACTGGGAGCTTGCCAGGCTCTGCCGTGCGGCCGAGATACTCTCGGTAGCTGGCCGGGCTCTCTGAGAGGGGCGGAGGAATCAAACTCGGGTCGGCCATGTTGGACGCTTGTAAGGCGAACGCCCTACCGCTGTGCTATCGCTCCAGCCCATTTTAAAAATAAATAAAATAAAATGTGTTCATTATAAACAGAGGCTAATAGAATGTGTTATTGTCTTAAGGATGACATACATAAACATAGATAGAATTCAGTTCACAAATATATACCCAAACACAGTCATTATTTGACAAAAGGGACAAGATAATTTACAGGGATGAATATTCTCAGTGAGAGGAATTATTAATACTCATGAACAAAAATAAAATTCCACTTTACATCTCTTCTTTCATCATATAAAAAAGTTAACTTTGGTCTAAATTTATGAACTAATACTGTGAAAATTCTAATGACAAACAATATATGTTTTTCTTATTTTTGACAGTGAATACTTAATGATTACCAAAACAATAGTTTAGACATTTAAATATTATACTTTATCATAATTTGATTAAAATTTTAAGAAGGAAACTATTAAAAAGTGAAATACAAGCTGCACACACTATGAAAAATCATGAAAGCATATTTTATGATATTTACACCACTCAATATAAGTAATTTTCAAGTGAACAGTAAAAAAAATAATTAAAGTTTTAAAAATTACAAAAATATTTGAATAGATACTTCACTAAAAATGCTTTTATACCTATAAAGGATATATAAAGATTGTCTGGAGACATAGTTTAGCAGGTATAGTGCTTGACTTCCATGCATTTGACCTGAATTTGATTCGTGGTACTACATGGGGCCCCACACTGCCAAGTGTGATCCCTGAGCTAAGATCCAGGAGTAAATCCTGAGCATTGGTGGTTGTTCTCCTTTCCCAACAATAACAAGTAAACAAAAAAGGAATATTCAAACAGTCACATCATTATTAACCAATGGGTAAATGCTAATAAAAGACACTCCTATATATTAACTGGAATGGCTGAAATAAAAGTGGCTGACAATATTGCATTCTAGTATGTTTGTAATATGAATTGATTTACCAAATGTTACTGATGAAGATGAAAAACTACACAGTCATTTTGAAACACATTTTAACACATTTTATAACATGCAACAACTTTATGATGCTTGATGTGTTCAACAGAATTGAAAATGTTTGTCCACATAAAATTCTACTTGCTTATACTCATAAACTATCTAGATATAATTTTCAAAATCTGGGAAAATATCCAGATGTACACAAATTTTTGAATGAATTATGAGGAAATAATTAAGGGATTACGTACACCATAAAATTAAATGTTTTATAAATTACAGGAATAAAACTCTAATGCATACAACACCATCGATTACTCTTAGAGGCATTGTCTTAGAGAAATTAGAACTAATATGGATGTTCTGTGACTCCATTGGTGTGACATTCTAGTATTAATAGAAATGTAGTGACATAAAGCGAATAAACATGATTGGAGAGATATTAAATGTGAAGAGGCAGAAAAATTTTGGATCATTAAACATTTCTCTATACTATTCATCTTGGGGATTAAACACAGGCTGATTAATATTTATGTGTACGCCACCTCAGTAAACTTGAATTTTTAATAAAAGCAACCTATAAGTTGACTAGTTTCGAAATGCCTGTCAGTCTATTATTGTCAGGTATTTGGAGTTTCAGACCCCAAACAGAACTATTAAAAACAGAAGTGGTTCCTGAGAAGTGACACCTTTAAAAGTTCCTGCTCAAGTCTCTGTTTTGACAAAAGCATTTGTTTGATTGTTCTAAACGAGGGTCAGGTGCTCACCTTATTAAAAAAAAATCAGTTCACTTTAATACACAGGGAATAATGATCACTATCTAATTAATGGTACAGAAGTTATGATATTACATGTTTCTTCCATTGGCATTCTGAGAACACATGTATTTTTTTAATCAACCAAATATTTATATATGTATCATATAAATATTTTATCCACAATATATAATTGTAAC
The DNA here is from genome assembly GCF_029834395.1 of Sorex fumeus. Classification (NCBI taxonomy): domain Eukaryota; kingdom Metazoa; phylum Chordata; class Mammalia; order Eulipotyphla; family Soricidae; genus Sorex; species Sorex fumeus. Next base: position 41,009,503 of record NW_026606065.1, read on the forward strand.
AAAATAGCACAAACAACGTGACTTGAGTTCCTATCTACTGTACTGAGAGACAGAAAAAAATTCACTCTGTTCAGAGTTTAAAAAAATCCCACTTAGAAACTCCATAGAGAAGGAAATGTAGCGTTTATATTTAGCTGTCTCAGATGAATTGAACATGTTTACCTGTGCTCAGTGATGTACTAGTGGCTTATCTGTTCGCAGGTGTGAATCCAAAGTGATGTTAAATTCTGATGTTAAATTCATTTGACTTAAATACAGAAGATGCTTAAGATTTTTTTGCCTATATAATTCCCTTTCATTTATAGACTAAAGATTAGACTTCTGTAGGTTACAGTGGATATGGTTCAAGTATTTTTAGGACTGTTTGTCTATATTATATTTAATGCAGCTTGCATAGCACTATAGCACTGCACTGTCCTGTTGTTCACTGATTTATTTGAGCGGGCCCAGTAACATCTCTATTGTGAGACTTGTTACTGTGTTTGACATATCTAATATGCCACAGGAAGCTTGCCAGGCTTTGCCGTGCAGGTAAGATACTCTCAGTAGCTTGCTGGGCTCTCCGAGAGGGGCAGAGGAATTGAACCCGGGTCAGCCAACAAGGCAAACTCCCTAACTGCTGTGCTATCGCTCCAGCCCAATGAAGCTTGTATAATAATTTAAAACATCTATCATAGGGATAGAGCAGGAGTATAGCAGGTAGAGTGACTCGCTTGCACACGGCCAACCCAAGTTTGACCTCTGACACCTTGCACCCTGTACTATTCCCCAAGTGCTGGAAGCAGTAAATCCTGAGTTTCAATCCAGAATTGACAACTGAGCATCACCAAATGTGGCTCAAAAAATTGAAACATTTAAAAATCAATCATTAGATACTGAGTTGCAGTATAATAGCAGGTAAATAAAGAGAAAAGAAGTACCTGATTTCCAATGTATTCACATTTCCGTGGTAGAACTGAGAAGAAATTTATAGGAAACTTCCATCTCAAAACCTTGTCACAAGTAGAAAATTCCAGGTGTCAAATTTATAATGGGACATTTTTGTACAATGACTGACTTTATCATAAAAATAAAATTGGTTTTTGATTTTTCCAAAACCAATCAAGAACATAACTTCTAGAAAACTAATAATGTAAAATATATAAGACTGAAATTATAGTACTGTTTCAACTCAGTTGTACCTAGGAATGCTGAACTCACAGAAGCTGACACAGAAATTAGAGTAGGATGTTGGTTACCAGGACTGGGGTGAAGGATAAATGGGAAGATGATCACAGAATAAAGCACTTACTATAGAGAATAAAGAAATTCTGAAGACCTAATATGCAACAGAATGATAACAGTTAGTAAAACTGTACTAATGACAATTTTGTTCACAGTACAAAATAAATAGATAACCATGTGAGATGATTGATTTATTGATCAGCTTAAGGTAAAGGTAAAGGTAAAGGCCCTCCCGTTGATCGTCGATTTGCTCGAGCGGGCCCAGTAACGTCTCCACTGGAGACTTTGTTGTTACTGTGTCTGGCATATCGAATACTCTCGGTAGCTTGCCGGGCTCTCCGAGAGGGGTGGAGGAATCGAACTCGGGTCGGCCATGTTGGCCGCTTGTAAGGCGAACGCCCTACCCGCTGTGCTATCGCTCCAGCCCAGCTTGATTTTGTTAAATCATACTACAGACATAAATTAAGTTATTGCATTAGGCACATTAATTTTATAAAATGTTTGCTAACTTTTGAAATAAATTTTTTAAGTAGGGGTCAGAGAGATAGTGCAGAAAAGTAAGGCACTTGCATTGCAAGCTGCTGACCCAAGTTTGATCCTTAGCTATGTATATGATCCCAGTTATTTCCAGGAGTAATTCCTGAGCAAAATGTTAGTAGTAAGCCCTGAATTCTGTTGACTGTGGCCCAAAAATATCCTAAAAATAAAACAAAAGTGATAAGCATTTTAATGTCATATAATTGTTTGTTGTCATATAATTCACAGATGTGATCTAAAATATTATTCAGCCAAACTTCAATAAATGTTAGTCACAGGGGTTGAGGAGAGAGGAGAGGTCGTGCTGTGTATATGTCAAAAAGACCTCCCAGCGAGTTGTGTAGGAGACCCCTGAGCGCATCTGTGAAGGTCCTGGTGGTCCCCAACATTGCAGAACCTGAGCAGTAGGATGACCTTGGACCCTAGCACTTAAACACTTGCCCCATTGTTCAAGTATGGGGTGTGGGTCCTATGCCCCACGGCTGTCAACTGGGAGATTAAAAGCGATCTTTAGATTGTATAGTAATACCTATCCAAAGTAAGGATGAATTAATTAATTAATAATAAAATCTTTATAAATTTTAATTATAATATCAAGACAATTTATATATGCATTTACCAATTTATTTTGCAAACTTATGTAAGCTAACGAGACAAAAACATAACTACAAAACAACTCTATGTCAGGATAATCTTAAGAAGTAATGCTTCATTGACAGTGATTGTTTTTGACCCAAACAGATCAGTATTCTGTTACATTCAAGCAAATGTTAGACCTGTTCATTGGCCAGGACAAGATACTGCTTAGTGAGAGACTTACATTTCTTCCGAGTCTAGCCTTCACTGCTTTTGTGTTTTGTGCCTTGGGCATCCCATAAAGTATAAAATTTAAGTCCATGTGCTTATACTCTGCTCCACAATTCAGAATGCTGACAGTTGTGTGAACACCTGATGTACAATAGCATCATCTTAACCACTGGCCGATAGATAAATAGTAGATTCAAAGACATAAATCTTCCAATACAATGTCATGCTTGAGGAAATAGCATTTAGGGTTGCCCATAACAACCAAGCAAGTCTATTTTCCTCTGTTCAGTACATGCTATTTATCTGGTAAAGTGGAAGTTTCCTATTTTTCAGTAGCCTATCCCGTACATTACCATACCTTTTCTTATACCCAGGTGATCATTCACTGTTCTCTTGCTGTCTATCTAGCACCAAATCCTGTCAAATAAAAAACTATAATAATATATATGTTTCATGATATTCTTCATGTTTCATTAATTTTAAATTGTTATATTTTTATAGAAGTATGCTTTTTGTATACTAAATTTTTATTAAGTATTCAATAGTTTACATGACTAATTAACAAATCAAATAATTAACAAAGATAAACTGATATTTAAAGGGATACATAGAAATAAAGCTTAAATCTTATTTGTTCTAATTATCGCATGAACTCTTTGTATGCTTCCTTGGAAAGAAAGAGAAAACATTTATGTGGTTTCACAATTTTAAACGGGTATTTATCCAAAGAAAACAGTAATGTAGACTCAAAAATTTATATTCATTTCAAGTTTATTAAAACATAATTTACAACAACAAATATACAAAAGCAACCTTAGGATCCAGGATATACAGAAGAATAAAGAAAATATGGCATAGTGGTCTATGCATCTACATGTATATGTAATAAAATGTTAGTCAACCATAAAAGATAAATAAAATATTATCATTATTGTTTGCTTGTTATAGGCTTCCTGGTGATTTTTTTAGCCAAGCAGGCAGTTGTGGGTCATGAGGATCTGCGAATGTGGTTCTGTGCAGACCCAGAAGTGCTGGACTCTACAGAGCCCTGTGGCCAACTTGACAGTGCTCATGAGTTGTATCCTACAAAGCTTGTGGGATATTGTGGTGCTGGGGATCAAACTAGGGTTGGTCACTTATGGGGTATTGAACCCCAGTACAATCTCTCCTACTGGTAAATACTGCCATTTATTATACTATAGATAGACCTAAAGGCATTTTTCTAATAAATATTAAGATAAATTGTGAAAATTTTAGATAAATTAAATATGGTATGATTTACTTTTATTTTAAATCTAAAAGAAAACAAAAAAAAAGCAATACCATCCTCAAAATGCAGATGGTGCCTATCAAAAGTGTGTTTGAGAACCTGGTGGTGCAGTGGGAAGATATTTCCTAGGAGCTGGCAAGCTGGGGGCAATTTGGAACACAGAATCTTCCTTAATGGTGGCTTCATGGCCCTAATGCCTGGTTTCTTTCACAGGTGAGTGTGTTTTCAACTCATAATTAATATCTCCCATCATATCCCATTCAGGGAAAGAAGAGAACACCACAAATAATGTTCTCCCAGAATGCTCCCAGGCAGTGACGGGGAAACACTGATAGTGTATTAGAAAGAACCACGTCCAGAATACCAGATGCACCATAGGAAAATAGCTCAGAACCCCACCACAAGGATCCCTGCAGCCTCTACAAGGAATACCCACATCCATGATCTCTCTGATAAAGAATTCAGAGCCAAATAATGAATATGTATAATGAGCTCAAAGAAACAGTGGAATGGACATAAAGTAAAATACAGGAGGATGTGAAACAGTGGAACAGACAGCCAATATATAAAGTAGGAAATGAGAACGGAAGTTTAAAAATTACAGACAGAAATGGCATTAATTAAAATTTTTTTAGATGAAATGAAAACTTCAATATGTACCCTTAACAGTAGAGTAACAATAGCTGAAGGCAGAAGAGAGAGCTTGAGGATGAGATGCAGAAAGCCTTCAGGGAACAACAAAGGATGAAAAAAAGTCCTCAAAACAATTCAAGACCAGAACAGAGAATTATGGGATGAATTATAGAGGAATAACATAAGCATTATCAGAGTCTTAGAGGGACAGGAAGGCAACTCCAATGAAATAGTAACAATTAAAGAATATCATTGCTAAAAGATCTGCAGAGTTGGAAAACACAGACTTACTGATCCAAGATGCTGGAAGTGTTTCAGCTAAAAGAGACCCTAATTAAAAAAATTCTGTAAGACACATCCTGATCAAAATGATGAATACTATAGATAGAGATACAATACTGAAAGCAGCAAGATAAAAGAAGGAAAATACATGCAAAGGAGTGTCCCTTCGATTCACAGCAAATCTATCAAATGAAACCCTTTCATGCCCAAAGGCAATGGTGGGGATATAGTTAAAAAACTTAATAAAATAGAGGCTTCACCAAGAATTTGTTGTCCAGCTCAACTCTCGTTCAGATCTGAATAAATGCTATGTGAATCCATGGATAAATAACAGCTCCGGAACTGCATAGACACAAAACATTCTTGAAAGAAAAATTGAAGTAGCTACAGTAAGACAAGACAAACCCCACAAATCCAATATTCCTTAAAAAAAATGGCAGAAACCATACAGCAATTATCTCTCTCAATGTCAATGACCTAAAATCATCTATTAAAAGCCAAGGGTGGCAAAATGGATTAAAAAATTGAATCCAACATTATGCTGCCTACACAAAATTCATTTGAATAGTTGAGACAAACACACTCAAAGTGAAAGGCTGGAAAACAGTTCTTTAAACAAACAGCTCTTCAAAAAATATATGGTGGCCATATAAATATCTCACAACATAGATTTTATGTTGAAAAAGATTTCAAGACACTGAAGGTCATTTATTAATAATCAATGAATAAGAACATCAGGGAGAAATTATACTCCTAATTGTATATGCACTCTATGAGGGACCAGAAAAATACTTCAAAAGCAACAGAAATAGACTTCAAGGAGGACAGTGGTAGCAACACAATAGTAGTTGAAGACTTCAAACTTTCGTGTCACCCTTGAAAGATCAATAAGATTAAAACTCAACAAGAAAATATGGCTTTGAAAAATAAAATGGAAGAAAGGGAAGTAGTAAATATATACAGGGCTTTGATTCCCCCAGAAGTCGAATTTACATTCTTCCCAGTGTGCACAGGACAATTGTCAGATAGACCATGTGCTGGCCACAAAACATACCTCCATATGATTAAGAGGATAGAAATTGTATAAACCATCTTTTCAAATTATGAAGCACTGAAAGTAGATGTTAATCACACATAGAAACAAGAATCAAATTAGACACCTGGAACTCGAATAGCTCTCTACTGAAATACCTGTGAGTTAGAGAAGACATTAAAGAGGAAATCAAAAGATTTCTGGAAACAAACAAATGAGTTCATGATCTATCAAAACTTGTGAGTACAGCAAAAGCAGTATTAAGAGAAATGTTTATAGCTTTGCAAGAATGCATCGTGAAGGAAGAAAGGGACCACATAAATAACTTGACATTACAGCTTAAGATCTTAAAAAAATCAATAAGAGGAGCTCAAATCAGGCATGAGAAAGGAAATTATAACAACTAGAGTAGAAAATAATGAGCTTTAATCCCCCCAAAAAATACAAATCATGAATAAAATCAGGAGCTGATTCTCTGAAAAAATAAACACGATCAAATAACCACTAGTAAGACTCACAAAGAAAGAAAGAGAGAGTCCTAAGAAACTGAATCAGAAATGTAAAAGGGGACATCACAACAGAAACCACAGAAATTCAAATAATCATCAGAGATTTCTTTGAGAATCTTTATGCTGTAAGCTGGTGAACCTTGATTAAATAGACAAATTCCTATATTCAAATAACCTCTTCAAGCTGAAACAAGATTTGGAATACCTGAATAAAGCAACCACTATTGAGAAAATTAAAATGATAATCAAAAGTTTTCCCCAAAACAAAAGTCCAGGCTCAGATTAATTCAGTAATGAAATCTCCCAAGCTTTAAAGAGGACCTAATACCAATACTTTTCAAGTTTTCCAGGAAATTGAAGAAAAACAAATACCCTCAAATAGTTTCTAGGAGTGGAATATCACCCTGATACCAAAAGCAGAGAGACACACCACAGAAACAGAAAATTACAGGCTGATACCCATGCTGGAGCGATAGCACAGCGGGTAGGGCGTTTGCCTTGCACGCAGCCAACATGGCCGACCCGAGTTCGATTCCTCCACCCCTCTCGGAGAGCCCGGCAAGCTACCGAGAGTATTCGATATGCCAGACACAGTAACAATAAAGTCTCCAATGGAGACGTTACTGGGCCCGCTCGAGCAAATCGATGATCAACGGGAGGGACCCATGATGAATATAGATGCAAAGATCCTGAACAAAATTCTAGAAAATAGAATCCAGCAACTCATCAAAATGGTCATACACCATGACCAATTAGGATTCATCCCAGAGAGGCAAGGATGGGTCAACATTTGCAAGTCAATGAACATAGTACACCATATCAATAAAAGAAAGACATTTAAAAAATGATCATATCAATTGATTCAGAGGAATTATTTGACAAGATCCAGCACCCATTTATGATTAATAAGTCAACAAAATGTGAGATGAAGGAACACTTCTCAATGTAGTCAATGCCATCTATCACAAACCCACAGCAAGCATTTTCTCACTGGGGAAAAACTAAAATCTTTCTCTATAAGATCAGGCATGAGACAAGGGTGCCCACTCTCACCATTCCTATTCAATATAGTACTGGAAGTACTTGCTATTGCAGATAGGCAAGAAATATATATCAAGAGCATTAGGATAAGAAAGGAAGAAGCTAACTTTTCATTATTTGTGGAGTGCATTATACTATAAAAATTTTTAAAAACTCTACACAAAAGATCCTAAAAATAGCAGATCCATATAGTAAAGTGCCAGCTTATAAAATCAATACCCAAAAGTTAATGGTGTTTCTATATACAAATAATGATAGAGAAGAAAGAGATACTAAAAAAATCCTGTTCACAATTTTACATTCAAAATTAAGTACCTCCGAATTAGTTTGAGTAAAGAGGTCAAGGATCTATATAAAGAAAACTACAAAACATTAATTCAAGAAGTAAAAGAGAATATGAAGAAAAGGAGACACAGCCTGTGCTCATCTATCAAAAGAATTAACATTGTCAAAATGACAATGCTCCCCAAAGCACTATTTAATGCAGTTTCTATAAGGATTCCTGTAACACTTTTCAAAGAAATTCACCAAACACTCCTGAAATTCATATGGAGCGATAAACCACCACAATTAGCTAAAGTGATCCATGGTTAAAGAAGGTCGAAGGAAACTCCTGCCCCAACTTCAAAATGTACTACAAAGCTGTAGTAATTAAAACAGGATGACACTGGGCGTAGATCCACAGATCAATGGGATAGCATTGAATATCCTGACACATCCCTCAAATATTTGATCCTTTAATCTTTGATAAAAGAGCAAGAAATATGAAGTAGAGCAAGGAAAGCCTCTTCAGCAAGTGGTGTTGGGCAAGCTAAATGTAAGAAAAAAAAACTCAGGCTTCTATCTAACATCATACACAAAAGTCAGCTCAAAATGGATCAATACCTCAACATTATACCTGAATCTATAAGGTACATTGGAGTAAAATGCAGGAAAAACCCTGCATGAAACTTAAGATAAAGACATCTTCAAAGATGAAATACCACTGATGAAGTAAGTGGAAGCAGAAATAAATAAAGGGTCTACATAAACTAAGAAACTTCTCCATCTCAAAAGAAACAGTGACCAAGATTCAAAGACAGGCCACTAAATGGGAAAATCTATTTACCCAATACTCAACTGATAAGGGGTTATTATCCAACATATATAAGGCACTGGTAGAGCTTCACAAAAATTAAAAACCAAACAAAAATCCAACCCCAATAAAAAATTGGGAGAAGAAATGAACAGAAACTTCCTCAAAGAAGAAATTCTACTGAATAAAAGGCACATAAAAAATTCCCTACTTCACTAATCATCAGAGAGATGCAAATCAAAACAACAAGGAGATTTCTCGCACCACAGAAACTGGCCCACATTCAAAAGAACAAAAACAAACAGTGCTGGAACAGATGCAGAGAAAAGGGAGTTTCATGCATTGTTGGTGGGAATGTTGACTGGTCCAGCCTTTTGGGAAAACAATACGGACATTTCTCAAAAAACTAGAAATTGAGCTCCCATTTGATACAGCAATAACACTTCTGGAAAGATAACCTGGGGGGGCCAAAAAAGACACAAAAGAAATACCATCTGCACTTCCATGTTCATTAAAGCTCTATTCACAATACCCAGAACCTGGAAACAACCCAGTGCCTGAGAATAGATGACCGGATAAAGAAGCTGTGGTACATGTAAGTAATGGAATTCTATGCAGTTGTTAGGAAAAAGAAGTCATGAAGTTTGTTTATAAACAGATGGACATGGAGAATATCATGTTGAGTGGAATGAGTCAGAGAAGATGGACATATATAGAATGAGTGCCCAAAGTTGTGGGGTATTAAAAAATTAATATTAGACTAATATCCAAGCCAGGTAAAACAGAGGCCAGGAGAATTTTTTTTTGTCAGTTCTATAATTTATTATGGTCACAAAAAGGAAAACCACATCACTTAGACTTAATGGAATTTGAAGTTACTGGAAAGAAAACAGAATTTCTTTCCATGTGGAATGATAAAGCTTATCTATAGCACTTCAACATTTTCGACGACCCTGGAATTTGTAGATAGCTGGGGAGTTCACTGTTTCTTTCTTCACTTTCACTCTCTGAGTTTTATCCATAAGATAAAACTTATGGATAAAACTTATGGTCAATGGCTGGAAGCTTGCAACAAATGTGTGGGTGGCAAAGGGCGGTTAGAATAGAGAAGGGACCAGTATGACAATAATATTTAATGACAATAATATTTAAAAATGATAACTCTACACAAGGATTGAGTGTGGAAAGTAGGTAAATATATATATATATATATATATATATATATATATATGTTTGCTCAAGCGGGCCCAGTAACGTCTCCATTGGAGACTTTGTTGTTACTGTGTCTGGCATATCGAATACTCTCGGTAGCTTGCCGGGCTCTCCGAGAGGGGCGGAGGAATCGAACTCGGGTTGGCCATGTTGGCTGCTTGTAAGGCAAACGCCCTACCGCTGTGCTATCGCTCCAGCCATATATACATATATATATATATATATATATATATATATATATATATATATATAAAGGCCCTCCCCGTTGATCGTCGATTTGCTCGAGCGGGCTCAGTAACATCTCCATTGGAGACTTTGTTGTTACTGTGTTTTGCATATCGAATACTCTCGGTAGCTTGCCGGGCTCTCCGAGAGGGGCGGAGGAATCGAACTCGGGTCGGCCATGTTGGCCGCTTGTAAGGCGAACGCCCTACCCGCTGTGCTATCGCTCCAGCCCCATATATATATATATATATATATATATATATATATATATATATATTTACCTACTTTCCACACTCCATATATACCTATATATATGGACATATATATGATAATCTTTCAATTTCTGTATTGAAAACCATAGTGGCCAGAAGAAAGAGATGAACAGAGAGAGAGAGAGAGAGAGGAGAGGAAAAGTGCCTTTCAGAGAGGTAGGTGTGGGGGAAGGAATTTGGAAACATTAGTGGTAGAAATGTACTCTGGTGAAAGTATGAGTGTTGGAACATCATATAATTAAAACTCTGTCATGAATAATCTTCTAAATGTGTATCTCACTGTGATTCAGTTAAAAAGAAAAAAGTGGGTTTGAAGCATGAAAAAAGTGGTAAACATGTCAAGAGATTCTAACGTAGCTTTAAAACAAGACATGGGGGTATAAAGTCAGTATACTAATTCTAATTTAATGATACTACATTGATTTGATGCACCAGGCTGTCTTCACCAGAGACCCTTGGAGGGGGGTGGGTTGAGTTTCTCTCCTTGCCCCAAGCAGAACCCCTGCAACCAAAAATCTCTAGAACCCAGCCAGAGCCATGCTTAAGGCCAACCTCCACATGCTTGGATGAGCCTCACACATGAAGGAACCAGCAGAAGAACCCAGTATGTGGGACCTGAGAATGAGATCTCCAAGTCTGCTTGAAAAGGGACTGGGTCTCCACCACCCAGAACCCCCATTTTCCAGTAGGTTGGCAGTCACACCCACAAACTGCTCCTGGTGCCATGTAATTCCATCAAAGGCCAAGATCCAGAGACTTATAAAACAAAGTTCCTGGAAGCAGGCGGCCGCATTTGCAGCCTCGAGACCTTTTTTAGTCTAGCCCACTGATGTACCTAAAGCAGGACACATGTGTTTAGTTTTAACACATTTGCTTGCATTCTCTTATATACATACTTTGTCCCTTTCAGAGATCTTGGCAAGCTACTGAGAGCATCCTGCCCACTTGGCAGAGCCTTGCAAGGTCCCCGTGATGTATTTGATATGCCAAAACCAGTAACAATAATGGATATCATTCCCCTGACCCTGGAAGAGCCTCCAATACGACACTTTTGGGAAGGAAGAGTAAGAAGAGGCTGCTAAAATCCCAGGGGTGGGATGAATGGAGATGTTACTGGTGCGCACTCAAGCAAAGTGATGAACAATGGGATGACAGTGATACATTGATTTGAAAAATATTATGAGTGTAAATCTTAAATCACAAAAAATTTGAAGCTCTTTATGGTGTTTTTCTTACTAGACTTCATGGTGATTATTTTAACATAATCAAATATATCAAATAACTATGTTTTATTATGAAACCCTAAAAATTACATAACAATTATTAATCAATTAGGAAAAAACTAAATGAGCTTCTTTGATTCCAAGCTGTAGAGACAGCACAGTGGGTAGGACGTTTGCCTTGCACGTGGCTGACCCAGGTTCAGTTCCTACATCCCTCTTGGAGAGCCCAGCAAGCTACCGAGAGTATCCCGCCCACGCTCCAGAGCCTGGCAGGCTCCCCGTGATGTATTTGATATGCCAAAAACAGTAATACCAAATCTCACAATGGAGAAGTTACTCGTTCCTGCTGGAGCAAATTGATGAACAATGGGAGGACAGTGCTACAGTGCTACAATATCGAGCAAATTGATGAACAATGGGAGGACAGTGCTACAGTGCTACAATATCTATATGAAGTGCTTTATATACTAAATAACATTTTGTTGTCTCTTGAATACTTGCAAAAATAATACTATATATACATATATAATATACTTTGATCTTAGAATCGTATTTAACCTGTAATTGGATGGATTTTATTAAGACATAAACTTTATGCAATGATATTTATGATAAATCACATGAAAAACTTACCTTAAGAAGTCTTGTTTTTTCAAATTTCAAGGCTATACTAAATCTTCTTCCTTTAAAATTCTCTATTTGTTCTTATGATGCCCCAACCTCTTTATGCAAAGGTTCTATATCATTTTAAACTTGAAACAAGTAAATATCTGCAAGGGATGTGTACTTGATCATTGTATAACTGAGACCCAAGCACAAAATGTGTAAGTCTACATCTGTACCTCATGGTATTTCACTAATAAAATTAAAAAATAATAAAAATAAAATAAAAAAGAGAAAAAAATATGGCAATAAATTTGAGATTAAAATTTAAAAAATAAGGTGTTATGTTTTAGTGAGTTATAATTGTCATTCAATTTCTGTTTTAGGTTTGAAACTTAATCATACAATGTGTCTACATATTGGGTAGTGATGATTATATGATAATTCTAAACTAAATCTAATCCTAAATTATTCCAAAATTTTTGATAATTCTAAAACTATGATAACTCTAGTTATAGTTACATATTCCTACATACTAGATACAGTTGCATATTCTAGCAAAAATGTTACAAAGTCTGCTAAATATTCTATGAAACTGAACACTTATGTATCTTATTTTATTTTAGAAACTGTATTCATGACTCTGTTCATGGTGGGGTTTCCTTTCAATGATAAAATACTCTAGCACCTACCATCCATTGGAGTGTCCCCACCATTGTCCCACTGTCCCCATAGATTCTATTCTCACATTCTCCAACTCACTCTGTGGTAAGCTTCCTACTGGAGACCAGTTCTTATGTTCTATTGCCTTTGGGCATTTTTTATCTGAGCTGTCAGTTTATAATCGCTTCTTCTTTGAATTAACTATAACATCCAGAATAATGTTCTTAAACTTTGATTTGATTTTGATGTGACATTTATTAATAAAACATTTAGATATTTACTCCACAACACTGATGTGCTTAAAACAATACTGGCAAGGGCATCCCTCAAAAATCTCTGTCTTCAAGATTTGGAGTGTGATCACCTTGTATGTAAATCTATCCTGGATGAGATTTTATTGATTCAATTATTTTGTGCCAAATATATCACCTGTAAAAGATTTGTATCATATTTGAGAAGGAAATGATCTACTAGACCTTATATTTCATAATAGTTTGCACAATGCTGCCTGCAGCAAAAGATATTAGCAGTGTTATGAGTTTATACGAACAAATAACAACCCTAGGTGCCAAAATGCAGTGTGTTCAGTATTGCACAAGATTACACAGTAACAAGAACAGAGTGATTTCATTCTGATGTCCAGATTAAATGCGTTTTACTAATAATGGCTCACGTTTTCAACAAACTTTACAACTGTATTGTTTTATTTAGGAGAGGAGGAGAGGGGTGGCGATAGAGATGCACTGATATAGAACTTCCAAAAAGTGCTTACATGGAAGGGAACCACCGCTGAAGATACACAACGCTACGTTTTCTATGATTCTCAAACTAGAGCTCAAATTTTGCAGGCAGTGTTTGGGAGTCTCCCGGGTCACAGTCTGTGATGCTTAGGAGAATACAAATCTATCACCTCTACTGCCTAGAAGGATATGAGATGTCAGGTATCAGCTTAGTGGAGGATATGGTACATACACTCATATCAGGAATAACTACCCAGGCTCCTTAAATATTAACAATCATTTTAGATTCACTTGAACACTGTTTGATAATGACACTTCTATCTAGTTTCTTTTGAAGAGAGAGATACATTTTCTGGTGATTTGGGGTTTAAACTTAAAATTTTAGTCAATAAAAATTAAAATTTATAGGCCATAGAAATAATACAGACATTAAGACACTTGTATTGCAACCTAATCACCCAGTTCTACTTCTGCACAGCACATAGCATTCCAATAATGACACCTGAGCTTGAAGCCAGGAGTGAGTCCTGACAACTGCTGGGTGTGGACCAAAAACCAAAAGAAAAAAATAAAGGAAGATAATTTAAAATTTAGTATATGGCACATAATATTTATGCATACCGTATATGCAGCATGGCATATAAAGTACACAACAAATGTTAGAAAAAGATTTTCTTGAGTAGTCACTTCTGTGTGAGCGTGTATGTATGTGTGTGTGTGTGTGTGTGTGTGTGTGTGTGTGTGTGTGTGTTAAAGAGATAGAGAAAGAGAACACAAAATCCTCTTCACACATTCCCAACTTAAATATAAGTAAGCTGTGTGCTTGGGTGATTAAATAATACCCTCCTGATTTGTGAAGCTAAGAAATAAAATTACAAAGTTAGACCCATGTGATTCTAATTTCCAAACCAAAATGCTTTATTTTATTTTATTTTTTCATTCAGGTGATTTAGTAATATGATTCTTTGAGTTTGCAGGGCTCTAGGCAATTTTATTGAAATAAAATTTTACACAAAAACTTCTTCAATCAGACTATTTTGGCTTGCATTCTTTGGACACTGAGAATTTCATCTCAATAAAGACTTAGGTAGTTATAAATTTCAAATGATCCTGTATGCATATATTAAAATAACAATCTTTGAGTGAATCATTTTTTAGAAATATATTCTTATATTATAATCCATTTTTAAGGATACCCTTGAATTTTTTCTTGCAATTATTTCTTCAGTAAAGTGATGGAAAATGACTGTGGTCTTCATTGTGTTACAGAGCAAAATAGAAGCACCTATATTATCTTTGAGAATCAGACTTCTGGACTGTAAAGAAAGACTCCCAAACACTGAGGGATAATAAGTAGAAAAAAATGTACTGGAAATATATACACTGGCGGAGTTGATGAGTCAAAGTAAAATCAGATTTGAGAAAATGAAAATATTGAGTTAAAATCAAAGTTGCACTTATATTATAAGTGTGCAATCTTGGGCACATTAGCCTACCTCTTTAGACTTTAGTTTCTCATTTGTATGTAGGAATAACATTTACATAATTCTGTCAACCAAAAATGAGGTAATATATTAATGCTGTTAATATACATATAGCCTATATTCAGGTGGTCAGTTTGCAATTCCTGCTGTAGAGAAAGAGATATATTACTAATGTCTTAATCATCAAAATTTTCAAACCTTAAAAATCTTATAATCATGACTGCTCTCTAGGTTGCTAAAGGCTATAATAGACTGACAAATGCAAATTATATACTAAAAATACTTTCCTATAAAGTGTGTTCAAAAATGGTAACATTTCTGTTTGTTATTCAAGTATTTACAGAATGTTTTGCAAAGTAAATTCAGTGAACTAGGATGAGGGGAGTAATGACTGATAGGGAGCTTTTATATTTTTGTAAAATCAGCACGGACAGCATAAAATGTAAACACAGTTTCAACATTCTGACTGTAGGTTTAAAATTTTAAAAAGTCTAGATCAATAGCTAGCACAATGTGTACGAGGCTGCACACAACTAACCTGGGTTTGGTTCCCGGCACCGTCAGAGTTCCTTGAACATGCAAGAAGTAATCCCTGAGCACAGAGTCAAAGAGTTCTGCTCAGTTGGTCTCTCATAGCAAATATATATATATCTATATATATATATATATATATATATATATATACATACAATTATAAAAACTGTGGGTTAATTTTATTTTTAAAAAATTATAGAGATTACACTCAGCAATGTTTGGCACAGTGTGTAGGCCTGATGCTCGGTGGCCATCGGGGCAAGAAAAGGCAGTACCCATACGTCCATGTGGTACTAGGTATTTAACTCAGGGATTTCTTTACTGAGCTCTTACTGGCCTGCTCTCTCTCTCTCTCTCTCTCTCTCTCTCTCTCTCTCTCTCTCTCTCTCTCTCTCTCTCTCTCTCTTTATTTCTTTCTTTCTTTTCTTTCTCCCTCCCTCCCTCCCTCCCTCCCTCCCTCCTTTCCTTCCTCCTTTTCTTTCTTTTCTTTCTTATAGCATAGAGTTATTTCGATAATAAGATTAGGGAATTTGGTTTTATCTGGGGGTAACACCCAGCAATCGGGCGTCTGCACTCAGGAACTATTGCTTTAGGGACCCAGTGGAATTTTAGAGCTTGAACTCCCCTTGGTCACATACAAAGCAAGCGCAATACACACTATGCTATCTCTCCCATTCCAAGATATGGTTGTGTTTGTTTGTTTGTTTAATTTAAATGCTTTGGAAAATTGTAAATGAAAAGTGGCTGATAAATTAAATTATAAAATAGATGATGGGAAATATCACATGCCATTTATTGGCTTGATGTACTTCTTCCTGAAGAAGTTATGGAACATTTTATAGAGCAGTTGTCCTTTGATTTACACTTTAAAGGCTATAGAGGTCTGAGAAAATGGAGAATTGAAGAAGAAAATGCCATAGGTAAATGAAGAAGATTAAAAGCCGCAGATTTGAAAATATAAAGGTTTGTATTGCTGCAATAAACCCATAGCTGGAATAATCAGTTTTAGAAGAGAAACTTGTAAAAAGAAAATGGGTAGAAAAGAAATCCAAGAAGTTATTGAATAAAAATGTTGAAAAACTGACCCAGTATTCCCATTTCTGGATCTCTCAGTGAAGAATACAAAAGGATCAATTAAATACACATTCATGTGCTCTATGATCATTACAACAATTTTCACTAATGTGAGATACAGAAACAATCTATTTAGCCATACAAGGATATAGATGATACGGCATATATTAATTTTTCTCTTGAATAGTTTCAACCAATATACAACACAATGTCACTTCTTTATAAATATCTATTATCAACTTCTTCCTAGCATAAAAATATAGTTAAAAGTTCCATACATATTTTTCTCCAGTTTCCTATTTTTTAAAATGTCAGCATTATATCAAAGTGTATCCACAATTTCTTTGACATTTCTCCTTTCACTAGGTAGAAGTTACTTCCATCCCCTTGAATGTGGGCTGGTCTTCTCTTTCAACATACAAAATATAGCAAAACCAAGAATGTGACTCCTACTATTAGGTTATAAAAAGGAATAAAATGCATTCAGAAAGGAAAAAGATGACAGATTGTGTTTGCTGTTTTCCAATTGATATATTTATTTTGTGCACCTATGAAATTATACTACCTAAAAGTTAAAAAGTCCCTCAAAGTGTCTTTGTTACAGAGAGTATTCAGTTAAATAATTGTGTAACACATTTCTCAGGATAAATCCATATGAAAACCAATAAAAAAAGAAGTAGTTAAAGTCAAACTGCCTTATTTAAACAAATAGGCCCCTAAATTCCCAAAGAAGACTCTTGGCAACCAGAAAATTCTTAGAAATTCACAATGAAAAACTGAAAACCTCTCTTCTCTATATTTACATTATCTTTACATCATGTTCAGGAAGTTTCTCATTTTTTTAAAATTTTCTCAACTTTGCTTTTGACAGTTCCAGTAAAAGTGCTCACTGATTACAAAACCGAACCAAGGTCACTTCCAAAGTATAGTAGCTGTCACCAAAAGACCCAAATAGTTAAAGAATTTATGTCTATGATAAAGCATCAATGTTATATTCTACTATACAATTAAAGGGAAAACAAGAGCTATTGATTTATTGTCATACAATGAATAGAGTCTAAAGCCAATAATAAAATGCTATGTTTTATTCTAAACAGTTTTTATAGATTCCTATTTATAAACTATATTAAAGAATAAGTTTTTTCAGTTTCTAAAAATTCTTTAAAATTAAGATGTAAAATTTGGGTGACCATTTTAGAAGTAAATGTTTATGTGAGATATGTGAGAATTTTGCAATATAAATATATCTTCTTCCTTGTCATCACCTATAAATTTTAGATATTCTAATAAAAGAGTAATATTTTCTTTCATTATTCTAATTACAAATACATGATAAATGTCAAAGCAAGTCATTTAAGTTTATAAATCATCTATTTACTAAGACCCTACAGAGCACTGTAAATCAAGATAAAATAATAGATAAAATTTTTCCAAAACATCTTTTCCTTTTTAATATATTAACTTTATGGCTATTATTTTCAAAAACGTACTTTTCTCAGATGCATTATGTAATTTAGTTGATTCAATGTGGTAATTATCCCATGATATTAAAAATTATGATTATCAAATATGAGAATGGGGAAGAAAGTTATTTTACTCTTAAAATAACTATTATAGTAAAATCTCTCAAAAGACTTTTTGGAAGGAAAAAGCAATTAACAAATGAAGTGACCTAATTTTATAGGTGATGTGAAAGTACGTCTCTTTTATTGAAATCTATAGTCTTGTTTTCATTTTGACACTCTTCAGTGAGCTATTGATTTTAATTTTTTAAAGAAACATTTAGGTGCTGTGATTGACAATCCTGTTAATTTCAGGCTATCATTGTTTCTACTCCAAACCCACCACCATTTATCAACCAATAATGACCAACGGATTTAATTCTGAATTTTAATTTATATCTATACTATATACCACAGATAATCTGCATTTAAGTAACTTAATTACATTTAAAGTGCAAAAAATTTGTTTTATATTGATAAAGCAATTCACAGAAAAAATCATTCTAAATAAATTTTTAACGTCTTGTATACTTGATATTTTAACTTTTTAATGCATCAGTCACAACTTATCTTCATAGATTGTGGGCTAATTTATAAATGTCTTAATGCTAATCAGAAATTATTAATAGATTTTCTAACAACAATTAAACAGATATAAAAAATCTAATAAATAGTTAACAGCACTTCTATTCTTTAAGCTAATTTGATTTTCCAAGTCAGTGTATCCCCAAAAGTTACATTCTGTACAAGAAATGAGTTGATGTGCTTTTGAAAATTAAAATCAATGATTCAATTATAATTGTATGATATGAATAAAGTATAAATACAAGCATCATATAAATGTGATCAATATGATTATAAATAAATGCATATGAGTCATTCAAGTTTTAAAGTATGATAAGATAAGCAAAATTGGTGAGGTTAAATTTGTGTACCATTAGTCTGGTAATATTTGTATATTTAAAATATATTATTAAAGATTTAGTATCCTTTTAGAGGTATTAACTACGAAAGGTTTATAAATATATAAATGTTACACACATCCTTTGACTTATTTGCCAACCTATCTTAGTTCTACTATAATAATCTTTGATAAAAATCGCAGTGATTGTTGGCTAGATAAATTTTACTGAAATATTTATTCATGCCTTCTTGCTAGTATTGGCAACATTTAACCAACAGTATTTATGAATAAGTTTGGCTACACCTGTTCCTTTGTTTCCATTTTGAGAGTATATTATAGTAGTGGTATTGGTAATATACGATTCTTCAAGGATGACATTTGGCATCACAACATTTATAAATTACTTTCAAAATCAAAACTGTGCTGATAATCTTATAAATGACCCTAGTTTATAGAAGCATAAACTAAGTCTCTGAGAAAATTGACAACTCAAAATTATAGATTTGAGAAGAACTAAGATCATGTCATTGAAATAAAAACAAAACTGAACAATGTAATTTGTAAACTGAGAGATGTCACAAAATAGTTATGACTAACTGGTCAAAGAGACAGTGCAGGATTTAAGGAAATTGCTCCCATTTTGCAATTTCTCGTTCAATCCCTGGTACCCCTTCTGGTCCTACTTGAGCATCTCCAGGAGTAATCTAGACTGCAGAGCTGGAAGCAGCTGTGAGGACTGTTGGGTATGCCCCAAACTTCCTGAATCTGAAAAGGATGGTTATTGCTAAGAAAGTGTTCTTAGCTAGTTTATTACAGAAAGGTGAAGAGAATATTTTTTCTTACTTGAATATACCAACCACTAACAGGAAAGCAGCAATACTAACGGTGATTTACACGTTTTCCTCTCTTTTAACTGCTGAGCAATTCTATGATATAGTTATTTTTAGACTTTTATTGCAGATAAGAAAACAGATCCAGATGGGAATTTTCCCACAGTAAAATAACTAGTGAATATGTTAGGGCTAAATTTTATCTTTGACAGTCTTGGTAACATGCAGACATGGGTTCAAATCAATCCAAGTGCATGTTCTCTGGACTTTGTTATGAGATTATAAAGGACACAGGCATGAAGCCTACACTGAATTTCAGTTGCATTTAAGTCAGGATTAAGTCTACAGAGTCTAATAAAGAGTTAGGAAAATGTTTTAATTTTGTACTGGTCCTAAGTTTAGTTGAATTAAATAATAATAATAACAACCATTTTCTTAAATATTTTAAATATGCAAAAGTACACATATATCAAAAAATCAGGTGACATGTTGAACTGAAAAGTAGAGAAGATATGAAAATAAGAAAATTATTTTTTATATATAAATACAATTATCGACAAAAAAAGTAAGTCGTGAATTGGGAGGAAAGAAAGAGAGTGCTCTAACATCAGTTCCTGTGAGAATATATGCCATTGTCTGCAACTAAAATCTAAAGCTTGAGCCCGAGTCCTAGTTCATATCCCCAAATCTTTGTTCCCTCTAGTCCCTTTCACTTGGGCTTTTTATATCTGCAATCTTCATCTGAATGAGAGTAGCAAAGGTTTGAAAAATTCGATTATCATTGGTACATAGCCTAAAGCACGCTCTATCTCTGTATTTTTGAAGATAATAATAACAAGCATTTGGCATGAAAATACAGAACAAATTACCAGACAGTGAGGCATGGGAGACTAGAATAGTAGATACTTGTGAATTCTGGGAGGGGGTCATGGGCACTTGGTTGGAATATAATAATATCGTACATTAATACCATAATCTTTAACACTGTTAGAACTACGTAAGCTATAATAGCTTTCTAAATATTAAAATTTAATATTACTTTAGTTAACTTTTTATCTAAATGTTAATGTAAAACTAAAGATCCAAAATTCATGGTATCATTTTCAATATAGTCTCCAATTTTGAATAGAAAGACTCAAAGACAAAATTTCCTCTACATGTGTGTATCAGGTAGAGGCTCTTAAGCAATGCTCAAGCAGCCTGAGGCTATTGCTGGCCTTACTGAGTCAGCTGTGAAGGGGGACAGTTCAGTGTCTGGGTCTGGATTTACAGCACTGCTTGGGTCGAGTGGAATCAGGTGCCTCAGGTGTGTCCCGAGACAATCTAGAAACATGAAGGCTGCACCAGAGAGTGTTCAGGAAGCCAAGCATAGTACCAGATCAAATATTAGATCTGATGCAGACAAGGCACATTCTATATTCTTGGCGTATATTTCCCCAGCTTCAAAACACAAAATTTTATGGTATTATACAATGAATATTGCCCTCTTGGCCAAAATTGACTTATCTAATTTTAAACTCTGAAATCTCAGAAAATGACTTTGTTGGAAATGGGAAAATGGCAAATTTTATTCATTAGCAAGAAATAATCAATGTGTGCCTTAATTCAGTATGATTGATGCCTTATTAAAATGCAAAATTTGTCTATGGGCATATGGAAAGAATACTTCAAGAAAATGGACATCTATAACCTAAGGAAAGATAACTGGACCTCAGAAGTAACCAATCCTGTGTATACCTGACTTGAGATGCAGAGGCTGGTGAGATAGTACATTTTTGTTATTGAGACCACCTAGTTTTTGATATATTGCTAAGAGAAGCTAATAAACCTGGCATATTTAAGTAAATAGAAATTTGAAATTCTTTAGAATCAGTCTTATACTAAAAAAATAGCACTAATTCTTAGGAGACTAGCCCTACAATAGTTTATTGTTATCATTCAATTTAAGGTAAATATATATGGGATTATATAGCACTACAGCACTGTCCTCCCGTTGTTCATTGATTGGCTAGAGCGGGCAGCAGTAATGTCTCACAATAAATTGTGAGACTTATTGTTACTGCGTTTGGCATATCAAATATGTCACAGGGAGCTTGCCAGGCTCTGCTCTGTGGGTGAGATACTCTTGGTAGCTTGCCAGGCTCTCCAAGAGTGGCGGAGGAATAGAACCTGGGTTGGCCATGTGGGCCGCGGGCTATCACTCCAGCCTGGGATTATATAATTTTGTATAATTTTTATTAGAGAAATTCTAATTTTCTGCACATGGCTGAGAAAATGAAGAGCCATAGAACAAGTTAAATCATACACTACATCTTAAAGACAAATTGTATGTATGTTTATTCATTGCATGCTAACGTGAAATATCAAATTGCATAGACTTTAACTTGCCTTCAAAATTCTTAAACAAAGTTAAAAACATTATTGAAGTTACTATGCTTTCAAAAACCAGTTTTGAATTTATGTTGATATATTAACCCTAATTATCTCATTTAACTTGATTCCATTTCAATAATACAGTTCATCTTCCCAATGATATCAGAGTCATTTTAAAAGAATAATAGACAAGGTATATTTTTTCACTCAGAACCCCATATTACTTTTAACCTATTTACTTTGACAATATTTGAAATAATGCCTAGAATTAAGTGAGTAGTCTCTATAAACAAACTACTTGCATCTCAATATTATTTTGATTAACTGCTAATTATATCACAATTGGTCATGTGCTTTATGTCTTTAAGTCTCTGTTTTGAACAAAACAATACTGTATGGCTCACACAATAGTTCTAAGTACTAAATGAGAAAATATCTATTCTGTCATTTGCCTAGTGCTACAAGTGCAAAAGAAGAATTAGGCATTCTAGTATTTATAGTTACATGAACATGAGCCAATCATCAATGAAAATATGCACATATTTCCTGTTTACCTTATTAAATATTCAATTAGTAATTTTGACTTTGACCTGACACAATACAGAGAAAGCACATAAAAGTTAGGATCAGCAAAGAACAATTCATTTGCTCTTCTCAATTATGTGATAATGGCAATGACTATTGAACGTTATGTTTTCAATTTACTCCTCAAGCTTCCCAAAGATAAATAATTTCAATTTATTATAATTAAGAGGTCCTGCCACAAGCTCGACCAAGAAGTCAAAGTAAACTCTCATGTGAGACTCTGGTTTATCAACTTTTCACTGACAAATTATTTATTTTTTCTTTCAGTCAATATGATACAGTCAATCTGTCACTGGTATGGAGCACAGCTGTTCAGGAACTTCCTAGAACTATAATGGTGAATCACTTGCATATTATTTCAAAACTTCTCCCATGTACAATTACTTCCTGATAAGCATAATGAGACAGTCTCAAAAGAATCTCTGCCTTAAGTATAGACTAATATAACAGTGAAATTAACTAGCAACCTCTTCTCATCCGTTTAAAATTTATCATTCACCCAAAGAACTGCCACAGGTGTATGAAGTTTGCTCTTTGAAAGAAACTGATTCCTGTCATCATTGTTTTATAGAAGACCATGCCCTCATATTGGTTCTCAGAGCACAATTTTATGCAGTCCTACATGATTTTCGAATAAAAAAAAAATTTCAGGCTGGAGCGATAGCACAGCGGGTAGGGCGTTCGCCTTACAAGCGGCCAACATGGCCAACCCAAGTTCGATTCCTCCACCCCTCTCGGAGAGCCCGGCAAGCTACCGAGAGTATTCGATATGCCAGACACAGTAACAACAAAGTCTCCAATGGAGACGTTACTGGGCCCACTCGAGCAAATCGACGATCAACGGGAGGGCCTTTACCTTTACCGTTACATGATTTTCATGATTTTTAAGAGCCCTGGGGCGCTATACACAATTGAACTGTTGTTTTAGAAAGCTGAGACACGAAAATAATGTATGGCAGTCTACGTAACTTGCTCCAGTTTACTTGGTTGCTTTCATCAATACTATGTTTTAATAGTCGTGGTATTTTTTTCCCTTTATTTTATTTTTTTTTTACAGTTGTAAATTTACAATTTTTTGTGCTTTGGTGTCAATTATACAATGATCAGATACCATCCCTCCACCAGTGCCCATTTTCCACCACCATGGATAATATCCCTCCCACCCCCATCCCCCCATCCCCCCTGTCTCTGTGGCAGGGCAATCCCCTGTGTACTCTCTCTCCTTTTGGGTGTTGTGGTCTGCAAAAGAGGCATTGAGTGGCAAACATGTTCAGTCCATAGTCTACTTTCGACATGCATCTCCCCTCCTGGGAGGATCCTCCAAACATCCTTTATTTGGTGCTCCCTTCTCTATCTGAACTGCCCTTTCCTCTAGGATATCCGGCTGGCCTCTAAGTTATGGAGTAATCCTCCTGGTGCTGATCTCAGCTATTCTTGGGTATTAATCTCATACTTTGTTACTTTATATTCCCCAGATGAATGCAATCTTTCTATGTCTATCCCTCTCTTTCTGACTCATTTCGCTTAGCATGATACTTTCCATATTGTACCACTTGTATGTAAATTTCATGACTTCATCTTTTCTAAGAGCTACATAGTACTCCATTGTGTAGATGTACCAAAGTTTCTTTAACCAGTCATCTGTTCTTGGGCATTCAGGTTTCTTCCAGTTTCTGGCTATTGTAAAGAGTGCTGCAATGAACAAACAAGTGCAGATGTCACTTCGACTATACATTTTTGCCTCTCTGGGATATATTCCCAGGAGTGGTATCGCTGGGTCAAATGGGAGCTCAATTTCTAATTTTTTGAGAATCGTCCATACTGTTTTCCAGAAGGGCTGAACTAGTGGACATTCCCACCAACAGTGAAGGAGTGTCCCTTTCTCACCACATCCACGCCAGCATCTGTTGCTTTTGTTCTTTTGAATGTGGGCCAGTCTCTGAGGTGTGAGATGGTATCTCATTGTGGTTTTGATCTGCATCTCCCTGATGATTAATGATGTAGAGCATTTTCTCATGTGCTTTTTGGCCATTTGGATTTCTTCTTTGAGAAAGTTTCTGTTCATTTCATTGCCCCATTTTTGGATGGGGTTGGATGTTTTCTTCTTGTGGAGTTTAACCAGTATTTTGTATATCCTGGATATCAACCCCTTGTCAGATGTGTATTCGGTGAATATCCTTTCCCATTCTGAAGACTGTCTTTGTATTTTGGTCACTGTTTCTTTGGAGGTGCAGAAGCTTCTTAGTTTAAGATAGTCCCATTTATCTATCTCTGTTTTCACTTGCTCGGGCAGTGGCGTGGCATCTTTGAAGATACCATTAGCTTCAATGTCATGGAGGGTTTTGCCAACTTTATCGTCAATGTACCTTATGGTTTCTGGTCTGATGTTGAGGTCTTTAATCCATTTTGATCTTACTTTTGTACATGGTGTTAGGCAGAGTTCTGAGCCTATTTTTTTTTGCATGTAGCCGTCCAGTGATGCCAACACAATTTATTAAAGAGGCTTTCCTTACTCCACTTCACATTACTTGCACCTTTATCAAAGATTAGATGAGCATATGATTGAGGCGAGATGTCAGTGTATTCAACCCTGTTCCATTGGTCTGCAGTTCTGCCTTTTTTCCAGTACCATGCTGTTTTAATTATTACTGCTTTGTAGTACAGTTTGAAGTTCGGGAGGTTGATTCCTCCCATTTTCTTTTTTCCAAGAATTGCTTTAGCTATTCGTGGGGGCTTATTGTTCCATATAAATTTCAGGAGTGTTTGCTCCATTTCTTTGAAGAATGTCATGGGTATCCTTATAGGGATTGCATTGAATTTATACAATGCTTTTGGTAGTATTGCCATTTAGACAATGTTAAGTCTCCCGACCCATGAGCAGGGGATATCTTTCCATTTCCTCATGTCCTCTTTTATTTCCTGAAGTAGCGTTTTGTAGTTTTCTTTGTACAGGTCCTTTACTTCCTTAGTTAAGCTGATTCCTAGGTACTTGATTTTCTGGGGCACAATTGTGAACGGGATTGTTTTTTTCATGTTGCTTTCTTCTCTCTCACTGTTTGCGTATAGGAAAGCCATGGACTTTTGGGTATTGATTTTATAACCTGCAACTTTACTATACAAGTCTATTGTTTCTAGGAGTTTTTTGGTGGAAGTTATTGGGTTCTCTAAGTAGAGTATCATATCATCTGCGAATAGTGAGAGCTTGATTTCTTCCTTTCCTACCTGGATGCCCTTAATATCTTTTTCCTGCCTAATCGCTATTGCAAGTACTTCCAGTACTATAATGAACAGCAGTGGAGAGAGTGGGCATCCCTGTCTCGTCCCTGATCTTAGAGGGAAGGCTCTCAGTTTTTCCCCATTGAGGATGATGCTTGCTGTAGGCTTGTGGTAGATGGCTTTAATTATGTTGAGGAAGGTCCCGTCTATACCCATTTTGGCTAGGGTTTTCATCATAAAGGGGTGCTGGATCTTATCAAATGCTTTCTCTGCATCTATTGATATGATCATATGCTTTTTATCTTTTCTTTTGTTGATATGGTGGATTTTGTTGATTGATTTCCGAATGTTAAACCATCCTTGCATCCCTGGGATGAATCCTACTTGGTCATGGTGTATGATCTTTTTGATGAGTAGTTGGATTCTATTTGCTAGTAGTTTGTTGAGGATCTTTGCATCTGTGTTCATCAGGGATATCGGCCTGTAATTCTCTTTCTTTGTGTTAACTCTGTCTGCTTTTGGTGTCAGTGTGATATTTGCTTCGTAGAAACTGTTTGGAAGTGTTTTTGATATTTCAATTTCGTGGAAAAGCTTAAAGAGCATTGGGAGTAAGTCCTCTTTAAAGATTTGGAAGAATTCACTAGTGAATCCATCCGGGCCAGGACTTTTGTGCTTGGGGAGACTTTTTATTACCATTTCAATTTCCTTAATGGTCATAGGTCTGTTCACGTATTCCAGGTCTTCTTGGTTCAGCCTTGGGAGTCTGTAAGAGTCTAGGAATTTATCCATTTCCTCGAGGTTTTGATGTTCCGTGGCATAAAGCTTCTCAAAGTACTCCCTGAGGATCCTCTGAATTTCTGTGGTTTCTGTTGTAATGACCCCCTTTTCATTTCTGGTTCGGTTTATTAGGGTTTTCCCTCTCCCTTTCTTTGTGAGTTTTGCTAGAGGCTTATCGATCTTGTTAATTTTCTCAAAGAACCAGCTTTTGGTTTCATTGATCTTTCGGATTGCTTTTTGGGTTTCCATCTCGTTAATCTCTGCTCTGAGTTTTATTATTTCCTTTCTCCTGTTCAGGTTGTGCTCCTTTTTTTGGTCCTTCTCCAAGCTCTTAAGCTGTGAGGTTAGGTAACTTATATGTGCTCGCTCCTCCATCCTGAGGAATGCTTGTAGAGCTATAAACTTTCCTCTTAACACAGCCTTTGCTGTGTCCCATAAGTTTTGGTAACTCGTGTTCTCACTTTCATTCGTTTCTAGGAATCTTTTGATTTCCTCTTTGATTTCCTGTCTAATCCACTCGTTGTTCAATAGTGCACTGTTTAATTTCCAGGTGTTTGATTTAGTTTTCTGTTTTTGTGTGTGATTTACTTCTAATTTCAGCGCATTATGGTCTGAGAAGATTGTTGATACAATCTCTACCTTCTTAATTTTATGGAGGCATGTTTTGTGGCTCAGCATGTGGTCTATCTTGGAGAATGTTCCATGTACGCTTGAGAAGAATGTGTATTCAGCTTTTTGTGGATGAAGTGTCCTGTATATATCTACTAAGTCCCTTTCTTCCATTGTTTCCCTCAAATGAAGTATGTCCTTGCTAATCTTGAGTCTGGTTGATCTATCAAGAGGTGACAAAGCAGTGTTGAAGTCTCCCACTAGTATTGTGTTGCTATTGATGTCTTTTTCCGAATCTATGAGTAGTTGTTTTAAGTACTTTGCTGGTCTCTCATTAGGTGCATATACATTTATTATTGTAAGTTCTTCCTGTTGTACAGATCCTTTGATCAATAAGAAATGGCCTTCACTGTCTCTTATGACCTTCCTCACTCTGAAATCGATGTGGTCTGATATAAGGATGGCTACCCCAGCTTTTTTCTGGGAGCTGTTTGCCTGTAGGATTGTTTTCCAGCCTTTGACTCTGAGTCTGTGTTTGCTTTGACTATTGAGATGCATTTCTTGCAGGCAGCAGAATGTTGGGTTCAATTTTCTAATCCATTCTGCCACTCTATGTCTTTTAATTGGTGCGTTTAGCCCACTGACATTGAGAGAGATTATTGTTATGGGATTTTGTCCCATTGTTCTGTTAAAATTTGGTGTATTTGAGGGGCCTTTCTTGCCTTAAAGTAGCCCATTTAGTTGTTCTTGTAACCATGGTTTTGAGTCTATGAAGTTCCTGAGCTGTTGTTTGTCTGTGAAACTGTGTGTTGTTCCTTCTATTATGAATGAGAGTCTTGCTGGGAAAAGTATTTTTGGGGAGGCATTTATTTCATTGAGTTTTTTTACTATGTCCCACCACTGTTTTCCGGCCATGAGGGTTTCATCAGAAAAATCAGCTGTGAATTTTAAGGATGCTCCTTTGTAAGAGATTTCTTTCTTCGATCTTGCTGCTTTCAGAATTTTGTCTCTGTCTAAGTTTTGGTCATTTTGATCAGAATGTGTCTTGGGGTATTTTTATTCAGATTTCTTCTAGCTGGTACCCTTCGGGCCTCCTGAATATGGTCACAAGTTTTCTTCAGCTCTGGAAACGTTGTAGCAATGATGTCTTTGACAGTTTCTTCTTCATCGAGGTTTTCTTCCTGTCCCTCTGGGACTCCAATAATTCTTATGTTACCCCTCTTGGCTTCATCACGATCTTCTCTTGCCATCTGTTCCCGAATTGTGAGTCTCTTTTCCATTTTCTGCTCTTTTCTGGAGAGTCTCTGAACTTCATCTTCGAGCTCACTGATTCTGTTCTCAGCCGCTCTTACTCTGCTGCTGAGGCCTTCCACTGAGCTTTTCAATTCGCCTACGAGATTTTTCAGGTCTGACATTTCTGATTGCATTTTCCTCATTTCTGCCTTCAGATCCTCTTGTCTTCTATTGGCATTGGTTTCCATTGTTTCTTTTAATTCCCTAAGCATCCTAAGTAGCTCCCTTCTGAATTCCTTGTCAGAGAGGTTGTCTAACACTATAGTACTGTTGGTGTCATCTGGGCTAGACTCTTCAATATGAAAGTTTGGTGGGCTTTTGCATTGCTTTACCATTGTGAGAGGTGTGGTTTAGTCCTTCACATTCACTGTTGCTATTCTGCTTGGTATGCAGTGTGAGTTAAGATAGGCTTATGAGTTATTGGCTACTGTGTTTCTAGTGGCTGCGCTAAAATAGAGAAGTTTCCATCTAAGAAGGTAGCTTATGGTTCCTATGGCATATGTAGTGGGAAAATATTTCGCGGCCGCATTAGCGGCCGCGGCTCCGGAAAGAGTCCCTGGCACTGGGCGAGGAGTTGGGAACGTCTCCTGTTTGGAATTGGAGCCGTTCAGCTTTGTTGCCCAGAGCTGGGCCTCTGTGCCCATCCCACGCAGATCAGGGGTTGAAAAAGAGGTTGAAAAACTAGTCGTGGTATTTTATGGAAGGAATAAAGGATGAAGAAAAAAGAAGAAGGAGGAGAAGGAGGAAAAAGATGAGGAGGAAAGTGGGAAGAAAACGAAGAAGAAAGGAAAAAGAAAGTAAAGAAAGGAAGGAGGAAGGAACGAAGGAGGGAAGGAAGGAAGGAAGGAAGGAAGGAAGGAAGGAAGGAAGGAAGGAAGGAAGGAAGGGAGGGAGGGAGGGAGGGAGGGAGGGAGGAATAAAGAAAGAAAGAAAGAAAGAAAGAAAGAAAGAAAGAAAGAAGAAGAAAGAAAGAAAGAAAGAAAGAAAGAAAGAAAGAAAGAAAGAAAGAGCAATAATATAAAGGTAATAAAGACAGAGAACAAGAAAGATAAGAAGGTAAGAAAGAAAGAGAAGGAAGGAAGGAAGGACGGA
This sequence comes from Sorex fumeus, assembly GCF_029834395.1. Taxonomy (NCBI): domain Eukaryota; kingdom Metazoa; phylum Chordata; class Mammalia; order Eulipotyphla; family Soricidae; genus Sorex; species Sorex fumeus. The sequence goes on from NW_026606065.1 coordinate 41,039,125, forward strand.
AGGAAGGAAGGAAGGAAAGAAGGGAGGGAGGGAGGGAGGGAAGGAGGGAGGGAGGGAGGGAGAAAAATGAAGAAAAAACTGTTAATGGGTATCCTGTTCCACAATTAAGCTGGTGACAGCAGCACAAAGAGATGTGCTGTGATTGAAGGAAGCTTGTGAAGCTACAGGGGCAAAAACTAAGGCAATACCTGTGAATTACAGTGGTAGGCTCCAGAGGGGAAAGAGAAAGACTGGCTGTCTTCTAAAACAGAGATCAATCTTGGAGTAACTGTGACCAGCAAGATAGCAGCTTTCAACCATGAGATTCTGAAAATCATTCATCTTGGCAAGAGAAAAGGTTAATAGCTTTAAACTTAGACAGATTTGGGTTGATATTTGGTCTCTGCCATTTACAACATATAAAACTGAGATCATTGCTCATCTTCTATAAAATCCTGTTGTTTTAATCTAAACTTCTGAATGATCATGTTTGATTAAGAAGACAAGATTTATCTTTACTAAAAAGCAAGGAATATCGTGAGATCAGCTTCCCTCATTGTTCTTATAAACAAGCCAGTAAGTCTAAAGACCATTCAGGGAGAGGGGGAGGGAGAGGGAGAGGGAAAGGGAGAGGAAGAGGGAGGAGAGAGAAAGAGAGAGAGAGATGAGGAGATAGAAGAAAGGGAGAGAAGAGGAGAGATGGGGAAAGGAGGGGGAAGAAGGAGGGGAGAGAAGGAGAGAGGAAGGGTGAGGGAAAGGGAAAAAAAGAGGGAGGAGTGGTTAGCTAGTGCCTAACCACCTAGTCCTTACCATCACTCTCTTTAAGTTGATTCCTGGTTCTGTTACATACAAAATTTGCCTTTGGAATTTACTTAATCTCTCATCAATGAAATGGGATGTCCATGGGTTCTAGTTCCTATGGCTACCATTTTAATAAATCAATATGTATGAGTATTCAGAAAGGGTTTGGTACATTGTAAATATTTATTTTTGTACATGCTTCAGACTCTTAATGTTAGTCCTTTTAGGATCAAGAAGACTCTGTATTTCAGTTGTTATACATCTCATGCTCTATTTGATCATGGAATTAATCACCATCCTTTGTTCTGCATATTGAATTCTACTTATGTTTTTTATCTCTTCCATCAATATTCAAACAGGTTGGAATAGCTAATGTTAAATGATTCAAATTTTTTAAAATTTCTTCAGAGTTAGTTTCCTACCCAGATACCATCTGCATTCTTGTCTTTGTGGTCCAATATCTTTAGAGAATTTCTTCATCATGGTTTTTTCTTCTGCCAATTCTAATCATTCTATAGATCCTTCCTCTTTGAGAATTCTTTTTTTCACCAGCATGAATTATTATATTGCCAGAGAATATCTTTCTGTTTGATCCTTGGCTAATTAAAACTTTAAAAAGAATAAATTTAAATTTAAGTTTACAATTAAAAATCTTTGAGTGAGATGGAATATATAAAATAAGATAAAACATAGAGAAATCCAACAATTTAAGATTAATAGACTAAATGAACTAACTTTAATAGACTATAATGGGGATACAGAAATGTGAGATTTATTTCAACAAAAATGGCATCAAATAAACCAAGTTAATGCAATGTAATTTTTATGACTCGGCGTTAATATTTTGGAGTTGTCTTTTAGGCCGCAACTGGAGCTACTGGGGTTTATTCCTTCGCTCTGTACTCAGGGTTTATTCCTAGCTATGTACTCTGTAGATCATACTTAGCAGGCTCACAACATATTTTTGGCATATTTATTTAGTTTCAAGCTGTATACTAAGTATATAAACACATGTGTACAAGTCAATATGATTTTTAACTCTAAACCCATATGTACAATTGGCTATATTTCTTTTCATGATCAACAATGTACTTAATATTTTCTTCCTCTCCAGTCTTTCAGATGAATGCATCATAACAACACACATCCAATTGCACAGCTAAAGTCTCAGAATCCCTTAAGACACCATCTTCTTTTTCATCATTGATATTGGTGAAACCTTATTCTCTATTGATTTCCCCTCTTGGACTTTGTATCTCAGCATCCTTTCAGCAGTGTACTAATCCATGCCATTAACATCTGTTCCTGAATTAGTGCAACAACCTCCAAAGTTGTCCCACTTCCTCTGTGCCCTTCAAATCCTTTTTCTATAGGGTGGGAAAATTAATTATTTATTAATACAAATATAAGTGTATCATTCTTGTTTATATTTTATAGACATCCCTATTTTTAACACACAAAGCCAATGTCCATCATTATCAGTTCTTTAATTCACTGTCCACTTGAATCGTCCAAAGTCATTTTTGTCAACCTTTTTATCTGCACCTGTCTTGTATATCAGTCCTCTGACTATCAGTTAGAGTCAGGGAGCAAACAGTTCTCAAAGTTTCTCTAATGGCTGGCACTGGTCCATGGATGGATGGTTGAAGACCACATTATAAAATTTTGCTTTCCTGCCTTTATTTTGCTCGAGCGGGCCCAGTAATGTCTCCATTGGAGACTTTGTTGTTACTGTGTTTCGCATATCGAATACGTCACGGGGAGCTTGCCAGGCCCTGCCGTGCAGGCGAGATACTCTCGGTAGCTTGCCGGGCTCTCCGAGAGGGGCAGAGGAATCGAACTCGGGTCGGCCATGTTGGCCGCTTGTAAGGCGAACGCCCTACCACTGTGCTATCGCTCCAGTCCTTTTTTTCTGGTATTTTTTTTTATATTCTCACAAGTAAGGCAATCTTTCCTACAATAGGCGATTGTACAAACTGTCTCTTGACAAATGATTCTCTTTTATTTTTTATGTCTCTTAATTCTCTTTTAGATCACAATAAAAAGATAAGAAAATTCAAGGAAAAAGTTGAGGATATTTATTTAAATAAATGTCTACCTTTCACTTATAGACTTTTGTATTTGTCCGTCATAAGACAATTTATGCTATAATAATTTATGCCCTTCATAAATTAGATTTGACCAAATAAATTTTACGTTTTTTATATTTTATCATATGTTTCATTAAAGAGTCATGATATACAAAGATTTTAATAATAAATCTGTAAATTTTTGTTTTGTTATGTTTTGTTTCTGTTTGGGGGGCACACCCAGAATTGCTCAGAGCTTACTTCAGAGCTTACTTCTTTTTTTTTTTGACTTTGCTTTTTGGGTCACACCTGGCAATGCACAGGGGTTACTCCTGGCTCTGCACTCAGGAATTACTCTTGGCGGTGCTCAGGGGACCATATGGGATACTTGGAGTTGAACCCGGGTAGGCTGCGTGCAAGGCAAACGCACTACCCACTGTGTATCACTTCAGCCCCTCAGGACTTATTTCTGGCTCTGCACTCAGGCATTACACCTGGAAGACTCAGGAGAAAATATAAAGTGCTAGGGATCAAATCTGAGTCAGCCATATGCAAAGCAAGTACTCTACTTGTGGTGCCATCACCCCAGTTAAGTTCTAGACCTGCAATGTTCCAGCACCAATGCCATGAGTTATATCCCCTCCTCTAGTGTAGCCAGGTTCCCTGTCACCACCCTTCCACCCCAGACTGCCTCCTTGATAAGCACATTTTTAATTTGGTTGTTGAAATTTGCATCTTATGTTTTCAGTGTTGATGACCATGTGGATTGGATTTTTAGCTACACCATTCCTTTGCACAACTAATGCACCTAAATCTCTTTAATCCCTGGCTCCTTTTGCTTCTTATCTCTCTCTTTTCTTCCCTTCCATTTCTTTCCTTCTCAGTATTTCTCCTCCCGATACTCTGAAGCCAGGGGTAAACTGCGTATCCTCTTTCAAACATTAAATTTCTTCGATAGCACAGCGGGTAGGGCATTCGCCTTACAAGCGGCCAACATGGCCGACCCGAGATCGATTCCTCCGCCCCTCTCGGAGAGCCCGGCAAGCTACCGAGAGTATTCGATATGCCAGACACAGTAACAACAAAGTCTCCAATGGAGACGTTACTGGGCCCGCTCGAGCAAATCAACGATCAACGGGAGGGCCTTTACCTTTACCTTTACCTCTAGTTATTCTATATACCACATGTAAGGGGCTGGAGCAATAGCACAGTGGGTAGGGCATTTGCCTTGCAAGCGGCCAACATGGTCAACCCGAGTTCGATTCCTCCGCCCCTCTCGGAGAGCCCAGCAAGCTACTGAGAGTATCTCACCCGCACAGCAAAGCCTGGCAACCTACCCGTGATGTATTCAATATGCCAAACACAGTAACAAGTGTCACAATGTTACTAGGCCCGCTTGAGCAAATCGATGAACAATGGGCGGACAGTGACAGTGACCACATATAAGTAAGATCTCCTGTGTTTATCATTTCTCTGAATTAATTACTTCATTTATATTCCTCCAGTTCTATCCATGTGGCAGTTAATTGCATGATTCGTGGTTCCTTATAGCTGTGAGAATCCTACTGTGTATATATACCATATTTATAATTCACTTATATATCACTTGGCACCTAATCAACCTAGGTTAGTGAATTTAGAAAACAGTCCAAAAATGTATGTTACTGAAGTGTCAAGACTACAAAAATGAACTTCTTTCATTGCTTCACTGAGTATATAGGAACACTCAGGTTGATTAAATTTTGTAAGCTACCTAGAGCTCAGAAATTAATTTGTCTTTGCCACCTGATTTTGTGACAAACATTCAAATTCCTGAAACTAGTAGTTTAGTTTGATTTCTGTTTTTGAAGAAAGTAGGATAATGTTCCTTGTCCTGTCATACTCACTCATATATTTATTCCATATTCTTACATTTGCTAGAAATTGTTTTGACCAATCTTAGGTATATCCTTGATAAGAGTCTCTGTGACTTGTAAAAGTGATTAAAAAAAATAAAGATGTGGGATAGTTCCAAACAAGTAAGAAATTAATAACATAATATATTGTAGATTCCATATATACCATAAATATTAAAAATGGTATAGTTAAATATATTTATATTTATTTAAGTTAATACTATTTTAATTTCCTAATCATATTGTGTATATAATATTTATAGAATATGTAATATTTAGAAAGTAATCTCTAAATACTCTATATGTTCTCAATACATATACATAAATACACACATATCACACTATATTGTGTTAGATTTTTGTTATTGATGTTCTGTTTTAGGGTCAGTCACAGCTGATGGTAGTCAGAACTAACTTCTGGGTCTGTGCTCAGGGATCTCTCCTTGCAGGACCTAGGGGATCTTAAGGGATGCCAGGTATAGAGTCAGGGTCAACTAGATGCCATACCCACGATGTCCCCTGGTTATAATGGACATCCACAGTACTTGAAGCAATCGTTTTGCAATATATTCAAATATTTAATCATTATGTTGTACAGCTGCAACTAACATATTTCAAACACATTTCAATCAAATTTTCTTATAACTTAATTTTGTCATTTTTGTTTTTGTTTGGGGGCCACACCCTTGGGTTTTCAGGGTTGGCTCCCAGCTGTAGGCTCATGAATCAGTCTTGGTAGTACTTAGTGGACCATATGGGTCGTTCATTAGATACTTTCAGCTCACTATGATGACTTTTAACATCAATTATGGGGCTGGAGCGATAGCACAGCGGTAGGGCGTTTCCCTTGCACGCAGCCAACATGGCCGACCCGAGTTCGATTCCTCCGCCCCTCTCGGAGAGCCCGGCAAGCTACTGAGAGTATCTCGCCTGCACGGCAGAGCCTGGCAAGCTCCCCGTGATGTATTCGATATGCCAGACACAGTAACAACAAGGTCTCCAATGGAGACGTTATTGGGCCCGCTCGAGCAAAACATCAATTATGTGATCAGAGTTTGTGTTGTGATGTAACACAATGTGTGAGATCATCTGATATTTGTTTTCAGCTTGCTGACTTATTTTGCTGAGTATAAACATGGCTCCATCCATGTGGAAGTTCACATTTTATTTTTTATTAGAACTGAATAGTATTCTAATGAGCACATATAAACATATCTTTTTGGTTAGTCGGGTACAACAAGTAGAACTAAGGGCTTCCTCCTGTTTCTGTGCTCAGGAATCACTCCTGGTAGTGTGCAGAGGACCATAAGTGGTAATGGAGATTCAGTTTAAGCAAATTGAATACAATTATTTACATTGTTTCTTTGGTCTACTAATTGATAAAATGGTAACTAATTGCATGTTATTTAGTCTTTTCATGTTTTTTTATTTTTAGTTTTGTATTTATGATTATTTAATTTGTGATCTGCAAAGTTGTTCAATGTGATTTCAATCTGCATGATCCTTGCTCTTTGCCCAACATGTGATATGTCCTTGAAAATAGTTCATACGCACTACATACAAATGTGTATTTAATTTTGGGAGATAAAAATCTGTGTAAATATTTGTCAAAACAGTTTCTTTTATTTTCTCATTTGAAACTATATATCTTCTTTGCTACTAGTAGATCTTTCTAATGTGAGATTTAGTCTCGGTACTAAGGTCTACTTCTCTTGTCTTGTTGATGATATATCTCTCTGGACTTATTAATAGTTACTTTACATATTTTCCTTTATCAATTCATATATGCTAATGATTGTTAATTGTCAACAAGACTCAGATGTTCCTCAATTATTAAGTTTGTCTTATTACCTCTTTTGGTTTCAAATGTATTTATTTAGAATTTATTTATTACCTAAATTTGTCTCATTAATTTCATTACTTTCAAATTTATTTTGTCAAAATATGGATGCTAGGGCTGGAGCGATAGCACAACGGTAGGGGGTTTGCCTTGCACGCAGCCAACATGGCCGACCTGAGTTCGATTCCTCCGCCCCTCTCGGAGAGCCCGGCAAGCTACCGAGAGTATCTCGCCCACACGGTAGAGCCTGGCAAGCTCCCTGTGACGTATTCGATATGCCAAACACATTAACAACAAAATCTCCAATGGAGATGTTACTGGGCCCGCTCGAGCAAATCGATGATCAATGGGAGGGCCTTACCTTTATGGATGTTAAGACTTTCATTAGGCTATTATGTACTGTGTAATTAATTTTTAATCTAAAATTTTGAGCCTGTTATGCTTAGTAAAGTTGATTTTGATTTTTGAGTTAAGGTCAATGAAACTTTATAACATTATTGATAAAAAGGAATTTATTGACATTTTCCTATATAAATTCTGGAATCATTTTGCAATCTGTTATTATTCCTTTGCTTATTTATTTTCTCCCCTTGGAAATATAAGTAGGCCTTTTTTAAATGGTCAGATTCCAAAACATTTTTTAGTATTTTTAAAAGTTAAGGTGGGCCCATTATTAGAGGTATTTAAAGTTGTGTAGAAAAAGTATGCAGACTAGAATCTCTTGTGACTATTTTAGAAAATAAATACTCATCTAATGTAGTTTTTGGGAAAGCATTATTCTCTGGCCTCATCTAAGGTTTTTTGAAAATGAAGTCGTATGGTGGATCACTCGATCACTTGACATCCCATTACTCATCAATTTGCTCGAGCGGGCACCAGAAACGTCTCCATTAGTCCCTGTCATGTGCTAGTGTAACCCAATGGTGTCTACTCATTCTAGGAACACGAAGAGACTCAAACCAATTTTTCAGCATCTTAAAGAAAATGTCTGACCATCTTGTAGGTGGGCAGCCACGTGATCTTTTGACATCCGTGGAATCCAGTCAGTAATGGCTCTAGTCCAACTGTCATCTCCAAATCTTACTACATGTCCAGCCCATCTGATTTTCGATGCCTTGGCAAATGAGACAGCATCCCTAATTTTTGATCATCAATGGAGGTCAGAACTCCAGATTCTTTCTTTCATTTGAGTGAAGCGTGATACTCCAAGCATAGCTCTTTCAATTCCTCTTTGGTTGACCCGAATAGCATTCTCATCCTGTTTTTGTAGGGCCCAGGTCTCTGAGGTGTATGTTAATGCAGAAAAAACAGTGGATTTGAAGAGATATCCCCAGAGCAGAGGTTCTTAATCCTCTTAGCTATTTCTTCGATGCTCTTGAAGGTGTTCCAAGCCGCTCTCTTCCTGCTGCACAACTCAGGTGCCAGGTCATTGGTCATGTTGACTTCTCGACCTAGATACACATAACTGTTGCGTTCAGAGATGTTCATTCCATTTAGACTGAATGGAGTATCAATAACAAGACAGTTTCTCATAAACATTGTGTTTGTGAGATTCAGTTGTATTCTGATGTTTCCACCCTCACTGTCGAAGTCAGACAGGATTTGTGCTGCTTGGCTAATGTTTGGTGTTATTAGAACAATGTCATCAGTAAAGCAGAGGTGGCATAGTTGCCGACCATCTATCTTTACTCCCATTTCTTCGCATTCCAGTCGTCACATGTTCTCGAAGATGGTTTCAGTGAAACTCTCGAAGAGTTTCAGTGAAATGGTATCGCCCTGCCAAACCCCTCTCTTGACATGGATGATCACTTCTTTGTATAATGGTGAGATCCTGTTGTGAATCTGTAATACAGCTCACAGAGGATCCTGATGTATTGAGTTTGAACGCCCTGTTTGGTTAGGGCTTCGATAACTGCTTCTGTCTCAACAGAATCAAAGGCCTTCATTAAATCAATGAATGTTAGACAGAGCGACATCTTGAACTCCCGAGGAACCTCAATGAGCTTGGTTATCGTGTGGATATGGTTGATCATACTGAATCCTTTGCGGAACCGAGCTTGCTTGCATGGCTCTCATCAATCTAGTGTTCTGCCGATCCTTTCCAGGATGACTCGAGTGAACAGCTTGTAGATGACAGACAATAGGCAGATGGGGCGATAGTTGCCAATGTTGTGGATGTCTCCCTTCTTGTACAGTAGTCCAGTCCTGCTGGTTTTTTATTGGGAAGGAACCTTGCATTCAGACAGGTAGCATGTGAAGAGCCAAGCCAGTGTATTGATGAGCACCAGTGGCAGATTCTTCAGGTGTTCGGATCTGACCTTGAATAGGCCAGGTGCTGTTCAGTCTTTACCGAGGAAATGGCATGTCAGATTTTGGAAGGGAAAACTTTGGGAATGACATATCCGTCCTGTAAAATTTGGTATGTGGGCAGGTAGACGTGGCTATCAAAGAAATGCGAGTAGAAGTCATGAATAATGTTCTCCATTGCCCTTCTGGAAGATGTGATAGATCCATCAGGAAGTCAGAGGGCAGTCATCTTGGTCTTGTAGTTGGCGAAGGACAGGCGGACGTTGTGAATGCTTTCCCCGGCTTCTGCCACATCTACCAGTACTGCTGCTCTTGTCTCTTTGAGGTTTTCCTTTATTGCTTCTCTTCTTTGTGAGATGGGAGTTTTGCTTGTGGTTGCCTGAGGCATGTGCCAAGCCGTATTGGCAAATGAGCTCAAGAGTTTTCAAAGACAGGCATTTTTTGTGGCTATCTCTCTCTTGGTATTCCTTGCACAATCATGGAGGTGCTGTACCAGTTGTTCATATTCCTTGTCAATGTTGTCAACAACAGCATCTTCCCAAGTTGCCAAAATAGTGCCAAAGAGCTCCCAGTTGGTCGTCGTTCTGGGAGTTCTCATCTTAAACTTTGCGGCCCTTTCTCCTCGCTCTGTGAAGTAGAATTATGCATGAAGAAGATGGTGGTTCTTTTCCCGTTTGGAATTTTGGGACAACAGCGATATCAGTCAGGCAAAATCATCAATCAAATATGATGTGGTCAATTTCGTTCTGGAACCGTCCCCTGGAAGACTCCCAAGTCCAACATTTAGATTCTGCCTTCTACAACTGTGAGTTACCATAGATGATCTTGGTCGACATGATGAACTCATACAGTCTCTCACCCTGTTGGTTCCATTCTAGGCCATGGGTCCCTATATGGAGTTCTTTGGCTGATCTTCTTGGTCCTATCTTGGCATTAAAATCACCAACAATTATCTTGTAAAAGGTGTGGTCTTCTTATAGAACTTCTCCAGCTCCATATAGACCTTCTCAATTTCTCCTTCACCGTAATTGGATGTTGGTGCGTAGACAATGAAGATAGAAACTTCCTACAGTGAGACACATTTATTCAAGTGTAATCATTTGATTAGGGTTGTTAGGCATTTGAATGAATCAATGCTTATGGCCATGTTCGTGTTGACAAGGACACTGACACCATCGATGCCTCTTTTGTCACATGTTCCAAGGAACAGTTCTTCTCCAGTGTTGAAAATGGCATGATGTGATTGATGCCTTCTTGTCTCGGTCAGACCAATGATATCGTACTTGATCTTTCATGCTTGTACCATCAAGTCCTTGATGGATGCATCTGCTGCCAGTGTACGTGCATTGAAAGTACAGACAGTCATTTTAGTCTTTCTTCTTTTTGGCAGCCTAGTTTGGCCTTGTGATTTTATCAGCTTCTCCTTCCCCATCCTTCTTAACGCTGCCATATTGGCGGCTCTTTCAGTGACAGGGGAATGAGACCCATTGCATTTACTGCTTTTGGCATATTGAATGTGACAGGGATAGCTTTCTAGGTTCTGCCGTGTGGGTGGGATACTCTTTGTAGCTTGCCAGGCTAAACGAGAGGAATATAGCCTTTTAGAACAGCCTCTAATTGCCCTTGCATGTTTTCCTATGGTTCAAGCCATATTTTAACCCTATCAAATATGGTTTGGCAATCTTGGAATATGGGTATTAAGTGTCTTATGATGTGTCCACGGTCACTTTGAGGCTGTGGTGTCCAGAAAGCATCCTGGAGCATGGCAGTGGCTGGGTAGTGGATGTAGTTGAGGTATTGGAGGCCTGCCAGTGAGGTATTTATCTGGTACTGGTAGTGTGGGTCTTCTGTGTGGAGTCCCTGGGTCGCCAGCAGTTGGTGGAAGCAGACAGGGCAGGGTAGGGTCGGGCTCCTGATTTTAATTCCTCGGTCACCTGAGATTGGTGAGAGCAGGCAGAGTATCTCTGTTCCCGGGTCCGTTGAGCCTGGAGTCCAAGGTCTCAGAGTTCCACTTACCTGATTCTGTGGGGCTTCACTGGTGTGTGAGTCTCAGCTCAAGCATCCGGAAAGCATCCTGGAGTGTGGCAGCAGCTGGGTAGTGGAGGTAGTGTAGGTATGGTGGATATATGGTGGATTATCCTATTTTAGATGTACTTTTTCTTTCACACAGCCTCACATGTGAATTGTAAAATAAAAAATATATATAATTTTAATATTAATTGTTGTCTATGTAATCATTTAGGTTTCCAATTTTATTTCTGGGCTGCAAGACTTTCCATGTGAAAATTATAGACTCAGAAGGAGATTATTTGTGCATAAATTTTGCACAAGCATGATTTTTTAAAAGCAAAAATTGGCATTAAGAAATTCTCTGAAGAACCTGAGAACATTAGGCATCGTAACAAAATTAAACCTCTCTTTATATATGTTTTCACATACACATCTTAGTATACCTTTTGTCTTTTTGTATTTGTGTATGGTTGGGATTTTTAGGTTATTTTTGTTTTCTACATCCACTATATTCAATACACCATGGAGTAGAAACTGCTTATCAGATTACAAAATGAGAATAGCATTTTCCTATGTTTTTAAAAACTTTTATACTCGTGTTACGAGACACTGACTCACTTCTGAATTCTATGGAATTCAGTAGACCTCCTATACAATTAAAGATTAATTAATTTTAGGGGTTAATTTTGTTCTGACTTTAAAGAAAAACGTCAAAATCTAATATTGAATCTTACCACAATCGTTATTCTCTCTTGTACTACAAACACACTGTCTTTGATGTATTTCTATGACTCTATATTTATAAAATTCCTATGTGGGAATTTTAAAAACACAGAAATCCTCCAGTTCTCATTACATTTCACACTGCCATAAATATATTGCATCATTCATTTACTGACTTACCTTTTATTTCATCTATATAGATGAAATAAAACATAGTTGGTATCTGGTTTATTTATTCTCATGTGATTATAAATCAATCTATACTAGAAGTCCTCTAATAGTTTCAAGTAGGTATTCTCCTTAGATAATGGTTATGATGGATTAGTCCTCCCAAAAATATACCCAGAATAAGACAATAATGAATCAGTAGGAAATTAGTTCTTAAGTTTGATACTACTCCCACTACTGCTGTCAACCAAGTTCTAAGATTTTAGTGCTTTTTGCAAAAGAAATGGGAATTTCACCACCTCTATTTAACTTTGCATAACACAGTTCTCAGCAGATACTGATGTCTTCTCTCTCATGAACTTAATTACAATGATCATAATATTGACAGCTATTGTTGAATGAAGGTTATAAGTTATATCAGATGTTAATAAGGCCAAGAAAATGTATAACATTGGTGTCTTTAACTAATTTATATATTATCTAATACTTTTCTTCCATGACTGATTACCATGGAAAGTAAGTTGGACTTAGCATGTGAACTCAGCATTATTTCCATTGAACAAGATGCAATTCTCCAAGTTGGACTAGTAATTCTTTTTCTAAAATGCTTCAAACAAGTGGTTCATTATCTTACTATTTTTAATGAACATGTACAAATAGAATCTTATTGAAACTGTAATAAAAATGTTAGCCCTGTTCTTGAAAGTATTCATATAACTAAATAAGTCTCTGATGTAATATTTATTTACTCCACCTATCTGCAATGACTCAGAAATCTAAACTTATTTCTTTCCTTTAATGAGATGAAGTAGAATAAAAGTTAACATAAAATAGTAACTTTTAAGTCTCACTAAACAATGTGGAAGCCTCTGTTAGATTTGTATTTTACAATTGTGGATCAGTATGCTATTCAAATGGAACACATATTGACCTGATTCTCTTTAAACAACCATTGACCTCTCTATCTCCTGTGCATTTAAAGATTATATGTTTTGGTTAATTTTGTTCTGGCTTTAAAGAATTATCCCAAATCTTCACGATCTAATATTGAGTCTTGTCACAATCGTTATTTCTCATTTATGGTACAAAGGTGCTGTCTTTGACACGGTTCTATGACTCTGCTTTATATCTAGTTAATCCAGCACAAGGAAGCAGTGTCTCCTTGGCGCATGCTATTCAACAAAGAAATGGTTTTTGTAACATTTTGTTTTTTGGTGCTGTTTGGAGGCCACACTCAGTGGTGCTCAGAGCTTACTCCTAGATCTGTACTAAGGGATCACTACTGGCAGTGCTCATGGGATAACATATGGTGCCAGGGTTCAAACTTGGTTTAGCTACATGTACATGCAAGAAAGTGTCATGAACACTCTGTGATCTCTCTAGCCACAGACATTTATTTGCAGTGTTATTATTCATGCATGGCTAAATTCCAATGGCCAGAGTAGTCATATGCCCCAAAGGTACTATTAATTCTTTGAGAAGTGTACTAATACTAAAATAATACAAACATGGAAAGTCAATGGCCATATACACATACATCTATACACATGTATATATTGTGGTCAATATATATATTACATATGCTATATTAAATTTATAATTATTATTTTGTAAATATTGTATCATTACATTTTCTCAATATACAATATACAGAGATGAAAAGCAAATAATTAGGAATCTAGCAAATAAAGCAATAATTTATATTTCTTTCAGTTTGTGTAGTTCGGTCTCATCCCTGACTACTCAATTATATAAATATGTATAAATACTCATTCCCCTAAATTTCTGATTCTATAAATATTTGCAAAATTTATTTGTAATCTGAATTTTCTAAAATATTATATAATTTATCCTATTGTAAAAATATTTAATAACACATTTAATTTACATGTAAAATCGTTATTATTTAAGTTGATGACATTTGAACCTGGTTCAAATACATAAAACGGTTCCTATCTAGTGGATATCCTTTTTCCCTTTGGAGAAAAATGTGAGAGAGAGAGAGAGAGATAGAGAGAGAGTGAAATGAGTAAAAATTCCACTGCTAACAAGAAAATTCAAGGAGTATGATCATTGACTATTATCTTGTTCATAGTACAAGTGATCACTGTAAACATATCAAATAGCTTTGTATAGCTATTTTAAAAAGTTCATCTATTTTTCAGTTTTGAGGAGATGAACCAATGCTTTATCTTTTCATAATCTTACACTCATTGATCTGTCCTAAGTAAATAACTTTCTTCAGTAATTGGCTTTTTGTACTGGAATATATCCTTCAATTGACATTCTATTGATGTTTGTTAAAGCATTTTAATTTCTTCTGTCTATAACAAAACAGAAGTTACATACTATTTTATTCAGACAACATAGAAATTTCATTATCAATTTACCCTATTTTACTCAGAGTATTATATCTTATTTCCACAGCAAGTTCACCTAGAAATTTTCATAAATTCTCCTTATTTAAATTCTCAGTCACTTGATTTGACAGAATTGTTTTAACCTCATTTGGCTATGCATTAGATTTTAAGTTTTGAAGTCTCAGGACAGAAGCTAGTACAGTGGATAAGTTTCTTGTTTTGCGTACTGCTGACATCGATCCCTGGCACTATATATAGATTTCAAACTGACTGTTAATGATCCCTGAGCACAGTGCCAAGAATAAGTCCTGAGCAGAGTTGGAGATGGTTCAACCCTCTTGCTTTAACATTATATGTTTTCATCATAATTGTTACATCTTAAATTAATATGGCATTTTCTTTTTCTCCTGGATGTACCTCCTGTACTTAATACAAAAAAGAATTACAATCATAATTATTTTCTCTGTTCTTATTGTTTTGTAAATGTGAGTTTCTAATATCCTTTGGTTTAGTGGATTAAAATAAGAGCTGTATATCAAATATTTGTTTGACTCCTTTAAATATTTTGGCATTTATAAATAAACTCACCTTTTTTTAGTATTTAAATATACCTTAATTCCTAGATTGAATCACTTAGATAATAATATCAGTAGCTTAAAAGCCAAAACACTCCAGGTGCAGACTTCTTTGAAAATTTGGGGAATTTATTTCAAGATTCTGAAAATTTCCCGTGCAATTAGGACAATCACCACCTATCTACTAATTAAAATGTCCAGAGCAACACCCATAAGCTGGATCTCTATGATGTACTGCTATAATTACCACAGATTTAAACCACAGGCCTCAGTTAAGTTGAAATCACTTGAAATCACTTGAACAAAGGAGAAAAGATCTCAGAAAAATATCTGGAGAGTCAAATGAATTTCTAGAGGCTATTCCAACCACAGTTCTCTTTTTGATACAGGAGTTCACTCGATACAAAATAAAGTAATCAAGTCTGAAATGATCAATATAGACACTTTCTTGCAACCAAATCCAAACCTATAACCAAAGCCTCTTCACTTCTGGCAAGCTCATCTTTCCTAAGCTTATTAATGTCCTCAGCCATATAAATATATTTAGTGATTCAGTAATTATGTTGCCTCAACCACGGTTTTTAAGATATAATTGAATCTCTGAGATTTCAACTTTAGGCATCAAGTAAAATATAAGTTGTGACGGATTAGAGACAGCAGAGTGAGTAAAACTTTTACCTTGCACATAGACAACCTGGGTTTGATCCCCAAACCTCAAATGGTCCTTGGAGTCCAGCCCGTAGAGATCCCTGAGTGTAGAGCCTGCTGTAAACTGTAACTATTGCTGAGCGTGGCCCCTCAAAAAAAAAGCAAAATATAGAAATAAATTTAAAACTAATTTGTGTCTTAAATGAGGAATTCTTTGGTCAGCGAGTAGATGAGCCAGTGAACAAAAGCCCCACCACCCCCAATAGATTGCATTATATCGTGTCAAAGCTATTTCTTCATAGATACGAATGAAAGAAAATATCCTAATTAATTTGTTTTACTCTTATATTTGCCTTTGCTTTATAGTTAAAGTAGTCTTGAGGTGATTGATACATTGGGAATGATCTGATTACTTTTATAAGTATACCATCTGTTACAAAACTTAAAACATTCAATCAAATTGCTTTTAAGGTGTATTTGTGTTGAAAGAATTAATAGATGGAAGTTTTCTCTGCTTTGATGGAGGTAAAAGATTCTAACAGTGAAAGAATTTATGTTATTCAAAGGGAACGATTACTACATTTCCTCTGAAAAACAAATGTCCCTCCCCTACCATTGCCACCATCTATTCCATCTCTAACTAATCTATGACATATAATTGTTACCGTACCCTAACTCTGGTATGATTTTCTCGAATAAACATTTTCAATGTATTGGCTTATTTGTTCCAAAATTCTAAACGTACTCAAAGAAGACAAATAGATGCTAGTAGGTATAAGCAAAACAATAAATACTCTTCATTACTTATTACAGAATTACAAGTTAAAACAACAATGAAGAATACCGTTCATGTTAATATGAAAAGCTTAATGGTCCATAGCACTATAGAAACATAAGAAAATGATAGTTTTACATATCATTTTGATTTATATAAAAAACTTTGTTATTTAAAACACAGGAATTTAGGACCAATATAAGAAATAGTCAACACGATGTAAACTCCAAGAGAAAGGACTATTTTATTCTGTTCTATCTGAAATAGTGAGCAGTGAGAATCGATTGGTATTCTATTTTATCAAAAACAAAAAGATAAAAATAAGCATTTTTTCTAATTAAAAAGAAGGTATTTGAAAAATATTTTAAAAATCTATTTTAAGGTACTAATCGAATTAGCCTTTAAGGCTGTTCTTCAATCTCTTCTTTTAGGTAATTCCCATTTTTCTCACTGATCTCATTTGAAAAAACAATGCCTATGCAGAAAATTCCTTTTCAGGCTTGTTTATGCCATTGGCAATATGAACATCATTTCTCTTCCAGTCGTTTGCTTAACTTCCAAAACAATTCACCCCTTTCTTCTTGGTAGGTTCTTGACACATTGTTCTGCTATGGATTTATTGAAATCATCCTCAGTTTATTCAAAAAACATGCAAAATATGGCATACCTTTTTGCTTGTCTGGCTTTTCCTTCTAACTCCTTAATTTTAAAGCGTCACGTAAGTCAGTTTCACTTTTAAAATCTTTATTATTTTTAATAAGACAATTAAAATGGATATTTATATTTCATTTGGTATGAATCCCTCAAGCAAGTTTTTGAATAAGGGATTAATGAAGTCATAAATAAGTACAAATGAGGAGTATCCATCAAACTGTCAAATTCAATATTTAAACAACCCCAATTTTGATATCAGTAGTAGTCATAATCTTCATACTTTTACTTTTTTTTACAAAATAAAACTTTTGTATGCCAATACATTTTTAGACTTATTAAGTTGTCTCCTTTCCTCATCTTATGTTGATATTTTAACCCATAGCACCTTGAAATGCTACTTTTAGTTTAGGATATAGGGACTTTCGAGTGGCAATGCAGATTAAATGAAGATAGGTAGGTGGCATCTTAATACAATATGACTATTGTGTTTTAAATAAAAGAAGCAACACAAGATATGAGTAAATACAGGGAAAGGATCTTGTACAAATATCTTGAGAAAAAGACTCATAAACGAGGAAAGAGTACTTAGAACCTAAACCTAGTAGCAACCTTCACCTTCAGCCTCAGCAACTTTAAGGAAATTATTTTATCTAACAATTCTCTATACCATTATCATGATCTTGTCGTTGTTGCTATAGATGTTTAAGAGACTCAATGTTTTTAAATTTTTATATTATTTGTCCTACAATCCAATTAAAACTAACGCATTTTAATTTTCATCTAACTTACACCAGTACTCAGGTAGGTGTAAGCTTAGGTAAGTTTTTTATTATTTGGGCATGATAGAAATTAGCATATTTTTCATTAAATGATTAGAAGTTTATATTGTATGAAAAATATTTAACATATGCCAACTCCCTGAAAATCTGTAATTAGAATGAGGCACAGGTGGCTTTATAATAACAAGGGCTGAATGACAAAGAAATCATGTCATTCTGTCACACATTTTTTGGATAAAAATTTGGATTATAAATTGACGAAACTTCTGCTGATGTGAAGAGATATAAAATTGTTAAAAATAATGATTTGTGTCTTGAAAATTCTACCCACAGTCAAATAATGTGTGCTATTTAAATGTTTACATATTCTTTATCTACTTTCCCTTTCTTTGAGTATGTAGGTACTGACTGAGAAGACAAAAATGTGTAATTTATAAATAGTGATGCTTTTGAGTAATTTTAAAATTAATAAGGAAAATGAGTTCATATTTATGAATTAGGTAAGTTACATCACAATTGTTGCTTTGTTTCTGAGATTTAATGCAAAATGTATGAAGTAAAAATATTGATTACCTTTGGAAAATCATAATAAACTGTCCCCATTCTTATTTTTAAAAATAAAACTTAATTAAAATATTTTATTACATAACCTAAAGCTGTTCATTTATATGCATACATAAACCCCTATAGAAATTTATTTTTCTCTGAAAAATCACTGACAGAATTTTCAACAGGTTAGCATAATTCAGTGATAATAATAATATTTTCCGATTAGTATTTGAAGGTGTGCTGTTAAAATGTTTGCAATTGTTTCCATTAACTAATTTTTCTCTGTTTATAAATTGTGATTTTTTTTAAATCCAGAGCTTGACTATCATTTTATTGATAAAGCAGATTTTTAAAAAGACAACTAAAAATAAAATACATCGCAAATAATTTTTGGTCAATACAAACCTCCCGAAATTCTTAAATAGTATTGTATAGCAGATGTAGTTTTTAACTTTCTTTCTTAATAGCAAACTATATGCTTACAGTAGGATCCTGTCATGTTGTTGGCAGCATGTGGGAGCCTCAACACTTGTCAACAATGCCAGCACAAAGTGAACAACAGAACTTCTACAGAGTTATCGCCAGCACCACCTTTTCAACTTATGATATTTTCATTTCACAGTAGGCTTATAAGGACATAGGTCAACCGAAGATTAAGGAAGCTGGGTACACATATACACTCAGTACATTTGATACCAAGCTAATTTTCCCTGAACCATTTCTCCATTCTGGAAGGAAACCCTGGGATATCACTCTCATGATGCTGTTCAAATATGTAAACCAACATTTGTTATGGAATTTAAGTTCGTTATCTAGTTCTATAGTATCCTAGTCCTTTAATACTATTTTCTACCACATATCTAATTCAACCGAATGTAACCATTATAATCATTCCAACCTCAACTAGTTTATTTCCCCTTAATCTCTGGTGATTCTTCACTCATTACTGGTCTTTCAATAACTTTAAATAACCATGTAGCTGAACTCAATTTTAATTGCTTGCAACTTAAAGTCAAGAGACAAAATTTAGTGTGAGAAAAACAAATTTATTCACATACTATCAATCTGAGAAATCTGTGGAATTGTAATTTGGAAAAAAATTATCTGCACCGTCATAGAGCAAATTTTATAGGAAAAGCGAAAAAGAAAGTTTTAGGAAAAGTGAGTTGCAAAATATTTGGTTCCAGAGTAATCAATAAATATGCCTTGGGCTGGTCCCTTGAAACAAAGTCCATCTTTTGTGTTTACACTACATACACATATAAGTTATATGTAAACACAAGGAAAAAGTTTTTAAAATAAGCACTCAATCTGTCCTTATTTTAGACTTATGGGTGGAGGATAAAGCAAGTAAAATTGTTCTTGTCCAGGAAAGATTGTTGAGTTTCAAGTATTTTTTCTTTTAAAGTTAGCTTACAAGTTATTTTACACTTTTTTCCAGATGAATTAATTCTCTTTGTTATTACCAAGAAAGTTCTCTGATGACCACATTCTTTTCAGCACATTGGTACTTTCAACACAAGTGTTGCCTGATTTTCCAAGTTCTGTATTCACTTAACTTACCCTCACTTGACCTTTGGGAGAGAAAGTGGTAGCAAAAGTTCTCTGCAGATTAATGAAAATGGAATTACATAAATGTGTACTTAGTTCAATAGCAGGAATTTAGGCTTAAGCCTTAATATAGAAGTAATTTACTTCAAGCATCAGAGGTAGAAGATAGTATCAATCCATATTCAACCCGTGGCACCCATACAGTCCCCCACGTCCCAGCAGTAGTGTCCCAGAGCAAAGTTAGGAGTAAGTCATGAGCATTGGTGGGTGTGGATATGGCCAAAATGTAGAGAGAAAATATGGGGGAAATTGTCTGCCATAGAGACAAGAGGAAGGTTGAGAAGGGGGAGAGGATATTACAGGGGACATTGGTGGAGGAGAATGTGTACTGGTGGAGGGATTGGTGTTTAATCATTGTATGACTGAAACTCCAACATGAAAGTTTTGTAACTGCATCTCACGGTGATTCAATTAAAAAAGAAGTTAGGCAACAAAGAAGAGGAAAAAAGGGAAAGTAATTGACTTTATTAAAAGGTAATGACTGAACAATGTGTTAAAATATACATGTGGTTTTTCTAGTATACATGGAGAGAGAAAATTGGTTTAATTTGTCATTGAATAATTTTAAGTTTGGATATAATCTTATTTGGTATTTACACATATTGTCTAAGAATCATTCACTCACTACTGAAAAAACTAAAACAAAATTTTCAGCTTGAGACCATGTGATCTAAGGGGGCTACAAATGATAATTACATAAATGGCCATGATATGAGACCAGAGGCAACCTGGATAATAAAGGGCCTCAAGAAGGAAACAGGGTTGGTAGGGGTGCCTGTCACAGAAAAATGAGAAACACTGGCTAATTAAAGAATTGACGAGCTTTTTCACCTAATGGCTTTAAACATGAGTCATGATGTCTGTTTCCTAGTTTTGAGAGGGAGCATAAAATTGATTTCTGTATTAGAAATTGAAGCATAAAAGGTTTAAAAATGTGCTTTTATTGTTTGGACATGTGATTCAAACTCACTTAATTCTTTCCAATGTCAGAGTCACGTTTGAGATATTAATGCATCCATTATAAGTTTGTATCAGTAATTAAACTTTATAAGGATAATTCTAAATGTTGGCATTAAGAGTACCAAAAGCAAAAGGACCTGTTAATGATAACTGCCCCAGTTTGGAGTATAACTATAAAGTGTTAATTTGTGTTAAAATTTGTTAGTTTGTTTGGGGGGGCTATACCCCTCTGTACTCATTCTTGACTGTGCTAAGGGATCACTCCTAGTGGTGTTCAAGGGAACACAGTTGGTGCCAGGGACAATTTGTGTTGTCTGTGTGCTAAGTTATTTGCTGTATGGTTGATCTCTTTGACTGAAAAAAAGGGGGTTTTGCGCTAATAAAAAAATGTGTTTAAGTACCATAAGGGGCTGAAGAGTAGAAGGGTTAAAGACAGCCTTGCATGTGAGCCCCATAAAGCCCCATACCGTCTCTTGCACCACATCGCCCCCCATCAGGTGCAGCCCTATTTTTCCGCAAGAGCTACCGATTATTGTTGTCCTAGAGCCTCCACACACACTAAGGTGTCCTAGTTAATCCTCATCACAAATCCAAGAACAAATCCAAGAAATACCCACCCTCAAGCTTTTGCCTTAAACCCAGCCTGACTGCTGAAAATTGCCCCAAGGGCTCAGGAGTCTCCTGAGCACTGTCAACCCCTCCCCAAATAAATAAAGTAAAAGACAATAATAAAGCAATTAGAATGTATATTTTACCTATTATTTTTATTTAAACCTAGCAAGTCACCCTTGCCAAAACATAAATTAAAAAACTGAGTTCTTGACTAATATTGAAGTTTAACCAACTTTCAGAGCAAAAAAGCTTATGAGACTTGTCGAGAAGACTGATTTATTAGCTGAACACACTAAGATAATGATCACAAAAAATCTGTCATGAGCTTTAAAGTATTCAGAACAATGACTTCAACCTTTATAGGTCATTTTATTTTAATTTTAAGAAGCGAAAAGAAGTGATGACTATCAGATTAAAAAGAAAGTAATTTTTCTAAATGAAATGTAATTTTCAAAATATCTTCAGAGACGATAGGGATAGCAAACTTTAATTATGATTGGAATTTGTACAGAAATACTTGTACACCAATTTAATCAAAAGCAGATGTTCTACTTTCAGCACTTTCCCAAAATGTGGAAATATATCAATAGAAATTTAGTAACAAATATAATAGGACATATAATATCCTACTAATATTCATCTTACTCAAATGCAGACTTTGACATAGGAAAAATCTTTTTTTGAACCAAGCTTAATTTCTGTAATAGTTTGTTAATTTTGCTTTATTTGAAGTCATTCCAAAGTTTAAATTCTAAAACAATGATTTATTCATTTTCCTTCTCTTCCTGATGCATCCATAATGTTATTTTTGTGCTTTGTTCTAAATAGCTGATGCACCTTTATGACAAATATATTCGTTACATAGCTGAAACATGTGTGACATCAATTTCTGATTTTTGTCCAAATACCAATTTCTACTTGAATATTTAAAGATAGTCTTTTTTCTTTTTTTTATTTTTCTAAGTTTGAATTACTTTCCAATGCTTAAGTTGTTGCATTTACAGCAACACTCCTTTAAAAATATTAGAAAGTTCTCTTAGCCATAAACAGATATTGAGCTTCTATTCTTTTTCCTAGTATTTGTCACCAACCTTTCAATTAATTTATAGCTCATTTGCAATGAACAGTATGAGTAAAAATTAATAAAACCAAAATGTTATATGAAAACTTTGTTGATGAAATAAGGTATCTTTAAACTATCTTTGTATTAAAAGACAGTAATATAATAGCAATATTCATACATCTTCATTGAACATAAAATACAGGCATCACTAAACCATTTTGTATTTTCCTGCAAATAAAAAGTCATATTTTATGAGTTGATTTATACAATTCTTACAAAAGTTGCTTTTTGCACATAAAATTATGCATAACACTTTGCCAGTAGCTTTACAAAGCTTGATATTATAAAGACGAGAAAAATTTGATATCTAATTTTTAAAGCATGTCATAGATTTGGCAGGTGCTTTTGTAGCTAAAAGAAATTTGGATAAAATAACCTCATGCTTTTATGATCATGGAAATAGGTATAAATATTGATGATAGTTACTCATCTCTATATATCATATATATATATATTGCTATAAACCAGAAAACTTGAAATCTAAACTTTTAAAAAATGCAATTACTGAATACTTATTTTTTAATAAATTCATTTCTACTGATTAAGTATAGTACATTTGATTTTAAAAAAAAACTGTTAGCCTTCCCCCCAAAGATTTTTCTTATTTCACTAATTAATTTCTTTTCTTTGTTATTTAAGCTACACCCAGAAATATACTACTGGCTCTGCATTTGGGGTCACTCCTGACAGTGCTGGGGGAACTACGTGCATTGCCAGGGATCAAACTTGGATCACCTGTGTGCAAGGCAATCACCTTCCCCATTGTTCTACCTCTTCAATACCCCCATTTCCCCCCTAATATTCGCACTTTCAAAAGAGTCAGAATTTGTGAATGGCCATGCAGAATTTGAGTTTGGCAGCAATCTGCTAAATATCCTGAGTGTTTCTGGGCAAGAAGACAAGCTCATGAAGAAAGAAAAACAAACATGTATGCTATGTATCTTTGATTTAGATTCGTTTATAACATGTACCTGAAGATGAATTTTCCTGTGGGTAGAAGATACCCACCCTGTTTGCACCCGAGATGAAACTTCTCTGCTCTAGCTAAGAAGATGCTGGTTTTAGGAAATTTCCCATCTCCATCGGATAAAACACCATGACGTAAGTTGGGCGTCACTTTACTAATGCGTGATACTGAGTCTGAATCAGATTAAGAGTTTGTCGTCATGACCTATAAAAAGTCGTGTCAGACTGCTACTCTCCGGTCTGACGCTCTCAGACACCCTGTTGTCCAGACTTAGACCACCAGTGAATAGAGTCTTCCTTGTTCTCCATTCTTGACTTTGCCTCCTGTGCTCGAGTAAGCGAACTCCTGTTCCAACAAAGTTCAACGAAGGCAAGGCAGGACAGTAGGCTGTGGGGGCTGCCTGAAGTGGGATCTCCGCAAGCTATGTGCACCCACAGCACTTTACATGTCCACATGCACAAATTTAGACTTTGTTGGAGAAACACCAGCACTCTGGTGGTCGTTGTGGTGTTGGAACACCTGACTGAAACCTTATTAATAATTATAAATGATTATCATTTATATCACTAATAGTACTGTAAGTACTATGAATCACTGTACTTAAAGTCAAATTAAAATACATATTTGAATAGTTAGTTAAAATTGTTTAATGTGGATTATTTTTGTAACTATTTTTAAATTATTGTATAGATATCAATATAGTTCTGAGTTATGCTAAATGGTGCCAAAGATTTTTTTCAAAATTAAGTATCAGGATAAATATTACATATTTTCAATTTATTTTACAATTGAATTTTTTAACTCTAAACATTTAAAAATCTCTGAATGAAAGAATGGAAAATGGCTAATACATAAAAACAATATAATCTGCATTAAAGCAACCAGTATATAAATACAACAATCACAAAGAACAAGCATATCATCACTTTACACTCAAAATAGAAGTCTATCCCAAGTATTAGATATCTAGCTAGCACTTTTTTTCTGACATAGATAATTGTGGATATTAATTATTAGTTCTGGGTAAATTGTTATTAAAGATGACACTCAGAGTAGATTAGTTGAAAGTAAAAATAAAGGAGTACCTGTTAGAAGTAGTATTTAAAAATAATAGGTATTAATGGAATTTACTGCAAACAAACACCTCAGGGACTTGAGTGACAGTATAGCAGTTATATGCTTGTCTTGCAACTAACCTGAGTTCCATCTGTGGTACCACATATGATCCCTCATGCAATGCCAGGTGTGATCCATGAACCGAGAATCAGAAGTAGTCTCTGATCACTATTGGCTGTGTCCCTCACCCCAGAAAGTAAAATAATAAATAAATAAACCAATTGAGATGCATTGCAATATATTTTGTTTTAACTATTATATGAATTATCGTTGGCCATTTATAGTTACTGAGTTGCTAATCTCTGTTAATCCTTGTCCTGTAATTACAAGCAACTTTCTACAAATAATTCCAATACATCTTTAATTTAGAAAGTTTTCTGTTACATTTAGCAAAGTCTCAAAAAGGAGCTCATTTTTATAGTTTAAGTAAGATTCAATGCACTTTAGCTGTAGAAAACAGAATGGGGGTAGAAAACAAAATAGTGAGAAAAAGATAAAATTATAATACATGCATTGTTTCTGAGAGTAACTTGAAGAATGACTGCAAGCAGGTAGATACTTAATTCAGGGGGATCAGAACTGTAAGTTGTGGCAAGGGTATTGATGAGTGCATGAGTGTACACGTCAGTGAAATATCAATGGTTTTCTCTTGTACTCTCAGTTCTGATCTGATAAAGTCTAACTCTGCTGGAATTTTAACTTGTTGGTTAAGATTCAATCTTAAAACACCCAGAGTCTGTTAGTCAAACTGAATACTAGATATTAACACATTGTTTAAAATCATTTAAATTAGATCTTAAAACATGGCTTCACCTAATTTTAAGTATGTAAGTATTTATCTCAGAATAATATAGACCCAAGTGCACTGTTGCAAAGATGTATGAATATAGTGTGAAACTGATTCTTGTTTTTAACCTGATTTTCTATGGGAATACTCTTTTTAAAAAAAAACCCCGAGGCTCATTTCATTTCTGGTTGTCTTTTCTCTGTGACTTGGTAACATCTGTCAGAGGAGATTCCCCAGGGAAGAAAAAATGTCTTCCCCACCGTGAGTCATTCACCTAGGTAACAGGATGCGTGTGGGCGTGTCTGCGTGTCTTTCAGAGTTGGGTAATTAGCCAAACTGCACTGGTTGGTATATAATGTTTATTCCCAAGTCCCTTAAAACAGACTTTTGTGCAATTGTACAGCGTCCTGCTTCAAAAGATGCCTTGTAGCTTTGTTGGCTCAAATTTTTCTTGTACCTAAAAACCCCAACAATAGCCAGAAACTCTCCTGCACTGTCTTACTCATCCATGTTGAGCTGTTGAAAACAAGGTATATAATTATCGTCAAACATGTACAATAAGAACTTACCATTCCTATTCTATAGGATGCTTATGTCTCAATGATTGAATCTCCAATCAATTATAAAACGGCCAAGACTCTGGGTCTAATTGATAAACAATTGAGCCTGTATTTAAATAACTTCCTATAGCATCACGTAGTATAAAGGAATAAAGCAATGCTCACCATTTTTTTTTTCCAAGGAAACTCCTTTAAAATTTTTTTGGATTGATATAGAAATCAAAACAAATTATTAATTTTGGATCATCACTTACTGAATGCAGATCTATCTAATATTACACAACAAGCCTTTTCCTGTATGCTTTTTTTAAATAGCTGTACCCAAATTTACTCAGCACTTACTCCTGGCTCTTCACTCACAGAGGGGTCATTTCTGCAGGGATCTGGTAACCATATAGAGTACTTGGATCAGAACAGGCAGGCTAAATGCCTGAATTAGGTCTTACCTGCTGTACTATTTCCCCAGCCCTCTGTATGTTCTTTTGATAAATTTACAGTAATTTATTGCACAACCTTAATTTTACTACTGAATAAACTTCCTAATTCATGTTTATATTTCAGTATGTGTTCCCTTTCCATATTCTTTCCTCACCTTTTTCTTCAGAACTGTCAAATAATATGCAATAATTGTTTCAACTATTGGATTTTTCCAAAGGAACTCAAAGCGATGCAGCTTAGTTGATATCTTTATCTTTAGTTACTATACTAAAAGTCTATAATGATTGAATCTTTGCCCATTTTTGCAAAGAATTGTGTGCTGAGACTTCTAGACAAACTACCAACTATATTTGGTAGTGCTAGAAAGACTATCCTCAATATTTCTCACAATAAACAATGTTGATATCACACGATGTAATAAGGGTATTCTGTTCCTACAGAAAACAATCATAAAGCAATTTCTAATGTTTTTCCTGGCATATCTCACAGGACAAGCTGCCCACCCAGGCCAGTCTTGCTTTGCTCATTGCAGTTAGTGGAGAGGAATCTTGGAGAGGAATTGCAGTGAAGGTCTCAGTCCCCTGGCCTGTCATAGTTTGCCATCCTACTCCCTGTAGCTTCATTTCTGGGCTTTGTTTGTTTGTTTGCTGAGGTCTGACTCAGGACTTCATCTGGTGACTGCGAAGACCTCCTAATGGGGAAAGGAAAGGGAAAACTTAGATTCCTTCCCCCTACTCAGACTCAATGCCCCAGATGGAATACTTTTCCACTTGCAGACTTCATCCCTGTTCATTCCACTTCCAGTGGAATTGCCAAAACCTTCAGTACAGGCTCCTTCAGAAGTGGGATGACATGAACATTTACATGGATTCACTCCACTCTCACCTATTTTATTATTACGAATATGGAGAGAAAAACAGAGGTGTTGGCATTTCTCCCTGTTTTACATCCTTGCTTATCAACCACTGCAGTAGTTCAAACTCTTTTGAATTTATTTCTTTAATTGACTTCACCAATACCTCATGGTCCAGCGCACTCTCTTAAATGAATCAGCTGAGCTCATGACATCTATCGAAGAAACAAATGATCATGATGCCAAGAATATAGAGCTCACAAGCTCATAGAGTTTTACATTGCGGAAACCCATATTTGTCATATCCACTTCAATCACACCTTAGATACGTTACTAGTGACCTGTACTAATTGTGAGTGGAATATGTGAGTTACATTATCTTTTTTCACTTTTTCGTATATTCTTTCTCCCTCTATTGGACAAGACCGTTTTAAACAATTCAGTTGCTGGGTAATTAACCTTATGCCAAAATGTATTTTATTCATATTAAAAATAGTCATCTATATCATGTTAATTGAGGGAAGAGAGTCATAGTGTCAATGCTATGATAGAATTAC
The DNA here is from genome assembly GCF_029834395.1 of Sorex fumeus. Taxonomy (NCBI): domain Eukaryota; kingdom Metazoa; phylum Chordata; class Mammalia; order Eulipotyphla; family Soricidae; genus Sorex; species Sorex fumeus. The sequence goes on from NW_026606065.1 coordinate 41,066,841, forward strand.
TGTAAAACAGTTCTTCATTGTGAGAAATCCAAAATGCTGAGATTGTTCAGTTGCACACAATGATTCTTATAGTAATTGAATACTTTAGGAAAATTCTTGGCATAAAGGTAAAACTGGTATATCTTTCTAAAGTGTATATTTTCAAAATCTGGTTGAATTTTGGAATTTTATGAAATTTTATAAAAAAATTACAGAATTTTCACAATTGTAGGCCATAATGTTAATGTTTACCACTATAAGGTATTCACAAAATTAGAAATTTCAATTATGTGAAAAAACATAACAGTCATATTAAATATAAAATTAGAAAATGTTCAAACAAATATTCATATAGTAATAACTTAATCCAATTCAATGATAAATTCATTTGAAAGTAAGTTCATAATTTTGAATATTTTTTATATTAACACATACTAGAAATTCATTAGCTCTTTAAAGGAAAGGTTAATCTAATAATGTTATTTGTAGAACTCTATCCTTTATTCATTATTAATTGTGCCAACACTGTAGCAAACTACGATATGAAACTGTTCCACTGGAAAATTATGCATTTTGAATTCTGGTTAGTTCTCATCTTTGATATGTTTTAAAGCTTTCACTTTATAACTTATAAGAAACACTTTAATATTATAACTCACTTCATTTTTAAACTTGAAAAATACAACAGGAAGAATATCATATTCTTTATGACAAAGAATATCATATTCTACAGTGAAACAATAATTTTAAAGTGAGTGTGAGAAAGTATAATTGAAGAAAGATGCATTTTAGTTTTACATAAAAACTGTTTCCAATCAGAGCTAATATTGTTTGCATAGAAATGCACACATCTGCATGATTTAACTTTATTTTTCAATAAACATTGCATTTGTTTTTCAAGAAGTCATAGGTAATATACGTACATATTATAGTTTCTTATATAGATCAGCTCTTGAGATATACTTATAATATATATATGCATATATACACACACTTGAAACAATCATTCTTTTCTTCTTTCAAATCCTGGAAGGAATTTATATCTTGGGTTTTTTCCATCTCTTTTCAGGTGATTCAGGGCTAGAGACAAAGAGTATTGTTTTTCAAGAGAATCTTTTTTTTTCTTTCTGTTAGTTTGAAAGATTCCATTTTAGAAGAAAGGGAAAGTTTTAAATTATTAAGACCTGAGCCATTTTCAGCGAGTAAGTAATGTCTTTAGAGAAAGAATAGAGTCCATACAGAGAACACGTAAGTGGAAAAAGGTGGTAAGGGAGAAAATTGGGGGGAAAGCAGCTAAGTGCAGCGTAGCACAGTTCAGACTGATGTGAATCCACTAGGTTATTCTTGGAGAATTTGATGGTGTTCTAAAAGGTAATGGGAAGACAAAGTCTTTCCTTCAACTAGTCAGACAAGTGACAGGTTTGGGAAGAGACAGACAGCCATGACAGAATATATAAATACTTCACATAAATCACAGTAGCTCAGAAAACTAGCAAATGGGTGGGGGCACAGTGTAGAAATTTATATTAAAATAAAGAAAATCACTTGAAATTTTAAAGAAACAAAACCACAATTCTATTCGAGCAGAAAGTAGACTATTAATGTCGTTTTGTTCAGCGCAAAATAAGAGCTAAACATTTGGAAACTGTTATGGTGGTCCTTTAACTTCTATTTTTTAATAAACCATTGATTATTTTAAATTGACGATGTAAAACAGAATTATTTGGATACATTGGGTCAATATATATTCATATTAAGCAATGCATGTATTGCTACACTCTCTATGGGGTATAAGGCAATTGAATGGAAGATTTACTTAATAATTAATATTTAAAACACTAATAATAATATCTAACATTTTTCTATTTTCAGATAAGCTTACATATCTTAAATAAAATACACTCAAACAAGTTCAGACTTTAAAAGCTTTAAAAGTGTCAAGCCTTGCTTGATAAAAATGTCTTATCTAAAATGGTGCAAATGTTCAAAGTGTGTTTTACTAGTATTGAGAACATATTATCAGGTTTACAAAGATGGTATCTGGGAAATGACCCCTGAAATATGTATCTCTGCACTTTTGTGTTGACTAATTTTAATCTTGTTTTGTTCGTAATCAGATAGCAGTTTGAATACCCTAAAGTGAATATGCATACAGTATACCTATAAATAACTCCATATATAAGTATATACATGCAAGCATATATTGTTGCACATATATGCATTATAATAAATTCAAGTGGTTTCATATTAGGTTAGTTTTCAAAGTAATGCCTTCTCATTTTATCTATAATATTTATACATTAAAACAATGTAGACTATCGAATAATTTCATATAATTAAAGTCTTTGATTTAATCTTTAGCAAAACTAATTTCCCATTGTTTAATAACCACAGATAAAATAGTCATCCTCTATTACATGAGGTAGCTAGCTACCAGCTTATGCCCTTGGTCAAACAGGAACAAAAGATAGTACAGGGCAGAGCAGTACAAATGCATACACCATTGGAGAAAAAATATTTTTTGACATTATCAGCATAGGCAGCTGATCAATTATACAAAATGAAATTTTATGTTTTATAGATGTCTAAATTTAAAGTTAGTACTTATACAAAATAATAAATGCACACAATAAAATTTAAAATAAAAACAACAAAATATTTTAGAGCATAATATTTGAAACAGGCAAATGTGGCTTCCAGCACTGACTCTGCTATTAATTTCTTTGTGAACTTGAGAAGTTTACTGTCTTCAAGATGTGTACAGGAAAATGAAGATAATAATAAATCATTTTGTTATTTGTTTTTTTCTTACTTAATGTTTAAAACTGTATATTGAATTAAAATGTTTAATATGTAGTTTGACTTGGCAAACATTCAAAACTATTAACTATATTGGTAATATGCTCAGAGGTTATCAACATGTCTTTTATTTGTGTACACTGAAAAGTACATTGTTCAGTTAGGACACAATATGTAGATCTTGAAATATTATTATTAGTTGTTCTGATTATATTAACTGACTCTAAGTCTTCACTAATTGAGTGAAATCTTTGGGAAAAAAACTATTTATTTACGCCTAACAAATGCTTATCATAGATTAAATTTTAATACTGCTAAATGTGTATATCTTAATTGACCCTAAACTTTTACATTTCTATATACACAAATATGTATGTATATTTTTAAAAATATAACATATATAATATAATCTTTTTATACGACATAAACCAAGTAAACTTTTACCTGATTAATATAGCAAATTAAAATGATTTTATAATAAAAAATTTAAATATTTAAGTCATTCATTTCTCTAATAAAAGGATAATGATGTTCTTTACACTGATGCTTCCAAAATGTTTTTAACTTTGGACTAAATATATCTTAATCTGTGTTAGTAATACAACAATGATAAATTCTAAAAGTGCCTTACATCTAAATGTAATCTAATTTTTTAGTCACCATGAAAAAAATTATTTTTGGAGTACATCAGAACTTAGGGTAGCCTTCAATTCAGAAATTGCTCCTTTAATACCCTTTAATATTATTAACCAATTTTGCACAATTGTTGAAAGAGAATGTCAAGTTGATGACAGCTTTTAAAAACCTCTCCTGGTTTTGGAGATATATTTAACATGATTTCACAAGGAAATTGAAAATGATTGAGTGGCTTGTCATGAAGCTTATTTGGCGACACCCTTTCCAAATCTTTTTTTAACCCTTTCAGTTTCAATTTGCATATTTTTAAAGTACTTAACAAAGTTTTTCATAAACTCTTTGAGGTAGCTCTCTGTAATGAGTATTTGCATTTGTTATGTAAAACGCTGGAGTGAGTAGGGGGATTTTCCTGTCACCTGGCTGATCCAGATTCAACCCCCTTGCGTTCCCAGAAGGTCTCCTAAGAAGCAAGAGGAGTGATCCCTGAGCACAGGGCCCTCAGAAGCCTGGAACACCACAAGTCATGGCCCAAAGAGAAAATGTAAATAGATAAGTTATTGGGATATTGGTTGGATGTGAAAACATATATTCTCCTGATAAACATTTTGACCTTTTCTGAGATACTCTGCATATTTTATGTAATAATAACTCACTTTTTTAAAACTAAAACCAACCTTGATTTCATTCCACTTATAAATTTGCTTTATTTATTCAAGACATGATCTTTATTTAGGCTTTTAATATTTCCCAAATAAATGATTATTCTTGAAATCAGTTAATTTTATAGTGTTTCTGACACTTTTTATTTTGCTTGGTAACATGTTTCTGTCTTTTTAAAAATTCTGACCTATTTACATGGCATGAACTTGTTATAAGCTTTCAAATTTCAAAATTCAATTGCTCACTTGTTTTTGCAGCTGTTATATGGTACTTTGCTCAGCGACTAAAGCTCTATTTCCTTCCATGCTCTTTTTCCTTGCTTTTTGATTCTACAAATTTTGAAAATAAAAAGAATTTTAAAAGCTTTTTATCATTTAGCAGGTGACTCATTAGTAGTGAAACAGCTTTTAGAAGCATTGGATTTTAAATTGAAATTACATTACAAGACAACAAATGCCTGCACACTAATTTACTTTTTTAAAATAATCCCAATTAAAGGCAGGTAATTTTTTAGAAATCATATTTGAGGGGCTGGAGCAATAGCACAGCGGGTAGGGAGTTTGCCTTGCACGCGGCCAACCCGGGTTCAATTCCCAGCATTCCATATGGTCCCCTGAGCACCGCCAGGAGTAATTTCTGAGTGCAGAGCCAGGAGTAACCCCTGTGTATAGGCAGGTGTGACCCAAAAAGAAAAAAACAAAAACAAAAACAAAAACCCTGAGCATCGCTGGATGTTCCCCCTCAAGCTCCATCAAAATTCAATTCCCAGCATCCCATATAGTGCCCCGAGCACCACCAGGAGTAATTCCTATGTGCATGCGCTAGGAGCCAGGAGTAAGCCCTGACCATCATCAGGTGAGACCCAAAAAAGCAAAAAAAAAAAAAAAAAAAAAAAAAAAGAAATCATATTTTATTTCTACAAATGTACATTTCTAATTATATTATGTGGTCTCCATTATCTTAACAAAAATTTGCACATAAAGGATCCTTCTTAAAGCTCTTCTAAGCACTTCTAATAAATGCAAATTATATTTGAAACTCTCTATTAGCTCTCCAAAACACTTTCAACAAATAGTTCTATTTATCTTACTTGTATACTTTGAGGTTGTCACAAGCAGCAACATAACTTGTTTTCGACATTAGCATTGATTAAACATAAAACATCCTGGGTATTGTTCATGGTTTGATTTAGTTATCAAATCTACCATAAATGATAACCAAATACCTGAACTCTGAATTGGCATATTAAGATCATCCTCTTTATAATATCAGAAAATAGTTTAGAATTAAATGATACTTTTGTTTATTTTCTGTTTGTTGTAACATATCACAAACATGGTGGCTTAAAGAGAAACAAACATCTTACTACAGTTTCTGGATAGCAGAATTGCAAAAACACACTTTTGATAAGGTCAACTCTTATTGGAAGTTCTAGTAAGACTTCACCCCTAACTCAGCTTCTAGAAACTGCAATCACATTCCTAGTTTCAGTCAGCCTTCCTCCCTTATATTACTTTATGTCACTTTGCACTTCTTTACTCTTCCTTTGGGATTGCATTGCATTTAATTCCATACATAAAATAACTATCACAAATATTTAACCTAATTCTCCCTTTATGTACTAAGAGTTTATTTTGTCTTTAAGCTTTGACAATCATGGAGTAAATGTCTTTCATGGGAGCAGAAGGAGTCTTATTAAGTTTATCACAATTGGTGTTACAGTATCACAAGTGTGAAATAAATCTACCATTAAAAAAAAAAAAAGAAAACCTGGGGCAGGAGAGATAGCACAGCGGGTAGGGTGTTTGCCTTGCACGCAGCTGACCTGGGTTCGATTCCCAGCATCCCATATGGTCCCCTGAGCACTGCCAGGAGTAAGTCCTGAGTGCAGAGCCAGTGATCTTGTACTCAAGGATCACTCCTGGAGAAGCTCAAGGCACCATTAACAATGCTGGGGATTGAAGCTGAATTGGCCGCTTTGCAAGGCAAGTGCCTTACCGACTGTGTTATCCCTCCTGCCCTAAAATTGTTTCTTCTTTTACATAATAAGGATAATAGGTCATTTGCAAGTGTTTTTATAAGGATTAAAGGAACTTTACAAAACATCTAGTTTGCTTTCTGGAATGGGAAATACTTAAGGGCTATTCATCACTTACATAAAATATGAAAATATATAATAGATTTGCTTAATCATATAGTATGAATAAAATTCCTGTAATGACTTCTTTGACTGTGATGTACAAATTAAACTAAATTTAAAAAACTTGACAGTTTTGCATAGTATTAGTCACTGTCATTCACTGATAATATGCTAAGACATAATATAAAATTGAATGAAACCATATTATTTACAGTACTAAATTTCACAGTTTAATATAGGAAGGCTTCCAATGAATTAATATTGAATATTCAAACATAGAACTTGGTAAGTGGGCCCAGATATATGGGAGTGGTTTTAGTAATTGTTGACCATATCTTTAGGTACCAATGACCTATAGAGTTGATGTCAGTTTTTGTTATACTGGACTATGATAATAATTGTATCAAAATATTAATATTTCAATATTCTTAATATCACAATCAATCAATCACAAATCATCCTGTTATTCATCGATTGCCTCGAGCAGGACCCAGTAATGTCTCCTTCATCCTGGCCCTGAGGTTATATTCAAGGCTCTTTAGGAGAATGAGACCCATCATTGTTACTGGTATTTGGCATATTGGGTACACCACGGGGAGTTTGCCAGACTCTGCTGTGTGGGCAGGCTACATTCGGTAGCCTGCCAGTTTGTCAAAGTAGGAATGAGATGTCATAATAAGATGTCGCGCGGCCGCAGTTCCGGGAGCTGGTTCAGGGCTGCCGGGGTCCTGGCCAGGGCGGGGAGGAAAGCTCAACCCGCTCCCCTCCAAGGGGCCCCGGTGAGAAATAGCCAGGCGCGGGGGCAGGAGACTGCGCTCTTCTCCTCCGGGAGCTGGTTTTTATGGTCTCAGAGTCTTGGCCGCTGATGGGATTACACGGCGCCAGGGGGCCAGTTGGTGGGTGTGACCCCCGCCTACTGGAATTTGGAGGATCTGGGTGGAGGATGCTCGACTCCAATCCGAGTAGGCTTGGAGATCTTGGCCCCGGAACCCACGTGGCTTTGTCCCTCTGCTGGTACCTTCAGGTGTGTGGAGAGTGGTCTCAGCATGGTGGTGGCTGGTCCTGGAGGTCTTCGGCTGCCGGGGCCCTGGCCAAGGCAGGGAGGAAAGCTCAACCCACTCCCCTCCAAGGGGCCCCAGCGAGGAATAGCCAGGTGCGTGGGCAGGAGACTGCGCCTTAATATATAGTAAGAATCATAATTAAAACACGATTAATTTATAGGACTTTTAAAGGAATTAAATGATTCAATGGTATCCTCATTGATAGGATGTCAATAAAATGATTACATCATTTTTATTTTTATATTTATTTTTAAAATTTTTAAACCTGGAAATTAAAAGCTAAAATTGTATCGCTGACATCTTAAAAATTGATGAAGAGAACAAGAGACAGAGACAAATATGAAGGTACTATAAAGAAAAAAATCTTACAAAAGATTCAAACTAATTTTTAAGGCATAACAATAAGAAAGGTTTTCCACAAAGTTCTTTTTGCCTTCTTTATTCCCTTTTGTCTTTGGCTTCAGTAAATTCATTTCCTATGTTACTAATAGACATAAATTTTTGCTTATGGGTTGCTTAGTATAATTAGGCAAGCTTCTTAGATCCTCTACTTACCATTTGTTTCTCTTTTCTAATACGAAAAATATATGGCTTGACACATTGAATAAATCAAATGTTTAGGGAAGAAAATGGATACAGGAGTAAATACATGAGGAATTTTTTAAAAATTGCAATTCTGTTTGAGGAATTAAAATTTACTGTTAAGAAATAATGCATACTTTAATAGCTAAAATGAAAAGACTTCATATGTTCACATTGTTCATAAATTATAAATAGTGCAATAGTTTTATGCTTCTAGAATATATAATCTACTGATGTCATTTTCTGGAGTAATCTAAGCCAGAAGATACGTACAAGAAGACAGCCTGTTCAAGAATGGTGGTTTGAAAAGGGTGAGGAAGAGGAATGAAGAGGACAGCTAGAGAGTAACATAACCAAATGGGTGGAGGGTTTGAGCACTTTGGTGGTGGTGAAGTACAGTATCTGCACATCAAAACAATTAACATTTTGGAAGCAGTTTTGTCACTTTATTATTAACATTAGTACAATTTATTCAGTCTTTCAGAACATAATGATTTCTCAAAAATAATTCTACTCTGAGATATGCATTTCATTAAATTGCATAAAAAACATACTGATGAAATCATTCTAAAAGATACACATCAGATTTAATGACACCTGGGAAATGGACTTTATTTGAATATGATCCCTAGAAAATGATGACATACAAGCAAGGACTTCCCAAGTAGGTGTGAAGTAGAAGTGAGAAATAGTCATTCTAGGTATAACCACTATACATTACCAGACATAGGCAGGGAAAAATATATGTGATTGGTTAATGTTCTGCGATTACATGAAGTGAGGCAAAGGCTATAAAGGTTGTAATAAAGCTTAGAAAGAATTATATGGCATATTAATATCTGAATTATTTTCACATAAAGATATGATGTATCAGGGTTATTAGTTGGAGATGAGAGGACTTCAGCCAGTAGTACTCAGGGGCTAATATTGGCTCTTTGACCAGCATTATGTCTTGATTACTGCAGATCCAGAAAGGCATGCCCAATACTCAAAATTAATTGGTATCTAAATTTGAAAACTAAATATCAGAATTAAAAAAAATGACCTGGAAAATATCCCAAAGGTAAAACAACAACATATTAGCAAAGACAATTTCAGCAAAATAATTTAATAGAGATACTTTTTACTTTACCTGCCACCTTGCAAATTTTCAACAGTAGTGGTCTATTTATAACAGATGGAGTAGGTAGATTCTCTTCCATGTGCTAGAATCTGCAGCAGATTTTATCAGATTGATAGGGAGAGGGGCATGTCTCCTCCAGAGTATCTCAAATTTTACTGAGGTTCCTAGATGCCTCCCATGGGCATTGTAGTTTTAGAACTGTTAAATTGGAGACAAAGGAAAGACTAGGAATATTAATTTAGGTGACTGGAGAATATCAACATTAAGGGTTCGAGAAATGACAAGTAATACTCATTTGGAGATAGAAGAAATTATCAAATGCATGCAAGACTAATTACAAGAGGTAGCTATAAGCCATAAACAGTAACAATAACAGGCCTCACTTCTCATTCCTGGAGTGAGAAGACACCATTGGCCTTCACTAGCACGCAACAAGGATGGAGATGTTACTGGTGCCCTTTCAAGCAAATTGATGAGCAATAATATGACAAGTGATACAAGTGATACAAGTTGGAAATCAGCTGTATAATTTAATGAAATATGAGGGCAAACAACTACATCAAATTTAGGATGAACATTCACAGACAAATACCCTGTTTAACTGGTTTACAAAAAATATGCTAATCACTGGGGGCCACAGGGATGGTACTGCACCAAAAATGCTTCTGCCTTGTAAGTTTTAGGCTCTAAGTTTGATCCCCAGTGCCACTCATACATGTCCAGCACGGTGCTGGTTCTCAGTTGATTGCAGTCCCAGACACAGCAAGAGCATGGGAATAGTGAGCACTTTTAGGAGGGTCAGAGGACCACAATTACAGATGTGCTAATACCATGGCCTTGTGCTCAGTCTCCAGCCACTAAATGAGAAAAGCTCTAGCACTAAAACCCAGATGTGCAAGAGTACCATAATTAAATGGCTGCAACCCCTAGAAAACAAGGGGAACAGTGTGTGGGCACCACAACCAGATGTCATCAGCACCACACAAAGAAAGGGAAGGGGAGAAGCAGGGAGGCGTCATTGTTTGGTACAAAACGGAAGATTGTCAAAGCAGTTGAAGAATCATAAACATGATTGGCATGGTTGGAAGAAAAAGAATTATTTGCATAAGTCAATGAAATGATGGGTCAGGGTTAAAAATGTAAGGTTGAATCAGAAGAAGAATAAGAAGAGTACAAGAAGAAATATTAATTAGTGGACTCAAATATACGGGATATTGAAACGTTTACAGACTTAAAGTTGGAATCTACTAGAAAGACTGTTAAGTAGACATGAAAAGAGAGAGATGGAACATTAGGTCTACACCTAGGATAAAATAAAAGACTTGATGGCCTTGTACTGATTAGCTAAACGACAAAATAAAAATGTTTCATCTAGATTCCCACATCCTATTCAGTATATTTAAGAAGTCAAAACATTTCTCTGCCAAAAATGAAAACCTTTCAGTTCATTATTTTATTTTCTAAGGAATAATGGCAATTATGTACATTTTACTTCAAATTTTTGGTAAATATTCCAAAAATAAAAATTCTAAACCTTTCAACTGTATCCAAGTTTTCGGTCTTTCTTAGATCATATTAAGATTCAAAAAGAAACCTCGGCAATTTTCTATTTCCTTTATAATTTTGCTTCCTCTCTCAGGATGAGCGCCTGGGGGCACATCTTTACATGCACTTAGAAAGAAAATGTTGCATCTGGGCTATTCTCCAAGTGAGGAGTTAAACTGGGGTCAGCTGGCCAGAGCACAGTTGTAATAGCAACTCTCCTACAAGAAATTATAAGGTCCTTGCAGAGAGAACTTCACTTTTTGATGCAGAAGCCATACCTAACTGTCACTTCATTTGTAATGCACATGCAACTCAGGAGACTAAGAAATGCTTCAAGGGTAATAGGCATGGAAAAGTGCACACTGCAAGGGAAAATCGCACCTCAAGCATGAGGAATAAATATGGTCACTGTTTCCATTTTCTTTTCATGACAGAAGCAATGCAAGAAAAGATTCATCCAATTTATATGCTCTAAGAAATTTATTTTTGAAAGGTGATAAAGAAATTCTTTATATTATTAGAAAAGCTTGAGTTATGCTACATAAACTCCTGTGTGGAGTAAAATTATTAGATCCAAAAGTTCCCAAAGAATATTGAAAGACGTGTGCTAGCCTGAAGATGTATGTTAACATTTTTGAGAGCCCTGGGGAAATTTATACCTTATGAAAAAATAAAAGAGGATACATGATCAGGTTAATAGAAATAGAGAACTGACAGATTTAATAATTAAGTAAATTAGGAGTAGGGGAAATGAAAATTCATTTTCTTTAGGGACATACACACACAAGCACGAATGCAAGCCAGAATAATTTACCAAATTGACCTTTATGCATGCTGAACAAATTTAGTGTATTTGACACTGACTGGAAAACACATATTGGTTTATCTAATTTTCTTCATCATGATGAAAGATATATAAATGTCTGTTAAGTGTCTTTATCGGTTTCTAAGACTACAAGCATTCCATGATATACTTTTAAATTTCATTGTGGGGATAAACAGTTGAAATGATGGAATTTTTCAGATGGTTATATATAAAAGCTACAAAAACTATGTAAGAATATTTACCACTCTCCATTCTTTCTTTGGTAGAATTACACACAATCATCAACATTAAAGGTGTTTTAACAGTTAATTGTCAAATCAGACAAATCTGACACCAACATTTGAAGTTATAAAGATATTTTCAAAAACATCACTTCCCTGTATAAAAATATGTCACCCAAGTTTATTTATAATTCTTTTTCTTCTTTACTCACTATAATTGTTAATTCCAAAATCTTGCTGATGGCTTCCTTTGAGCCACATCTTTATCTGAGTGCTATAGACAGGAGAGATCAAAACAAAATAAAACCCAACATCCAGACTAAACAATGGCCCCAAACAAAATTTTCTGTTAACGAAGCTTCAGTTTCAGTAAATGCACTCATTTGTACCAAACTGACAATTCCTTCTTTCTATATACTGTGCTTAGTAAATGCTTCCTTGTTTTCTTTTCTACTGTCTATATTTTCAGTTATTTAAATGTCTAAGCAGCATTCCTTTAATTTAAATGTCTAAGCAGCATTCCTTTCTCCAATACATCTCATTTTTTAAGCCAACTCATCCTGCTCTACAAGCTGTTTTTCTTAAGAAATGTTTTAAATATATCAGAACTCTGCACACAAACTTTTAATTGTTCCATATTGTCTTTAAATTCCACATGATTTCTTTGAGTTTTTTATTTGTTTGTTTGTTAGTTTGATTTTGGGGGGAGCCACAGCTGGCATTGCTCAGGGATAACTCCTGGCTCTGCACTCGGAGCTCACTTCTGGGAATTCTCAGGACACCATTTGAGATGTCTCAGATCAAAGTCAGGTCCTGAAGTGCCTCTAGATTGTGTTTTTAAAAATAATCCGAGAAGATCCTTCCCCATTCAATTAATAGCATTACCAACACTTATATTGTTAGCATTGAATTAATACTAATACTCACACTATTATGATTATTAATATGTCAGTTCCCTACTACTAGGTCTGTTCCTGAGATTTAGGGGTCCCATGCCTTGACTGCAACAATACATCAGATCCTTCCAATTTTGCCCTGTCAAAATCTGAGTGTATTTTGAATCACTTGAGTATGCTACCATTTCTGTGATCACTTTTCTATCCCACAATGTAATGCATCCTCTCTCATTTGCATTCTCACAAACTCCCTATCCATGGCTAGGAAATGTCGCAGTAATCTTCTTTGTCTACATATTTTTAAGATTTAGGATTGATATAGTAGAAAATAAATTTGGAAGCAGAGGTTTTTCTCTCAATTTCATGTCATCACTTATTTGGAGCGCTTTAGTTTTTAAATAAAACTATTTTATAAATGTAATGTAGGTGAGGGAGACAGAAGGTGAGAAAGGAAGAGAGACAGAAGAGTAAACATTGAAGGCTGAGCTGTGGGCAACAGACAATAAACTTGACATTGAAAATTTTGACATCTCTGTGACTCATTTTTGAGCTGCAAAATGAGGATAGATTTAACTTAAATAGGAGAGATCATGCATATAAAAATCTGTAGGGCATTTGTTTTCCACACGCAGACTGCAGTTTGAAAATAATGGCTGCATTCACTGTTGGACTAGATACAGTATTAAGATTCTTCATGGCTTTCTTTATACTGCCTGGCTCATATTAGCTATGTATTATGTATTTAAAATATACTTATTTATATTATTGTCTCCAAGATGCATAGTGCTTATCAAATACAAGGATTTTAAATAAAATCTGAAAAATTTTAGCACAGACAGATCCACATGAAAATGTATAATCTAGTTGCTATTAGGAGAAAATTTAACTTTGATTTTTTTCTCCATTTTTTACCTTTGGTTTCCCCTGCCTTGGACAGAACATATTATGTTAATACATAGAGGTAAAGTTAACAATGTCACACTGCGTTACATATGGATTAAACATATAAACTGCACTTTATTATTTCTAAACTCTGACCATTTTACTCACTGCTGACTTTCCAAAAAGTAGCTACAATCCAAGATTCAAGGCTTTGTTTCTATAGGTAAGATTCTTATTAAGTGAGCCTTATTGCTTGGTGACCAGAAATCCTAGATTTAGATATGGAAACTAATTTATGACACATTATTTTTTATCTCATAAAAAGAAATTGTTCATATCCAAAGGAAATAAGATTTTTTGTAGAAAGTGTTTATAAATATAAAAATTCAACTTGCTGCAACATCACTTTCTTTTAGTCTACTGATTTTCTTTGCCAACAAGTGCATTAAAGTGCAGTGTTTTCAAAAGGATTTAAGCGATTGAGGGTTTTTTTTTGGGAAAAAAAAAGCAACGTGTTGTAATTATGCCTTTACGAATATTATAGTCTGTACTTGCTAAAGAAGTACACAACCTTGGACTCGATCTATCAAAACTATAATTAATCACCATTCCAAGTAACACATAGTTCTCAAAAATATGCTGATTATACGTTTAGTCAACATTGCTGTTGAATATTTTATGTGAAATAATTTTATATGTGTTCATATATCTCCATAAGCCAAAAACATATAGAATGCAGTGCTAAAATTCTGAAAATTATGTTAAATAATTTTAACTGTTCATATATTATTTAAGAGCATTCTGAAGGCACCTCAAATGTTAAAAAGAGCATGACTTTTTTATGTAGATTCAAGCTAAATTTTTACAAATTTACACGTTTTAAATTTTCTTTGATTTGGAAAGAACTTATGATTTTTTAATTGTTCATTGAAGTGATACTTGAACTACCACATTTTTCATAAAAAATTATGTAAAAATACATGCATTAGCACTGCTTATGTAGCTCACACCAGAGATATATCTGATTCACAAAATACAACCTAGCTTATCTTTAGTCTGGCTTATCTATAGTGAAATAGTCATTAATCATTTAAAAAATCAATCAACTGTGAAATCATATCCAATTACTAATATTTCTGTAACTGGAATCAACAAATTATTTGTGGTCACCAAGTGAAGCAGAAAAATTAAGAAGGAAGGGGAGAAGACAATGAAAACAAACATTCATTCCAGTGTCTTTCAGGAACTACTATTTTTTATCTAGATAATTAGAAGATTCCCAGATAATAGTTAACAGTATCAAGTTCAGGTCCTAACTTCTATCGTCATTTCTGTTTTTAGTAATCATCCTTTGAGTACTCAGACACTACATCCCTAATAAAATAAATTATCCATAGATAAAAAAAATTATAATGTGAGTAAAAGTAATTTTTATGGTTTACGGTCACAGTCCTCCCATTGTTCATCGATTTGCTCAGGTGGACCCAGTAACGTTTCCATCATGAGACTTGTTGTTACTGTGTTTGGCATATCGAATACGTCACGGGTAGCTCTGCTGTGCGGGCAAGATACTCTCGGTAGCTTGCCGGGCTCTCCGAGAGGGGCTGGACTCTCCAAGAGGGGCGGAGGAATTGAACTCAGGTCGGCCATGTTGGCCGCTTGTAAGGCAAACGCCCTACCGCTGTACTATCACTCCAGGCCGCTTGTAAGGCAAACGCCCTATCGCTGTGCTATCGCTCTTTTTAAACTTTTTATGGTTTAAAAAGAAAAATAAACGGAATTCACGGGCTGATAAAAGATACAGTGGGTAAGATGATTGTCTAACACAGCAGAGGCTCTTTCTATCCCTGGAATCTCATATAGTCCCCTGAGCCCTGCCAGGAGTGATCCTGAATGCAAAGTCAGGAGAAAGCCTGAATATTGTTGGGTATAGCCCAAGACAGAAAACAAAAAAGAAATTCAAAGAAATAAAGAAAAATGATGTTACTTTAATATATTTAGCTGTAGAACTAATCGAGATTGTCCACATTTTCCAAAAAATAATTCACATAGAGGATGGGTTAAAAATTGGGAAATATATACATATACATATATATGTATACATATATATGTTTGTCTCTCTGTAGATATGCATACATACTTGAGATATACTTGTGCATATATAGATACCCATAAATACCAGCAACAAGCTCTGATATAAACATGATAGACAAAACCACTAAAAACAATATAGAGACTAGCATAACAATTATATTTAAAACAATATTTTACTAATAGTTAAAAGTACATATATTGACTGAACTTTCAAATGAAGTAAAAATTATAGATTTGTATGTGCTTTATTGAAATAATGTTTTTTTCCTGTTTCTCTGACCTGATAGCTAGCATATCAAAAACAATGACTGCTTTTATTTTTATCATTTACTAATATTCATTAATTGTATAGTACTTCCTTGATACTTGATGAATGGTATTAACCTAATAAGAGAAAATTATGTTCTTGCATTCACTTAAGCAAACAAAAAGATTATAAAGTCTGGCAACCATAGTAAATGACCTGTCAAATTTGCTAATGTCTAGCAAAGCATTCTGTCCATTGCCAATATCCATGGTTACTTTACCCCGCAATGACCTCACTTCACATTTGATTATGAAGACCGTCATACTTTTAAAAGCACATTACTAGGTAAATATGGAACATAACCCTGGGAGGGTGTTATGATGCTGCTGCTTCTGAAACAGGATAGTTACTCACTTCTCCTATCTGTGCTTTAAAGCCTTCAGGGAATGCTAGAAATCACCATTTGGTGACCATCTTCTCACTTTCAAAAGGCATTTAACTACTGACAGCATTTTCTTTTTGCTGTCTGGTCTTCAGAGTGAATTCTCACAAACGTTATTTTCGCACATCAGCTGACTCTGTCAGCTGCTCTTATATCATAGGCATAAATACACTCTTTCAAATCAGGCTGGAAAATGTTCCGATAAAAATACTTTGACTCACTAATTTAGGGAAGCAAGAAATTATATGGTATTATTAATTACTTAGAAATTGACTCACAATCTCAATCAGTTGTTTAAAGTAGCTGACTTATTTATGACTTTAGTATGCCATTATATAGTAGGGATGATCAAATGGAATTAATGTCCCCTTACTAGAAATGTTCTATTAAATAACAGTTTCTTAAGGACTGATTAGGTAAAGATATGGTTAAGTTAAAGCCTATAAATTAGCACTAATTTTAAGACTTGACCAATATTTTTATAAATCACCCCAGGGTTATAATATTCTTAAAGATTTAATGTCATTATTCTTAACAGAAAGAAGACATAAAAATTGATCACAGTATACAATGCACACTTCACATATGAACAGAGATTCAGAATGATCTAAACAATGGTAAGAAAGAACTTTCTTCTGCCAATGTTTCTTTTTATTCTTCTGTTTTTTTCTCATTCAGTTCCTTGGGCCACAAAGTGGACTTGACCTTGCTCCAGCTCAGGGATCCTGTGAATTGGTAGGAGATAGAAGAACCACATGGAGTATCCTTCCGAACGAAGAGCAAGAGGAACAGAAATTCCCAGTGCTCCAGCAAGAGAGAAAAAAACAAAAAAGAAAACGAATGAGTTTTAGAAACATCTACTGTTCTTGACTTTTTTTGTATGTAAAAATCTAACATCTTGTTTACATGTGAATGTATTGCAAAGATAAGCTATTTAAGTGTGGAGCAGTTTGCAGGTTTGCAGGTCAAAGCTAACTACTTTTAGGAGATTAGTGGAAAAATCATAGAAAGGGTCCACAAAAGTTACAGCAAAAACAATCATTTTTATATAGCACATGAAACAACTTCCATGGTATATGATGGTTCTATTAATTCTGGAATGTAATTTCAAGCAGAAACACTACTCAAATCAATAGACTTAAAAAAGTGCTGAATAAACTGAATAATTAACACAGAAATTAAACAATGACACTTTTCAAAATTTGATATATACACATAAGTGTTTACACTCGCATATATGAATAAAAGTAATTAAGAAATAATTTCTTTACATTTTTATTTGTTAAATCAATATGGACTTTGAGATCTTTCTGTGCTTCTTGCAATAAAAAGGGGACTCTAACCCTATCATTAATTGTATTATGAAATACAGAGCTTCAAGTTTAAAAAAATTAAAGGTGCATTATTAAGCGATGTTCTCAAGAAAAAAAATATAGTCTAACTTAGCAAGCAAATCATTGGAATACAAAATAG
Organism: Sorex fumeus; assembly: GCF_029834395.1. Taxonomy (NCBI): domain Eukaryota; kingdom Metazoa; phylum Chordata; class Mammalia; order Eulipotyphla; family Soricidae; genus Sorex; species Sorex fumeus. The sequence goes on from NW_026606065.1 coordinate 41,084,447, forward strand.
AAAAAAGAGGCCGCTATAATTTTATTTGCATTGTATATTCTCTATATAATGTATAATTTTATACATTAAATAACAGCATAATTTATTCAAATAAATGATTATCTAAATATTATAAACCTTAGAAATGTATAGAAATCGGTTACTTTAGATGTTTGAAATCTAAACATTTCAGAGAAAAAAATGAGAAAAAAGCAGTTGCTTTCGATGGAATTATGTCAGAAGTAACTATACAATGACACACTAGTCATGTGTTGTATTAAACAAGGAAAAACATCGAAAAAGGAGACCAATTCACAGAAAAAGTTGATACATAAAAAGGCTGTTATTAATCTTTAATCTCCATGGTGTCTAATTTTTAAATATTATTTTTGTAAAGAATCAAAATTGAGTTTCTTAAATAGTTATGTGTGATGCAATAACTTTTCATGTTTGAAGCATAAACATTGACATTATTGAAAGTCATATCCTATCAATAATAGGATTTGGGGCTGTTTTCTGGGGGATTGCAAACAGAGCAGTGCTCACGCAGGGTTTACACCCATCTATGCACTCAGAGATTACTGACTATTCCTGGCGGTACTCAGGGAACAATAGAGCGTGTCAGGGATTGAACCCAGATTGGTGGCATGCAAGGCAACTGCTCTACCTGCTATACTATCTCTTGGGTACACTCCTATAAAAATACATCTTTTAATAAAAGAATCAAATAAATTTTATTTTGAAAATATTTTTTAATATCTAAGGCATGGGTTCTATTTACTCACCTGAATTTTTTTTTCAAGAGAAAAAACATAATTTGAAACATTGTCATACCTTACAATTAAATTTGAAAATGAATGGATATTATTAAAATATCAGTTCATAAACCACATTACAAATATATGCTTCCAATAATATATTGTCTATTTCTTCAAGGTGGGCTGGAGCAATAGCACAGTGCGTAAGGCATTTGCCTTGCACGCGGTCGACCCGGTCGGCCCAGGTTCGATTTCTCTGCCCCTCTAGGATAGCCCAGCAAGCTACCAAGAGTATCTCGCTCACATGGCAAACCCTGGCAAGATAAACGTGACGTATTCGATATGCCAAACACAATAACAAGTTTCACAATGCTATTGGGCCCGCTCGAGCAAATCGATGAACAATGGGAGGACAGTGCAGTACTACTTCTGCAAGGTCAGAAGCTCCACGTTGTTTGAAAACATAACCAGTGGAAATGATAGTCCCCACATATGCTTGGCATCTGTTCTGCTGGTGATTGATGGAATAAAGAGTTTGGTCACAGATTGCGCTGTCCTTCTTTCAAACACTTAGCATGTCCTTGTATGTACTATTTATGATAAATATATTCACATGGCTTACAAAATATAAAATAAAATATGGACAAATGAGAGCAAATGCAAAAAGCAAACCTTACGTAACTCAGACATTCATGGTAATATTAGGTTGAAAAAAGTTATCTGTCACTTCTTCAGTTCTCTTGTGTTTGGTCACATAAAAGTATACTTCATTGCACCAGTTTGAAATTACTTATCTGAATTTACCTTTGTTAATCATTAGAGAGTTTTATCAAAATTTAAGGATACTCTCGTGGTCAAGTATTTAAAAGATGAACAGTACTTAATCAGTTCATTATACTTTTCCTATTGTAGAATAAAAATATTAAAGTCTGAAATGCACTAAAAGAGCACAAAGGCTTGATTTTCTTCATGAAAGAATCAGAAAAATAGAATTACTAAAGAGTTAGGTTTTCACTGGTAAAGTTATTTAAATTTGAAAAAGAAAAATTTATTTGTTTTTGTGTCACATACAACAGTGCTCAAGACCTCTTCTTGGATCAATATGCAGGAATGCCCCCTGGGGTGCTCAGGGGAACACTGAGGTGCCAGGAGTTCAAACTGTGGCAAGTGGGGTGGGAGGCTCAGGCCTAAAGCCCTAAATTATCTACCTGAACTTGAGAAAGAAATTTTAATGTAAAAACTGACTCATTCATTTGAGTGTCTATCATGAAGTACCATAACACTTATGGATTTAAAAATAATTTGTGGTACCAATAAGTAACATTCTTGAATAGTAAATACAAAAATATAGTCCACCTAAGCATATAATCTTTAAGGCAAATTTACCTGCACATATGGGAAAATCTTTTATTCCTATAAATAAAATACCATCCCATTAATAATCCATATGAAGTGTGGCAAATGCAATTAAATTTTAAGGACTTTAATGTTTAATAGAAATAATTAGATTTGGGGGCTGGAGCGATAGCACAGCGGGTAGGGCGTCTGCCTTGCACGTAGCCAACATGGCCGACCCGAGTTCGATTCCTCCGCCCCTCTCGAGAGCCCGGCAAGCTACCGAGAGTATTCGATATGCCAGACACAGTAACAACAAAGTCTCCAATGGAGACATTACTGGGCCCGCTCGAGCAAATCGATGATCAACGGGAGGGCCTTTACTTTTACTTTAATTAGATTTGATTGCTAAAATACATTTACTTTCCCTGATAAATTTCTACATATAGCCATTTTCACAACAGCTTTATTTTTACCCAAGCAAAAATACAAATAATAAAATGAGATAAGGAATTGATTTCTCTTAAAAGTGACTATTGTTTCTATGATTATATGATTAAAGGTCCTCCAGCAAGAGGATTATAAGGTATAATGTAATATATATGTATATGGGCTGGAGCGAAAGCACAGCGGTAGGGCGTTCGCCTTAGAAGCAGCCAACATGGCCGACTCGAGTTCGATTCCTCCATCCCTCTCGGAGAGCCCGGCAAGCTACGGAGAGTATTCGATATGCCAGACACAGTAACAAAAAGTCTCCAATGGAGACGTTACTGGGCCCGCTCGAGCAAATCGACGATCAACGGAAGGGCCTTTACCTTTTTTTTTATATGTATATATATAATGCAAGTATTATAAGGCATAATATAATACCTGCTGTATTTGGTGGCTCGATTTGGTTTCTGATCCATGTCATCTAATACCACTGACATTCATAGAACCTGGAATTTTAATAGATAAAAATACATACCATAGCTCTGAATTCTTTTCTAAATGTTGCAGGCAACACCATCAAAATATTATCTCAAGCCCAATGTGATGACAAAATTTAATAAAGAAGCAACATGATTTTAACATTTTTTGTGGGGGAATCCCAGGTAAAAACAAAAGCCAAAATATACAATAAAGCTAAAAGGGAAGTATAATTCAGCTACAGTTTTCCTGGATTATTCCAAGTTAAAAGGTAAAAAGGTAAAGGCCCTCCCATTGATCGTCGATTTGCTCGAGCGGGCCCAGTAACGGCTCCGTTGGAGACTTTGTTGTTACTGTGTTTGGCATATCCAATACGTCACGGGGAGCTTGCCAGGTTAATTAAATAAATTCCAAAAGTCATGAACAATCTGAACAATATAAATATACAAATTTTTAAAATTCAACTACTGTAAATTAACTGGAGATTCATCAGTTTCCATACTTATCGACTTATTTTTAATAATATAAGACGATGGAAGTATCACTTAAAAATATATTTTGTTTCTTTCTACCAATAAGTGCTTTATGTTTGCACTACTTGTGATAATTACCAACTCAACTTGACTCACTATATTTAAAATATTTTGAGATAAAATACTTTTCATATACAGTACACTAAAGTAATGTGATAATTTTCACACAAGGATAAATATTTTAAATATCCATGAATCATGTTCAATTACAGCAGCAAAATTTAGTGTAACAATATAAAAAGATGAAATCTGCTTCATCTGATAATTCATTACATAGGAACTTCTGTAAAATGTTGTAAATATTCTCAGGAAGGGAGTAAAACCCTAAGTTTACAAATTTTGGTTGGTACACTGTGGGAATTTACAGATAGAAAACAATGCTATTAACAACATATGGGGAAATCATTATAAATGATCACTCTACATATCATTATACATATCTATGCAGACACACATATACAGACACATTGTTCTATGACTGACTGAAAATTTGCTATATAAAATGACTACTTGTTTCATGGAGAGTTTCTTCAAAGCCCACAAAAATTCCCAGACAATAATTCCCATATAATAATTCTAGAAGATCTATAGATCGCAGAAAGATTTCTAATGGAAAGATAAGAGCAAGGGCAGCACATTAATTTGAAGAAAATAACATCAAATATTACTTGACTCGACACTGCATTGTCAGAGTACAAATCTAGTAGCAATTTTGTAGCAAATCATGAGACTATGAGATGAAGGGATGGATTTAATACAGTCAAAATGTTTATGTGATTATCATTTTGTATTGACTAATATTATAGAGATAAATTTAAAAAATCTCTTAAAACTTATTTGGAGGGCCAGGGATGTGCTTCAGTGATAAATCCCTTCCCTGCATTCATGAGAACTGGGTACAATCTCTGGCAGTGCAAAAACAAAAGCAAAATTTAAAAAAAGAAAAAAGAAAGAAAATCCAGTTTATTTTCTAAATGTTATATTACTTTGGAAACATCCAAGACATATTTTACTTTGCTTCACTGTAGTCAATTTCAACTGCATGAGGCACTTTCTGTTTCCTAGATTTTCAAGTTGAGAAAATTAGTAAATAGAATAAAATGGAAGCAAAATTATACCAAACATACCTATAATCGTTGAGATATTTACACATTTGCTTCATTACGGTGCAGGATTTACAATAACTGGCTAGTTCTATTTTCTTCTTGCTATTTTAAAATCATCATTTTCAAGTGGCTGTCTTTGGCAGGTATGTCAGATGCTGGCATGAGTCCAAACCTTTCCATGATCTGAAGAGCACATTTTGTGTATGGGAGTCCTAAATTCAATCCCAGACACCTGAGCACTTCAGGACGCCATTTCCCCAGCACTTCTGGGTAAGACACAAAACTCAAAAATAAAACCCATTTCCAAAAGTGAATATAAATTGTAAGCAAAATGCACAGCACTATGCACAAGAACTTTTACAAATTGACACCAAAATACCCTATTTTTATTATTTTAAAATTAAAATTGTCTCAGTCTGTCACTGCAAACAATACTAGCTTTAGTACTGTACCTCATATAATAGACTACCATTTACTACAGCTTTATTTAAAAAATTTTGTAAATAGAAATATAATAATACAAAATTTGGATAAAATATGTTAACATTGATGTACATATTCAAACTCCTCAAATATACATCTGATTTATTGCTCAAGTTAGCTTTAAAAAGTGTGCATAATATGATATAAATATTTTACCATATGAACATTTTATATTTTACATCTAGTTATCTTGATATTACACAATTTTCCCCAATGAAAATGGTATTGTTTGCATTAGGACAGTATTAAAATCTTACTTAGGTATATCCAGATTCCCAATAAGAAGACAAGCAAACAAAACAGTGCATATTCGTACTATTCACTCACAGTTAAAATGCTCCAAAACATTCAAACCCATTTTTGTCTTTGAAATATTGACTATTCTGTAGGTAAGATATAAAACTTTGGTATACACCTTGTATTATATTTTACATTAAAATTTATTATATTCATTCCAAAAATAACTGGTCTTAATTTTAGATAAAATACTAAATACACAAAAAATAGTTAAGTAAAATTGCTTTACCAGGGAGCTGAATATTTTAATTTAAAAGCAGCAAATACTAAGATTTTTATATCATCAACAGTAATTTAAATTGGGAGCATTAATAAATATAAAGAGCCGAGACTAATTTTGTATTAAGAGACGAATAAAATAGTGGGAGAAAAATATCTTTCCCAAATACATAAATCTAACTTTCATTGATTACACATTTTAATAGTTTTTTTTTACATTTGCATTTCTTGGGTTGGAGTCATAGCACAGCGGGTATGGCGTTTGCCTTGCATGTGGTTGACCAGGTTCAATTCCTCCGCCCCTCTCGAGAGATCCCAGCAAGCAACCGAGAGTATCTTGCCCGCAGGGCAAAGCCTGGCAAGTTCCCTGTGATGTATTCGATAGGCCAAAAACAGTAATAAGTCTCACAATTTGTTGTGGTACCTTACTGGTTCCCGCTCAAGCAAATCAATGATCAACGAGAGGATAGTGCTACAGTGTATTCCTTATTCCGTGTAAGATTAATATTCATAAAATATTTTTCATAACATATTTCTATGAAATATTTTGCTGACACTGATATTTGTACTGATGTTTTTTGCTATAGTTGGTGGCTTTGAAAATATATACAGTTTAAATACAAAAGCAGAACAGAAACATATTAATGCTTTGAGAATGTTTAACTGGTTCTTATTTTTGAAATATAATTATAATACTTTTCAAAAAAAAGTAAGTATTTAAGAGTCAAAAACACATTTATTTGTATTCAAATACTCTTTATCATGGTGAAAACAATGATCAGACAAAAATTTAAATGCTTATGAAATATAATATTGAGGAATTAAAACACGTGAGCACAAAGCCAAACAGCTTTATATTTTCAACTCAAACTTCCCAAAAATATTTAAAGAACTATTGCAGTAAATAGTTGATCACCCAAGTATTCATCAAGGTTCAAATGAAGTAAGTTTAGATGGAAAGAAATAATTTGTATTTTGTTATTAAAACGTATTAACAACTTCAAAAATTGTATCATTGGAATTTATCAGTAAAATTCTGAGGTCTCTTCATGTAAACCTTTCATTCTCTAATCTAATAAAATAAGCACATAATACTAATTATCTATTGTATTGGGCCTTTAATAATAAGGCAGTTAAAAGTCCCCAATGGATTATAATTAATGTATAAAAAGCTTAAGAGAAAATATGTCACTATAATTTCCAAAAATATTTTATCCTATGTCATCACTCCTTGTGGCAAATTCAAGAACTTAAAAGTATTAAAAAAAAAGAATTTAAAAGTATTAACAGTCTGCCACTGAAATATATATATGCAGTTAACCCCAGAGGAAAACATGTCCTTATGTAAGTAACTGCCCTGGGGAATGTATTATTCCTGCTGGATTACTTTTTCCTTGGAGGTAACATTTTCATTAAAAGGATGAACTGATTTTCTAACACCCAAGGGAAAGCACATAGTGCCCAGAAAGCTTTCTAAATAGATAAACACCTCACCAAGCTCAAAACATCAGAAGCAAATCTGTGAATTGCTTGAATTTCACCTGCATTTTGATGAAGGCAGGCTCCGAACTTAAAAACAGTCACATGAGTGTTAAACAGTAACCAAGAGTTCCCTGATTACTTAAAAATAAAAGGTGAACAAATTCAAACTTTAGTTGACAAAAATGGAGATATTTGGAAAATCTTTTCTGTAGTCCTTAAAAATATAGTTAGAAAACATTAATCACATCTCGGATAATTTTCCAATATGAATTTTTGTATCAAAAATATTAAACAGTTGCCTACAGTACCTATGATACATTTAAAAAGTCCTCAAAGTTTGTGCAAAGATAAATTGTGTTGTGAGAAACAACTGAAGTAGATAATATTTACCTTAGCCTGTATACATCCATAAATACGCATTTGTTAATTCACATAGTTGAGAATTACAGGAGCTATAGACAAACACAGCTATTATTACACATATATACATACACATATACATACACAAGTATCCTACTGTACGTTTACTAGGATGAGTTTTTTCAAGCTAGACTCAAACTTATAATCAAAAAATATGAATTAATCACAGCATTGAATAAAATCATGGCATTTTTAATCTTTCTACAGAGCTGCATTAATGTAAGATGATATTCTACTGAGACATTCCTATAGGCTATGAGTGTCAACGTGCTGCACTTTAAATATTTCAAGATATTAGTTTGAATGTACTTGAGTTTCTCTTCTTTTATAAGAGGAGATTATTTAATATTATGTTGACAATATTTTGCAATTTTAGATATTAAATGTTAAATTTACAACAGTATACAAAGATTCCTTAACACATTTAATCTGTATTCAAAATGTCATAAAGAGTTGTAAATAGTAGTGGGAACAATATTTAAAAATACTGAGCATGTAGATAAATGCATTGGGTTTATTTAATATCATTAAAGTCATAAGCGAAATTATAACACAGAAGATAAAAGGAAATTAGAGCTATCTATATTATTAATCATTAAGTAGGCCAAGCTGCTAAATTTAGAATATGAAAATGATAAATGACATATCACATTTATTCTACCTTTTGTAAGTAATTTTGCAAGGAAAAATAGGCCAAAGATTCTTAAATATTGCATATGCGACAGATGACTGATGCATTCTTGTTTGATTTATTATGGAATTTTATCCAATAAAAATGAATATGCCTGACTATTTGAATTCATATAAAAATTGTAACAGACATCTTAGACCTCATTTCAAAATAAATTTAAACAAAATAAGAAAATTTATTTAAAAAGATACCATCTAATTTAGAAAGAACAGTCAAATTTCTAAAAAATGAATGCTGTTCAAATGTAACTGAAGTACACTGAAAGCTCAATACACAGTTCAAAAGGTAAAACTACATAACAAAGGCAGCGAAACTACTAAAGTTCTGGGACCAGAGTGATAATAGACAGGTTGGGTTCTTGCCTTGCATGTGACAGACCAGAGTTTGAGCCCCTGCACCCCATGTGGTACTCCAGGCACTGCCAAGAGCGATCCCTGAACACAGAGCCAGGAGTCAGCCCTGAGCAGCACCAGGTTTGTCCACACCCAGCCCTGACGAAAAAACCTACTAGGTTATTTATTTTCTAGAAAGTTCTATCTTTAATGTATTCAATTAGCATTTAATTTTAATTTTGTAAGCAAATAGAAATTTGAGAATTTTTTTAATTGTACCTCTGTACTAATGTTACAGAATATATACACAGAAAGAGAGAGAAAAAGAGAGGGGGAGGGGCTGGAGAGATAGCACAGCGGGTAGGGCCTTTGCCTTGCATACCACCGATCCGGGCTCGATTCCCAGCATCCCATATGGTCTCCTGAGCACCGCCAGGAGTAACTCCTGAGTGCAGAGCCAGGAGTAAGCCCTGTGAATCGCCAGGTGTGACTCAAAAAGGAAAAAAAAAGAGGGGGGGGGGCTTCTCTTTTCCTTTGGAAGTTGTAATCCTGCATTTAATAGAAAGATGGTAGGGGCTGGAGTGATAGCACAGAGGATAGGGCATTTGCCTTGCATGTGGCCAACCTGGGTTCAATTCCCAGCATCCCATATGGTCCCCCGAGCACCACCAGGAGTAATTCCTGAGTGCAAAGCCAGGAGTAACCCCGAAGCATCGCTGGATGTGACCCCAAAACCAAAAAAAAAAAACCAAATAAATAAATTTTAAAAAATAATAATAGAAACATGGTATAATAATAAGTGTCATGCTGCTAATTTTAGAACTGCAGTTGACATATATCCAGTTAAAATGGATATCTACATTTCCTAATGTTTTTCATAAATTAAGTGAATCATATTCAAAATGAAAACAAGGCAGAGAAGCAAAGTTGTAAAAGATCTGCAATGAAAAAAGAACATAATTCAGAATTTTAGAACTATCTTTCTGCCTTGAAGCCACTGGCTACCATTTGATATCAAATAACAGCAAATAACACAGAATTATTGTATTATATCAGACACTACTTTTTAAATTTCCAAGTAATAACAAAGTTATTGTACAATTGTTAAGCAAACAAAACCACCAGTTAGATATAATTAATTCACAGTGTACTTAAAAAGCACAGCAACTTTACATTTTGTTAGAAAAATGAGAGGATAGCATCAATATTTTCTTAATAAGTATGACAGCATTTAGTCTCAATTTCTTTTCAATTTTAAAGAAAACCAGAAATTTGGAGACTTTAGAAATATCATTTCATTATATTCTGCTTCCTGTAAATAGACACCCACTTACAACTATTTATCACCAGCATAGTGAAGTACATATTTCCTACTCATTGTATTGTTTTAATACGTCGAACAGTGAAATAATCTTGGGAATTTTGTCTTCCCTTTAATTAACAATTTTATCAGAATCTATTGGATCGTATTTTCCAAGTAACTGATTCTCAAAATATTTGATGTTTAATGTACAATCTCAGAGCTGACTACCAGGACTTTTTTTCAAGTATATCAGCACTTGACCATTTGTGTAAACCTTTCTTTCTGAGCAGTAGTTAAAGTTTTCCTTCTGTTATAACTTACTTCTTATGTTACTATTTGAACACCCCTTTGAATGCCTAGGGGCCTGTAGTAGTTAGGGCAGTTTATAAAATCTGCATGACTGTAGGTCACTATAAATCGTTATCACTTAGATTTACTTTACCATTGAAATATTCATATATCTTTATTTCTGGTCATAGTTCATTCTGATTTTTACTAATATTTGTTTTTATTTGCTTATAATATAAATGCATATAGAATATGCTATTATGTATTTTTATACGTAAGGTATTGAAAAAATCTTAGGTTTCATAGAACAATGCCTGAAAATCCAGGATTAAACTGTATGCATTTTTAAAACTGGAGAACATATTTTATTTAAATATGATTAGAAACAAAAATGAGCTCATGATCCAGCAGATACTGTACTCTTATAAAAAGCTGTTTGATTTAGAAAATATGGGGAGTATCTAGCTAGTACAAAGGCATTCAAATCCAAAACTACTTTCTTTTAAAGAAGTTAAGTTGTTTTCATCAAATAAAGGTTTTTCAGGATTTGGCGTATTGTTCATCACTTGGTTGGCACTGCTTCAGTATTTATAAACAAGCAATACTGGAATTCTGAGAACTAAAATGATTTATTCACTTAATCAAAGTCTTTAATTTTGAGTACATAAGTCAAAATGTACTCCTCCTTATAATTACATGCTAAGTATTAAAGATTATTATTCTTGAGCAACAGGTGGAGTAATGGTTTAACATAAACACCCTCAAACATTAATCATACTCCTATAGTACTTGGGTTATTATATTAGAAGTAATATTATTTAAAACTGGGCGCTCTTTAATCACAACCAAATAATCAAAAATATCACTGTATCAGCTAAACAAATTTAAATGACAGCTGAGTAAATTATTTTAAATATTCTGTTAGACCTGCATCAGATCTGGATCTGAAGATCATGTAGTGAAGCACCTATAAAATATGCTATTCTCTCATTTGAAATATTAGAGAATAATCATGCAATAGAGGGATAATATGAGAGCAAAACACAACTAAAATTGTAATCTGAAATTCAAAAAGTGCTGATTCAGAACTGTATTCTTTTAATAATTATGAGGAAATGTCAAACAAAAACCTTTAAGTAAAAAAGCATGTTTATTTGCATACTTTAAAAGGGCTTTAGCAAGTCCAGAGTTACAGTAATATAAAAAAGTTTCATTGAAACTAATAGAAAGAAGGGAAAAAATGTTTCTGTGAACTTTACACTTGGCAGTGGAGATACAAAGTTGTTATTAAAGGTTGGGATTTAAATAGCATTGATAAATAAATGTGTGTGTTCCCATAATTATGGATAATGCAATTTTTATAAGTGAAACACTCTTGAGACTTGGGATTTAGTATAGCAAAATTATTGTTCTCTTAAGGTTAACATATGAATCTTATACACAGATTTTATGTAGTTGAATCAGATCAGGTAAGATATATGTATTGGCTGTACCTTTGTTTTACATGTGAATGTTTGCATTTAATACATAAGACAAACTACCAGAGACAGAGAAACCTCTGAAGTATAGAAAATGCTTAGTTAAAGCTTCCATTTGCTTCCGTGTTTGAGCAAAAAAAAAAAATTGATAATAGATTAGTATGGATTTACTATCACTCTGTTTTACTTGAATAGGAATCCATCTAGTCAAAAACTAAAATAAAAATATCAATTTTGGTTATGATATCCAATATTATTTTTTCTCTTAACGAATAAGACTGCTTAAAATCATAGTGAGAAACAATTGAAATTATTACTAGTTTGTAATAAATAAAAATCAGACATTTTCTGAAACACTAATAGTAACTTAAGTTTTCCACTTGCATATGTATTAAATGCTTAATTATTGTAATTCAATTTGAGTTTAAACTAATAATGTGACACTTTGAAAATATTTTAAAATACTTAAAAATATTACTTGAAGTAAAAAAGTATATCAATGCCTCAGTTTGATAAAACAATACTACATTTCTGCATGGACAAATAAAAAAATCTTTGAAATCTGTGCTTCAAGATTTTTACTTTGGAAAATATATAATTTTAAAATAAGCACATTTTTAACTTTCTGTATGTTACTGATAAAAATACCCAGTTAAAAAGGTATTGAGTTTAATATATCACTACTTTTCTTCTGTTTTTATCATATTTTTTAAAAAAATATTTGATATACTGAACATTGTGCAATATATATCATTACATTTGTCTTTTAGCCCTATTTAACATATTATGAGATCAAAATATTTATATTTTGATCTTCAAAGTGTTTTCAATAAGAAATATAAAAATTGTTTTTAAACTTAAAATTGTTCTTTAATAAATGAGCATTAAAATTATTCACTTTTTTACTGATAAAAACTACCACGAGGATTATCTAATAATTTCTCTTAAGCCAAATGGTTTGCTACAGAAGAATATATTATTATTTTGTTGATACACTCAAACATTTGACTGCATAGAATTCTTTTCTATCAGCTTAACTTGCCTAAAGCATAGAACATGAAAGTATAATTTTTTATGAAAGTATAATTTTAAACAATTTGAAAAATAATATAAAAGCTTTCTAGATGAAAACTGAGTATCCGATGTCCCTCCATTTGACAAATTGTGTGCCACATACATGTTAATAAATAAGTGAAAATAAAGTGGTAACTCAGAAAAGCAACTAAGTTAAAATAAAATGTGATAAAATGTACTGCTACCTCAAGCAATACAATTTAATATACTCTAGGTAATGATGTTAGTTCATTATTTTCAGTATGTAATTAAGGTGCACCAAACTATTATAATTTTATTCTCATAAATTTAGACTTGAAAGATAGTAAAAAACTAAAGAAGTTGGAGGGATATTATTCAAAAGTAACTAATTTGATAAGTTTATTTACTATTTTCACATATATTGTATTATTTGAGTCAATTAAGTATTCCTGACTTCTAGTATTTACACTGTTTCTTTTGTTGTTTTAAATTTCTCTTTCTTAATGTAAAATTTATTCTTAAAATTAGTTTTACTTAATATTCTGCAATCACTGTAAATGTCTCAATTTGGAGCTATCTAAAAAATGTAGCAAGAGAATATTTCTGAATGAATGGGAAGTGTATCTGTGATCTGCTTTAACTTCATAAATTTGGAGTTATGTGACTTTGTGAACAATCTATTGAGTTCTTGAAATAAACTAGCTAGTTTTTGGCATTTCAAACAAGGACTTAACTATTCTCATTCTTCTCTTTGCCCTATTGAAAAATTATGAAAGGAGAGGACAAGAATAGAGGAGATTTGAAAGATGGAGGGAGTGTTATGTGGGGATCCTCAGGGAATAAAGGCCTGCGGTTAGAAAAAAAATCAGGGAAAGATTATTATCCATATTTAATTTGAGCATTTTTCTAAAAACATAGTAACAAGGGATAGATAGGGCTAGAGACTATGTGAAATTAGCGTCTTATGTTCTAACCCTTTCTACATCATATACAAACAATTTTATTGACACTCATTTAATTTTTATATAGAGGTTAAAAGAATAGTGATGAAAGGAGACTAAAATAGCCATGATATTTGCCCAAGATTTTCATCTATGTGTGTAAAGGTGATCACAGAGCTTAAACAAAAGATGTTCTCCAAGTAGGAAAATTATGCTAGAGTTGATTAGCTCATAACTTCAATCAACATTCTAGTTGTAAATGATTTTGAATATCAGCATACAAATTATCTGTATTTGCATGAAATATATTTATTTTCTGAAATAATTTAAATATTTACACTACAAATACATATAGTTAAAAAGATTCTATATCATTTATCTTCAAATACACTGGGATGAGATTATGCAACACGTCAAACAGAACAAGCACAGAGAAGAAGTTTAGTTAGCATCCACATTTTAACTGATACCCTCAAGCATTACATATTGTGACTCTCCAAAATTCGATGGCAAGAGTTTGAAAAGTTTCTTAATCCAATCCTATACCACTCACAAAGCCCAATTGCATTATACTCTGTGAGCAACCTGAAAATCAAAATTCAAATGTTTAAAACCACACGTCTTATTCTTGATGTAAATGGTAAATATAATGGCAGTGCACAAAGTACAGAAAGAGAAATTTTGCTTTTAATTCAGTATAAGTTTATGATGACATATCTTAATTTTTAGTAGTTTATTATGGCAAGAATTTATTCTAATACTTTTAGTACTGTTGGTGAAATATTTAAAAAGTATAAACTGACTCATTTCATAAATCATATAATTACCATTTTGAGACAAGAACCATTGAGTGCTAGAGAGATAATACAGCAGGTAGGGTGCTTGCCTTGCATGTGCTGACCACGTATTTATTCCCAAGCATCCATATGGTCCCTCAAACACTGCCAGGAGTAATTCCTGAGTGCAAGTTCAGGAGTAACCCCTGAGCACTGCTGGGTGTGGCCCCCAAAGAAACAAAAAACCCAAAAAATAAACAACATTTTTATTTTTAAAAGAACCATTGAGCACCTTAGGAAATGCAGAGAAATAAAGAAACCACTTAAAGTGTTTATATGATAAGTCTGTGTGAAATAGTGCTATAAATCTTTGAAAAATATATCAATGAACTTACTTTGGAAACCACTCATATTCTCTAGACTTACATATTTAATTACATGTAATTCATTTATCTCTTATTTTCCGGCTTTAATATAGAAATTAAACGTATATGTTCGTTACATAGAAGATATCAATTAACATTAAATATTATAATTTAGATATTGTGATATCTATATTAACAAGACTGGAATGATTTTGATGTTTTAGAAGAAAAGTAATTCCCATTAAGAAAGAATGAATAGCAACCCCCAAGTAAAGTAAAACACTGGCGTTTATTTTTCTCTTCTAAACCTGGATCAATTATGGAGGTAGATGAAGATTAAGAGACAGTTTTTTTTTCATGATAATATCATGACTTTTTAAGCTCATTCTTTTCCCTTTGAAGCAGTTTTTGAAAGGGAAAATGTTACCAAGGATAGGGATAGTTTACTTCACTTGGCCAACATAATACCCCCCTCCTTTTTTTTAATTCCTCAGGGAAACTGTTACCACCTGTTCAATCTGAATTCAAGCAGTTACTGTCAATTTACTCATGGGTGAATGCTGCCTCTTTGTGGCAGACTGCCATGGAAAGTGTTCCTTAAACATTAAGTTCACAAACAGACTTTGAGAGTGTACACATTCCAGGTGAGATGAGGAGGAGTTCCACCAATGGTAATGAAGCACTCGATTCTGGACATTTCTGATACCTTGAAACATTTCCAGCCTTATCTACTAGTCTAAATGCACAGGCAACTCTTACCCAGAAGCAAAATGATTTACATCCACCAATATTTTGATCATTTAGGATATGGATTGCCTAGATAGTGAGAAAGACTCCACCAAAACTGTTGAAGGTGCTTTACACCAGTCAAATACGAAAATTATGAAAAGTGGTAGGCAGAATAAATAATACTGACACAAACAAAAACAAATAAAAATGAGAAAAATATGAATATGCAATATATTACTTACCATGCTCCATGTGTTAGTTGAATACTTCCGTAAGAAAACAAGTATACAATTGAAATTTCACTAATTAACACAATAAATGACACACTTAAAAAACATAGTTCCCTGAACCAACAAAGTCATGATTATATATATATGTATATATATATTTTAAAATTGATAATTAGGGAAAAGATTTTATATAAGGAATAAAAGCTACTTTGTCCTAAATTGGCAATAATGGAGACTCACTCACACATAGCTAGATCTTTTGCATTTTAAGTAATCATTACTTCAATCCCTCATATTTGACATAGTTATCAAGTGTTTATTCAGAAACTATTTAAAAAATTACATGTGCTGGGATACATATGAGACTGTAACAATAGTAGCCCCATCTTACAGAGATCCTGTTTGTGGTTATCATCATTGCTTGCTGCCCAGAGTGATAAAGACATTTGTATAGAGATTTGTACAGTCCATCATTTGGTCTTCTGAGGTGCCAGTACACGTGGATCTGTACAAATGCAACTGGGTTTGGTTAAACAATCAAAAATCGGCTACAATAGTAGTCAAATCAATACATCATTTTGGTTGACTAATAAAAATACTTTTAAGTCTTTTCTAATAAAATCAAAAACTTGCACACGATTCTCACTCAAATGGCCCAATTGATTGCCCTATTTTTTTTCCTTTAATACATTGGGATACAATCAGTTTTATTTAAATACATATCCAATCGGGTGGGTGGATTGCATTGGCTTTAAGTTCTCTATGTTTTTAATGACTTCTAGTGCCTTTCTGATATCACTTCCTTTGTGGAAATGCATCTTCAAATATAGTGGACACCTCTGTGAAAATCATAGGCTAAGTAGTGAAGGAAAGAGAAATGCTAAATGTGCATATAAAAATAGGCGCTACAATAAAATATTTGTATATTTCATCAATAAGTTATTTTGACTAATCAATTATGGATCATATAGCTCTGTAATTTTAATGATTTGTCCACATCTATGGTGATCCCTTGAAAGATCACAATACTTTTGCTTTTTAATTTCAAATGTCCAGAATGCATACAAACACATCCTTTAAAAAGAAAGGAGAGAACAGGGAAGGGAGGAAGACAGGGGAACAAGAAAACAGGAAACTGGAAGGGAGTGAGGGAGATGGAGAGATAGAGGGGGTAGAGAGATAGCAAGGGAGGGAGAGAGGGAGAGATAGGGAGAGGGAGAGAGACAGAGAGAGAAAGAGAGAAAGACAGAGAGAGAGAGAAAGAGAGACTTCCTATTAAACTTGGGGTGTGTCAATCTCTTCACAAAAGCCTTTAGACCCACCCGTGGCTATAAGGGGGACAGGAGCAAAAGAGAAAGAGTGGAATCTATGCACTCCCACCTTGCATCTTTCTTAGCACTTCAGCCCGCCACAAAAAACGTCTGGGACCTTTAACAAGTCACCGGCGCGCAGCAAACTGCCCTCCCTAAAGCCCTTCTCCTCTCCCGCCTCCCCCCACCCCCACACACGCAAGAAGAGAAAGCGATGTGCCCAATTTACACAAATGTTTCCCGCGTGGAAAATTAAAAGGAAATTGCACACCCTTTCAGTATCTTCCGCCCGAAGCTGAGAATCTAGTGCCAAGGCACTTCACCCTAAACGTTGAAACAACGCGATTAATCAACTGCTTTCACTGTCTGTGTCTGCTCGCTCTCTCGCTTGCACTGCAAAAGCTCCCAAGGAGTTTCTTTGCTGTTTAGAACTGGCTAAATGTGGTCTGTTTCTCCAGCACTTCGAGGTAGTCCGGCTCAACGTTTAGTTTTGCTTTTAGCTCCAGATACTCGTTCCGGTTGGGTTCTACAAAGACAGCACTGGGGGGGCTGTAGAGCACCGGTTCCCGCAGCCTGCTGTCCCCCGGCCCCGGGTGCAAATACTGATGGGGGCGTCTCAGGTCATAGTTGGGGGAGAAAGTGTAAGCAGCGGGGCTGCACGGGAATTTGGGATATTCCGGGAGGCTGCTGCCGGCGGGGGTGCTGGAGCAGTGCTTGTCTGGTTCTAAAATGCCCCTGTAAAAGCGATCGGCGTCCTGCACCGGCGCCAGCAGGTCCTCCCGGGGCTCGATGGTGCTGACGCTGTAGGCCGGGCTCCGCAAGTGGTGGCTTTCCCGCCTGTCATCGTCGCCCGGCTGCAGCTGCAGCTGCGGCGGGGGCTGCTGCTGGGGCGGCGGCGGCGGCGGCGGCGGCGGTGGCGGCGGCTGCTGCAGGTGGTGGTTGCCGCCGTAGGTGACCTTGAGCTCGTGCAGGTCTTTGTAATCCTCCACCGAGTTGCCCTCCCGCGAGCGGTAGATGGGGTTCTTGCACATGTGGCCCAGCGGGTGCGGGATGTACTCGTACACGTGGCCCGCGGGGGTCTTCACCTTGGGCAGCGCGGGCCCGCGGTGGTGCACGTGCGCGTGCGGGTGGGACCCCGCGCCTCCGCCGCCGCCGCTGCCGCCCCCGCCGCCGTACACGCTGTACTGCATGTTGAAGGAACTCACGTCGGAGTTGTTGGTACTCGTGGGGTCGCTCTGGTTCTTCTTCCGCCGCTTCATCACCAGCACGAAGAGCCCGGCGGCCACGAACACGGACATGATGAAGACCAGCAGCAGGCTGAGGATCAGCACGGACAGCGGCACGGACGACGCACCCCCTTGGCCCGCGCCCAAGCCCGCTGGGGCCCCGGTGCTGTTCAAGCGCACGGTGGGCGTCACGGCGCTGGTCCTGGCCGGGACCTGGATGGACGAGGGCGTGGGCGTGGACACCACTACGTCCGAGTAGTCCGGACACAACAGCTCGGACTTGAGGGCGCGCATATCCATCTCGGCAAACTTCTTGGGCGCCTTGCAGATGACCTCGTCCACGAGCACGCCCACCTTGAGCTGCTCCACCCACAGCTTCATGCCCACCACGTCGCAGGTACAATCCCAGGGGTTGTCGTGGAGGTCGATCTGGATGAGGGCCTTCAGCTGGTCCAGGACGCCGCTCACGGGCAGGGAGGTGAAGTGGTTACTCCGCAGGTTGAGCCGCAGGAGGGTCAGGCCAGAGAAGACGCCCGATGGCATGGCCTGCAGCAGGTTGTTGTTCAGGAAGAGCAGCTGGAGGTTGGGGACGGGATCGAAGGTCCCGGACTGGATCTCGCGGATGAGATTGTACTGGAGGAAGAGATACTGCAGGCTTTGCAGGCCATAGAACAGCTCCGGGCTCAGCCTCTCGATCCGGTTGCCATTCAGGTAGAGGCGCCTCAGGTTGGTGAGATCCCCGAAGGCGCGGTCCTGGATCACGGAGATGCGGTTGTTGCCCAGGTGGAGCAGGTCCAGCCCCGTGGCCTCCAGGAAGTCGCTCCTGCGCACCAAGGCGATGTAGTTCTCCGTCAGATACATCTTCTTGGGGTTGTAGGGCTTGGGCTGCAGCTCGGAGATGCTCTCGATCTTGCGCTCCTGGCAGTTGACGTTGAGGCCCAGATCGGAGATTTGCAGGTTGCAAGTGCACGCAGTGGGGCACTCCAAAGGCACCGGAGATTTGGTCTGGTAGGCGATGCTGGGGCCATAATTGCTGTAGCCCAGGTCCTTGGCGGGCTGCCTAGAGGTGGGGCGCACTCTGGGCTTGTTGGGTTGGCGAGTCCCTTTCGGGGGCTTGAGGGGGGGTTTGTAAACAGCAGAGGAAGAAGTGGCCACCGAATTCACGGAGGCTGGGGTGGTGTGTAAGTACCCCGTGGTGCTCAAAGGCGTCTGCGGCCTCATCTCATAGTCCGAAATGAGTTTCCTGGGGCAGAGTTCCTGCTTGGACACCTCGTCCAAGTCTCGGCCATGTAAGCGGAAAGGGGTCTCGCAAACCACATCCCCCACCAGGGCCGAGTAGGAGATGCTGTCCAACCAATCCTTGAGGGAGATAAGCTCACAGGAGCAATTCCAGGGGTTTTCCTCCAGCTGGAGCTCCACAACTTTATCCATGTGCTGCAACAAGCCCACATAGGGCAAAAGTTTCAGCCGGTTTCCCCGCAGGTCCAAGTGCGTTAAGGGCACAAAACGGAAAAGGTTGTTGGGTAAACTGGACAAGAGATTGTCATTAAGGATAAGCACCTGCAACAAATGCAGTTTCCCAAAAGCATTGGGCTCAATGACACTGATGTAATTGTAATCGACCTGTAGGTACTCCAGGCTTTCCAAGCCAAGGAAGGTGTCATCACGCAGAAGTTCCAGTTTATTGTTGTTCAAATGCAATCTCCTTAAACCGTGTAGCCCATGGAAAGCCCCTGTCTCTATATCCTGGATGACATTACTACCCAGATGCAGAATCGAAGCCCCAGTATAATTGACAAACTCATTGGGATAAAGACGGCTCAAAAGGTTTCCAGACAACAAGAGGTGGTAGATGGGGAACCGAGGAGGACTAATTTCAGAAAGGCTGATGATTCCCCGGTTTTCACAGCTCACAGTTAAAATGCCGTCCTTTTCCTCACAAGGACATGCATTGTCACAGATTTCCCCATAATAATCGATGGTTTCTGCACACGAAAGGACGAGAGATGTTAGAGCAAAAGCTAGAGTCTGCAGCATCCAGCTATGCATTTTTCTGTGAAGGTCCTGTTCCAAAGTTACTGGGGGCCAGCAAGTGTGCATTTTACCTCCTGCAAGGGGAAGGGGAGGAAAAACAAAAACAAAAGGGAAATGATAGGATGTGACAAAAATGTCAGGGATCACTCAAAGTCTCTGAAATTCAGGAGAGAATAAAAATGACAACCCCTGCCCCCATGGCACATCGCCATCCTCCGGACTTTATAAAAATCGGACATTCATTTGGATTTAAAGGTGGATATAATTTCCTAATGGACAAAACTGGTACATGCTGCTCTGTACAAGAAAAGGGCACGTTGCACAGTCCCATTTTAATATTCTTCCCAGCTCCATGCCCCCCCTTCCAAAACCAATCCATAAATATACATAAAATGGCTGTCAGTTCAGTTCCATGGTTCTAATTTAAGAGAAAAGCAGCACCATTTTACAAGTTTCCTCACCTCATTCTATACCCGGCCCCCTCTTTCTTCCAGAACCTCTTCTTAATAGTTCACCGGGAAGAAGCCCCCGTTTTCACAGAGAAGGAAGGAGCCACAATACTTGGGCTATTTTAAACCTGGGCTGGAAACGCCAGGGTGGGAACCTAAAGCATACTTTTCAAAGGCAAAAAGGGGTGGAATGAAAAAGCATCAAAAGGACCCCAAAGAAGCTCTTAAATCACCAATTGTCTTTCAGGAGCTTTGAATATGAAGAGAAAAGGGAAAGCGCCTTTGCTTTGATGGTGGACTTCACTGCCACGTTATTAAGCACATCAGCGTCTTAATTGCATGCACGATGCCACTTAGCAGCGCTTTCCCGAGAGCGCCCAGTGTCCACTTCGCATTGATCATGTCAGCGACGCGGCCAAACCGCATCTTTAAGCCACTGAAATAGTTCTGCACGATAGATTACAAAGAACTCAGCGAAGGCATCCGCAATCCCGGAGCACCTCCCGGGTACCTGGAGTTTAAAGAGGACGGATCACCTCTTACCAAGAACCAGCTCAAAGTAAAAGCAAAGGCAAGCGCCCAAGCCGCCCTTCCTAAGGCGCCGCCGCCGTGTGCCATTATTTGCAGAAGCAAACCCTACCGAATTAGTAATAACCAACCGGACTGATAGCATCTCGCCAGAATACCCAGCTCTGGAGTTGCTTATTAAATTGACTTGCCAATGCTTTAGTGCCCACCCCACACCCCTCTTTATTTGGTTTCCTTGAGGTAAGGGCATTTGGTCTGGTTGAGAGACAAATAGAACGGTGAAGGGGGCAGGGACAGCAAGTGCGAAAGGTCAGTGCTTTGATATCCGAATTTCATCTCTCCAAGGAATCACCCCACCTCCCCCTTAATTTCTTGCATTCTTTTTTTGTCCCTTTAAAGGCTTCTGTCCGCTTCCCACTTTGGGTCGACAGCCAGCACTCTAGAGGAAAGGGCAGAAATGGAGTGTGTGTGTGTGTGTGTGTGTGTGTGTGTGTGTGTGTTGCATGGGGGGAAGGGGCTGCATTTGTTACAAACGTGGGCTTCCGGAACCCATTCCTTTTCATCTGGTCACCCTTGCCTTTGCCTCGCCACCACCAAAGTCTGATGTCGAATCACCACCCCAAACTAAAGTCAAGACGTTTGAGTCACGGGTTCAAGCCTGGAGACCTGGATTTTGATCCTCAAGCCAACTCCCGCCCGCATCAAAAGCCCCTGCGCGCGCACACACACACACACGCACACACACACGCACACACACACGTGCAAGGCTGCCGAGAATCACGTTCACGTGTGGTCTCCCAGACGTGTGGAGACGAATCGGATTCACTGGGTAGAAGCCTCGCCAAGATCCCCGACCTCCCGACGCAACTGCAAACGCCTGCCGGCTTAAAAAGCCGCACCGACACCCCCGATGAAAGCAAAACGTTTACCTTGAATTTTAGCTTCTCGGCGGGATCAAATCTGCACATCCATTCAGCAGGGGTTGGGGTCCCCTCCCCCACCCTCCGGTGCTCTCCCGCCCCCACTCACCTCCCACCCCTCCTATCAGCCCATGGCAAAAATGTGTCCAGCCGGTTTTCAACTCGAGCGTTTACAACTTTAATTCACTTCTGCTTGGCCAGGGTCGAAGAGCTTCCTCTCACCCCACTCCCCTTTCCCTCCTTCTTGCCATTAAAGACACCCGAAAATCGGAGAAAATAAAGTTGAATGAGCCACGGAAGGCTGGCATTCGGACCGGCAAACGCACCTCCGATGGAAAATCGTGGGTGCGCCGCCGCACAGACTCGGATTAGCAGGGGTGGGGGGAGCGAAAGCGGGGGCGGGGGCCTGGTACTTGCCCCCCACCCCGACAGCCACCCCCCCAAATTTGATTCTGGATCATCGCCCTGCACAGCCCTGCAGGAAGCAGCTCGCGGGTTCCGCGGGTGAGAACCCCGCACCCAGGCCGGCCCCCGCGGCGGCTCGGGGCGCAGCTGCTAGTACAGCGGCCCAGGCAGAAGCACCCGGAGTTCCAGGGCGCAAGGCTCCCCCTCCCCCACCCCGCCCCAAAGCGAAGGATGGGAAAGGGGGAAGAAGGCGGGGAGGGAGGTGAGGGGAAAGCACCCCGCGCCACACACACACACACACACACGCACAGGCACACGCACACGCAGAGTCTTTCTGCAAAGTAAAAGGCCGACTTACCCCGTGTCCAATCTCCAGGGCCCACTAATCCTAGCCACCCTTTGTAAAATAAAAGCACCTATTTTTTTTGGGGGGGGGGAGGTGCGCCGGGATTCGGGAGCACTAGAAGCCGGGCGAAGTGGCCGCCACCAGTGAGATCCGAACGATCAGAGCAAAAAGGCGCCGGGACGCGCCACCAGCCCGGGGCCGCCGCCGCGGTGGCGACCGCGGGTGCCGGGGCTCCCCCAAACGGCTCTCCCCGGCGCTCTCCGCGGTAGTCGGAGCGGGCAGCGGGGTTGGGGGGGAGGGAGAGGGGGGCGATCGCGAGCCGCGGGCTGGGAACGGGTGGGGGGGAGGGGAGGCAGAGGAGCGGCCGTGCCCGGGGGCCGGAGCCGGGTGGGGTTGGCCTGGGATGCTGCCGGCGGGGCCGGGGAGTGGGGGGGAGGCGGCGCGGAGCCCCGGCGGGGGGACCCGGCGCCCCGCAAACCGCGGGCCCCGCCAACGTGCCCGCCAGCCCCGCCGAGCGCTCCGGCCCCAGCCCGCGCTCCTCGCACGCTCGCTCCAGCCCGCCGCCGCCGCGCCAGCCCGCGCCCCCCGGGCGGGTACTTACAGTTGCCATCTGCACGGGGGGCAACTTTGTCCCAGCCGGGAGCCGGCCGCCGCCCCCTCCAGCCGCCGCCGGCTCGTCGCGCCCTCCCCTCCCCCCGCGGCTCTGCTCCACGCCGTCCTCAGCACATTCCCCCCTGGTCAGCGGCGCACGCCCGGGGCCAAGCCGGAGGCAGCGGGGCGCGGGGGGTGTGCGTGCATCGCCCGCCTTCTTCTTGCAGCGCACGCTGTACATGGTAGTGAGGGGGCGAGCGCAGGGGGCCCCGGCCCCTCGGCGGCTCCCGCGGCCGCTGCGGCTCCCGCGCCGGGCTCCGTCGTCCGCCCCCCGCGCGCGCGGTGTCGACCACCGCCGCGCCGCTGAGTCCCCGCGCCCGGCCCGCCGCCACGGCCGCCGCAGCCCGGAATAATCAGTCCCAGATCGGCTCCCGCCGCCTCTCGGCCGCCGCTGGAAGGGCTTTTTCGCTCTCCCTTGCCCAGATGCCGCGGACGATCGTCATGATTTGGAACTCTCCAGCTCCGACCTCCTTCGGGGGGCCGGAGGACGAGGAGGAGGAGGAGGTGGAGGTGGAGGAGGAGGAGGAGGAGGAGGTGGAGGAGGAGGAGGAGGAGGAGGAGGAGGAGGAGGCGGAGGAGGGGGGGCAGGAGCGGCGTTGTTCTACGCCTGTGGCGCGTCCCAGCCGTCCCGCGCCTCGCCCCAAACTCCGAGAAAGTGGCGTCTTCCCTCCCCGCTGCCGAGGAGGTGGCACAGCGGTGAGCATGGCATGGGGCTCCGAGGCCTCGGCTGCCCCCCCCCAGAGTCGGGGCACTTGTTTAAGGAGGGGCGGCCGGGCCGGGCCGAGCCGCTGCAGACATGATGCTGGGCCGGGCCGAGACGCGCGCGGCGGCCGATAGGTGGCAGCCGCGGGCGAAGGCGGCCCCGGGTTCGGGCCGCGGCGCCTCCGGAGACCCCCTCGGATGTCACAGCAGTGGGAGACAGAGGAGTCTTGGACCATGTACGTAAGGCGAGCGTGGGACCGTGCAAGCCTCGGCTGGGGAGGATAAAACAAAAAAAAAAAAAAAAGGGAGGAGTGAAAAACTCCCCGACAGCGCCGGGCGCAGGGCTGCCTCCGTGACAGACGGTCGCTGGCCAGCGCCGCTCGCCCGCCGGCCTCCAGCCTCTGGAGCATCTCGCACCCCCAGCGGCGCAGGCTCGGGTACTTACTGTCAGGACCCTGCAGCAGGGAGTGGTTCAGCCTAGCTGCAGATCCCGGGGAGCTCGTCTCGGGTTGGCGATTTGTCGGTGTATGGGCTGACCGGCCAAGGCCAGGTGAACGACTTTCAGAGACAGTGTTTGTGACTCCTGTGGCTGTGCACTCCAAAAGCTGGACATCCCTACCAAATAAAAGCACTTTCCCTAGGATGCGAGTTTCCTGAAGAGTCACCTGCTAGCGTCATCTATCCAGTAAGTATCCCCGGCTCTTTCCATGAAGTCAGACCCCTGGGTCCACGAAAGAGGGTCTCTCCGTGCCAGTAGTCTAGTGTTGGTGATGTTAGACCTGTTAGTGACTCTCGGGTCTAGGAAAAAGTTATTCATAGTAAGGAAGTGGTCCAGCATTGTGGATTGGCACATATGGGTCGCTTCCTTTGCTAACTGGGAACTTGAAGCAGGTAAATCTATTTTATACGTTTTTCTTTGTATTTACGTAGTATCCTTTGGAATCGTCTCAAACATCATTGGTGTTGTCTCCGTATTATTTGGGAGAGTAGTATAGTATCTTTATGGTATCAGTATAGTATCTTTATTAAAGGTAGATTCTCATACAGGGTGATCTCTCAAGTTTCTACAACTACAAAAATGTTTCCAAATTCTCTATGCATATTGGAGTTTTTAAAATAGAGGTGGTGAACTTTGTGATGACTTCGATTTTGCAAAAGTTTGTGAAATTTCCTTTAAATCGTCTGTTGTTCAACTATTTTTATTTCCTTGAAGTTAAGTTTTACATCGTTTGAAAACTAGTTTCTTTTGTTGAAATTCAAGGCATATTCAAGACAGGGAAGAAAGAAGCAATGTGTAATAGGAGATAATAAAAAACAAGATCTGATAATAAACATTTCTGATGATTTGAAAAGTGTTTGACCTAGTAATGTAGCTACAAGTTATATTATATAAACATACACAAGTGAAATGCCATCCACATAAGGTTTATCATTGTATTTTTATCTAGACATTATCTTATACCAAGATATTAATGGTCTTGAAAATTTTGATACAAATTAGTTTTAGTATTTTCAAAATGGAAGTGTTAAAATGTTATAATTTGAGATACCATGCTAATTACATCCAAAAACTTTTGGTGGATAATTATTGAGTCTGTTCAAAGCATTATTTTAGCTTTTTACAAATTATTTAAAATTCTGAAGGAAAATAAAATGATTATGTCAATGAACTTCTCAGGAAAATATAAATATGACTATTTTGTTTCCTTGTATTTTCTACATCTTCACCATTGCATTTAACATCACATTTTAGTTTAATTTTGGTTTATACAATTTAAAAATATAGAATTAAAATAAAATTCGACAATATAAGAAGTATTAAGAATACTTGCGATTAATCTAGGTTATTGATTTGTTGGAAACATTCACACTAAAAATATATTAGCAAGACTGACACTAAAAAAATATTCCTTCACTATCCATAAAAAGATAACAACTTTCTTCCATTAATTCAGCTGTTGAGGAAGGCCTAAGAAGCTGCAGTTAGCATTGACCACTAGGTGTCTCTGTATGCTTCTCTGCAGGAAAGTGAATTTTGAGAAATTAATTGACAAGAAGAGTCTAGAACACACAAAAAAAAATCATAGAAATTAGGAAAGTATTATTTATTAGACTGTGAAGTCTTAATTGCTTTCAATATTTACTACTGCATAGAAAAAGTTAAATAAATTATATAACTATTACTAAAATTATTAAGTTTTATCCACAAAAGCACATTTATTAATGTGTTAGTCTAAACTACTAACAATATGTAGTCACATGGTGTATATTGGCATACATCCTGTCATATAATTACTAAATAAATGCACGAGAACTAGAGAATGTAAGCTAGAGAATAAAATTCCTGATGATTTCTCAAAAATTAAGATCATGAATAATTAGACATCATTTGATCTGATTTACTTTGAAAGCCTGAATTTTGTCCAAATCTTTGTTAATATATTTATGCAAATTATGATCTTATATAATATTTGGCCATAATTTATGCTTGTATATTACATTTAAAATTCAAATAATAATTAATATAAATATGCATCTGATTGTAAATTGATAATACACTTTGTGAATTAAAATCATACCTCTATAAACACTTTGGGGCCTCATCACATGTATTAAAATTATCACAGCACATTAATTTGTGTATTACTGCATAACATTATGATACTTTAGTACTTTATAATATTACAATGCTTACTTAAGACTTATAATCCCACATTATGAAATCCAACAGACTGTATAAATAAAGTGTTATTAATTATGACATTTTATTAAGTCTATGAGCATCATTGAAATCTAAATCCATGATATATGTATGTTACCTTGATTGGTTAGTTAAGATGGTATAATTCTGATGCTGTAGTTCAGATCTCTTCAAAATTAGGTAAAATAATTTACTCTGTGATTGAATTAGCTAAATCAATAAAACTATTTAATTTTACCTTTTAAAAAAATCTGACTTGCTTTGAAGTCTGCACAACTAAAATGATATAGAACACATATCTTCAAAGGAAGAAAGTTTATCCTGGGAGAGAAAGCATGAGTCATCAGTTTTCAATAGTTTCTATGCAGTTGCTAAATAGAATAACATGTGGCATATGTGTTATAGTATATCATATAACATATTTTTTGATCATATTGATAACACTTGGAATATAAGGATCAGTTATACTTTGTGGCCATATTTATCAAATCTAACATGGCCAACTGGACTGATGAACTTCATGGAGATTTATGCATTTAAAGATTTAATTATCTTAGAAACATACTTCACAGTTATTAAAGAAAGATATGTATAGAACAGAATATAATATTCCTTGTTCAATAAAGTTCCTTATGAACACCCTATGATATTCTTTTGACAGAATTATATATTAAAATACCTATTTCAGAGGATCAATTAGGAATTCTTACTCAAGCTTGAAGTGCTTATAGTGTTTGAATAATTACATTTTTAGAAAACAGTCTACAGGTATACCAAAGTAATATGTACAAAACTTGAATGTAGTCCTTGTGACAGAACCTTTGCATTTGTGAATGAATAAAAACAGCCCATATATATTTTAAATGAGATTGATACATATTCATATTATAATGGAAGACTATTTTATGACTTTAGTAAGGAAAGAAAAAAGACAGAAGAAAAAAGAAAAAGAAAGAAAAGGAAAGAGAGAAAGAGGAAGGAAGGAAGGGAGGGAGGGAGGGAGGAAGGAAAGAAGGAAGGAAGGAAGGAAGGAAGAAAGGAAGGAAGGAAGGAAGGGAGGGAGGGAGGGATTATTCTTAGGACAAATAGATTCATAAATTCAGTAAATTGGTTGTCTCTTGGGAAAAGACTGGAGAGTTTTCAATAGAATGGAGATTTACATTCATCATAATTCTGTTTCTATTATTTTCTCAGAAATTTTCAATTTACATGCATATATTTAATAATTTCAAAGTAAAACATATACTTGAATGTAAGGACGGTATTTAAACAAATGATATAGTATGTGATGAGTTATAGATTATAATTTTTCCAAATTAATCTTTGTCCCATAGTTATAAGAATTATTTTAATTTTTAGGCCACATTCTACTAATGGAGATACTGAATTTTTTCAAATAAATGTATGCAAATAAATTGTTATTTGTAATGACTTCTAAATGGACATTCAATTCTGGGAGCTATTATTTATGGATAGAGTATTAACTGGCTCTAACTTTATTTCCACAATATGGAATTATATTTGTCTGGTAGATGAGGAGAAAGAACAAAATGATTCTGTAGATAAGTGATTATACTTGAAATTGTCAGCAGCAGATCTTTATTGCTATCTGCAGGAAAATGAGTGAATGCTTAATTGTGACATATTTAAAATATACAAATTATCATCACGCCCTGTTAGAACCAAGGCTGATGCCATCTGGCTTATACTTGCATTACAATATGCATGTTGCACTGCATAAAAAAGGCAATTTCATTATAAAGCTAGATTAACTTTTCTGTGCATCTTTCTATTAGAGCTATAATTGGTCTTGGGATCCATTGATTCTGAGTTTCCAAATGATCTCATACTGGTTCCCATCTAGCTCCCAGTCATTTTAGGAAACAAATCCAAGCATACATCATATGCCTATTTTGGGTCTATCCTTTTAATTCTTCAAAGAAAATTAATCATTTTAAAATGAGGTCTCACTATAATTTTTTTCAGAAGCATCACTGTTCAGATGAAAATGTCTCAAATGAGCACAATTTTTGAACTTTTATAAACCGGAGTCATCCATTCAACAACAGAATCTCATAATTCCTCCCTACTTAACTCAAAATGTGTCAGTCATTCCCCAGCTCCGAAAGTTAGTTTTGTATTTACTGTTTTTTCATCTAAATGATGTTTTAATCAACCTTTGTCATTCTATAGAATTCACTTAAAATTCTTTCTTCATTAAAGAAATCTCTGTTTTCCTAGCCAACATTGAAGATTTATTTATCTGAACATTTTCTTACATTATATAGCAATTTATTTAACACTGGTCTATTTTCCTGTTTAAGTTGTCATTTTCTTCTAGAACCAGTTATTAAATTTTATTGCATTTATTGTGGTTTTCCATCAATGGTGAGGAAAAAAATGGGCTTCAATAAACTATATGCACAAAAATGCCTATTCATTTATAAACTTACTCATTCAACAAATATTCAGCATTATAATTTGTTAGACATTATTAAATTTCATTCATAATGAATAGTTGGATCATTAAAGAGACATTGGCCTTTTTGATAAACCACTTCCATTGTCTAGACAAATGTGATGAAATATATAAAAATAATACTGCATATATTGTATACTCAACTAATATTTTATGTAGCATATATTTGCCAAATATCCGCAAGTGTATTCTACTTTTCTGTGATGATGAAAGTAATCTATTTCCCTATTCCCTAATATGAAAATTATTTGTCAACCACAATTGGACAATTGGAATATGATACTGTGACACAGGAAATAAATTCTAGTGCTTGAATATTTGAATACTTTCATTATCTACACTTAATCATATGTACCTAGGTTATCATATTGGTTATCATATTGGACATTAAATAGAAACCAGTATAAAACTGAAACTTATTCTAATGCAATTTCTGAGATACCTTGGAGATTCAATAAATATGAACAGCTGCACTCGTAAGTAATAATGGTAATTACAACATCCACAATAAATAAGACAGTTATGATTCACATTAGACAAGGACCTGATGTACATTCTGTGAAGAGTCTGTATTTGATTCTTTTAAAGTGAATTCAGTTGAGACCTCTACCATTCCTTTAAAGATCTCAAGACATTTTACAGCTATATTAAAATTTCACATTATACTCCCACAAAGGAGAAATGGTATATTATTTGATATCAATACAACATTATTAGAAAAGAAGTGATTTTGTGTATGATGAAAAACTCACTAAAATGCTTTCCTCCATATTATACAATGGAGACTCATTAGGACTGGTAAGAAAAGTTATTGAGTATTTTAGATCAGGAATTATCTAGTACAGTCACTCTTTGTAGATGAGTCTGAGGTTCAGTAACAAATTTCACTTGAACATTTGCAGTCCATCTCTTTTAATACAAAAATCCTAATTTGAAATTTAGAGTGTTTGTACCACTCAGTGTGGTCAACATTTGTACAGAATATTGAAATTAATGAAGCTAATAGAATTAAAGTTTGGCCCCCATTTGTATAAAAATTTTAATAGATCTTAACTTTAATAAAATTATATTTATTTATTTGAAACAGATATGATAACTTGTAATCCATTCCAGTCACAACAATTTTACTTTTTATATTAAGATTTGTTTTCAGTCTAAAACATTAATTATAAAATTGATCTGCATTTCTACTTTGGCACTTTTGTCATGAACAGCAACTTCAAATAGAACACTGTTTAAACACTGATATGACAGAAAAAAGGAGGAACTTGCCTGATTTTTGAAGCTCACAGCTATAGTTTTGACCCTGACTTTGCATCAAATTTTTACTGTATAAGTATATACACATAGGTATGCGTGATAAATTACTGTACTTTTTCTTTAGTAAATCATATGATTAGTATTGGTGAATCAAATGATAATTATTAAGATATCATGCATCTGGAAGCAAAAGAATATATTACTCTTAAATTGTAAAATTTCAATTACTCAATTTTTTTAAATTCTAAATTTATCTTGATCATAAAAACTTATGATAATTGGAACCTCACCTCTGAACAATACATGTTCTGTAAAAAAAAGTATGTAGTCATCATTTTTGTATATTTTAATCTCATGTTCAAAAATATTCCCTTAGTATAGTAAAGTTTTTAAGATTATTGTCATATGGCAGATTACAATGTGTAGTGCATTCTTGTTGTTTCGTTGGTTTTTGTGTTTTGCGCTGTACCTAGAAGTGTTCAAGGATTACTCCTGGCTCAGGGATCATTCCTGACAGGGCTGAGGGAACCTTATGTGGTGCCAAGGATTGAACGCAGGTCAGGTGTGTTCAAGGCAAATGCCCTACCCACTGTAGTGTCACTTTGGCCCCTGCAGATTTTTTATTTTTGTGAGGTAAAAGTTTATTTATTTATTTATTTATTTATTTGTTTTTCAAATACCCATCCCTCCATCAGTGCTCATTTCCCACCACCACAGATCCCAGTATCCCTCCCACCCCCCCAAACCGCCCATTCCACCCTACCTCTGTGGCAGGGCATTCCCCTTTGTTTTCTCTCTCCTTTTGGGTATTGTGGTTTGCAAAAGAGTTAAGCCTGATTTTCAGGGAGAAATGTTGGATGATTTACTTTCCATTGATCACTTTGTATATAAGGAGATGTTAGGCGGCCGCACTGTTCAAAAAAATATCCCTGTACCCGCATGCCAGAGCTATGCTTGTAGAAGCTCATGGTCACCGGGGTTCCATCTGGAGGAGGCGGGATGACAGCACCTACCCCATCTGGGACCTCCTGGTGATATCGGCTCTGTTTGGGACCTGGAGCATTCTCCGGGAGCTGTGGGGCCCTCCAGCCGGTTTTCTTCTTTGTTGCTGTGTTGGCCCCTGCAGTTTTAACTGATTGTAACATATCCCAAAGAATAGATAATTAATTTGAACTTAAATCAGCAGTACTACTTCCCCAATTCATTGTACAGTCAATCTGTATCCTTAATCACTAAATTGTGTGAGTAGCAAGTGCTATGCAAGCAAAATATCATCAATAACTACATCAGTCATGCTGCTGCTACTGAATTTGTTTCTATATATGTGGACTTAAATGTTTGTTATTAGAACACCATTGTGGCATCATTAAAACTTAGTGTGTTTATGTTCAAAGAGTGGTCTCAACTTATTGTGTTGCTGAAAAACAGTAAGATGTTTGACCAGAATTTTCCATTTGTTCCTTATAGCCATAGTTAACCTAATCATTAATAGGCAATTTACTTATCAATTTAATTAAAATTAGATTTTAATTAATTTAAATTAGTTTATTAGTTAATATATAAAAATAAACTTTTGCAATTATTTTCTGTAGTGCCTTCTGTTTTCTTTTACGTATTATCACCACTTCATGAGATATGATAAAATTCAGTTTCAAGGTCACTGGTGATATTCCATATTTCATAAGGCAATATGGAGATTGAGAGTAAAAATTGGACACTTTGGGGACTTTTTTGGTTTCTTGGATTGAACCCAGGACTTAACTCATGTTAAATATAGCTCCAAAACTAACTGAAATCCCTGGCCACACTTTGAAGTGTTATCTTCGTTTAGAGGTGAGGTAAAAGCAGTACATGGCTATTCTTAATAATTAACTTCACTAAAATTATTTATTAGGTAGTTAATCATTTTAACATTTAAAATGTATCCTGGGAATGACAATAGTTGAAATATAGCTCAAATTGTTAGTACTTAATATTGCTCTTGTAAATATTTTAAAATATCTCAAATAAATCATAATTGCACTTATTTATTTTTTATTTGGCTTTTGGGCAAAACCTGGCAGTGCTCAGGGTTTGTCTTGGTTCTGCACTCAGGAATCACTTTAGGAGGGCTCCGGGCACCATAGGAGGTGCCAGGGTAGGTTTTCTTAAAATGGTAGGCCTCTTGCAAGGCTGCTGTACCATCACTCATGCCCCATGAACTATCCTTGTAAATAAATCATCTGTATGCATATGTAGTGTCATAAGGTTATGAACGATATTACCATTTGCCAGAAATTGTCTCAATAACTTTAATACATGAGCTTCATATTTACTTTTTAAAAATACTTTGAGTACATATGGGACATTTTTCCTAAAAGTGGAAATTTCACTTAAAAATCTGTTTCTATCTCTTTGACTATTATTATCAATAAGAAATCAAAGCACAAATTTAATGATTCTTTCAATTATAAAATATATCAAATCTCTGATGTATAGAGAGAGTACCCTGTAGTCTTTATGAGATTTTTTAGAAAAATGATTTAAAAATGAAAATTGAATGAAAATTTCTAATACTGTTTTTATAAGAACAGGAGCAGGGAAATTACATATTGTCCAGAATCACATGGTTGGCACATTCATGACCCCCAGATTTGAGACCCAGCACCATATGTTTTTCCCCAGACACCATGATGCTTAGCTGTGGAGGTCCTTGTTCTACTGATCAGGACAAGAAATGCATTTCTGGGCTTAAGCAGTGAGCTGTCCAGCCACAGTTGGCCTAGTAGCACTGGAAGGGGCCTGTGGACGACCTGTACACCTCCTAGGAGTCATATCTCCAAAATGAGAGCCCAAAGATATCATGTGACAATCTCCTGATTAAATACTATTTTTCGGTAACAGATAACAAACTTCAGATGATGAAATTATCAATCACTAATGATCAATATCCACTATCTAGAACTATATTTTATTAAACATTTGATCTTAACTAAATATTGGTCATCTGTGTTAAGTAAGGAACGTTGAAAAACACCTAAACAACTCAAAGTGTCAGTATCTTCTCAGAATACAGTTACTCATGAGGTGATATGCCATAATTATAAAATTTTAAATGTTAGAAGTTGATTTTTAGATTGGACTCACTATTTCTAACTATCAAGACAAATGGGTAATGTTGGAATGACTGTATATTTTCACCTTCAACCACGCATGACCATTCTGAGCACCTTCTAATCCTCACTCGGAAAGCCTGCAGCAGCACTTGAGAATGCATCTTGGAGTTCTTCCAGAAACTCTGAGTCAAAGAGCAATGTCTGCGTTCACAAAGAAGCATTCACAGCTGTCAGAAGTTAAATGTCCATGAGAATCATAGTACAGCTGCAGTCCTTCCAGTACACTGACAATATCTGTGGAAATGAGAATTTGATAACTCGTTTATCCCTGGAAGATAAAGCACAGAAGAATGATTAATCTTGACTTGACCGATAATAAATAATTAAGTATTCACAACACATGAAGCATCATTGCCCTACATTACATAGCTTACGATGCTTTTGCAGCTTATTTTCACTACCAGAGAAAATATTCTTTCTGCAATAAACTGTCAATGAACTTCTTGAAAGCAGACACCTGCAAACACCTGTTCTCAGTGGGTTATTCATTTTAGGATCACAGATATCTCACCATCTAGACCAAACACTGTGAAGAAATACTGTGTATGAGGGAGGTGTTTGGCAGAACTCATGACTGAAAAATATGTGCTTTGTTTTCACTTGTCCATGATGAAATCAATAGATAGAACATTGTTTTTTTCTGAAATAAATATAATAGAGTTGAGTAGATGAATAGAAAGCTAATGGAAAATTAAAAAAAGGGGAGTTACAGTTTGGAATAATATATAGCAATATGCTGTTGGATATCTTTAGAACAAATGATTACTAACTAAAAACATGTAGCTGTCTGCTCTCCATAGCCTTATGGAGGTATCATGTCATCTTGACCTTAAATCGCCTTTTATTTTGTTGTTGTTTTTTGGGGGGCCATATCTGGCAGTGCTCCTGGCTCTGAGCTCAGGGATCACTCATGGTGGGTGTGGGGCACCATAAGGAATGCCAGAAATGGAATCAGGGTCAACTGCATAGAAGGCAGCAAGTGACCTACCTACTATGCTGTCTATCCAGCCCCCAAATTGCATTTCATTTTTGAAGAAAAACCTATGATTGTATATCTATATATCTATAGATATATGTACACTATACACACATAAAGATACGTGTGAAGAAAAGGTTTTATATTCATATGTGCATATATGTATAATTTTGAAACTATTTGAAAGAACTGAAAGAAATCTCAAGTTTCTATGTATGTAATTGTATAGATAATGTCCTTATGTGGCTAGGTGATTATCTCATCATTGAGTTAGTATTCAATGATATAACTGAATGAAAGAAACTCATTGAAAGCGCATTGTTTTTCAATTGTGGAGTCATTTGGCATATTATTCTCCTTACTTATAAAGATCAGTTCATAAAATCCATAGAGTTTCTGAAGATTTTCTTCTAAAATAAATTTATCACTAATACCAAGGGAAAAATAGATACCTGTACAGGGTTACGTCCTGCAGTACTTGATCCAGTGTTAATGCAGACTGGATGGTTTAGTACAAGGCTGGCCCAGTGGTGCTCACGGGCAACCTGAGCAACATTCAGCAGTGCTCTGAGAGTCATGGGCTACAGGGGATCAAACTCAGTGCCTCACACAAGCTATGCACATGTTCCTCTATAATTTGATCTATTTTCTAGCCCTAAGGACAATTAATAATGTCAGAGACCAGAGCAGCAGTATAGCAGGTAGAGCACGTGTATTGATAGTGACTGACCTTCTTTAATTCCATGGAATATCCCTGGGGCTTCCCAAAGTTCCCCTCAGGGATATTTTATGGTTCAGAGCCAAAAGAAATACTTCAGCCCTTTCGGGTGAGATCGAAAACCAAAACTAAACAAAGAATTGAATGTTAATTCTGTACTTTGTTTTTGGAATTATAGACATGAAAAATAGTGCTGAAATATGAAAAGTTGATCTCATTAAATTTGAAAAGTGTCAGGATCTTTAGAGATTCTGCAAATTAATTTAAAGGACCCAGATAATGTAAATGTTAAACCAAAATATACCCTCTGACTATTGAAGAATTACATAGGCCTTCCAAATATCTGATTCTCTAGCATTGAACTGAATAAACATATTAAACTGAATTAACTTGATAATTATTCTGGAAAGCATGAAATAAAACTAAATATCTCTCAACTGCAGGTTCCATGCTATTTTTGTACCATCCGTGTCATTTGCATAAGGCCTTCATGCACTGAATACATTAAAATAGAGAAGTCATTGATTTATCAAAGAACTTCATTATTCAAGGTGAGAAATAGGTAAGCCCAGTTAGCTGTTGTGTTTACCACATGTTTATGAATAGAAAAATATGTAGAATATTGATGTACTTTATGGGAATACATAAAATTGACCTGTGATGGAAGTATTCTGTTTAACTTGTAAGATCATATGTAGGATACCTTTATTACTATTAAGAGATTTATCTGTACATATATAAGGAACGTTTGAACATATCTGTCCATTTCTGACATAAAAGATTGCATTACAAAGATAATATATTTTGCATTGGGGGAGATTTGATAACATTTTGTCAGAAGTTATAATTAAAATATAGACAGCTTTTCCCAGTTGTCACTTTGCAAAGGTAATTTTTTTTCATAAGAAGGCTTAACAAACATCTGAAGTATATTTCCTTACTGATCATTATTTACAAAAAACAAAGTTAAACTAAAATATTTAAATAGCATTTAGGTCAATAATTACTTATTTTATGCTTTTAAATACTGAGGAATATGCCTTTATCATTTTTTAAAAATTGTGTTCATTGTCTTTTTCACGAAAAGTGCAGTGATTAATATTACTAAATATTACCTAAGTCTATGTTCCATCTCTCTCTACCTGCTATTGAATGCTTACAATATTAATACTGTCATTTAAATAGTATTCTCTGTTTCCTCATATAAAACCAGGCATAATGATGATTTCTGCCTTTGTTGTGAGTTTTAAATTAGGTGATTCATATAATATGCTTAACTCACTTCCCTGCAGACTGTAAGCACTAAATATACTTTAGAAGTTATTGAGTGGCTGTTATATTATGGTTACAGGCACCAACGTAGTTTGAGTCTAGCTGTAAAGTCAGAAGTGTCTAGGCAAGATTGCAGCAGTTTTTCTTTCCCAGAATTTCCAGACAAGTTGCATTCATTATCAACTGATCCTGATTAGTTATGGATTTATAGCAACAAGAGTCTTCTGTAGATTAAGTGGTTGCTGCTTTGCAGATTTCACCAGGTCTTTTTTGGCCACTGAAATAAGATTGGAGTGCTTGGCAGACAGCACTTCCTGGTGATGAATTTTATAAAACTCATGTGTATGTGTTGTTCCAAAAGATCTGGAGGACAAAATAGAGGAGAACCTACATTTAGATGTCTTGGATTTACATAAAAAAAAATGAGAAAACTATAGTGAAACTGTGTGAAAAATAAAATCAGGTTTAAAAGCAAAATGTTTTGATATGCTCAAGGAAACGTAATGTAATTTTTGAAGCTGTGTATATAAAATAAATAATATGAATATATTCAAGTCTGTTAGATATGTGAGTAAAGCTTACCTTTATAGATAAAATCAGTAAGTTGGTGGGATGTTAAATTGTAAATTAAACTCAATTTAATTAGCATGTCATATGTTTGTATTCATTCAAATTATTGAAGACTGCATTATTTTTGCCAACAATATACATACAACATTAATACATTATTAGAAATGCTATATAGTAATATTGCTATTTAAAATACATACAGGTATTTCCTTGTTTATCTGAAATGATCTCTGTAATTCTTAGATTTATACTTTAAGCATGCAATCTTTTAAACCTGTTAGTTAATATTATTTAACTTTTTTTAATAATACCTCTATTAAAATAGACACTTTTGTTGGATTTCAATTTTGAAAACAAAGATTAGGATCTAGACCATAAGGAAAAAAACATATCTTCCTAAAATAATTTGATCGTAGGTATTTTTATATCACAAAGAATATTTGACTTACCACTTTTGATTTACAAATCTACTTTTCACATGACTGCAAAATGTGGTGTAACTTTGCTCTATCTTTGGAAATGGACGGGCTAGTTTACACACAAACACATGCATATACACACATCTGCATACTAGCAAAAAGTGATCTAGAGTAGATCTAAATATGATCTGATATCATATTTTGAGTATGCCATTATCATAGATCAGTTTATAATAAAGTATATTCAGCATGAATATCATCTTGAAAAGGGATGTTTTTAATTATTTCTGCATATTTCAAAAGACAATACATCACTGTGAATAAATTCTTCATGTTTCTCAGTAATTTGTACATTCTTTCATGGTAGGTAGCAAGTGTATTGTACTAATATTTATATCTCCCAGTTACTAGGCTTTTTGTTGGCTGACATTCACATGAAGATTGTGATCTTCCCATCATTGCAGATAGCAATTATTATTATATCCAAATCTTACTTACCAAACAGCTTTTGCTGGAAGAGTAAGTGATAATTCAGATTTTACTACATTAGAGAGTTAGATGTTCACAAACGTATTTATGTTGCTCTGAATATAAA
Organism: Sorex fumeus; assembly: GCF_029834395.1. Classification (NCBI taxonomy): domain Eukaryota; kingdom Metazoa; phylum Chordata; class Mammalia; order Eulipotyphla; family Soricidae; genus Sorex; species Sorex fumeus. The sequence goes on from NW_026606065.1 coordinate 41,122,852, forward strand.
TATCCAGGTCAATTGCAGGAGTACTCTCTGATACCGTATTTAGGCACCATTTCCACGGTGCTTTCCATGTACCTTTCAGTTTTATAAAATTCTCACTAGAGGATTTGTGTTTCTTTTCACCTGTGTTTGGAATATTATTCTTTCACCTCCCAGCAGTAGTCTTGCTGAGTGTTGAATGCAGCTGCTCAGAGCTTATAAGTAGCGAAGAGAAAGATCTATGAGAATCACTAAGTTTAGCTTTGGGGGCTCAAGGATCATCCAGTATTCCATAGAGCAAAACCCCCTTCAGAAGTATATAGTCACATAAATCCTGTTTGGCTTGTCAAGGCAAGTTTTAAGTGAACAGTAAAATTGCTTAGTACTAGTTTGTAATACTTCCGAAACAGGACCCTGGCACAGCAAGAAGCCCTCCCTTTTTTGATGAGAGCAGTGGATGATTCTAAAGTTTTCTGTGCAGTAAGCAGTGATACTCTACTACTTGATTGCAGTCTTTCATAAAATTTAATGTGTTAGAATTGGTTTTGGATTTGATTGTTTTAAAACTCTCCTAATTTAATGATACAAAATAAGAGCTGAGTGTTTGTCAAAATATGCAAGCTATATAGAGAAATTTATATTTTTAGATGCAATATAGTAAGCAAATGTATTATCTAAAAGCTAACTATGGTATTCATATTAACAAAAGATGTAAAAATACTTCTCAGTTAAAAACAGATGATGAAAAAAGTAAATTTCAGGTAAATATGCAGGTCAAATTCATTCAGTGTTCAAAAATAGATGTTTTAGAAAGGATAAATATTTAATATTCTAATTTGATATTCCTGAAATATAGGATGCCTGTTGTATACCTAAGAAGATTACTGGGACTGAGCTATATAGTACATGTGTGGGGTACTTGCTTTGCAAGCAGCTATCATGGCTAGATCCCTATCACCCTATTCTGAGCACAGAGCCAGGAGTAAATAAACTTGAGCACCACTGGATGTGACTCACATACAAACAAAAGAAGAAGGAGGAGGAGGGAGAGAAAGAGAAGATGTACTACTCAGATATTATTTTATTTTCATCTGTTTTTTCCTAAGATATGATTGATATTAACAGTATATTAGTATTAGGTATACAAAATAATGGTTATATATTTGCATGTAACGCAAAATGATCACCACAGTAAGTCAGATTACATTTGTTATCATACATAGTTACGCATGATGTACAAGGTCACCGAGATTTATTTATCCTTTTAAATATTGGCAATACTTTAGGTTGCATATCTTGGTTATTTTAAGTAATACTGAAGTGATGAAGGACATTTCTGTTTTTGAGGTAGCATTTTTATCTTTTGGGGAAATACTGAGAAGTAGAATTGCTAGGTTATATAGTAGTTATATAGTAGTTTCTTTTTAGGTTTTGGGTGAACTGTCAACTACCGTTTTCCTTGTTAGACGAACCAGTTTGCATAACCACCAGCCATGCACGAGGCTCCCCTTTCTCCACATTCTTTCCTACCTTTGTTATTTTATGTTCTTTTCATTTTAGTCTTTCTAATATGTATGATGGATAGCTCATTGTGTTTCTAATTTTAATTTTTTCCCAACATAAGTAATATTCAAAAACTTCTCATATGACTTTGCAAAAATACCTACTCATTTCCTATGACTATATTTTAATTAGATTGTTTTTGTTATGAAATTATGAGTTCTGCATACTTTTGGATATTAAAACCTTATCAGATATATAACTTGCAAGTATTTTCGTTCATTCAGTGGGCAGAATTTTTATTCTGCTGATGAGTTTCTTCACAGTGTGGAAGATTTTTTTAGCTTGTTATATTCCCACTGTTTGCATTTTTTAAATTTCTCTTTGTTTTTGGTGTCAAATCTCCAAAATCCTCAATAAGATTAATGTCAAAGAATTTCAAGCATATATGTTGTATGTTTATTATATTCTGAACTCCTGTCATCTAAGAGGTATTTTTCGCTCTTGGGCAGTTCATTTTGTTTGTTGGTTTTATTTTGGAGTCTCACTCCTTTGTGCTCAGGACTTAGTTGTGGTTTTGAGCTAGAGATCATTTCTGACTGACTCCAAAAATTATTGACTCATCTAGTTTTCTCTTTTTTTTTCAGTTTTTGGGTCACACCTGGCATTTCCCAGGGGTTACTCCTGGCTCGTGCACTCAGGAATCACTCCTGGAGGTGCTTGGGGGACCACGTGAGATGCTGGGAATCCTAATCAGCCACATGAGATGCTGGGAACCCTGATCAGCCACGTGCAAGGCAAACGCCTTACCCTCTGTGCTGTCGCTCCAGCCCTGACTATTCTAGTTTTAATACAGATATTCCAGGCTTATCCTCAACTTCTCACTCCTACACACACATGCACATGCACGCACACACAGAGTTTAGTCGTAATCAGAACTTATTTCTTACACTTGTTTTTGAGTGTAAATTAGTTAAGTTTTTTTTTCTTTTTTCTTTATTTCATTATTAACTTTTCATAGTATTTTAGGACACATATATATTATCTTTCTCAAATATAATCATGTAATTACCTTATGAATAATTTATTTTCTAAAACATATATATTAAATAAACAGGTCACTTTATGTGTTAAGTGAATAATACAAAGTGGTTTTCTGTTATTTGTGACAATATGGCTAAATCCACGATGAGAGTTCCATGTGTTAGGCTATTTGAAATTTTATCTTATTCCACTCCTTCATATATGGTTATTTAAAATGTGTGAAAATTTTACTTTTTAATACCTGTATATCTTTGATGACTTCCAAATGTCTAAGTCAAAAAACTTTAGATGCCTTCGTTATTTGCTTAGAGTTATACTGATAATATGGGTTTATGATTTTTATTAGTTAATGACTGGCAATATCTTTATTTGGAGTTTTAACTGAGCCTTTCCATTTCTAGTACCTTGTTTAGTAAATAAAAATTAGAATGCTTCTTTTTTTTGTTTTCAAAAATTAAGTTTTCTAATACATTTAAATATTGAACTTTTATTGACCTTTCCCTCAATATGAGTAAAATCCTTCATCAATTTTCAGCAGTAAAATCTACAAGGAACATATCTCATCTTAATGGAATTCACAGTGTATTGATGAAATATAGATAAAAATAAATATGAAGATATAGTAAATTATGTATTCAGAGTTTAATATAATAAAATAATAATTTGGAGAAAGTAGAACTAAGCGTAAATATTGATTAAACCATTAACAATTTTAAAAGTTTTCCAGTAATTTATGAATCAGAAATAATTTATGGATCAGGAGCCAGAGAGAGAGTAGATGGAGTAAGGCACTTGCTGTGCATGTGGTAGACTGCATTCAGCCTCAGCACTGCATATGGAGCTTGAGCACAGCCAGGAGTGATTCCTAGCACAGAGCTGCCCAGAAAAAGCCCTGACCTCTGACTGATGCTCAAACCCACTGCCCCAGCGCCCTCCCTCCCCCCAAAAGAAGGACCAAAAGAAACAACACATTTTACAGATGATGAAACTGAGATCCAGTGATATGTCACAAGTCTTAAAACTAGAAGATGGCATAGTGTATAACTGAATCAAGTTAATCAAATCAAAGACAGCAGACATTTGAGTACTTAACAGCTCTTCATTTTAAAAAAAAGTAGGTTATTGGTCAACAAGTACCACTTGGAATTTGAAGATTTTTTTTTTCTTGTTTACCATAGATTGAGGGCTGGAGCGCTAGTACAGTGGGTAGGACACTTGACTTGCACGCAGCTGACCCGGGTTCGATTCCTCTGCCCCTCTCTGAAAGCTCGGCATGCTATGGAGAGTATCCCGCCCGCCCGGCAGAGCTGGGCAAGCGTATTCGATATGCCAAAAACAGTAACAAGACTCACAGTGGAGACATTACTGGAGCTTGCTTGAGCAAATCCATGAACAACAGGATGACAGTGCTACAGTGCTACTATAGATTGACCACACAGCTAACTGTAGAGATACTATATTAGGTCAAAAATCATTTCCTTGGCTGTCTAAATGCGAAGGATTTGCCCTGCATGAACAAGTCTGAAGTTGAAATGCATGGCAGATTAAAAAATGAGACAGAAATAAGAAAAAAAGTCACGGGGTCAGGGTCTAATAGCCTCATAGACTGAGACCCCCAGCTCCCCTCCATGTATGACATTTACTGTCTAGAACCAGCAATCATAATGAGAACAGTATTTGGTCAAATGCCTAAAAATCTTTATCTGGGTTAGAATTTTATACATCTGAGGGCCTCAGTGTATCAGGACAAATATCTTACTGTGCTTTCCCAAGGTGCTATTCTTTAGGGCCGGGAGATGATATAGAGCTGTAAGTCAGCTGGATTCTGCCTCCAGGCACCAACATTTTGGGTTTCAAAGTCCTGTTAAACCACCTGGAGTGTCTATCTCATTTATCTATCCTATCTCCAACATCTCTAAGGAAGTATACAATGAGGTCTGCCCCTATGTAACTAATTCACTGTAATTCAAAGATTAAAATAGGCCCCCATCTCCCAGTTAAAGGAAAGAGTATTTTATAGAATATTTGCTTCAACAGTCCCATGCATGTTTTAAAACTATCCCTTAAAGCTATATTTTTTTCCTTTGAGAAGAATCTTCTTAGGTAATCATTCAGAAAGTTGTCATCCTAGCCCATATCTAATCCATGAAACTTTCTACATGGAAACTTCTGATTCATTGTCCTAGTAAAGAGTAATGCAATTGGGGGTAAAATCGATATCATTTGTATTTTTTTTCTCCAAGAAAAAATCATATGTATTAAAATGTAAATAAGTCAAGGACGCTTCTGGAAAGTTGAACACTGAAATTTGAACAAATAAAAAGATAATTTCTGGGGCTGGAGATAAATCAGGTAAGGTTCTTAGATACCGAAAACCCACTTTGCTCTCCAATACTGCTTATGGTCCAAACACAGGAGTGACCCTTGGCCACAGAGCAAGGAGTAAGTCCTGAGGAGCAGGACCTAAAAGCAACAGCAACAATAAAAACACAAAAGCATTGCCTTGAGTCCCTTCGCCAGTATATCTGAGATCCGAGACAAAAAATGTTAATGAGATTTGTGATAAGTTAAACAAACATAAATATTTGCCTAGTGTTCCTGTAAATGCTTCCATTACAATGATAATTAGAGTATTTTACACCCTACTATAAAAAATTTGTTGTTGGAGATTCAGTGCAAAAACTGACTGAAAAAAAATATTTGGGTCCTTGGAAGGTGCAGAACACAAGTATTGGGTGCATTTCATAGAGTTGCCAAATGGCTGGCAAAAGTTTATCAAGACAAATCAAAGGGATTATTTTCATCAAGCATGTCTACTTTCAATAACATTTGCATCTAAATCCAGACTCTACCTCTCAGAATCTCTGGACTTAATGAGAGCTGACTTTATTGACAGTTTGCTCTGGTTAATTACCACAGAGTTGTAACTGAACGCCCTGAGGTATTGATGAAGTCAGCCATCCACTTCAAGCCTCAGAGCACCAGAACTCTTAGGCAGACTCTGGAGACAGTTTATCAATATCCAAGGTATTTATTATTTTTAAAAAAACTCCACAAAGTCTATAGATACACGGATAATGATATTAATGGGATTAACGGGCATGATTAGCTGAAGATTTCTTAAAACTGAAAATCGTTTTCCCTGTTAATATTCAGGCCAGGCCCTTTGAACCACTGTTAACACACATGATTTACCAGACGAGGCTCAACTGAGTATTTTGTGTAACAACCATTTTCTACATAAAGTTAAGATTTTTGTTTTTTATTAAGAAAATGGCCTGATCCTACCATGAGATGGTTGTGGTAGGGAATAGGAGAGACCCTGAGATAACGGAGAAAGGAAATGAATGCTGGTTTCAGGCCAACTACTTGTAATATATGTGACTTTGGTGAAGGTAGTTTGAACACTGCAAGAGGCTATTTAATTTCTTACCAAAGGAAGCAATTTGCTTCTCAGGCTCTGTCTAGGTTCTTGTCTATCCTTGTTCCTTGCCGCAAATACTGTGTTTAAATACTTCAATCTGGAATCCTGCTTACAATATTTCATAAGGCCTCTCTCTCTCTCTCTCTCTCGCTCTCTCTCTCGCTCTCGCTCTCGCTCTCTCTCTCCCTTTGTTTCAATAATCATTTAAAAGTTTGGATGAAAAATCCTTGCAACATTTGTTTCCTTCTCCAAACCATGATTAAATCTCAGTGTATCTTTCAGTGTAGCATTGTTATTAATTTATTCTTAACCCCCCCCCCCCATTGTAGATCTCATTCAGGGTGATAATGCTCCCTGCATCGCTAGTACAAAAACAGATTTTGTGTTTCCACGTTTTATCCCAATTTGTCTTTGTTTTCCTAACAAGAAAGACTAAACAGGAAGTTTAGAGTTGCAGAGCACCAATAATATGTGTTATTTTCTTTACCAAAATGTAGATTTCGACTTGATCATTTAAGTGAGTGCCATCTCCAGAAGAATGTAAGGTCTTTCCCAGCAGGTGAACTATACATTTATGTTTTAGTAACACCAGGAGTCTAGTGATTTGTTTTCAGCATCTGTGCATACATACAGTCATAGTAAGGGTTACACTTTGTTTTATTAAAAAATTCTCATAGTTAATGTAATGTATTTTCAATGGTATTGCCATTATTGGTATTGGTGCACACAGTTCCCTCATTTCACCAATACCAAAATGCCCCCATTCTCTAACCCCCATATTTAGGCTGAAACTGTTTAGTATGTAAAATAGTAAGTATTATCAATTACAATTGTTGGTCGGTTTTTTCCTACAGTACTTTAATGATTCATATTGCATTACTCTTAGAATGTGCTCACTGCACTCATGACTTAAAGAATCATATAGAAAAATATCTTCTTTGATAGGCAGACATGATTTTGAATAAAGAATTTGTCAAACTTTTATTCATCTTAGAGATTTGTGTCTTTCCCTTGCTATATTAAAGAGAATATTGGAAATATATCAGACACATCAGAGTACTTGTCTCTATTAATTCATGGAAAAAGAATTAATATAAAATTTCGTCAAGGTTATAGTATGCTCACTTACATAGCCCAATAACTTCTTCATTTAACTCTTAATTTAATTTTTTTGTTTCTCGGTTTCTAAAAGTTCTGCTCTTTAGAAATAAACACATTGATGTGTCATCACAGAATACTCAGACCTGCATGAATAAAAGTAAAAATCACATCATTTTTATGGTGGCTTTAGATAAGAAAAAATTTGATATATATTCTTTTTTTGGTACTTCATAAGAATCTGTTGAAATATGATAAGCATATATCTCTTGAATTTTTATTTTTTCTGAAATTTAATTTTCTTATACTGCTAAGGATCCTCTAATTATAAATCTAGTAGCTATGTGACTTAATATACACTTACATAACTTAATATGTATACATAGTAATTGCAGTATGCATACTTTGTATAATGTTACACATGTTGCTTTTTAATTTCTTATAAATACATAGCACATGTATGTGTACACATAATATATGTGTGTTATTCTTTCATTTTTTAGAGTGCATTGAACCTTCTCCAATTCACATTTTATGGAAATCCATTTTAGTATTTTGCAGGCCTTTCATATAATATTTTGTTAAGTAATTGAATTGACAGCAACCATAAAGGAAATAAATCTCCATATAACAAGCATTCATAATATTTAAGCACTGAATCCAAGAAAATTTAAAAAAATGCATTGTCCTTTCATAACTCAATTCTTTCTCTATTCAACTCCCACCAAAGAGGCTGTAGATGAAATGACGATTAATATGCATTTTTATCATTTTGCTATTTAGTCTTCAGTAAAGAAATAAAACTGGTGTCCAGTTTTTAGGTTGTCAGAACAATTAACACAAGCAAGATAATAAATTAAGAAATTCAGGGATTATATTTTATTTATCAATGTATACTTAGTCTTATTAATAAAAAATATGTTCTAATATTATACTTACATTATGTTAAGTCTTATAAAATCTAAACATTTAAAATTGTTCCTAATAGAGCAAAGTTAGAAAAATTGATATCCACAGATTTCATATATTTCATACAGCAGTGCTTTTAAAATAGGTATGTTGTTTCAATACTACTACATTTGCAGCAAAAAAAAAAACCTTAGCAATTAAATTGCACTGAATTAGTACATTTTTAGTATTTATGATTGTTAAATAGTCTGTTTTTTTCTAATATCTTACTGCATGCAAAATTTTGTTTATTTGGTTTTTGGTTCATACCTGGCCATTCTTGGGAGTTACTTCTGGCTCTGCACTCAGGAATCACTCCTGGTGGTGCTTGGGGAACCATATGGGATGCCAGGGATTGAACCCAGTTCCTCCACATGCAAGGTAAACACACTACCCACTGTACTATCGCTCCGGCACCACCATGCAAAATTTTTATAAGAATTTGCATTATATTTCATCTATACATCTACAAATGTTTAAGCTAGTGTGCTTAAATTAACAAATAATTGTTTATTATTTTGCATTTAAGTTAATGTTCAAATTAAATTTATACTTAATAAAAATTACATGGCAATCAGCATGTCATGTAATACTTTTTTTCTAAAGCCTCAGATATTTTCATTTTGCGATATCATTCTTTCTTTTAACTTATGTAAATATTCATATTTTAATTGTACTTTTTCTAAACTTGTTTATAAATGAATATAGGTTTTAAATAATTATCTATGTGGAATACCACAATTATAGCACACACACACACACACACATACACACAAACACAGTGGCACACAAGGAAGTTGGTATTACTTACCTTTGTACCATTCAGTATCTGTCTTTAGGCATCCTTAATAACAAAACTGTTCCTTATTCTCCTTTTAGGCAACTATACTTTGCGTCAGTTGTTCATTTATCAGCCCTATCTGCCAAAATACTTTCCCCTAGCTCTTTTTGGCTGTTCATTTATTTCTTGCTCTGTTCCTGAAAAAATATGACATGCACAATATAAGGAATATAGCCTTTGATGTTTTTATTATTTTAATGATTATGAACATTTTTTTAACTTGAAATAGCATCTTTACTGTGTTCACACATATTTTTTTTATCTACACACACACCCACCCACCCACACACACACAAAGCTCATGAGAATTGAATAAATTAATGTATTTAAAACATGACTTGGGAACTTGAGAGATAGTAGAGCAAGTGAGATGCCTGCCTTATGTGCAGCTGACCTGGATTCAAAATCTTGGCACCATATAATGTCCCATAAGCACTAGTAGAAGTCATTCCTGAGTACAAAATCAGCCAGCAGTTAGCCTCTGAGAACTTTCTAGTGTTACCCAAACAATCAAAAATGCAAAAATAAAGAAATAAAATGTGACTGCATTTATCATATTTAGGACATGATAGTTTCTGTAAAATAGAAACAGCCATTTTCCCATTTTCTACCAAGTACTGTAATAGAACTCTTAGTTAAAATGCAAGACACATTCTTGACCTCAAGACCTCTTTGTATTTAAATACATAATTTTGTATAAAACCTGAAATCTAATTTCTGCACTCTTATGAAAAGATAGTTCACAGAATATTCTATGGTATCTAATTTTCTTCAACATACTCAATGTTTTATCTGTTAAACATAGGCATAGGTTGTCAATATTTTCCTTAACTGCAGCATTCAAAATAGTTTCTTCCCCATTTTGAAATTTTCTTATTGGGTAGTCTATAGCATGACAGCATTGTTTTTTAATTTGTGTTTTCTGACTTTTACTCCTCTGCCCTGGTATACTTGATTCCTCCCATCGTCACATCTTAAACATTTTGAGCTCAAATTTTGTTCATGCACTGAATCATCTCATTGATCTCATATATCTCCCATGCTTCCACATTGAGCCTTGGTTCTGCATCTCCTGCTGACTTTTCATCACTTTTATATCTCATTATCTGAAACTCCATGCATCTTTAGTAGAAGTCTATATTTTCTTAAACACAGATTACCATGAAGTATGATTTTCTTATTTGTATTCACACTATTTGCTGTTATTAATGCTTGGCCCTGATATGTGACACCCAAGAATTTGTATTTGAGAGGACATTAGAGTGACAGTCTCTACCTGAGGAGATGCGCAAAAGACTGGAGTGAATGCTGGCATGTGGGAGGGATAGATTGAATCATCAGCACCACATGGTCTCCCAGTAGCCACCAGGACCAACCCCTGAGCACTGTGCCAGAAGTTATTCCTGAGTAACCTCCAGGTATGGCCCAAAAATGAGAGAGAGAGAGAGAGAGAGAGAGAGAGAGTGACTCAATGACACTGGGGGAAAAGCATGAATATGGATTCTTTTCAATTTAGCAACAATTTTTCACATGTGGATTACTTTTAAAACAATGAAAGATGATGTAAATTGAATTAATTCCTTTTTCATACTTCATAAGAAACTAAGAAAATTTAAGCCAATGTTTAATATTTGGAGTATGGTTAATATTACTTAGGTTTGCTTAGGAAACTTGATGAACTATATAGTAAGAGCTGAAACCTGCTGCCATACTCACTTTAGCACACTCCAGAGTACCATAATGGGTACATGTATCATCTCTTTCCACTTCTACTTTCAATTGTTCACAAAGCTCACTCAATTTATTTTACACAATGCCTCAAATCTCTCCCTTCTTTTCTATTACCACTGCAAAAAAATAGCCTAACAGGTCATAAGATCTTTTATCAAGAGAATTACAATGAACTAGTATCTGATTTATTTACCTCCAAACTTTTTCCATTTTATCTTCCCAGTATATTACTTTCATAAGAGTCCTCCTAAAGCAAAATTTGGTGCATGAAGCTATTGGGGTACAAACCCTTGTTATTTCTGGTTTGACCAATGGATAAAGTTATTCTCTGAAATTAGAAACCTTACAAAATACGTCATTAAAACCTAAAATTGCTTTCATTTCTTTTTATTGTACTTTATTTATTTTAAATTAAAACAATTTTTTAAATTGAATTACCGTGAGCTACTGTTACAAAGATTTCATGCTTGAGTTTCAAACAATGATCAAACACTTGTCCCTACATCAGCATACATTTTCCACCAACAATGTCCCCAGTTTCCCTCCCCCAACTCTTGTCCCACCTCTCCCCCTGCTTCTATGGCAGAGAATTTCACTTTTTCTCTCTTTCTCTCTATTTTGGGGCATTGTGGTTTGCAATACAGACACTGAGAAGCCAACACGTTTGGGCCTTGATCTACTTTCAGCACATATCTCCCATCCTGAGCAATTCCTCCAGTCACCACTGACTTAGTGATACCTTCTCTATTCCAGCTACCTTCTCCCCCATCTCATAAGGCAGGCTTCCAACCAGGAAGCAATCTTCCTGGCCCTTGTCTCTACTGTTTATTTTTGAATTCATCAACATAGTTAAATAATTTTTGTGTAAATGTGCTTATCAAATTTCTGCTTTCTCATTTCTAATCATGAATACATTTTCCTCTTGGTGTCCTACCTAACTTCAACCTGTAAAAGGGAATTTTGCCCCCCACATTCCCACACACAGCTTTCCCCAACAATCATTATACTTAAGTTTGTGTGGTTTATCATCCAGAGATTCTGTATCCTTCTGAATTTTTTATACTTAATGATTTTTTAAACTTAATTGGGTTATTTTTACTAACTTAAATTTTGTGATAATGATCAAAGTAAATGAACTTATATATATATATGTATATATATATTTGTGTGTGTGTATACACATGCATATATGAGTTGAAGAGTTTTTTTTTCTTTTTCATTTTTGATTTTGGGTCACGCCCAATTGTGTTCATGTCTTCCTCCCGGTTCTGCTCTCAGGATTCACTCCTATCAGAGCCCAGGGAACCATATATGGTGCTAAGGCACAAACACAGGTGGTCACATGCAAAGCAGTTTCCCATCCATTGTACTATCTCTACAGCACAGGATCAAATTGATATCTCATGTAGAATTTTCATTAACATAAAGAAGTAGCTAGATGTTGTGTTTTATTACTAAAGAAAAGTAGAAACAAAGAAGGAGGAAAAAAAGGAATTCACCAAAAATGAAGACATGTCCATTTGAAAAATAGATAAATATGCTAATTACATTTCAATTTTTTGTTTATTGAACTCTTTTTGGATCACAAGTGGAGCTATTATTAAAAAAAAGTAAATGGAGCAGTGTGGGAGTTGAGAAATTGCTTTAGATACATAAAAATAAAATTTAGATAGCCAGAGAGATAGCAGAGGATTCAAGTGCTTGCATCTTGTCAGCTCCAGTTTGACATTTAGCACCTCCTATAATACTCCAAGTACCAACAGAAGTGATTCTTGAGTACAAACATAGGAAAAGATCACAGCACAACTGGTTGTGGCCAAAAATAAAATAAATTAGAAATAAAGTATAAATTCTGATTAAATGACTTTAAAATGTTATTTTATTTCAGATACAATTTTAATATCACTTTGATTCTTTCTTTTATAATAATTTCATAAAGATTAGTTTAATAATAAAGTCAAGGGGCTTAAAATATTCTTGCAGTGTATATGCTCATTGAGTTGTAACTAGCCTTCCTGAAATGATGCCTCTATTTACATACTGTGTGCAGTGAAATTTTGTTCAGAGTTGTTCTAGAACCAGATGGTCTTGAAGGAATGTAAGACAGCTTGTAAGGAAGAGATGGAAAAATTATCATAACAACAAAGTCTCCAATGGAGACGTTACTGGGCCCGCTCGAGCAAATCGACGATCAACGGGAGGGCCTTTACCTTTTACCTTTAGGTGTTTTGTGAGAAGGCCAAGTCCTGGGCTCAAATGATGAAGAGAAACTGAGTAGTGGAGGATGAATCTCTTTAATTTGCTAAAGTCATTCAGCAAGTGATCCAGAGTTCAAAGGGTTCCCATTTATTTCTAGTGTATCATGTCATATTTTTAGAGAAACTTGTTCATTAACCAAGCTAATACTTATACACCAATAGGTTTACAGAGCAGGCCTATTCTAGATACTTTTGCTTCATTGAGCTCTATGTTTTTATGCCAATTCCACAATGTCTTAACTAGCCTTTAAAAAGTGAGTATTTTAACTTTGTTTGCCTCCCTCCCTCCCTCTCTCTTCCTCCCTCCCTCCCTCCCTCCCTCCCTCCCTCCCTCCCTCCCTCCCTCCCTCCCTTCCTTTCTTCCTTCCTTCCTTCCTTCTGTCCTTCCTCTTCTTTCCTGTTTGTTTTGGAGTGGTGCTCAGGGCTTAGGCTTGAATCTGCACTCAGGGATAAATCCTAGCACGGTTTTGTTTTACCTTGTATTTTTGAGCCACATCCAATTGTGCTCAGGGCTTACTCCTGACTCTGCACTCAGAGATCAATCTTGGATTTTACTCTGTATGTATGGTGGTGGTGGGTGGAAGGTAGCGGGGGAAATCAAGTGCCTTACCACCTAATGAGTTCTATGTGAAATTTATAATATATATATATATATATATATATATATCAGAACCTGACTCATAATTCCCTTAAATAACACGACCATCTTTGGCTTGAATGAATATGTAAAGCTATCTAGTCACAATGGAAAATTTGGAATGCCCCTATGTTAGTATCTAGTTTAAGTACAGTAGTAATATCTACGGGTTACAAAAGAAAGGAAAGTGAGTAATGCGCAAAATATGAATTAGACTTGCCAGTCAGTTTTCATTTACAAACATTTTAAACATGATATGTTATATGACCTTGCAAATCTATAAAACAGGAATATAAAGTCTGTGATTTGAGATAATTTAAATCCACTAGCAGGGACAGATATAAACACATGAATTAGCAGAGTTAACTTCTGTAATCATGTTTTATAAAAGGAATAAAACTGAACACTTTCAATGGGAGAATGTATGAAGGAAACTAGAATTATGGGAAACATTTTCTGAAAACATGACATTTAGTTCAATGATAAAATTTGCCACATATATATCAGGAATATATATTTCAGAGAAAAAGACAAATACAAATGTTTTGATTTGGAAGAATATGTAAGTGATTTGAAAAAATTGATACCACTTAGGTCTCCAGCAGAGAAGAGATCATTATTAAGGGAGAAAGCAATGTTAAGGCTGTGGTAAATGAAAGCTTAATAGGCTCTACTAAGTATTTGGATAAGTATTTCTTTTTTAGTTTATTTGTGCATATAAAGGGGTATTAGCTAGAAAATTATGTATAGTTTTCTTCTTTAACAGACTATCTCATGATTATTGGCATAAAATAACCATAGTGTTTTCTTTGACTCACCAATATGAAATCTGGTGAAAGAAAAGCTGATCTTTACTCTCTGTTATACCATCTGGATCAACTCAGCTGTGACTTGAAGGATCCACTTCAAAAAATGGGGCTCTTGGCAGTACTGGGGATGATATTTGGGAGCCTTTATTTTATCTCCTTATTAGTTTAAGGTAGGTCTTCCTAGTGAGTTATGAAGGTTTCTTTAAGTCACCATAGCTGAGAATACGGTGAGTCTATCAAGAGTTAGGAAGTATAAGTTACAGTTTCCTCTGGTCTTTTCCTGAAAACTCATAAGCATCTTTTGTACCATATGTTACTTGTAAGTGTGCAGAACCAAGATTTCATGTTAGAAATTGGGAGATATGGATTTCATGCCTGCATGATATGAATAAAAGGTTTGGGTGACCATAGTTTCTCTGTGATCATTTACATAAAGAATATATAATCACCCCACCCAAGAATTCTCAGAATTTCTCAGAATTTCCATCCCATCCTGCAGAACAAACAGAATCAAGGAATAAGACTTCATAGTCTAAATCATATTTAGCAATGGATGAGGCTACTTAATATGATTTTTTTTGGTTACTTCTCAACAACAGTATTCCTTGACAGTAAAATCTAGGAAGTAAAAAAAGGAATTTATCTGAGCCCCTATTTTCCAGCAGTTAGGTAGTCAGTTATAGTATCTATTGAAGTGGGTCTGATAATCGAAGGTAGAGTAGACTCTTGTCCATAATAATCTAAATTCTGCTGGGGAAATTGTTATTTGAGTTAATTGTTCCTTACTGGTGCTTCCTTCAAATTATTGTATAGTTTGTGGTCTCTGTTTCTGAGAGTTCAGTGTTGTCCTCTGAAACACACTTTACTTTCTATAATGTGTATTTCATGCTTGCAGCAAAGCATTTCTCTCAGTCTAAAGAGATAACTTCCCATCCATAAAGATTCAGCAAAATTCAAAATTCTTTAAAAAAAATATGGTAGGATTTCTACTCCTTTTAGTCCACTCTGGGAGTGCTTCTGCCAGATTCGTTTTCAAAAGCATTCATGAATTTCATTGGTGTTTTCTCCACCCAGAAGTAGCATTGCTGTGATCGTCTTTGCGTTGACCCGAGACTCTTGTCATGCAACTGCAGATGATCCTACTAATTGAACCAGGGATTTTCCTTGCCTGTGCAGTTAGAAGTGATTGGAACTAAAAGAACAGTGGGGCAGCTGGGGACTGGTTGTGTCTGTATTCCCAGACTCCTGGATACTTCTTGTAATATCTTAGGTGCAGTGGGCTGGTTTGAGCTTTGTCACATCATGGCAGCTGGGTTACAAGGAAGAAAATCTCAAGAGATTCTTATGGCTTGACCCTAGAAGTGACAAAGAATTGTTGATGTCATAAATGCCAAGCCTCCAGGATTGAAGTTAAGGGATCTGAGACCCCATTTCTTTTTTTTTTTTCAAAATGTGAAGGAAATTTTTTTTTTCATTTTTTTTCCCTTTATTTTATTTTTTTTTTTACAGTTGTAGATTTACAATTTTTTGTGCTTGGGTTTCAATTATACAATGATCAGATACCCATCCCTCCACCAGTGCCCATTTTTCACCACCATGGATAATATCCCTCCCACCCCCATCCCCCCATCCCCCCCTGTCTCTGTGGCAGGGCAATCCCCTGTGTCCTCTCTCTCCTTTTGGGTGTTGTGGTCTGCACAAGAGGCATTGAGTGGCAAACATGTTCAGTCCATAGTCTACTTTCGACATGCATCTCCCCTCCTGGGAGGATCCTCCAAATATCTTTTATTTGGTGCTCCCTTCTCTATCTGAACTGCCCTTTCCTCTAGGATACCCTGCTGGCCTCTAAGTTATGGAGTAATCATCCTGGTGCTGATCTCAGCTATTCTTGGGTATTAATCTCATACTTTGTTACTTTATATCCCCCAGATGAATGCAATCTTTCTATGTCTATCCCTCTCTTTCTGACTCATTTCGCTTAGCATGATACTTTCCATATTGTACCACTTGTATGTAAATTTCATGACGTCATCTTTTCTAACAGCTACATAGTACTCCATTGTGTAGATGTACCAAAGTTTCTTTAACCAGTCATCTGTTCTTGGGCATTCAGGTTTCTTCCAGTTTCTGGCTATTGTAAAGAGTGCTGCAATGAACAAACAAGTGCAGATGTCACTTCGACTATACATTTTTGCCTCTCTGGGATAAGAGACCCCATTTCTTGAGCTGAGAGAAGAGTCAAAGACACACTGTAAAAATAATGTGAGGAGTAGATCAGCATTGAAGAAGTACAAACTGCTTGCTGAATAGAACAGCATTGCAGAAATACAAACTGCTACCCTTAATTCAACACAAGTTTAATTGTGAAGAAATCACTCATGCAGTTGTATAATAATGTCACAAGATTACTAGTTCATCAATAATCACTTATGCCTCCAAAATGCAGAAACAACTCACCGGCGACACAAAAAGATAGTCTGGTCTGGTGCTATAACTGGGATTCTTACAATGTATCTCCTATTCCTGGACTTTTCTAGAAGAGTCAAGCTCCCTTCAAGCAGGCACAAGCCAGGGAATTCTATGTCTTATATCTTCTAAAGTGTACATCTTGGAAGTATTGCTCATTACTACAGAGTTAGGCATTTAATACTAAGCTGCAGGGAAAGATAGCCAGTTCTTGAGTAGGCACACATGTAAGTCACTATCCAGCCTAGTGGTTATGTTACTAAGGAAAATCTTAACAGACACTGGTAGAGAACCAGTCATTCTTTTACAGATGACAAAATATAATTGTTTGAAATGGAAATTGGTTGATAGTGGAAGTATGAAACTGGAAAGGAGTCAGTCAACTGAGGCAAATGTCTGTGGTAGGAGATAATGGCAAAACTTGCAAGATGGTAATGGTCAAGCTCTAAATGTTCCCTTTATACATGTTAATATTTTGATTATTTCTTGCCATCTGAGTGGAAAGGGAGAGTTGAAAGTTAACTAATGATTTAAAATGAAAAAGAAAAGTCATGAACAGGGTTTTTAATTTGAGTGCTTGAGTGTTTCAAGATGAAATATTGAAAACAATCAACTTGCTTTGGGAGATTCAGGATATCAGAGTATAACCAAAGAAGGAATTTATGCAGAGAAAGGAAGAACAGTAAAGGAACTTTTGGTCTAAAAGTGACAGGAAGCCATCTGGGAGGCAGAAACACTGAAGGATGAAAGAGAAAAAGAAAGTAGCTATATGACTTTTTTAACTTTTCTCTAACTAGAAAATTAGACGTACTAATTTAGAATACAAGACCATGATGTAAATTAACATATCTAAAGTTTAGGATTAAATTTATGATTTTGGGCTTCCACATACCTTGGAATACTCTGTTGAAAACTTTCCCTCAGAGAAAAGAACACAATTTACCCAGTATGAAGAATTTCTCCTTCTCTTCTACCCCGCAGAATCAATTTATGAATTTTACAAGATTAATATATATCACACCAAGCTCCCAGGAGAGAACAAGGCAGAGTCTCCTACCCAGTACCTGACTGTCCTCATCAGGGCCCGACAGATGAAGACCTCCAGGACCCAGCCAAAGTCATGCTGAGACTACTCTCCACATGCTTGGATGAGCCTCATGCATAAAGGAACTGGCAGAGGAACCCAGGTGTGCGGGACCCGGGGCTGAGATCTCCAAGGCTGCACAGTTTGGGATGGACCTTCCAGTAGCTAGACAGTTACACCCACCAACTGCCGTGTAACCCCAATAACGGCCAGGATCCGGAGATTATCACACCAAGCCCCTGGGAGCATGTGGCTGCATTCACGGCCCTGTGACATTTTATTTATGTTTATTTATTTTTTAGGTTACCTTGAATATCCCACCCACATGGCAGAGCCTGGCAAGCTATCCGTGGTATATTCGATATGCCAAATCCAGTAAAAAAAATGGATCTCATTCCCCTGGCCCTGAATACGGCAGAGTTGAGAAGGATGTGGAAGGAGAGGCTGATAAAATCTCAAGGCCGAACTAGGCTGCCAAAACGAAGAAAGACAAAAATGATTGTCTGTACTTTCAATGCACGTACGCTGGCATCTGATGCATCCATCGAGGACCTGATGGTACAAGCGCAAAAGATCAAGTATGACATCATTGATCTTACCCAAACAAGAAGACATCAATCATGTCACGCCGTTTTCGACACTGGAGAGGAACTGTTCCTTGGAACATGTGAGAAAAGAGGCATCGGTGGTATCAATATCCTTGTCAACACAAACTTAGCCATGAGCATTGATTCATTTGCATGCCTAACAACCCGAATCGGACGATTACACTTGAATAGATGTGGCTCACTGCCGGCACTTTCTATCTTTGATGTCTATGCACCAACATCCAATTATGGTGAAGGAGAAATTGAGAAGTTCTACATGGAGCTGGAGAAGTTCTATAAAGAAGACCACACCTTCTACAAGATCATTGTTGGTGATTTTAATGCCAAGATAGGACCAAGAAGATCAGCCGATGAACTCCACTTCGAAACCTATGGCCTAGAATGGAACGAACAGGGTGACAGACTGTCTGAGTTCATCATGTCAACCAAGATCATCCATGGTAACTCACAGTTCCCAAAGGCTGAATCTAAACGTTGGACATAGGAATCTCCTGGTGGACGGTTCCATAATGAAATAGACGACATCATATTCAATTGGTGGTTTTGCCTAACCGATGTTGCTGTTGTCCAAAAATTTCAAATGGGATCGAACAACCATCCTCTTTGTGCAAAATTCTACCTCACAGAATGGGGAGAAAAGAATGCAAGTTTAAGAAGAGAACTCCCAGAACAACCACCAACTGGGAGCTCTTTGGCTCTGTTGCGAAAATGGGAAGATGCCGTCATTGACAACATTGATGAGGAATACGATCAAATGATTCAGCACCTCCATGATCGTGCAAGGAATGCCAAGAGATAGATAATCACAAAAAATACCTTTCTTCGAACACTTTTGAACTTATTCACCAATGTGGCTTGGCACATGCCTCAGGTAACTGCAAGCGAACGCTCGAGCTGGCAAAACAGTGCAGAAAAGCGATCAAGGATGACCTCAAAGACAGGAGAGCAGCAGTGCTGGTAGATATGGCAGAAGCCAGGAAAAGCATTCATAATTCCTGTCTGTCCTTCACCAACTACGAGACCAAGATGACTGCCCTCCGATATCCTGATGGATTTATCACATCTTCCAGAAGGGCAATGGAGAAGATTATTCATCACTTCTACTCAGATCTCTTTAATAGCCATGTCCACTTGCCCACATATCAAATTCAACAGGATGGATATGTCGTTCCCAATGTTCTCCCTTCCGAAATCAAACATGCCATCTTGTTGGTAAAGAAACAAAGAGCACCTGGCCCAGAAAAGGTCAGACCTGAACACCTGAAGAACTTACCATCAGTACTCATCAGTACACTGGCTCAGCTCTTCACACGCTACCTGTCTGAATGCAAGGTTCCATCCCAATGGAAAACCAGCAGGATCACTGGACGGCTACATGCAAAAAAATAGGCTCAGAACTCTGCCTAACACCATGTACAAAAGTAAGATCAAAATGGATTAAAGACCTCAACATCAGACCAGAAACCATAAGATACATTGAAGATAAAGTTGGCAAAACCCTCCATGACATTGAAGCTAATGGTATCTTCAAACATGCCACGCCACTGGCCGAGCAAGTGAAAACAGAGATAGATAAATGGGACTATCTTAAACTAAGAAGCTTCTGCACCTCCAAAGAAACAGTGACCAAAGTACAAAGACAGTCTATAGAATGGGAAAGGATATTCACCGAATACACATCTGACAAGGGGTTGATATCCAGGATATACAAAATACTGGTTAAACTCCACAAGAAGAAAACATCCAACCCCATCCAAAAATGGGGCAATGAAATGAACAGAAACTTTCTCAAAGAAGAAATCCGAATGGCAAAAAAGCACATGAGAAAATGCTCTACATCATTAATCATCAGGGAGATGCAGATCAAAACCACAATGAGATACCATCTCACACCTCAGAGACTGGCCCACATTCAAAAGAACAAAAGCAACCGATGCTGGCGTGGATGTGGCGAGAAAGGGACACTCCTTCACTGTTGGTGGGAATGTCGACTGGTTCAGCCCTTCTGGAAAACAGTATGGACGATTCTCAAAAAATTAGAAATTGAGCTCCCATTTGACCCAGCAATACCACTCCTGGGAATATATCCCAGAGAGGCAAAAATGTATAGTCAAAGTGACATCTGCACTTGTTTGTTCATTGCAGCCCTCTTTACAATAGCCAGAAACTGGAAGAAACCTGAATGCCCAAGAACAGATGACTGGTTAAAGAAACTTTGGTACATCTACACAATGGAGTACTATGTAGCTCTTAGAAAAGATGAAGTCATGAAATTTACATACAAGTGGTACAATATGGAAAGTATCATGCTAAGCGAAATGAGTCAGAAAGAGAGGGATAGACATAGAAAGATTGCATTCATCTGGGGGATATAAAGTAACAAAGTATGAGATTAATACCCAAGAATAGCTGAGATCAGCACCAGGAGGATTACTCCATAACTTAGAGGCCAGCCGGGTATCCTAGAGGAAAGGGCTATTCAGATAGAGAAGGGAGCACCAAATAAAGGATGTTTGGAGGATCCTCCCAGGAGGGGAGATGCATGTCGAAAGTAGACTATGGACTGAACATGTTTGCCACTCAATGCCTCTTTTGCAGACCACAACACCCAAAAGGAGAGAGAGAACACAGGGGATTGCCCTGCCACAGAGACGGGGGGATGGGGGGATGGGGGTGGGAGGGATATTATCCATGGTGGTGGAAAATGGGCACTGGTGGAGGGATGGGTATCTGATCATTGTATAATTGAAACCAAAGCACAAAAAATTGTAAATCTACAACTTTAAAAAAAAAATAAAATAAAATAAAGGGGAAAAAAAAAAAAAAAGAAAACCAGCAGGACTGTACTACTATACAAGAAGGGAGACATTCATGACATTGGCAACTATCACGCAATCTGCCTATTGTCTGTCATCTACAAATTGTTCACTCAGTTATCATGAATAGGATTAGCAGAACACTAGATGAAGGACAACCATGCGAACAAGCCGGGTTCTGAAAAGGATTCAGCACCATCGACCATATCCACATGATAGCCAAACTCATTGAGGTTTCTCAAGAGTTCAAGATGATGCTCTGTCTAACGTTCATTGATTTCAAAAAGGCCTTTCATTCCATTGAGACAGAAGCGGTCATCGAAGCCCTAGCCAATCAGGGCGTACAAACTCAATAGATCAGGATCCTCCGTGAGCTCTATTACGGATTCACTACCAGGATCTCACCATTCTACAAAGAAGTAATCATCGATGTCAAGAGAGGGGTTCTGCAGGACGATACCATTTCACTGAAACTCTTCAGTTCCACCCTCGAGAACATCATGCGATGACTGGAATGGGAAGGAATGGGAGTGAAGATAGATGGTTGGCAACTACACCACCTCGGCTTTGCTGATGACATCATTCTAACAACACCAAACATCAGCCAAGCAGCACAGATGCTAACTGACTTCGACCATGAGTGTGGAAAGGTTGGATTACAACTGAATCTCACAAAGACAATGTTCATGAGAAACAGTCTTGTTCCTGATATTCCATTCACCCTCAACGGAACCACCATCTCCGAATGCAAGAGTTATATATACCTGGGTCGAGAAATCAACTTGATGAATGACCTGGCACCTGAGTTATGCAGGAGGAAGAGAGCGGCTTGGAATGCCTTCAAGAGCATTGAAGAAATAACTAAGAGGACAAAGAACCTCCAGCTTCGAGCACATCTCTTTGATTCCACTGTTATTCCTGCACTAACATATGCCTCAGAGACCTGGGCCCTACGAAAACAGGATGAGAACACTATTCGGGTGTCTCAAAGAGGAATCAAAAGCTATGCTTGGAGTATCATCCTTCACTCAAATGAAAGATAGAATCCGGAGTTCTGATCTCCATCAAAGCTCAAGAATCAGGGACGCTGTCTCATTTGCCAAGGCATAAAAAATCAGATGGGCTGTACACGTAATGAGGTTTAGAGATGACCGCCGGACTAGAGCCAGTACTGACTGGTTTCCTCGGGACGTCAAAAGATCGCGTGAATGCCCACCTTCAAGAGAGTCAGACTTCTTTGTCAAGACCCTGAATGGTCGGTTTGAGTCTCTGCATGTTCCTAGAATGAGCAGATGCCTTTGGGCTACACTAGCACACAACAGAGATGAATGGAGATGTTATTGGCACCCGCTCGAGTAAATCGATGAGTAACGGGATATCAAGTCATCAAGTGAATATATATCAATGTGATGTATGTGAAATTTTAAACTTTTGTATTTTGCACAGAAGTGGAACCCATTTAAACCTGGGTCCTTTGGCTGTGTGTTTTTCAGTTCTTCCTGTGAATTTTAAGAATTTTAATTTTACTGGCTTTAAAATTTAACAAGAAATAAATATTGCCTAAGATGATTAATGTCTCATTCCTCATGAAGTTCTAGGCTTTATAACATATTGATTTCTCCCCATTTCTTTGGTGACCTTTTCCGTAATTGTGACTTTTTACCAGTTGTGTAGTACTTGGGATCAAGTATTTGAAGAACCATGAATAGAACATAGAAGTGTGGCTAAAATGATGTGAAATCTATTAGTTCTAGTTGTGTTGATTTTATGATTACCTTAAAGCAAAATGAATATAAAAATATTTTATACAGACTAACCCAGTGTTTGAAGTTAGTGGGCGTGTGTTCATACAATCTTTTTTGTTATTGCATCTCCTTTTAATCCCGTGAGTCTGGAAAACAAGTGGTTGAGATTTCGACATTCTATGTAGAAATCAACTATTTTTTTAGTGGTAAGATCACATGTAAATACAGAAATTATAGTTAACCTTAAGAATAAACATTCTTATAAAATCTCTATATCTTAAGAGATTATAATAAAATTTCACTGTGAAGTGACAAGTCTATTAAGCGGAGAAACGGACATAAGGATTCCAGATGCAAGTTGCTAGCTAACTATATCAAGTAATTTCCATCTACAACAAATAATAGTTAATAGCCATAAAAACAAGTTTCTTTTTACTGATTTGAACTTTTGAGAGTTTTACTGGATTTGAAGCAAATGGGAATGTCCTAAAGAATTTAAGCTATAGAAAATACTTTGCTGTTACAGATGATGTTTATGTGCATAAGTATGAAAGGAGAAATCCAAGGTGCAGAAAGTACAAAAAGGAATAAATGGCACTTCTAATCACATTTATGCAACTTAGCTGTCACTACAGTCAAATAGTTGGTTTATAATATGTTGATTTACCCGATTTCTTTTGTGAACTTTTCCCTAACAATTAGATAAAACTCCATTGTAAGAGGCTCAATTTCTGTCATTGCATGACCCTCCAAAGAGAGCAGGATATGGCTCTGGTGACTTTCAAGCACCGCTGAGTGAGCTGACTCTGGTAGCCCTGGCATCCTTGGGTCCTAGCACTGAACCACTGGCCTGGCTAGCAGAAAACACCGGAGAAGCCCTCAGACCGCCTGAGGATCGCTAGGGAATACCCTTCCCCACCATTAAATACTTGCCATAGGAACAGCACCTTAAGCTCTGAATTCTTTACACATCACTGATCTTTCTTTCATTTTTTTTTGGTGTTTATTCATTTTGTTTGGGGGCCACAAACAGTGGTGCTCGAACTGATTCCTGGTTCTGGCTTGGGGATCACTCTTGGTGGTGCCAGGGAAACCAGATGTGGTGCTGGGGTGCAAACTTGAGTTGGCCTTGTTAAAAATAAACATGCTACCTTCTATATTATCTCTCCAGCCCCTTATTCAAGTTTAATGGTTGCAAAATTTTGAAATTAGGTTAATAATAGACAATATGAACCCTACTCTGATTGGACAACAGATGGTTCAGATTGTTCTATTGCTTTCACTCAGAGGAAATGTTAATATTGCTGCACCCATTCCTTTTTCTCAGAGCCAATTAGAATCAACACTGTCTTGAAATTTTATTTTAGAACATTCCTATACTTGTATTGCAAAAATTTAAAAAAATATACAAATGCAGATAATAGTGATATCAGAAGACTGGATTATGGAAGACTTTTATTTTATTCATTGATTACTATTTTATTTGGGAACCACATCCAGTGGTGTCCGTTTACTCCTGACTCTTTTTCTAGGATTTCTGCTGGTTCTGTGCTCAGGGTTCAATCCTGGCAGGCCTCAAAGGACTACTGGGATGCTGAGGGTTGAACTCAGGTCAGCCACATTCAAGACAAGCATCCCAGCCTACTGTACTACCTCTCTAGTCCACACTTTCTATTTTATTTTTTTTTAAATCATTTTCAGTCTTCCCAAAGTTATATGCCTTTCTTTCCTGAAGTGAACTCTCTCTTCACAAATCAAGTCTGTAAAGAACAAGATTCAGAACTACTTGCTTAAAGTGTAATAAAATTGACTGAAAGAAAACCATAAGTTCATTTTTGCAAAATATGAATGATGTTACAGAGGAGAATAACGCTCATCCCGGCTCTACTTCCAAATGCCCCTAAAAGAATTTATTACTCAAGTGAATGAGTAGTCTAGTGGGATGTGCTTTTCTAGGCTAAGATGTAAAATTTCCAAAGAACATTTATTACTGCTTGACTGCACCTGAACCTTTTTAAAAGGATAGGTCTACAAATCAGAAGTATCGTTTTGGAAAAAAAATAGTTTCTGTTACATTTGGAGAATAATATAAAATAAGATTAACCTATTTGAATTATCATTTATATTTTATCTGCTGTACTTCATATTCTCTGAGAATTTATGAGTAGAGTCTAGCTAGATATATACCAACAATGGCATAAATGGAGACTGATATTCATTTGGCTATGCCATTTTAATATTCTCTTAGAAATGCTATTTAATGATGACTGCTTCCAGAAAGCTCTTTGATAACATCATAAATTGTCTCAGATATGGCACTGTAATAAATAGGGTTTATATTATCACTTATTTACTGTTGGTACTTGTCAAGGAAAAGAAAGTAAATCTGCATGTTTCAAACTTTAAATGTCTATCAGGAAAATAGGAACATTCATAATAGCTTAATCATTGTTTCTAACCTCTATCTTGCCATTTTTATGCATCATAGACTTCATATTGCCCATGTGATATGTATAAGGTGAATGAAATATGTATATGTGAATGAAAATGAAAAGGACTTGTATTAAATACATGTATGTTTAAATATGTTACTTAGCAATTTCCTATTCTATCTGTAAAAGTGATATTGGAAATTAAATAGAATGGAATTTTGTGTGTCTGAAATATTTTATAGTCCTCATATAATACATTATAATCCAATGTTTCTGTGCACTTTCATTTCAGAACATGTATTTATAATACCTTATTTAATATTTTTATAGTTTATATAAGATGGTTACTGAATTGATTACTTAATAGTAACTGATGCATGAAGTTACTGTGCCTAACTACTGTCAAAAGACCTATATCTATATAGGTCTTTTGTCTATATAGGCAATGTCCACTTGTCAGCTCTGGTCTGATTTTTAGCGTTCCCTCCTCATATCCTCCTGCTGTTAACAAGTTTTATAATTCAAATCCTAGTTAGTTATTGTTTGATACTGTCTATTCCCTTGTACTGCCTCTCTGTATTCCACAGATAACTGAGATCAGCTGCTATTTATTCTTCCTCTGACTTATTTTGCTTAAAAAGTGTGCTGATTGTGGCAGTAGCCATAGTGCAAAAATTAAGACACTTGTCTTGTATGTGCCTGATCCTGGCTTGATCCCTGTCACCTATATCTGGTCTCCAAGCACCTCCAGGAGAGAACTCTGAGCACAGAGCTGGTAGACATTAGCACTGCCAGATTTACTATTCCCCAAAAACCCAAAATTTGAATTGACAATGATTTAAATTAAAAATATTAGATGACAGTAAGCTAAATTAACCTCCTTAATTCTATTTTAAAAGAACCGATGCCACGGAAGTGACCTAAAAATAGGGTATTGCTAGCTGCTGCTTTAAAACTTATGTATTTAAGGAAGTTGTTCTATAAGCAAGATTTTAGAATAATTAAACTGACTGCATATATTAGCAGCTATTCATCTCTAACTATCCTATTCTTGTCTTGGAGTTAAAAATTGAAACAGATAGAAAAGAATTTGGAGAGTACAAGAAGTTGCATATATTTTATGAAGTTGTTTTACAATGAGTGACAATAAAATGACACAAATAGATCAGTTATTAGTTATAAAATTATAATTTGCACTATAAAACAAGACAATTTTACTTAATTTTGATGAGTATACATAATGAGCTCTCTTGTTTTTTTCACATGGATTATGCAGAGTTAATTTACTAGTGTTTATCTATTAAAATTTACATTAACATGTAATGAAACTTCTGTTTTATTAAAAATGTATGACTACTAACTCACATTAGAGACAAATATTTTGTCATAATATAGTATAATTTTAATAATGCTAACACATAATATAAACATTTTACATTCACAGGTACTAAATGAACCTCCAAGTAGTGGATACATTTAAAAAAGAAGACATATTTTCTAAAAAATAAAGTTAAATTTTCAATAAAATGCACAAACTTCAAAAAAGTGGAATATGATTTATATGCCTTTTAAAAGTTTAAAATATATTTTTAGAAGTGTATTTAAGAATTATAAGCACTGTTGGTAGGAACCTATATGTATATGTTGTTAGAAATAATTAACATAAATAAACTGATATATTTCTTTTTTTATAAGTTGCTGCAGATTAACTGAAGGATTTAAACCTCAGATTTTAATCTGTTAAATTGGAATAGAATTATCTACTCAAAGAAACTTTTACTTGAAGTGAAATATTATTCCAGACATATAAACTATTTATGCATAGTAATTCAGATAAATGATAACAATCTTTATGATAGTTTATTATTAGTGACTGTGTTTCCCAGAAAAACTTATAACTTTAGTGAAGAACCTCAAAGTGTTAATATATTTAAACTAGTAGAACTATACAAATTTATTTTAAGGAAATAAAGTTCCACACATATTTATCAAATTTTATGATAAAGATATCATTAGTAGATCTGAATATTATATAATTATATTATATAATTATATTACATATATTCATTGGCAAAGCCTGGCAAGCTACCCGAGACGTATTCAATATGTCAAACACAGGAACAACAAGTCTCAAAATGGAGACGTTACTAGCCCGCTCGAGCAAATTGGTGAACAATGAGAGGACAGTGTTTGTTTTGTTTATTATATATTTATATATAATATTATGTATCACTTAATCACTTAAGAATTGATTTATATGTAGGATTATATTTATATATATACACATAGGGTTTTATTAAGGCTAAATTTTGTGTATTAGTAACTCTTAAAATATTTTGGTAAAAGTTTTGCAGGAAATGGTATGCTAATCTACAGGACTACCCAGAAACATGGAGATTAGGATTTCTTGGCTTTCTTTACTCTCCACTTTTTCTTTGGTTATTAATGCCTTTGCAGGATCTTATCCCCTTTTAACTAGAGATGACTTTTCTATGTATGTAACTCCCAGAATCTTTACATCTGGTAAGAAAACTTTCATAATCTCCTTTGGTGATGCATTGACTTAGTGTGTGTGTGTGGGGGAGGATGGGAGTGGTGTTAGGTCATTTTTCTTTTTTTTTCTTTTGAGGCAGTTGGGGCACACAGAGGTGGAACTGTTTCTGGCTTTGTGTTTGGGAATGACCCCTAGAGGTGCTCAAAGGAACCTTGATTTGAACTGAGGTCCAATGTTTGAAAGATAAGCAACTTTCTCCTCTTAGAATTCTACATGCTGACTCCAGATAACTGCTTGAATGAATATATACCTGTTAGGAACTACACTTTTCTAAATCATAAGTATTTTTCCCACCTTAATATTCTGTCATATCGAATACTCTCGGTAGCTTGCCGGGCTCTCCGAGAGGGGCGGACAATAAATGTTGAGTGACATAGTGTAAATATTGTCTTGGAAAATGGATTCAGGACTGAAACCATACTAGGGAGGATAGGGCATTTGCTTAAATGTTGTTGACCAGATTCTATCCCCAACATTCTATGTGGACCCCTAGCCTTCTGGAGTGATTCCTGAACACAGAGGGAGGGAGAGAGGGAGAGAGGTAGGGAGGGGGGAAGAGAGGAAGGAAGGAATGAAGGGAGGGAAGGAGAGAGGAAGGAAGGAAGGAAGGAAGGAAGGAAGGAAGGAAGGAAGGAAGGAAGGAAGGAAGGAAGGAAGGAAGGAATTTCTAAACACTTTCAGTTGTATCATTGGTAAACAGGAGATATTTGTGAATCTTAACTAATCCAGATGATAAATGGCGATTATTGCCAAGAAGCCACTTCTTGGAAAAGATTTTTTGGGGGAGGGGAACAGTAGGGAGATTCATAACCTTCAATATTTCCCAGACATATAGGAATCAGGTAAAATTTATCCTAGTTAGGCATAGGCTTCTTTATCACTATAAATTATAGATATGGCTCTGTGTGCAAGCATTTGCTGTGTCTAGAAGTACTTACATCTTCGTAAAAATCATAGTTTTCCTTGAAATGAGGAACCCAATAACATATAAGGAAAATTGGATTAGTGTAGAGAGATATTGCCATTAAGAAAAATTAAGAGACTTAAGTTTTTAAGTAAATTAGGGATAATCAATATTAGCAAGGTAAATGTTGTAAGGCCCCAACTGTAATCAAAGTCTCTTTTTTATCATTTCCAAAGAAGTTCTTCAATAATTAAATATACTTTTCCTCAAGCACCTGCACTCAACATTAATTTTAAAAATATCTTACCAAATATTACTCTTGAGCTTTTGTTTAATTACCAATATTGCAATTCTCAGAGAAACGACTGAAAAGAAATTTACATAACTTATAGTTATAAATTGGAAATAAAATAGTGACTTTGATGAAATAATTTCTGTCATACTTATTGAAAGTTCAGTTAGCATCTAAATTGTGATGCAATATTCTATGTGCAGGTAATTAATTTACAGGTATTTTCTGAAAAAATGATGGATTCACATTTCTGATTAGTCAAGAATCAAAATTGGTAAAAAATCAATGGCAATTTTCCCTCTGATAAAAAAATTGTAATAAGAAATTACTAATATGATCATTATAGTTGTTTTCTGAGTGTATGATATAGAGTTTTTCAGATTTGCTTCTGTTAGTTCATGTTTATAATATGTGGCAGTAGCACTGTAGCACTATCTTTTCCATACATCGATTTCCTCAAGTGGGCACCAGTAACGTCTTCATTGTGAGACTTGTTGTTACTGTTTTTGGCATATAGAATACGCCAAGGGGAGCTTGCCAGGCTCTGCCATGTGGGAGTGATACTCTCGGTAGCTTGCCAGTCTGTCCCAGAGGGGCAGAAGAATTGAACCCGGGTCAGCTGCATGAAGACAAATGCCCTACTCGCTGTGCTATTGCTCAGAAACAGTAACAAGACGTCACACAATATGTGGCTATTAATTCCAAATTCCTCAAATTCTATTAGAATCTTAATTTCTATAATTACAACTTACTACAAATTTATTCTATATCACTAGTATGAACAAGTTTACTGTTCTGTACTGTACTGTACTGCCGTTTTTCATCTATTTGCTCGAGCGGGGCCAGTAACATCTCCAGTGTGAGACTTATTAGGTTTTATTATTTTATTCATGATGAAAGATAGAAAAAGAGAAAGAGGTAAGGGGACTGTGGATCAACTCAGTTTTCTCAATATTTCACACTGGATTGTATCAAATTGAATCAACTAGACTCAAGGTTTTTTAGGCTTCTGAAATTCAACAGGTATTTTACCCTAGATACAATATCATTCAAATTTGTCATTGCCAGAACACCATGGCCCATTACCTTAAATTTATGTTGTTAATTTTAATTTTATGGATTTTTTAATTGTGTTTGTACTCAATTTATAAATTCCCTTTGGTTTGTAGTTATAAATCCCAACAACAACTTGGAGTTTATCCTAAGATTTATATCTGTAAGTATTTAATTAATATCATAAAGTAATTTATATTGATGCAAGAATAACCTTCGATATTTCTAAAATGAGAAAGAGCTTATATTTTTCTCAAGCTTAAAAAACAGTCCATTAAATCATATTATTTTTTTATATTTTCAAGATAAAAGGGAAAAGGGGAAAGTTTGCTAAATTGAAGAACTGTTTGCAATATATAGCTAAAATTACTTTTCAATCGAGTGTAATTAATTTAATAAATTTTTATGATTGTCTATTGTTCCAACATTTGCCACTTGAGAAATTTATCACAACTTAATAACAAATAAAAAAGAAGAAAGCAAGGAGAATTTATACTCAGCATACACATGAAAAAAATATAGGAGACGTTTTTTAAGAAAACCCTGTTGGTACTGCCTGATGTTAAGTGATTTGCAATAAAGTAGGAATTATATAATGATTCTGGAGGGAACGGGGAGCAAATGCAAAAGAAAATTAATTAAATTTTGAATTTGTTGCTATGGTAGCAAGGCAGATTATTTCTCTTTTATTCTTATCAGGCTTTTATCATGTGCTGAAACCACTTCAACATTCAAGGTTTATTGAATCAAGCATTTTGATCCATGCTGGAGGTAAACAGTTGAACAGATCATTGGTGATTCTATTAGACGCTATTTTGTGTGCTGAAGAAATTCTGAGTAAGTAGTAGTAACTACAGGGACTTGAATAGGTCATTTCTAATTCTCTTGAGTATTGGTTAAATTGTTAAATCTATGCTTATTCTCAATTAAGTGTTTGTGCTTCAGGAAACCATATATATATATTATTTGTGGAGAATGATGTATTTTTATGGCCATACTATGCAGTGCTGAGGGTTTACTTCTGGTTTTGTGCTCACAGATGATTCCAGCCTGTGCTCAGAGGATCACATGCAGTGATGGGAATGAACCTAGACATCAATGTCAAAGGAAAACACCTTAACCCCTGTATTATCTCTCTGCCCATATGTATTATCATTCTTGTTGTTGTTATCATTATTAGCATTGTAGCACTGTCCTCCCATTGTTCATCGATTTGCTTGAGCGGACACCAGTAACATCTTCATTGTGAGACTTGTTGTTACTGTTGTTAGTGTTTTTGGCATATAGAATAAGCCACGGGGTGCTTGCCAGGCTCTGCCATGTGGGCGGGATACTCTCAGTATCTTGCAGGGCTCTTCGAGAGGGATGGAGGAATCGAACCCAGGTTGACTGTGTGCAAGGCAAACGGCATACCCACTGTGCTATCGCTCCAGCCCTTAAATTCACTATACTACCATCATTTATTCCAAATCTGTTTCAACATAGGAATACATAATGCGACAGACATTGGAATAATGAACTGTGTTCAAACAATCTCTAAGCATCCACGTTTTTTCTTTTAGTGTTTGGGCCATGCCTAGCAGTGCTCAGGCCTTACTCCTGGTCCTTTGCTCAGGAATCACTCCTGGTGGCTCTCAGGGAACCATATGAAGTGCCAAGGATTGCACAAGGCAAGCACCATACTTACATAACTATTGCTCTGCCTCCAAAACTTCTCCAAGTTTTTCTGGGAGACAAATTCAGAGAGTTGAGTTGGCATATAGTGGAGGCTGACTTTTGGATTCCTCTGAACTTTCATGTAGAATATAATTCTAAATAAGGTAAATAAAAAATAGTCATAAATTCTGGTTTCAATGAAGATAGAGTTAACATATTCCACATGGTCTCTCTTATAGAAATGCAACAACAAAATCCCATGGCAGGTATATATAGAACAGATCTCCAACTCTAAAAATTAAGAATTATAGAAAAAGACAAAATTATGAAGAGCAATGAATACTGGGGTGAGTTTCTTTGTTTTGTACTTCTCAAATAATATCTCTCATCCTGAAACTAAAGGCAGCCTAAAACTCAGAACAACAAATCCAGAACTTACATACTCAATGGAAAATACTCAGTCTTTACTTACAAAGACTGGGATAAGACAAAAATTTCCACTCTCATCATTCCCATTCAAAATAGCAGTAGAATAGCAGTGGAAATAAAACTATATCTACTTAAAAATAACATGTTATTTGTTATTATTATTAATGTTTTAAAATATACTATTTTACAGTATGCTTAAATTTTTAAAAAATCACTAAGGAATAAGCAATTAAGTTTTCTGAAGAGAGGATATTACACAACTTCTGAGATAATTTTTAAAAAATTGAAGAAACTAACTCTACACTCTAATATACAGATAGATCATAAAATATGTTCCGAAGTACATCTACTCTGCCCAGTACTAAGAGAAACAAAAAGCTGTGAATAAAGAAAGTGTTGCATTCAGTAAAAATTTGGGACATTTTATAATTTTTAAAAGTCTCTTCTTTCTATCACTTGATCACTTGACATCTCGTTACTCATCAATTTGCTCGAGTGGGAGCCAGTAACATTTCCATTCCTCCCTGTCGTGTACTAGTGTAGCCCAATGGTGTATGCTCATTCTGGGAACATGGAAGAGCCTCAAACCAATCATTCAGGGTGTGGACGAAGAAGTCTGACCATCTCATAGGTGGGCGGAACACAATCTTTTGAAATTCCATGGAATGCAACATGTCAACTAGTCCAGTGGTCATCTCCAAATCTCATTACGTGTCCAGCCCATATGATTTTCGACACCTTGGTAAACGAGGCAGAGCCCCTGATTCTTGACCATCGATGGAGGTCGAAACTCCGGATTCTTTCTCTTATTTGAGTGAAACGTGATACTCCAAGCATAGCTGTTTTGATTCCTCTCTGGGAGACCCGAATAGCGTCATTCTCTTCATTCTCTTCCTGTTTGCATAGGGCCCACATCTCCGAGGCATATGCTAATACAGGAAGAACAGTGGAATCAAAGAGATGTGCCCAGAGCCAGAGGTTCTTCGTCCTCTTAGCTATTTCTTCGATGCTTTTGAAGGTGTTCCAAGCTGCTCTCTTCCTCCTGTGCAACTCAGGTGCCAAGTCATTTGTCATGTTGACTTCTGGACCTAGGTACACATAGCTGTTGCATTCGAAGATGTTCATTCCATTGAGAGCTACTGGAGCGTCAGGAAGAGACCATTTCTCATAAACATTTTCGTCGTGAGATTTAGCTGTAGTCTGACCTTTCCACATTGGTGGTAGAAGTTGGTCAGCATTTGTGCCAGTTGGCTAATGATTGGTGTTATTAGAACGATGTCATCAGCAAAGTGGAGGTGGTGTAGTTGCCGGCAGTCTGTCTTCACTCTCATTCCTTCCCATTCCATTTGTTGCATGACATTCTCGAGGGTGGCACTGAAGACTTTCAGTGAAATGTTAGCACCCTGCTGAACACCTCTCTTGAAGTCAATGATCACCTCCCTGTAGAATGGTGAGATCCTGTTAGTGAATCCGCAATATAGCTCACGGAGGATCCTGATGTATTGAGTTTGAACACCCTGTTTGGCTAGGGTTCCGATGACCACTTCCATCTCAACAGAATCAAAGGCCTTCTTTAAATCAATTAACATTAGACGGAGCGGCATCTTGAAACATATTGAACTCCCAAGAAACCTCAATGAGCTTGGTTATCGTGTGGATATGTTCAATCATGCTGAATCCTTTGCGAAACCTGGCTTGCATGCATGGTTGTCCTTCATCTAGTGTTCTGCAAGTCCTATTCAGGTTGACTCAAGTGAACAGCTTGTAGATGACAGACAACAGGCATATCGGGCAATAGTTGCCAATGTCGTGGATGTCTCCCTTCTTGTACAGTAGTACAGTCCTACTGGTTTTCAACTGGGATGGAGCCTTGCATTCCCACAGGTAGTGTTTGAAGAGCTGTGCCAGTGTATTGATGAGTACTGATGTCAGGTTCTTCAGGGTCTGACATTGTCTGTCCAGGTGCCGTTCATTTCTTTACCTACGAAATGGTGTGTCGAATATCAGATGGGAGAATGTTGGGAACGACATATCCATCCTCCAGAATTTGGTATGTGGGAAGGTGGACATAGCTATTGAAGAAATCTGAGTAGAAGTCATGGATAATCTTCTCCATTGCCCTTCTGAAAGATGTGATAGATCTATCAGGACTTCAGAGGTCTGTCATCTTGGTCTTGTAGATGGTGAAAGACAGGTGGGCATTGTGAATGCTTTTCCCGGCTTCTGCCATTTCTGCCAGCACTGCTGCTCTTCTCTCTTTGAGGTCTTCCTTGATCGTTTCTCTGCACTGCTTTGCAAGCTCAGATATTCTCTTGTGGTTGCCTGAGGCTTGTGTCAAGCAACGTTGGTGAATAAGCTCAAAAGTTTTCAAAGACAGGTGTTTTTTTCTGGCTATCACCTGCAAGGGCGATTAGAGGCCGTCCTAAAAGCCACTATCCCTCTTGGAGAGCCTGGCTAGCTACTGAGAATATCCCGCCAGCACGGCAGAGCCTGGCAAGCTATTCGTGGCATAGTCTATATACCAAAACCAGTAAATACAATGGGTTTCATTCTTTTTATAACAGTTAAAAAAAGTTATAATTTTTATAACAGTTAAAAGTGTATTCTGTTTTCCTTGCAAATACTGTAAATAAGAGAGCACTGTACCACTGTCTTCCCATCGTTTATTGATTTGCTTGAATGGCACCAGTAACGTCTCCATTATGAGACTTGCTGTCACTGTTTTTGGCATATCAAATACTCCATGGGTAACTTGCCAAGCCCTGCTGTGTGGGCAAATACTCTCAGTAGCTTCTTGGGCTCTCCAAGAAGGAGAGAAGAATCGAACCCAGGTCAGCCGCCTGCAAGGCAAATGCCCTACCTGCTGTGCTATCACTCCAGGAAAATAAGAGTATGGTATTTAATCTGGATATTTCTGTGGGTAAACCTTTTCACAAAAATACTGTTACTGCAGAGACCCCATACTTCCTAGTTTCATAGGTCCTTAGTTGGAAACGACCTCATTTTGAAAATTATCTTAGTTTTCTTCTCTAGGTATAAATGGTCAAATCATCTTAAATATTAATTTTAGGTTGTAAGTGGAGAGTTTTTAATTTGCCATCATTACATAACCTCTTTAAGATCAATTATGTTTTACTATACATTTTTGGAAA
The DNA here is from genome assembly GCF_029834395.1 of Sorex fumeus. Lineage (NCBI taxonomy): Eukaryota > Metazoa > Chordata > Mammalia > Eulipotyphla > Soricidae > Sorex > Sorex fumeus. Next base: position 41,158,309 of record NW_026606065.1, read on the forward strand.
TATGCATAATATGATGTTATAACTTTAGAATTGGTAGGATTAGAAGTTTGAGGCTCTCAATAGAATTTAAAATCAAATGTATTATGATGTGTAGTCCCTTCTGCACTGCTAGTTGTGATCTCTGAACACAGAACCAGGAAAAAATCTCAGGTATGGCCTCAAAATAAAAAGTACAAAATGATCCAATTTCTTTCCAACAAAAAATTCCATAGATACCAGCCAGATATATTAAAATAGCTTCAAGTTCTTTCCTTTTAATGGCCTTTAGCATTTTGATCTGGTTTCAGAATCCTCATATCCTTCATTTATAAATTAGTAGTAATATTTATCTGAGTCATACTGTTAATGTGAATTTTGTACACTCTTAATTGTCCATTATCTAAAAGTTTTTTTCTATCCACAAATGACAATTCATGCGTGAATTAAATGTGTACGTTAGCTGTTTTCAAAATGTAGTCTGAGACATTTGGAGACTCCAGAATCTTTTCAATGTGCCTAGTTGCTTTTCCCAAATATATGATGGTCAGAACTTCATATATTTTATCAAACATAACATATCCCAACAGGTTAACTGTGTGCAGCCTTGGAAATTTCCGTGTCATATTGTAAACGATCTGAGAACATTACAAAAATATGAAAACTATATTTTCAGTATTCTTACTGTTTCGTTGGATTGTATTTGTGATCTGGCTATCACTTTGCTTACATTTTTACATTATTTAAAAGTTAAAAACAAATATATTAAAGTGTTTACAATTTCTAATATAATAATATTAAATAAATAAAGCGTTATTTGCTTTTTGGGTCACACTCAGCAGTGCACAGGGGTTACTTCTGGATCATACACTCAGGAAATACTCCTGGCAGTGCTCGGGGGATCATATGGGATGCTGGGAGTCAAACTCGAGTCGGCCACATGCAAGGCAAACACCCTACCCACTGTGCCATTGTTCCATCCCCCAATAAATAAAGCTTTTAAAAGGAAGTACTTTGGTGTTCACTATAAACTTAAGAGTTCCTAAGATAGTACATACATATTTGAGATACTGAATTTTTTTTCTTTCTTTTTGGTTTTGCAGTGTTCAAGGAATTACTCTTGGATAATCATACAGGGATAACTCATAGAGGTCTCAGGGGTCTTTATGGGGTGCTAGGGATTGAACCCCAGTTGGCCACAGGCGAAGCAAACATACAATTTCATGTGTTATCTTTCCAGTATTATAAGATAGTTTTTTATTTATTGCTATCTCTCTATAATTACTACTTTTATAGAGTACATTTGTTTTAATGTAGGAGTACTGCTATTTATTCAGCTACTGATTAGACTGATTGAATTGGGCATGAACTCCACCTTACTTTTTTTTATTATTTTATTTATTGAATCACTGTGAGAGCAGTAACAAAGCTTTCGGGTTTAAGTCTTGTTTATAAAACGAAAAACCTGTACCTTCAACAGTGCTTATTCTCCACGACCAACACCCCTAGTGTAACCCTATCCCACACCCCCCCACCTGTGGGACAAATGATTTCCACATTACTCTCTCTCTACTATGATTACATTCAATATTTTGACACTAGATCCACCATTATTATTTGGGATTTTACCCCAACACTCAGATCTGCTGAAAAGGCAACCGTAGACAATGTTTTCTATTGTTGGGTATGAATATAATATGATGTTGCATGGCTGCAGTAGTGGCCACACAATTTTGAAATTCTGAAATTTTAACAATTAAATCTGGAGGGACTTATGTCCAGACCTGCTGGGTTCTGAGATTTGTTCCTGAGTCTCTGGGATCATGGCCGTTAAGCAGCTTGATCAGGAGCCAGAGAGGCCGTTCGTGGGTGGTGACTCTGGGTCTTGTTGGGACGGGCAGTAGAGGGCTGGCTCTACCCCCATCCTGTGAAGCCCCATGTGTCTCTTCACTGAGATCCCAAACCTGACTGTCCAATGACCTCTGGAGTATGGTGGTCACCAAACCACCAAGGGGGAGCAGGCAGAGGGACAGCACCCTTTCTCCCCTGGGGTAGCCCGACGACAGTAACCTACTGCAGAGTCCGGACGCATTTCTGCCAAAAGTCTCTGGGTTCCGACATTTGTTTCTGAGTCTCTGGGATCATGACTATTAAGCAGCTTGATAAGGAGCCACAGAGGCCATTCATTGGCAGCGACTTGGGGTCTCGTTGGGACAAGGAGGAAATGGTCAGCTCCATCACCATCCTATGAGGCCCTGCGTGTCTCATTGCTATGGGCCCAAACCTGACTGTCCAATGGCCTCTGGAGGATGGCAGCCAGTAGGCCGCCAGGGAGAACAAGCCAAGGCATAAAGCCTGTTCCCACCTGGGGTGGCATGGTGCCGGTAACCTACTGCAGGGACCGGACACATTTCTGACAAAGGCCGTTGGGTTCCGAGTTTGTTTTTGAGTCTCTGGGATCATGGGCATTTAACGGTTCGATCAAGAACCAGAGAGGCCATGCCTCCAATTATATAGCTGAGCTGGAAGTGGTTTGTGGGTGTGATTCCCACATACCTAACTTTTGGCGGTTTACTTTCTTGGTAAACTTTGCCCCAAGTGTTTGGGGTCTGGCCAAAGGCACAGCAGCAGTTTTGGGGTATCTGGAAGTCTGAAGGCACCATCAGGCTGCTGATGTTCTTGTCTCACAGGTATAGATTGACCTGATGGCAGCACCATAGCCCTATAAAGTAAAATTTTTTAAAAGTAATACTGTTATTTATTTTATCTGTATATAATATGCTGTGCCATAACTCACAAATATTAGCAATTAAAAAACTTTTAGAGATTCTTGATTGGTTGTGTTTAATTATTTATTCTGTTTAATATATAAAATTAATCCCAGAGCAGGAATTTTGAGTCAAAATTTATAGTATTATTCATTTTCACTTCCAGAAAATAGACATACCTCCAAAACAGGAGTTTCACATTTAGCTTTGGGAAATCGTATACCTTGTAACTACTCTCCAATCCCCACCTGCTACTATCCTTTTAAAAATACTTGCAGTCCCAACTCAAGTATGAATTTTTTCTTCAAAAAACAAAAAGAATTTTTTATTATAAAAAAGAAATTTATTTTTAAACTATGTACTTTTGAAAAAGGCAAATCTTAGGTATAATCTAGAAAGGAAATGTAAATTTATTGTGAATATAGAAGTAAATAAAATAGATCTAATTTTGCAGAAATTTATTTGGTTTCTACATGGCTGGAAATTTACTGTCTTTCACTTATGCTCTTGATTCTTAACTAGCTCAGGTTCCCAATGTTCCCATCTCATTTTATGAATGTTTATTTAACATTAGCATGTGCCAAATCAAAGAATTCGGACTGGGGATCTTCGAGATATTGAAGGTATAAAGTTTTGCAGGTCAATCAGACATAGGCAACTGACGGAGAGCATTGTATTGTATTCAGTCCAATCTCCCTAGAGAAAGCATCCAATTTTATGAAAAGAATTTACTCTGTATACAATTCTCAGAGACTTTGGAATTATTAGATTTGGTTTGGAAGGGCACTGTGGTTTCAACTAGAATATAAAGTAAATCCATTCTTCTTGAGGAAGGAATGAAAAGAAACAAATGAAGAAGGAAAATCTCTAGCTTTAGGATTTTGAACAATTAAACTGTTATTAAGATAGAATTTTAGATGAAGTAATGGAAAATTCCTATTGATTCATGTAAAATCCATGCTACAGTTATATAAACATTTGCATCAATGGTTTTTAATATTAGTTGTCATGGTATTTCTGGAAGATTTGATCAAAAATAAAAGTGTTATTTTAGCTAGAGTAGAAAGTCATATATATTACCTAAATGACAGCTTTACTTGCTTGCTCTCAAAAATAATGTTATTATGTCACAGAAATAAGTTTATTGGTTTCAAAATGAGATAAGCAGGCCCATATTTGAAACATCTTAAAATAAAATTGCATAGCTGCATATGGAAACTTTTCAGAATATATTTTCTTAGGGATTTCCTCTTGCTGAAATTTAAAGACTTAATTAAATGTTTATTTTTATAAAAATATAATGTGGGAATAATTTATATCATTTGAAAAACAAACAGTATCATTGCCCTATGCTTAAGAGAAAAAGACACAAAACTTGAATGTTCCTGGTGAACAGACACAGAGCCTGATTTGTTTTCCCATAAGTGTTGTGTCCAAAAGTTACATAATAGCTGAAAAAGAGGTTAGAGCAAGACTCTAAAACAAATGAGCTAGAATTGTCACTACAATATATCTGAAGAGTTCATAGGTCTATTATCTTGCAGTGCAGAGACTAACAAATTTGTTCAGTGAAAAACATTGCAACAAGGAGAAATCAATATCATTTTTATATGTGTTCAATATTATTCTCAAAAATATTAATCTGTTTTAGTGAAATGTCTCATTTCCTAATTCAGTAATTAATACACATGTAATCTGAAATCATTTTATTGATCCTTGACATCATTATATATATTTAATTTTTAATTAAATTATTATTTTTTATTAAGACACTATGGCTTACTGAATAGTTGAGTTGAGTTTTAGACACACAAAGTTCCAGCACCAGTTCCACCACCAGTGTTAAATCCCCTCACTAGCATCCCCAGGTTCCTTCCTATTCACCTCCTACCTCTCAGTCTGCCACCTTGACAATGCACAGTTTTATGTAAAATCAGTTTTACATAAAAAGGAATATAGAAACTGCACAGTACATGGTGATTTTAATAATCCTTACATGAGTACATTATAATCAGTGAAGAGACTACATGCAGTTTTAATATCATATGCTAGCAATGGGAAGATAGACATGCTCCCTTTTCTTTTGTGGGGAAGGGTATATTAAATATTATATATAAATAGTATATATGTTTTATATATAATATGGTTCTTAGGCTACACCTGGTGGTACTCAGGTACTTTAACTTTGTACTCTGTGATCACTCCTAGTGGGTGTTAGGGGGATGATTGAATAATGTATATAAAAAAATCGTGAATCTAAAAGAGCACATTAATTCATTATATTCACTATCAATACTCTTCCAAATTATATGCATAGAAATTTGACCTTTACACTGGAGCTGACAATTTCAATAAATTTAGAAATTTTTGTATTTTTTTTCAGTCAGATTTTTTGCCTTGTTTCATTCTGTTTTTGCGGGCCACACTAGATCTGTGTTTAGAAGTAATTCCTGGTGTCTTGCTTAGGGGACCACACAGTGCTGGTGTTCAAACGTAGGGATATAGCACGTGTTCCAGTCTTGTGATCTGTCACTCGGGCCCAACAAATAAATTCTAAAAGGAAAACAGTTTTAATGTTTTTGATAATAAATAAAGATGCTTTGTTTGCTCAATGAATTGCTATGTATGATAGGAAAAAAATGCCATTGATGAAATTTTACTTAAGGAAAATAAAAACATTTTTTTCAGGTACATTACTTAGAAATATCTTATTTGACTGAAGACATGGAATTGTAATAAGGTTTAAATGTGTCAAAATAGGTTAAGTATAATTAAAAAGTACTTGGAAAAGCAAGTTTCTGTGAACTGGATGAATATAAGACTTTTCTCCCCCTTAATCTGAGTCTCTAAAACATGGCCTGTCTTCCCTGATTATTTAATATTGGATATCAAATGAGATGTAACAAAAATAACTAAAACATATAGTGACTTAAGAAAAACTTATTTCTGTCAAATAAAATAGGACTGTTGGTCTAGGCTATTGAAAATAATTGTTTCTCAAACATATTTAGGAATCAGAAGAATTTCCTCCTTGATTTTCATTATCAAAATTTTTGTTGGATATTTTTATATAGCACAGCAGGTAGGGTGTTTTCCTTGCACACGGCCAACCCGGGTTTGATTTCTCTGTCCCTCTCAGAGAGCCCGGCAAACTACCAAGAGTATCCTGCCCACAGGGCAGAGCCTGGCAAGTTCCCCGTGGTGGATTGGATATGCCAAAAACAGAATAACAACAAGTCTCACATTGGAGACACTACTGGTGCATACTTGAGCAAATTGTTGAACAAGATGCTTATATTATTATGTACCTTATGTATGAGATCAAAAATGAGATGCTGATGCTGAAACAATAGTACCTTGTGTAGTGTGCTTGCCTTGCACATGGCTGGCCAGGAGTAATCCTTGAGCATCACTGGGTGTTGCCCAAAATATAGACAAAAAATCAAAAATGGAAATGCTTCCATTTCTTCATTCCATCATATAGAATGTGGGAAAAAATAATACAATAAAGACCTTCAGTTGGAAACATAGATAAACTTTAACTGTCAGCTTGTCCATAGCTCACTCACATCGGCCCAATCTTAAGGCACAGGTGCACACTTAGCTAGAAGACAAATGAAGAAATACAGGTTTAAGTCCGTAGTTAAAATATCGAAAAGAAAATACTTTATGTCTATGGAATAAAGGGTGAGTCAATTTATGGGGATAAAACACTCATGTAATCATCAATTACATAATCCCCTTTTCAAATTATTTATTGGGTTTATTTACTGAGTGAAATAACTTTCTCTTTTCTTCCTCCTTCCCTCACTTGTTTCCTTCCTGCTTTCTTGCTTTTTTTTTTTCATTGTAATCACATCATGCAGTGCTCAGGCTTACTCCTGTCTCTGCACTCAGGGTCCTGGTCAGGCTCAAAAGACCATATGAGGTGTAGGGGATTGCACCCCACTCTGCCACATACAAAGTAAGTGCCCACCCATTGGACTTTCTCTCTGACCCCAAATCACTTTCTTTCTTTACAATATTTGTAATATTACACCCAATCTTGATCTATTTTTCACTATCTTATTAGCATATTCTTTGAACCCTTCTATGCCTTTTTCATTTTATTTTCTGATGTGTCACAAGCAATTTTAGACTATTTTTTTAAGGTGATGAACAAGAAATTTGGTGCATGTTAGATTCCCATTAGAAGTACAAATCAATTCTTGAAAATTTCAGGAAGGAAAATGTCTTACAATTAAGTAAATTGTTAGAGGATAACTTATTTGGTCTGTGAATTAGTTGATTTTTTTTCTTTCATATACATATAATTAAAAAGATTGCCATGCCATTTTTGTAATTTTTCCATGAGATTGATGAAATATAAATTATATTTTTATTTAGGTAACTGGTACATTTTGACACATAGCTATATACAAAGAGAGGGCTACTTAAACACTGTAGCACTCTAGCACTGTCCTCCTGTTCATCAGTTTGTTCAAGTGGCCACCAGTATTGTCTCCATTGTGAGACTTGTTGTTACTGTTTTTGGCATATCGGATATGCCACGGGGAGCTTTCCAGGCTTTGCCATGCGGGCGGAATACTCTGGGTAGCTTGCCGGGCTCTCTGAGAGGGATGGAAGAATCGGACCTGGGTTGGTCACGTGCAAGGCAAACGCCCTACCTGCTGTGCTATTGCTCTAGCCTATAAACACAAAAGATATAATATAAGTGACAAAACATTACAGGATTGCATAAATAATAAAAGAAGCATTAATTTAATTATACCCAGAAACACAGACTACTGCCTCATTAGTTGCATATGCTTTTATGTGAATATGAGTTTGCGTAAGAATTGTTTTTTCTTATCATTGCATTTTAGTCTTAGTCTGCTATCTAGTAACAAAATCTTCATTCCATAATGAGTGGAATTTTATTCTCCAGAAATACGAGTTTTAGTATCATGGAACTTCTAAAATTTCAAAGTGCTCCTTAATTTTTTGTTATTGAATCAAATACTCTCTGTTAAAAGCTAAGATAAAATATTGGTTTGTTGGTCTTGCTAAAAGATTCTTAGAAAGGCTTTAAGTGAAAACATCCTTGAGGTATTTTTTTTTCACAAATGGCACTCCCTTATTATTTAGTGTTCACTTGATGTCCTCTTAGAACCTAACCCCTGCACAAGATGTCACACCATTCAGCAAGTAGAGGTACAACAAACTTTTCTAGTATATACTATATATCTTAATGCACATAGGAATAATTGTGTGAAATATATTTCTAAAAGTGGAAATGCTGTGTCCAAGGGCTTACAGATTTTTAATTTTCATAGTACTACCCAATTGTCCTCTCGAGGCTAGAAGAGCTTACACTTCTTCCAACATCTTATGAGATTTCCAATTTCCCCACTCTGACAACCTGGATACTATCAATCTTTTAAATGTTTGCCAATATAAGTATTATTGCTATAATAATTTCATTACTCTGTTTACTACTGAGGCTGGGCATATTTTTATGTTTCTTTTCCATATACCTATTGGGTGAGCATATTTTATGTGTTTTTCTGCTATGGATATACATATCACAATCACAACCATCCTGTTATTCATCGATTGCCTTGCATAGCTAAAAAAGATGAGTATAAATCTGTGTCACTGATGAATAAATATGTGAAGATCGTCCACAAAATTATACCTACAGAGTCCAAAATTATAAATCACATAGAACTTATACTAGGGATGCAAATATGCTTTATAAGGCAACTAAATAAATTTAATGCACCTTAAAATACAAAGAAAGATACTATTCATGTCATATCATGAACGCACAAAAGCACTTCAAGAGATCCAAAATGGGAGCAAAAGGAATTATCTTCAATATACTGAAGCCTATACACAAACACACAGCTGACATCATACTCAATGGTGAAAAATAGAAAGCATTCAGCCTTAGATTAGACATAGACAAGGTTGCCTTTTCTCACCTATTTAAAATAGTACTGGGAGACTTTACCACAACAATTAGAAAAAATGATAAAGGCATTCAAATTGAAAAAATTATCACAATTTGAAGTGACATGATTCTATACTAAGAATATCCTAAAGATTATAAAAATTTTCTAGAAATAATAACTCACACAAAATCAATACTCAAATCTATGGTATTTGTAAATGTAACAATGAAGTAGATGAGAGAGAAATAAAAAGAAAATATTCACCAGTTGTGCCTCACAATAAATCAAGTACCTGGGAATCTGCTTAATAATCAAGTGAAATTTTATACAAATAAAACTGTAAGTCACTACTAAAAATAAACAAAAAAAAGACAAATGGAAACTTATTTCCTGTTCATAGATTGGACTAATGTTGTCAAAATTGTCATTCTTCAAAAATCTTGAGCAGATTTACAGCAGTCCTTACGAAAATACCCACAGCATTTGTTAGAGACAGAGACCAAGTGTTAGAATTTTATGGAGTAATAAAATTCCCAAAATAGCTATAGCAACTCTAAGAAGATGGGAGAACTCTGGTTCTCCGATTTTAAATTAACCATGATATAAGACTTAGTAAAAAAAGACAGTGGAATAATTACAGATGGACTAGAATTGAGAGTCCACAGACAGATCTTCAGGAATATAGGACCACTGATCTTTGACAAAAGAGCAAAGGCTTGAAGTGGATCAAGGAAAACTTCTTCAGCAAATGCTGGTGGGAGAATTGGTAAGTCCTGTGGGAAATATTGAACTCAGCCCCATGTCTTACACTGGGCATGAAAGTCACTTCAAAAATAGATTGAAGACCTTGATATCAGAACTATAATTTATATTGAGGAGAATTTATGCCAAACCCTTCATGACATTGAATCTAGAGTTATCTTCAACAGATGTCAAAAAGTTGTAAATCCTATGCAAATATTTCTCAGTTAACCATTTTTATTTTCTTTGAAATGATTTTACTTACTATATTTAATCTGCTTTTGAATTTTTTTGTTGTGTTAGTTTAAAATGTAAAATGCATCTCAATTTTAGATGCATATAGCTAAATTGTTATCAAACCATGCCTGCAAGTGAAGTTCCAATATCCTTCTAATACTGTTTAGAGGATCCTTCCAGTTTCTTTCCTCTTTAAAAACCTCACTTATGTTGCCAGTCTAAGGGTTTGTTTATAACGAACATTGTTTATTTCTTGCTTTGTTTCTTTGGCTACTGCAGTAAAGTCATCTGGTATTCGATTTTTCCCTTTTGATTTATTTAGCTTAACACCATAATCTGGTTTCACCCAGGCTGTTTCTTTGCTTTTTGGGCTACACACAGCACACTCAGGGGTTACTTCTGGCTGTGCTCCCAAAGGTCACTCCTGGTGCACTCAGGAGGACAAATGGGATACCAGAGATCACACCTGCATTGGCTGCATGTAAGGCAAATACCCTACCCAACACCTGTTCTGTTTCTGAATGCATGGTTTCATCTCTCTTCATGGCTCAGGAATACTTAATTATATGCTCCGGATATGAAAGAACTTGTCTACTCACCTCTACTTGGTATTTGCATTGCTTCTAAATAGTAGCTATTGTGAGTAAATTCTTTGTAAGTAGTGCTACAAAGAATATAGGTCTTTTTAAGTTAATATTTCAGTCTTTTGGGGGTAATCATTTATATATGGAATTACTGAGTCTTATTCTAGATTTTTTTTAGCATCTCTCTATTTTATTTTTCATACAGATGATCTAGTTTGCATTCTCATAAATTGTGTGAATAAGGGCTTCATATTTCTACACATCACACTAGTACTGTGGCAGAAAGAACAGCATCAAAAAGACCAGACATATGGTAACTCTCTATTTTGTGTACATTAAAGTACTTTCACTGACTGATTTTAAATATATTACAAATTGTTTAAAAATCAATTATTTCAATTTTTTGTGCTTTACTATAAGTACATTGTGAACTATGTGTGTGCTTACTATAGCTAAAATATAATCTTTTATTGTCGATTCCCTATCTTGACACTTTGAACCTAAAATGCTTAAAAGCTTTAAGATATTTATTCTTTTGGTGGGTGTATAATTTGAACCACAACTGAAGGGGATGGGGTGTCTCAGGGTTTACTCCTGGCTCTGTGAATTGGTAGCACTCCTGGGTGTCAGCAGTATCAAAGGCAAGAGCCCTACCCACTCCAGTATAGCTTTTTAATATTCCTTACACGATACTTTAAAAACATGAGATATTTTGAATTCTGGTTTTTAACTGATGTTAACAATACTCAATATCATAATCGGCATATATTGACAATACTCAATATCATATATTATTATTCCTGCTTCGGCAATGAATCAACTTCAATAAGTATACTTTACTTGATTTTCAGTTGTATGTTGTAGACAGTTTGCTCCATTTAAAGGTTCTTTTTTTTGTTTTTAACCTCACATTCAGAGAGAAATGCCATCCACAATTTTTGTGGTTTGAAAAAGTTTTTTACACTAAAGAAATACTTAAAATATTTTATGCTTCTTACCCAATTTGTCATCTCTCTGAATTATAATTTAAGTCTAAGAAATGAAACAAAAAAATACAATGACAAACAAAAAGTAACGTTTACTTTTCTGTCTCAGTTTTCCTTGTAATAAAATGTTTAGAGAATAGACATAAAGGAAAAATACTGGTTAAAACGCTTTAACCTTGAGGCAAACTGTCAAGATAAGAGTTCTGTCTGCAGTACAAATTAAAATTTTAACTATGAAGTTACATAACATCACCATAGCTTGGTTTCCTAATCTGTTAAAGAGATAACATGTTCAACTTCATTACATTGCTGAGAGATTTAAACAAATATATATTTGTAAAGCACTTAAAATGGTGTTTAATGGTAAAATTTTAACAAGACTAATAAGATTTTTATTATTTGAAAGAAATCTATAAGGTTGGTTGAGGACAAACTGACAGCCATATACCGTATATGTCATATATAAGTATTAATTTTCAAACTTACACATCTGGAAAATATTCTCTAGTGTTTAAATTTTTGTATTTAAAAATTTAGAAGTGTAACATATTTACACAGATATTAAAGCTTATCTGTGGGGATCAATACACTATGATAAAGAAACCAGCATGTATTTTATTTTAAAGTATTTTTTAAAAAAAGTAATATTTTCTCATGTGCTTTTTAGCCATTTGGATTTCTTATTTGAGAAAGTTTCTGTTCATTTCATCACCCCATTTTTGATGAGGTTGGGTGTTTTCTTCTTGTGGAGTTCAACCATCCTTGATATCAACTCCTTATCGGATAGGTATTGGGTGAATATCCATTCCCATTCTGTAGACTGTCTTTGTATTTTGTTCAGTGTTTCTTTTGAGATGCAGAAGCTTCTTAGTTTAAGATAGTCCCATTTGTTTATCTCTGTTTTCACTTGCTTGGCTAGTGGCATGTCATCTTTGAAGATACCGTTAGCTTCAATGTCATGGAGGTTTTGCTGATCTTGTCTTCTACATCACTAATCATCAGGGAGATGCAGATCAAAACAACAATGAGATATCATCTCTCACCACAAAGACTAGCCCACAACCAAAAGAACAAAAGCAACCGGTGTTGGTGTGGATGTGGGGAGAAAGGTACCTTCCTTTACTGCTGATGTGGATGCCGACTGGTTCAGTCCTTTTGAAAAACAGTATGGACGATCCTCAAAAAAAAAGAAAAAGAAAAGAAAAAAGAAAGAAATTGAGCTCCCATTTGACCCAGCAATACCAGTCCTGATATATATATATATATATATATATATGTATATATATACATATATATAATATATCCCAGGGTGGCAAAAAAGTACAGTTGAAATGACATCTGCACTTGTATGTTCATTGCTGCTCTGTTTACAATAGCGAAAATCTGGAAAAAACCTGAGTGCCTGAGAACAGATGACTAGATAAAGAAACTTTGGTACATCTACACAGTGGAATACTATGGTGCTTTTAGAAAAGATGAAGTCATGAAATTTACATACAAGTGGTTCTACATGGAAAGTATCATGCTAAGTGAAATGAGTCAGAAAGAGAGGGACAGACATAGAAACATTGTACTCATCTGTGGAATATAAAGTAACAGAATGGGCGACTAACACCCAAAAATGGTGGAGATAAGTACCAGGAGGTTCGCTCCATGACTTGGAAGCAGGCAGCACATGGTGGGGGAAAAGGCAGCTTAGATATAGAAGGGAACACCAAGTAAAGGGAACAGCACCCTCGGGGTTGGAGATGAGTGCTCAAAGTAGACTATAGACCGAACACGATGGCCACTGAATATCTCTATTGCAATCCACAACACCCTAAGGGAAATAGAGAGCCAAAGGGAATGCCCTGCCACAGAGGTAAGGTGGGGGCGGGGAATAGGAGGGCTACTGGGATCATTAGTGATGGAGAATGGGCACTGGTATAGGGATGGGTACTGGATTTTTGTATAACTGAACCTCAAGCACAAAAGTTTGTAAGTCTACAACTGTACCTCATGGTGTTTCACTAACAAAAATTAAATTAAAAAATGTAATATTGCCTTCACCCTAGAAGGTTCTTCATACCTTTTTCAAGTTGCTACTTTCTTAGTACTTCTGAATCAAAATTTTCTTTCTTTTGAGATTTCATCTATGCATCAGTTTTGTCTGCTTATGAGCTTTTAAAATTAGAATTACATACCATGAATTTTTTGTGTCTAGTGTTTTTCAATATTATGTTTTAGCCTGCAACATCATAACAGTTCATTACGTAAACATAATACAATTCATTCACTACACCACCAATAAACTTTTGAGTTATTCACATTTGGGAGCTATTTTAAATAACAAAATTAATAACATAATATTTATCATTTGATGCTTGTGTGCATTATTAAGACAGATACATACAAACTATCGAGAGTGAAATTTCTCTCTTGCATATATGTACCTACATGCTTATCCTTGGTAGACAAGGCTATATATTTATTTAGTGTTATTGGTATGCTCACAGCAGTGGTTTGCAAAGCATTTGTTTCCCTATATTTTTTCACACAGCATATCTATCACTCTTTAGATAGATAGATAGGTAGATAGATACATAGATACATAGATAGATAGAGAGATAGATACATACATACATATATACATACATACATACATACATACATACAGATGTACATAGTAGAGGCCAGACCCAGGGGTACTATGGTTGGTGGGTATGTCCTCTTCCTAGAAGCTCAACAACGAGGTGTGTGTCTGATAATTCTGTGCTTACTTGGTTATTGTAGTACTCAGAACCTGCTATGCAGGCACATCTCAGTGTTCTGTGAGCTAGAAGGTTCTGAAGACTGAAATTGGGTGTTTACACGTGTACTCTACAGCCTGTGCTGTCTTTCTAACCCCACTATCTCTAGGTCTTTTAAGTATCAATAATTCTGGTAAAAGTCTAGGGTTTTTATTCTTCCTTTAATTTGTGTTTTCATAATTATTGAGTGATTTTTTAAAAAAAATGTTACCTTTTGGGGTAACCTCATGATGCTTTGTCTCTTATAGCCTTGGGTTTCTTTACTGTATTTTTCCTAGTTTACAGTATAAAATATCTTTTGACTTTCATCATTTGAGCCAAAATATAAACATAGCAAAATTCAAGTTCCATCGTTACAATATTCATTTTATAATCCTTGAATATAAATTCTTTCCCCATATATTATGTTTGCTTAATAGCTTAAAATGTTTTTAAAAATAATTTTTCTACAGAAGTTCTTTCAAATCTTATTTTTCCACAGGTACCTATATTTCATTAAGCTTTTTCTTTTAAAATATCCTATTTAATTCTACAGACACACCAGTGGTACCCAGTGGCCAGCAAGGTCACCCATGATGATGACTTGATGTCCATGTGGTGCTGGGGAACAAAGAGAGGTCAGCACATTATTTTAAAGATTCAATTTATACATTCAGCTAGATTTTAGGAAGAAAAACTATATCCTTAATCTTGCTTTGAGTTTTAAATTTTGAGGAAACTAACCTCTATTCTTGAGCTGGAGCGATAGGACATTGGGTAGGGCATTTGCCTTGTGCGCAGTGGCCCGGCCGAGACGGGTTTGATTCCTCTGCCCCTCTTGGAGAGCCCAGCAAGCTACCAAGAGTATCTTGCCCGCACGGCAAAGCCTGGCAAGTTACCCGTGACATATTCAATATGCCAAACACAGTAACAAGTGTCACAATGGAGACGTTACTGGGCCTGCTCGAGCAAATCGGTGAACAACGGGAGGACAGTGACAAGTGACAGTGAACCTCTGTTCTCATAGAGAAGTAACACTTGCAAGTATTTGGATAACACAAAATTATTAACATGTACTGGATCAGAGGAATTTTTTCAAAACAGTAACAAATTTATAAAGTACTATAACCAAGCCCTCTAAGAAGAAAGAAGATACTATGCAGGATAAGTTAATTCATGGAAGTCAGGCCACTTCTTTTGATGGAACAATTTGTGAAACTGAGGCATATCTTAGGTATTTTTGTATTTATGAGTCACCCCCAGTGCTCAACCCTAGTGATGCTAAAGGGTTCTGGGCCCCAATTGTGGTGATGCTTGGACCGGGAGCATTGAAGTAACTCAAAAATTAACTATTGGGTTAAGATTATACTTCAAAATTTTGCTCCAGCACATTTTATAACCTTAGTTTTCTTAACTTTGTATTTACTTATTCTTTACATACAATACTTTTAGAATAGCCAATTAATTAAACATAGTTTGGGAAAAGATAATGATGTGAAATTGTAATTCTCATTCTCCTACATATTAAAAGACTATGGGATATATATTATTTTTTCTTAACTTTACTTGATTTTATTTTTTTAATTATTACATTATTACATACTATGGTGTATTTAAACAAAGATTATTCCCAAATGATATATATCTTTAAGGGGAATAGACAATAATGCCGTTTAAAAATTCCCTTTCTATTTTCTATATTTGAGTGTGTGTGTGGGGCGGGGGGGAGTGGAGACTTTAAGACCATGTACAGCAGTACTTAGGAGTTTCTCCTGTCTTTGTGATCAGGGGTCATTCTAATATTGTTCAGAGGACCATATACAGAGCTGAGATCAAACCAGAGTTGATTGCACGCAAGGTAAGAGTTTTAACCCTTATACTATCTCTTTCATCCTGAAAACTCCCTTCATGTGATCCAAACATATGTAGGAAAATACTGAGAACTATTATGTAGAGATAGAAATATGACAGGTATTTTTATATTTTTACTTGAACATTGTATTTGGATTCTATTTTTACGTTTTCATCAGTAATTTAAATCCATTTGATCTGTATACCATATTTGAATGTAGGATCTGAGTTACAAAAGTAATTGTGAAACTTAGATGACTTTATTCAAGTCCTGTGACTCTCTCGGATTGCTAAATTTTATAATCCTAGGAATGTATATAGACTAAAAATAGATTAAAAATATCATGATGTAATTTTTATTATCCTGCTTTTTATGGTAGATTTTTTTGTGGAAGAGAGAATATATTTTGAGTTAAAAATACACTATGGCTAGTTATTGTGCCCTCCAGGAGAAAAATCACAAAATGGTCTTAATAGTACATGGTACCAAATATGCTTAATAATTGAAATACATAGCCAAGGAACTGCAATGTTGCTTTATAAATGCTACAGAATAGGAAATCTGTTTGGCGTAAAAAATAGTCTATAAAATATTTAATTTTTAACATAAAACAAGTATCTTATTTGGGGTGAGTTATATTCATTACTTTTTGAAAATGAATTTCCAAAACTTTGAATATATAACACTATTTAATAACTTATATTTAATGAGTTGGAACCATTAAATTTATATTATAATTTATTGATATTTTTAATTTGAATTTCTTTTTTTTTAAATTTTTTTTTATTAGTGAAACACCATGAGGTACAGTTGTAGATTTACAATTTTTTGTGCTTGGGTTTCAATTATACAATAATCAGATACCCATCCCTCCACCAGTGCCCATTTTCCACCACCATGGATAATATCCCCCTCACCCCCATCCCCCCATCCCCCCTGCCTCCGTGGCAGGGCAATCCCCTGTGTTCTCTCTCTCCTTTTGGGTGTTGTGGTCTGCAAAAGAGGCATTGAGTGGCAAACATGTTCAATCCATAGTCTACTTTCGACATGCATCTCCACTCCTGGGAGGATCCTCCAGACACCCTTTATTTGGTGTTCCCTTCTTGAGTACTAATATGTAACATGACAATTCAGAGTATGAAGTAAGAATAAAATGATTTTTGAATCAGAGAAAACATAGTAGCAATAAAGAAAACAAGAATAATACAAAAGAAAATCATAGGATAAAAGCAGGATAAAGTAATCAATACCAATGGATCCTAGTATAAAATTTTAGGTGATTATAGGCACATATAATTGGTTTATACAGTGGTATTAAAGTCAAACCACAAACATGGTTGGCAAAATTTATTCAAATAAGGACAGAGGAAATTCTAGAAGCAGTTCAAAATAAGACATTGGACAAAGGAAATAATACCAAAATTAAGGGTTAGGGAGAAAGTCAAGCCATTGGGTGCCTGTGTATCCATCTGTGACTCTACAGTACAGTTCCCTCAAGATCCCAGTATCACAAAACCTGAGTGTGACTGAGAGGGAAGACTCACTACTCCGAAATTATAACAAAATAATGATTTTCTGTTGTATTTTAGAAAATAACTTCCAAAATAATGTGCTTCCATAACTAAAAAAGGAAAATATTTAAAAAGCTCTGCATCCTATATGATATATTTAGATCTAAATTACACAATCTAGTGAAGTATTGCTTATTTTTTTAATTAGTATATGTACCCCCTTAATATTATTTCTGCTTTAAAAAATGTTACCAAACTTAACAGATTAAATTTCCTGTACTTTATTTACTTACATTCTGGAGATCGTGAGATTGGTCTCAATTGAGTATTTGTCACCAGTTTTGCTTTTGGTAGCAGTCAAGTTCTCACAGGGTAAGGGATAGTATCAAAGGTTTCCTTTCTCACATCTCTCAACATGGCTTGTATTTCTTCAACCTACAGTAGTTGAATTTCAAGAATCGGGAATCATCAGGGCACCTTGTCAAAAGGTATCAGACTTAAAATGATCTAGCTGTGGAAGTCTTATGATGTCACTCCCACTGTCATCCATAGACTCAAGTGAAGGACGAGTTGATCCCATATCTCAGAGGAGAGGAGTTTGACATTGCACTGGAAAACAGCAAGTGTCTAATGGAAGATTTAGTTGCCACTAGCTCAAAAATGCCTTCTGTTGCCTGCATCTTAAATATCCTCTTGATTATCCTGCTTCATGAACAATATATATATATTGCAGTTTACATATTGCAAATATTATGCCCAATTTCCTTTTTGAAGGCATTTAATATGGAGGCTTATGTCTTGGTTATTAATAGGATAGGACTCTGTAAGTGTTCTCCCTAAAGTTTGCCTTGCTATCCGTGATCTGAAAGATGTGTTTGCCTGTCTGAAACAGGAGCACATATAACTCCTTTTCTCATTCATTATAATTTTATCTGTTGGCTTAGTTCTGAAATCTCTCACACCCACAACTTTGTCTCTATTACATTGGTTCAGCGGTTCCATTACTCTTTGCATAGAGAGATACTTCTCATATGTTAGCTATCAGATCTCATGTCTTAATTCTTGTTGTCATCTTATGTACAGCCAGTAGCTCCTTCTTCAGGGAATTTTCCACTTTTTATTACTTTGCCTTATTTCCTAGATTTATCTAAACCTCACCTCCATCTTTTCATTATATTGAAAGTTCAATGAAGGCATTTTGTCCTGTTCAAGTAAGAACACTGTCTGTCAATGACAATGTTTCAGAAATGCTCTTGGGTGAGTAATTGATCAAAACAACCGCTAAGTCCATTTATTACATGAAAGTTTTGTCAGGTTTATTATTATTATCCATCTGTCTTAAATGGCAATGAATCAGACAGCCAACAGCCTTTAAACATTCATTCCTCAACTTTTATTCTGTAGCCATGTAGAAAATAATAAATTCTTCCATGTTGTACTGTACTTAAAATGTTTGTAATAGTTTTCTGTCCCATTTACATCTTTGATATAAAGGTTGTATATGCTTTTTTTATATGACAGGTATATAGTTCCTTTGTCACTTTGACACATGTCTCTGGAAGTTTTAAGTTATTAAATGACCCTCTGAAAGTGTGTGCACCTGCTAAAATATAATGTTTTAGGTTAAATGTCTCACAGGCTGAAGATATAATGGTGTGGCAATTCCCTCAATTAGGGGTCATAGAGCTTTACTGGTACATTATATAGTATGTTGCTGCTTCTGAGGAAATGTACTTAACATACAACCCATGAACAAAACAAATGTTTTATATAATAATAATTCCATTATTGTCTATTTTTTGCCTTCCAAAAATCTAGACTTTCTAATTTATATCATGTTAAAAATTTAACGGATTTTAAAACTGAAATTTTGTGACCAGACAAACACATATAATGGTAAATAGATCATGGCTTTAAAATAAATTATGAAAATGGTAACAAGATGAGATAATACTGTTTTCATATCTGAGAGCAAAGATAGCTTCCAAATAATTTCTTTAAGACTGCTGACTTAGGGGCTGGAGTGATAGTACATCAGGTAGGACATTTGCCTTTCATGAGGCCACCTGGCATCCCATATGGTTCTCTGAGCCCACCAGAAGAAATCCCTGAATGTAGAGCCAGTAGTAAGCCCTGAGCATTGCTGAGAGTGCCCCCTAGAAAATGAATACAACAATAAAACCTTCCGACTTAATAAAGTATGGTTAATATCTCTAATCTCATCTTGTCTGGGCCAGGTGCTCTTTGTTTCTTTACCGATGAGATGGCATGTTGGATTTTGGAAGGGAGAACATTGGGAGCGACATATCCATCATGTGGAATGTGATATGTGGGCAAGTGGACGTGGTTATTAAAGAGATCTGAGTAGAAGTCATGAATAATCTTCTCATTGCCCTTCTGGAAGATGTGATAGATCCATCATGATGTCGAAGGGCAGTCATCTTGGTCTTGTAGTTGGTGAAGGACAGGCGGGCATTAGGAATGCTTTTCCCAGCTTCTGCCGCATCTGCCAGTACTGCTGCTCTCCTGTTTTTGAGGTCATCCTTGATGGCTTCTCTGCATTGTTTTGCCAGCTCGGATGTTCGCTTGTGGTTGCCTGAGGCATGTGCCAAGCCACGTTGGCGAATAAGTTCAAGAGTGTTTGAAGAAAGGCGGTTTTTTGTGGTTATCTCTCTCTTGGCATTCCTCGCACAATCATGGAGGTGCTGAATCATTCGATCATATTCCTCATCAATGTTGTCAATGATGGCATCTTCCCATGTTGCTGCAACAGAGCCAAAGAGCTCCCAGTTGGTGGTCGTTCTGGGAGTCCTCTTTTTAAACCTTGCATTCTTTTCTCCTCGTTCTGTGAGGTAGAATTTTGCACGAAGGAGACGGTGGTCTGATCCCGTTTGGAATTTTGGGACAACAGCAACATCAGTTAGGCAAAACCGCCGATTGAATATGATGTGGTCTATTTCATTGTGGAACCGTCCATCGGGAGACTCCCATGTCCAACGTTTAGATTCAGCCTTTTGGAACAGTGAGTTACCATGGAAGGTCTTGGTTGACATGATGAACTCAGACAGACTCTCACCCTGTTCGTTCCATTCTAGGCCATGGGTCCCGATGTGGAGTTCATCGGCTGATCTTCTTGGTCCTATCGTGGCATTAAAATAACCTACAATGATCTTGTAGAAGGTGTGATCTTCTTTATAGAACTTCTCCAGCTCCAGGTAGAACTTCTCAGTTTCTCTTTCACCATAACTGGATGTTGGTGCATAGACAACAAAGATAGAAACTGTCGGTAGTGAGCCACATCTATTCAAGCGTAACCGTCCGATTCGGGTTGTTAGGCATTCGAATGAATCAATGCTCGTGGCCAAGTTTGTGTTGACAAGGATACCGACACCACCGAAAAGGATTTAGTACCATTGACCATATCCACACGATTACTAAGCTCATTGAGGTTTCTCGGGAGTTCAAGATGCCGCTCTGTCTAACGTTCATTGATTTAAAGAAAGCCTTTGATTCTGTTGAGACGGAAGCGGTCATGGAAGCCCTAGCTAATCAGGGCGTACAAACTCAATACATCAGGATCCTTTGTGAGCTCTATTGTGGATTCACTACCAGGATCTCACCATTCTACAAAGAAGTAATCATCCATATCAAGAGAGGGGTTCGGCAGGGTGATACCATTTCACCAAAACTCTTCAGTGCCACCCTCGAGAACATCATGCGACAACTGGAATGGGAAAGCATGGGAGTGAAGATAGATGGTCGGCAACTACACCACCTCCGCGTTGCTGATGACATCGTTCTAATAACACCAAACATCAGCCAAGCGGCACAAATGCTGAGCGACTTCGACCATGAATGTGGAAAGGTCGGACTACAGCTGAATCTTACGAAGACAATGTTTATGAGAAACAGCCTTGTTCCTGACGCTCCATTCGCTCTCAACGGAACCACCATCTCCGAATGCAACAGTTATATATACCTACGTCAACATGATGAATGACCTGGCACCTGAGTTGCGCAGGAGGAAGAGAGAGGCTTGGAATGCCTTCAAGAGCATTGAAAAAATAACAAAAAGGACAAAGAACCTCCAGCTACGAGCACATCTCTTTGATTCCACTGTTCTTCTTGCATTAATATATGCCTCAGAGACCTGGACCCTACAAAAACAGGATGAGAACGCTATTCAGGTCTCTCAAAGAGGAATCGAAAGAGCTATGCTTGGAATATCACGATTCACTCAAATGAGAGAAAGAATCCAGAGTTCTGATGTTCGTCAACGCTCAAGAATCAGGGACGCTGTCTCATTTGCCAAGACATCAAAAATCAGATGGGCTGGACACGTAATGAGGTTTACAGACAACCGCTGGACTAGAGCCATTACTGATTGGATTCCACGGGACATCAAAAGATCACGTGGACGCCCACCTACAAGATGGTCAGACTTCTTCGTCAAGACCCTGAATGATTGGTTTGAGGCTCTGCATGTTCCTAGAACAAACAGATACCATTGGGCTACGCAACCATGCAACCAGGATGAATGGAGACGTTACTGGCACCCGCTGTAGTAAATTTATGAATAACGGGGATTAAGTAATTAAGTGAATATCTCTAAAATATCTAGCTTGAACTTGATTTAAAACTGGTTAATGAATGAAAACAAGACCCAAACTTTATTAAAATTAGTTAGATTTATAATAACCATTTGAGTTATATATTTATGCTAAGGGTTGGAGCGATAGCACAGCAGGTAGGGCATTTGCCTTGCACATGGCCAGGTCGGCCGACCTGAGTTCGATTCCTCCGCCTTCTATTCCTCTGCCCCTCTCAGAGAGCCCGGCAAGCTACCAAGAGTATTTTGCCCGCAAGGCAAAGTCTGGCAAGCTATCCGTGATGTATTTGATATGCCAAACATAGTAACAAGTCTCACGATGTTACCGGGCCTGCTTGAGCAAATCCATGAACAACAACAGGAGGACAGTGACAGTGACAGTGATTTATGCTAAATTTATTTCCTCTTGGGGAGAGCTCAGGGTCTGACCCTCAGCCCTCTCTGGTTCCCTAATCACTGAACTGGGAGTACCTCCTGAGATTTCAACTGGGTGTAGCCCAAAACCTTTTTTTTCCACTTTTTTACTGTAACACTTTTTCTTTTAATTATATAATTTCTAAAACATTGCTAAAAATATCAGCTATGTAATTAGACTTACTATTTAAAATCATATTTTTTACCATTATTAACTTATTGGTGTAGGTGCAAACTAATCAGCATTTTCATGCCTCCTTTTCATCTGTAAATCAAGAAACTTCTAATCAATTAAAATGCACATATAATACTTAAAACATTGTATACATGTGGTCATTATGTTGTAAGTGCTGAATAAATGAGGGCGGATAATATTTGTGTTCATGTACTTCGAAATAAAGCATTTTACTTTGCTTAAAAATGTAGATATTCATTGTCCTCTAGTGATTCAAGTTCTTCATTTTTAGCACAGGAATACTGGAGTTACTTTTTCCAATTATAGAAGTTTCAGTTTCGAGGCATCTGGAGAACATTTCACTATCACCATCACCCTTCTTTTTTTCCCCCCAAACCCCAGATTTTTCCGATATAACTTTCTTTCATTTATGTATGCAGACTGTCAGCATAAGCATTATGCTTAACTAGTAAGGAAGTCAAAAACCCTAGTCATATTTAGATCTGTTAATTCAGAATATTCATTTGAATAAGACCACAAATTTATTTGTAGCCTTGATTGTATATGTTACTACACTTATTTGGAGATTTATTGTTAAGTACATGTATTTAGAGATTTAGTCAATATATAAGTAGAGGGTAGACTTGAGTGTATAGAATAAGGATTTAAAACTCATTACTATACCTCAACATGTACTTGTTTGAAACAAATGTGGTGCAGTCTGAGGTTAAAGTTTTCTCATCACGTAAGTCTA
This sequence comes from Sorex fumeus, assembly GCF_029834395.1. Classification (NCBI taxonomy): domain Eukaryota; kingdom Metazoa; phylum Chordata; class Mammalia; order Eulipotyphla; family Soricidae; genus Sorex; species Sorex fumeus. The sequence continues at coordinate 41,181,620 of NW_026606065.1, forward strand.
TATATATTTATATATATATATATACATACATACATATATATGGCATTATACAATGGGTTTTAGGTGTGGTTAATGGTCAAGTGCTTGGCTGCAATCTGAATACATGAATTGATTCTCAGCTCCAGATATCGGAAGCAAAGTTGAACTTCAACCAACTAGAGGAAAAGCAAATTGAACTATGTGTATTTTTTTTATATAAATGCGTGAATACATTTCTCACAACAAATAAAACTTTTAAAATATAGTAGCTGGAAGAGAGCCTGGAATGTAGGAGACACCAAATAAATACAAAATGATGTCAACTGAAATGTAAAAATAGGAAGAAACTTACAAGAAGACAATATTCCAGGCCTTGGGGTGCTCTATTTGGCGTCAAAACAGATGATTATAAAATGATGCCATATTTGCAGAAATGGGAAATTGCGCAGGGCATCTGAGAACTCAACAGATACCTCATCCAGCTGTGGGCATATGGGTCTGTATGTAAATAAGTTCTGTATGTAAATAAGGCACTTCACAAGTGCTGCTTATGGGGAGAAAGGGAAAGTTATGCCTTTTCAGGAAAATTAATGTAGGCTTTCCCACAAGTCATGTATGAATAGGGGGTGACACAAGATTTCTTTGGTCTGACAAAATCTTATGTACTAGGAGAGAGAATTAATTTTCAAATAATTATCTTCAATGGACACTTGCACGTATGAAAATATGTGCATTTTGGCAAAGAAAAGAAAACATTATTTTAAACTGCACATTCTGATTTAGTCTATTTTGGAGAAAAAGGTGGGAATTTGTCGTGGTGGGTATTTTTCTCCTAGCAGGGGCCTCCCAAGCAATGTCTAAAGGCTGGAGTCCTCTTGCGGCAAAACTTGCCACTCAGCGGGATGAGGAAGTGCACAGGCCCTGCAGTGCAGCAGTGGTCGGTGGTCCAAGAGTGTTGTGATGGTGGCGCCCAGCGGTGTTGGAAAGAGCTGGAGGCCCGCACCCAGGGACTAGACTTGGACCCAGACACAGGGGCTTCTCACAGTGTTCTCAGCCAGTATGTGACACACTATCAATTGGGGCTGGCCTGAGGGCACCCCCAACCCCCGCCGTGCCTCCTGAGGCCACTAGGAGGAGCTGAAGTAACTGGTTTGGACACAGTTTAACACTGATCATTGAAGCTATTGTTTGCGTTGTTTTGATCCCATTCATGAATCAAAGTACATTATCATAGAGTGGAACACAGTTTCTTCGCTTTTGTTTTCCCTCAAATTTCACTGTGGCTTTTTTCAGGTCTCTGGGGAAGTAAGGGAAATGTTACTTTCTTGGCATAAAACGTGAGCTCAAGAGAACATGACAGTAATTTAAAGAGAGAGATGCAGGCATTTTTAATGCCTGGTCAACAAAGTGCAATAAAGAACCCTACCTTGGTTCCCTTTGAGTGTTTGGTCTTCTGGATAAAAATGTAATATAAATAGCACTGCAGATTTTACAGTTAGTCTTCAAACTATCTTTAGATATCACTTGTCCAGTCAGAACTCGTAGTTTTCCACATCTGGTGCAAAGTACTTATCCTGGGTTTTAAGATACTGTTCATCCACCTGGAGATTTCACCCACTTTCCTGTTACTGATACGTTCTGCTTGTCATTTCTCTTTATTTCTTGGTTTCTTCTCATATTAGAACATCATCCTACAACAAATAAAATTTCTCTTGGAAGAAATAAGTACTAAGTTCATACATGTCTGGAAATATTTTTTACTCCAATATCTTACTTTTTACATTTCTTTGATTGGAATCGTTTTGGTATACTATTTCAGAAATTGCTACATTGCTTTCTGCTGTATAAAATTCTCGTTTCTGTTCTGATCCTTCTATGTGACCCTACTTTTTTTGTCCAGAAGTTTCTTCAATTTTCTCACTGTGTATAGTGCTCTGAGATTTTACAATTGTATGATTTTTCATCAAGGGAACTGGTAAAATAATTTTTCTTAATTGTAATAATTTACTAAAGATATGTTTCAATATAACAATGTAAATTTTGGGTTCTGGAAAATTTATCTATGATTGTTTACACTATTTAATCAGTAATATTTTTGGAATTACTATTCGTATATGTAGAACTTTACTTTTCATCTACTCTTCTAATATAACTAAATTAAACCTTCATCAGGTTGCTTATAGCTAATTAATATTTCAATTGTATATTATCATTTCTATTGTGTTGTCATTTGCATGAATATATTTCAAATACTTTGTTGACTTTAATTTTAATAATGACCTTTGTAGTCAGTGTTTTGTATATTTTTCTTTACTTCTGAAAATACTGACATCAGTTCATAGCCTGTATTCTTTTTGGTTTATACCAACTGCTTTCTTTTCCATCTTATTATTTATCTATCTGTCATTTTAAAGGGTTTACTAAATAAACTTTCTGATCATTTTTGATGGTAAATTTAATATGTTAATTTATACAAAAATGTTTCTAAAAACTAACATCAAATTTTAAACAAAAAAAAGTTTTGGGACCTTGACATTCACTAGTTTAAGTCAATCTCAGTAGAGTTGTTGTATATTTGTCATACTAACATATTTGGATCTTTTTGTGTTTGTAGACTAGTGTTTTTTATAATCTTTATTAACATGCTCTTTGACATTATTATGGTAATTTAACTATTTAGCTTCACACCTCTATCAGTACATAATAACCACTACTTTTACATCCAAAGTTCCAGTATCATCCTACCACCAAAAAGACATCCTTTTTTGTTTTTCTTTTTGGGTCATACCCAGCAATGCTCAGGTGTTACTCCTGGCTCTACACTCAGTACTTACTCCTGGGATGCTGGGAAACAAACTTCGGTTGGGAGCATGCAAGGCAAACTCCCTACCCGCTGTGCGATGACTCCAGCCCCAGATCCCTTTTCATAATCCAACTCCCTCTTCCCATGAGCTCTAATTGCTATTATATTTTAATTGAGTTATTTGTTTTTGTGTTTGCATGCTTGTTTTGTTTGACAATTCATGTTTCTTATATGAGTAAAGTCATCTCATGATTATGAACTCTCACAACTTAACAACAAATACAAACTCAACTCACAACATGAACATAGAAAAGGCCAGGTGCTTGCCTTGTACCTGACCGACCCCAGTTCTATTATAGGACACCTCAAACTGTCCCCTGGACTCTGCCTGAAGTAATCCCTGACTGCAGAGACTGTAGTAAATACATAATACTGACAGCTATAGTCGAAAACCAAAAAAGGGTTCACAAGTGCTGAATAGACATTCCTCAAAAAAAGACATATAATTGGCTCATAGACTCATGAAAATATCCTCAACATCACACAAAAGTGGGAAAATGTCAATCAAAACTACAATGGACTATTACTTCATGTCATTGAGAGGGACCTATATCAAAAAGACTGGAAAACAGCCAATGCCAGTGAAAGTATAGAGAAAAAGAAACTCTTACACACCGTCGGTGAGAATGTAAAGGGTACATTTGCTATGGAAATCATAAAAGTTTTTATTTTATAATAGAATATGAAAAAGTCACGATCAGCAATATCACTTCTAGGCATATACCTGAAGTATATAAAAGCACCACTTGAAATGACTTTTTAATTTATGTTCATAACAGCACTATTCATAATATTTAAAACATAGAAACATCCTAAAAGTCAAGTGATGACACACAAGAACTTGTGTTATGTAAACTCTATGAATATTAAAAAAAATACTGTGCCTTTTTTCACAGCTATTAAATAGGAATTATGTAACTTTTCACAGAAGGTTTAGAACTTGAAATGACTATGTTAATGGAAATAAAAACTAAATGACAATTACTTATTGAATTCACTCTTATGTAGATTATGAATAAAACATCAAAGAACTTAAAAAACTCAATAAAAATAAATATTAGATTGGAAAATATGATGGTCATCAGAAAGTGGGTAGAAGTCTACTATGAAGAATGCTAGCACTAGAAAATTGATAATAAGTTTATAATGGGGAGCTGTTTTTATGAAAACTTTATTGCAATGCTAACTAAAGGAAATTTGATAAAATATGTTAAATAAACAAAATAAACTTTTATGCTTTCCAATATCTTTGTGCGGGAAATGAAGGCATAATTCTAAATGCTTCTCAGATGTCTTTCTTAGCCAATTCTGGTTTATATGAATAGGTGAGAAAAAGATGTGTTTTCATACTTAGTAGAACTTTACCTCTCTATACCAAAGCTTCTTCTATAAGAACAAAAGTTTATAAATTATCTTAGAAATAATATTTAATTAAAATATTTTATATACAGTAATTCACTTATAAACTATGCATGTTTTAAGTCTTCAACTTTCATAATTATGCTACTTTTACTTTAGAAAAATTTACAAATCTTTAAATTTACAGTAAATTAATATGAAAAAGTTGATTTATTTGTAAAACAATAGTAGCAAATAATGATTTAAGGACTTGCTAATTTCTTCTTCACTGTCACTCTATCACTGTCATTCTGCTGTTCATCGATTTCCTCGAGGAGGCACCAGTAACGTCTCCTTCATCCTAGCCCTGATATTTTAGAAAGTGCCACATTCGAGGGTCTTTAAGGTAGGGAGAATGAGTCCCATCATTGTTACTGGTTTTTGGCATATTGAATACACCACGGGGAGTTTGCCAGATTCTGCCATGTGGGCAGGATACTTTTGGTAGCCTGCCAGGTTCTTCAGAGTAAAAACTAGATAATAAGATGTCGGAGGCCTCAAATGCAAACTCACACTTCCGGGAGCTGGGTTTTATAGTCTCTGGGTCTTGGACGTTGATGGGATTACACAGCAGCAGGGGCAGTTAGTGGATGTAATGCCTACATACTGGAAGATGGGGGATCTGGGTGGAGGAGGCCCCAGTCCCAATCTGAGCAGGCTTGGAGATCTATGCCCCGGGTCCCACACACCTGGTTCCTTGGCTGGGTCCTTCATGTGTGAGGCTCCTCCGACCATGTGGAGAGTGGTCTTAAGCATGGTTGTGGCTGGAACCGGAGGTCTTCATCTGCCGAGGCTCTGCTCAGGGTGGGGAGGGAAACTCAACCCACCCTCCTCCAAGGGTCCCCGGTAAGGACAGCCAGGCTCAGAGGCAGGAGTCTCTGATCTGTTCTCTTCCGGGAGCTGGGTTTTATAGTCTCTGGGTCTTGGCCGTTGATGATATTACACGGGAGTTGGGGGTAGTTGGTGGGTGTAATGCCTACATACTGGAAAATGAGGGATCTGGGTGGAGGAGACCCATTCCCAATCCAAACAGGTTTGGAGTTCTACGCCCCTGTCCCGCACACCTGGATTCCTCTGCTCATTACTTCATAATTTCTTCTTATATAAATGTAATTGAAACTACAAGAAACACTAAGAAAAAATGCAAGATTAATATTGACTAAGATGTGAAAATAATCTTTTGGTTTAGTACCCATGACTTAATACAAATCTAGAAGTCCATGAAAAATAATCGAATTTATTTTCATTTAAAGTAAGTATATCAACAAATACTTGATATTAGATCCATTGTGCAAATTATAGAACAATTGCATTTTGCAAAAATGAAGAGAAGACAATTTGATAACAGACAAAAAAAACTATATTAACCGATTTTTACGGACACCAAATACTGACTAAAGTGAATACAATGACAGTAATTATTAGATGTGGCAGAAACATTCTCCTATAGACAATTCTTTAATGTCATGCATAGTGGCAGATGAAAAGAGTGAAATTAAATGAGATTTAAGATCTCTTTCAGTGTTTGAGAGTGATAGGCATTTTAAACTGGATCAGGAAATGAACTGAAAGCTGAAAAGAAACCTGAGTTAAATTAGAAGGAGGGCATGAGATTTAGTAAATGTGAGTTTATACAAAAGGCTTTTTGCACAGTTTAGAAAATGGAAAGTTGAGACCTGTTCATTTTACTTCTCCTCAAACAAAGTGTGAATCTGAAAGGAGTCAAAGTTCAGGGGAAAAAAATCATGCATTTGTAGACTTTCCTTAAAAAAAAAAGTGACTAGTGATATGTAATAAAATATGTGAAGTTGAGCTGAGTCTAAGAAAAAAGATCAGGAAGGATAATCAAAGAGTTGCAAATAAAATCAGAAACCTGAGTTTTAAAATATTCCAGATCAAAAGAGAAATTTGATTTTGAAAAATGTAAGCAGTGTATTCAATTAGTGTAGCTTGGGAAATTTAAAAACTTACATGGTCTATAAAAGCAATTAATGATTATCTCTTAAAATTCATTTATGCATTTCAGAATTATACATTTAAGTGCAATTTGTATCAGAAATATTAAATGGCGATATAATTCTAAATCCATAAAACTGTCATACTCTCCAATGTTAGAGTTTTTTAATGAAATTACTGAAACCCGAATTAAACCGCTATAAGTAAAAGTTGTGAAATTATTAATTCATTAAAGTGATTTGTAAAGAGGTCAATTTAGACTACTATACAATGTCCCAAGTGGACATTAAAATCTTCTTATTAGGTACCTAAATCTATTTTTCTTCCTCATTACCCAACTTATTGTCTTCCTTGTGCAGTTTTCATTTTGTAGGGGTGATTTTCACATAATTGGAAATTATGTTTGTGTGTGGGTACAAACATATTCCATATGTATTCCAACCGTCAGGATTCAGAGACTATAATACCAAGCTCCCGGAAGAGAACAAAGTAGTCTCCTACCCCCGTGCCTGACTGTCTTCACCAGGGCACAACAGCTGAAGACCTCCAGGAACCAGCCAAAGCCATGCTGAGACCACTCACCACACACTTGAATGAGCCTCATTCATGAGGAACCAGCAGAGGAACCCAGGTGTGCGGGACCCAGGGCTGAGATCTCCAGCCTGTTCAGTTCAGGACTGGGCCTTTCAGTAGCTAGACAGTTACACCCACTAACTACCATGTAACCCTATCAACAGCCAGGATCCAGAGACTATAACACCAAGCTCCCAGAAGCACGGGGGCACATTTGCACCCGTGCGACTTCTTATTCTCTAGTTCTTGCTCTCAGAGAACCTGGCAGACTACTGAGAGTATCATACCAGCACATATGTCTGAATAGGAACACCTGTAAAGTTTATTTGTGTTTTCAGGCAACTGAGAATATCCCACCCACATAACAGAGCCTGGCAAGGTATCCGTGGTCTATTCTATATGGAAAATCCAGTAAATACAATGGGTCTCATTCCCCTGACCCTGAATACGGCAGCATTGAGAAGGATGAGGAAGGAGAGGCTGATAAAATCTCAAGGCTGAATTAGGAATCCAAACTAAAGAAAGACAAAAATGACTGCCAGTACTTTCAATACACGTATGTTGGCATCTGATGCATCCATCAAGGACCTGATGGGACAAGCGTGAAAGATCAAATATGACATCATTGGTCTGACTGAGACCAGAAGGCATTAATCACATCACGCCGTTTTCGACACTGGAGAAGAACTGTTCCTCAGAACATGCGACAAAAGAGGTTTCAGTGCTGTAGGTGTCCTTGTCAACACGAACATGGCCATAAGCATTGATTCATTCAAATGCCTAACAACCTGAATCGGACAATTACACTTGAATAGATGTGGCTCACTGCGGGCAGTTTTTATCTTCGTTGTCTACATCCAATTATGGTGAATGAGAAATTGAGAAGTTCTACATGGAGCTGGAGAAGTTCTATAAAGGAGACTATACCTACAAGATCATTGTCAGTGATTTTAATGCAAAGATAGGACCGAAAAGAACAGCCAAAGAACTCCACATCAGGACCCATCCCTAGAATGGAATGAACAGGGTGACAGACTGTCTTAGTTCATCATGTAGACCAAGACCATCCATGGTAACTCACAGTTCCAAAAGGCCGAATCTAACAGTTGGACATGAAAGTCTCCCAGTGGACGGTTCACAACAAAATTGACCACATTATATTCAATTGACCATTTTGCCTGATGGATGTCGCTGTTATCCCCAAATCCCAAATGGGATCAGACCACCGTCTCCTTCATGCAAAATTCTATTTCACAGAGCGGGGAGAAAGGAATGCAAAGTTTAAGAAGAGAATTCCCAGAATGATCACCAACTGGGAGCTCTTTGGCTCTTTTACGGCAACATGAGAAGATGCAGTCATTGACAACATTGACAAGGAATACAATTGACTAGTTCAGCACCTTTATGATTGTGCGAGGAATGCCAAGAGAGAGATAACCACAAAAAAATGCCTGTCTTTGAAAACTCTTAAGCTTATTCGCCAACATGGATTGACACATGCCTCAGACAACCGTAATTAAACATCTGAGCTTGCAAAGCAGTGCAGAGAAGCGATTAAGGAAGACCTCAAAGACAGAAGAGCAGCAGTGCTGGTTGATGCAGCAGAAGCCAGGAAAAGCATTCGTAACACCCACCTGTCCTTCACCAACTACAAGACCAAGATGACTGCCCTCCGACGACCTGATGGATCTATCACATCTTCCAAAAGGGCAATGGAGAAGATTATCCAGGACTTCTGCTCAGATCTCTTTAATAGCCACATCCACTTGCCCACATACCAAATTCCTCAGGATGCCTATCTCGTTCCCAGTGTTCTCCCTTCTGAAATCCAACATGCCATATCGTCAGTAAAGAAACAAAGAGCACCTGGCCCAGACACGGTCAGACCTGAACACTTGAAAAACCTGCTTTCAGTACTCAATACACTGGCTCGGCTCTTCACACGCTACCTGTCTGGATGCAAGAAGGGAGACATCCACAACATTGGCAACTATTGCCCAATCTGCCTATTTTCTGTCATCTACAAGCTATTCACTCGAGTTATCTTGATTAGGATTGGCAGAACACTAGATGACTGACAACCATGCGAGCAAGCCATGTTCTGAAAAGGATTCAGCACCATCGACCATATCCACATGATAACCAAGCTCATTGAGGTTTCTCTGACGTTCCATTCACTCTCAATGAAATGACCATCTCCGAAAGCAACAGTTATGTGTACCTAGGGCGAGAAGTCAACATGACAAATAACTTGGCACCTGAGTTGCACAGGAGGAAGAGAGCGGCTTGGAATGCCTTCAAGAGCATCAAAGAAACAAGTAAGAGGACGAAGAACCTCCAACTCCTAGTACATCTCTTCGATTCCACTGTTCTTCCTGCATTACCATATGCCTCAGAGACTTGGGCCCTATGAAAACAGGATGAGAACGTTATTTGGGTCTCTCAAAGAGGAACCTAAAGAGCTATGCTTGGAGTATCACACTTCACTCAAATGAGAGAAAGAATCCGGAGTTCTGACCTCCGTCAACACTTAAGAATCAGGGACGCTGTCTCATTTGCCAGGTATTGAAAATCAGTTGGGCTAGACACGTAATGACATTTAGAGATGATCGCTGGACTAGAGCCATTACCTACTGGATTCCACGGGACGTCAAAAGATTGCATGGCCACCCACCTATGGGATGGTCGAAATTCTTCGTCAAGACCCTGCATGATCTATTTGAGGCTCTTCATGTTCCTAGAACTAGCAGATACCATTGGGCTATGCTAACACGCAACAGGGATGAATGGAAATGTTACTGGCGCCTGTTTGAGCGAATCATTGAGTAACGGGATATCAAGTGATCAAGTGATTTCATATATGTTTTTATACATTCATTATACATGCCAACTTCAGAATCATGCCATTTCTTATCTATATCTGGATAGATGCTGGAGATACAGTAACTAAAGTTATAAATTAGTGATAGTTACTTTCTGGGGTTTTGTTTTGTTTTGTTTTTAACCTAACACAGTTAGGTTAAAAACTTCCTATCTCTAGAACTTTTTCCCAAAAATGGGGAGAATATTAGTGGAATGACTGATACTTCATAAACAACTTAAACCAATGTTCCTCTATGTTTCAAAAACTGCATATATGTAATAATCAGTAAATTCTTACAATGATTCAGATATTCAGCTGCAATAATATCAGTAAGAATTATTTCTATTATAAATAAAATGTACAAAACAACTCAATTATATAATATTTTTGGTGATGCTGAAAACGTTGAAATATGAAGAGTGGAAGAAAAATGATTGAAAGTAGAGGGGTTTAAGATACATGGTGTTTTGTTCCTTCAGTCTACAGAGTATGGCCCTGGGAAACTGATAATAAAGAAATTTTGGGTGTCTTGTAGGAGTTAGCCATGATGATACCCAAGAGAATTACATTCCTTACAGTTCTAAGAACAAAATCACTTTGACTTGTTAGAACAAAAGCATGAAGTCTAAAGTGGCTCTAATTGAATAATGAGGACATGAAGTCACAAGCTGTTAATTATATTTTATTTTGATTCTTATACTGAGGGGAGTGTGGAACCTATGGAAAGTTTTGAGCAGAGAAGTGATAAACTCTAAATTATATATCAAGTCTATCACTCAGGGTACAATGATTAAACTAAAATACAGATGGGCAAAGAAACATTGAGATTCCTTAGTAAGAAATTCAGTAACCCAGGGAGAGAACTGATGGTACTTGGAGCAAGATATCCCTAGAAACTCCTGACTTTGAAAGACACTGAGTGGCACAAAACACATATATACCAAAATAATTTGAATCACAATTCTGTTCACTTTGGTTAATGCTTAATGGGAAAAACAATTTAGCATTTTATCCCAAATAATTATAAAATTTACCATAAGACTTATTAGTGTTACAGTGAATTGTGGTTATATTAAAAACATTGAAGAGGTTCACTAAGATTCTCTCTGTATTTATTGTGAATATATTTGTGCAGATTTTCTTTCCAATAATATGGTGTACCTGCAGGACAAGTTCCTTACCTATTGTCTTACCTCTCTGGTCCTACTATACTTCTTTGTATCCCTTATATAAAAGAGGACATTTTGTATTTTTCTGTCTCCTTCTGCTTACTCCACACAGTATGATACCCTTCACTCTAATGATTTAGTATTTTCTTTTAGTTGAGTAGCACTAAATTGTTTATCTATACTATAGCTTCATTCTCCAGCCATATATTATTAAACATTCAGATTGTTTTCAGATTTTTGACTATGGTAAATAGTGCTGCAATAAACATGAGAGTGAAGAGTGTGCTTTTGGTATAGTTGTTGGGTCAGGGGTATATTCCTAGAAGTAGAGTTGTTGGGCCATATGTTTTTCTCCTGTTTCAAAATATTGTAGGCCTCTTATTATCCAAGATAGTTCCTTCTTTTTTGTTCTTGTTTTCAAATCTACTATATATGAGTGCCTCTCATATTACCTGAAATGCATTAGGTGCTTAGAAATATTTATTTTAGAGAGCAAAGAGGTGTTACAGGACACAGGATATTTGCGTGGCATATGACTTTACCTGGCACCCAATAAGGTTCCTAGAGCCCCACTAGGAGTGATCTCTGAGCACAGAGCCAAGAGTAAGCCCTGAACACTGACAAGTATGGCACAAAACAAGATAGTTTTATAATCTTAGTAATCTAGTTTGATTACATGACTAAGTATTCTTTGCTTTGTCTTTATATCTCAGTCTTTTCTCTATTTCTTCTTGTTTACATTTCGCCTTCCCTATTTCTATTTTGCTATCTTCTTCATCCCTTTCGTTCTTCCTCCCTTCCTTCCTTCTTCTTTCTTTCTTTTATCCCTCTTTCTTTCTTTCTTTCTTTCTTTCTTTCTTTCTTTCTTCTTTCTTTTCTTCCTCTTTTCCTTACTTCCTTTCTTTTTCTCTCACTCTCTTTCTTTCTTTTTCTTTCTTTACTTCTTTCTTTACTTTCTTTCTCTTTCTTTCCTTCCTTTCTTCCCTCCCTCCCTCCTTCTTTCTTTCTTTCTTTCTTTCTTTCTTTCTTTCTTTCTTTCTTTCTTTCTTCCTCTCTTCCACCTCCTTCCCTCCCTCCCTCCCTCCCTCCCTCCCTCCCTCCCTTCCTCCTTCCCTCCCTCCCTTTCCCTGTCTCTAACCTTTCTTTCTTTCTTTCTTTCTTTCTTTCTTTCTTTCTTTCTTTCTCTCTTTCTCTCTTCCACCTCCCTCCCTCCCTCCTTCCCTCCCTCCCTCTCTCCCTTCCTCCCTCCCTCCCTTTCCCTGTCTCTAACCTTTCTTTCTTTCCTTTCTTTCTTTCTTTCTTTCTTTCTTTCTTTCTTTCTTTCTTTCTTTCTTTCTTCTTTCTTTCTTTCCTTCCTTCCTTCCTTCCTTCTTTATTTCCTTAGCTTTTTTTCTTATTCTTTTCTCTCCCCCTCTAATACTAGTTAATCTACATTCTGGTAGAGTTGGTTTTTTTTTTTATTTTTCCATGATCGCATATCATATAGTATACAAAGGTTGATATGTTTGCAGTCACACCAATAAAACAACTGTCTAGATTGTCTCTTCAAGCAGTTTGTGTCAGATGAATTTCTTTTGTAAATATGCCTTACTAAACTACAATAATAAATGAGCTATAAAAATATGGATTGATTAAAACAATAAGAAATGTTAGAAATCAACTTACTTACTTTGAAGTCTCTCTTGGCAAAACCTCCCTTTCCTTTCCCAGGTGGCTATTCCTTAGTTCCTGACACCTAACTTCAATTGTAACCATCACTCATCTGTGTATCTGAATCCTTTTCCCCTTATAAGACTTCCCTAACATGCTGACTAACCTATTTGGTTATTGGGCTAAAGGCACATATTCTTGAGATTCTTAGCTATTTTTTATGCATATTTTTTATGCAACCATTTAAAAAAAAATCACTTTGTGGAATTTATTCAATATGCTATAATCAAGGTCTACTTAAAATTGTCCCATGAAAGATTTAGGGTTCAGTTAATATTATATCTAACAAATGAAAACATATTAAATAAGATTGCCTCAAGCGGTCACTAATAACGTCTCCATTGTGAGACTTTTACTGTTTTTGGCATATCGAATACATCATGGGGAGCTTGCCAGACTCTGCGTGCAGGCAGGATATTCTCGGTAGCTTGCTGGGCTTTCCAAGAGGGACAGAGGAATTGAACCCTGGTCGGCCGCACACAAGGCAGAAACCCTACTAATAGGGAATGTTGAGTTATAAACTATATGTACAGTGTATTTTAAGAGCTAATTAAAAGCAGAAAAAAATTCCAGTTTTGGACTTATCATTCCTGACTTTTTTGGTTTTGTTTCAGGCAGAAATTAGATTCACTGGTTAAAAATGTCACCAAGTATTGTATATGTAGATTTATTTATTTATTTATTTATTTTTTATTTATCTGTTTGGCTTTTTGGGTCACACCTGTCGATGCACAGGGGTTACTCCTGGCTCTACACTCAGAAATCACCCCTGGCGGTGCTCAGGGTACCATATGGGATGCTGGGAATCGAACCCTGGTGGGCCACATGCAAGGCAAATGCCCTACCCGCTGTGCTATCACTCCAGCCCCTGTACATGTAGATTTAAATACTGTTTCTATATGTAAGAATTTTATGAAGCAGGAGAGATAAAAGAGCAGGTAAGACTCTTGCCTCACAATATCGCTGACACAGGCTTAATCTAGAAGCACAGATGGTCCCAGATGCACTCCAGGAGTAATCCCTGAGGGCAGAGCTGGGGTAATCTCTGAGTACTGCTGAGTGCTCTGCAAACAACAACAAACATTATTGGCATCTACCCAAGGACTCAAAATGAAGTTTTAGTCACAAAACAAATAGCGTTTTTTCCATTAAGGAAATATTTGTCTTCCATAAAGAAAATGTTTGAAAAACGAACTCTAAAACTTAAAATTCAGGAATTGTGAGACTTTTAGTCTATTTTCATATTACTAAATATACATACTTTACCATTAAAGATTTCAGAATATAGTTATATTTCTTCTAAGAGAGTAAAATATGATTACAACATTTTAAAAGTACTTAAACTTTTTTTCAATAGATATATTAAGAATAGCCAGTAATTTGTTATACATTATTTAAAATATAGATGTAGAGTTTGAGGATTTTTAGAAATACAAAGTTTGAGCATTTTTAGAAAAATTTACTTTGAGTCAATATAATCTCTTTTCTGTGAATGATAAAATTGAAAATATTCACTCTGAAATGGTACACAGTCATTTTCCCCCTTTCAATGTTTTGATTTATTTCAATTACTTATGGTCAACTGAGTATGAAGAAGTTATATGCAATGAGATATATTTAATAGTGATTATAATTGTATAATTTATTATTTACTGTAACAATAACTTTCACAATGTAGATGTTACTGGGCCCAATTGAGCAAATCGATGAACAATGGGAGGACAGTGCTACTATTAGTTACTGTAATGCTTATTTTATTCTATTGTAAATTATTGTTAATATTTTACTGTTTTTAAGTTCTAAATTAAACAAGATCATAGCCTTGTCCATCCAGAAAACATAGCAAAAATCAATGGCAGGGAAGATAATACAAAAGGGTAGGCACTTGTACCTGGTGTTAGGTAGAGATCTGAGTCCATTTTTTGCCTGTAGCTATCCAGTTTTGCCAGCACCATTTGTTAAAGAGGCTTTCTTTGCTCCACTTCACATTTCTTACTCCCTTATCAAATATTAGATGATCATATATTTGAGAGTGTGTGTCAGGATATTCAACCCTGTTCCATTGGTCTGAGGTTCTGCCTTTGTTCCAGTACCAGGCTGTTTTAATTATTACCACTTTGTGGTAGGGTTTGAGGTTGGGGAAGGTGATGCCTCCCATCTTATTTTTCCCAAGGACTGTTTTAGCTATTCATGGGGACTTATTGTTCCATATGAATTTCATGATTGTTTGATCCATTTCTTTGAAGAATGTCATGTGTACTTATGGTGATTCAGTAATAAAAAATAAAAACAATTAAAAATTAAAAAAATAAAAAAGAAATAATCTGCTTTTGAAAAGTAATGGATTAAAAAGTAAATCTGATATTTAAAAATTTCATAAATAGTAATGATTTCCTTTTCATGCCTGGACATTTTAAGAAGTCTTTCACCTATAGAAAAACATCAACTTATTTTAGCTTGTGATAAGATATAAGAATGGGGTAAAATATTTAAAGAAAAAATCACTTTTAAGCATATAAAATTTTTTTAATTAATTTATTTATTTATTGAATCACCATGGGAAAGGTTACAAAGCGTTCAGGTTTAGGTCTCAGTCATGCAAATATCAAGCACATTTCCCTTTACCAAAACTTATTTTTTACCATGAAGAACTCCAATAAAACCCCACCACCCACCCCTCCCAGTCCCTGTGGGGCAGATGAATTCTAGTTAACACTCTATCTGCTTTGATTAGATTCATTGTTTCAATAAAAGATTCACCACTATTATTTAGAGTTTATCCCCCCTCCCCCCGCGAATCAGACATGCTGACAAAGCATTGTGAAGTGATTTGCTTTCTACAGCTGGGTTCAAGAATTATTTGTTGGTTTTGGATTTCTGCTATTTTAATTATTGACCCTGGAAGTATATCTACTGAAAGTCAGATAGTTAAGAAATTGGTTTCTGTGCTCTGGAGTCGTGGCCGTGCTGGAGAGCGGCTAGTGGGGGGCAACTGGTGGCCTCGGTAGGGCGTGAAGGGTGGACCAAAACGCCCCCCTTCCCATGAGGTTTTAGTCGCCCCCATTCCCCCGGCTTATAGCTGCTGTCCACAAGGCTCCCATGCGGCCGCCATCTTTCTTTCCAGAGAGGAGAAGGCGACTGGGGCAACACCCTTTCCCCTCCGGACAGACCTGATGGCCTGGATTAACGCATAGTCCCTTCACTTTTCTGCTCCAAGCTGCTGGGTTCTACATCAAGTCCTTGTGCTTCTGGGGCTGTGGCCGTGCTGGAGAGCCGCTCGTGGGGGGCAACTGGTGACCTCGGTAGGGCGTGAAGGACGGACCGGAACGCCCCCCTTCCCATGAGGTTTTAGTCGCCCCCACTCCCCCGGCTCATACCTGCTGTCCACAAGGCTCCCATGCGGCCGCCATCTTTCTTTCCAGAGAGGAGAAGGCGACTGGGGCAACACCCTTTCCCCTCCGGACAGACCTGATGGCCTGGATTAACGCATAGTCCCTTCACTTTTCTGCTCCAAGCTGTCAGGTTCTGCATTAAGTCCTTGTGCTTCTGGGGCCGTGGCCGTGCTGGAGAGCCGCTTGCGGGGGGCAACTGGTGACCTCGGTAGGGCGTGAAGGACGGACTGGAACGCCCCCCTTCCCATGAGGTTTTAGTCGCCCCCACTCCCCCGGCTCATACCTGCTGTCCACAAGGCTCCCATGCAGCCGCCATCCTTCTTTCCAGAGAAGAGAGGGCGAATGGGGCAACACCCTTTCTCCTCCGGCAGACTTGATTGCCTGGATTAACGCATGGTCCGTTCACTTTTCTGCTCCAAGCTTCCAGGTTCTGCATTAAGTCCTTGTGCTTCTGGGGCCATGGCCGTGCTGGAGAGCCGCTAGTGGGGGGCAACTGGTGACCTCGGTAGGGCGTGAAGGACGGACCGGAACGCCCCCCTTCCCATGAGGTTTTAGTCGCCCCCACACCCCCGGCTCATACCTGCTGTCCACAAGGCTCCCATATGGCCGTCATCTTTCTTTCCAGAGGGAGGAGGGTGGAAGGGACCAACACCCTTTCCCCTCCTGGCAGACATGATGGCCTGGATTAACGCATAGTCCTTTCACTTTTCTGCTCCAAGCTGCTGGGTTCTGCATTAAGTCCTTGTGCATCTGGGGCCGTGGCCGTGCTGGAGAGCCGTTCGTGAGGGGCAACTGGTGACCTCGTTAGGGCGTGAAGGATGGACCAGAATGCCCCCTTCCCATGAAGTTTTAGTCGCCCCCACACCCCCGGCTCATACCTGCTGTCCACAAGACTCCCATGTGGCCGCCATCTTTCTTTCCAGAGAGGAGAGGGCGAATGGGGCAACACCCTTTCCCCTCCGGACAGTCATGATGGCCTGGATTAACGCATAGCCCGTTCACTTTTCTGCTCCAAGCTGCTGGGTTATGCATTAAGTCCTTGTGTTTCTGGGGCTGTGGCCGTGCTCCAAACTTAACTATGATTTTCAGAGAGAAACGTTGGGTCATTTACTTCCCATGGATCACTTTGTATATAGAGAGATGTCGCGCGGCTGCGCGGTTTTGAGGAAAAGTCCTAGTTACCGCATACTCGAGCTGTGGTTGTAGAGGCTTCTGGTCACCGGGGTTCCATCTGGGGGAGGCGGGATGAGGTACCTACCCCATCTGGGGCTTCCCGATGATCTCGGCTCTTTTTGGAACCTGTTTTTTTTTTTTTTTCCTTTGGGATCTGTGGATCCCGTCCTCCATGTTGTTCTTCTCTTCGGCTGAATGCTGTCATATAAAATATTTTAAAAGAAATAAATTTATAATTACTGAAAAAAACTGTATGTAATTGCCTTACATGTAGCTATACTTAGTTCAATCTGTGAAACTACCAAAATAAAAATATGTATATATATATGTATATATATATATATATATATATATATATATATATATACCTCAGATACAGGGTTGTCTATTTGTAATTTTAGACATCCACTAGGATATTTGGCATGTATCACCTAAAGATAAGGCTAGAAAAAATTATTTTCCCATTATTTTTCTTAAGAAAATTATAGTATACTAACAGAGTTATTTTAAGTATGTGCAAATTATTGGTGTTTGGGATTTAAATTATCAAATGACTAGGGGTTACTTATTTCTATTCTGAAACAAAAATAATATACAACAGATACTAAGAAGTATATTATAATTAAACACAGTATTATAATTTGTAGACTGGATCGATAGCACAACAGGTATGGCGTGTTCTTTGCACCTGGCTGACCTGGGTTTGATTCCTCGACCCCTCTCTGAGAGCCCGGCAAGCTACTGAGAATATCTCGCCCTCATGGCAAAGCCTGGCAAGCCACCTGTGACATATTCGATATGCCAAACACATTAACAGCAAGTATCACAATGGAGACGTTACTGGGCCTGCACAAGCAAATCAATGAACAAAGGGAGGACAGTGCTGCTGTGCTATTATAACTTGTGTTTATTAAGAATAAGATCTGTTCTTCGGCACTTGGGTGTTTTCTAGATTTTGGTTATTGTAAACAGTGCAGCAATGAACATACAAATGCAGATGTCATTTCCACTATACTTTTTTTGCCTCTCCAGGATATATTCCCAGGAATGGTGTTGCTGGGTCAAATGGGAGCTCAATTTCTAATTTTTTGAGAATCGTCCATACTGTTTTTCAAAAGGGCTGAACCAGTCGGCATTCTCACCAGTAGTGAAGGAGAGTCCCTTTCTCCCTGCATCCATGCCAACACTGGTTGCTTTTGTTCTTTTGGGTGTGGGCCAATCTCTGTGGTGTGAGATGATATCTCATTGTTGTTTTGATCTGCATCTCCTTGATGATTAGAGATGTAGAGCATTTTCTCATGTGCCTTTTAGCCATTCAGATTTCTTCTTTGAGAAAGTTTCTGTTTATTTCATCACCCCATTTTTTGATGGGGTTGGATGTTTTCTTCTGGTACATGTACACAATGGAATACTTTGCAGCTGTTAGAAAAGATGAAGCCATGAAATTTGCATATAAGTGGATACATGGAAAGTATCAATTTAAGTGAAATAAGTCAGAAAGAGAGGGACAGGCATAGAGAGATGGCACTCATCTGTGTTATATAAAGAAACAGAATGGGAGATTAACTCCCAGGGGTAGTAGAGACAAAGACCAGGAGGTTTTCTCCATAGCTTGGAAACTGGCCTCATATGCTGGGGGGAAAAGGCAGCTCAGATAGAGTAAGGAACACCAAGTAAAGGATGTTGCGAGGACCCATTCGGATTGAAAGATGCGTGCTGAAATTATACTACAGACCGAACATGATGGCCACTCAATACCTCTATTGCAAACTACAGAACCCAAAAGGAGAGAGAACAGAAGGGAATGCCCTTCCACATAGGCGGGTTGGGGTGGGGGGGGGGGTGGAATGGGGGGTGTGAAGGATATTGGGAACATTGGTGGAGAAGAATGGGCACTGGTAGAGGGATGGGTAAACTATTATTTTTTGACTGAAATACGGAAGTTCGTAAGTTTGTAACCATACCTCATGATGATTCACTAATAAAAAAATTTAAAAATAATAGGATATTAAAATTAAGCATATTTAAAATAGTTATCTTTGATGTATAACTTCACAAAATATAGCATATGTTCACAATAGACAGGATACATATAGATGTATGTGTACACATACATGAAGAGTGTTTAAATGCATTTGAACTAAATCAATTTTAAAATTTACTGCTGACTTTATCTTTCAAATACTTTCATTTTTGAAAGTTGTTACTTAAATTTTATGTTAGAAGCTGTGGGGTACAGAATATAGGATTTCATACATAAAACAGTCCAGCACCACAGTCCCTTTAGAGTGTCACTTCCCTCAACCGTTGTCTCATCCTCAAACCTCCCAACTTCCCCGTGTGATAAGCTCTGTACTGCAGGTCAGTTCTTATTTTTTGTTGCCTTTGGGATTTTTTATTGCCCTATTGTTTTGATTTGTTAACTTTTGATGAGTTGTATGTTAAAATGGGAGGTGGGCTTTTTTTCCCCCCTATTTTTGATATGTTTTCAGAGATAGGTATTGTCTATGAAATAACGTAAGAAAAGATAGGAAAAAATCCATTTGACTATTGCAAAAGTCAAAAATATATATAAGTGGCTGTAACATAATTAATATTCATTAAATGTAGATTGTAGATTTTTAAGCTTAAACATAGAACTTTAACCATAGTCTCTGTATGTATGCCCATTTCATCTTTATTAAGTTCTCAAACATATTCTTACTTATAACAGTTAGTACATGTACACATATAAATACAGAATATCTATTTTAAATGGATCATTACTAAGAATTTATGCTTCTTCATGGGATAGAATAGTTTGCATTAGGTCAGCACTCCAACCAGGGAAAACTAAAACTGACAGACAAAATTCCTTGAAATGTGTCATGGATCTGCAGCGACAATAAGATTGCAAGAATTTATGCTCCAGAGATGAAAGAACTTCAGAGAGGTGAGTGAGACATCTGCAGCCACTCTAATTCTGGATGACTTTACCATTTCTAAGCATTAACACATGCCTGAGAACCAGATTGGCCAAAAACTTTTGGGAGTGTAGGTGATCTTTTGTTAGAAACTTGAATTCAAACTTGCAAGGCAGGTGTCAATCTGGAATTTATAGCAAGCAACCTAAAATTCTAAACCAAGTTCTAAAATCAGGCAGCTTTTTCTCAATCTTGTGAGAAAATCATGCTGTCAGGTATCAATCAAGAGAATGAACATCTTGGAATCTAGACTTACTTAAAAATTCTTGGTGAGAGCTAGGAGCTATAGTATAGTGGGTAGGGTTCTTAGCTTGCACATGGTGACCTGATTTAATCCTAGACACGACATATGATCTCCTGAGCAACAGCAGGAGTGATCCCGAATTGCAAAGCCAGGAGTAAGTCCTGAGAACTGCAAGGCTGGGTGTGGACCAACACCCTGAGGATGGTGGAAGGGGGGGAAGGAAGGAAGGAAGGAAGGAAGGAAGGAAGGAAGGAAGGAAGGAAGGAAGGAAGGAAGGAAGGAAGGGAGGGAGGGAGGGAGGGAGGGAGGGAGGGAGGGAGGGATCCACTATTAGGTGTAGACAAGTTTTCTGAGCTTCCCATACCTACGGAGGGAAGCTATTTGGATTAAATTTATTAGCCTCCACTTTCCCTACAAATATAAATTGTTTCCCAAGAAAACTAAACCCATTAGAACATTTATACAAACATTATATACTTCATTAAAAGAATAAAATCCAAATTATTTGACGTAAATGTAGAGAAAATACAGTAAACTTTGTTCTGTAGATATGCACATATTGGAATATTTTACAAACTCTCAAAATAGCTTTTCAACCATGTTAAGGAAAACAGAATAAAGTAGGAAATTTCAATAGAACCCTTGCCTCTATGAAAAGGAAGTAGTTAAACTAACAGAAAAAACATATACAAAAAGTTGAATGCGCCCTTCATACAAGAGATTTTCATGTAGTTAATACATATATGAAAACTTTTAAAATTTGTTCTCATGAAGAAAATGCAAATTCAAACAAAAAGTTGCTCTAGTTAGACACCCTGATAATTATTTTAAACACCATGTGACTGCATATCATAAGAAAATATATAAAGATTTTTTATAGACAAATTCTACCCATTGATGTCTGTCAGGCATACATACAACAAGAGCAAAAACACATATCCATGACAGCTCTATTTATAATATCCAAATCCTGAAGTAGCACAGAATGTCTTTCAGTTTTAGAATTAGAGGAGTGTATAATAATAGTTTGCTATAAAATAGAATAAAGACCCCACAAATCAATTAGGCAATATCTTTTAAGAAAAAATGAGTGAGTAAGGTAAAGGCCCTCCCGTTGATCATCGATTTGCTCGAGCGGGCCCAGTAACGTCTCCATTGGAGACTTTGTTGTTACTGTGTCTGGCATATCGACTACTCTCGGTAGCTTGCCGGGCTCTCCGAGAGGGGCGGAGGAATCGAACTCGGGTCGGCCATGTTGGCCGGGTGTAAGGCGAACGCCCTACCCGCTGTGCTATCGCTCCAGCCCATAAGTGAGTAAGGGCTGGAGCGATAGCACAGTGGATAGGGCGTTCGCCTTACAAGCGGCCAACATGGCCGACCCGAGTTCGATTCCTCTGCCCCTCTCGGAGAGCCCGGCAAGCTACCGAGAGTATCTCGCCCGCATGGCAGAGCCTGGCAAGCTCCCCGTGACGTATTCGATATGCCAGACACAGTAACAACAAAGTCTCCAATGGAGACGTTACTGGGCCCGCTTGAGAGTGAGTAAAGTAAGCTGAATATAAAAGAGTGAATACTTTGTGTCTCAATTACATTAGGATAAATCAAAATAATCCTTAAATAGTAGATCCTTTGGTTATCAGTGTGCTTGAAATTCCCATCACACCGTCACTCTTTTTTTAACTTTCTTTTATTCAACTAGCACGGCAGATCTGAATTTTGCCAATAGGACAACTTCGACTGATAATAAAATTTATGTATTAATTTGCTTTTGAAAAATCTTTTTTAATTAAACTAGGTTTCAGTTTAACAATTTTCTTCAAGAATCAGTAATCAAGATTCTTGATGTTTCTTGATGTTTCCAGTTAGAAAAATGAAGAAATCTATATGTAGGGATTTCATTCCCATTGCTTTTAGTAAATCTGTACTCTCAGGGCCACTTCTCTATTTTCAGTCCCTTCCTCAACCCTGCCTTCCTTGTTTGAAATACTGGTGTCTGCTTCTATCTATAGTTTGGTATTTCTGACCACAGTATGAGAAAGAAGTCAGTTGTTCATATGTAATTACACTTTCCCACCCTGTCTATCCTATTAAATACGTTGGATCCACTGCATGGAAGAGATTCTGTGTGATCTGTTTGCACTTGACCTCCCACACGCAATAATCATGGGAATATTAATTGTGGTCTGAATTGGCCATGGACAATATCTAACTGTGTATTTTCCCGAGACTTGCTGTGACATTCTAACTAGCGCAGTATCTGGTGACCCTTATGCTTTCCATCAGCTAGGAACCTGTGTCTTGAAATATTACTTATATGCTGGTACCAGTTTTTTCTTGCCATCTAAAGTTGTTCTTTTAAATGATGCGAATATCCAAGTAATTTGTCTAAGTTTCCTAAGAAAAGTAACGTTTAATGCTAAGTATCCAGTAATATAAAAAGAGATTAAATTTGATCAAAACATTTATTTTGAAACAGAGAAAGTCAAGTTCTAATTTTGTTACTTCCTGTGAGAAATTGCAGATCTATAAAACTCTAGTCTTCGATGCTTAATTTTTCTAACTGATTAATAGTATCAATATCTTAGAGTCTTGTGATGATAAAATGAGTTGATTGATGTCCAGCAGTTAGAAGAGTGACTGACAGGATTATATAGCACATGAAAAGGAGCTAATATTGTTTTGTCATTATTTAAAATTCTTATTATTGTGTTATTAAAGTAGTCAACTGTTTCCTCTCGAATTGAGAGATACATCAGAATGTCAAGGGTTAAATTTTACTTTGTACTTACTATTCTAGGTAATCTCAGCAGTATGTACCTGTGAAACATCATTTGTTTAGTTTATAATAAAACTATGATATGGGAAAGGAGATAAATTCATTTTACTTCAGAAACTAATCATTCATTTTCACAACTTTCCCATTGTTAAATATCTATTCCATATAATATATAATTTTGGTATTCAAGATCCTTTTAGTCTAGTAGAACTTGATGTTTTAATAAAAAGGAAGTGTGTGTGAGATAAATAGTATATGATAGATGGCAAGGGAGTGAGAGAGAGAGAAAGAAAGATTAGTGTACCTGAAATAATTATTTATAAGTTTTTATGAAATATAGCTATAATTATGACACATAATTTCACACATAATTATAATTATAGGTCGCAAAATTCTGGATAAATTAACATTATTGAAAACTTTTATAATTATATCAAAATTGTGCATAAACTATTTTTGGATTTTAAACTCAAATTTATTGCTAGAGGAATGGAAAATATAATTCCAAAGGTTGCTTCCACTGTAAGGACTTTATTTCATTGAAACATGAACAGATGAACTATTATTTAAGATAAATCATACAACAAAACTTTTGATTCCTTGCTTATGGAAGATCAATATTCTATCAAACATACTAACTAGACATTAGTTATACTAACTAATATTGATACTATTAATCGGTTAGGAAATGTCTAGCTATACTAACTAGACATTCTAGGTGAATAAGAAAAATAACTATTATTATGTATAAATTACTATAGACATTGAAAATATTTTATACATATTATTTATTTTTAGTTTTATGAGAGTTATATTTTGAATTCTGTTTCATAGATGAAACAGCTTTAATGTTAGTGAACTTCAGACTTAAAAATTGTTGCTAAGTTAAAGAAACTGCAATTAAAGTATAAAATGATAGATAACTATATAAAAACTGCACTCATTAATTTTGTAAAGGACTCTAATGTATTAAAATAGTAATTTTCATCAATTTTTAATGTCGATAATTATTTAGTGAAATTGGAGTGTAAGAAGGACAAGATATATTAGAAGAGAAAATGAGTGGCTTTTTAATGTAAATTATAGTATTTTAACTTTAAAAACTATTACTGCAGTATGTGGACAATTACATATCCTTACTTACAAAATTAACATCAGCACCATTTCTATCATTATAATCATCATCACTATCCTAAATAAGTACTTCTTTTCCTTCCAAGTAATCTTCTTACTGTTAAGTCATTTCTGTTGATTAATTTAAGGACTTGACTATTTCTGCTCATCCACTGTCCATAAAACCTTTTCCTTAATTCTTTAACAGGAAATGCTCTTATTTAAATGTACATATTTTATTGTAACTTTCTATTGTCCTTTCATTATTCACTATTACTGATTTTATGTAAGTAAAATCACATATTTTAATGACTTCATTTTTCCTATAGTTTTTCAACCTTTCTCAACTCAACTCCTCCAATGTTTTCTCCATATAGTATATAGAATTGCCTTTTAAAAATAGGATAATACCAACACCACATTCAAAGTTCCAATAGTTTTTCAGTGTATCTTGATTAAAATTAATGGTCACGTAAATGATCTTTCTGTCTGAGCTCCCAATCAGCAAAATCCATAATTTCACTATTATTATTCTTGAATGGTTATTTCTAGCTGGCCTGACCTCTAGTTTCTTGACCACAGTCATTGCCATTGTACATTGAGGAGAATATTCATACAAGTTGTTGTTCTTCTGCTGTTATTTTTTAAATATTTTTTCTGTAACTATTCTCTACCCTCGTGTACACATAAAACCTATGTCATAAAATTTTACACATTGCATTTGCAGTTTATCATATCAGTTATATTCTAAAAAGTCCAAAGTTGTTCAGATTCAAGAGTAAATTATCATACTACTTCTTTGTAAATCTAAATTTTATTTCTTAGACTTAATTTTTCTTCAGTTTTTTTTCACATTACTCATATACTGGTGTTTAGATTGTAATTAATTATGTGATTTTTTTTTCATAGAGAACTTGCCTGTCATATCTAGGTATTTTCTCTGGAACACATTTTTATTTACTCTATGGGGCAGAATATATATATGAACATATAAGTATATATATTTTGTTTAAATTTTATTCCATAAATGAGACTCTATTATTGCCTGCTAGTAGTATACTGAATAGTGTATGTGTTCTGGATTAAAAGGGTTAAGGATCTACTACTTACTGCTTTATATTTCTTATTTAGTATTCTTGTCACATGACCTATATAAATATATTTTTAATCAGTTAATGAAGTGAGATGAAGTGAGATAGTCTCTTGTTCTTTCTCCATAGAAAAATAGGGACTTCTTAAAACTCATCACTTTGTTAACATGCTCTAGCAGATTTTATGATCATTTGTAAAAATACCAGACAATTTGCAATTAGAGCTGGGATTTTATTAAGTCAAAAGAAAAGAACTATGCCAATATCACAGAAATCTAAATGAAGAATTCTGTATCAACTTGTTTTCTAAGTCCTCTTTTTTCTTTTTTCAAATGGTGTTGTTCCTTTGGCAAACATGCCATGGATTGACTATGCTCTTAGCCTATGATACCAAGGAGAACATTTAGGTTATACAAGAAAGCTTAAAAAAAAAATCAAAAAACAACTTCCCATATATTGATGTTTAGCTGCTTCCTTGATATGCTCCACATGGGCTTGGGAAGGAACAAGCTATAATTGAATCCTACCAGTATGATTTTTTTCCCCTTTATTGTATTTTATTTTTTTTAAAGTTGTAGATTTACAATTTTTTGTGCTTTGGTTTCAATTATACAATGATCAGATACCCATCCCTCCACCAGTGCCCATTTTCCACCACCATGGATAATATCCCTCCCACCCCCATCCCCCCATCCCCCCTGTCTCTGTGGCAGGGCAATCCCCTGTGTTCTCTCTCTCCTTTTGGGTGTTGTGGTCTGCAAAAGAGGCATTGAGTGGCAAACATGTTCAGTCCATAGTCTACTTTCGACATGCATCTCCCCTCCTGGGAGGATCCTCCAAACATCCTTTATTTGGTGCTCCCTTCTCTATCTGAACAGCCCTTCCCTCTAGGATACCCGGCTGGCCTCTAAGTTATGGAGTAATCCTCCTGGTGCTGATCTCAGCTATTCTTGGGTATTAATCTCATACTTTGTTACTTTATATCCCCCAGATGAATGCAGTCTTTCTATGTCTATCCCTCTCTTTCTGACTCATTTCGCTTAGCATGATACTTTCCATATTGTACCACTTGTATGTAAAGTTCATGACTTCATCTTTTCTAAGAGCTACATAGTACTCCATTGTGTAGATGTACCAAAGTTTCTTTAACCAGTCATCTGTTCTTGGGCACTCAGGTTTCTTCCAGTTTCTGGCTATTGTAAAGAGTGCTGCAATGAACAAACAAGTGCAGATGTCACTTCGACTATACATTTTTGCCTCTCTGGGATATATTCCCAGGAGTGGTATTGCTGGGTCAAATGGGAGCTCAATTTCTAATCTTTTGAGAATCGTCCATACTGTTTTCCAGAAGGGCTGAACCAGTGGACATTCCCACCAACAGTGAAGGAGTGTCCCTTTCTTGCCACATCCACGCCAGCATCGGTTGCTTTTGTTCTTTTGAATGTGGGCTAGTCTCTGAGGTGTGAGATGGTATCTCATTGTGGTTTTGATCTGCATCTCCCTGATGATTAATGATGTAGAGCATTTTCTCATGTGCTTTTTTGCCATTCGGATTTCTTCTTTGAGAAAGTTTCTGTTCATTTCATTGCCCCATTTTTGGATGGGGTTGGATGTTTTCTTCTTGTGGAGTTTAACCAGTATTTTGTATATCCTGGATATCAATCCCTTGTCAGATGTGTATTCGGCGAATATCCTTTCCCATTCTGTAGACTGTCTTTGTATTTTGGTCACTGTTTCTTTGGAGGTGCAGAAGCTTCTTAGTTTAAGATAGTCCCATTTATCTATCTCTGTTTTCACTTGCTCGGCCAGTATGATTTTTTGAATATCTCTAGTACTGTAGCACTGTCCACCCATTGTTCATTGATTTGCTTAAGCGGGCCCAGTAACATTGTGATACTTGTTACTGTGTTTGGCATATTGAATATGTCATGGGTAGCTTGCCAGGCTTTGTTGTGTGGACGAGATACTCTCAGTAGCTTGCCAGGCTCTCAGAGAGGGGCGGAGGAATTGAACAGGTTTGCTAGGTTGGCCACGTGCAAGGCAAACACCCTATACGGTGTGCTATAGCTCCAGACCATCACTTAGATATTACAAGGGAACATTTTCCTGGAGGAACAGAATAATAAGTAAATAATTTAAAAAAAAAACTTTGGAAAGAGATTTTCACTGTAAATTTGAAAGAAGAGGCACTCTACCACATTCTACTTGCGCACAGCTGGAAGCCTTAATGAATAAGAACATTGGGTTCTCCTTCAAACAAGGTTAATTTAGAGTGTTTCTGCCTTCTGAATCATCCATATATTACTGTCTACACCCTATAACACACTTATTAGCTCTTTAAAGAGAAAAGCTGAATATAATATGCATAAAAATCCTATGATCTTTCATTCCCTGCTTAAGGTTGAATTAAATTTCAAATAGAAAAAAATCTTTTTTTTTGTGCTATAGTATATGAATCCAAATTAGCTATGTTATCAAAATACAACAGTGTTCTGACTGTGTAAGAAAAATCATGCTGATTAAAATTTTGTTTTCTGCTCTGGTATGTTTTCCAATCATGCTTTTAATATAGGGTTATTTCATGTTTATCAATTTTATGATAAATCTAGTGTGAAGTTTTGTTTGAAAGCCTGATTTTTTTCAATTCTGGTGCTCGACTATATGAACCTTATCGCTTATTTAACTGATTTCCTAATTTACCCAGTTTTTTTTTAAGCAAGAAAACGGGTTCTGAGTTAAAAATATTACCGACAGACCATTTACCATTAACATAGTAAAAATGCTTTACTACTTATTAAATAACATACAAATGCCTTTTCTAATCTAACCAAATTGTGTATTTATAGTTTTCTTAAGAGGGCGTCTTTCAGCGAAACTGGTTTAAAAGCCGTTTTTGTGATAATGGGCAGTCTGTATTTTCGTTTCCCCTACCTCTTCCCCAATTCAGTTTTTAAATCTATATGATAGTTTCCAATAGTGTTGATGTTGTTTTCTACTTTCAGTGCAGCTTCACTACCAAAGCATCAACATCCTTCCATTAAGTCACCTCTATTCACAGATCTGTTTTTCCTTATCTTATTCATTGATTCCTTGGGGATTGTCAAACCTCTAGCATTGTTTCCTTCTACTAAAGATAGTGAAAGGTCACCTACGGCTTGTCTTTTACTTTCCATTTCACTTCATTTGCAAGACCACCTCCCACATCCCTTCAAGTTGAAATATTCCTTTGGTTATATGGCACAGTTAATCATTCATTTGCTGCTGTGCACTTGGACTGTTTCCAAATTTTGCCTATTGTACATAATAAAGTATGACTGATAGGAAACAGTAAACTGATAGGAGATTATATTGATTATCCTTTGTTAGGGCTGGAGCGATAGCACAGCGGGTAGGGCGTTCGCCTTACAAGCGGCCAACATGGCCGACCCGAGTTCGATTCCTCCGCCCCTCTCAGAGAGCCCGGCAAGCTACCGAGAGTATTCGATATGCCAGACACAGTAACAACAAAGTCTCCAATGGAGACGTTACTGGGCCCGCTCGAGCAAATCGATGATCAACGGGAGGGCCTTTACCTTTACCTTTATCCTTTGTTAAGATCTTAGATGAAGTGTTTTTAACATTTAAGAATGAAAATGATGCCCAAAAGTAGAGAAATAGAGAGAGAGAGATAGAGAGATAGATAGATAGATAGAGAGAGAGAGAGAGAAGAGGAGAAGGAGGAGAAGGAGAAGGAGGGAGAAGAAGAAGGAGAAGGAGAAGTAGGAGGAGGAGGAGGGAAGAGGAGGAGAAGGAGGAGGAGGAGGAGGAGGAGGAGGAGGAGGAGGAGAAGAAGAAGAAGAAGAAGAAGAAGAAGAAGAAGAAGAAGAAGAAGAAGAAGAAGAAGAAGAAGAAGAAGAAGAGATGAAAGGAAGGAAGGAAGGAAGGAAGGAAGGAAGGAAGGAAGGAAGGAAGGAAGGAAGGAAGGAAGGAAAGAGCCTTCCATGGAGGTTGGGGAGGGGAGGGAAACCTGAGAAATGTACACTAGTGTTGGTATGAGTCCTGGAACATAGATGACTGAAACCCAATCATTAACAACTTTGTAACTGTGTATATCACTGTGTTTCGATAAAACGAATTTTTAAAAAAGAATACATAAGTGAACATAAGTGAATACAAATAAGATATGACTGTGAGATATATTCATCTTTGGCATTTTAATGTAGTGTTGACTTCATCTATGTATACATACATGTAGGCATGAGTCATGGGTATTAAACATATATATAGCCTTTAGAGTGTCAATCAATCAAAAATGGTTGAAAAAATTTGATTTTGGAAAAAATAAACTCTTCATAAAGGAATTAGAATCACATGGTAATACTTGAATATTAAGTAAATAATCCTTTAAATTTGATTTCTATGTGATTCTTTGATACATTTTTAAATAGAACATATAAATTTATAATTTGTTTTTATAACATATAAGAATCTAGTTTAAAGCATGACAGAATAATACATTAAGAGTGAATAAATGGATAATAACTGATGAATGAATAAGCTAATGAAAATTATTAAACAGTAAAAACAAGTCATGTAATGTAAAGAACTTTAAATTTGAGGTAGAAGAAAGACTAGGAGAAATGGGAATAAAATCAAAGAGTCAATGAATAAGCCAATCTTACAATGTTAAATAGTAGGAAAACATCATATATTGTAGCAAGTTTTATAGCTGTGATGGAAAAAAAGGTTAGGAGAAATTCTATGAATTTCAATGAGGGAAATTTAATTTGTGTTTAATTTAGACCTTTTATTTCAGATGCTTTAAATATTGATATATTCTTGAAACACATATATTTGGCTTCTCTACTATTCTGTTAGGGAATAGAAAATTTTGCTTAAGAGAAGTCAGAGTATTAATAGAAAACATGATCCTCAAGGGTGGCTAAGTTATTTAGATAAGTACCAAGAACATTCAAGCAGGACTTATAATGTGAAAAAGGTGGGAAAATTATTCAAGATGGACCTTTTAGTAAGATAAATGATCTTTTAAGAGATAACACAGTTAAAGAATAATAAAAGTTTAGAATTAGAATAAGTACAAGTTTGGGAAGCATGCGAGTTTAAAGAATAATATTACACATTTAAATTGCTGTGAAGTAAAGATATTAACTTGAATAATAGAGGTGGTATAAAAAAGAAATAAGAATAGACTAAACTGAAGTACATGGTATATAAACAAAATATGAAAATGTATATTTATTCTTAAGATATTGATGACCACTATATTGTTAGAGAAGTGTAAGAAGATTATACAAATAATCACTATGTTTGTGGCTTAATTTGTATTATAGAATTCACAAATATTTAAGAATATTGGGAAATTGGAACTATGATAAAATTGTTTTCTTTCTCTTCCTTTCATGTATCTTCTTAGACTTCCAAATTCTAGCCACTGGGGGATAAGGAAAGTATGCTAAGATATCTATTTAATGTGATTTCGAAGTTCAAAATGAGATTTTAGAAGCTCAAAAATAAAATTAGCAAGTAAAATAGTGTGTTCCAAATGGAACTCTGGAGACCAAGTCAGCCATAATGGAATATGATGATAATTGGTTTTCTTGAATATTTTTATGCTTTTATGTCTATTCTGAGTGTCCTATTGAAATCACACAATTTTATCTTCATATTATCAAACTATTTCTGCTAAAGATAATGGCAATATGAATAAAGTCCATTACTTTAATAGCTTGATCAAGAAGTAAAATAGACCATTTTCTAGGATGTGCTGAATTGTTTTTATTTCCCTTGTGTATTTCATATTCCTTACATTACAAATAATATAAATTCTTAATTAAAACAAGTTATCAGAGCATACTGAACTGTAAAATATTAGCATATTTTTATATTTCATCTGTCATATTCTATTTAATTTAAAATGTATAAGATAAAAATAATTCTGATAAGGTCAAATGCCATTTTATATCATCTCAATTATTTTATCTAAAATTTCTTCCATTCCACTGCATATTAATAATGGTAGTGATATCCAAATGACTGTACATAACAACAGAAACAGATTATTTTCACATTTGCAATAAAATCATGACTTAACATCCAAATACATCTGATAGATTTGAAAAAGAAAGTACAATAAATTAGAGGCCAGAGATAAGTGAGTTTTTGGTACCAAAAATAGACATGTATTACTTAATTCTTCATTATTTGTTAAATATTTTGACTTCTGATTGCAGTATTGATATAGTTTGAAGATTTTGAATATTTGAGTCAGTTTAGTTTGGTGTTAAACTATTAAATGCCAAATTGTTAATATTAATAAATATGAAATTGTCCTCTTTATTAAAAAATTTAGGGTTTTATCAGAAGATTAATAGTCAACTGGGCCCAAGGGAGAGTACAATGGGTTAGACACTTGCTTAGCAGGAGACCAACCTGATTTTGATCTCTGGCACCACATATGGTGTAGCCCAACTCCCCCAGTTTTTGAAAATAGTAGAGATTAGTCAATTTTACATGAAATGACAAAGTGCATTTTACAATTACATATATATAAAACATTTTACAAGTGGATTAAATGTGTGCGTGATTTAAAATAACTACCATGGTTTATATTTTTTTTTCAGTTTATGTGTTGCGACTTGGGTTGCAAATAGTTTGTGCCACATATCTAAGTGCAGACAGATGTGAGAATGGGGGAATTTATGAGTATAACAAAATATAAAACATGTAAACTGTAACGGTACATTACTTTTAAAATATTTAAAAAAAAAGAGGGAAAGGACCAGGTAGATAGGTCTTTTAAGTTTTCCTCAGGGTAGCACTTTTCATTAATTACTTGTCTCTGATTACACAGCCTAGATATCCTTTAATTATCAATTGGGAGGAATGGTTTTTGCATATAAATTTCTAATATTTCTATATACATATGTATACACACACACACACACACACATATATATATATATATATATATATATATATATATTTGATTTGTTTTGTCACGGGGCCACAACTGATAATGCTCACGGCTTACTCCTGACCATGTATTCAGAATCTTTCCTCATCATGCTCAGGGGCCCATGTGATTTGCCAGGGATAGAATTTGGGTAGGTTGCATGCTAGGTAAATACCCCATCTGCCATCCTATCTCTCTAGTTCTTAATCATTCCCGTTTTGAAGAAGAGGAAATTTTCATGCAGAATGGCTAAGCAAGATCTTGCCTGAATTCACATACTAGAAACAGTCATAACTTGAACATAGCCCTTGATTATTATGTATTTAGAAATTCTGTTCCACACTCACTTGTCTATGCTGCACTTTCATGATGTCACTTTACAGTGAAAAAAAAAAAAGCTTCAGGAATAGTTTCCAGTAAAGAAGAATTAAGTAAGTTTTATGTTTTAAAAGATCATATAATTTTCAATTATATTTTATTCATAGTTTAACAAGAATAAAAAATTAAAGTCATTTTCTTATCTGAAATCTTTAACATGCAGTGGAATGTGGAAACACAGAACATTTTTTTTGTAAATTTTATTTAATGAGTCACTGTGAGATACAGTTACAGATTTAGAAAATTTCATGATTACATTTCAGTCATGCAATGTTACCATCCCTCCACCAGTGCCCATTCTTCACCACCAATGTTCCCAGTATCCCTCCCTTCCCTTCCCATCCCCTGCCTCTGTGGCACGCACATTTCCTCTTATTTTCTCTCTCCTTCTGGGTGTTATGGTTTGCAATACAGGTTCTAAGCAGCTATGATGCTTGATCTATAGTCTACTTTTAGCACGCATCTCACAACCCAAGCAAGCCCTCCAACCCTCGTTTACTTAGTGGTCCTTCTCTATCCCAGCTTTCTTTTCCTGCAGCATGTGAGACTGGCTGCCAAGCTCACACAGAATATATTGTACCATCTTAAAAGTACTCTAAATAATTAATCATTAACAAAAGTCATGGAAGAATTTTACTAAGTCTCTTCTTTCTCACTCAATAGAAATTTATTTCCTGATAGGTAATTTGAAAGTGATAGCTGAATTATCAAGTGAAGTTATCTTATTGTTAAATGTAATTTTGTAAAGCACTTCCTAAAGATTCCCGTGGAACACACAGATCTAGAAAGAAAAATCGTATTACCCAAAATATCCCTTTTTATATAGTGTCTTATTCAGGATGCTCCTCAGTTATAGGCTTTTTGATAAGTTTTATATTCAATGGTTTATAGCAAATTATTATATAGAATTATTATTATAATTATATATTGCTTTGGGGGCTACACCTGGCAGTGCTCAGGGCTTACTCCTGGCTCTGTGCTCAGAGATCATTCCTGGTGGACTTGGATCCATATCGGTTGCTAGAAATTTAACCCAGGCCAGCTGCTTGCAAGCCAAATGCACTATTCACTATACTATCATTTTGTTTCCATAATTATTATTTTTATTCCATGTGGATATTAAAATATTCATAAATCCCAACCAATTATTAATTTAAGGTATATTCATGTTTAAGAAGTCTGTTCATCTTTAGAGACTTGTCAAATATAAGCTTTGATTATGTTTTATTCTTATATTAACAATGATAAGTTATTATCACAAAGAACTTCTCAAATGGCCCTTTCTTTTAAGCTCAACTATCCTAACTATGTAGGTTTATTAATTACTCCACTGTTTTCATTTCATTTTCGTTTCATCATTCTGTTATTCGTCGATTGCCTCGAGCAGGCCCCAGTAACGTCTCTTTCATCCTAGCCCTGAGATTATATTCATGGCTATTTAGGAGAATGAGACCCATCATTGTTACTGGTATCTGGCATATTTGGTACGCCACGGGGAGTTTGCCAGACTCTGCCCTGTGGGCAGGCTACATTCGATAGCCTGCAAGTTTGTCCAAAGTAGTAATGAGACAATAAGATGTCATAAAAAAAAGTTCTGATAAGATGTCGTGCGGCCGCAAATGTGGCCGTGCGGTTCCGGGATCTGGATTTTATAGTCTCTGAGTCTTGGCCGCTGATGGGATTACACGGCGCCAGGGGGCCAGGTGTAACCCCCGCCTACTGGAATTTGGAGGATCTGGGTGGAGGATGCTCGACTCCAATCCGAGTAGGCTTGGAGATCTCAGACCCGGAACCCGCGTGGCTTTGTCCCTCTGCCAGTACCTTCATGTGTGCGGAGAGTGGTCTCAGCATGGTGGTGGCTGGTCCGGGAGGTCTTCGGCTGCCGGAGCCCTGGTCGGGGCGGGGAGGAAAGCTCAACCCGCTCCCCTCCAAGGGGCCCTGGGAAGGAACACCCAGGCGCGGGGGCAGAAGACTGCACTGTTCTCGTCCGGGAGCTGTTTATTACCAGTAATTAAATAAATATTTCAAATGACATAAGAGTGTAAAGAGATTATATTTTTATGCCACTTCTACCAATTTAAATGACAGACAGATAAAACTAAAGCAAAACAAAACCCAAATGCAAGCAATAACACAAAATTTCAATGTACTAAGAAAGGAATCACTGCAATTTATTATTTGGTTTATTGCATCCCTAGTAGTGAGATAACCTTTCAGGACACTATAAAAAATTAAACTTATTAGACTACTTAATTCTATATTATTTCATTTTCCATATCATTCTAGTACTTTAAAATAGTTTATTTCAGGAATATAAAAATCATTCCTATTAAAAATTTATTAAAGCATCAGACAATTTATCTAAAGAATTGTTTTTAATTTGTAGTTTATTTATTTGGGGGCTGTTTGGGTCACACCCAGTGGTGCTCAAAACTTAATCCTGTCTCTGGGCTGAATCATTACTCATGAAAGGTTTAGGGAACTGTATGTGGTAACAGGGATCAAACCGAAATTCATAGCATGTAAAGCCAGTGCCCTACCCACTATAGAATCCCTCCAGTCCTAAAATCTTTGTTTGTTTGTTTTGGGATCATACCTGGAGATGCTCAGAGTTTACTCCTAGCTCTGAACTCAGACATCACTCCTGGTGGTACTAGAGGGACCATATGGAATGCAAGGGATAGAACTCGGGTTGGTGGTACCCGGAGAGAGATAGTACCCTAACCACCACACTATATCTCTGGCTCCTAAAACGTTTTTTAACAAAGAAATTCTTATCTCACTTAGAGAAGATATAAAGTTGGATATAAATTCAAAATTGTCTATGCTAATTTACTGTATATAATTAAAATTATTTAATGTAATCAGTGCACTAATACTTTATCTCATTGGAATTTATAAATAAACATTCACACTCACATTTAAAGAATATTTGGGTGACTAAATTTTTTTACATAAAATAGTAATAAAATATCTTTAAAGACTGCTTAATTTTGAGAAGTATGATTTTCTTAAAGATTTTCAAGAGAAATACAAATAGATCAACTTAACATCCTCCTTTTGCATTCTCCTGCCACACTTTTCTCCTGGTTCTACTAATAAACATGAGAATCACCCATACTCTTTCCTGTGCCCTGATAACAATTTCAATTGAATTTTTCATCTAAAATAATTTGCATTGCCTCTTTTGCACTGCCAGTCTTACAAACCTTTCCTCCATTCCTCTTTTGCTACTATCACTTTTGTCCTCTCAGAAAAATTTTACCTACAAATATTCCATTCATTTTATTGCAGTATGTGTTTCTCTAATA
This sequence comes from Sorex fumeus, assembly GCF_029834395.1. Classification (NCBI taxonomy): domain Eukaryota; kingdom Metazoa; phylum Chordata; class Mammalia; order Eulipotyphla; family Soricidae; genus Sorex; species Sorex fumeus. The sequence goes on from NW_026606065.1 coordinate 41,217,524, forward strand.
TAGATTCTGATGATTTTGTTCCTTTAAAAAAAGTTTCCCTTGTGGTAATAAAATAATACTGTTTAGCACAGAACTTTATTTATTTATTATTTTTTTATATATGGTAAGTCATTTTATTCATTATTTACAAGTCTTTTTTTCTAATATATTTTACCTTTACTGAAAATATTTAAATAAAAGACTTTAAAATAGTACTTTAGGTAATATGGTTCCTATATTTTTAACATTTATAGTTTTTTTTAAGGTATTTAGTATTTATTTTTTCTTTTTTTATTAGTGAAAAACCATGAGGTACAGTTATAGGCTTACAAATTTTGTGCTTGGGTTTCAGTTATACAATGATCAAGTGCCCATCCCAACACCAGTGCCCGTCATCCATCCCCACGGGTCCCAGCATCCCCCCCCCCCAACCCTCATCTCCGCCCCTCCCGTCCCATCCTGCCTCTGTGGCAGGGTATTCCCCCTTGTTCTCTCTCTCTTCTTTTGGGTACTGTGTTTGCAAGAGAGGCTTTGAGTGGCAATCATGTTTGGTCTATCGACTACTTTTAGCATGCTTCTCCCACCCTGGGAGGGCCCTCACAACACCCTTCATTTGGTACTCTCTTCTCTATCTGAGCTTCCTTTTCACCTAGAGCCTGTGGCTGGCATTCCATTCATGGAGCAAAATTCCTGGTACTAATCTCAGCCATTCCTGGGTGTTAATCTCCCTTTTTGTTGCTTTATGTTCCCCAGATGAATGCAATGTTTCTGTGTCTATCCCGCTCTTTCTGACTCATTCCGCTTAACATGATACTTTCCATGTAGTATCACTTGTATGTAAATATCATAACTTCATCTTTTCTAACAGCTACATAGTACTCCATTGTGTAAATGTACCAAAGTTTCTTTAACCAGTCATCTGTTCTTGGGCACTCAGGTTTTTTCCAGATTCTGGCTATTGTAAAGAGTGCTGCAATGAACAAACAATTGCAGATGTCACTTCGACTATACCTTTTTGCCTCTCTGGGATATATTCCCAGGAGTGCTATAGCTGGGTCAAATGGCAGATCAAATTCTAATTTTTTGAGAGTCGTCCATACTGTTTTCCAAAAGGATTGGACCAGCCGGCATTCCCACCAGCAGTGAAGGAGGGTCCCTTTCTCGCCATATCCGCGCCAGCACCGGTTGCTTTTGTTCTTCTGGATGTGGGCCAGTCTCTGTGGTGTGAAATGATATCTCATTGTGGTTTTGATCTGCATCTCTCTGATGATTAGCGATGTAGAGCATTTTCTCATGTGCCTTTTTGCCATTCGAATTTCTTCTTTGCGAAAGTTTCTGTTCATTTCCTCACCCCATTTTTGATGGGGTTGGGTGATTTCTTCTTGTGGAGTTTAACCTGTACCTTGTATATCCTTGATATCAACCCCTTGTCGGATGTGTACTTGGTGAATATCCTTTCCCATTCTGTAGGCTGTCTTTGTATTTTGGTCAATGTTTCTTTTGAGGTGCAGAAGCTTCTTAGTTTAAGATAGTCCCATTTGTCTATCTCTGTTTTCACTTGCTCGGCCAGTGGCGTGACATCTTTGAAGATACCATTAGCTTCAATATCATGGAGAGTTTTGCCAACTTTGTCTTCAATAAACATTATGGATTCTGGTCTGATGTTGAGGTCATAAATCCATTTTGATCTTACTTTTGTGCATGGTGTTAGGCAGAGATCTGAGCCCACTTTTTTGCATGTAGCCATCCAATTTTGCCAGCACAGTTTATTGAAGAGGCTTTCCCTGCTCCATTTCACTTTTCTTGCCCCCTTATCAAAAATTAGATGATTATATGTTTGGGAGGAAATGTCAGTATATTCAACTCTGTTCCATTGGTCTGCAGCTCTGCTTTTTTTCCAGTACCATGCTGTTTTAATTATTACTGCCTTGTAGTAGAGTTTGAAGTTAGGGAAGTTGATTCCTCCCATTTTCTTTTTCCCAAGAATTGCTTTAGCTATTCGTGGGGGCTTATTTTTCCATATAAATTTCAGGAGTGTTTGCTCCATTTCTTTGAAGAATGTCATGGGTATCCTTATAGGGATTGCATTGAATTTGTACAGTGCTTTGGGAAGTATTGCCATTTTGATGATGTTGATTCTCCCCATCCATGAACAGGGGATATTTTTCCATTTCCTCGTGTCCTCTTTTATTTCCTGAAGTAGTGTTTTGTAGTTTTCTTTGTACAGGTCCTTTACTTCCTTAGTTAAGCTGATTCCTAGATACTTGATTTTCTGGGGCACATTGTGAATGGGATTGTTTTCTTGATGTCACTTGCTTCTCTTTCACTATTTGCGTATAGGAATGCCATGGATTTTTGGGTATTGATTTTATAGCCTGCCACTTTACTATACAAGCCTATTGTTTCTAGGAGTTTCTTGGTAGAGGTTTTAGGGTTCTCTAAGTATAGTATCATGTCATCTGCGAATAGTGAGAGCTTAATTTCTTCTTTCCCTATCTGGATGCCCTTAATATCTTTTTCTTGCCTGATCGCTATTGCAAGTACTTCCAGTACTATATTGAACATTAGTGGAGAGAGTGGGCATCCTTGTCTCGTCCCTGACCTTAGGGGGAAGGGTCTCAGTTTTTCCCCATTGAGGATGATGTCTGCTGTAGGTTTGTGGTAGATGGCTTTAACTATATTGAGGAAAGTCCCCTCTATCCCCATTTTGGCAAGGGTTTTCATCATGAATGGGTGCTGGATCTTGTCAAAAGCTTTCTCTGCGTCTATTGATATGATCATATGATTTTTATCTTTTCTTTTGTTTATATGATGGATTATGTTGATTGTTTTCCGAATGTTGAACCATCGTTGCATCCCTGGGATGAATCCCACTTGGTCATGATGTATGATCTTTTTGATGAGTTGTTGTATTCTATTGGCTAGTATTTTGTTGAGAATCTTCGCATCCATGTTTGTCCGGGATTTTGGCCTGTAGTTTTCTTTTCTTGTGGTGTCTTTGTTTCCTTTTGGTATTAGAGAGATACGGGCTTCATAGAAGCTGTTTGGGAGTGTTTCTGTTTTTTCAATTTCCTGGAAAAGCTTGAGAAGTATTGGCAATAGGTCCTCTTTAAATGTTTGGAAAAATTCGCTAGTAAATCCGTCTGGGCCTGGGCTTTTGTTTTTGGGAAGACTTTTGATTACAGTTTCAATTTCCTTGATGTGAATAGGTCTATTCAGGTACTCTATATCTTCTTGATTCAGCTTTGGGAGATGGTAGGAATCCAGGAATTTATCCATTTCTTCCAGGTTCTCGTGTTTCGTGGCATAGAGACTTTCAAAGTAGTTCTGATGATCTCTTGAATTTCTTTAGTTTCTGTTGTGATATCCCCATTCTTATTTCTGATTCGATTTATTAGGGTTCTCTCTCTCTGTTTCTTTGTGAGTGTTGCTAGTGGTTTATCTATCTTGTTTATTTTCTCGAAGAACCAGCTCTTGGTTTCATTGATCTTTCGGATTGTTTCTTGTTTTCCATGTCGTTGATTTCTGCTCTAAGTTTTATGATCTCTTTCCTTCTGCCTGATTTAGGCTCTTTCTGTTGATCCTTTTCTAAGGTCTTGAGCTGTGAGGTCAAATTTTTTATGTGCATCGTTTCTATCGACTTAAGATAGGCTTGCAGAGCTATAAATTTTCCCCTTAATACAGCTTTCGCTGCATCCCATAGTTCTGGTAGTTTGTGTCTTCATTCTCATTTGTTTCCAGGTATCTTTTGATTTCATCCTTGACTTCGTTCCTGACCCACTCATTGTTCAGCATCGAGTTGTTTAATTTCCAGGTGTTTGATTTGGTTCTCCGTGTCTGTGTGTGATTCACTTCTATCCTCAGTGCATCATGGTCTGAAAAGATGGCTGATACTATTTCTATCTTCTTGATTCTGTTGAGGTATGTTTTGTGTCCTGGCACATGGTCTATTTTGGAAAATGTTCCGTGCGCGCTGGAGAAGAATGTGTATTCTTTCTTTTGGTGGTGTAAAGCCCTGTATAAGTCCATAAGCCCTTTCTCTTCTATTACTTCTTTCAAAGACAATAATTCCTTGCTGGGTTTTGTTCTTGTTGATCTATCCAGAGGTGATAAGGCGATGTTGAAGTCTCCAAGTACTATTGTGTTGGTAGTGATGTCCTCCTTAACATCTGTTAGCAGTTGTTTTAAATATTTAGCTGTTCCCTCATTAGGTGCATATATACATTTAAGAGTGTGATTTCTTCCTGTTGTACGTATCCCTTGATGAAGAGAAAATAGCCTTCACTGTCCCTTCTAATCTTTTTCAAGGTGAAATTAATGTTGTCGGATACTAGTATGGCCACCCCAGCTTTTTTGAGGGAGTTGTGTGCTTGCAGGATTGTTTTCCATCCTTTGACTTTGAGTCTGTGTTTGCTCTGGCTGTTGAGGTGAGTTTCTTGTAGGCAGCAGAATGTTGGGTTCTGTCTCTGTATCCATTTTGCCACTCTGTGTCTCTTAACTGGTGAATTGAGACCGTTGATATTGAGAGAGAGAATGGTTATGGGGTTTTGTGTCATCTTTCTGTGTGGGTGTGTTGTGGTTGTAGGGTTTGTCTTTTCTTATAGTAGCCCCTTTAGGCCTTGCTTTAGGTTTGGTTTTGAGTCTATGAAGTTCCTGAGCTGCTGTTTATCTATAAAATAGTCTACCGTTCCTTCGATTTTGAGGGAGAGGTTAGCCGGATAGAGTATTCTTGGTGAAGCATTCATTTCCGTGAGTTTTTTGACTATATCTCGCCACTGCCTTCGGGCTTGTAGGGTTTCCTCTGATAGGTCTGCTGTGAATCTAAGGGATGCTCCTTTGTATGTGATTTCCTTCTTTGCTCTTGCTGCTTGCAGTATTGTGTCTCTATCGGCAGTATCGATCATTCTAACTTTGATATGTCTTGGAGTGTTTTTGTTGGGGTCTCTCTTAGCTGGCACCCTTCGGGCTCCTTGAACCTGAATGGCTGCATTGTGCAGCTCTGGGAAGTTTTCAGCAATGATTTGTTTGACGGTGTTTTTTTCGTTGGGATTGTTTCCCTGAAGTTCAGGTAGTCCCATGATTCTAATATTGTTCCTCTTGGAATCATCTGCTAGTACTCTGATTCTCTGTAGAGCCATTTTGAGGTCCCTTGCCACTGTTTGTTGTTTCGTGTTGGCTTGTTGCAGCTGATCTTCCAGCTCACTGATTCTCTCTTCAGCTGTGGTCATTCTATTTTTAAGAGAAGAAACTGAGTTTCTCATTTCATCTATGGAATCTTTTAATCGTGACATTTCTGCCCTCATTTCTTCTCGTAATTTGTCGATTTTTTCTGTGGTGTTACTGGCTGTCTGTCTGACTGTTTCATTGAGTTGATTGAACATCTTGATGACTTCGTATCTGAATTCTATGTCAGAGAGGTCCCTTAGGTGAGCTGTATTGACAAAATGGTCTAGATTGTTTTCGTTGTTCTTCCCTTGTGTTGGAGATTTTCTTTGTTTCTTCATATTGCTGAGTAGGTTGGGTTACTAGATTCCTTGGGGAGTAGGTTCCTTAGTATGGGAAAACATCTTGCATAAGTGCTGGCCGGCCAGAAATTAAACCACGCCCACTTTTGAGGCCACGCCCACTTTGAGGAGGCCACGCCTCTACAGAACCCTGGGTTTGGGATGAGATGGGTGCTGCGGTCAGGTCAGGAGTGAAGAGGGCAGGGCAGACGCTCAAAACTGCTTCTCTTCAGGCATCTCGGGGGACACCTGGGGTCCTGCAGGGAAAGATGGAGGTCCCAGGGTCACGAGCCGGCAGCTGTGCTGACCTGGAATTAAGATGAGATGGGCGCCGCGGTCAGGTCAGGAATGAAGAGGACCAGCACAGAACTTTAGACTCTGAAATCTTGCTGCAAACATTTTATTTAATTCTTCATATGTGCAATTTAACTCCAACTGTATTGGAATATAATGATTGTCACTACTTTTACCTCCTTTGATTTTTTTATTTTCAATATTCAGACTAATTTACTGGCATTGGATACCTTAGAAAAATACTTATATTTTATACCCAAAATATGGTAGATACAATAAGTTGGGCTGTAGCAATAGCACAGTGGGTAGGGCGTTTGCCTTGCATGTGGCAACCTGGGTTTGATTCCTCTCCTCTCAGAGAGCCTGACAAGCTACCGAGAGTATCCCGCCTGCACGGCAGAGCCTGACAAGTTCCCTGTGACGTTTCCAATATGCCAAAAACAGTAACAACAAGTCTCACAATGGAGGCGTTACTGGTTCCCACTTGAGCGAATCAATGAACAAGGGGACGAAAGTGCTACAGTGCTACAATAAGATTGATGGGTAAGAAGACCATTTAAACTTCCTTTATATAATCTATTCTGGTCAATCGTAGGTATTGTAACACTCTGAAAGTTTTATTTCTGCACAATTCTTTAGTAAATTCTGGTTAAAGATATTCCACTAAAATATAGGTCCAAAGACAATAGACATGGAGAGCAGGAGAGCTGGTCTTCAGTAGGAAGTTTGACAATAAGGTGCGGGTTGGAATGGGAAGGGAACATGAACACAGAGGTTGGGGAAGGGGGAGGGGGAAGGGTTAGTGCCTGCAGCAGAGGAAGTCTGGGGTGATTGGGCAGGAGGGAAACTGGGGATTTTGGTATAGGGAAGTAGACACTGGTAAATGGGGATGGTGTTATAATAATGTCTGCCTGAAACTTATTAATGAGTCAGTATCTCTGTTATTCTTGGTGATTTAACTTAAAACTTAGAAAACAAACAAAATATTTCTATAGGCCTGTCAAGTTATACTTCAAGATGAGAATTTACTCGAAAGATTGTCTTAATATCAATATACTTTAGACATGTGATTTAAGGCAAAGAAAGATTTACATTAGTTGTAAATGAGAATACTATCAATGAGAATACAATCAAATCTGTACGAAGTAAATTAGAATTCATTTTATAAGAAATAAAATCATTTCCACTTAGATAAAAAATTTCAGATGAAAATTGTAACAGTATTTAATATTTGAAAAAGTGAACACTGCAAGCCAACTCTAAAAATAATTGTACCGTAGTTTCCATCTGTTGAAATGCTGTGTTCTAGTGCAGGACCCATAATTTTTCTATCATAAAGAGACTATGGTAAGTATGTATTATAACATAATTTTATTGTGGGTATAGTCATATAATTGTGCTCTCTTCCATAAATTTAAATTCTCAATTTTCATATAACCAGAATAATGTTACAACTAATTTATATGACACAGAAACACATTCTTTTCAGCAACAAGTAAATCAATCCATTAGAATAATATCCATAATATGTTTTTCATAAAACTATAATATTTAAAGGAAATATACAAACTAAAAATGAGTCTATTCCTAACTAAGGATACTACAACATAGTAAAATAAATATTTGATAAAGAGTTTAATTCGGGCATTCTCAGGTATTATGCTAGTTTTTTCATTACATATATTACACTTCTTGAGAAAAAAATTATTAAGTTAAATCAGCTATTGACACAGTAATACTCTATAACAAATCACTCCAATCTCCAGTGCTTTATATTAAAAACATTTTTCTTGCTGACTGTGTGCAGTTCCCTCCGAGAAGCTCTCCTGGCTGTGATTTATCTGGGCTTGGCTGTCTTTGTGGGACTTGGCTCCCCTTAGCTGAATATAGGAGAGAGAGTTAAAATCTTCTAAACTGAATTCCGGATGGGAAGGGTGGGGGGCAAAGCTATATGAACACGTTCTCTTTACAGAAGACTAATGGAGCATAGGATAACAAGCCAGACTGTAAAGTTCATTTCTGATTTCTGCTGGTATCATTTTTATAGTACTTCAATGAATAAATGAAATTACCTGGCTAAGTGGGCAATTATAAGCTAGAGAAACGTTCTTGAAAATCAAAGGGAGTTTTTCTTGCTGTGTAATTCGCTGCATAACTATCTAACCTCTTCCTCAGTATAGTCACTTTTGTTCTATATGTAAATCACATGCAGAAGTGCAACTCCCCCGCCCCACCCCCCGCCACCCACACACATGCTATAAAAGTCTCATGGATCTATATCAGGGACTCGTTTCAGGTTCTGGTGATCACCATAGAGATGCTTTTGTCTTCTTCAAGTGACCTGTGAAATATCAATGAAACACCACTGATGAAAATGGAGGTGGAATAAATATGGAAACTTGAAATCTGAACGGTGTAAGCTTTGGAAAAACCATTACCTCCACTCTGAAACATCAGAACTAACTTCACTGTGTTTTTGTTTGTTTGTCCCTCCCTTCTCCGCTTCTGGTTGTTAATGTTGTTGCTGCAACGTCTATGTAAGCACAAATACCTGCCTGAGCTTCTCACTCATATTTTTGATGTGGTGCTCACTGAATTCACATGTCCATGTGCAGTGTTCATTGATACTTTCATTCCTTTAATTGTATTGCTTGTACGCACATAGGCATGGATGAGCACACTGCAATCAGGCAGTTGAGTCTGGTGTTCAGTGGAAGTCTCCATGGTCCACTCTCACATATCTTTAATACAGTTCTTATTAGTGAAATATCATGAGGTACAGTTGTAGACTTACAAATTTTTGTGCTTGGCTTTCAGTTATATAATGATCAAGTATCCAACACTCCAGCAGTCCCCATTTTCTACCACCACGTGTCCCAGTATCCCTCCTACACCCCATCCCCCCCATCCCACCCTGCTTCTGTGTCAGGGCATTCCCTTTTGTTCTCTCTCTCCTTTTGGGTGCTGGAGTTTGCAAAAGAGGCATTGAGTGGCAATCAAGTTTGGTCTATAGTCTACTTTCAACATGCTTCTCCCATAAATTTTGTGCTCATTTGGATTTGAACCCTTTTCAGTGGTGCTCACACATGTTTAGCAGCGGTGTAGTCAGAAAATTCTTACAGTACCTGAGATTACAAACAACAGAGCAGCTAAAATCAAACTTGGCACAAGTGGGAAAACAATAAATTGAACTTGTGACAAAAGACTTCCAAACAAGGTACAAGAAGCCCTGGGCAATGACACTGGGCCATCAATCCTTGTTGCAACCAATCACCTCTCTTTGACTCAAGTGTTTTAAACTCCATTATTGTCTTTCTGAGTGGTGCAAATGAAGCAAACATTAGCCAAAATATTTTAAATTGAGTTCCAGGTATCATATACTTCCTGAGTCTCCTCTCCCATTTCTCTCCTTAAGTTATTCAATAACATCTGGTAGTAGTATATTTTACACAGCTATTTTGTTTTGTCAAACTGTCTTCCTGATTAGTTTGTAAGTACTACCAGGAAACGGTATTTTGTTTATTTTATATAGGTCCAGGTAAACAATGATTTTATAAAAATATCTGAAAGTAATCCTTGCTTCAAAATAAGTCTTTTGAAAGCGTAAATAAATGATAAAACAAGGTATTTCCCAGTAGGAAAACTATGCCAGTCAGTTTGCTCTAGGCTTCACATCCCAGTATTCAAAATCAAATTGATACTTTCTCAGGGCACCAGAAAATCTCATTATTTGACCATTCATTATGTGAAAACTGAAGGAAGTACTGCATTTTAACTTTAGTTCCTGCAGATAATGAAGTTGGAGATGATGTTGCTAGAAACTGAGAATAGTGTTTTCTCTGCTCCAGATCCTCATCACTGTATTTCTGCTCCTGTAACTAGTAAATTTCTAAAACTTTCTGAAAATGTTGTTTCTCTCAAATAGGCCTAAGTCATGGCAATTACAACTCTAACTTTATTGACATTATTTTTTGATATCATCATAGAAATATAAATTCTAGTCTTTCTCCTCCCCTGTTTTGACCATTCTCTGGCTACTGTTTTACTTCCTTCCATTTAATTCTCTTTAAGTTTAAATTCATTCATGTTTAACTTTAAGTGAAAATATTCACTGTGCTATAACATGAGGAACTATGAATACAAGTGTAGTAAATAATCTAAATACCTTTTATTTACCTCGGTACTACGAATATTTTAGAAATACTTCTCCTAGAAATAATAAGGACTGATTTTTTAACTATTTCATCGGCACTCCTTTAATATTACCAGTTATCCATAATATTTCCTAAGTATATAAAGGCTGATTATAAATGCAACTCAGCACTAGATTATTTGCTTTGAATATTGGGGGCCCTGGATTCAAGCCCTAGCATTTTAAAACAGAAGAAAAAGCAAAACTACTTTTTTTGTGCGAAAATAAAATAAATTTAAGCACTCTGCTCTTTTGACTGAATTATTCCATGGATAAAAGTCTTCTAAGTGATCCTAAGTCAAGATCTTCCCTTCTTTTTTAGATGCAAATAAAGAACATGGAACACATATTAATTGCGGCAGCAAGTTCATTATGTCAAATGCTTGTACACAAGGAAATGTTGTCTGCCAACCTCTCTTCTTCTATTCATCATTTGTTTTCCTCTATCCGTGTTCCTTTTATTTTCTCTGACCATTTGGTAGCATGTTCATTTTTCAATCACTTTACCTTGGCATCCCTAACAACCGTTACTTTTTTTTTTCTCCCACAGCCAGGCTGTTCACCCAACACATTTCAAAATTCTGTTATTTCTTCCTGTTCCTGTCCTTAAAAGCTGTCACTTCCTCTCTCTTCCTGGAGCCAAAAAGCCTCATCCTAACATCTTTATCTACAGCAAGATGTTCTCTTAGTTAAGCAATGTATTTTGCATTTTAATCACATAAATTGACAAATAACTTCAAGTAAAGTCCCCAGACAAGGTCACCACACTTTTTACACAAACTTGCTTGTAAATTACTTCTGAAGCAACTGAAACTAAATCCCTTTGGCCATTCTCTAGTACTTGCATTTCTGATTGTCCAAAAACCTTGTACCATTATCATTCTTTACTTCTCCCAGGTTATTTTTAATATAAGACATGTTTGCCTATGAATTACCACCTTCTTTTGACATAAAAGAGTCTTATTGAATGTCTCTGTACTTACCAGGACCAATTAGAAGACATGCTAATAAGCACCCCTGAATCTCAGTGTCAGAGGATGAAGGACAGTTTTCCCTCAGTTTCAACACAGACTGATCGTTACCTGAGTAATATTTGCAAGTTATCTTCATGTTTGGGCAAGATTGACAGGATATAATTCAGTTAAAACACTAAAAGTCTGTGGTAGAAGGACATAGGGCCCACAAACTGGTTCCTCTGTTGTCTTCTTGGAACTGGTAAAGCCACATCTGCTTCTTGAAACAAAGTTACATGAGAATGCACAAGTTGAATGTTAAAAAAGTTATGTGTTTCCTACAAATTTCTGAGGCAAAGGTAGCAACCTATTTGGTTCTATAAGTGTTATTTCCACAGTCCCACAATCACTACCACCACTATAAAAATTCCTGTATGCAGTTTGATAACAAAATTCAGCTCACCAGTTTTCCAGAAACATGAAAGGCATAGTATATTCTCTGTCAAATTATAAGTTTCAGTGGCAGAGCTTGAACAAATATATTTTGGCTATATGAGCTGCCAAAGAGCAGATGGGAATAAAAAGTTTCTTCAGTATAGTTGGATACAAAAGCACTATTGTTCATTACCTTTTATTTAAATCTCGGGGCCAGGGATACTTTATGTGACGTTTACAAGCTTAAGGGAAAAGAATAAGTAAAAGAACCAATTAGCAAAACACATTGTGCAAGATGATGCAATTATGGCAAAAATTTTTTACTGAATTCTGGATCATGTCTGAAGTGCAATAGAAAGTGACATGAGACTCAGATATGTTACTTACTAGAGAATATTTGCTACTGTCAAAGTGAGATACCTGATTTTTACTAATAATGCAATTTCAATTGGATTGACCAATCACTTTACATTGCTATGAGCCCTTTTCAAATCTAGATAATGATTTAAAATAAATTATTAAAATATTTTAATTTAATATGAAGTCAATGAAATATTAAATTTAGTGGGCATGTCAGTTGACTAAAAATGTTTACTGTTCAATTATGATCATTTCAGCTTATTGTTTGGCATTCTATAATGTCATTAATCATAAAGCCTTAATACTCTAGATAATCTTAGAAAATTTCTACTACTCTTAGAAAATTCTGTGGCATTAAATAATGACTCAACTTTCTCAACTTAAGAGTCCATTACTCTATTAAAGAGCTTAACATGCATCACTTATCAACATATTATATTTGTAAATTTTTCTATTGTTTTAAGAAATCCATTTTTATATATTTATATAAGACAATCTTTCTGAAAGTTCTAGTCTTGTATCATAGATCTGCTCACCGAAACAGAACAAATCAATTACACAGGACACCTTTTATGTCAAAAAACTACAAACATTTGTAACCTGACACAAATTTCTTAAAGTTTCCCCAACTTTTTCCAAAATAAATTACTTAATAAGTTGCACATGATCATATGTTAAAATTAATATGTCCCTGAACAATCTGATTTTCTGATCAAATTCCAGAGATACCTATTATGTATGTATATGGTTTATGCATATATATTATTACTATGTAGAAGAGTAGTGATAAAATTTTCTGACTTATAACCAAGTGATGGGGAAAAATTAAATAATCCTATGAAGTTACAAATTATAGCATGATACAGCAGCTAGATGTAAGTTATTGTGTGTGTGTGTGTGTGTGTGTGTGTCCTTCATGTGGAACACAGTAGTGAATATTACTATGGTCTAAAACTGCTTTAAACAGAGAGAGAGAGAGAGAGAGAGAGAGAGAGAAAGGGAGGGAGAGGGAGGAAGAGAGAAAGAGGGGGGGGGGGAATTCAGGCCAAACATGCAGGCTGAGGTGGTGGGGATGGCAGGAGGGAATGGGACATTGGTGACGGGAAATATACACTGGTGAAGGAATGGGTATTGGAACATTGTACAACTGAAACCCAATCATGAATGACTTTGTACCTGTGTAAACTGTGTAGTTCATGGTGATTTAATTAAAGAAAATAAGAAAGAAAACTTTTACAAACTTTAAATTGCACTATATTTTATTATCAATTTTATTTGTACATTATGTCAACTCAATTTTGTCATAAACTATACTAACAAAGTGTTATCCAAATCATAAATGTTGATGGTCAATTGTGGGAAGCTGGCTCTTTAACTGACCAAGAGCCTACGTGCCTGTGCTGCTGACCTGACCTATGTGACCCTCAGCAGGTGAAGCCTGTGGTATGATAATCCTCACCTACGTGACCTTTGGCAGGTAAAGCCTGTCCTGTGTATGTTTATCCTGAGAAAACAATTTTCATGGCTGTAACTGACAATGATTAACTTAGTATAAACCTTGTAATGCATGGTAGGTTAAACTTATAGACTCTGTAACTTTCCTAACCACCTTTTGAGCACGACCCTTTGTGTAGCTGCCTCACTATATATACCCCCATCACCTTCAATAAAGCCTGTCCCTTTTTCTCTTTGTTTCTGAGCTGCATTCTGTCTATTGTGTCTTGTGTTCATTCGGTTGGTCCTTCCCTGTACCTACGGATCCTAGGGCCACCTCCACGGGCCGGAGAGTGGTCTGGCGCCCCCCCCCCCCCCGCAGTCAATAACATATCATTTTTATTCTCTACTATGTTTACACATAGACAAACTTTAGCAAATTTAGATTTATCTCTCCCAATTCATATTTTTCAATGTCACATGTTAAAACCATTTAAGGAAGGAATAAGCCCTTACACCCTAACCTGAGAAATATGTCAAAAATCTGGAACATTTTCAGAGTTTTATATATGTTGTTAGAATTATTTGATTGGGTTTAACTTAAATATTATTTTACATACAATTAAGGATAGAAAGGAAAATATGTGCAATTTTACCTGGCTGTTAGAAAATTTTGGTGGTGTCAGTTTGGATCATAATGGTAATTGTTATTATATAACTATATTAAAATTGATAAAAAGTTCAAGTAAAATGACTTATTGTTTCATCAACTGGAGAAGTAAAAGTCTTTTATTCTTTTTACAGCTTGGTAAAGAGTTGTAATAATAGAATGCTCAAGAAAACCCCAAGGTAGAAAATGTATTGAACTAAATAGGAGTTAGCAATTTAAGAAAAACTGCTGTTCTTGTCCTGTACAGATGGAAGAGATGATTGAAACTTAAGACATTAAGAGGTAAAAGAAATTGAATTCTCAAGATTAATTTTTTAAAGAACCAAAGAAAGCAGTTCTGATTTTTATCTTTTTAAAAGAAAGTTGCAGTTTGTAACTACAGCTAAAAGAAAATGAAATCTTTGAATTCTATTACAGAAGAGGAGGGAAAATAGCAGTCTTTGAGACAGACAATTTATGTACAGACAAGGTCCATAAGAGATAGTTTCTTACAATGTGTTACTGATGATTACAGCAAAGGAAATAAAAATGTTTCCTGGATTTATACATTTTCAGAGTAAGGGTGTTGAAAATATAATTCAAGCAATGTTAAAAAATGATATGATAAAAATTTTACTAGTAGAATTATAGTTTTTTCTTTATTTTTAATAGGGTAAAGGTAAAGGTAAAGGCCTCCCGTTGATCGTCGATTTGCTCGAGCGGGCCCAGTAACGTCTCCATTGGAGACTTTGAAACACAATTTATTTAGAAATTAAAATAAAATTTATATTTATCTAATGAGAAATTTTATGCATATTCTCACATGGGATATCTGTGGGAATAATATAAATGTGAAATAGAGGAAATTATTGGGGAAATTTGTAATTATTGGGGAAATTTGTAATTATTAACCCCCTTTTCCATTCAGACCTTAGCTTCATGATCAAGCCCTTCTCACGAAAATAAAATAGTTTTTCCAATGGTAACTACCTTTGCTTTTCTCAAATACACAGAAGCATCAGTGCTCTCTACACTTCACTGTGTACCCCTAAAATAACCCACAGTTAGTTTACAAGCATATTTTTAAAAAGTGCCTGCAGTTTTGTCTTCTTTAGCTGGGCTTTAACTCAGAATGTTCTGTGCTATCTGGAACTGCTTACTAAGGGATGCTGAATTTAAAGCTGACAACTGGGAACTAGCAGAAAAGTGATGTGGTAACACTTGTCCTACCTAAAGAACGTTCAAAGAAAGGTCTGTTTGGGCAGTTTGTGATTCATGACTTCTTTACAGACAAGTTCACAGTTTTTCTTTTGCTGAATTCCTCAGTTCATACAAATTTCCGTGTGTATGTGTATATGTATAGTGTGTCTGTATTATAGGTAGTGTAGATACCAAAATTGTGTAAAAATTCAAATAGTTTATGAGGTTATACTATAATCAAACACATTAAAATCTTTATACCCAAATAGTATATGAGTCATTCTAAAAGATGTGAATTCCAATTTTAAAACAATGTGAAAGTTCTTCATCGTCTCTGTGCAAATGCATTACCCACTTTACAAAATAACCAGATATTTAGAAACTTACATAAGCTGAAATAATTATGATAGCTTACATTCATAAAACATGTACTGCGGGTTCCATATGCTCCAGGCAATGTTAGGCATAGAAAACCAATTCAGGGCATGAACAACTTAAATCTTTTAGTTTTCAGAATCAAACAAGTGTTAAGAAGTACAAGGTTCTGGGGCTGGAGCCATAGTACTGTGGGTAGGGCATTTGCCTTGTACGCGGCTGACCCGTGTTTGATTCCCAGCATTCCATATAGTTCCCTGAGCACTGCCAGGACTAATTTCTGGGTGCAAAGCCAGGAGTAACCCCTGTACATCACCGGGTGTGACACAAAAAGACAAAAAAAGAAATATGTGGTTCTGATTAATTTAACAACAACAACAACAAAAATAAATCAATGGATCTCAGTACAGAATGCTATAACCCCAACAGGAATAGATATCTTTTCTCCTGCAGCCTCCCACGATACTCAGAGCACTTACAATTAGTTCACAGCATTATAGACATTTGTATTCATTTCTGTCTTAACCATACTGAGCAATCCTTGAAAGCAGCAATCATAGCCTACTCATTTATATTCTGTATACTCAGCCTAATGTAAAGACTAAATATGTATTTCATATGTAAGTGCAATTGAATTGTGCTTGACCAAATTTGGGTAAAATAGTCACAACAGTTAATAATTATATTTTTTTTACTCTGCTACATTAATATGACTTTTCAACCTGTCAAAAGATACTTAAAACAATGAAAAGTCATTGTATATAGCTGTGAAAAAGAAATGAAAATTCTGATCTTGATTTAATAATATATAGATCTTTATTTGGGTATATGCTATAAAAATGCAAAAATTAAAGCAAAAGGCATAACATATGTAACACAAACTTTCTTAAATTGAATTTTGCAAATTGAATTTAAATCAGCGAATAATTACCTAAGAAGTTATATTTCTTATTCCTGGTTCCTGCTTTCTCATTAGTTAAAAACAGCAGAAATCTCCTCACTACTGTGTCACTTCAGTATCATTTAATTCAAAAGCTCAAAAAAGGATATTAAACCACATGAGTTAAAATATTTGAAAAAGGATTCTCTGGCATACTTTGAAAGGAAGAATAGTTACAGAAAGTTGCAGTGGGCTTTCATCTTACAAGGAAAGGGCCTACGAGTGAGTATGGAGGATAGGGATTGCAAAACGTTAATTTAGGGGGCCTGAAGCAATAGTACAGTGGATAGGGCATGTGCCTTGCCTGCAGCTGACCTAAGTTATATTCCTGGCACCGAATATAGTTCCCCGAAACCTGCCTGGAGTAAATCCTGCATGCAGAGCCAGGAGTAAACCCTGAAGTCTACTGGGTATGACTCCCGAACCAAAATAATAATAATAAAGTCAATTTATTACTTGTGTTCTTTTCTGATATAAGTGAAATAATCTAATAAGAGATATTTTCTTTAATCCAATAAAATTTTTTGAATCTAATATTCATAATTATTTTGAGAATTGCTTATTTGACTGAAATCTAACTATACCAATGAAGATTACTGCTAATATACAGAATATTTTCCACTGTAAAAGTTAATTTTTAAGCCTTTTGATTATAACCCTACAGATTACCGTGTGCTAAGATACTTGGGAACCTTCAGAATCTTTATTCTTCAAAATAAACTGAGAGTGCTAGACTTACCGTTTCCATCAGACTAGTAGAGTCTGGACACAGAAGAGAAACAAAGACATACCAGGAAAGAAAGAGGAAATTCCTTTGTGCTCCCCGATGAAATATGAATGATTCACGTTTACAAATACTTTGGCATATTCTTTCTCCACGATTACCCAGATACTAAATTTGTTTGCATTGTTCTTATGTATTCCCCAGACTCTCCTTTAAACAGCTTTTAAGAGTTTCCAAACTAAGTTATTCTATCACATTGTGAACTTCCTGCTTCTCAAATGATTTTAGAGAGTGGCTGACCTTCAGACGTTGTGTCCTTCCTATGGCCTTCTCCAGAATTACCTTTGTACTCTCATCTGGTACTGTGGTTCCCCATTAACATAATTTTCACCTATGTCACCTGCCTTGGCCTATACTGAGACGTAACAAGAGACCCTTCGTTCCACAATTGAGAAAGCTCATGTAAAGCAATTGTTTTTCTTTAAATAATCACTTTAAAAAGTTTCTCACTTTGCATTGGCCATTGAGACCAAAAAAAAAAAAAGTTTAGTCATGTAGAGAATTTGTTTTATAGATAAAAAGTATATGTGATGAAATATATTGCTTAAGAAGAATATTTTTAAAAATATAAAATACAAATTTTAGAAAATCTTCAGATAATAGATATTTTTTTCTCTTTAAAAGAGAAAGAGGGGCCAGAGCAATAATACAGCAGGTAGGCCTTGCACACAGTCAACCCAGGTTGTGTTGCCTTGCACACAGCCAACCCAGGTTCAATCCCTGGCATCCCATTGGTTCCCCAAGCACCGCCAGAAGTAATTCTTAGTGCAGAGTCAGGAGTAATCCCTGAGCATCACTGGGTGTGATAACCCACCACAAATAAAATAAAATAATATTTTATAAATAATATATATGTAATATTTATATATATTAGGTATATATTATACATAATATTATATTATAATATATAATATATAACATTATATTATATTATATGTCTCCTGCCCTTGTGCCTGGCTGTCCTCACTGGGGCCCCTTGGAGAGGGGAGGGTTGAGTTTCTTCCCCCCCCCTCCGCCCTGAGCAGAGCCCCAGCAGTTGAGGACTTCTAGAGCCAGCCACAACCATGCTGGGACCACTCTCAAAACATCCGGATGGGCCTCATGCATGAAAACACTGGCAGAGGAACCCAGGCATGCAGGTCCCGGGGCTGAGGTCTCCAAGCCTACTCGGATTGGGATTGGGCCTTCTCCACCCAGAACCTCCATCTTCCAGTAGGTGGGCATCGCACCCACCAGCTGCCGCCAGCGCCATATTGGTCACATTAACGGCCAAGACGCAGAGACTATAAAACCAAGCTCCTGGAAGCACGTGGCCACATTAGCGGCCACACAACATCTTATTATCTTTCCTTTGGAGAACCTTGCAGGCTACAAAAAGTATCCTGCCCACACAGCAGAGTCTGGCAAACTTCCCGTGTTGTACTCAGTATGCCAAATACCAGTA
The DNA here is from genome assembly GCF_029834395.1 of Sorex fumeus. Taxonomy (NCBI): domain Eukaryota; kingdom Metazoa; phylum Chordata; class Mammalia; order Eulipotyphla; family Soricidae; genus Sorex; species Sorex fumeus. The sequence goes on from NW_026606065.1 coordinate 41,236,067, forward strand.
ACAATGATGGGTCTCATCCTCCTAATCCTGAAAGAGCATTGAAATGGCTCTTTTAAAATCTCAGGGCTAGGAAAAAGGAGACGTTACTGGTGTCTGCTCGAGACAATCGACGAACAATAGGATTATTGTGATCGTGATATATATAATGTATAATAATAAAAGAGAAGAAAGCAAGAGGCATAACTGGGAACTTCTAAGGACTAGAAAAAGCTAATTGCCATGCTTCCATTAATGAAAGTTATCTACAATGACCATAGTCATGTAAAGAAACATTCTGGTGTCCTGTTGGATAAAGAAGTGTTATATACAACTTAACATCAGCATTAAGTTCAGTCTTCTAACACTATGATTGCTTGACTGGTTACGTTTTATCCTTCACACAAAGTCTCTACCTTATATAACTAGATCAATCAGGGAACTTACTTTTCCCCTCCCATCTCCTTTTCTCGTCTATTTATCAAAAGGTTTCACAAACTTTACAGTCCCTTTCTTCTTTTTTTTTTTTTTGTTTAAATACTTTTCATCATAATCTTTGAGGCAGGAAAGAAAATGCAACATTGAGTGAGATTATAAAAGGGGAGTTACTTACTCAACTGTTTCCATGCAGATGAAGGCTAACACTGACAGAATGAAGTAAAGATGGCTTCTATGACAACTCCGTCTGTCCCTTGAATACTTGAAATGAGTTGTTACATTATAGTCTCTAGTTACATTATACTCACACTAGTAAACGATTTGAACTTGATTTACCATAATCTCTTTATTGTGTGCTTTGAATAAAATTATTTGACCTTAAAGTACTCCTACATTCTCTAATTTGTTTTGGACTTACTCTAATCTTTCTCATTTGTTGCATGGATATTAAGAAAAATGTTATTGATAAATTATTTTGTCAGTGTTAATTTCATGATATACACGTTTTAATTACTGTCTAATATTTTATAAGACAAATTTATTAGTCTCACAATGGAGATGTTACTAGGCTCACTCGACCAAATCAATGAACAACGGGAAGACAGTGCTACAGGACGGTGGTACAGTGCAGTGCTACATTAAAAGGTGCAATATTGCATCTTGTTTGTGAAAGAACCGGAAAGAACAAGGAAGTAAATTCATCCTGATCCCTTCACTTGTGTTCTCTCTTGCTTCTAAGAGAAAGGGAATTCATCTTAGGAGTTAGAAATGATTTAGACATGTTTGGTTATTTAGGCAGCTCACATTGACTTGAACTCTGAGAAGTAACATAACCACCTAGCTGATGATTTTTTAGATTAGTAATTCATCAAATATATTTTAAATTTGATCATTTTTGTTGTCATTCTTAGAATAGTTACTTTTCAGAACATTTTCCGGATATTCTCTCAAATTATAATTGGGGTTAAAATAGCTTTTTCAAGCACACTACATTTGTGGTTCCTTACACATTACCCTGTATTCTTCCAGGAATTAGATTTTATACTCGAATATAAAGCATAGAGAAAGTAATTTTATCTTTTTTCTCCTCCCACATGTATCTTTTACCAAAGAAACAAATTTCAATATATTTCTGTGGAAGTATGAGCTTTAATTATTTTCTCAGGGACTGCCAATTCCAATATCCCAGATGATAAGTTAAATTGTATAACGTTCGATTATATATCACATTTCATTATATGAAACTGGATAATACCCATGAGAAAGTTATTCCCTAAAGTAGCATTCAAAACATTACTGATTTAGGGAACTAAATTGTTCTTCAGTATTCAAAAATAGTTAGCAAACCATGGCAGATTATGTAATTTGCATTTTTGAAATATTTTAATAATGCATAATTCTTTATAGTCTGTAAAGCAATTGAAAAAATGCTATTTTGTACTCACTATAAACTCAAGATATAACTATTGCTGTCTTCATTTTACTAATGACAATATTGCAGCTCCAAGGGATCACAGTTACTACAGCTGTTGAGTGGCAAGCAGTAAATTTTACACAGACCCAATAGTCAGTCTTAGGATGATTCTAATAAACAACTTCCTTGATTTCAGTGATCTGGGGATATTTAAGTCTTTGTGAATAAAGTAATATTCTCAATATAAGATATTAAACAGACGCAAATGCCTTGGAGTTTTGCATGTTTAAATAAGATAATGGTTGAATGAAATAGAATACACATGATCAAACACAGTGTCGATTTTGTTTTTCTTTGTTTGGAGCTTCTGAAAAACTCTGGTGTCGGCTAGCTGAACAAGTATTTCCCTAGCAGTGGAACAGACGTTTTCTTTCTAGTGACATGTGAGAGTGGGTGGTGAGTATTTCAGATCAGAACATTGTGTTCTTGTGAACAGACAAAGATCGTATAATGGCTAGATTTACTTTTTTACTTTTTTTGCTTAGGTTGGCTATCACACAGACTTTTTGGAATTAAATGTCAGCCCCTTTTCAAAGAAAGAAGCTAAGCAATATTAGATAAATCTTGGATACAGATAAAATCTATAAAAGATTATTTCTTTATGCCTTATTTCCTTTAAAGAATAACTCTAAAATGCTTACCCGGATTAGTATCAAATTATGTTTTTCCTTTGTTAAGAAAAATGTAGGTATATATCACAGGTTTGGTTATCATTAAACACACAGGTCAAGGCATAAAGATATTTCTTAGTTTACAGTTAGAGAAAATCAGATGGAAGATTATGGAAATGAAGATAAAACTAGAAACAACTCCTCATTTTCACAGAAGACTAGATAAGAACATAATAAAAATAAGTTCAATAATAATTATTTTTCATGCAACAGGCATAGTAAAACAAGACCTCACCTTAAGGTCGTATTTTAGGCAAAAGCAACATAACTTTTAAAATGTTTCACATTTTATAATAATCATTGTATTATTTCAATAAAACTTTGTAGAATATTGTACTATCATCATCTTATCAGATAAAAAGGAGACTGGTTTTAAAGGTATTTTTTTAATTGAGAATTCAGATGCAAGGGCAAAATTATGTATTTTTTCAGAACAGTATAATGTAGTACGAGAAATACAACTTAATTATTTGCTAAAAGATGTCACAAACCAAAGCCACCAACCTTGATTCTTCAAGCATCACTAAATTTATGTGAGAAGATAGTAGAATAAATGACTTGGGGGGAAAAAAAGGACAGGATTCTTAAGCTAGAATGTCTGAATAGCCAGACAATTATGGCTTCTTCATTCAAACCGAGGACAGGTAGCCTTAAGAGATACAGTGAAATAGGAAGGCATGATATAGCTGGAGAAACGACTGAGCTTGCCATTCAATACTATATGCCTTCAGAGCTGAAAAGTCTTGGTTTGTCTGTGATTGCTATTGAAAATGTGTGTGAAGATGGATTTTGTGAGCATATGGTCTGTCTCTGTAGAGGGTTTGATCAAGGCAAACACAGACTCTTGTCTTCTTTTGTCTGGAAGAGTCTCAAGGTGCTAGACTGGTTTGGCTGAATTTGCTTGTTGTGACATAGCACAGGGACCATGTTACGGGGGGTGGAGGGGGGGGGGCGGGGGAGGAGCATGTGCTGAGTTTCCGCGTCTCTGAAGAAGCAACAAAATCTGTGTTTCCTGTGATTAACTTGAAATGACAACACCGTTGCAGGGAAGCGACAGCTTTAGAGGTCTCTGATACATAGAAGGTTGCCCCAGACGAGCCACAGTGTGTCCCATACAAAACTTGAAATGACATTTTGTTCCATTGGGAGTGCTTACCATGCACCCTGCACCAAAGCCAGATTAAGGAAACTCAGTCAGGTCAAACCTTCCCCCAGCCCTGCCAGTGGTGCCCTCTGCCCATTCTCTGGCTAATGAGCCAGAGGCTGCACAGTCCAGTTTTGAGAAACAGGAAGGAAAAGATATAAAGGGGCACACATTTTTTTGATGTCTTGTGCAATTCTCAGGCTAGACGCAAGCTAGATATGGGGAGAGCCCTAAATGGAAAAAGAGTCGCAACTGAACTTTAGGGGAGAGGCATGGAGAGTGGGGAGTGGAGGGAAAGGGTCAAGTTCCCAAGCTTTGTTCAGGAGGCTGAAGGCCACTAGAACCACTGGGCCAGAAAACTCAATACTCAAGCCCAGAGGTGCTGGGACCTAACAAGGCCGTGGTGGTGGCGCTCTGGGCCTTCAGAAATACACCAAGTAATGGTGGTGCAGGAACTTAGGGCCTCTGACAGGAAAGGCACTCCGAGCAAACTCCTAGACTTTAAAATGTTGACAGTGAGTTCACTAATTCAAATAAAACCCCAGAATCATTTGGCCACGTGTACAGTCCAAGGGAATGAAGCGATAATATGGCTGATACTCTTTAAACTGAATGCTAGGAAGGAATATACTGTTTAATAACCTGAACGCAACTGATTTCAGTCCCATAAAATTATAAAAATTGACTTATCTGTTACATCTTCAAAATATGTATATATATATATATATTCACAGCATTTACTAGTATGCTTCTCATATGCTTTGTTTGGTAGTGCTTATCTGCACCTTCATCTCTATATCACTTTAGTGATGTAACCAGTTTATTTAGGTAAAATAATTATACCTATTTATTTTGTGGTCTTCCCTACAGAACAGGTGATATTTTCACATCACAAATCAAAATCTGGGTTTTGTTTAATTCTACAGCTTAGATATTTCAATGGTTTTCTAATGCACTGTCAAAAAATCTAAATTGCTTATATTGGACACATGAGGTATTCACCATCTCTTTCTTCAGCTTCTTCCTGAGCCTCTTCTACTCAGCACCAGAATATAAATTTTTCGTACCACCTTCTGTCTGTCAGCATTTCTACTGGTAGTCCCCAGTGCCAACAAGACATTCCCTTTTAAGCCATTTTTTTAGAGACAAGTTCCATATCTCTTCAAAGACTCCCTTGATCTATTTTATGAAATAAAACTTCCTATGCATCTCTCCACCCCCAATAGTTACAATATAATATTTATAGATATTCATAAAAATAAATGCTTAATTTATTACCTTTGTTGAAATTATTACCGTGACCATATTTAGTTCTTAAATGAATACTGAAAGGAAATTGAACATGAGAACTTTACTAGTAACTAAATCTTTCCTTAAGCACTTAACCATTTTTTCATTCATGAAACTATCTGAAGGCACATCGTAGAGCATGGATGTTGCTCTGTGGTAGAATGCATACTTTGCATGTATGAGGCTTTTGGATTTATCACATGTTCATCCACACACACACACACATACACATACACACAAATACACACAAACTTAAATGCTTCGTGTGAATGTTAGCACATTATTGTAATATTCTACATGAACATAATCCTTTTCTATTTCATTAGTGAAAAAGGAAGGTAATAATATTGACAACCAGTTGCTATATTAAATTAAATCAACTATTTAAAGAGCCTAGGACTGAAAGCCCTTAATTTACTTTGACATTATGTTACAAACTGTTTCATCCTTCCTTTTTAAACATATACAATGAAACTATAGATCAAAGGACATGAAGATTATATATCTATGATGCAGATTTATGACTAGATAATTATGTGAATTTATCAGAATAAATACTGAGATTTCTGGGTAGAAAGACATTTATTTATCAGAATAAATACTGAGATTTCTGGGTAGAAAGACATTCAGAATTTTGGAGGCATCATACAAGAAAGTAGACATCAAAAATCTTCAGCAATAGTGAGAGGTGATAGTTATTGCCATTCTTGAAAAGTTAGTGCCAGAGAAGAGTGTACCAATGTGTAAAATGAGGCTGAGAACTGGGAATGAGGGATCTGAGTGTGATTAGTATAGAGTCTGCTACTGAGACAGTTGTGTAGCATGATGAGACTGGAAGACAGTAAATCCCATTGACTCTATCCATGGCTGTTTGTGTAGTTTCTCTCCCAGCAATGAAATACTGAGTTAAAGTCTCAGTGGCAGACATAAAAAAAAATTCTTATGGCAAAAAATACAGAAGAAAAACATTTTTGAGGAAATGTTTCTGAGACTGGATTGAAGACTTAGTATAGCATGTGAGGCATATACTTTATATGAGGCTTTACCTGGATTCAATTCCCAACCACACATAGAGTCCTCAAAACACCTCCAGGGGTGAGCCCAGTGCAGAGCTAAATACGCTCCTTTCCCCACAGGAAGAGTCTGAGCCTTTAGTTGTACCTGTAAAACAGATATTTGAGGTACAAATGGAAAAATTAATTAACACTAGAAAGGACAATAACATTATTAGTAAATAAAATTATTCCCAATAAAATCCAAATTAGAATAATACATTGACTATAGTATAAATGCTTCCTATCTTTTAAGATATTCTAACTTTAACATGTAGAATAAATACAATGTGTCCTTTTCAAAATACAGAATCTAAATTAGTAAATCTTGATTGGAGATTGAAAATATTGTATAAATTCTTACAAATCCAGAGCTGATCTGAATGCAGATCACTAATGCAAGTCATTATAATATCGTTACAGTTTGATATATTAGGAATATTAAAAGCTTTGGAAAAGAGAATAAACAACAATAACATTAAAACTTTTTATTACATTTAGTTTGTTTTGGGGACACACATGACAGTGTTCAAGGCTTACCCCAGCTCTGTGCTCAGGAAACACTGATGGTGGTCTTGGGGAATCATATGGAATGCTGGTGATAAAACCTGGGTCTGCCACTTGCAAGTTGAACCCTATCTACTGTATTCTCTTTCCCTATGGTCAACTATCTTAAACTACAAGAATTTTAAGATGAAGAAAACCTAAGATAAAATTTCATTGAATTTTTTATGACATACTGAGCCTGTAATCTATAAAGATTATTTGAAGAAAATTTTCATAAAAAGAATCAATAGAGTCAGAGAGTACAGAGAGGGGTGCATGCCTTGCATGTGTAAAATCATGTTTCAATCTGGCTCCACATGGTGAGCAAGCATGACTGGATACAGCCCTGATGTCCTCAGAGTCCCAGTGGGATGGCGCAGGGCCTACACAAAGCGTCCTTGGAACTTTCATTGAACTTCAACAATCACTGAATCCTCTGTAAGTGGCAACTGGGCCTCCAAAATACCATGGGAGCCCCACCCTCAAAGAAAAAATGAGGGGCTGGAGCGATAGCACAGCGGGTAGGGCGTTTGCCTTGCACGCGGCTGACTCGGGTTCGATTCCCAGCATATCATATGGTCCCCTGAGCACTGCCAGGAGTTATTGCTGAGTGTAGAGCCAGGAATAACCCCTGTGCAACACCGGGTGTGACCCCTCCAAAAAAGAAAAGAAAAAATGATATATCAATAGGCACAAAGAAAATATTATTAGACTCCTGAAGGAGAGTCCTCAGTTATATTGCTGTAAAGGAAATACTGATATCTTTGACAAAAAATAGGCCTCCTCTAAAAAACCACGGCCACAACTGTCCAGCAATTTAACTTAATCAAAGTGGTGCTAAAAATGGGCACGATTCTGTCTCCCAGGACTCAGCAAAATAAGTGTATTATGAGATTTCCAAACACAAATAACTTCACAAATAATGTCTAGAAAAGAATGAGTTAAGATAAAATTTAGCTTGTAGGTGTGACTCAGCAATAGAGAACTTGACATTCGTGCATTAAACGCGGAGTTTAATCCCTAGAGACCTCCCCAAAACATAAAACGTAAAGAATGTAATGGATCACAATGAATCCCCAGAGAACTTCTTCAAGGAGAAAATAAGAGTTGAGACAGATGGATAAAACATGAATCAAGAACATAGCAGAATATGTAGTAAGTGAATACAGATATTTCTCTCTCATCTCTCTTTCTCTCTGTCCTAAATAGTTAATTTTATGCATGATCTTGAATGGCTCAGTTATTTAGTTGAACATCATTCTCTGTGTGTCTGTGTGATTGTTTTTGGATGAAGTTAATGTTTATATAAGCCAAGTAAGGAAAGTAGACTGTCCTCTCCTATTTGGATGTGTCTCATTCAATGTGTTGATACCTGAACGGAACAAAAGGAACTCTAAGGAGAAGTCACTCTAAGCTTGATTGTCTTCAGTTGTAAAACTGGTCCTCTATCTTTTGACTCTGATTTAGATGGAAACTTATATATCAGCTTTCTGGGATTTTAGGCCTAGAAATCAGCTTGGAACTCTAAGATCAACTCTCTTCATTTTCATGCCTTTGTGCTCAGACTGCAGCAAAATAATCTGCTGATCCTATATTCAGTTTATTCACTGCACACTCAAAACTTTTTAGCTCCTAATACTATGATCCAAAACATTATAATCTCTATCTCATCGTTATTTAAATTTCTCATCCCAAATTACCTATACGTTTATCACCTACTTATTGGCTAAGTGTTCTGCCAGTCTATCTGTATGTATAAAAATTAACATGTTTCTACGGCCATACCACCCTGAATGCGCCCGATCTCGTCTGAACAATATAAATACCTTCTAGAATCTTAAGACTGGAGATAGAAAGACGCTTTTCTGAATCTAATAAAATTTTACTCAGTTCCACTCAGTTTATTAGCAGGTAACATACAAACTAGTTGATGTAAAAGATAACATAGATATGTTCAATATTTATGCTAAAATAAAGAAGTAAAAACATTAATGAAAGGAGAAATGTTTAATATATGTGTGTATGACAATAAAAACTTAAAAAGAACTGAGGAAATATTCAAAATATGATGATTTTTCTTAAAATCAAAAGTGATTGGAGCCAGAGAGAGTCCAGTGATAGGGTGCTCACCTTGCTTGCACATGCTGACCTGAGTTTTATCCTGCCATCCTGTATGATATTTTGAGGCCACCTGAGTTCAGAGTCAGAAGAAGTAAGCTTTGAGCACTGCTGGGTGTGATCCCAACATCAAAGTAATTAAATAAATAATAATACTTTCAATGGAACTTTATCATTATCTTACCACTATCCTTATTTTACCATTATCTTATATTATCATTATCTTACCATTATCTTACAAAAGAAAAGACTATCCACCTCTTTATTTGGAGAGACACATAAGAAGAACACATGGAATGTGTAGTTTGAAGAAGGCATATCAGGATGATTTAATCTAAAACTATTAGTGGCAAATTGCAATAAATTTCATCTCAAGGACTTTGTTTAAGTAGGCATACTCACAGAAGTAAAATACATCAAAGATAAGTAGAACTGGAGATATCTCAGAGAGATGAGGGAATCCTGGGTCAATTCTCCCTGATATATACTCCACTAGGAACAGTTGGGAGTCGTCAAGCACTGCATGAGAAATAGCCCCAGAACACTGCTGTGTGAGATTTCCCTGCAATGGAAAAGCAGTACACCAAAGATATGTAAAAATCATAAGCTACGGCAGGAAAACCCAGGTATGTGGGAACCCATGATTGAGATCTCCAAGCCTGCTTTGATTGGGACTAGGCCTCCTCCCTCCAGGCTCCCAGTTTTCCAGTAACTTGGCAGTCACACCCACAAACTGCCCCCAGTTCCATGAAATCTCATCAGTGGCCAAGACCCAGAGACTTTAAACTAAAGCTCCCAGAAGAAAGTGCTGCAGAATTTCCTGGACATTATATTCTATCCATAATAAGCAATACAAAAAAAGGCATTGAGCATTGCCTTTTCAACAGGTTTGAGTGGTGCTGGGACTAGTGTCGAAATATTGAATGTAACCAAAGTAGAGAGAGCGTTTGGGGGAAATTGTCTGGCACACAGGCAGGGGAAGGGTTGGAACAGGGGTGGGGTGGGAGGGAGAACTGGGAATTTTGAAAGTGGAAAATATGCACTGGTAACGGGATGGGTGTCTGATGACTGTATGACTGAAGCTCAAACATGAAATTTTGCAACTGTATCTCATGGTGAATCAAAAAAATGGGGGGAGAAAATAATAAAATAAAATTAATATTCTGAATAAAAAATAAAGTAATGTGGAGTCAATGCCCAATTAAATCAGCTTAATCAATGACTGAACAAATAGCAGTACTCCTACATTATAAAAAAATCATAAACTAATTATGACATAGTGGCATATCCACAGCATAGTTTTAAGGCAGTTAATTCCACAAAAGTCATGAAGAACTCTTGTTGTCCTCAGCCAAACTCAAAGTGATCTATGCTAATGCTTTGTGATATCCCTGGTAATAAAGTAGAAGCGGTCCTGAAATTCATTCATGAAACTGGTTGCCAGGCCTTTTAGTGTTTATTTAGTGAATGAACACCTCCTTAACATATGTAAGGTTGCTGTCTCTGAAAACGTGCTTGAAGAGCATATTGAGAGAGAATGAACACTGCAGGCAACTGAAATGTAATTGGAAAGGGAATGTGTAGAGAAGTAGCTAAACATCTTAGATTGCATTTGACTGATCCTGGGGGTGAAAGGATGTCTAATTCTTGAAAGATATTGCTTCTGCAGCATCTACACTCCTCCTATATTTTTGTTGATACTGAGGTTCTGTTAGTGATACTTTTCAATTTCCATATGGCTAAATGATTTACTTACCTTCAAAATTAGGAATTTCTGCCATTTAAAATTTTGATATTCTTCCAAACAATAGGTTGAACATAAGTAGTTACACTGTTGTTACATGTTTATAGCTTTATGTTAAAATTGTGGAAATTTCATGAATTGATATTTTACATTTTATATATTCAGTTATCTGGAATATACCTTTGATATTAATAGAATCACATGGAAAGAATATGTACTTAATATCACAATCAGGACATTGTAATTTTTTTTAACAAACTGAACATTCTTCAACATAAAATCCCATAGTATAATAATATTTTATTCAATGGATCTTGTGTGCATTTTTGTACACAAATGCTTTTTTGTACCTTTGCCATCAAGTAGTAGGATTCAGTTTCTCCCAATAGCATCACACTAACCCTGATGTTAAAGACTGAAATTAACTGTAATTTATACATTTAATAACCTTGCAGTGTTCAAAGTTTAATAATAATTAAATAATTATAATTTGAGTTCTGCAAAGTTTAATAATCTATGTAGTAAGGAAAAATTTAAAATATTTTATATGAGAGATAACTGTTTTATATTATTGAATCATATTACTTAAAAGAAAAATCACAATGCATATATTATTAATAAAGATATGTCAACTTTGCCTAATATGTCAAGATTCAAGTTATCCTTATATATTATATTTTGACTAATTTTAATAACTTTAAATATTAATCAAACTAATCATCTTTACCTTTTGGACTGAACCTAATAAAACATTTTGCTACCTTATTAAAAGACAACAAAATGTTTTATTGTATGGTGGCATAAGGTTCTAAAATTTTGTATAATAATTTTACTTTGTGTTAAAAATTTTATGGCACAAATTCTTAAATATAATTGCTCAGATTTGCAGTGCAGAAATCGTTTAGTTTTTCTGGAATCTGTGCCTTTTCACTTGCTTTAAATTTATTTTATATTACATTGTCAACACTTAGCCACTAATTTGCCACACAGAAATTTAGAATGAAATAAAATTAATTTTCCTTTCGTACCTTAAGTGCAACTTTCTTAAATTTACTTTTGGCTACACTTAAAAGATATACTTAATATTGCTTATATTATGCTAAATAAAAATGATTTTAAAGTAACCATTACAAAGATAATTTTTTTGGTTTTGAAAAATATATCTTTGTATAAAATTATATTACTTTAGTCTTAGAGTTACAAATTCACTGCATTCTAAATTCCTTGTTGCTTTGTCAATGATTTCTGTATCTTTATTCATTTGTGTTTTTTTAGGCATCTTGACTTACATTGCTATTAGTAGTGGGGTTTTCATGATGCAAGCATGGTTCAACAACTTATGTTCTAACAGACTGTTAGCTTCCCTTTAGCATTAGAACAATTTGTTTTATTTGTTTTGCTTTATTATAGGATCACATCTAGCAGTGCTCAGGGCTTACCCCTACCTCTGCTTTTAGGGATGGCTCCTGGCAGAGCTCAAGGAGCTCAATATGCAATAGAAATAGAAATTCTTATGTTACTTCAATGCTCCACACTGTGTCACTTAGCACACTATTTACCTTAAAGATGTTTAAAAATGAAGATAAGAGTACTAATGGAAGAAATATGGCTTAAAGTTATAGGAAGATAATAATTAGAAAATGAACACTAAAATTAATTATCTAATAATATCTAGCTTATGTAAAAGTCCCAAATTAATGAGAAATCACAAAATCATGAATTTTGGTATATAATAAAAATCTAAAATTATATTTAAGATTATTAAAAGGTAGAAAAATTATCATGGAAATTTTTAATATACTCCTAGAATAATAAAAAGCAAGTGGACCAGGAATCTATTTAACCTCTGATAGAATAATCCCAATCTTGCTTAGAAAAAATCTAAGTTTTTATTTCTAAACCAATTCTCAGTATGCTCAGTTCTCAGACTACTATAACTACAACTTAAATAAGTAATTTGAAAAAAATCTGCAATATCCAAAGAGAATGTGGACTTACTCTTTTATTTTTTTCTGTTTGGGTCATTGCAGCTCAGCACAGGGGTTACTCCTGGCTTTTGCACTCAGGAATTACTTCTGGTGGTGCTCAGGGGACCATATGGAATGCTGGGAATCAAACCTGGGCCGGCCGCATGCAAGGTAAACACCCCACCCGCTGTGTTATCTCTCCAGCCCCATTGTGGACTCACTCTTATAAGATCACAGAATACTGCTGGCACAATGATGATCCTCCCAGATTGCAAAGCCATGTGCCAAATGCCAAGGACAAATTGATACATATTGCAAATAAAAACAACTCTATACTTTCAGAAAACCCAGTCTCGCACATGTATATGAAAGATTCCACATAATTATAGGTTCATTGACTCCCACACCTATTCAGGCCTCTGTAATCTATTTTCTGAGTGAATGATAGTTTTCAGTTGAATGACTGTTTTTCCCTCTTCCGTCATGTATTTTTTCCATTACGGATTTTAACCCAAACAAGAAAAGGTGTTTCCTAGGACTGCACGTGGTGAGCCATTACTTCCTTTTTTTTTCTATTGCCTATCCTAATTTTTAAAATGTTAATGCAAGAGGTCAAATTCTTAGTTGAAAACCAAGCTCCACTTCAAAATTATGTCCTGATACCTGGAGAATACAGAATGCCTTGTATAAAAATCCCCACGTTGACTTCTATCATTAGTCTTCTGGGCTTTTCATAGACATTCATATATTTATGATCTTCCTAATAGTGATATATTTTGCTGTTGACATAAGCAACTGACCAACAGCTCTCTAAAAAACAACTGTTTTTTCCCCCATTTTCATATTCATATACACGAATGACAGTTTAAGTTCTTACCAATAAAGTTTGAATAAAAACAAGTAGAGTTCATTTAAAAGAAAATTTTTTACTGTTATATTTCTCCTTTCCAACTGACAGAAATGTTGATATGGTAGAAACAAATATCAATCATACTGATGAACACAACATCTATGGAAATTAGTCAGAAGTAAATGGGAAGGAAACACGTTTCTAAACGAAAAAGAGCAAAATCTTACCTGCCTAAGTACTTTGAGGTTTTAATTTGTTCCTTGTATATAAAAAACCTTTAGCGTTTTGAAAGCTTTGGAATTTTTATCAGCAGTTCCTATTTATCCTAATAAAAATAGCTTAGAAATACATGGAATGATAATTTTTATTTAAAATGAATAAGTGGATAAAATTATTTTGAATAAAAATCTGGCCACTTATCTTTAATTAGATGGACTAAAAAAAGCAGATAAATTATGTGGCATTTAGCTTCTAATTCTTGTTTTATATCAGTTTCTAAAATGTTCAGGAAGTTACATGTAAATCAAAAGTCTAAGAATAGTGAGGTTTACAGAATCACATGAGATCTTATGGGGATTTTTTTTAACTTTCCGAAAATTTATTTAATAATATTTAGTATCAGTTAATATATGTGCAGGTATTATAATGGAATAAATTACATAACATATTCACTAATACTGGATTACTCTTCTTTTGTTGATAAATGTATCATATTCATACACATTTTATTCCCTCTCATGGAAAATATATTCCTTCTGATAAAAGAAACTTTCACAATTCACAGAATAACATACATTTTGAGGTGTTCTAAAATTAGGTGGAAATAGTTATAAGAAAACATCTAGAAATGCATCATTAACTTTCTGAATGTGTAAATGAATTTGACATTTGCTAGGAGATAATGAGATACATTCTTACTGTCTAGCTTTTGAAACATTATTTTTCAGCAATCTTAAAAAGAGAAGACTTCTAAATATGAATCTTTCAGGTGAGACCAAAAAAAACCCACAAAAAATTACAAAACATAAATTAAGAACCAGGTTGTTTTATGTCCAGTTGACATTTCCTATTTTAAATGAAAAGGTAGCATTTCCACAGTTAAATACATTTGATCAAGAATCCTGAACCTATGATTTTTTGGCGATCAACTATTTTCAGTTTCAAATACATAGTATTGCATTTGTGAAAATATCTGTATTCCATACACCACAATTGATACATATAGTCACACTTTCCACTCAGAAATTCCTGCACTCTAAAAATATATTCGCTAAGATTTTATTTTTATTCAATTTATTTTCAGTTTTGTTTCTTTACTTTGTTTTGGGGATCCCTGTGAACAATAAGTAGATTTCAAACCTAACTACAGTTTGGGTCAGAGTGATTGCCAAAATTTTGGCTTTTGATCTTTTATTTGTATTCTTCTTAGTTTATTTTATAATGGCATTCTTTTTAGATGCAAAATCCAGTGATCCGATTATCAAGTCAGATTTAGACCACATTATCTCCTAATGCCTGGTATAGCTGTTTAGTCCATAGACAGTTAACTCACTGCTAGAATCATCTCTAGTTTGGATCTTTTAAGAATTATACTGTTTACACATGTTAAATTTGATCTGAAAACTCTCATTCATTTCCCCACTTTTGTGAAATATTTATGTTTTGCCTCATTCATTAATCATTTATATTTCTTGTTTCTATCAGTAAAATATTTTTTCATGAACAAATCTTATGTCAGTTTTTTTGTGTTGCAAATGTTTCCTCCCATATTGCAATTTACCTTTAATTTCTTCATGGTGTGCCAGTTAATGGCAGATGCTATTTATTTTAATTCTAATTTAATTAATTTTAATTAATTAAATTAAAATTAATTATCTTTAATAACAGCATTTTAAATTATAAAATAATATTGTTTTTAAGGTGTTATATTATTCTAAGCCTTTCTGGAATTCTTAAAATCTTACATGCCAATATTGGAGAGATACTGTAGTGTCTTAGGTGCTTGCCTTGTATGTGGCCAGCCCTGGTTTGTTTCCTTGCACTAAATATATGGTCCCTTGAGCTTCGCCAGAAGTAACCTCTGAGAAGACACAGGATATTCCCCTAAGTGCTGCCCACTGTGGCCAGTATTATTAAAATTAAATTTTACATGCTAATAAGTTTTTTTGAGTTTTTGAAGTTTTCTATGAATGAAAGCAGGGTTTGATTTTACTTAATGACTGCTCTCTATTTGAACTGCTATATTAAAAATCTTTTAACTTAATTGATGACTGAAGTTTTATATTTAATAATTTTAAAATAAGCTTACATCAATAAATATAATTTGATTATTGAAAATATTTTGCTGCACATGTTTTTTTTATTAATGTTCAATTTAGAATGCTTTTTATCTCTTTTTCCATGCAAAACTGAGTTGTTATATTTCCAGTCAAAAATGAAATTATTCTATTTCAGGATAAACTTCTCAATTTCTTTTTCCAATTCAGAAGTTATATGTCCTTGAGTTTATACAAAATGAGTACTTTTGTAGAGCATCTAGGATCAGAAAGAAAAATGAAATAAAATGAAATAAAATATCTGAGTATCCTTGTAATAAGCACCCCTTGTGACTCCTTAAAACCATTATGTTCTAAGGTATTCAGGTGTCTAATATGTATCATCAGAGTAATTTTGTATATTAAACAGGGCATTTGCATATTAAAACAGGATAGTGTTCTTCAGCACTATTCGGGATCCAAGGACATGTCTTTTGATATTCAGTCCAATAGTGTGGTCATATTAATAGAAGATGCTACTTATTTTAATTTTTCTGTGTATATAAACCTTCTCTTTTAATATCAGTATTGTATTTTAAATTATGAAATCATTATTTAAAGGTGTTATGTTATTGTAAGCCTTCTTGGAAATCTTAATATCTTCCATATCGATATTGGAGAGATACTATAGTGCATGAGATGCTTACCTTGTCTATGGCCAGCCCTGGTTTAGTCCCTTGCACTATGTATATATATATGGTCCCTTGAGCATTGCCAGAGTAACCTCTGAGAAGAGTCAGGATATTCCCCTGGGTACTGCCCAGTGCTCCCTTTGATGACTAACATTTCTCTATACATGTTATGTCTCATTAATTTTAAATGTTATTCAAATCACATTTTTTCATATTGTTTTCCAACCTAACTGACCTCATATGAAAGAAGTTTGTTGAAGTCGACCCATATTACTATAAACCTATTTCTAATGATGGTGGATTTTCCAGAGCTCAGAAATGTGGTCCTTCTTGAGTTGACAGGAATTGTACCAAACCATGGGGGGAAGCCATGTAGTACAGGGGATCAATTCCAAGAATTCACAAAGTAAGGCATGTGTTTTAGCCCTTTGAATGTTTTATTTAAGAGCTTAAAAATTTTAACAGAAAATTAGTGCAGTCTGATTGGTTTCTAGTTGTATTCCTTTTGACTAGAAAACTTTCCTTTCTGATGTTAACTTTTAAAGTTTATTATTTGCTTATTGTCTGGTATATGGGAAATGTTCTGTGCATTATTGAAAACAATATGTACACATATTGTTCAGCAGAATTTCCTATGTACATGTTACATCTCATTAATTTTAAATGTTATTCAAATCACATATTTCCAAATTGTTTTCCAACCTAAATAGCCTATTATCATATGAAAGGAGTTTGTTGAAGTCTACACGTATTACTATAAACCTGTATCTAAGTTCAAGTCCTCATGTGTAAACTTAATATTATAGCAAGCAATAGTTAACCAAGCGATATTTTTATCCCAAAGGTCAAAAGGATAAAAAATCAGGATAAGCCAGTATATTAATGTGTGTATGAAGGCAGACATAAACAGTGTCCTGGTTTAAAACATTCTAGCAGGAATACTTCTCCCTTACTCATAGGATCATCAACTTTCCTGTTTTCTTAAGTTTTAACTAACTGGATGAGGCCTACTTCTAGTAAGAAATAAAATATTTTCTTATTCCTCAAACTTTAATTTCTGATATAAATACTAACCAGAACTGAACCATGTACCTTTTAATATCAGACAAAATTATGCATGATTATGTGCGACATCTTATCTCATTCTTACTTTGAACAAACCCGGCAGGCTACAGAATGTAACCTGCCCACACGGCAGAGTCTGGAAAACTCCCCGTTGCATACCCAATATGCCAAATACCAGTAACAATAATGGGTCTCATTCCCCTAAGCCTGAAAGAGCCTTGAATATGCCACTTTTTAAAAATCTCAGGGCTAGGATGAAGGAGACGTTACTGGGGCCTGCTCGAGGCAATCGACGAACAACAGGATGCATGATTAGAGTGGAATAATCATATGATTATAAAACTAAATAACAAAAAATCACCAGAAAATATGAATACTTCTCCAAAGGCACATCGGTGGCTATGAAGTACATAAAAATGTTTATTACACTTTATTATCAGGTAAATGCAACTCAAAACCAAAATAGAGTTGCACACTTGTAAATATAGCTATTAAAAACAAATCTCAAGAAATATTAAGTGTTGGAAAAAATTTGGAGGGAAACAATTCATATATATTTTTGTTACTAATATATTTGATGTGCTCATTATGGGTAACGGTACAGATATTCTTCAAAAAAGTAAAAGTACAAATCATATATTTTTCCACAAGTAGTTAATTTTATATGGAGGAAAGAGTTGAACTTTAAGTAGTAAACTTAATGTGCAAATGGTACAGTTTGATGATGCATTATTAAGCTCACATAATATTATGATACAGTTAGTTTTCATTAAAAAATAAAAGAAAAAACAAATAAAAATAAAAGAAACCAAACTAAGTTTACTATCAGCTACGGGTAAAATTTTAATTGGTATTGCATACCAAAATACATTTAAAATTTTTGAAATTTCATTTCATGCACGTAGTCATTTCATGGGATCACCTAAAATAATGCTTTAACCAAATATCAGGATGCTTCATTACCCAATCAAAATCAAGAATAAAATTATTCATTAATCCAGTGATGATTTTTCTGGAGACATACTGCAGAGTTCACAAAATTACTACATTCTTCATTCCTTAGAAATTCTTGCATTTAAAGTATTTCTTTCATATATTTAGAATATCAGTTATACTTCCAGGTGAGTACACTCACTGGTATTTAAGTACACTCAACATTGTTGATGGAAATGTTATTCTATTGAAATCTTAAGCCCATTATACCTATTTACTGCAACCTACACGCTGATACTTAAAGTAAGGTTTTACACCGGATAGATTGTTAAGATAAGGGAGAGTGATAGTGAAGATTTGGTACTCATATTTCTCTGCATTATCAAAGTGGATTTCTTTTTTCATTTTTATATTTTTGAGAGGTGAGATGCACACAGTAGTGCTCAGGGCTTAGTTCTGTTCTCCGGGATTAATCAGGGCAGTTTTCCCAAATGTGCTTCTGGATTGAATCAGGGAGAGCTGTGTTTAAGACAAGTGTCTTAACCCCTGAATTATCTCTGGAGGCCATAAAATATTGAATGGGTATACAAGGAATGAATATTAAGCTACTTGCAGCAAATATCTTTGACACTATTTGTATGCTGATAAAAGATATGAGGCCGTTAGATAAGAGATCACTGTCACTGTCCTCCCGTTGTTCATCGATTTGCTTGAGCAGTCCAGTAACATCTCCATTGTGAGACTTCTTGTTACTGTGTTTGGCATATTGAATACACCACAGGTAGCTTGCCAGGCTTTGCCATGTAGGCGAGATACTCTCGGTAGCTTGCTGGGCTCTCCGAGAGGGGTGGAGGAATCGAATTTGGGTCAGCCATGTTGGCCGCTTAGCAAGGCAAACGCACTACCTGCTGTGCTTTCGCTCCAGCCCAAGGAAAGTATTTTATAACAAAGTCAGTAGTCTTATTACCTTAGATTTTGTATATGTTAACTATCGGTGCATAGTGAGCTGAAAGTCAGAGAGCGAGGTTTTAGATGTACATACAGAAAGGTTTGTTTTACAGCAATGTATTTATATCTGTAGGGTCTGGATATTTTATTGTTAGTGGGAAAACCCATAATTATTGGCTGCAAAATCTTTATACTTTGTTTTTCTTCTCAGGTTACAAGTAAATATCCCTTTTTTTTCTATGAGGGTGATGCTATATTCTAGTGAAATTTATCATGAAATCATTGCTGAAAAGATTTTTGGAATAAAAGTTAGTTGTAAACTAATCCACAAAAAATGTGTACTTAGGAGGGTCTAGAGAAAATTTTATTCCCACATTATCTACTTTTAGGTTTGTACTGTTAAACATTTGTAATTTTAGTTGCTGTAGTATGGGTGCCCTACTTGTACTTCTGTTGTTTTGTGGTTTAGACATAATACCTGTACTTCACCTCTAATTTCTGAGGAATATCTAGGAACATGCCATCTTCTTGGCATTAATTTGTATTAGTAAGAGGAGACCAATTCTATTCATTTTTTCAATAAAGCATGTAATTAAACACAGGGAAGTCTCACAAAAAAGTCATGAAGAAGTCAATTTATTTTATTGACTCAATCATATTTTCTATTTTCTAATATTAAAAATAGATGAGAAAATTCCTTCTGCTTTAACTTACAATGCCTGATGAATTGGTCCTTGTTTCTTAAAATGGTTTCTACTAGCCTGAAGGCATTGATCAGTATATACCAAGATATATTAATAATTGGACAGATTTGATTTCACTGATGGAATGAAGTATAGAACAATTCTTCAATGTATCAATTTTTTTTCAATTTAAGGTACCATGATTTACAATTTTTTTTAATAATAGAGTTTCAGGGCAGGGTTGAAATACCAGTCCCATAACTAGTGTGACCCATTCTCCAGCACTGTCCTAAGGTTCTCTCCCATCCTCCCCCATCTGCTTCCTTGGCAAGCACATTTTTAATTTTAGTTGCTGTAGTTTGGTTGTCCTATTTGTAATGCTGTTTGTTTGTGGTTTGACATAATACTGGTACTTCACCTCTATAGTATCAATGTGCTAAAGGACTCCATGTCCTGCCCCAGTTACCACCATTCACCTTACTTCTTCCACTTGATTTCTTCCTTTCCTGGCTTTATTTATATTATCTTGATTCCAGGGTAATGTAGATATTCTCTGTTTTATACTTTGCAAATTTTTTATCTGTCTTTCTAGATAAGTTATCATCTAGTCCTTCTTCTGACTTACTTCACCTGGTTGATTACATATCTTGGCTGTTGTGTTAAATGCTGCAATAAAAAATGGTGTTAATAGGTCCTTTTATTAGAATACTTTTGTGTCCTAGGGAAATTCTTCAATTTACAACAACCCCTGAAAATGAAATGAGTATGAACTAAGTAGCTTCAAATGTCAAGGTGAGCTCATCTATCATTTCATTTAAATTCAGAGCAAAAGTGTAAACGGATGATTTATATAGTAGGAATTACTTACCACAGAGTGTACAGTAATAAATTAGAAATCCCTACAGGAAGATCCACTACTGAATAATTATAGTTTCTGGAAAGTTTCTCGTCATTATCTGTGAACTAAATCAACAATTGATGTTGTTTCCTTAAGTAACTGAATATATTTTACAATAATTCCTAAAATATAAGTAATAAAATCAGGGAATGAAAGAAGTTAGAACTTGACTTCCAAATAAGATATCCTGTCCAGGGACACACTTTGCATCTTTAGAAATGAAATTAATAAAAGATTCAAGTAGTTTCCTAGTGAAGCTAGTATCAGTTGGGATCAGTTTTAGATTTTCTCCTACTGTTCCAGTTACCCAGTAAGCCCTATATCTCCTTTTTTTTTTGTTATTAGATCACCGTATCACTGTCATCCCATTGTTTATCATTTTTTTCAAGTGGGCATCAGTAATATCTCCATTCATCCTAACTCTGAGATTCTAGCAGCCTCTCTTTACTTGTCCTTCCCAAGAGTGACTCATCTGAGTCTCTTTCAGGGTCAGGGGAATGAGACCCATTATGTTACTGTTATTGGCACATCACAGACGCCAGGGGGAGCTTGCCAGGTTCTGCCATGCAGGCAGGATACTCTAGGTAGCTAGCCAGGCTATCTGAAAGGGAGAATTAGACCATAAGAGGTCATGCTTCGGGGGGCTTTATTTTATAGTCTCTGGATCTTGGTCGTTGATGGCTCAGGGTGGGGCGGGGGGGGGCAGTTTGTGGGTGTGAGTGCCTAGCTATTGGAAAATGTGGTATCTGGTAGGAGGAGGCCTAGTCCTGATCTGAGCAGGCTTGGAGATCTCAGCCCTGGGTCCTGCATACCTGGGTTCCTCTGCTGGTTCCTTCATGCATGAGGCTCATCCTGAGCATGTGCAGAGTGTCCTTGAGCATGGCTGTGGCTGGGTTCTGTAGATCTTTGGCTGCCAGGGTTCAGCTAGGGGCAGGGAGGGAAACTCAATCCGCCCTGTTCCAAGGGGCCCCAGTGAAGACAGCCAGACACGGGGGCAGGAGACTCTGCAGGAGACATTGATATAGCACAGTTATTATTTTAATGTGGATGCATCTGAGAATGGTCAGGTCAAATTGTCCTTTGATTCTATACTTCCAGAAGATTCTATTCCTCCTGATTTCCAAAATTCTAATGCAGACTCTATGCATTTTTCCTCCTTTTAGTTATATTTGTTAAATGAGCAACATGTTTCCTCAATTGAGAAGGAATGAACTTCAGGCCACATAGAAATATGAGCAAGGCAGAAAGTTTTTGTTAGATCTTATATTTATTCCATAGGCAATAAAACAACTCGATGGCTTGTTTATGTGGCAAATTTTTTCAACAACTTTTAGTTTACTTTAACTAAATCACTTAGGGCCAGAGCAATAGCACAGTGGGTAGGGCGTTTGTCTTGCACGCAGTCAACATGGCTAACCCGAGTTTGATTCCTCTGCCCCTCTTGGAGATCCCGGCAAGCTACTGAGAGTATCTCGCCCACACAGCAGAGCCTGGCAAGCTATCCATGACGTATTCAATATGCCAAACACAGTAACAAGTCTCATGAAGGAGACGTTACTGGGCCCGCTCAAGCAAATCAATGAACAACGGGAGGACTGTGACCATGACAGAGAACTAAATCACTTATGTGTATTAGGAAATTGAGTTGTTCATTCCGACTTAGCATTTCTTGAATATTGCACAAAAGCATCATAAGTATTATTGGCCCAATAACTACCTGATTTTCATTCCTTTCTTCAAATGCCATGGATCTTGCTTCCATTAATAAAACCAGATGAAAACATACATAGGACATAGTAACAAACCTATCTATGTTTACAGTAAACATAGGTATGTTACCATGTGCTAAGTTTTCTCTTTTTGTTCCAGTAGCAACTATACTATGAAACTGGAGAGTCCTTATGACAGCATTTATTTTAGCAATATATTAATTTACATTGAATCAGATGTATCTATTGGATATCATTAAAATAGAATCTTCTGTATTTTGAAAATTACATATTATTTGTGATTGGTGAGAGTATATGTCTTTTATTCCTCTAAAAATTGTTCTGCCAAATATCAATCCTCTATTAATATAATTTATCACTTATAGCTCTACCAGAAAATACCCAGTCACAGAAATTTGTAGGTACTAGGAGTTCTCAAGCCAAATTAAACTTATTTATTTCTCTCTAGAATTATGAATGTCTTCCTATAGCCATTAATTCTAAGAATCTATATTAGTAATTATATACCAGGTTTCTGCCAATATTCCTCTGGAGGGCATCTTAATTCTTTCATAGTATACCCTCAGGAATCAATAATTAAATGTCCTTGGTCTTCAATTCACCTGTAATTAAGTACTTAAAAAATACTTGAAAAATATTCTGAGCAAATATAAAATCTACCCAGGAACACAAAAAATTATATATTTTAATCAAATAAAAAACAATATTTTATGTACTCATACCTTTCCATTAAAAAGTGCTCTTTTTATCAGTTCCACTAAAATAAGTGAAAAGAATGGATTTTATAACCCCGTTCATCACATGTCATGTATCCACTCATCTTGTGTCTTGGATATTTAGCATTCCCATTTTATTAAATATTTGTCCTTCACTCCATGACAGAGGTTCTAACCTTATTTGGCCACATGATGTCTTTTCAGAAAACAGAATCATTCAACACCGCCTTGCAAATCTAGCTCCACTAAAAAAGCCCAGAAAACATTCCCTAATTGCACTTGTGGTTACAACTGCCCTTCATCGGATTATTCCAGAAACCCCTCACAGGAGAGATTGTTATTTTCCACTTTGAGAGATACTTTCCCACCCTAAAGCTTCTAACATTTGCTGTTATAGATTCAAAGGTACTGGCATCAAGTTTTCATTGCTTCTCCATTGATGCCTTCCTTCCAGCCCCTTGCCACACAGTAAATGATCTAACTTTAACATTTAATGGGTGTGAAAAGTGAACTAGGACATAGTGCTAATCTGAGATGAAACAGGATCAAGTTGTCCATTCTGATTCACATGAGAGCATTGCTAATGTTACCTTGCTTTGCTGTCACTTCACAAGAAACCAAGATACAAAAGAAAAGTAGAACGTGGTTCAGGAGTACCACCGACAGATTGAAATAGCTTTCATATGGAACTAGAGAATTGTTCAGAAAAATTCAGTCCTGCCTACAAAAACATTGTGAATAGGTTGGGAGCAGATAGTATTCAAATCCATGAATAGATTACAGGGGGGGAAAATAATGTTTCATTATTTGAAGAATTTTTCTAATATTTTAAGGACATTCATTTCACTTTTTTGATATGGAAGAATTTTAAAAACCTTCTGTCATTTTATATAAATATTAATTTTATCTTAAAGAAATAATGATGTGTTTATACAATACATATGCGTATCTGGTCAAGGAAAAACCAACAAGCTGTGTTAATAGTAACAATATAATAGGAATAGAAGAGTGGTTTTAGTAATTTTCACAGCAACAGGGTAAAAATAAATGCAAGTATCTTCTTATCATTTATAAGCACCCCGGAAGATACTGCTATTTATCTTATGATACAGAAAGAATGATAAAAAATTATTTTTTAAGAAAATTTACCCTCTAAGAATAAAGAAGAATACTTTTGGGTCCAGAGAGGTATTACAGGGATTAAGTTGCTTGTCTTGCATACACTTCACCCAAGTGTGATACACAACACTACATCTGTCACTGTGAGCACTACTAAGAATGATCCCTGAACACAGGACTGAGAGTTAGCTTTTTACACATCAATGTGTTGCCCATTAGAGGATAAAGAAAGAGAGAAGAGAGAAAGGGAGAAAGACCTGAGGGAGAGAGAGAAAGAAAGACAGAGAGTAAGAGGGAGGAAGAGAGAAGAAAACAAAGATAAGAAAGGAAGGGAAAGATAAGAAAGGAATATAAAGAAGCAAGAAAAGAAGATAGGAAGGAAGGAAGGAAGGAAGGAAGGAAGGAAGGAAGGAAGGAAGGAAGGAAGGAAGGAAGGGAGGGAGGGAGGGAGGGAGGGAGGGAAAGAGAGGGAGAGCAAAAGAAAGGAAGAAAAGGAAAGAGAAAGAGAAGGAAAGAAAGAAGGAAAGAGAAAGAAAGAAAGAAAGAAAGAAAGAAAGAAAGAAAGAAAGAAAGAAAGAAAGCAGGAAGGAAGTAAGGAAAGAAAGAGAGATGTTTATCCATGTTTATTTTCTCTAACTACATTTAAGGAACAAGTGGTCACCACTATCATTCAACACTGTGCATAGGGAATCTCCTCCTTATTAAGAGCATGCCATAGAATTCATTTTTTCTGCCTATTCATGTTTCCAGAACCTCCTGCTAGAAAAATTTTATTAGAACTTCTATATTACATCTACTATTGCAAATGGAATGTCTTTCTTTAACAGAGGCAAAAATTCTTTTAATTGATCTGCTGTTGGTATGGAGATCTTTTAGGGAACCCACAAATCCCTATAATTTCCCTCTGGCAGCATTTTACATTTGATGTGCAGATTTAACTGACAGATGTGTAAAATCACACATAATTGAATGGCTCCCTACTGACTTCACAGCTGTACTGTAGAAGCTGGAAAGTGTGAATTACTGAAGGGGTGGTCAGCAAGAAGCCACACAGTATCACCCATATGCATGAGGAAGACACTCATTTGTATTTATAGTGTGATTTAAACATATAACAAACATCTTTTTTACATGAAATTGAACATTTAAGACAGAAACTTTAATTTAGAGAACTGGCCATAAATTGTTTAAAGCTTTTACCAAGACTTAAGCAACTGAATGAGCAGTATCAGATTGACATAAATATGCTTTAGTGTCTTCAAATTTCATTTTCTTAATTGCTTGTGTTTCTTTTTATAACACTCCCTATATTCATTTTGAAATTAAATGGTGCATTATTTTCATTCTGCATATGTTTTAAAATTTACAATTTTCAGTAAGGTCTGAAATTAATACAGGAATATATTGATTGATAAATTTTAGGATTTTTCCTCTTAAAATTTAACTTTAAATTTTTTATCACAATTTTCTTCCTATCTTCTGGGTTGTACTTGAAGGTGATAAATATGCCTTATCACTTGTTTTTTTAACTCATTTTTAATACAAAATAAGAATGTTGTTACTGTTATTTTAGTCAATTTATAACAGAATTTCTTTTTAATTGCATTTTGTAATACCGTGATTAATAACTAGATTATCTTAGCACATTAATGGGTATGGAGAGCTTTTGTTTTATTAAAGACAGAACCAGACTTCAACTTAACCTACCAGAAATGTCTCAATGAGGCAAAACATTTTATACCTTTGTAGTTCGAGGAAACAATGTTAAAAGCTAAAAGAGGTCCCTAATTAATTTCCCTCAACCTATTTTTCTGTGCAAACATATTGGTTTGCTTACCACCTTTCCCTATATTTTCTTTAATAAGCAATGTCTGACTTTTTTAAAAGGACCAATGACTACTTGTAAATTCTAGAATTCCCTTTCCCTTTCTATGAGTATGTGGCCAGGTGATTAAAAGTTTTAGTAAATTAGATGGATGCCAGTGTCAAACTCGTATCAAAAACTCTTGATTATCAGAGTCCTATCCCTAATCTGTCTTTTTTATGAATTTAGAGAACATAATGTTCTTGAACATAATGCTCTTTGTGTAATATTTTAACTATGTACAAAATATTGTTAAAGAAATGAAATTCTATTATAATTTTCCTTATGTAGTGAGTACACTCTTGCCCCTTTTCCTTTTTCTTTTTCAGGTTGTAGAGATCAAATGGATTTCCCAGTAATCAGCCTTATTCATGATGCTGAATATTACTCTTAGTGATAATGGGATAATAAACGGGGAGCATCTGTGTTCCTAAAACTTGTGGAGTTAATTCTCAGTTTAGTTCTTCTAAGTTCTATCTTTTTTCCCTTACAAGAAAGAAGAATAAAATCCTATGTTAAAACTTATTTTGACTGCACTATTTCTTGTTTTCTATTTTAACCTTAACATACTGAATATTGAAGCCTGCAGGTATTTCTCTGAAGAACATCATATTAAGTCAAAGTCTTCTAAACTTCATAAAATTTCTTTTCATGACCAAGAAAATACTTTTGAGAAAACTTCATTTTTGTATTTAGTCTGCAAATGGGTCATGATCTACTTAAATCAGAGGACACATATTTACATTAGAAATTATTGTAAAATTATCATCACAAAACATGTAGATTCATGAATTTTAAAATCATATCATATATGTGGTGAACATAAATTAAGTTACACTATATTATATGCTTCTTATATTACACAAAACATATTTAAATACAAAAATAACATTTAAATAATATTTGCTGGTATCTCAAGTTAATAATTTTTTTCGGGGGGAGTCGATCACACCCAGCGATGCTCAGGAGTTTCTCCTAGCTCTGCATTCAGGAATTACTACTGGTGGTGCTTTGGGGACCATATGGGATACCAGGGATTGAACCTGGGTCGGCTATATGCAAGGAAAATGCCCTAACTGCTATACTATCATTCCAGCCCCAAGTTAATGACTTTTGATACAGGTTTGAATGAAATTGCAAATTTCTCTCATAATTATTGAATTTCGGTGTAGTTCTCATGGAAATGAAATTATTTTATCCAAAATATGAAGTAATGTATTTTCATTTTGATTATTTGTTGCATTATTTTCTTGACACAATAAGAGTTATGCTATCCCCTAATTTGCCATTTTAACTTTACAATAATTAAGGGACTCAGTTGTTCAACTAGTGCTGGGATTTAATTTGATACAACAGTCAATATCTGAGGGATAATAGAAAGCACAAATTGAGTTGGACCTCAAGATATTTCTGATTGTTTTATGGGTTTCTATTTATCCATTCTCTTAAATGTGCGTTGTGTATAGTTAAAAACAACAAAAAACCTGAAATATCCCAGATAGTTGTTATGAATTGTAAAGATCTCTATTTCGTCTCTTCAAAGATACTTTAGTATAATTAATTACCTTTTGTCTATACAAAGAGATATGTTCTCTGAAAAACAAAAGTTCAATCTGTGTAATAAAGGTTCTGTTTGCTTATGCTGGTTCTTGGTCAAAAAGAGTTGTTATTATACATTGACTAAGTTTTTGAAGTCTTAAGAAGGTGAAATATTTACTATTTTTTTTCTTTTTTGCTTTTTGGGTTACGACTGGTGATGCTCAGCTGTTATTCGTGTCCCTGCTCTCAGGAATCACGCTTTGTGGTGCTGGGGGACCATATGGGGTGCTAGGGATGAATCCCAGGTTGGCTGCATGCAAGACAAATCCCCTACCTTACTATCACTGGGGCCCCATATTTACTATTTTAATGGCCTGGTTGAATTCTGCAATAATCAAAATTCCTCAAAATTAAATTAGCTAATATAAATCAATATAATTCTACAACTGGAATCTGATTGCATACATGAAATAGTTCCATGTAAGGAATAATTTGAACTCTGTATAACCAGTCCACCAGCTAAAGATCTAGAACAATCATTCTCAGGAAACTTTGAGTTTAAATGCAAATTCATGATTTTCTTTGGTAGAGAAGCACAAAAGAAAATGAACTAAGTCTACAACTATGGATACTTAAAATACTTAAAGAAATATGGAGCTTATATCACAAGCATTAAAAATCAAGATTAAAAACTGGAAAAAAAAGTTTGTCTCCTAGAAATAAGAAAAACAACTATTATAATCATAACTCACTGTCAAAAATGAAAAGTAGAATAGTTAAAACTGAAAAATCAGTTAATTGAAATCAAATTACATGGAATTCAACACATACAGATATAGAAAATCTTGAAATAGCATATAACAAAGAGGAAAGCAAAGTTGTACATCTGATCTGATAATTGGGTGCCAACTTGGCAGTGAAATCTTTTGTTAAGCATACCCATGGCCATTATATCTTTGTATACTACACTTCCTGTTCTCTGTTTTCTTTCAGCAGGATTGCTGATAAAATTGAAAGGCACAATACATAGTTGATCAAAATCAACGCATATTCATGATTACAAAACAAGCCAGCTAATAATAGTCAAGTACAACACTTCAGAAAAGACATTCCCATTAAAATTAGCAATGATGCAAAATACCACAGGAACTGTTTCTATTTAAAACTTGACTAAAACAATAAACAGAATTATAGGTAAGAATGAGAATATATTACACAGAGAGTAGAAAACCATAGAAACTCTGATTTTTGCTGCGCAAGGGGTCTTGTGTTATACCTTACTGTGCTCACAACTTACTCCTGACTCAACATTCAGAACTCACTTGAGACTTGGCAGAACCCAGTTTGCCCATGTGCCAGGCAAGTACCTAACTGTTCTATTTCCTAACCCCCAAATTCTCAATGTTTAGGTGATATTCTTTCATTCTCATGAAGCTAATAAAATATTTTTCTTTAAAACAAAAAGATAATTGAAACAGTCGGGGGAGTTGAAAATTGCCATAACAAAGATGATTGCAACCTATACAAGAGCTATGAAAACTATACAAGTTATAATAGAACAAAGAATCAACAGATTCAATGGGAAACAAATGAAAAGCTAAACAGGGCAAGGCAAAAGGAAATTCTCAGGACGTAAGGGACATGTCATTTGCTAGGAAGAGCATAGTTAGTGATGCTTATGGGAGTTACTATTTGATTTGTCTTGGTGGTGGGGGGTGTAGAGTTCCTGACACAGTGACGCCAGAAGTGTGGAGTGCCAGGTGCGTTTAGTGGATTACTCACCTGGAACAAGAAGCCCATTGAACAGGAAACCAGTCAAAAAAAGATCATGGGATGGCTGGGGGTGGAGGAGGGCAGCAGAGAAAAGGGATCTCTCAGTCGCACTTTTCCCTCTTCACACATGCCCAGCAGATTGCAGGACCAAGTAGGGCTCCTCTGCCTGGACAGATGTCCATGCCTGGACAGATGGCCAAGTATAAGCACACCTCATAGCTTCTGACAGGGACAGAATGCAGGCAGGGATCAGAGGCTCAGGGAAGCTCAGATTGAGCCGGGGCTAGAATGCCCAGGCAAGGACATACACTATGCTTAGGAGTCTCAGCCATGTTCATATGATAATTGCCAGAGACTAGAAAAGAGGGGACAGGATGACAGGAACTGTGGTGCCGCAACTGAGAAGTCCAATGACTGGCTCAGAGCTGGTACAGAGCACAGGGATCTTGCCTGTGTCCTGAGACTAAGGAAAGATAGGACAAGACTTCTGGGACACAGTCGGGGAAAAGCCCAAGGATAGGTTTCAGACCAGAAAGAGTATAAGCGTTAGAGAGTGATGGGCAACAGGACCCGGCCATCTCACACCAGGGGTGAGTAGGCAGCGGGTGAAGGAACTGGGACATCATACATAGGAACCTTCATGGACTGGAAGAATGGTGTCCTACATGGCTGAAGGAACGGCCTAGACATTTGGGGAGGGGACCAGACACATCTACTGAAACTGTATAATGAATAAACTCTAACTTTATCTTCCGAGTTTGTATGCAAATCTTTTATACTATTCTCTAGAACCATCCCAGTGCAGGAAAATCCACTTTTGCACAAACGTCTGTATGAGCACTGACAGTGTGGAAGAACGGAAAGGTGTAGTCTCAGGCTGTGAAAATCAACATGTAGGTTAGACTATGGTAAATACAGATGGCTGGGACCCAAAACCTCGCTTGTGGGTTTGGTAGGTTGTAGTGGGAGAATTTGCTTTTCTAACAATTAGCTAAAGTTCTTGCTGGCCTGGGGGCCACTGTTTGAGAGCAGCTGCCATTGGCTAATTCTCCACTGCACTGGGAGCATAGAAAGTAGAACTAGGCTCCACTTGGCAACTACTACTCAGAACCTATTTCTAGGCTTTCAATACCAGTTTTTGTTTGTTTGTTTGTTTGTTTTAATAAAATCTTGTTATTCTTGGAATGGTCTGCCACTTAAAGAAAAATAATAACAACCATGCAGAAAATTTCTTTACCTCATACACAATTTCCTTTATCGCTAATATTCTATATTAGTTTACTGATTTGTCACGTTTTGGGATGTTTTGTTTTTGAATCCCACTTGGCGGCAGGTCCGGGATCACTCCTGGTGAACTGAGGGGAACCATATGGGATTCTGAGCACCAACCCGGATCAGCCGCATGCAAGGTACCCGCTGTACCATCTTTCCTGTCCTAAGGTTTGTGACATTTAACAAATATACCAGCGAGTTGCTGACCAAAATTCCTGTAACATAGTTAGCTTGAAGAGCTTCTTTCAATAAACCCAGGGTTCAATAATCTCATTACATAAAATCATTATGTCTTCTTTGCCTCTTCTTTTTTTTTTTTTGGTTTGTTTGCTCACTTTCTGAGCTACACTTGGCTTCACTCAGGACTTACTCCTGGTTCTCTGCTCAGGGAGCATTCCAGATGACTCAGGGAACCATATGGCTTGCTGGGATGGAACATAAATTCAATGTGTACAAGGTCTGTTGTATATCGTTGTATGTTGTTCTGAACCATCCTTTGTCTGTTCTGGTTGTGAAATTTATTTAGAATCATTTTTATGTACTAAAAATTTTGAGGAGTATGGGACAATATCTTGGTCTCTCTTATTTGGAATAGCATGACTTAACAGGGAATCTAAATATTGAAATGGACGTTACAAGATGAACTTCTTGTTGATGCTAACCTTGGTCCCTGGACTGGAGAGTATTTGTACAGTTTCTGAATTGTATTATTTCCACCCTCCTTAGTTTCAATACCTTCTTCCTTAGATGGAAGTCAGTCTATGTGGTCTTTACTTAGTAAGTAAAAAACTTATTCACAATATCCTTGGGGGGGCAGAGTATTTACATAGTTTTTAAAAATTCTTTTGCTTCCAGAGTTTAGAATCATACTTATTTTTCTGAGGCCCAGGGAAGATACAGAGTGGTGATTTTACTTCTATCCAGTAATTTCCTTAAATCGGATTGAATGGATCTAAAATTGTGCCCAACTGGTGTGTTTTAGTAGTACGCATTTTAAAGATTGTGCATTCTAGCTGCTTTTGAAAAGTCTTTAAGATGAACAGCTACTTGTTTGGAAATGAATCTTAATTGGAAGTTAATGACGCCTCCTAGTAATTTACTACTTTAGGTGAACCTACAATATCAGCTGAGCCCAGATAATAAGTTACATCTCATACAGTTCAAAATCAGCTGCCAAAACCCACCTGGTCTGCACCTGCAAAACCAACTGTGGTTTGTTTGCTTTAACAATTCCTATTAAGATTTCCCAGCCAATGCTTCATTAGATTTGAGTTCTGTTATGCTGTTGTTTCAATTCTAGATCCCTCTTGTTGCAAACTGATAAAAAATGATGGAATGAGTTTATAAAATATCACTGACCATTCCCTTTATAGAGAACTTAAATGGGCCCTGTAACTCAAAACTTAAGTTAAAGACATTAGTAAGAAATAAACAATTCTCCAGTAGGAGAATAAAATAATACATTGAACTATTTTCAATGTCAGGGTAACCTTTCCAGGGTCTTAGAGAAAACAATGGCAAAGACTTTGTTTAGTGATTCATAAGAAAAACAAGATAAAAGCCTCTTCCAGGGTTTTAATACAATATAACCTCACATACTTTAGTAAAAATGTGTGAATTTTTTTAGACTGGAAAAATTTCAACTAGATGAAAATCTAATTTCCTCCCACTTTATCCAAGTGAAAGTTAGATTGATGGGGGAAATATGGTGTTAAAGTAACAAAGCAAGTATAAGTTGCAAAAATAGAGTTCAATAAATCACATAATACAATAAAACTGCCAACGGAATGGTTGGGGATATTTAGCAGTGTTATTTAATTATAATTAGTATTAAAGGAGTTTCAAACTTTTAAATTAGTAAAATTTAAACTAAATTTAAATGATTCCATATGCTATAATCTCTTAATAAATAATGTATTATTTAAATTACTTATGTTAATGTACCTTAGGAGACATATGTTTGAAATATAATAAAAATTATAAAGAGACCACTGAATTCCATGTAAAATAAATAAAAACAATTGTTTATAATCAAAGTAATGCCTTTAAAACATTAAACAACTCATAATCTACTTGACGTTGACAACATTCTGGTTCTTTTTCTATATTTGAAGTGATATTCACCAAGCTTAAAGACAGGAATTATATGTGGCAGGGGACTATTAAAATGCCAAGAAAATAGGTAATTATAATCAACAGAAGACATATATACATGCAGCTACTTCCATAGTTTACTTAGAATCCACAGTAAAAGAATGTCTTTATATGAATGTATATACTTAAACTAAGTAAATATTTTACATACACGTATATACATAAACATATAGTTGTTTATGTTTGGATGTATATGTGTATGTCAAATACACAGTACACGTACAAAGGTAAATTATCTTTTAATAAATAATATTGTCTTTTCAGGTCATTAGATGTATAGTGTAACTTAAATGAGCATATGATACTGGTTGAATAGAAACTAATAATATTATAAATGTGAAAGTTTTGTAAAATAACAAGGAGTTTACAAAGATCATATAATTTTGGAATTGTAGAGAGAGAAAATATGATACTAAAGCCCTGAAGATATTAACTAGAATAAGAATTAGGTTTTAAGGACAGAAGTTAAAATCCCAAGAATGGAGGGACGTTTCAATGGGCTGCAGTATGTTATGTTTTGAATGAAGGGATGAAGTCATGACAGCTACAACAGAAATCAGAGCAAGGTCATAAATGATTGCCTCAAGCAAAATTATGCCATTAAATTGTAGACACTAGAAGAAATAGATAATTTTATTTTTTCAGTCTTGATTTATCCTTAGTGCTTCTTTACTCCTAAAAACAGTCCCCTAAAGATAAATGCTCAGAAGCTTGAGATTAGGTGATTTATAACAAGAGTTTTGTAAGTTCATTCCATTTATATACTTAATGGGAAGAAGTAGAACTGCTTATTCTTGATTTTTTAGATAAACAGTTTAAGATTGTGTTATTAAGACTTTCAGACTTTTTTTGAAAAAAGGAAGTTTTATGTAAGATTTACATATATGTAAATAGATTTAAAAGATTCATAGATCTTCAGAATGCCCCCAGACCAACTTATGAAGGTAAGATAAGGTTTCAAATGAGTTGAAAATGCAAAACATGCTTTTATGCAATTAATTCCATTTAACAACAACACACAGTGCATATAAATCAATAATATCTTGAATCAATAATGCATAAGAGTTCTTAGAAATGAAGTGTGAGCAAAATAATGAACATTGAGGGTTAGTGTTTTCAGGAGATGAAATCTGAATGTCAATTGAAATGGGAAAAAATGAGAGAATGAAGCGAGGTTCTAAATGTAAAGAGATGAAGTGCAGAACTTTCTAAAGCATGGAGTATTTGTGTTGAGACCAGATAAGGAGGCTGATTTAAAGAATCCAACACCAAGGAAGGCTGATCATCTATCAATAGGAGCATTGTAGAAAATTACTCTGTGTATTCAGGAAACTATAGTCAAGAACTCAAGAAGATCTTTAATGAAAAGGTGATATCTAAATTAAACATCAAAGTAGAACTCAAGTAAATCAAATAGCACTTTACTGGTATAGTGTGAAACAAAAAAGGCAAAAGTTCTTTATGTTTAAGTATCTAAGAATGATTTAATGAGGTTGACTAATAAAGTTTGTGCAAAATCGGCAGTGCAAACAAAGTGACAGGACACCATAGAAGTACTTAAGTAACAATGATTTATTTTACATTTTGTTTTTTGAAAGATAGTGACATTAGAGAATATAACATTACTATTGTGCTGATATCATGAAATAGTTCTTGAACAAGATATACTAATTACATACAGTTTACTTTGCTTTATACTAATATATCACACACAAAAGTATATTAAATATATTTAATATGTTTATAATAATTTTAAATAAACAAAAGTACAGACACAAGAAATTTGAAGGAAACTAAAGTAGGAAGTGATTACAGATAAATATGTAGTTCAAAATTTGTGTCATAAATTCCTGCAAGTCAGTAAAAGATGTTACTTCAGAGTTTTATAGAAAATAAGTATTTGCAAGTTAAGCCATGGTATGCCATGGCATGCTAAATCGCTAAATCTATTGAGCAATTAAAGTAATCTTCTCACTTAAAACATTGAGATCTAGTAGATATCCCTCCTATATGCCATTTAAAAATTATTCTTATGGTTTTATGTATATGGATCTCTCTATGTATATGTAGATAGATTATATGTGTATACATATGTGTATATATTAATACATGCATATAAGAACATATAATTTGTTTTGGGATCACACCCTGTTGTGCTGAGGGATTACTCCTGGCTCTTGCTCAGGGATCATACCTGGCTTGGGGGACCACATGTATTTGGTTCAGGGATCGAACCTGGGTCAGCTGTATGCAAGGCAAGCATCCTACCCACTTTGTTAATGCTCTGGCCCTCTTATAATATTTTAAAGAATCGTATTTATAATTCTTTTAAATTAATTTTATTTAAATGATATATCTAGCACCTATTGACAGTGTAGCACATTAATCAATCATTCACATCTTAGCATGTAAAAATATAAGTTTAATTTGGTTAATCTCTAAAAGGCTGAAAGTTTATATTTCATGCATGTACATGCAAAATTAAAAAATAAGCATTTATTAATTTATGGTAATAACCAGAAATATGACTTAATTAACCTAATGGGATTAATTTTGTTCTTTTAAACTAATAGTTATACAGAGAATACTTTTTAAAATGTTGAAAAACCATATCGTTTCATTGCATTATGAAAAATACATTAAAAATTGTCTACCCAATGGAAATTTTACATCAATGAAAACTTTAATTTTCTTTTTTCATTTATGTGAATTTTTATAATATATATGTACTGTTTTTGCAATTACTATATTAACAATAATGAGCATTTCAAACATACTTCACATCCATTTAAATAATGAAATGATAATTCAGTCATTTGAAAAAAGTTGAGTGAGGACAGGAACCAGTCAACTAAAAGAAAAGAACATACAGAGATCTCATTAAATTTTCTGTCTAAGGAGTCTTGCTTTGGGGATTATTGCAAACACACATAGCCACTACTCTCCTTTTATTATAGTCATAAAGAGCAACTGAAGCTCATAAAAAAGTAGCTGGCAGATTTGTAAAAGATATAACAGCTTGTCACAAAGGTTTCTACAGAGCCATCTAAGGAAAATATCCCTTCCAAAACATAGCTAGGAGCTATTTATGTTAGAACTGCCTACTTTGTCACAGTAAACTGAGAGGTCCCACATCACAAGACTGTCACACAGGGACACTCTTCTCTGACTTTTCACAAAGGATCCGTCACCAGTGTACTCATAACATATGAGAATTCAATACCTGTGCTGGAAAGTTGTCTGTTCCTAAAGTGAATGTCAAATGGTATTTTTTTCAAAATATTCAACATTGCAAAGTTATTAATTTCCATCTGTTTCTAACAGTTCCGTTTAGTCACTTCCACATTAAAGCTTACCTTTCCTTTCTGAATCTAGTTTGCCGGAAACATTGGCATTATTAATTGGACTTTCACTTGTAGAGGACTGTGTAATCTCCAGGGCAGCCTTCTCTCTCCCAGCCTGTCTTGGCGAATGCGGGTCGCTCTCCTGCCCGGGGCAGCCCAGGTCATGGGCCAATGAAGGAGGAAACAAGGGCCAAGCTGGTTGATGATCAGTTGCTGTTTATTCCGTTCTCTCAGGTGCCTGTTCCAGTCTCACTGAGCCCCTCATTCTAGTCTCACTCTGCCCCTCATTCCCCTCTCCTCCTGTCTCTCCTGCTCATCTCTCCATGCTCCATCTCGCAGCCGAGGCTCTGGTCTCTCCATGCACCTACTCCAGCATTCTTCCCCTACATTCTTCTCCCTCTGTCCCCCTTGTTAGTCTCTCTGCACTCCAACATGTTGCCCTGGTCTCTTTCTCTCATCTCTCTCCATCTTCCTCACATTGGGGTTTGATGCTTCACTCTGGTTGACAGCAAAATCAACATAAGAAAGCCCTTCCTTTGCTCATGGGGCAAAAGACCACTTAAGGTGTTTTTCTCCTTTCCTTACTCCAATAACTTAATTAGTATTTTAAATCTACTTCTTAATATTAGTTAGTTTGTAGGGAAACAGTAAGAGATAGTCTGTAGGGTTGCTCTCCTGGAGACATCCTGCCACAGACTCAGACTACAGTGCTCAGGCCAGATTAATCATTCCTAACCTTAGCAGGATCTGAATCTAGTTCCTTTTTGGATTATGACAGCATTTGTCTGAGACCATGCTCTTAACTTATAGCTAAGCATTATGGCACTTTGATCAGGCCCATTTCAATGCCAGGGTAGTTAGTACATAGCTCACAGTTTGCCCTGGGTCCATCCAGTCCCTCTCTGGGACCCTACTTTTAGGGTGCTCGGAAGTAAGGGTAACTGAGGCTTAAATTAAGAGAACAGATGTCCAGGAGGAGAATATCATTCAGAGTCAATTAACTCCCAAATTGCAAAAGCTTAGCATTAACTTTCTTCTGGTGCCCATATAATAAGGACTTTGATCTGAATTAACTATGCGAAGTTTTTCAGAAGAAGAGAAAAGCAATATTTACAAGTCAATAGAGCACAAAGTAAAACGTTTCAAATAAACACAGAGGAATGGGAGCACTGTGATGGGAGCAACCCAATAGACCTAAGCTCCCTGTGGCAAGGAAGCAAGGATAAACCAATGTTATTCTACAGAGGACAGAAGGAACTTTAAAACATTGTAATGCTATTAAGAAGCACACCTATATTTGACTAATACAGGCTGATACCAAAATTTTTTATATGAGCTTTAAAAATTTGTTTCTGCGGAATGAATTAAGTTTTTGAATAATATAAAGGAATTTAAAAAATTGGAAGGAGCTGAAGTGGTAACACCGCAGTAGGCTGCTTGCCTTACAAGTGACAGACATGGTTTTGATCCCCAGTACTGTATAGAAACCCAGAGATTGACAGGAGTGAGGCCTTAACAATGATGGAGTTAACCATACCCCTTTTGGGGTGATGTTTTTGCAAATTTCCATTACAGAATTTTTTAAGATGGTGAGTGAAGAGAGAAAACATTCAGTAAGGCACTTAAGAGCTGAAGGAAAGGGGAGAGAAAGAGAAAGAGACAGAGAGGCAGAGACAGAACAAGAGACTGAGAGACAGAGAGAGAGCTAGAGAGATATATTGAAGAGCATACAAATTGAACTTAGGTGGGAGAAAAATATAATAACTGCTGCAATCCACCTTTTGTCCTTTTGTCCCCTTTTATTACTTCTTTTGCCTACCTCTGATGGGGAAATCAATGCAAGTCCTTAGAATGATATTGTTACGTGCATTGGGGATGGTATTAAAGGTATTAAATGCAAATTTTCTTGCTCTTTTTGGGAGAAATGTTGACCCCAAGTGAAATATTTTAAAATAAGATATAATTATGTTGCACATAATACATTTGGAAGACCCTTGCTGGAAAAATTGAAGTTTAAGTCAATTGAATTCTAGTGAATAAATAAGAAAACAGCAAGTGCCCACAAAAGATGGGATCACTTTGGCATACATCTCTTTGCTTGTGGTATTAACATTTATTTTCTTAACTTTACCTTGCTAAGGAAGAAAAGAAATACAAATTTTAGTTCACATAACTTTAGCTTTTTAAAGAGTAAAAGATTGAAGTGATTTTAAAATTTCCCAAAACCTGACGAAAAATACTATTCTAAGGTATTATAAGAATTAATTGTAATAATACAATCTGTGATTGGAGTCAGTTAAGGGAAAGTTCTACAAGACACAGTTGATTTTGAAATAAATAAAATCTAATGCATGTAGTATTACATTGCTGATAATTTTTAATTATAAAATTATCAAGTGTAAGAGGGACAATGTTACAAATACTAGAATCTTAGTCAAGTCTTTGAAAAATCCAAGGGAAAATTTAATTTGTAGAACAGACATTCAAGACACTATTACTTTCCACAGACTATAATTACGGAAGTAAAATGATAGAGACAGATTCATCCTACATACAGGATTTGAAGAAAAGAATCCCAGCCAATTACAACATGCGAACAGATCCTAGTTTAACAGAAACTCACAACATGTTTGTCCAGAGATATGAATTGTGCAACTCATGTAAGGGTGATTTTTAGATAATCCCTTTTCATGAAAACCTTAAGTGAGAAGAAAACATAATAAAAATAAAATACTACTACTTCAAAGGCAATCATAAATCTTTGTAAGATATCAAATATTAAAACTCCATCATTGTTAAGACCTCACTCCTGTCAATCTCTGGGTTCCTATAATATAAAGTGTTTAAATATTAAATATATTTGTTGAGAAATTTTATTCTGGCAATAATAAAATAATTACATAATAAAATAAGCAAAAGAAAAATTTGTAAAAATGAACCTAATTCATATGAACTCAGATTTTATTAGCTAAACCATTTCATGCTTTTTTTTTTTGACTAGCTTCACAGTTTAGATCATTTGTTACCTTAAAGTGGAAAACTCCAGAGACAGATTTTTATGAATACTTCTTGAAAGATCTTTGAGGTCAAAAAAGTGATTTAACCTCAGAGATCATTCTCAAATTCTGTAGAGTGCAGAAAAAGAAAAATATAATTTAATTTCTAGGACATTCAGCAGCTAGGGATTTTAACAGCTATAGGCCAACACATGATTTGTGTTGTAATAACCCGTCATGACAGTCAAATATTTTCTAAACCATGTTTAAAAGTTTTTCATGCAAACTTGTTAAAATATGGTAGCTAGTTTCTTTCGTAGCAATAATGGCACACACTAATATATATGTGCTCACATGTATAACTCAAAATTTAAAGAAAAAGATACTTATGGAGATAGATGTATCTAAATTCAGTGTAATATATATTTGGTAAAATAAAAGTAAAATGATAGCTACAGTTAGTGGCTCACTTGTTATTATTCATTATTAATGAAAAACATAAGCTTGCTACAAGTATTAAATATCATATATGTAATATTTAAGAGAACATCTTTTTATTCCTGATTTTAGAAACTATTGATTGAGTCCTTATAATGCCTTATATGCACTGTTAATATTTGGAAGCTGCACAAATAAGTAGTAATATTGTTCTTAATCATAAAAGTGAAAAAACATTTGCTTTACGAAATACACACACTGACATTTATCAACATTAGGATGTTTGTTTTGCACATATATAAACATGAAGTTTAAAATTTTCATTTCTTTAGAAATTTAAACTTATGTACTTGAAGAACTAGACTATATGTCAACATTCAGTTTTCCCTTATGAGAATATTAGTATTTATTTTTATATTTTGAGACAAAAGATGAAGAAAAATTTCCATTATTAAATAATCACGGTCACGGTCACGGTCCTCCCGTTGTTCATCGATTTGCTTGAGCGGGCCCAGTGACGTCTCCATCATGAGACTTGTTGTTACTGTGTTTGGCATATCAAATACGTCACGGGTAGCTTGCCAGGCTCTGCCATGCAGGCGAGATACTCTTGGTAGCTTGCCGGGCTCTCTGAGAGGGGTGGAGGAATTGAACTCGGGTCGTCCATGTTGGCTGCTTGTAAGGCAACATGGCCTTGCAATAACATTTAATTATTCATATTAAATAATATAAATACAATATCAATAATATTTCATGGATTTTTGTTTGATATCTTTTCATTATGATTATGTACATATAAACCCATGCATGCATATATGTCTAAATGTCAGCATATTAATTTATGATCATTAGCAATTTTAATAAAATTAGAAAGATTAATTAGTGCCCCTTGTTTATGTACAATTAGCATTAGTTCCATCGCTGTCACAGGAGAGCTCCTTTAATTGCATCTTAGGTCTTTTTTCAAAGTGTTTTTTCTTGAGGATTAATGGAGTAAATCCCCCAAATATATGAATGTAATAGGAGATATTTCCCCCAAATTGGTTCTAGACACCATGACTTAAAGCTTCGTGGGAATCAAAATATTAGAACACAGGTTAAAAGTTTTCAAATATCAGTGTTGTTTTACAAAGTTTATTGTAACTGTCACTGTCACTTGTCCACCCGTTGTTCATTGATTTGCTCGAGCAGGCCCAGTAATGTCTCCATTGTGACACTTGTCACTGTGTTTGGCATATCGAATATGTCACGGGTAGCTTTCCAGAATATGTCACAGGTAGCTTACCAGGCTTTACCGTGCGGGTGAGATTCTCTTGGTAGCTTGCTGGGCTCTCTGAGAGGGGTGGGGAATCGAACCTGAGTCTGCCAGGTTGGCTGCGCGCAAGGCAAAGGCCTTACCCGCTATGCTATAGCACCAACCCAAAGTTTATCTTATAACAATATATTTGTTTCCAGTAACAAGACTCTACCAAAGTAAAAGAGAGAAAAAAAGAAAATATCATGAAACATTGAAATGTTGTGAAAAATTTCTTGATGTAAGTTAGAAAGTTACATAGATGTAGATATTACTTTCTTGAAAACCACAATTCAATTAAACCATGTTGCATAAAGTGAAATATCTTTCGAATTATTGGAAACTTTAAAAATAATTTGATGTCAGTTTATAATACTGAATTATTATGCCTTACACCAACTTTAGTTTTTTTAGTTGTCATCTTAACCCTAGTATAAGAGACTAAACTGTATTTTAATACTCATACTCTAGTTAAATTTTAATAGTTCAAACATTTTAGGTTTAATAAATACAAAATAATAGAATAATTATTTATCATGTTAAAAAAACAGTGAATTGTAGCTATTTCTTTAGCTGAGAATATAGGATTATGAATAGTCTTTTTGTCTCTTGCAAGTACACTAGCACTGTATTTTCATCATCATCTTAAAATGAAAAGTTTCTTTTCCCTGAAAAGGATAATAAAATCTTTATAGAAATAATGTATTTTCACTTAAAAGAGATGATTTTCTTCCTAGTAGGTGAAATTGTTTCATTTTTTCAAACCATAAAATTTCATAGGTCTTGTAGGAAATGGCAATTTGATTCGGGATTAATCTGTAAGTTCTTAGAAAAATATATTTTCTTTGTGAATAGTTAGAGAACAAAAATTGATAGTTATGGAAAGATCTCTATTTTGCTGTTAAAAAGTGACACATGTATGTTTTCCTTCATAGACACTACAAATTTAAGCTGATAGTCAATACCTGTTTCTGGAAAATGGGAGTAATTTAAAAGTATGCTGTACTGAGCTTCTGTTGTAAAAAGACCCCCAAAACATTAGTGGAATCTTAAAGAGAATTTGAGGCCCCCACCTAAATTTATTTATATTCACCATTTATGGAAATATTTTTAAAAATACTCTTTTGCAATTATAAGAGATTTTCTTATCAGTATGATAAGCATATCTGTTTAGAACATGCATTTCTTTTAATAATATATTTTATGCATATGGATTGGAGCGATAGCACAGCGGGTAGGGCGTTCACCTTACAAGCGGCCAACATGGCCGACCCGAGTTCGATTCCTCCGCCCCTCTCAGAGAGCCCGGCAAGCTACCGAGAGTATTGGATATGCCAGACACAGTAACAACAAAGTCTCCAATGGAGACGTTACTGGGCCCGCTCGAGCAAATCGACGATCAACGGGAGGGCCTTTACCTTTACCTTATGCATATGGATGGTATTTTTGTGTATTAAATATAGTCTCATATTTTCTGCTGATATGATTCTTTGCAATGCTATCTGTCAATTTATGCAATAAACAAAATTTTACTTTACAATTCTAAACCCATTTTTACTTCAATTTCATCCTTGTTTACTCTCACAGTTTTTGATACCAATAAAGAAGGAATTATCATTACAATTTATCTATTTATGCATTTATTTAAATTTCAGTAATATCCACTTATAAGTCTGTGCCTTCCATGGATAAAATTTCACCTCTCTTCCAAGTATAAATTACTGTAGTGTGCCACCACCAAAGCCCTAATATCCCTCCACCATTGTCATTGGATTCTTACCAATGTTCAATCCT
Organism: Sorex fumeus; assembly: GCF_029834395.1. Taxonomy (NCBI): domain Eukaryota; kingdom Metazoa; phylum Chordata; class Mammalia; order Eulipotyphla; family Soricidae; genus Sorex; species Sorex fumeus. The sequence continues at coordinate 41,278,844 of NW_026606065.1, forward strand.
CCTCCTTCTGGTTACCTCAGTTCTGTGACTAGACCCCAAGGATTCTGTTTTTATTTGATTTTTGTCTGTTCTCCTGCTTCAGCTCTCCTTATTCCATATATGAATGAGGTAATCCAGCAATCGTCTTTCTCCTGACTTAACAGGAATCCTTTCATTTCATTTCATGTTATTATAGTGACAATTTTTCATCTTTTCTTTATCTATATAAAATTCTTCTTTATTGCTGTTGATGTTGCTTCCAGATTGTGTCTATTATAAATATCTCTGCAGATAATGCAGTTATTGCACTGCATTCCTGTAGCTCTATCACTGAAAATAATATATTATTTGTCCAGATGCCAGGAGTAGAATAGTTAGTATATATATAACCTATTTTTAACAGTTAGGGACATACCGTAGTGTTTTCTATACATTCACACCAAAGATCTGCAAGGGTACCCTTTTCTTCAGTGGTCTGTAAATACTTGTTTCTTTCCCTTTTAATATAAACTATTCTTACAGATGTAAGGTGAAGAGTCATTGTTGTAATTTGCATTACCCTGATAATAAACGTAATGAGATGAATAAAATAATTAGCAAAGGAGACAAACATATGGCAATCAAGTACTTGAAAAAAATCTGATCATTTCTATTTTAAAAGAGATGAAATTGCCTATGTGAAAATTAGTATAGTTTTGTAAACACAATCCAATTCAGTGAATTGTTACAAAATACCTCAAGGGAGGTGTAAAAATTAAAGTACAAAAAATGTTGCAAAGTAAATACTCTCCTTAATGGTGTAATGGTGGTGGGATTAGTATTGGAATATTGAACGCCTGTAACAATTCATCATGAGCAACTTTTTAAAGCACAGTGTTTATATAAAGTCTAGGGGAGAAATTTACATGTGTAGGAGTAATATTTCCTCCATGTAAAGATTTCATGTAAACTCCACAATATATTAAAAAAATTGCTTTCACATTTTTATTAATGAGCGGTGAGACATTATTAATACCATGATGAAATTCAAGTATAAAATAAAATTTAATGTAGTATACTTTAGATTCCTGAACTGAAAACATACATATATAAAAAAAAAGAGACATTTTATTATAATGTATTAAATGGTTTTAATTTTCTTATTCACATAGATGAATATCATATAATAATCAAAAATTGAATCTTAATGACTTATTTTCTGATCATTCTGTTTGCCATTTCTTAAAGCTTTTCTGAAATATACCTTTTTGTTACATGCAAATTTGTTACGTGCTTAAGGGGGAGGTTGAGATTGCAATGGAAAGTGGGGATATTGGTGGAGAAAAGATCACACTGCTGGTGTTGGAACATTGAATGTTTGACACATCTGTATAATGCACAACTTTGTAAGTCACGGTATTTTAATACAAATTAATTAAAAGTAAATAATGAAAATCTTAGCTGTTAATAGTAAAAGATGGGGTGATATATTGGTCAAAGATGGGGCAATATATTAGAAATAGAGAATAGGAAGTGAGCAGCCTTGGTGGAATTGCAACTGGAGGTTTCAGATCCTGTCAATAAATGGATAAGTGTTTCTCATAGGAATGGGAGTAAGATTTTCCCCAATGTATTACATACCTTTGTACAAGCTAAATGTAACACTAATTCTTGAATGTGCAGATATTTATGTACATTACATGCATATTAAAGGTCAATGTTCAGTGTTAAATACTGACTTGATTTTGATGAGCATTTTTTTTCGTATACATAACATACACATTACTGCAAGATATTTCTCCTAGTAAAGCTGACACTATTGACCATGCATTTTGTAATTGCATTTTCCCCCTGTTTTATTAAGAGTTTTATGTTTTCATTGATTTATAAAAGTTTTTAGGAATGGATATTTTGAGATTAGAAACTAGATTTGCTGCAAGTAGATATTGAGAGTAGTTAGTCCTAGTAAGTCTGGAATTGGGGAGAGACATTACAAAAATAGCGTGGGGAAAGGTCATGTCAATCAAGACTGTGGTTTTATGGTTAGGACTTCTGGATTTTCATTAAATGATATGGATAGGTAACAACATGTTTTCAGCAGATAAATATTGCAACATGACATTTTTAAACAATTATCTGTGTGACTTTGTAGAGAATCAATTGTAAGGGAAAAGGGAAAAAGGTGTGATAAAAATCAAAGCTGCCAATCAAATGAAATGACAAATAGCAAACAAGTTACACTGTAGCACTGTAACACTGTCCTCAGGTTGTTCAATTTGCTCGAGTGTGCACCAGTAATGTCTCCATTGTGAGACTTGTTGTTACTGTGTTTGACATATCGAATGAAAAAGAAAAAAATTCAAGTACTTTCTAATCTCATGTTGTGTTTATTGTTAGAGGTATCAATGCAAATAGAGAAATGATGAAGGATAATTATAAAGCAAAGAATGTATTTAGTAGCTTTTCTTAAAAATAGAATTAAGTTTTTAACAATAGGTGAGCATCATATATTTTATAGCCTGCATATAATTGGATTGAATGCTAATTAAATCTTTCATCTAGTCTTTAACTTTTTGTTGTTGATTTACAGTTCAATAAAAATACATTTGCATCCTACATAGATTTCACAAAGGATAAAAGTTTCAGTATGTAACTGTACTCTGTGATTTATAGGAGAGATCATGGAAATAAACGTGTTTCTTCAAGTGACTCCTATATTGGGAATGATAATGTAATGGCAGATTTATTTGAGGATTTTATATGCAAATTTTCAAAATGCCTTATCAAGTGGAATTTGAATCTCAACACCTAAGAAGATTACATTCTCACATCTTTCCAATAGAACATTTAGATTCAACTCAGTAATCTGTTTTTGCTATTGCTGTAGGCCCAAATGCAAAATCCTTGGCTTTGATCACTGTCCCCTAAATAGCATAGCCTAAGGTTTTCTGAAGCAAAATGATCAGAGAGAGCTAACTCTCGTTTGTTTATTACATATAAGCCTCTGTGAGTCAAGAATTGTGCTTGTTTACTAAGGACAAAAGCCCTAAAACTTAACTCTGCCCCTTAGGAAGCTCAGAGTTTACCACTAACACATGAACAATGGTTTCAATGACATTAAAATTTTTTCTTACTTTAAAAAAATTTGTTAATTTTCTCAAACACTGAATGTGGAATAGGACAGTTAAATATTGTTCCAAGAAAATTATATTGATGTTGGTACCAGAGTGATAGTACAGCGGGTAGGGTTTTGCATTGCACGCAGCCGACCTGGGTTCAATCACCAGCGCTCCATATGGTTCCCCCAAGCACCGCTAGGAGTAATTCCTGAGTGCAGAGTCAGGAGTAATCCCTGAGCATCACTGGGTGTGACCCAAAAAACAAAAGCAAAACAAAACAAAAATTATATTCACGTAAACTATTTTCCTGCTATGATTTTTAAAGTACAGTTTTAAATAAACGTGTCCTGGCCAGAGAGCTACTCCAGGGGTAAGATGCACGTCTTGTTTACAGTGGAACCTTGTTTGATTTCTGACACCACCTAGTTTCCTGAGTTTTGACTGGAGCAATGCCCCAAGACAGTAGCCCCAAGCAACAATGAGTATAACTCTTAAGTCTACCATATAAAAATTAAACAAATTATATATATATAAAGTGTATACCTAGTTTTTTGTTTAAAATATAACATTTTTGTTTAAAGTACAACATTTAATATATAACAGAAGATAATTTATTCGTGTTGAAGTTTGAAGGGAATTTGAAAGAAATGTGTATTCACTTGTGTTAAATTTTAAAAAATGAAAGTAGTTACGCGGGTTCCGGGGCCGAGATCTCCAAGCCTACTCAGATTGGAGTCGAGCATCCTCCACCCAGATCCTCCAAATTCCAGTAGGCGGGGGTCACACCCACCACCTGGCCCCCTGGCGCCGTGTAATCCCATCAGCGGCCAAGACTCAGAGACTATAAAATCCAGCTTCCGGAACCGTGCAGCCCTATTCGCAGGCGCGCGACATCTTATCAGGACATCTTTTTAATGACATCTTATTATCTCATTCCTACTTTGGACAAACTTGCAGGCTATCCAATGTAGCCTGCCCACAGGGCAGAGTCTGGCAAACTCCCTGTGTCGTACCAAATATGCCAAATACCAGTAACAATGATGGGTCTCATTCTCCTAAAGAGCCTTGAATATAATCTCAGGGCTAGGATGAAAGAGACGTTACTGGGGCCTGATCGAGGCAATCGACAAATAGCAGAATGATGAAATGAAAATGAAATGAAAGTAGTTCCATTTATGTAAATCTTTGAATCTTTAAACTGAGGATTATGACTCCATATGGCAAGAGTGGGTGTATCTAGCCAGTGGGCCATAAAATCACATGGCCTGGCCCTGGGACATGACACAAGACACAGTTCTGCCTCTCATAGGCTGCCTCTAGTGATGTCCACCTTTATTGTATGAAGTATAAATGTCCAAAGAATGCCATAAGTACCTAAATCACCCTTGGAAGAAAAAAGGTGTCTACCCCTGCCATATGGGATCATGTAACTAAATGTGGATATTGTGAAATATTTGACTACAGTAAAAGAATTGTGAACTAAGCAAAAAATAATTCTAAATAAACTGAAAAATTATTTCAAGTCTGGAAGTATTGGCCTATGTTTCATTACTTGGACAGGAAGGGGAAAAAGTTTAAGCCATCTTTTATAAACTATGTGTGCTCTATTTAGATTTAGTAATTGTCTAGATCTTAATGCAATGTTGGATAAGTTCACATAGAGATGGATTTGCATAAAAGTGCTGGAAAATTATGCATTATACTCGATCTCTAGGGCATCTTTAGCATCTTTGAATCAGCTACTGTAATATGAGTAAAAAAGTCTGTGATCATTTGATTCAAAATATATCCATTATAACAATACATAGTGCCACATTGAAACAGCCTTTTCAATTTATTGATAGGATCTATAACTTTGTGTCTCATTTAACATATGTAATATCACATATGACACAGTACTGTTAAAATCACTTATTAATAAGAATAAATTCTAGGGTTTGAATGCAATGACATACACGATTGAAAGTGACAGGAGCTCTGTGGAAATATCTTGAATAAGCGATGTGGCTGAAGGCACAGGCTTTTGAATTAATGTTACATGGTATGTAGTAAATCATCGTGGAAACATAAAATTGCTCAAATGTGGAATTATTATAAGAAAAATATTTAGTGTTTTATTTTTCAGAAGACGAGAAAATATTGATGTGTGGCTTTATTTTCAGAAGACAAGAAGATATTGATGTGTGGCTTCGGTTTACTCATTTTAATTGTATGTAGTAAAAGCAGCCATATATCCTGGTTAATGCCTCTTTTCCTGTACTTTTTTATTAAGTTTTTGAAGTTTTAATGATTCATTTTTTTTTCTTTTTTTTTTTTTTATTTATTTATTGAATCACTGTGGGAAAGGTTACAAAGCTTTCAGGTTTATGTCTCAGTCATGCAAATATCAAACACATTTCCCTTTACCAATACTTATTTTTTCCCATGAAGAACCCCAATAAAACCCCACCCCCCACCCCTCCCCGTCCCTGTGAGGCAGATGAATTCTAGTTAACACTCTATCCGCTTTGATTAGATTGTTTCAATAAAAGATTCGCCACTATTATTTAGAGTTTACCCCCCCCCCCCCAAATCAGACATGCTGAAAAAGCATTGTGAAGTGATTTGCTTTCTACAGCTGGGTTCAAGAATTAAATGTTGGTTTTGGATTTCTGCTATTTTACCTATTGACCCTGGAAGTATTTCTACTGAAAGTCAGATAGTTAAGAAATTGGTTTCTGTGTTCTGGAGTCGTGGCCGTGCTGGAGAGCCGCTCGTGGGGGGCAACTGGTGGCCTCGGTAGGGCGTGATTCATTTTTTTTAACAATAGACCCAACAATGCTGTTTCGAGAATGAGTGAAGTGCTGCAGTACCATGCCCACCAGTAGAGTGCGTTACAAAAGGTCCACTACCAGAGTGTCTGGGTTTTTCCCAGAATTTCCATCCTCCATCAGTCCCCCAGTATTGTTGGCATGCTTTTAACAATCCTTTCTTTCATTCACAACAATGGCCTGGGATAAATTGAAAAATACACAATCACCCATTTTGTGTCATATTATTTTGTATAAAATTGAGAGAAAAAAATGTAAGAGACATTGTTCTTAACTTTCTTCACTTTCTGAAACTCCTTGAAGAAGTATTTAGATCATCCATGCCAAAAGGTTTTGTTTAGTATATTAAAAACAAATAATGGTAGATTCTTCTTAATGTGACTATGTAGGTAGTTTGAGTAAAAGCATTTTGTGTCCAGGCTATTATTGTTATCATTATTTTACTAATTCTTAGTAGTAACAGTAATAATTCTTAGTGGGAACAGTATTTAGGTACCTATAAATCAAACACCATGGAATGTTTTAAAATTTTGATTACTTTTTATATTAAATGCTAGAGGGCGGAAGACCACATAGTTTGACTGTAACAAGACAGGAGCTGATCCTAGACATCAGTCTAAATATTATTACCAGTCACATGCAGAGAACACCAATGAACTCTCACTTAAATAATTCCTGTACAGACTCAGTAAATAGAATAATAGACCCAAAGTGCATATATGTATTAGTGCAGGGTAGCTGTAAATATTTTCCTCTCATAATTAATGAAATAATGCATAAGTAATTAATAAGTACAGATCTTGGAATGTGAAGATTCAGTGCTACATAAGTGAATCTTGTGAGATCTTTATGACAAAGCTATTTATAAAAAGGTAGCAGGAGAGTGTGACTTAGAGATAGAAATATGATAATGAACTTGAACTGATGCTGAAAAGGTTGATCATGTGTTGCACAAACTTTATTTACCCTGATTCAGTCCTGAATACCCCAAAACAAGAACTAAATTGACAGTGAAGATGTAAATAGAGAAAGAAACAGACACAAAGCCAAATTGAGAGCAGACACAAAGATACAGGAAATAATCTGAAATTAGGTCATCAAATTATTGTGGTCATACTTTTTAAATGACAAAATGTTACGTCTTCCCTCCCCTCCTACCATCCTGTGGTATATTCTGGAAGTTTAATTATTATCTTTTTGGATACGGGTATTGGAACATTATATAATCAAAACTCAATTATAGACAACTTTGTAATTCTGTATCTCACTGAGATTCCTTTAATTTTTTTAAATATAAAAATAATCATTCTCTTCTATGAACATATTAAACTTATCAAAAAAGAATTAATCAATAAATGCTTAAAATGATTCCACTTTTTTACCCAGAGTATCTGCTAATTAGAACTAAGTGTATCATTCTTATTGAAGAGTATGATGAGATAACATTTAACCATGTTAATGACTTAAACAACATTATGATTATATTCTGGCTCTTTTTGAATTATGAGGCCACTTTTCTCCTATGTTCACAATTCATAAGCAAGTTAAAACTACTTTTCCCTTGGCTTTTAAAGTGAGATCATAAAGAAAAATTAAGAAATTCCAAATAGCTTTAAAAATGCATATATATATGTATATATATATATATAACTTGCCCCTTCTCATTAGATTTCTACAAAATACACACATTGGCACAAGAAACCAGATATTAATTACAATACTGTATTTCTTATGCATTGTTAAAGAATATTTTCACAATGATCATTATATTTATGTAAATTATGATATATACTTATTATAAAAAGATGAGTGTTGGGTGCTTATGTTTAACAAACATACTAAGTACATAAATATGTATACATTTATAATTTGTATATATGTGTATGCATGATGCATGTCTATGTAGACATATATGTATAAATATTTTCTCCTGCTTATATAGGTATTCTTATAGAAACAATAAAAGTAGCTATTGTCATGTTTGCTCGAGGCAAACTTTCTCTCTATTGTCAAACATTTTTAATGAGTTATTTATATTTGCAGCAATATTCATATTTCTTTGTTAAATTATCAAGCCGGCAGTCAGCCACATCTATTCCAGTGTAATCATTTGATTTGGGTTGTTAGGCATTCGGATGAATCATGCTCATGGCCAAGTTCGTGTTGACAATGACACTGTCACCACCGACGCATCTTTTGCCACATGTTCCGAGGAACAGTTCTTCTCCAGTTCTCAGTGATGTGATTGATGCCTTCTCGTCTCGGTCAGACCAATGATGTCGTACTTGATCTTTCATGCTTGTACCACCAGGTCCTCGATGGAAGCATCCGATGCCAGTGTACGTGTATTGAAAATATAGACAGTCATTTTTGTCCTACTTTGTTTTGGCAGCTTCATTTGACCTTGAGATTTTATAAGCTTCTTCTTCCTCATCCTTCCCAACGCTGCCGTATTGGTGGCTCTTTCAGGGTCAGGGGATTGAGTCCCATTGTATTTACTGGTTTTGGCATATCAAATGCACCAAAAATAGCTTGCCAGGCTCTGCGTGAGTGTGGGGTATTCTCGGTAGCTTGCCAGGGTCTCTAAGAGTGATAGAGGCTGTTAGGGTGGCCTCTAATTGCACATGCAGATGTTCCCATGGGTCAGACCATATTTGAACTCTATCAAATATGGAGCGGTAATCTTGGGAAAAGGGTATTAAGTGTCTTATGATGTGTAACTTGGTTCAGAAAGCATCCTGGAACGTGGCGGCAGATGGGTAGTGGAGGTAGTGGAGGTAGTGGAGGTCTCCCGCTGAGATATTTATCTGGTACAGTAGGGTGGCTCTTCTGTGTGTAATCTCTGGGTGGCCAGAGGTTGGTGAAAGCAGACAGGGCAGGATAAGTTTGGGCTTCTGGTTTTAATCATTTGGTCGCCGGAGATTGGTGGGAGTAGGCAGAATATCTCTGTTCCATAGTCCCATTGAGCTGGATTCCATGGTCACAGAGTTCCGTTTACCTGGTTCTGTGGGGCTTCACTTGTGTGTGAGTCTCGGCCGAGCATCCAGAAAGTGTCCTGGAATGTGATGGATGAAGTGATCATTCATGTCAAGAGAGGGATTCAGCAAGGTGATACCATTTCACTGAAACTCTTCAGTGCCACCCTCCAGAACCTCATGTGATGACTGGAATGGAAAGGAATGGGAGTGAAGATGGACAGTCGGCAATTACACCACCTCCACTTCACTGATGACATTGTTATAATAACGCTAACCATTAGCCAAGTAGCACAAATGCTAGACGAGTTCAATCGTGAGTGTGGAATGGTCGGACTACATCTGAATCTCACAAAGACAATGTTTATGAGAAACAGTCTCGTTCCTGACATTCCATTTGCTCTCACTGGGACGAACATCTCCAAATGCAATAATTATGTGTACTTAGGTCTAGACGTCAATATGACAAATGACCTGGCACCTGAGTTGCACAGGAGGAAGAGAGCCTTCAAGAGCCTTCAAAGAAATAGCTAAGAAGATGAAGAACCTCCAGCTCTGGTCAAGAATCAGGGATGATATCTCGTTTGCCAAGCTGTCAAAAAGCAGATGGGCTGGACACGTAATGAGATTTGGAGACGACTGCTGGACTAGATCCATTACCGACTGGATTCCACAGGACATCAAAAGATCGCATGGCCGCCCACCTACGAGGTGGTCAGACTTCTTCGTCAAGACCCTGAACTATGAGTTTGAGGCTCTTCACGTTCCTAGAATGAGCAGACACCATTGGGCTACACTAGCACATGAGAGGGATGAATGGAGATGTTACTGGTGCCCACTCAAGCAAATCGATGAGTAATGGGATGTCAAGCGGTCAAATGATCAAGTGAAATTATCAAGCAGGATTAGATATTGCTCTAGGATTTCCAGTAAAGAAATGGTGTCAATACTCTACATTCTGGGTGGTAAATTGTGAATTTTATGGCCACCCAAAGACAGGAGACACAGTACATGTGTCAAGGCACTTTCCTTGCATGTAGTCAACAAGGTTCAAACCTGTCACCACATATAGTTCCCAAAGTAGCACCAGAAGTAATTCCTGAGCAAAGAACCTGGAAGACTCCCAGAGTACTACCGGCATGGCTCAAAAAACAACAAAACAATTGAAACAAATGACAGGAAACGTCATAGTCTGAAAGTCAGAGGGAAATGGTGTGTATTCATGATAAATATTCTAATTCTTTGGAATCTGGGAATGGTAAAGGAATTTGCATAGGTAAAGTTATGAATATTCACTGTTTCCATTTTACAAATCTTAAAAAGAGAAGCTTGTTCTGGGTTATGTGGGTCAGCCCAGTCTATCAGAACTGCTTTTTTGTTGTTGTTTGTTTGTTTGTTTGTTTTGGTTTTTTTAAATTGAATCATTATGAGATACAGTTACAAAACTTTCATGTTTGAGTTTCAGTCATACAATATTTGCATCCCCATCCCTCCACAGGTGCACATACTCCACCACCAATGTCCCCATTATTTCCTCCATTATTCGCCCCCACTATTCCAACCCTCTACCTGCCTCTTTGGCAGAAAATTTCTCCTATACTCTCTCTCTACTTTTGGGCATTATGGTTCGTGATATAGATACCATATGGATAGAAGCTACCATGTTTGGTCCTTTATAGTTTCAGCAAATATATCTCATCCCAAACTATTCCTTCAACCATCATTGACTTAGCGATATCATCTTTATTCTAGCCGCCTTCTCCCTAAGCTCATGATACAGGTTTGCAACTATGGAGCAATATTCCTGGCCCTTGTCTCTATAGTCCTAGGTTGTCAGTCTCATATTATATTATTTTATATTTCACAAATGAGTACAGTCATTCTATTACTGTACCTCTCTGACTCATTTCACTTAGCATGATACTCTCAATGTCCATCCACTTATAAGCAAATTTCTTAATTTCATCTTTCCTTACAACTGCATAGTATTCCATTGTGAAAATGTACCTAAGGTTCTTTAACCAGTCATTTGTTCTTATGCACTTGGGTTGTTTCCAGATTCTGGCTATTGTGAACAGTGCTGCATTGAATATATAGGTGCAGAGGTCACTTCTACTGTGTTTTTTTGCACCCTCGGGATTTATTCCCATATGTCGTATTGTGGGGTCATATGGAATCTCAATTTCTAGTTTTTGAAAGAATGTTTATATTGTTTTCAAAAAAGGATGTGCCAGACGGCATTCCTACCAACAGTGAAAGAGCATCCTTTTCTCCCAACATCACACCAACACTGATTGCTTTTGTTCTTTTGAATGTGTGCCAGTCTCTGTGGTATGCCGTGGAGACGGGGGAAGGTTGAAAAGAGGGGTTATAATAGGGACATTAGTGGTGGAGAATGTGCACTGGTGCAGGGATGGGTGTTTGATAATTATATGATTGAAATTCAAATAGGAAAGCTTTGTAACTGTAGCTCATGGTGAACACTTGATCACTTGACATCCCGTTACTCATCAATTTGCTCGAGCAGGTGCCAGTTAAGTCTCCATTCATTTCTGTCATGTGCTAGTGTAGCCCAGTGGTGTCTCCTTGTTCTAGGAACACGAAGAGCCTGAAACCAATCATTCAAGGTCTTGACAAATAAGTGTGACCATCTCGTAGGTGGCCATCCATGTGATCTTTTGACATCCCATGGAATCCACTCGATAATGGCTCTCCAGTGGACATCTCCAAATATTATTACGTGTCCACCCCATCTGATTTTTGATGCCCTGGCAAATGAGACAGCGTCCCTGATTCTAGACCATCAACGGAGGTCGGAACTCCGGATTCTTTCTCTCATTTGAGTGAAGCTTGATACTCCAAGCATAGCTTTTTTGATTCCTCTTTGAGAGACTCGAATAGTGTTCTCATCCTGTTTTCATAGGGTGCAGGTCTCTGAGGCGTATGTTAATGCTGGAAGAACAGTGGAATAGAAAAGATGTGCCTGGAGCCAGAAGTTCTTCGTCCCCTTAGCTATTTCTTCGATGCTCTTGAAGGTGTTCCAAGCTGCTTTCTTTCTCCTATGCAATTCAGGTGCCAGGTCATTCGTCATGTTGAGTTGTCGACCTACTTACACATAACTATTGCATTCAGAGATGATCATTCCATTGAGAATGAATAGAACGTCAGGAACGAGACCATTTCTCATAAACATTGTCTTTGTGAGATTCAGCTGTAGTCCGACCATTCCACATTCATGGTCAAAGTAGTGCTGCTTGGCTAATGCTTAGTGTTATTAGAACGATGTCATCACTGAAGCAGAGGTGGTGTAGTTTGCCAATCGTCTATCTTCACTCCCATTCCTTCCCATTCCAGTCATCACATGATGTTCTGGAGGGTGGCACTGAAGAGTTTCAGTGAAATGGTATCACCTTGCCAAACTCCTCTCTTGACATGTATGATCACTTCCTCGTAGAATGGTGAGATCCTGGTAGTGAATCCGTAATACAGCTCACGGAGGATCCTGATGTATTTTGTTTGAAAGCCCTATTTGGCTAGGACTTCGATGACGGCTTCAGTCTCAACAGAATCAAAGGCCTACTTTAAATAAAAGAAAATTAGACAGAGTGGCATCTTGAACTCCTGAAAAACCTCAATGAGCTTAGTTACTGTGTGGATATGGTCCATTGTGCTGAATCCTTATAGGAACCCAGCTTGCTTGCATGGTTGTCTTTCATCTAGTGATCTACTGTTCCTATTCAGGATAACTCGAGTGAACAGCTGGTAGATGACAGACAACAGGCAGATTGGGTGATAGTTGTCAATGTCGTGGATGTCTCCCTTCTCATACAGTAGTACAGTCATGCTGGTTTTCCATAGGGATGGAGCCTTGCAATCATACAGGTAGTGTGTGAAGAACCAGGACAGAGTAATGATAAGTACTGGCGGCAGATTCTTCAGGTGTTTTGGTCTGACCTTGTCTGGGCTGGGTGCTTTTTGCATCTTTACCAACTAAATGGCATGTCAGATTTTGGAAGGGAGAACATTAGGCATGACTTATCCATCCTGCAGAATTTGGTATGTGGGTAGGTGGACATGTCTATCGAAGAGTTCTGAATAGAAGTCATGGATAATATTCTCCATGTCCCTTCTGTAAGATGTGATAGATCCATCAAGATGTCGGACGGCAGTCATCTTGGTCTTGTAGTTGGCAAAGGAGAGGCGGACATTGCAAATACTTTTCATGGCTTCTGTCACATCTGCCAGCACTGCTGCTCTTCTCTCTTTGATGTCTTCCTTGATAGCTTCTTTACACTGCTTTGCAAGCTCGGACATTCGCTTGTGGTTGCCTGAGGCTTGTGCCAAGCCACATTGGCTAATGAGTTTGAAGGCAGGAATCTTTTTGTGGCTATCTCTCTCTAGGCATTCTCACACAATCATGGAGTTGCTGAACCAGTTGATCATATTCCTCGTCAATGTTATCAATGACAGCATCTTCCCATGCCACCTCAATAGTGCCAAAGAGCTCCCAGTTGGTGGTCGTTCTGGGAGTTCTTTTCTTAAACTTTGCAGCCCTTTATCCCCACTCCGTGAAGTAGAATTTTGCACGGAGGAGATGTTGGTCCAATCCCATTTGGAATTTTGGGACAAGAGCAACATCCGTGGCAAAACCGTTGATTGAATATGATGTAGTCAATTTCAATTGGAATCATCCACCATGGGACTCCCATGTCCAACATTTAGATTCAGCCTTTTGGAATTCTGAGTTACCATTCATGGTCTTGGTCAACGTGATGAACTCAGATAGTCTCTCACCCTGTTGATTCTATTCTAGACCATGGGTCCCGATGTGGAGTACTTCAGCTGATCTTCTCAGTCCTATCTTGGCATTAAAATTACCCACAATGATCTTGCAAGTGTGGTCTTCTTATAGAACTTCTCCAGATCCATGTAGAACTTCTCAATTTCTTCTTCAACATAATTGGATGCTGGTGCAGAGACAACAAAGATAGAAACTGCTGGCAGTAAGCCACATCTATTCAAGTGTAATCATCCAATTAGGGTTGTTAGGCATTTGAATGAACCAATGCTTATGGGAAAATTTGTTTTGACAAGGACACCGACACCAATGATGCCTCTTTTGTCTCATGTTCCAAAGAACAGTTCTTCTCCAGTGTCGAAAATGGCGTGATGTGATTGATGCCTTTTTGTCTCTCTCAGACCAGTTATGTCGTACTTGATCTTTTGCGCTTGTACCATTAGTTCCTTGATGGATGCATCTGAGGCCAGCATGCATGCATTGAAAGTAAAAGGTAAAGGCCCTCCCGTTGATCGTCGATTTGCTCGAGCGGGCCCAGTAACGTCTCCATTGGAGACTTTGTTGTTACTGTGTCTGGCATATCGAATACTCTCGGTAGCTTGCCGGGCTCTCCGAGAGGGGCGGAGGAATCGAACTCGGGTTGGCCATGTTGGCCGCTTGTAAGGCGAACGCCCTACCGCTGTGCTATTGCTCCATTGAAAGTACAGACAGTCATTTTTGTACTTCTTTCTTTTGGTAGCCTAGTTTGGCCTTGAGATTTTACAAGCCTCTCCTTCCTCATCCTTCTTAACATTCCCGTATTGGTGGCACTTTCAGTGTGATTCATTAAAAAAAAAAAACCTCTTTGTTATGAAATTGTAAGATTCAATTTTGAGGGGAAGAGTTCAGAATGTAATTGAAAGTAAAAACAAGGGGAAAAACTAAAGCCAAGTCTTATAAATTATATCATAAGGTTTTCACCCTTTAGTAGTTGTAGTAGAGAAATATTTTTAGCATTATTGACTAAAAAGTAGAACATGACACAGGAACACCTTTGTGATTATGCAGACTGGCAGTGATGGAAAGGAATTATTAGAACCTCTGTCTAATATTGTGATGGCATAATTTATTCCATGGGTATCCTTGCAGAAAATATTCATTCTAGTAATAATGGGAAAAGAATGTGTCATCTCATTGAAGCTAAAAGCATCTTTAAGGATGAAACACCACTGACCAGCAAGTGGAAACAAACATAAATAAATGGGAATACATTAAACTAGGAAGCTTCTGCACCTCAAAAGAAACCAAAATACAAAGAGAGCCCATGGAATGAAAGAATATTTACCCAATATCCATCATAGCTCAGCAGTAGGGTGTTTGCCTTGGGTGCGGCCAGCCAGGCCGAGCCAAGTTCGATTCCTCCACCCCTCTCGGAGAGCTAGGCAAGCTACTGAAAGTATCTTGCCCACACGGCAGAGCCTGGCAATCTACCTGTGACATATTCAATATGCCAAACACAGTAACAACAAAGTCTCACAATGGAGATGTTACTGGGCCCGCTCGAGCAAGTCAATGAACAACGGGAGGAGAGTGCTACAGTGCAGTGCTATCCATCTGATAGGGGGTTAATATCTAGAATATACAAGACACTAGTAGAACTGTACAAGAAAAAATCCTCCAACCCCATCAAAAAATGGGGAGAAGAAATGAACAGAAGCTTCCTCAAATAAGAAATGCAAATAGCCAAAAGGCACATGAAAAAATGTTCTACATTGCTAATCGTCAGGGAGATGCAAATCAAAACAACAATGGAATATCATCAGAACTGCTTTTTGAAGTGGGGAAATTTTCCACCTGGGGAGAGAAGGGAAACAGAAGTGTGAGGCTACAAATGTCTAGGGCCTGTACAAAGTTCAGAAAGAATCATTCAGGAGCGGAGAAGATAGTGCCCAGCTGAGAGCATGGCAAACTTGGTAACATTCAGCAAAGAACTGAGCGTTTCCCATGGAGAGCCCAGACAACTGATACTGGCAAGTAGCTTCCTATTCTCTTCCCTGTGATTCACAGAGCAGAGAAATCAAAAAAAGCAAATGAGACAACCAGGACTACTGACTTTCAAAACAGAACTATAAGGCCATGAATATGTATTGTTTTAAGTCATTTTATTTCATAAAAAGTGTTACATTTTATTTCTTTATTTTTTTACCATAACAAAAGTAACTATGCAGGATAGATTTTTGTTTGCTTGTTTATGTTTGGGGGGGGGGCACACCCAGTATTGCTCAGGACTTACTTCTGACTCTGCACTTAAGGATCAGTCTTGGTGCCTTCAGGGAACCACATAGGATACTGGGGATCAAATCTCATTGGCTTGCTGCAAAGCAAGAGCGCTCCTGATGTACTATCACTCTGGCCCCCATATAGATTCATAGAAAGGGAAGAAGTCCTTTGCTCAAAGGAACACCATGTAAAAACCCCAGAATGTAGGTAAAATTTGACTCAGTGGATTTATGGGGGTGCATGCCAATAGATACACATATGAATGTGTACAAACAGGAAACAAATAAAAAGGGTTTTGGTCAGGATGTTTCAAAGGGATTAAAACTGATGGTTTAATATTTGTCTGATAAAATTTGACAATTTTATGGTGATCATCAAATGAACTTAATGAGTGTTATGTTTGATAGGAAATTGATAATTTATAGATATCATTGAGAAGAAATTTTTTTCAAGTAAATTTTGTCTTTTATTATTCTTTTTACCAGGTACTATGATGTTGGATTATATGAATAAATCAGAACTGTTTTTCTTCCAATGGGAATGACAAGTATATGCTTGCATAATGCCAAGATGTGAAATTGACATCTGGAAGATGGAAAATAAAAAGCAAGTAAGCCATTTTTGGACAATAACTTTTCAGATAATAATGTATCTCTGAAAACTGAAGTAGACGTTTGCCCTTTAACTTTATTTAGAACTCAAAGTCTGTTCTCCACTGTATTTTAGTATAATTATCGATGGGGGTTATTTTATTTAACAACATTATTTAATTTTGCATTAGTCATAAATATTATAAATTTCAGGATAGCTCCCTAAGTAATCTTCCCAGTTTTAGACCTATATCCTTTAACAATTCCTGAAATGCCAAGATCATAATAGTTGCTAAGTCAGACTATTCACTGCCACTCAATCCTAAACTTAATAATTCACATTTATTTTCTTTTCCAAGTGCTGTGGTGGTTTCAAAGCTACCCCTTCTACTATCCGTAACCATAGCTAACTCTGAATAGTTCAAATTATTCCTCTTTGTAGTTGTGTATACAGTTATTAGTTTATATGGACTGGTACAGTATTCCTGAGCATTGCTGATTCCAAATAAAAAATTGCTGATCTCCCTTGAAACAATATCCTTCGACAAGTGACCAGAAGTTCTAGACCTAACAGCTTTAAAAAAAAATAAATTCTTAGTGCCACATGAATTTTTATCATGTCAGATCAAGTCATGTTTGCTTTAGTGACAAATTGGAGAGATAAGAACCAATTCTCATAGTGTTTTTGATACCAGTGCATCATCTCACAGTGTTTTTGGTACTAGTTATTGTAATTATCTCTTGAATTTCTAAAATTATCTTCTTCTCACTCTCATGGTTCCTGTATTACCATTAAAGAAGCCATTCTTAAATAAGGCATCGAATATTACTATGAAAGTAGACATCAGATCAGGATATGGCTCTCAAGTACACTTACCAACTTAATCAAGACACCATTATATATATATATATATATATATAATTATATACATATATATAATTCTTCAGTATAAAAGGCAAGTGATAAAAATATTCTAAATTGCCCACCTGGGTTTAATCTAATATATTTTTAGATTTCATCTTTTAGGATTCTTCACTGTATCTTTGTTCACTTTGTCAACATTGAAACTTGGTTGTATACATCTTTGAATCTCTTGATTCCTAAACTTTGATTCTGTTTTATTTTTTGTTTTGTTTTATTTTGTTTTATCATTCTGTGGGTGCAAGTCTCTTTGTGGCTGTATAGCTAACTATCTTCAGGACACCTGCCATCTGCTACATTCTCAGAAGGTCCTTCAGTAGTTCCCTGGAAGAAGCTAGCAAACACATTTTCATTCCTACCCATCAGAACTCCTTTTACCTTTTCTTTTACTTTCTGAATGCCTTTTATCACCTTCTAACATTAGTTATTGCCACATATTTGTTAAGTGTCTGTCTCTCCAAACTAAATCACAAGACATAGAAAAGTGGGAGATTTTTCTATTTATTTTCAGGCATGCACATTCAAACTCACATACACAGACTACAAAATAAATATTACAGAGCTACTAAGAATTGGTACTTTTATGTGCACTAATATTAAGTAAAAGAAATGTCAATAATAAGTTAGAAAAAAGAATATATGTCTACATTGTGCTATTTAAGCAAAAACTGGTATTTGTATCTAATATGTTTTGTTTGTTTTTATAGTAATTCTAAACATAGGACAAAAGATTTGTGTGTGAAAGAGAGATATTTAATAGACTATAATTAAGTGGTATGAAATTCCTTAATTTTGTATTTAAAATTGTATTAGGTCACTTCACGTACATGTATTATATACTCTATAATGTATACATTATTCAGAAAAACAAAATTAATAAAATCCTATTGTTGAATAAAAGGTTAAAATATAGACTAAACCCATTAACTTATAAACACACATACATATATTTACACACACAACCTATATATACAAATATGTAATCTAATACATTTATAGGTTTAGGGATGTGATACAGTAAATTATAAAATATAAATTATGCCTGTATTTTGAAAAATGCATACATTCAGTGAGAAAGATAGGATGCAATTTTAAGAATAATTACTTAATATTTAGAATTTTCTTCCAGAAATAAATACTAAGGTTCATTTGCCTGTATATTACAGGTAAGACTCAACATGATATTCAGGACATTCAAAACTTAAGTGTAAAGCATAACATCATTTGGAGTGTTTTTCTTTCCAAAATGAGACATTGTGGGCAACTGTTATTCAAGAGCATGGTGACTCAAGACACTTCCGAGAGTCTGAACAGACTTGTTGACAATGGAGAAGTAGAGATTTAGAGAGTCAGATGCTTTTTGTTGGACAGTATCCTTATTCCCTTCAAAGGAGTACTTGTGGCAGCTCACTTGTCAAGTAAAGTTTCTGGTGTAAGAACACTGCCTGAAAAAAGCTTTATTTATGTGTAGATTTTTGCAAAATCTAGTGGAACCTTTTTCTCTTCTTTATAGCAAGGGAGAAGACAAGTGAATGCCTGTCTGTCTATAAAACAAATTCCATATCAATCTTGCTTATATCAACTAGAAATTCAGCTGATATTCTAAAAATCAGTTCAGTGTAGGTGAAGAGTTCTGTTCTGGGTCACATGGAGAGGAAGAGAAACAGGAAGGTTACTTGACTCCAAGAAATGTCTTTCTAGTTTCACACTCTGGTACATCTTAGATATGTAACTATAAACTGAAAGCAATCTTGAGTATTGAAAACAGGTGAGTGCATATTCAGTTTAGACATTTAAGTTAAATGTGTAACAATTTTATTTTTATTTATTTATTTATTTAAATTTTATTGAATCACCATGAGATAGTTATAAGCTTTCAGATTTGAATTACAATCACTCAATGATCAAAAACCCATCCCTCCAGCAGTGCACATTCTCCACCACCAATATTCCCAGTATACTCCCCCTTTCCCACCCTCCCAAAGCCTCCATAGCAGACATGATTCCCCCTAATCTCTCTCTAGTTTTGGGCATCACGGTTTGTAATACAGGCCCTGAGAGTTTATCATTTTTGGTCCTTTATCTTCTTTCTGCACACATCTCCCATTCCTCCATGACTGATTCCTCCAGCCATGTTTTTCTTAGTGACACCTTCTCTATTTCAGCTACCTTCTCCCCTTTGCTCAAGAGGCAGGCTTCCAGCTATGGAGCAATCTATCTGTCTCGTGTATCTACTGTCATTAAGTGTCAGACTCATGTTATATTGTTTTATACTTCACAGATGAGTGCATTCCTTCTATATCTGTCCCTCTCTTTCTGACTCATTTCACTTAGCATGATACTCTCCATGTCTAACCATTTATAAGCGAAGTTCATGACTTCATCTCTCCTGACAGCTGCATAGTATTTCATTGTGTAGATGTATAAAGTTTCTTTAACCAGTCATCTGTTCTAGGGCACTTGGGTTATTTCCAGATTTTGGCTATTGTGAACAGTGCTGTAATGAACATAGAGGTACAGATGTCATTTCTACTGTGCTTTTCTGCATCCTCGAGATATATTTCCAGAAGTGGTATTGTGGGGTCATATTGAAGCTCAATTTCTAGTTTTTGAAGGACTGTCTATATTGTTTTCCAGAAAGGCTGGACTAGTGGGTATTCCCACCAACAGTTAAAGAGTGTCCCTTTTACCCCAAATCCACACCTGCACTGGTGGCTTTTGTTCTTTTGAATGTGTGCCAGTCTCTGTAGTGTGAGATAATATCTCACTGTTGTTCTGATTTGCATCTCCCTGATGACTAGTGATGTAGAGCATTTTTTCATATGCCTTTTATCCATTTGTATTTCTTTTTTGAGGAAATTTCTGTTCATTTCTTCTCCACATTTTTGATGGAGTTGGAAGTTTTTTTTTCTTATACAATTCTACTAGTGTATATTGTATATCATGGGTATTGATTCCTTGTCATATGAACATTGGGTAAATATTCTTTCCCATTCTGTAGGCTCTTTCTGTATTTTGGTCACTGTTTATTTTTAAGTGCAGAAGCTTCTTCGTTTGATGTAGTCCCACTTGTTTATGTTTGCTTCCTCTTGCATGGTCAGTGCTGAAATGTGTAACAATTTTAAACCATAGTTACATGAGTTTTAAAGGGTACAACATCCACTTGCCAAGTTAAAGAAGAAGATGAAAAAAATTAAAGATAATTGCAAAGCATAGGTATAAAATCTACTCCACAACATGGCTAAAATGATTAGATCTGTAATCAGTTGAGCTATTCCTCCAGGAAACACACCGAGATTTCAGTTTAGTGACAGCTGGGCCCGAAGAGATGGTACAGTGTATACAGAGCTTGATTTGCACAAAACTGGCATGATTTTGATCCCCAGAACCCTATGTACCACCACACGTGATCTCTGAGCATAAAGCGAAAAGTAATGCCCAAGGAATGTGGGATGTGGGGCAAAATACAAACCAAAACCAAAACTATGTAGATAAAGCCATGACTCAAAATTAAAATATTTATATTTTCACATACTACTTCTTGAAGAGTCGTAAAGTATCCTGATCTAGTGTTACTTGGACAATCAATGCATGTTCATCTGCTTAGAAGCAAAGAACCCAGGTTGTCTGATGAGCAAAATTCCCATAGTATTTCAGAAATTGAGTATCTCACACTAATCACTGTAAGTATGGAGCATGGGAAGAATCGCTGAACTAGAGATGAAAGAGCACAACCCTGGCAGATACACAAATCCACAGTGCTGGTGACAGAAAAATAAAAGGAAGTATCAATAATGACTTTCAGATTTTTAATGGGAACCAAAGACAATACTAATTTTTCTTAAGAATAGAAAATTCAAATTCAAGGGGACATTAGGGGCAGGCCAGAAAGCTATAGAAGAAAACAAATCCAGTGGGCATACAGAATACATGCATACCACAGTTCAACTGAAGATGGAAGCTTTACTGAATTGTTATTTTCTTTGGTGAAAAATAACAGAGTAGTTTCTCATTATACTGTGATGAGTATACAGTACACCTTATACCTTACAATATACCTTATAAGTCATAGCTTATATAGGCACCACAGTATACAAGGTTGTCTGAAAATGATGAAAGTGTAATTATAGATTTATGGAGAAATATGTGTTTTTTACAGATCTTAAAGAGAAGTGCTGATTCTATTGAGAGCTAAATTATATGACAAACACAGTAACAACAAGTCTCAAAATGGAGACATAACTGGGCCCACTAGAGCAAATCGATGAACAACGGGAGGACAGTGCTACAGTGCTACAGATGAAGAATAAGAATCAAGCATGAAAGAAAGGAAATGAAAAGATGCATTTTAGCTTCCAAAAGGTTTTCCATTCTACACTGCTGGAATTGGGAATCAACTTGGATGGAGTGGGGAATAATTTTGTACATCTGAAAGAACTGAAAATAATCCCAGTAGAATTGTTCTTTGAATACACTGACATTGGTAACAGATTGGCGAGACCTACATTTATTTGATAATTCCCTCACTATGATGTTTTTGATTTTCTGGCAATGTACAGGGGCTACTCCTGGCTCTGTACTCAGGAATTAATCCCAGAGGGCTTGGGGGACCATATGGGATGCTGGGAAACGAACCGAAGTCGGCCGTGTGCTATCACTCCAGTGGGTAGGACTTTTGCCTTGCACACGGCCGACCTGGGTTCTATTCCTCTGTCCCTCTCAGAGAGTTCGACAAGCTACTAAGAGTATTCCTCCCACACGCCAGATCCTGGCAAGCTCCCTGTGATGTATTTGATATGCCAAAAACAGTGACAAGTCTCACAGAGGAGACGTTACTGGTGCCCTCTCAAGCAAATCAATGAACAACGGGAGGACAGTGTTATGATGTTTTTGAGCATAAATCTATGAACCCTTCATACAAATTATACATACATATTCTGATTCAATTCAGACATTTTCTTTAAATGAGTTTTCTGTGTTAGTTTATAGGTTTACAGATAGAGAGATACATAAATAGATCAATAAATAACAGAGAGCTACCTTACAGTAAGTTTTACAGATGAACAGATTTACAGGCTACAAATTTACAGATAAATTGATAGATATATAAACCTTACAGTAAGTTATATAAATGGCCTATCACCAAATCGGTAATCCTCTATATCTGAGTGTCCCAATGGCTTAACATCAATCTAAGGACATTATTGCTGATGAACCTTGAGCTTAGTAAAAAAAAAAAAAAACTACTAAAAAATTTA
Organism: Sorex fumeus; assembly: GCF_029834395.1. NCBI lineage: Eukaryota > Metazoa > Chordata > Mammalia > Eulipotyphla > Soricidae > Sorex > Sorex fumeus. The sequence continues at coordinate 41,301,533 of NW_026606065.1, forward strand.
CTTACTAAACTTACTAAAATTTTTTTAGTCACTCAAAATACCACATTTTACAGTCAATATGCAGGTTTGTGTCTCAGTTTATCATGGAGAAGTTCCAGATCTATGAGCAATTTATTATCACTGTGGCAGTTTGCTGTAGCATCACACTAGATATGCCAGAGAGGAAGTTTATGGGTTTATTAGTAGATCAATCTGTCTACTGTTCTCTATTTTAATATAGGGGTATAGCAATTTATTCAGCCATTGATTAGGCTGATTGAATGGGGCATGAAGTCCACCTTACTTTTTTTTTCTTTTTATAAATCTATTTATTGAATCACCTTGAAAGCAGTTACAAAGATTTCGGGTTTAAGTCTCGGTCATACAATGCTGAAACACCCTTCCCTTCACCAGTTCCCATTTTCCACCATCAAAAACCCCAGTGTATCTCCCATACCACACCCTCCCCCTACACATGGGGCAGATGATTATCACATTTTTGTCTCTCTACTTTGATTACATTCAATATTTTGACGCCAGACCCACCATTATTATTTGGGATTTCACCCCAACACTTAGATCTGCCAAAAAGACAACTGTAGACAATTTGTTTTCTATTGCTGATTATAAATAACATATGATGTCATGTAACTGCAGTAATGGCCATGTGATTTTGGGATTCTGAAATTTTAACAATTAAATCTGGAGGTATTTCTGCCCAAACCTGCTGGGTTCCAAGATTTGTTCCTGAGTCTCTGGGATTATGGATGTTAAGCAGCTTGATCAGGAGCCAGAGAGGCCGTAGATGGGAGGCGACCTGGGGTCTCGTTGGGGCGGGGAAGAAATGGCCAGTTCCACCCCCATCCCGTGAAGCCCTGTGTGTCTTGTCACTGCAGACACGAACCTGTCTGTCCAATGGTCTCTGAAGGATGGCGGCCACCGAGCTGCGAGGGGGAACAGGCCAAAGCACGAAACCTAAGAACAATCTGTCTTATTGGGTAAAAATGACATGGGGAAGATTCTTATGTAACACTAATATAGATAGTGCAGATAAAACAGTTAGTACTACTGGTTCTGTGGCTACTATGCTTTCCCACCTTTTGCATTAACTTAGACCCCCAACCTGACCCTGAGTAGGAGCTTCTTTTTCTGCTTCATAAAAGAGGACACTAATGCACCAGGGATTTTAATTTCCTCCTCATTTAAGAGTCCACCCACTTTAATCACTTTAGGGTGAGCAATTGATTTTTGCTCACCATCTGAATGTTTCCAGTGGAAATAAATATTTCAGCACTTACCTAAAACTTTAATAGTCCACAAAAGAGGCCATGCCTCAGTGATAACTATATTCAATGGAAGAGCAGTATCTCTGCCTTATTAAAGATTTGTATGGAAACCAAGCATTTTTCTTTCTCTCCTTTCAACCATCTAAACTTCACAAGGTTTGGAACAATAGCAAGCACCTGGTAATGCCCAACATATATAGTTACAGAACCTGTGAGGAGGTTTATGGAGTATGTCCAACCAAAAGGCGTGGATGTTGGACTAGACTTACAAACCCAACATCACTTACATCAAATATAATTAATTACTTGCCATTAATTTCAGCCTAACAAAAGAATACAGAGGTTTCTCAGATAGTTGAAGCTGTTATCTTTGAGCCACAAGTAATGCCATTTTGTAAGGCTGGAGGGACAACTTGTTTATCAAAGGACTATTTTGTACAGCAATGTTAGTTATCTGAGCTTTCATTCTGAGTAAGTAATTACCCAGAACATCTCTGAACCCTAATTTTGATGTTGTGTGTTCTGTTTTAGTGTATGGATGTTGGAGTCGGTACTCTGTTATAAAAAAAAAAGAAGGAATTAGAGATTATCTTATCACAACTCACAGCTGGGCATAAGAATCTTTCATATGCAGAGCAAAGGCAGACAGGGATAAATTCAGCTTACATATTGGAAGAAGCATCCCACACTACAATTTCAACATGTCTAGAACATTCTCATGAGCAGTATACATTTAGCATTTCTTTAAAGGATTTGAATCTTTTCCGTAATGAGAAGCAGCAAATCAATGAGAATGTAGTCAAACTTTCCTGCCTTAGTGGCCTCTGCATTATTTTTTTTCTTGTCATCCATATAAATCATCACTAACTTAGTGGCTTGGATATACATACATCATCACCTCAAATCTGCGTAAGTCAGAAATATGAAGACACTGTGATATATCTAGTCCTATTACTCTATTCTAAGTCCACAGAAAGAGGTCAGGAGCTTTGAATCACATCACCTTTTATAATTTCTTTCATCACCTCCCCCAAATAATCATGTACTGATTGGTGAATTAATTAGGAGAAAATTCCTTAAGGTGATTAAGCAAAAGGACTTAAGGCTTAAGTCCCTTTAAAAATAAAAAGAAATGGCAGGAAAAGTACTAATTACATGTTCAGATAGCTCACATAATTACTTGTCTTCTCTTTCTTAGCATCAAGTTAGAGAGAACAAGGACAAATATGCTTTACTTTCCACTGATTCTATTTTTTCACTGAATAGACTTTTCCAGTTTTTTCTAAATTGAAGTAAGAAAAAAATTACCAATTTGAATATTTATTTAATTTACCTGTTGTGTATATAAGTGTTATTTAAAATCTTGTCCTTGAGTTTTGATGATGTGTTTTTCCCTGATATACTTGAAAAAGTGAATATGCAGAGATATCTATGACAGAAAAAATAATATTTTCTATTTTCTTCCTTCCTTCCTTCCTTCCTTCCTCCCTCCCTCCCTCCCTCTCTCCCTTCCTTCCTTCCTTCCTTCCTTCCTTCCTTCCTTCCTTTCTTCCTTCTTTGTTCCTATCTTTCAGTTATTCCTTATTTCTTTCCTTCTTTCTTTCCTTTCTTTCATCCTTATTTTCTTCTAGTATTTAGCTCAGTAGTGATCAGGGCTTACTTTTGGATCTACATAAGGGATCACTCCTGGTGCTAAGAACTAAGGGGACTATATGTAATGCCAAGATAGAACCCAGGTCAGCCAATGGCTTCCTACTCACTCTACAATCTCTCCAGCCTATTTTACTTGTCATAATGTACATAGGTACAAAATATAGGAAAGCCTTAATAATGTTCCAATGATACAACTATTTTTAGTCAACTGAAGTTACTGTCCCCCATATAATAATATTTTAGGACATATATGTTAAATCTTGATTCCACAATTTGGAATGCATTGCTATGTTTCTGTTACAAATCTTATTTTCAGAATCTTCAAATTCACAATATTTTAATATCTTTATTCAAATTGATATTTTTCCTTCAATAGCTGTCAGTTTCTATTTTATCAGACCCAATCAAATAAAATCCCCTTTCCAGTATTGGCCCTGGCTAATGATCCTCAGTCTATGACTTATTGGGGGGGTTATTTTTTTTGAAAGGTAGGATCTTTTTATTTAGTGTTCTAGGAAATTTTAGGATACTTCTTACAAATGAAAGCAAAGAAATACCAAATTCCCGAAGTAGGAAATGATCCAGTAATGCAAAACATGCTGGGGCTGCCTCAGCTGGAGGGAGGCCAAGGAGTTGGCAGCGCCCAGATTAGACCAGAGAAAGCCGAGATGAGACGGTGGTGCTGTTGGGGGGAGGGCCGTCTCTCCCCCACCAATCTGATTCTTCTTTCAGGCATGAAGGATCATTAAGTAGTATTTCTTAAAAAAAAAAAAGAAAGAAAGAAAGAAAGAAAGATATAAAGCAGCAGGGACCCACAGGAGGGAGGATCCAGAATGACTTCAAATGCGTCATGACCTTCAACACAGGGAATGTGGCTGAGCCCTCAGCCCCTGTCCTCTCAGTGCCCCTGAGTTCCCACTGTCAGTCAAACTGGAATCACGTGTGGGTCTCCCAGCCCCACCCCTGCGGAGCGCATGTGCTGAGACAAAATCCAGCCATGGAGCGCATGTGCTGAGACAATATCCACTCAGCCAATGCAAAGGGCTGTCCTACTCGCCCCTCCACTGGGCCACCCTGCCCGCGGCTAACACAGGAATAAGGGAAATAATATAATTTTCATTATATTATTTTCATATAATGAAAATGCCAAACATACCATAATGCAAAAAATCTCTTTGCAAGATTGAAGAGAAAACAAATTTTACTGTGGAATAAGTATGAAACCAGAATGACATGCATACTATAAGCAATTCACTGAGAGATGTAGAAATATAAAGCTTTTCCATCCATTTAGGAGTCAAGTACAAACAGCTCACAGACATGATCGCCATAAAAATAAAACTGTTATCCAAATTAGAGGACAGAATTATACCATTGGTCTCACGTTTGTTCAAGCTAATTTTACCAGGTAAGAAGAGTGATTAAACTTTAAAGGAAGAACAAATGATTCATTTCTTTGTGGCATTAAGTAGTTTTGCAATTTTTCCCTTTAGTGTGTAGACCACGGCATGGAGCTCAAGGGTGACTCCTCCCTCTGTACTCCGAAATCTCTCTTGACAGTGCTCAGGGGACCGTAAAGACCAAAATCCCCTACATGCAAAGCAAGAGCCCATCTCTCTGCACTTTTTCTCCAGCCCCTAGTTTTGCAATTTGGAGTAACAGGTCACTAAAAGTTCTTTCCATACAAAGTGAGAAGTTGCTACTGTTTTTTTTGCATATCAAATACAACACGGAGCTTGCCAGGCTCTGTCATGATGGCGGGATAGTCTCGGTAGTAACAATAGTAAGAAGTCTCACAATGAAGATGTTACTGGTACCTGCTCAAGCAAATTGATGAACAATGGGAGGACAGTGCTACAGTGCTACAGAGCAAAAAGTAGGGACTGGAGTGACTGCGCAGCGGGTAGGATGTTTGACTTGCATGCTGCCGACCTGGGTTTGATTCTCAGCATCCCATACGGTCCCCTGAGCAACACCAGTCGTGATTCCTGAGTGCAAAGCCAGGAGTAACCCCTAGTGCATCGTCAGATGTGACCCAAAAAGTTAAAAAAAAACAACAACAAAGTGAGAAGTAGCAGTTCTATATGCCTTAATTAGATTTCAAAGAGGTTTCTCAAATCCTTTAGTAAGATCTTCCTCAATATTAGTTCTATGAAGAAACTTATTAAGCGTGTACATTTTAAAAGGACAAAAAATGATCTTTTATTGCAAGCATTCTGAAAGACTCTAGGAGAGAGACACTGTATTTGTTTGTGCATAAAGGGAATGTCTTCCTTTCTTTTATTTTTGAGGGGTATTGGAATATACCCAGATGTATTCAGGGCTTATTCCTGATACTGTATATAGGGATAAATCGTGACCGGGATCTGCGGACCTTATGCTGTGCCAAGGATCAAATCTGTGCCATCTGCATGGAAGGACCTGTACCATCTCTCTAACCCCTTCCCTTATTTTCAATAGATATATGTTCCCATTATATAATTATTTATTTTTATAAGTAGCTGAAAATGAATTGTTTAGAAGACAAAATAAGAATAGGACCCTCAAAGATTTTTTCATGTTGTATGCATGTATGGGTCTGGAGCGATAGCACAACGGTAGGGCATTTGCCTTGCACACAGCCGGTCCAGCCGAGCAGGGTTTGATTCCTCCACCCTTCTCAGAGAATCCGTCAAGCTACCGAGAGTTTTTCACCTGCACAGCAAAGCCTGGCAAGCTACCCGTGACATATTATATATGCCAAACACAGTAACAACGAGTCTCACAATGGAGATGTTACTGGTCCTGCTCAAGCAAATCGATAAACAATGGGAGGACAATGTAGTGCTATGTATGTATATGAAAAATATATCCGCATTATTTAAGTGAACGTCTCTCCTTTTTAGTAAATCACAATAATGCAGATAAAGTTCAGAGTCCTTAGACATGTTAAAGTATTAAATTAGAGAGAAATATATATTATCATATATATATATATATATATATATATATATATATATATATCCTGGATAGCCCACCAAGCTACCAAGAGCATCCCACCTGCATGGACAGAGCCTGGCAAGCTCCCCCTAGAGTATTCGATACACCAAAACCATTAACTATAACAGGTCTCATTCCCTTGACTCTGAAAGCACCTCCAATTGTTGGGAAAGACGAGTAAGGAGGGGCTGTTAAAATCTCAGGGTTGGGATGGATAGAGACATTACTGACACCTACTTCAGTAAATCAACTAACAAGGGGATGACAGTGATACAGTGAAAGTATTAAAACCAAATGCATTATAAACCAGTAAGATTAAAATCAATTTTTATGAATTTGTAACTTTTAAAGGGAATTGAAATTTTCTACCATTCTCTAAATTGCAAGTTTTTAATTGTCTTAGTCTAAATATAAGGTATATAAATTTTTATAAGTTTATCCAATTAATCTGATCTGGATATCACCAAATTGGAAACATGACATCTCCAGAAACAGTAGCTCAAAGACAGATTTTATTAAACAAAATGCATAAGCAAATATTAGAACTTAATGACTGGGTAGAGTTTATTTGACTGTAATTGGCTATACTTAGGTTTCCATGTCATTACCTTGAGGCTTGAGACACTTGAGATATGGTTTCCTTATGTATACAGATAAGGCATTTGGGAAAACCTTTAATCTAATGGCTCCTTTTTAAATTCTTTCCTCCTCGAGTCCACATTTTCTCAAACTTTAATCAATAAAAAGTTGTAAGAGATAATATAGCAAGTGAAAATAGGTATAAACAACAAAATATTATCCCTTTATCTGCAATTAGGTGTTTAAATTTCTAATGCTATTTACTTAGAAATGATTTCTAATAAAGACTGCATTCTAAAATTCAATCTCTGAAATGTTCCCCACATAATTTAGGAAGAGGTCTTTTATTTCATAAAATCATGATGCTAAGTTAAAATAACAATTTGTAAAATATCAAATAAATAGTCTAGTGATATTTTGTAATCTTATGCAAGCTTATGGAATAATTGATTTAAAAATTGAATTAAGAAATATGCAGCAGTTACTTACTTTCATTTATTTTTTTTGTCATTCCTTAGATTTTTTAAAATAAACTGCGATGGCTATATGAGAATTAGTAATAAAATTATCCTTTGGTGACATAGGAGATATACTTAGGAGATTAAGGACATGAGGATGTTCAATGTACTAAACTGACAGCAAGGACAATTTGTAGGTATAGCAATAAGAAGAGAATAGATGAATACACAGATAGAAGAATAGTAGTAGATAGATTTTCTCCTTTTTAATGGTTCTTTGCAAACAAATTTAAAGTGCAAAATTTTAGAATGACATATTGTCATAGAAATTTGTCTTGAAATAAGGTTTCAAAACATCGATGATAAATGCTAAATAAAACCTAGCATATGTTCAACACTTATTATTTATTACTCACCAATTCTTATAATCCTGTATGTACTCCATCTCTATTTGTCCTAGACCTGCAGCTATATTTTTATGTTCTTATATAAAATAATAGCAACTAAGACTTTGAGAGAAAGAGAACTTTTAGGTCACATATCTGGTCAGTGGTTTACTCCTCTGAGAGACTTTTCTCTAAAATACTCTTTTATGAATGTGAGAGCACAATGGATAGTGTACTTGCTTTGTGCAAAGTCAATCTAGGCTTTATTTTTTTAGCACTACATATGGTCCATAGCCCTAAAATAATAACAACAGCAATAAGAGAAACAACAAGATATTATTCTGCAATTACTGGTATAAGAAACTGAATTTCAGTTCTCCATTTGCCATTTTGTTTGGTCTTCAAAGAATCAAATATTAACATACATGTAATCCATTACAGCCCATGGTTGCATCACTACATTGAACATTTGGGAAATTCAAATGAATCAGACTTCATTACTATCTTTAATTAATTCTCAGACAAGGGGAGACAAATTTGTAATCAAGTTATTATATTATGCTGTGATTAGTGATCATAGAGGCTTTAGTTAAAGTGCTACAAAAACAACAACAAGCAGTACTCAACTTTCTCGGCATATCAAGCTTTGCAGACAACATAATCAGGGAGAAACAAAATGCCTACAAACAAAATCAACCTGATAAACAAGAAGTAGATAATGATGGTAAGCTACAAAATCCCTTTTGACCCTGATATCCATCCAGGGTTGTAAGCAGTTTGTTGAAAGTAAAAACACATTTATTTTTTTTTCACTTATATATTACTTTAGGTAAGACCTTAATCATAGAAAATTTCCTATTTATGACATTTAATATTTTTTATCTCTCTGTTTCTTCTATGGCTATGAATAATAACTTAGTTTCCAGGCTTAAGCTTTCCTTAGAGGGAACTAAAGTTATATGGCTTCATAGCCATATGAAGTTTTAGGATACTCAACATAATTGTAAAATGTGAAGAGGTGAAGGCTGGGAGACAGTACAGAGTTTTAGGCACATGCAGGCAAGCTGGGTTTAATTATAAGTACCACATTATATCCCGAGTCCTTTTATTGATCAGCAGTCATGTTAGGCTAAAAATTGTGGGTGGGGCCCAGATCTAGCCCTTCCTGACGATTGCTTGAGAGTACCCTCCCTAAAGTAAATGAATAAGTGAGATACTTAAAAAAGAAAATGGACAAAACTTATATTTTCATAAGATTTGTATATATATTTGCAATGTGTAAACATGAAGTCTTTAAAATACTATAATCTACTTTTTCTTCCGATTTTGTTGGTTCTACAGGAATGAGATGTCCCATAACTTCCTTTACATTTTGTGGTAAAGATTATTAAAGCCAATTGAATAAATAAAAAAGCTGCGTGCTTCTAAATGTAACAATTATCTGCAATTTTTATCAATCTACCAGTGTTTGACAAAATATCTCATGTAAACATTTTCATCAGTTGTCCCTAATGTGTCCAAACACATTCAAAAATAACTGTCATAATAAACTATTATACTTTTTGTGCATGCTGTTATTTAATTGCAAAATGAATATATAATGGAGCAATCAATTGCACAATATCCAACTCAAATTGAGTTTGGAAAAAAGAATTATGGCATTAAGTACTTGAAAAGTCAAAAATCATCCTATAAGTGTCAACAGTCTCAAAAAAAAAAAAAGATTCCTTCCTCTTTCTTGTTCATTCTTCTGTTCATGTTGACTTTTTCCAGCATCAAAAGAAGGCAGAAGAGCTATCCCACCCTTAGGGCTAAATCCTGTATATCTGGATACTTAAACAAGAGCATTTCTGGTTTCTTTTTTTCTCATTATTTACTTAATGTATTAGTTTCACAATTTTATTCCAATTTTGACAATCTTTCTTATTTTAAAATTTTATTTTATTAAAGCACCATATTTTACAAAGTTATTCATAGTTGGGCTTTAGACATACAAGTTTCCAGCACCAATCCCACCACCATGTTAGCTTTTCTCTACCAACTTTCACAGGTTCCCTCTCCGAGTTTCCCAATCTCAGCTTGCCATCTTGACAGCCTTTTTTAAATTTGGTTGTTAAAGTTTGGGTCTCATGATTTCAGTGTTGTTCACGCTTTGGTTTGGATATTTAGCTCTATCATTTCTTAACACCACACATGAACCTGAACGCCCCTTGACCCCCTGTACCCTGATTCTTTCATCTATTTCTTCCCCCCACCACTGCCAATCAATTTTTTTTCCTTGTCCTTTCTCCCTGTACTCTGGGACCATGGATGATCTAGGCATCTCCCCTTTAAACTATTGTGTTTCCTTCAATTATTCAAAATATCACATATAAGTGATTTCATTCTGTGTTTGATTTTTTTCTGCCTTATTCCATTTAACATAATATCTTCCAGTTCTGTGCATGTTGCTGTGAATCGCATGATTTTATCAGTCCTTACAGTTGTGTTGTATTCCACTGTGTATATATGCCACACATTCATGATCCATTTATCTGTGGTTGGACATCTACGTTGATTCAGAATCTTAGCTATCGAGTTGGGCACTGCAATAAATAGTGGTGTGCATTTATATCACTTTATATGAATATATTTTTCTGTCCTGGGGGTAGATACCCAAAGTGGAATTGCTGGGTTGTATGGCAGCTCTGTTTTAAGATTACTGGGAATCCTCCAGACTACTTTTCTTAGAGGCTGAACCAAACAACATTCTCATCATCAGTGGATGAGAGACTGTTTTTTTTTTTCACTTTTATTTTTTTATTCATTCTTGTCCTTGCATGCCACTTCACATTGAATACGTTTAAATTTTCTCATTTTAGAGAGACTGTTTTTCATCACACTCTGAAAACACAAAGAATTTCTATCCATATATAATTATATACTATTTATGGTTTAGTTCACTTTTTAAAAACAGTAACATTTAAATTTCTGAAACAACCACCATTATCATCCAGTTAGTTCTGTATGCATTTACCATGATGATGTCATCTAGTATTCCTTTACCTAGACAAAACAAAACAAAAACAATTTGTACAGAAAGATTTGGGTTTTGGCTAGACAAAGTGTGGATTATATATCTCACTTGGTATCATGGACATAATTTTGTTCCTGTGGACTGCAAGAGTACACATGAGATATTTTCAGAAAATAGTAAGCTCAAATCAAAAAGTTATGTTACAAATGTCATTTGTAGTAAGTAATTTAATACTGGGTTGAAGCATAAAAAGTGCACTTAGAAATGGTGCTAAATTGCAGAAGATACTAAAACTAATGGTTAAGAATATAAAGTATGCTTTAAAATTTATAGATGCAAATGAGGATTTTTAATGCAACATTCACTAATAAAATTCAAATAATTATAGTGATATAAAATATCTATATTTGAAATTATATAAAGGTATAAAATATATCCTTTGGATAATACAATTTTGAATAAATTGAAACTGCTATTTATAGTCAGGAATGTGGTAATTTGTTCTTTTGCATTAACCTTTTTATTAGTAGTAAAACACACATAAAGAAAAAACATACAAAATAAAGCATTGTTTAATGAATTTTTATGAAGTAAATGCTACCCTAACTAATATTAGTTCAAGAAATAAAACTTTATTAATCACCCATGAAGAACTCTGTGTCCTATTTAAATATCAAACGTTTCTCTTCCAATATAGGCAATCAACCTCCTGTCTAATTTAGTCAACTACTCTTTATAGTTTCACTATCCAAGGCATAAAACCTGGATGCTGGAGTTTTTCATTGTTATACATAAAAATTATTTTAATTCACAGATATACCTTCCATTCGTAATTTTTTCTTATCATGTTCTACTGATGTGCTTGTTCTTTTTCACCTTCAGACTCTCCATAGTTGAGTACGGACTCCTGTTATATTTCATCATATTCCTCTGACTTATGTATTTCCAGAAAATTGGCATATGTTGCAAGAAATTAGATTAAGCCACATTTTCATTAAATTATAGAGATTATGGTGGTATTATGTTCCTTCATGATGAATCGAAAAGACTTCTCATTCTTCTATTTCTATATAAAGCCAACACTGTTCATTACTTTGATCTAGTATTGGATATTCATAATATCTGATAATATCCTGATCATAACATATCTATTTACCTATCAGTTTTATATGTAATAACTTATTCTTGATTACTTCAGCACATTTCACTACTTAATTGCTGCAGATTTTTTTGCCAATTGTAGTTTGAAAAAAAGTGGATTGAGACCATTTTGTAAACATTTTTACATATGCATATATAATTATATATTTTTTTGTAAATATCTATGCATGTATATATGGGTACATGTATATTTAAGTAATTGCAATAGCACTGATGTAAACTTAGTTTTAAAGATTAGTTTGATCTAATGGAGATTAGTTTGGCTAAGGAGAGGGGCTGGATAAGGACCCTTTATCTCCAGGACAGCCAACACTCTGAAGCTAAGCCCTCTGTAAGCACTCTCATCTCTGCTACCTTTTCCAGTGAAGAGTCAATTGAGAACCATCCATTTAAGAGATTTCTACACGTATAGTACTTCTTTCCTTTGATATGTAAAATCTTGTCCTGGTTATATTAGCATAAATAAGCAAATGTCTATAAATGTTTGTTATTGTTCTTCCATTGATAGTTGGTCTAAAATGGTAAATATGGAATGATGGAGAGTCCAAGTTCTCAATCGGATGGGCAATGAAACCCCTCAGCCCATGCTTTTTCTCTCTTAGGGCTGTCTTTTTTTCTTTCACTATCTTCTTGTTTTCTTGGTCATGATCCCGGGAATGCTCGGGTTATTCCTGGGTTCACACTACTCGTGCAGTGCTCAGGGGACCATTTGGGATGCTGAGTACTGAACCTGGGTTGATCGCATTCAAGGCAAAAGCCCTACCCACGTACTATATCTCTGGCCAATATTTTATTTTCTTAATCTTCCTGCACTTCTCAGACCTGTTCACCTGGGACTGGTCCCCAGCTCTTGCCTTGCTTTTAGCCAACCAGTGTTCTATCCCAGAAACTCCCTGTGTTCCCCAGCCCAACAGGAGTGATATCTCAGTGCATAGTCAGGATGAAGCCCTGAGCACAAATCCCTCAAATGCTGTAGCTAAAGAAAATGAAGTACAGCTAACCACCACTAAAGTGCCCCCAACCTTCCAGCACTGTCTCTGCTTTGCATCTAGTTTGATCATCCTATTTAACACTGCTTTTAAATTCTAATGCCAAGGATTGTTCAGTGTTTTTCCTCCTATTTTGTCACTCTGTAGTCCACAGATGAGTGAGATTATTTGCTATTTATCCATTGCCCTATGATTTATTTCATTGAATGTGGTACCCTTTAATTCCATTAACATTTCAGAAAAGAACATGGGTTCCTCTTTTCTTACTACTGCATAGTATTCTATCAACTGTCAACCATAATTATTATTTCACAGAATTTCAGAGCCTTCCCATTCTTTTTTTAAGATTAATTTTTCATTGTCAGAAAAGATAATTGATACAATTTAAAAAGTTATGGATAATCAAATTATGTTCCAGTATGTATTCTATCCTGGAGGATCTCCAAGTGTATTGGGACATATTCTGTATTTGGATTTGATATGATCTGAATGCATCTACTGCTCATTTAGGGCTCTTGTTCCTGTTTGGTTAATTTCTTCACTAGTATTATGTTGCTGGAGATATTTCTCTTCAGGTCCATTAGCAGTTTTTTTCTGTAATCTGTTAGCCCTATACTCAGTGAATATATGTTTGGGGTAGGTAAAGTCTCTTTATCTCTATATCCCTTACCTAATGTGCATCCTTATGTCTCATTACTTCCTTTAGCTTGAATGCTATTTGATCAGAACAAGTACAGTTGTTCCTTCTTTCTATTCTACTATTAGTACGTTATGATCATTTTTCAGCATTTTGCTCTAAAGCTGTGTTTGTCATGAGGATTGAAGTGTGTCTCTTATATGAAACAATATGTTAGATTTTGTTTCTTAATCCTTCCAGCATCTCTGAGAGATGTTTCATTCATTGAAATTTAGAGAAGTTATTGATATAAACTTGTTATTATCAATAAGTTATTGATATAAAGTCTCCTGCTCTTGCGCCTGGCTGTCCTTACTGGGGCCCCTTGGAAGGGGTGGATTGAGTTTCCCTCTCCGCCCGGAGCAGAGCCCTGGCAGTTGAAGACCTCCGGGACCCAGCCACAGTCATGCTGAGACCACTCTCCACACGCTAGGACAAGCCTCATGCATGAAGGAACCATCAGAGGAAACCAGGCATGTGGGACCCGGGGCTGAGATCTCAAAGACTGCTCATTTCGGGATTGGGCCTCATTCACCCAGATCCCCCCACCTTACTGTAGCTAGACAGTTACATCCACCAATTGCCATGTAACCCCATCAACGGCCAAGATCCAGAGACTATAAAGCCAAGCTCCCGGAAGCACGCGACCGCATTTGTGGCCACACAACCTCTTATTGCCTAGTTCTCACTCTCAGAGAACCCAGCAGACTCCAAGAGTATCCTGCCTGCACATATACCTTACTGGGAACACCTATAAAGGTGATTAGAGGCTACCCCAAAGGCCTCCAGGCTTTATCAGAGAGCCCAGCAAGCTATCAAGCATATCCTGCCTGCAGGGCAGAGCCTGGCAAGGTACCCATGTCGAACTCAATATGCCAAAAATAGTAACAGTGATAGTTTTTCATTCCCCTGACCCTGAATGAGCCCCCAGTATGTCATCGGGCTACACTAGCACGTGACAGGGATGAATGGAAACATTACTGGTGCCCGCTTCAGCAAATCAATGAACAATGGTGTGATAGTGATAGTGATAGTGGTTGATATAAAGGAATCTATTATACAAGTACTTAGGTGGTTGGCTGCTTGAGCCATTTGAGACTAGACTTCTAACATGGGTACGTTTGGTGTCCTTGCCAGAGTTGGTTGACTCTAAATATATCTTTAGTTGCTCTTTTAGACTGTCATATCCCTCATTCTATTCAAGTGATAGCATTGCTGGCAGAATTTTCTTGGTTGGAGGTTCATTTATACAATATTTTGTAAATCTCATTTCATTCTTTTCTTGCCTAGAGAGTTTTATTAGAGAAGTCTGTAAATTAATGTTTTTCTCTTGGAAATATGGTTTTTCTTTTCACTTGCTTTTAAGATATTGGTCTTTATGGTTGTTACTTGAAATCTTTATTGTGATGTGTTTTGGTGTTGTTCTATATGGGTTTACTTTGATTGGCACTATTGGGTCCCTTGGGTAAATAGTCCCATATCCTTCAGATTGGGAAAGTGTTTGTTTATGATTTCTTCAGCTAATTTTACTCCTCCCTTTCCTCTTTCTTCTCCCTAAATTTATATTATTCTGATTTTGTTCATCTTTAATTTATTGTGTCTATTTCAAGATGCTTAGTTCCTATCTATTATGTGATAGAAGTAATTAATTTAATACTAGTAAAATTGATAGTTCTGGCAAAGGAATCCAGGTATGCAGGACCCATGACTGAGATCTCCAAGCCTTCTTGAATCGGGGCTGGACGTCCTCCACCCAGATCCCTCGTTTTACAATAGCTTGGCAGCCACACCCACTGACTGCCCCCGGTGCCATGTAATCTCATCAAAGGCCAAGATCCAGAGACTAGAAAACAAAGCTCCCAGAAGAAAGTGATCCAGTATTTCCTGGCCCTCTCAGAGAGCCCGGCAAGCTACCGAGAGTATGATGCTGCATGGCATGCCTGGCAAGCTACCCGTGGTGTATTTGATATGTCAAAAACAGTGACAATAATGGGTCTCATTTCCCTGACCCTGAAATAACCCTCAATACGCCATTGGGCTACACTATCACATGACAGGTGTGAATGGAGACGTGACTGGTACCTGCTCAAGCAAATTAATGAACAACCAGATGACAAGTGACAAGTAACAAGTGACAAAACTGATAGTTTGAACAAATTTTATCAGTTTTGATTTACTGCAGTTATTACTATTTTTTTGTCTTGATTTTTGGGCAACACCAAGCAGTACTCATGGATTAATCCTATTTTTTTTTCTTACTATTATCATTCAGGGATTATTCTTGAAGTGATTTGAAGAACTATATATGGTGCTAGGGATTGAAACCAGGCTGGCTGCATAGAAGGCAGACATTCTACCCACTGTTCTATTCCTCTGGCACACAATTATTATTTTTAATATGTTAACATAATATTGTTTGTGACAACAAAAATTAATTTTGCTGAATCTCTAGCCATTTTGGTAACAATCCAGAAAATGTTGAGAGCCTCTAATGTTGGCAAGTTTTGCAGTATTTGATGCAATAAAATTGTGTACAAAAATTATATATTTTCTGTAACTCTTCCAGACTTCATTACTGATTATTTGTTTACATTATGGCTGATATAGATGTTGTATCTTGCTTTTCAGGTGAATTTAATCTGGAGGTACCCTGAATCTGTCAAAATGATTTTGATTAAAAAAAAGTAGTTTTCAGAAAGCGATTTATTCCTTTCTAATTATTTTCAGCTGATGCTTTCCAAAATATGATATGTTCAACAGATACTATTAATCACAGTAGGATTAAAAGACAATTACTTGAAGCCATATAGAAATGTAAGATTTCTATGTAATCTTTTTAATCCTTTAAAATAATGTCACCTAGATTGTTTAGAAACACATCTTTACCATGTCTTAATACTTAATTTGCCTGACTTATGAATAAAAAGATGGCTATTTGTGTGAGGAATATGAAGTCAGTTGCATTTCATTGTGATTCTGCATAGAAATCTATTAACCTATCATACACAGAATGCACTAAGGGCCAGAGGTAGCATAGCTGGTAGGACACTTAATAGAGCACATATTTAATATGTCCAAACTAAGTTTAATCCGTGGCACTGCATATGATCCCCTGAACCCTATCAAGAGTGATATTTGATTATAGAGACAGGAGTAAGCACTGAGCATCACCTGAGCACAAAATCAGGAATAAGCATTGTTCAAAACCAACCCAAATAAATAAATAAATAGAATGCACTAAATGTAACAACTTTAAGTATGAATTTGAGTAAATTGTCAACAATGCTAAATTATTGTTTTTATCTGAGACATGAAAATAAATTTATCATCATATGCAATAGTTTGAAGTTGTTAACTTAGATTACTTTTATGCTTACAACTTTATAGTTTGTAATTAGTTTAACTCTTTTTTTTATAAATTCTTAGCTAATAAGTGCAGAGAAAAAACAAATTGACAAAATTAATATTTTGTAAACTGAGTAATTGACTTTGAAGAACATCATGATGGATGATAAAAAATCATTAATGAGAAAATCACTCTTCATAGAATGCCAGCGTTAACCCAGAGATTATGTTTTGGAAATGGTTGAAGTGGTGTGGATTTATTGCTCAGGAATAAAATATTAGCAGAAAAGTCCACCAGCAAATTTAAGACTTTTTGCTACTGTTTTTGGTATATTGAATATGCCATGGGGAACTTGCCAAGCTCTGCCATGTGCGCAGAATACTCTTGGAAGCTTGCCAGGCTCTCTGAGAGGGACAGAGGGATTGAATTCAGGTTAACCTCATGCAAGGAAAATGCCCTATGTGCTGTGCTATTGCACCAGTCCATGAAAAGCACTATATATGAAAAAAATTAAATAAAAAGTGTAATAAGTAATAAGCATGCCCTACTTTTCAATTTATAGAATATCTAGGGTTGGAGGTACATGGTATCATAACACAAAATATAATAACACAACAAAATAACCCAGGAAGTAGTAAATTCTATAACAAGCAAGAGTAAGACTTTTAGCTAATAAATGGCATTGGAAAAATGAGATTATAATCAAAATTAAGAGACAAAAACTTTTATGGGGCTGGATAGATAGGTCAAGAGTTCAAATGCTTGCTTTTGCATGCAGCCAACCTAGGTAAGTTCTTAGAAACCTATATGGTCCCTCTAGGCAGCAACACCCACACCCTCAATGCTGAAATTCCAGTAGGTACATAACAAATTAGATGGGAAAGTAACACAGAAGCCAACTATAAGCAAAAAACAAAAACAGTAGCATGAAAAACTCAACTGGTAGCAAATAGCTTTCCACACCAAGAAACCCATTTAAATCAAAGCCATCTACCATGTTCTTTCCTTTTCCTGATTACCCTTTAAAATAACATTTACTAAACAAGTAATTGTAAGGTTATATACATCAGTGTATTGGAAATTGAGATATAATTTCTCCATTTTATATTTTAGAGAAGCCTTGTCAGTACTTCTCTCAGTAAGAGATCCTTAGAAAAATAGTCTTTGAGAATCATACAATTTGATAAGAATCAAACATTTTAGTGTAATATTTTTCAGGAAGTGTTTTTTCCCAATTCATCTAAAAATTAATACTAGTAAGAACTCCCAATCTGTTGCTTCTCCCTTAAGAAAGATCTGAAGATACCTGGAGGGAATTAAAATTTGCCAATATGTTACTTATCCTTCTACAACTAGGCCTGCAATTTTATTTTGAAAAAAAAAAGTAACAGTTTAAATTTCATTTTCCAATTCTTTTGTTTTAGGTAGCAATTGGGCAAGTTTATTTGATCATACGCTTTTACTTTATCATGAAAAGTCTATGTCCAACAGCCTTGTATTTATGGATTTTTGTTTCCAAAAGTAAATTGTGCCCACATTTGCTTCTTTTGGATCTACACTTAATGAGAGGTAGAAATTGAATAAATATATGAACTTGGCACAAATAACTGATTTCTGTCACAAGGAATCTAATAATTTTGAGTCTAAATCTTTAATGCTTCAATTGCATTAAGCTTGATGAAATACAGTCTTACAAAATGTGGTGTAATACGATCATAGTATAAATATGATCATTCTTTAGTTCTTAATGATCGTATGTCATACTGGACATACTAGACACATATTCAGGTTCTTTTTTTTAAACTTGACAGAGATTTATTGTAAGGAGCAAATAAAATAATGTATACAAAGTTTTTAGTATTTCATCAGGAAAAAAATAATTGATTAGTGGCATTGGGATTTTCACATGCCAAATTTTCTCCACACAATAACTTAATTAATTCTTTAAATAGTTTCAGCTATTTGATGTATGTAGTATAATCATTATTATCTTGTAGATATTAAAGTTGGCATGCAAAATATTATCTAATTTTAAAAATCCTATATATAGTAAACCCAACACTTAATCATTATCTCTATCATTTTAGTAAAAATTGATCCTTATTTTCTTACTGCTTTGGTTTAGATCAGGTTTTGTGCTGATAATGCAAAACTGATTCTGAAAAGTTGTTGATGTTATAGCAGAAAAAATATATAAGTAGGAGCACTTTTTTTTTGCTATTTAAATTTTTTTATTAATGACAGAAAACTATTCCTCAAGGGTATGTAAAACAAATTAATTTATATGTAGGTCAAAGTAATTTTCTATGTGCTTTATCATTATAAAAGATTCATATCTTTATCACAAGAAGCAACTTTTGTGTTTTTATTTTATGTAAATTATGACAACATAGGCAAAGTGAAAATTGTGATAATTTAAAGAGGAGAAAAGGAGAACTTTTAAGTGCTTACACACAATTCTAACACATTCTAAAAATGTCCAGCAATTTTAACTCGCTTACTATTTCTTATTCTCAGAAAACTTTTTAGAATTGCTGTAGAATTAAAGTATAAAAAGGATTAGTGATTTAAAATTCATTGAAATTACTGAAATTAGTGTAAAGATTGATAACTGGCATATATGGCAAATTTAGTTAAAGATTCAAGTTCTATTGACTTATATAAGTTCCATTTTATGTATAAAAAATACAGAAAATTTGTAAATTAAAGGAAAGTCTTCGGACGAGAACAGTGCAGTCTCCTGCCCCCGCGCCTGGCTGTTCCTTGCCGGGGCCCCTTGGAAGGGAGCGGGTTGAGCTTTCCTCCCCGCCCCGACCAGGGCTCCGGCAGCTGAAGACCTCCAGGACCAGCCACCACCATCCTGAGACCATTCTCCGCACACATGAAGGTACTGGCAGAGGGACAAATCCACGCAGGTTCCGGGGCCGAGATCTCCAAGCCTACTCGGATTGGAGTCGAGCATCCTCCACCCAGATCCTCCAAATTCCAGTAGGCGGGGGTCACACCCACCAACTGGCCCCCTGGCACCGTGTAATCCCATCAACGGCCAAGACTCAAAGACTATAAAATCCAGCTCCCGGAACATCTTATCAGGACATCTTTTTATGACATCTTATTATCTCATTCCTACTTTGGACAAACTTGCAGGCTATCGAATGTAGCCTGCCTACAGGGCAGAGTCTGGCAAACTCCCCGTGGCGTACCAAATATGCCAAATACCAGTAACAATGATGGGTCTCATTCTCCTAAAGAGCCTTGAATATAATCTCAGGGCTAGGATGAAAGAGACGTTACTGGGGCCTGCTCAAGGCAATCGACGAATAACAGGATGATGAATGAATGAATGAAGGGAAAAAAAAAAAGGCCCTCCCGTTGATCATCGATTTGCTCGAGAGGGCCCACTAACATCTCCATTGGAGACTTTGTTGTTACTGTGTCTGGCATATTGAATACTCTCGGTAGCTTGCCAGGCTCTCCGAGAGGGGCGGAGGAATCAAACTTGGGTCGGCCATGTTGGCCGCTTGTAAGGCAAACGCCCTACCCGCTGTGCTATCGCTCCAGCCGGAAAAGCTTCAATAATAGTTATATCTTAACCAATCTAGGGATCATTTAAGGCTAACCACATAATTCGTTCAATTGTATTTTAGCAAATATAAAGACAAATGTGTTGATTTAACCTGCAGTCTGAGATATGAAGTCAAATACATTTAATTATGCAGTTGCAAAACAAATGCTATTGTTAGTCATTTACCCAGAATGAGCGCGCAGAGTAAAATATATAAAATTTATAAAGTTTATAAAATTATATATAAAATTATTTATAAAATATATAAAATTCTTAGTGGACAGCTTCAAAAAGTTGAATTCAAAATGTGTGAAATAGCATGTAGATAGAGCACATGCCTTGCAAGCAGCCGACCCAGGTTCAATACCCATCACCCAAATCTACCAGGGTGCTACCTGAACACAGAACCAGGAGTAATCTCTGAGCTCTGGTATGTGTGACTTGGAAGGGGAAAAAAAAAACAGAAAAAGAAAGCAGCAACTAATAGTGAGTTCAAAATTACTTAGTTTGTAGGAATTAAAGTATATATTTCATGAGACTTTAAAAATTAAGCACATTTAAAGAAGATAGTCGCAAAGATTATACATATCAGAAATGATGTAAATAAATGCTTAACTCTATATTATACCTATTAGGTTTTTCACACAAAACAAAATATTGAGTAAAGAATTAAACACACCTTATCTATGATGATTTGGCCATATATCATATGCAACTGATATTTACAAAGAAAACATGCATCCCATTCTTGATTTTAGTTGTTTTTATGTTCATCTGGTTCTTGGTGGAGGTGATGGAATAAAAATACAGAATAACAAGGCATAATTTAACTTGATACTGTAAGTATCTGAAGCATCAGGTACTAATCCTTCACCAAATTTCTCAAATAACATCACTTGATTTTTTTCTTAGTAGTTAATTCAGTGACCATTTAAAAAATTATATGACCAATGTACGTGCATGCTTGCCTTAAGAAATTTGTTGTCTATCCATATGTTGGGAGAGAAAACAAAACTAAAAATTTTTAATAGATTACTATACTTAACAATTTGATAACCTACCCACTCTCAAACATCACACATTTGATGGATTTCTTAATAATTCTTAGGTGTTTTACAATATTTTCTTTGTAGAAGAAATTATATTTGACATTTATTCTTTATTCTAGTAATTGTAAAGACCATATATGTGTATGTATATATATGTATATATACATATATGCATCACTGTGAGATAGACCCTTACAAAGCTGTTCATGATCAGATTTCAGTCATACAGTGCTCCAACACCCATTCCTTTACCAGTTTACATTTCCCATCCCCAGTGTCCCCAAGTTCCCCCCCCACCATCCTCCACCCCTCACCCCCCAGACTGCCT
The DNA here is from genome assembly GCF_029834395.1 of Sorex fumeus. Lineage (NCBI taxonomy): Eukaryota > Metazoa > Chordata > Mammalia > Eulipotyphla > Soricidae > Sorex > Sorex fumeus. The sequence goes on from NW_026606065.1 coordinate 41,322,983, forward strand.
CTATGGTAGGAGCTTTTCTTCTCTCTCTGTCTCACTTTTGTGTCCAAAAGGTGAACCATTTCTTGTGTATTTTCCCCTTTTTGGGTAGAACCCCCTTAATGCTTAGCATTACTCCTGGCTCTGCATTCAGGAATTATTCCTGGTAGTGATTGTGGAACCATACAAAATCAAATCTGGGTCAATTGCATGCCAGGCAAATGCCCTACCCACTGTACTATGTACTATGGCTCCAACCCAAAACACAATATTCTTATATAGTTTTTTTTTTCTGTTTTTTAGCTGGAGGGGAGGAGGTTGCACACCCCGTGTGCTGCTCAGGTCTTCCTCCTGGCTCTGCACTCAGAGATTACTCCTGGTGGGAGCAATATATGGTGCTGGGAATCCAGCCAGGGAGCACTCAAGGCACATGCCCTACTCACTGTACCATCTCTCTGGCACAAATATTTATATATAAACACGACAGATATGTAATGATTAACTTGAATTTCTATATGTTAGATACAGTTTCTAACATGAAATGATATTACAATTAATTTATATCCTAAAAGTCAACAACCATTCATTTTTATAATTTTCTACCTACTGTTTTAATTTTTCTAACATCATTAGACATCCATTAAAAGTAGAATATAATTTGAATTATGAAATGTTTGATTTAAAAATTTCTTAAAAATGTTTTTTCTCTAAACAGCTTATTTTTCTTATAAGGAAATTGAGACCAAGTAAGTTTTAATATGTTAAAATGTTGTGGCTAGCTATTGATAGGGCTATGGTTTACATACTGGTTCTGAAGTTTGTAATGGAATTCTTTTTGTGGTGAACATCACATCATACCTACATAAATGATTTGTGAAAAAACAGAATTTTAAAAATTAGAAACTCTAATTTCTAATGCAATTTAAATATGATCTCTTCACCTTTAGAACTGACAATAGGCATGGTGGGTAGCATGTCTTTTTATTTTCTTCTTTCTCTCCTTGCCTTAAATTCCATGGGTTATGTGCATATTTTCTGTTAGAGAAACATGCATATTTTTCCTTCAATCTTCTAGTACAGATAAAACAAGACAAAGTTAAATGCCTTCTTCATTGTCTAAAACTTTTTCTATTCTGCTGATTGTGGTTACATTTTTGGCTTGTTCCCTTTGTACAGAAGATAAGAAATACAGACTCTTTTGAGAGAAGACTATGAGTAATTCAGAGTTCCCCTGCAGCATAATTGTTAAGCCAATTTTTACTGTATCCACATCTCCTTCAATTTCCAACTTTACATTGCACTTAAGACTCTTATATGGACTGATGTGAGAAAAACAAGGTGTTAGAGGAGTCTTACAAAATATCTGAGGATTTAATAGAATTAAAAAAATTAGCCATCAACTAGAAGACTTCCCCTAATATTTTCTCTACTCAAAAATTTCAGTAAGAGAGACACATAATCATTACAATCAACTGAAAAATACATATCTGCATATGAAAAAAATTGAATGTTCATGCGAAGAGAGCCTCATTTTTGAAAGTTGCTGACTTTTTATTTTAAATAAAATTTACTTTATATTTTAAGTTAAATCATCATAACCCATTTTAGTCTGTAACCAACTGTGCTTCATACTTTTTGAAAGGTTTTATGGAAAGAAAATGAAGCTGAACCTTTGTGCAAATTCAGTCTCTGTTGAGTTTTATAATCTTCTGCAACAAGTGAAAAGAGCAGAAAAAATCCCTACCTACTAAAAATGTAATTTTTCTTTATAATCTGTTTGGCATGTGCAAATGTTTGTTTCAGCGGGGGTGGGAGGGAGGAGATATCAGGGATCAAGCACAAGGCCTCGTGCATGTTAAACATGCACTTGATCTTCCAGTCTTTTTCCTTACACGCTGTATTTTGGTATTTAACTTATTGAAACCTAGCACAGAAGGAGTTCAAAGCTTGCATCAAAACTAAAACAGATACACTCTTCTGGAGTTATCCTCTTGAGAATATAAAGATGTTTATTGTTTTTCCTGATCTTTCTTTTCCATGGATCTGGGAGCCTTCTTTAAAACTCCCATCTGGGAGAAGCAACCTTTGTTCTGGAGGGTGGCTGATGAGATTATCTGCTCCCAGTAGAGTGTGGCTTGTGGGTGTGATACCTGAGTCACTGGAGACTGGGGAAAGCAGGCAGAGGATCTCTGTTCCAGGGTCCTGTTCAGTCCAGAGACCAAGGTCATGAAGATCTGCATTATCTGGGTTCCGTGGAACTTCATTCATTCATTTTATGTGGTAAAATTGGAATATTTCTATCCTGGGGTGTTTATCTGCATGTGTCTGACTCAGGTTCACTCCCCAGCATTGCATATGGTCATCCACCTCAAGGAGTGGTCTTTGAGCAGAGAACCATAAGTAAGTACTGAGCAGTGTGGAGTGTGGCCCCCTAAACTGGAATTTGGTGAATCTTGAAGTTTGAGTAGATGTTGAGAAGGTCACATTGAAATGAACACCAGGAGAATTCTAGTCAGAGCAAAGTTATGCATGATGGCCTTTCAGTAGAAAGTATGGCATATCTCCTTAGCATAGTGAAATTTATTTTCTGATGCGGGTGAGAGCCTTCCTCACCCCAAGGCACTCGACCTCCACTACCCAACCACCACCACACTCCAGGCCGCTTTCTGAACTGCGTGGCTACTTAGTGACCACGTGACATTATAAAACACTTCCCACCCATTTTCCACAATTACTACACCATATCTGATGATCTGTGCTGGAGCAATAGCCCAGCGGGTAGGGCTTGCATGCAGCCAACCTGACCTACCCTGGTTCGATTCCTCTCTCCCTCTCGGAGAGCTTGGCAAGCTACCAATAGTATCTCACCCTCACAGCAATGCCTGGCAAACTACCCATGATGTATTTAATATGCCAAAGACAGTAACAAGTCTCACAATGGAGATGTTACTGAGCCTGCTTGAGCAAATCAATGAACAAAGTGAGGACAGTGACAGTGAGAGATCTGTTGGAGGTCAGACAGTAGGCAACAGGTCACCGAGAAAAATACATAAATATATGCCTCTCAGAGAGCCCAGCAAGCTACTGAGAGTATCCCGCCCACACAGGCAGAGCCTGGCAAGATCCCTGTGGTGTATTCGATATGCCAAATGCAGTAATGACAACAGGTCTCATTCCCCTGACCCTGAAAGAGCCTTGAATCATTGGGAAAAGACGAATAAGAAGAGGCTGATAAAATTTCAGTACTGGAAGGAATAGAGACGTTACTGGCGCTTGCTAGAGTAATTTGATGATCAACGGGATGACAGTGACAATGACAGTGATCTTTTCCATAAAGATTGTTCAATGCATATATTGAGAATCTCTCACATGTTAGACTTTCTTTTAATTTACAGAATAGATGCATAGAAACATGAGTTAGAAGAGCCGTCTGGAAAAAAAATATCAACCATCCTGGTACCCATCAATCTGCTATAGATTTGTTTAAAAATAATTTCCCTATTCTTTTCCTACATAGGCAGTATCTTCTTAAATATAAGCAAGATGGCTCTCTAAAGATGTGACTGTATTATTTTACAAACTATTCGCTAATTGCTTAATAACTCCTTTTTACTCATCAACTTTTCTCTCACTTGATTGACCACAGTACTGAAACAGACCTCCATTGTAACATTATTACTGCTAAATTTCAGTAATTTTGTCAAATATTTCTTTGGTTTTCATTATACCTGTTATAGTATATATTTAATTTTTGATCCTTAAGAATTACTTTTCACCAAACATAATAACCATGCAATAAGAATTCTCAAGCATTTTTTACTATGTAGTGATAACTGGGAGAAATCAAATACTTCTAGAATATAAATATTAGAATTTTGAAACTTAGGTAGTTTGGTTGTAGAAATTAGTTTGCTTTACAGCATAAGATCCAGAAGAATAACTTTATCTTGATTAGATCACTACATATCTAGTTTATCAGTTAAATATGTTTTAGAAAGTCTTCTGAGTTTATTTTTATCTATGGAAAACCCATATCTTTCATTTATCTACCTATACATATGCCTATATATATCCTTCTTGTAAGGAAGGATATCTTGTATATCTTTCTATCTTTAATTCACATAGCATATCTTTCTCTACTGTTGATCTTCTTGTAGAATTATCATTTTTCAGTTCCGGGAAAAATTTCAATACAAAAACTACTATTTTGCGTTCCACAATAAGTATTCAACTAGAGAATGCTAAACTGTGAATTTTGGTTTTGGCTGATGATAAACTGAAAAATCAAAATGGAGAACATGGAAATAATGATGAAATATGCATGATTTGAAATTGAAAATTATCCAATGCATTGAAGCACTCAGGGAATGCCAAAGATCTGTGCCTTATCTCTTCCTACATGGAAGTCACAGTCTTATGGAAATTTACATACCTTCTTACAAATCCAGAATAATGCACATGCAAAATGAGAAAATTATATCTTCCTTTAATATGAAATATCCCTATTTGGAATGATGAAAATTAGGAGAGGTGGAATGTTTACCATGTTTCTTTGTATTAGTTTGGCTATTACAGCCATTTTTGTGCTTAAATGAATTTTTTTTGCTTTTTGCTTTTTGGATCACACCTGGCTATGGTGATACACAGGGGTTACTCCTGGCTCTGCACTCAGGAATTACTCCTGGTCATGCTCAGGGGACCATATGAGATGCTGGGAATCGAACCCGGGTTGGCCACGTGCAAGGCAAACACCCTACCTGCTCTGGTATGGCTCCAGCCCCTTAAATGAATACTTCTTAAGAATGATCTCTTTGATATATTTTTAAAACACATCTACTAGTAAAAGTGTCATATTTTTCCTACTAAAAGAAAAATAATGCCTTCACTTTGCTGTTTTTGAAAAAAACACCCTTGCTCATATATCCAAATTGTTTAATATGCAAAGGTATGCAGAGAACCTGCTAGCAGTACAGATTACCATAAATTAGTAGATTTAAGAAAAGAAACATATTGATTTGATGCTAGCAAAAAATTCAATAGATTTGTAGCAACTGAGCAATTTGATATTTATGCTTATAAGTTCTTTGAGCCTTGTAATTGAAAACAAGTATTCTGTTAGAATCAGATGGAAAAAATAGTCACAGAATACTATATTTATTTGCATGTAACTCAGGAAGAATTATAAACCATAATTTTTGTTCTGCTTTTTATAATGTTTTCTACATGAAATTAAAAGTTAGGAATGCCCACAAATTGTGATGGAATAAAGGGATACAAGCAGTAAAATATGTAATATAGAATTATATTTTAAGTTATAATAGATTGTCAAAGTATAAAATTGTTGGGCAATGAATAAGAGATAATCTTGTGTTAATACCTGGTTATGTGATCATATTATGAAAAATAACATTTACTTACTGTAATCTTTAACTGTTATGTTATTCAAGTATATAAATCTTATTTATGTTTGAAAAAAAAGCATGCTCAGTATTTTCAGCAAAAAATTGTAAATAGAAGGGCTGAAGCAAAAGTACAGTAAAGAGGGTAATTTCCTTGCTTGTAGCTGACCTGGGTTTAATTCCTGGCACCATATATGGTCCTCCAAGCATTGCTACATGTGATCCCTGAGTGCCTCAGCACCATGAGTTGTTACCCAACAAAAACAAACAAAAAGTAAACATTAAAAAATGAAAATAGAAAAATACAATTCCAATTTGTTTTCCACTTTTCTATCTATAGATGTTTACTGTGTCTCCTAATAAACACACACACAGATACCTTTTTTTCCCTTTTTTTTTTGCATTTTGGATTCAATCTGTAGGTTTGATACCAAGCAACAGTTGAAATGACTCCAATGTTTCAATCATAATAGCCTTCTAAATAATAATAATAAAAAGGTATTGCAGTACTTTTATGTGAAAGCAAGTTAGATAAAATTTTCCCGTGTTTCTTTGGTGAAGTTCAATACATAAGCTTCAAAAATAAAATTCAAGCAATCAAATTTTATCCTATTATTTAGAAATTTATACAGTGAATATTTATTTTTTTTTATCCCACTCAGAGGTGCTAAGGGGTTATTCCTGACTCTGAACTCAGTAATTACTACTAATGATGCTATGGGGGACCACATAGGAATATAATTTAGCCACATACAAGGGAAGCCCCCTACTCATTGTACTCTTTCTTCAGCCCCAAATATATCAAAACTTTTACTAGGAAATTCATTTTTTAAATATATCGAATAACTTTTGGTGACACATCAGTGGTAATTAGGGCTTAGTCCTGACTCTGTGCTCAGGGATCGCTCCTGCTGGGCTCACGGAACCATATGGTGTGTAGGGAACCTAACCAGGGTAACTGCATGCAAGGAAAGTACCTTACCTGCTATACTAATTCTCTAGCCCCAAATTTGAAACATTAAGTGAATCTTGGAGATGGTTATATTAATCATGGAAGACAGTATGCTATGCAGAGAAGTTAAAATATCTTTTATATAAGTATAAAAATCATATAAAGGGAATATAAAGAAAGGAGGTAACTTCCTTTCAATGAGATTTTTTTTTTTGACTTGGAACCAAAGTGTGTTTAAATAAGCCTAAGATAAACAAAAAAGTTTTGGATGACTACAGGATAATCATAATCAAATGTAAGAGCAACTGTTTACCCTGACTTTATGTCTTGGTCAAGATGAATTTGATTAAAAAAACAAAGAGTTTGGCTAACTAATGTTGAACTGGGTACTGTTTCTCTGAACATTCCTTGAGATATTACCACCATTACCCACTCCCAGCAAAAAGTAGAAAATAATTAAAATATCAAAAAAGAAATCCTACAAAAAATTAAGACTTTAAACCACAAAACTTGTCTGGGCAAGGATGGCTGAAACCGTTGAAAATAACCTTCTTGTTATTAAGATTAGAGAGGAAGTAAATCTTAATCATAAGGTTTTATTTGCAGATATAGTAAGGCGTTTCTTGGAGAAATCACTCAGGATGGAACTTACTGATAATTTATATCCACCAGTCTGCAACCCACCCTTTATAAAACCGTTTCCTTTTTCTCTTTTTCTATAAATCCTAGCTGTTTCTGACCATGAAGATAACTTTCTAAGACATGATCCCACCATCTTCCATCCTGACATCTTGTTGAATGAAGCATCTAGACCTATCTTGTCTCTAGATTAACTCATTGACAAGCAGTAGAAACTGAACTTTACAGTGATAAGGAACCATTTTTATGTAAGATATTTGTTGTTCTTAACTTTATTACTGTTTCATGCCACTTGTCATTATCACTCATTTTTTTAAATTTTCTCTCCTTACCTCTACTGTAGCCATGTTCCTGTATAATCAGTGTCTCTCAGTGGTAGCATTGAGATATCACCACTACTACCCACTTCCAGCAAAAAAATTAAAAAAATAAAATATAAAAAAGTTTTTATATTTTAAGTTCTGGGATTAATATTTTTCTATATTCCCTTTTGAGTTAAATTTCAATTCCCAGGTTTGACTCTTTTGTTTGGCAATTGTGTCCAGTAGTCCAATGTTACTCAGGAACATAAGAAAAAAATCTTCGAAAAGAATTTTGGGGAGCTAACATTAAAAATATGTTTGTGGAAAGTTAAAGTTATAAAGTAAACAGCACGTATCTGCTTTAACATGAAAACTGCTATTAAACATTTCTCCCATATTGTTAGAATTTTGGAACAGTAAATATTTATAGAAAATAGTTTGTTATTCTCAATTGCATTGAATTGAGTTACATTGAACTATAAGTTTTGCTCTATTTTGTGTTTTAATCATGAGGTTTTACTTTCAAAATATTGCCTGGTTTTAAGATCCTTTATTCCCAAAGAGTGAGTAAGATATATATGAAGAGAAAAACAGATGAATTCCCACAGCAATACTGAAAATTAAGTCTGGTGAATAACACATTGCCAAAATCTGAAAGAAATTTTTATTACCAACAAAAATCACCTATATTGGTAAATACCTATAGTTTACTCTGCAACATCAAATAGATTGACATAGAAACACAAATATGATCTACTAATTCACATATTCTTACCAAAGAACTGTATGTTGAATTGATAAGTTTTATTTTGTTCCTTTTTATATCCACGATATTTTTACCATTATTCTCTCTTTTCAACATATTTCAAATTACGACTAGGTAGAAGCGGAAACGTTTTAAAAAAAAATATATAGGTACTACAAACCACTTATAAAAACCAGGAAAAAAACTTATTTCCATGGGAGATTTTATGTTGTAACTTTCAATAACTTTTATTTAGCATTTACACACCTCAGGTAAAAAGGATTGTACAAATCTTGTATTGAGCAGACGTGCTTTGCTAAGAGACTAAAAATATCTTCTAGACATAATCTCTAAGACCAACAAAAACTTATTTCCAAAGTAGTATTTATATTATTATTATTATTATATAAGATATATGCTATATAAGGTGCTCATAAAAATAAATATTTTAAGCATAGGTCTGGAAGCAATTATGATAATGTGCACAAGACAAAGAGATAATTTCTGACACCACACTGAGGGACTACTTCTGGCAATACTATTATGGTTTCTCCAGGGAAACCAAGGAAAATGTTATCAGAGTTGTAAAAATTAGGTAGACAATCCAATGACAGAAGATGTAATAAACTTTTGGATTGTTACAATAAAATCAGTAGAATGATCTTAAATGCTATATCTCAATTTTTTAAAATTTCTCATTTTCCCAATGAATACCTTACTTCTCAAATAATGAATTGTATGCTATAGACAGTTAACTTAAGTTGTAATTAAATAAACAAAGGTAACATTCCATGTCTGAATTTTAGTAACCCTTTTGCTAAAGCTTTCACAGAAGTTCTTTGCTTGTCTGCCCATGCCTTTAGGCAAGAATTGAAACTATGATTGCCATTTTTTTAAATTCTCTCTTAAACAATTAAAATATCCAGTTCATTGTTTGACTTTTTTAAATTTGTTTGCTTTCTTTTTGTTACACCTGGTGATGCTCAGTGTTATTCTTGGCCCTGCACTACTCCCGATGGTGTTCTCGAAACCATATGGGATGCTGGGGATCGAACCCGAGTCAGCCACATGCAAGGTAAATATCCAACATGCTGTACTATTGCTCTAACCCCATGTGTGATATTATTTTATCCCAATAACCAGAATATCTAACATGGTAACTAGTTACTCTGCCTGCCAAAACTAATTCTTCAGCAGGTATTTTAATGTAGTGATTAGTAAATTTCCATTTGATGTCAACATCCTATTCCCTAATGGCAACAACCTGCATGAAAAGAAAACAGTGACAAAATACAAATGCAAACAAATGAATAAGAAAAAGCAATTGCAAATCATATTTGGCTTATATTCAAAATATGTAAGGAACTAATATAAATCAATACCAAATTATCAAATGAAATAGTCTAATATAAAATGTGCAAAGTTTGAAATTATATTCTCTCAAGTGGCATATAAATGTCAGCAGGTACATAAAAAGTTTCCACATTACTAATCGTCAAAGAAATTTAAATAAAAATCACAGTTAGAAATCAATTTATGCTATATAGAATCACTAGTATCAAAATCATAAATGATATTCAGTGAGTAATTGGACAAATTGAAAAAAAAATTACACTGTTGTTTGAAGTGTAGAATAGAGGTAATTGATGAGTCAGCAAATGGATTACTGATTATTAATTCAAAGGAACAAAACTCATTGTTTTGAAATTATACCTGTGCTCTAATGTCTAAATATTCATCAATGGGTGAATTAATAAAGAAAATGTAGTATATCCTAGAAAATTATTTAGTCTTAAAGGAAATTATGGTCATTTTTGACAACATAGAAATGATTTTATATGTTATGATACATGTAATAAGACTAACAAGATAAATATTTAAGTATTCAACTTATATATTATGTGTTATTTAAAATAGTCAAATGTGAAAACACAGTGTACCTTGTCAATTGACATAGACTGGAAATGGAGGAACTCCTTGGGTACAATTTTGCTTATACAAAATATATTCTAGCTTCCGTGAGGGGCCCTCGGAGGTTCCAAGATGATGCAGTCCTTGCTGGACCCCTAGAACCAAATGAAATCATGCAAGTCCCCGGGCTCGAACCTTTGTGTGTACTTCAAGAACACTCGGGAAACGGCTCAGGCCATCAAAGGCATGCATATCAGAAAGGCCACTAAGTACTTGAAGGATGTCACTCTGCAGAAGCAGTGTGTGCCCTTCCGGCGTTACAACGGTGGCGTTGGCAGGTGAGCCCAGGCCAAACAGTGGGGCTAGACACAGGGTCGTTGGCACAAAAAAGAATGCTGAGTTTTTACTGCACATGCTTAAAAATTCAGAAAGTAATTCTGAACTCAAGGGTTTAGATGTGGATTCTCTGGTCATCGATCATATCCAGATGAACAAGGCACCCAAGATGCGCCGCAGAACTTACAGGGCTCATGGGAGAATTAACCCCTATAAGAGATCTCCCTGCCACATTTAGATGATTCTTACTGAAAAAGAACAGATTGTTCCTAAACCTCAAGAGGAAGTTGCACAGAAGAAAAAGATATCGCAGAAGAAACTGAAGAAACAAAAAATTATGGCCAGGGAATAAGCTTAGCATAAAATAAAAATCAAGTGAAGTGAAAAAAATATTCTAGAGTTTTTCCCTTTAATAAATACTGTTCAATAGTTCAGTAGTGCATCATTAAAATTTACTGTGAGATGGAAACATATTGTTTCTATCCAGAACAAAAATGAGGCACAAAAACTTTGGGAGGTGATAGATCATACTCATTAACTTGATTGTGATGTGGATTTTGCAGAACTGTATACATATTTCAAATTCATCAATACATATACATTAAGTAGAACCCTTTTTATATGCAATATGTGCTCTAACATAAATCTGACTATTTCTCTTTTAAAATTATTGATAAAGCATTGAATCATGGCATATTTATGTGGTATTTCAAATTAAATATCATATCCAACCTGTCTTAAAATAATTGCTGCCTCGTTATAATTTAACACTAAGCGAATTTCATATATTTGAAACAGCTACTAACAGTCAGAAATTAATGCTGAGCACTGCTGGATGTGTCCCTAAAGAAAAAATATTAAATAAAAAAATTAAATAAGTGCACAGTAGGTTTGAGAAGGAATCTGCTGCATGATTTTAGGTGAATACACATTTATTGATGTTAAAAAGTCTCTAATGTAATCTATTAGGGGAAAATGCCTGTATCCTGAAGGTCTGTTTAAAGGGGTGGGCATGGGAGGGAATTCTCCAACTCACAACAAGAAAGAAAACTCCCTAAAAGCCTGAAGTGGATAATTCAGCCAGTAGGGCACTTGCCTTGTACATAGCTGATGTGGGTTTGATTCCCTGGTACCACATATGGTCCCCAGATTCCTGCAAATAGTGATCATTGAACACAAAGTTAGGAGTATGACTCAAACACTAAAACAAAATATGCAAACTCGCAAGCTCTCTGCAAGCATCTCTTATGGTGATAGCTGTCCAGTGAATAACCATGATAAAACTGCTTGTATTCTGAAGGTTTAGCTCCTAATAGAACACCTGTACTAGCCTTGCCACCTATGTCAGTGATTCTCATATCAATCTTTTGCAATATTTTAACACAGGTTAAAATAAGTGTTCAAAGTCTAGACCCAGAGTCTGTATTTTTGTTTTATCTTCCCCATCATAGATCTTGTGGAAGTTGAAATGGTTTGTGAGACCCTGCCATTTATTTATTATTTTTTTATTTATTTATGTTTATTGAATCACCATGAAGTAGAGCATTAAAAATTGTACATGATTGCATTTCAGTCATACAATACTCCAACACCCATTCCTCCACCAGTGTAATTTCCCAGCGCCAGTGTCCCCAGTTTCCCTCTTACCCATTCAAACCACCCCCTACTCCTAGCCTTCCTCTATAGCAGGCACCTCTCCTCCTCTTACTCCTCCTCCTCTCTCTGTCTCTCTCTGTCTCTCTCTCTCTCATACAGACACACACACACGTGTGTGCACGTGTGCCCATGTACACATGCGCATGATTTATGGATTACTGTTTGTAATATAGATGCTGAAAGGTTATCATCTATATTCTTTTACTTGCTTTCAATACTCTGTTCTTTTCCAAAGTTATCATTTCTAATAAGTATTGTGATAATGGACCTTCCTCTATCTTAACTGCCCTCCATCATCTACCCCATTGATGAGCCATGGCCAGGACTCCTGGCCTATTTTTCCTGGACTTGGGTATTAGTTTCATACTATTTTTTTTAAATATCCCACAAATGAATACAGTCATTCTATATCTGTCCATCTCCTTCTCACTCATTTCACTCTGCATGACACTTTCCAACTCTATCCATTTAGAAGCAAATTTCATGACTTCATTTCTCCTAAGAATTGTGTAGTATTCTATTGTGTAGATAGACTATAGTTTCTTTATCTGTTCTTGGGCATGCAGGCTATTTCCAGATTCTGGCTTTTGTGAATAGTGCCGCAATGCAAATAGAATTGCAGATGGTGTTTCTACTGTGTGTTTTTGAATCCCCAAGGTATATTCGTAACAGTGGTATTCCTGAGTTGAATGGGAGGTCAAATTCTCATTTTTTGAAGAAGGTTCTTATTGTTTTCCAAAAATGCTGGACCCATTGGTTTTGGGGTCTCAGCAGCTAGCCTGACACTTTGACCAAATCCCCTGCCCCTGGAAGCAAGAGGAGGCCTTTGTAAACAAAAGATCCAGTGCTCCAGCACTCCCCAAAGGCAGGCACTCTGGTTAAGAATGAGGGTCATGACTATGCCCACCTACCCTAAGAGCAGGATATGTAAATCATTAATGGACATCTGTACAGTCCCAAGGAGAGAAGTGTGCTGTAAGAGATAGAAGAGAGAGAAGCGAGCTGTACATGGGAATGCCCCTCCCACCAGTGTATAAGAACCCCTGGGTAGGGAGGACCAATAAAAGGAGAACTGCTTGACCACCAGACTTCCCCGCACCCACCCACCCCAGCCCGCTCTACTCTGCAGATCTTTCTCGGTTTCTTTCTCTGTGGTGACACCACAGGAATCCTGCAGTGAGCAGAGGGCTGGGCAGATCCTACTCCAGTTTAACCGGCCAGGACTCCTCCACATTGGGATTTGCACCAGCAGTGAATGAGTCTTCCTTTCTCCCGACATCTGCATCAGCACTAGTTGTTTTTGTTCATTTGTATGTTTACCAATCTCTGAGACTTTAGATAATATCTCATTTTTTTATTTGCATCTCCCTGATAATTAGTGATTAAGAGCATTTTTTTTCATGTATCTTTTGGCCATTCAAATTTCTTCTTTGAGGAATTTTCTGCTCATTTCTTCTCTCTGTTTTTTTTTTTTTTTATGGGGTTGGGTGTTATTTTCCTTGTAAAGTCGTACCAATGCCTTGAATATCTTTGATATTACCCCCTTATCAGATGGAACCATATAATTTTTTGCATGAGTTGAATCACTTAAGGTTTCAAACTGAAAATTTCAAATTCAGAAGGCTCTTGATTTTGAAGCTCTTTTTTGTTGCTGCCATCTAGTGCAGTCATTTAATGTCCGTATTTTTAATTATCTAGTAACATGCATTAAAATAATGAAGTGCTAAAGATGATGCAAAGATTGATGTTTAAAAGAATAGTATCCTGATCATGTTCCAAAATTATTCATGCTCTGACTAAATATTTCTACAAAGATAAAATATTCACAATAGTCAACAATATAGGTCGAGGAGGTATGGCTTAGTGATATAGAATTTGTATCAAAAATGAGTATACCTCTGTACAGCTATTTTCATTTTTAACCAAATTTACTGATGTACCAAAATTTACAATACCTTTAATTATACTTGTCATATACATATGACTCCAACATCACTCCTTTCAAGAATAATAACTTCCCTCAACTAATGTCTCAAGGGCCCCTTCCAGCTAGCCCCTTTCTCTGTTATCTTAATTTTAGAAACAAAATAGCCAGTCTCTATGACTGGCCAATTGTTGTTCCCTCACAATGTTTCTTTACATCCCACATATCAGAAAGATCTTTTAAAAATATAGCTGTGATTGTGGAGCCAGAAAAATAGAACAGCGGGTAGGGCATTTGCCTTGCACACGACAGATCCAGGTTCAATTCCCGACATACCATACGGTCCCCTAACAATGCCAGGAGTAATTCCTGAGTGCAGAGCCAGAAGTAACCCCTGAGCACCACTGGGTGTGACCTAAAAAGCAAATCAAACTAACAAAAAATATTGTGATGGTGTTGGTACCTATACACATACAGATAATGAAAGCTAAACTTCTGAAATTCTACAAATTAGAAGTCAATTATAAAAATTAACTTTAAAACATTTTTGTTTTGTTTAGGGGCCACATCTGGAAATGTTTAGGCCTTATTTCTTGACTCTGCACTCAGGGATCACTCTCAGTGGGGCTTGGAAACCATATGGGGTTCCAGGAATTGAACCAGGCTTGGTGGCATGCAAAGCAAGTGCCCTGGCAAAGCAAGTGCCCTGCCCACTACCACTCTGGCCCATCACTGAAAAACATTTATTTTTTATGAACTGAATATTCTCAATTTATAGGTATGTGAATTTTAAAAATAAATAGTGTGTTTTTTTTCTTGTTAGCATTTATGTTATAAATAGATGATAGATAAGCTATTAAATTTCTGTTAGAAAAACAATGGGTAAATAGTATTTCCCAGTATGTAGGCAGTCATTTAATTTTGCCAATTTTTCTACTGTGGCATAGATGATTCCTAAGTTGATACAGTCCCATTTGTTTATCTCTGCTTTCATTTACTTGGCCAATGGCATTGAATCATTAAAGATGCCTCCGGATTCTCTGTCATGTAGGATTCTATCTATATACTTTTTACAATATGCTGTATGGAACCAGGACTGATAGCACAGAGGGTAGGGCGTTCGCCTTACAAGCAGCCAACATGGCCGACCCGAGTTCGATTCCTCCGCCCCTCTCGGAGAGCCCGGCAAGCTACCGAGAGTATTCGATATGCCAGACACAGTAACAACAAAGTCTCCAATGGAGACGTTACTGGGCCCGCTCGAGCAAATCGACGATCAACGGGAGGGCCTTTACCTTACCTTTACCTTTGTTCATTGTGTGATGAAAGTGCTATAGTTCAAACTCTGGACAAAATTCGGATAGAAGAACGTAGAGAGGGATGTAAGCTGAATGTCCTGTTAGCCAGGCCTACAGCTGCTCACTATAGACACTCTAAGCAGGCCTGGTTAGCTGATGCTGGGGTGGGAGAGGGGAACTGCAAGTGAGGGCTGCTGTATAAGAAAGCCATGGGAGAGTCCTGACAATTATAGGTTTCCACCTACCACTGAGAGATTAGAGGGAGTCTCAGGTCCAGGATCCTGGAAAGAACAGAATGTTCCACAAGTGTTGGTGGTGTTAGTTGGAGGTGGGTGGTGTTTGTCTATACGTGTCAATTCTCAGCGATTACATCAGACCCATGCTATGGGATCATGTATATTTTATGGTCAATTATATTTTATTTATATGCATTGAATATATTCTATGCATAAGCAAATATATATTAATGTGTTACACTTTAAAAGATTTCTGTATATGTTCTCAGAATTGCAACATACAGAAACATGCATGCCTCTATATAAAATCTCTCTTTCTCTGTACATATGTAGTATATATATATATAATGTAAAATGAGCCACAATATTAACATTTGGCAAATCTTGACTTAATGAATAATCTTTGTACTATATTTACATTTCTATAAAGTTTGAATTTATTCAAATATCAAATTAAAATAATTTTCCCACTGAAGTGAAGTGGATTACATTAAAATAATTTTATTATTCAAAACTAAAGTGAACTTTACATGTTTACAGTTCCTGTGTAAGGAAATTGTTTTCAAGAACATTTTAGGAAGTAAAGTAGTGTTTAGATGCCAAAATATGCAAGATGACTTGGAATCCCTGTCATCCCTAAGAGAGAGACCAAATGGTAAAACAGGATTCTTACCAACAAGGTCTTGGAACACTGCCAGTTTGTCAGCATTGTTTTGTTGCACTGTGGCTCTACAAGCTTGAGAATATGCAAAGGTTAGAAAATAGCAGGGAATGACCTGCAGGGTTTGCTGGCACAAGTTGTAGCATACAACTTTGGGCAAAGTGACACAAATGAAAATGCCTGTGAACAGCATTAGCCAAGTGGTCGACTAGTGAATGACAGAGAGATAGCAGGTGGTCAGATTTTGGCAAAATAAAGAGACCAAGACACCAATAAATTTTTAGAATAAACTAAAACAACAGCAGTAAGAATGATGTTTAAGTCAGCCACTGAGATGAAAGAATGGTAAAACACAGATTGGATAGTTGATCTTTCCTAATTATGCGATATCGGTAAGTGTAGAATCAATAGACTACCTGGAAATAGAAAATACGAATGTATAATAGCAAAATATATATCAATGGTAAGTTTTAAAATTTATGTAAGCCATGTATTTAAAACATATGTATAATCCATTCATTAGAATACAGATTTTTGTGCAACTCTCTTTAATGCTATCATTATAAAAACCTACACTAAAAGGTGCACTTTCGTGATTTATTTGCTGATGTATGGTTAAATTAAATCTATTAGTTGTTTATTTAATTGATTTAGCTATCTAAAAATTTAGCAAGTAAATTTTAATACATTTTGTACAAAATGAAGTACACTGTATGGTTGAAAGATTAAAAGTACAAATAACCATGGAGTTAGAGAGTACAGTAAATTATGGTCAACATTGTTTACTCACTCTATGGAAGACTGTATTTAAAAAGTTAGTTTTTAAAGAGTGCATAGACAACCTGTTTTGGGAAGGAATATATATATATAATATTTGTTTTATATCACAAAGAATATGAAACTGGAGATGTGCCAAGGAAGATTAGAGGTATATAGAAAGTAGTTTTCATTAAAATGTAGAAATAGTTTGTAACTAACTGTTAAAAACTTATGAATGTGTGTCTTAAAACAAATATTGCTTGGTTTTACTTTCTGATGGGTGAAAAAAAATTCTTTCCTTTTATAACAGAACAGTCTGGTAGAATTTATATAAAATCAGCCATCAAGCATGTGTCACTTATCCTAAGGAAATTGTTCAGACTGCATAAAACATCATTTACTTTTTACTCTGAATATACAGTAATGAGATTTCACATTGAAATATCTGTGTTTAGTTACTCATGCTGTTTTTATTTTAATGGTTAGGCCTGGGCAACGCAGCTGTATACACTCAGGTAATAGAATCTTCTAGATTTAAAGAGATGGAAGTTAAAGAGAAAGAAAATTAAGACTTGGATAATTGAGATTTTAAAGTGATATATATATTGCATAAATTCTAATATAATTCAATAATTCTAGATGAGGAAGCTTTGAGAGAATTACCCCGTTTTTAAAATAGTAAAGTATAGTAGGTTATTTGGGGTAAAAACAAAGAAACAAGAATATCACCAAAAATGCTATCATCTAAGTTATTAAAATTGGTGTGCAATCGTAGTATCAAAATAAGGAAATATATCCAAAAATCAGCTAAATTTATGTTTAGGGAGTTATCATAGATCAAGGTACACCCAGAGAATCTATTCCAGTTCAGTGAATTTACAACCAAAAAGAAAATAAAATTGAAATATAAAGAATATATGGTAGAAATTAGTACATATGCTCATGAAAAGCTTACATAAAAAAATAAAATGCCAATCTGTAGCAAGTAGGTTCGCAACAGAGGAATACAGAGATAATTTATAGCAATGCAAAGATGAGGACTGAAATTTTATTTTGACACTCTTATTACTGTGTTGACAGCTATAAGTTTAAGAATTAAATAAGTTTATGAAGTAAGTAAGAATTAAGGGTTCCAGGAACGAAAAAGAGGTTACACAGAGAAATTATTATAGTTCTGAGAAAATTAAACCACACATTCTCAACCTTTTTGGCTGAAAAAAAAAAGTGAAAATGAAGACTAAGCAAAGGATCTCCAGAGTTCCCACCCACAAATACCCTAAGCAAAGTAAGAATAAATGTAAGTACCTGACATTTTGCCTCCATTAATAAGAGAGATATCATTTTTTCATTCATTTCATCATCCTGTTATTCGTCGATTGCCTCGAGCAGGCCCCAGTAACGTCTCTTTCATCCTAGCCCTGAGATTATATTCAAGGCTCTTTAGGAGAATGAGACCCATCATTGTTACTGGTATTTGGCATATTTGGTACGCCACGGAGAGTTTGCCAGACTTTGTCCTGTGGGCAGGCTACATTCGATAGCCTGCAAGTTTGTCCAAAGTAGGAATGAGACAATAAGATGTCATTAAAAAAAGTTCTGATAAGATGCCGCGCGGCCGCATTTGCGGCCGGGATCTGGATTTTATAGTCTCTGAGTCTTGGCCACTGATGGGATTACACGGCGCCAGGGGGCCAGGTGGTGGGTGTGACCCCCGCCTACTGGAATTTGGAGGATCTGGGTGGAAGATGCTCGACTCCAATCTGAGTAGGCTTGGAGGTCTCGGCCCCGGAACCCTCGTGGCTTTGTCCCTCTGCCAGTACCTTCATGTGTGCGGAGAGTGGTCTCAGGATGGTGGTGGCTGGTCCTGGAGGTCTTCGGCTGCCGGAACCCTGGTCGGGGCAGGGAGGAAAGCTCAACCCGCTCCCCTCCAAGGGGCCCCGGAAAGGAACACCCAGGCGCGGGGGCAGAAGACTGCACTGTTCTCGTCCGGGATCTGGATTTTATAGTCTCTGAGTCTTGGCCGCTGATGGGATTACATGGCGCCAGGGGGCCAGGTGGTGGGTGTGAGAGATATCATTATTAGAAAAAAAAGGTCATCTGTGGTACTTCAAACAACCTCATCCACCCCAAATACCCAGAAGCCCCAGAGAAACTTTTGTATTATTTTGGATAACTGTATGTGACACAAGAGGCAAAATTATTCCTCATATTTTATAATTTATATAATCTCATTCAAAAATTTATAACTGGTTGCATAGTTCTCAGACTAAAATCTGATAATCCTTGGACTTGAATTCTCACCTCCATTATTCAAAGTATTTTTCTAAATTTTGTTGAAAATTTATTTGATCAGAGATTAAATTGTAGAGAACTCTATGTTTTAAGTTTACCTCTGATTCAGAAGAGAGCTCTTGTTTCACAAGGGTACCTGATTGAACTCCCCAATGTCACTACTGCTTTATTAAATCCAACTGACTTAAAGCCTGAAATGCATTTGCAAAAACACTTCTCAGCAACTCCTAAGGGTTTCACTGAGTAGCTTAGTAAAAGATGCTAACTCATTAGGTTTTATGAACATTGAATTATATTCCTTACCTCCAACATATGTATGTTGAATTCCTAATTCATATTATTTCAGATGTGATGTTGTGTGGAGAGTATGAATAAAACTGGTTTAAATAAGATCATGCAAAAGTAGATCACTCCCATAATCTACCCAATGTCCTGAAAGAGAAAAACTTCAATAGACATATATACAAGATACATATATACAAGCACCATATGAAAATGAAGATGGCCACTTACAAGTTGAGGACAGAATCTAGAATAGATCTTTCAATCTATTAGAAGCAATATTTTGATTTTAAACTTACAGTGTCTCAATGGAGTACTATGTAGCTGTTAGAAAAGACAAAGTCACGAAATTTACATACAAGTGGTACTACATGGAAAGTATCATGTTAAGCAAAATGACTCAAAAAGAAAGGGATAGACATAGAAAGATTGCATTCATCTGGGAAACATAAAGTAACAAAATAGGAAACTAACACCCAAGAATGGCTGAGATTAGTACCAGGAATATTACTCCATGACTTGGAGGCCAACCACACATACTAGGGGAAAAGGGAGCTCAGATAAAGAGGGGAACACCAAATAAAGTTTGGGAGGATCCTCCCAGGATGGGAGAAGCATGCTGAAAGTAGACTATAGACCAAACATGATTGCCACTCGATGTCTCTTTTGCAAACCACAACACCCAAAAGGAGAGAGAGAACAGAGGGGAATGCCCTGCCACAGAGACAGGGTGAGATGGGGGGGATAGAGGGTGGGAGGGATACTGGGATTGGTGGTGGTGGGAAGTGGGCACTGGTGAAGGGATGGCATTTGATCGTTGTGTAATTGAAACCCAAGCACAAAAATGTGTAAGTCTGCAACTGTACCTCATGATGTCTCACTATTAAAATTTTTTTTAATAAAAAAAAGAAAAATAAATAAACTTACAGTGTCTGAAATTTAGGGAAATAAATTCCTCCTGTTTTAATCAGTGGGACATTTTTAACATAGCCTTAGCAATACAATATAATTATCACATTTTAATCTGGACTATCATTGACAATTTTCAAGTTATTGTTCTCTTTTTTCTCCCCATGGCACATTTGCACATTGTTTATTTTTTCATACTCTTCTTATACCACATGGAAATAATTTATCAGAGAACCTTTTATTTATCTCTTCCAGATTTTGTCAAGTAGCATTATTAAATGCAAACATGAATTTAAACACCTGTAATAAATAGCAATAAAGAGCATTGTAATTTTATAATTGATTGTGTGAACTTTGTAAAATTCTTTCTTATCTGGTATAATACATGTGTATCTTGGCAGTAAAAACTATCAGATTCTCTATAATTTTTGAGTTGTAGTAGGAAATATATACTGAGCAATGCTTAAGAAATAATAGGCTAAGTTTTTGAGAAATGCAGGATTTGATAATCTAACAAACAATTATACCTCAATTGCTCAGCTGATATAGGCAATTATTCTAAAAGAAAGATTGGGTTAATATGATATGTATTTTCAGATCACTCTGTGCCTTGGGGATTCACATATTACTAATATTAAAATATATACTCTTAAATTATTACCATCTGAGAAGCCCATAATCAATTTTGAACACTTTTCATTTTCTTTTATTTTTATCCATCCTCTCCTCTTCTATCTCTTCCCTTTCCCTTGTCCCTTCCTTATATTTACTAAAGCAAATCTCCATGAATATTTTAAATATGTTTTAATTTGGCTATCTTAATTATATTTGTTTACATTTATAAAAATAATCAATGTGCAAAGATTTATTCACTCTAATTTTTATATACTTTTTAATGTAATTTAAATATCCAATGACATTGGCACAATGTCTCATGTCTCACTTTATGTGAAGTGCTATAGCAAAGTTACAAGTACAAAATGAAAATCAAAGCTTGAACAGATAATGAACACTGCCACTTCTAGCAAATATATTTATTCATGAAAATATAATATTATTGAGTTGCTTAATTCTATGAATTGCATTGCCAACATATGTTAATCATGCTTAATTATGAGTAATTAAAATTATAATATATATATTTTAGTTCTATACCGATAATAAACACAATAAATAAAAACAGCTAGGATCCAATGAGCACTTAGAAATTATTCAAAAGAAGCTTTTAAAATATCAACTAATACTTTAACGTTTTTTTCATTGTGAGAATGAATAATAGTGCTTAGTAAAGACTTTCAAGAAAATAGAATATTATAACAAAGAAATTCTGTGAGAAAGTATATTAAATTCGAGAAGCAGAATGAAAAATATGAATATGAATATTTTATTGACCAAAGAATATTTCATTCATAATTTTAATGGATATAGTCCATTAAACATTAATCAAGTTTTACAATGTTCTTTTTTTCCCTTAATTGAAAAATTCAGTAATGTTAATTTGAAGTGCCAATATTATTCATATATTGTGTATATTTTCTTTGATCATCTTATTTGTAACTAAACTTTTTTGACATAGCTTTAGTATCAACTTATAATGTTTGAGAGATAACAGAATTTTTCCTAATTCCCCCAAACACATATGTTTGAGTGGAGCAAATGAGACCTTTGAATAAAGATTTGCTATTGATTGTTTAATTATTCAAGCAATTTGATCTCTTAATATTTGATCACGTAAAAATCTCTGGTTAGCACTCCTTTCAACTTTCTCATTTTGATATGACATGGTGACTTCCTGATTTATCTTATCCAAACAATATGTTACTTTATATCTTATTTAAAATCTATAGCTATATATATACATATCTATTTCTATCTATACCTAGCTATCTGTCTATCTATGCCAGTTCGATCTTAGTTGTACCTTCAGTTGTGGAAAACACCTTTCATATCTGTTACTTTGAAACTAAGAATACTATCTTTCACAGAAAAAGTTCTTTTGGGATTATAAATTAATGTTGTACATTAAAAAGCAGAATTTTCTAAAACATTAGTATTTGTTTTTAAAATAAAAGTATTTATTTACTCTAAATATCCACTATATATTTTTGCACATGAATTTTAGTTATCTCAATATTCAAGGAAAAAAATCAAAATATAACCTATAAGTATATAAATGTAAATATAAGTTTACTTTAAGACTTTCAACAGAAGTATACTTACCTAGTTCTTTGTCTATATTTTTTTAAAAGACTGAGCACAATAGCACTTAGGGCCAAGGCATTGATCTGGCTAGAGACATTATTATGGAATTAATGGTAAAAGTAATGCACAAGCTACTATTTGTGAAGATTTCATAAATTTTGGATGGTTTTGCTATCTATCATTTATAAAAACTTGAAACTGATTTTATAACATATGTAAATATTATTTTTGGTTTGGGAGTCATATTTTTAGCTCTTTGGTTTTACCCCTGGTGCCATGCAGAGGCATCATTCCTGGAAATCCTTAAGGTCCTGTACAGGGGTCACACCTGGGTCAGCCTCATGCAAAGCAAGCACCTGACATGCTGTACCTTCTTGGTATTCTGTGTAAAGTTCTATGTGTACCTGATCTTTTTTATTATGGAATTTCATAGTTATTTCTTTAAAAATAAATTTATTCATAAAAATAAATACTAAACTGCGTTGAATATAAAATTTGATGCTAAGGCATACAATCCTTTAAGAAAGAACACGCACAAAGTTGTATATACTCAGAAACGCATATGCTCAGATTTGTATGTATAAAAAATTGTTTCCTTTTTTTGTCTTGTTTTGTGTCGCTACACTGGGGATGCTCCAGGGTTACTTCTGATTCTGCACTTAGGAACTACAACTAGCAAATCTTGGGGATGGCGGTCATGTGGTGTTCCATGAATATTCTTTCAGTTGGAGGAGGCACAGAGACAAGACATGAAAGAGGAAGGTAGAGAGCACAGAGGGCCAAGGTATTGATCTAGCTCAAGGCAAAGAGTGACTGCCAGAGGCCTCCTTTGATTCTGTTTTTTATCAGTTATATCCTAATGACTTCACCACAAAGAAAGACTCACTAGCAAGAGTACGAACCGTTATAGAATAAGCATTTGTCAAAAGAACATCAGGGTATTCACTGTCTTGTCAAACCTATGATGTCAAAGCTATGTTGCAATGACTTAAAATTTCAGAGGAAGATATGGAACTGGACATGTAGGATCTACAGATTACATCCCCTATATTCTTTTGGTCGGTTACACATAAGGCAAAGAGAAGGCTCATACTGATACTTGAAGGCCAATCCAGAGTAAGGATTTATAAGAGAGGAGGAAACTGCTGCCTTGTCCAGCCAAGATAACATATGACCAGGACGGCATATGATAGCATGCTGTACTTCTCCAGATCATTGGACTCACAAGATTAACTTTCCCATTTAATGTAAAAGTGGGGCCTCAGTTCTGCTTCCTGCTTGCAGGGCAGCATCCAGACTCTCGTCCTAATGTCCTGCCTTAGCACCAACAATATGGGATGCCCATTATCAAACATAGGTCAGTTGCATGCATGGCAAGCATCTTATCTACTATACTATCTCTTTGACTCCAAAAGTGTCATTTCTAATGACATCATTATATCATTTCCTGGTGGAACACATTCCTTAAAATATACACATATATGTACTTATATATGCATATATAATATTTTACCATATTAGACCATGTTTTGTAGTATTTCTTTCCATTTTAGTTTGTGGAGTATTGTGTTATTTTAGCTATTGTGAAATTATTTAAAAACACATATGGTGATTTCATAACGCTAAAGTCCCAAGCTCCTTTTGCACTTATTTACAGTTATTATGATCTCTAGCTCATATTCTAGGATGGTTCTTATTCACATTGGATCTACATTAGAGTTAGTGGGAAGGTATTAAGGAAAAGGAAGAAATAGTCCAACCATAATTACTTTAAATTAATTTTTCAATTTATGGTCATGAGCTACTTCTAATTCTACCAAAGGGAAAGATGCCTCAAGCTAAGACCCACAATCTTAGGAAAAGGAACGATATAGAAGCTTTACAAATAGTAAATTATGGCACAGTTTCCTCTTTATTAAATATAATTAGGGAACTGGAGTGATAGCACAGCGGGTAGGGCATATGCCTTGCACGTGTCCAACCTGGGTTCTATTCCCATCATCCAATATAGTCCCCTGAGCACCACCAGGAGTAATTTCTGAGTGCATGACCCAGAAGTAACCCCTGTGCATCACTGGGTGTGACCCAAAAAGAAAAAAAAAGCATATTTATCTAGTGCTATTGACCATTATCTAATGCTATTGACCAGTGTTTCTTATCCCTATAGTTTTTAGTGATTAAGTATTTTTTCTCCTTTCTTTATGATAATTTTATGACTATTTTACATAAGATAATTACTAGTCTTCCTGAGAATTCTTATTTTATGTCTCATATGTTTAGATTTTTTTTAGGGGAGATCACACCCTGTAGTCTCAGAGCTTGCTCCTAGCTTTGCACTAGGGGATCACTCCTGGCAGGGCTTGAGGTACACTAAAGGGTGCCAGAGGCCACTGAACAGGGCACAGCTGCAAGGAAGGTTAGTGCCCTACCCATGCACAACTGCATCAGCCTCACATTTTTTATTTTGATTATTTGTTAATCTCTGTGTTTTTACTTGATATCCAATGCTGCAGATTCTCACTTTTGATACAATTCCTTGGCTATTTTGCAGTATCTACAAATATGATTTTTTCTGTGTTTCATGCTTTTTAATATTTTTTGTTACTATGGGGCTGGAGCAATAGCACAGCGGGTAGGGTGCTTGCCTTGCATGTGGCCAACCCGGGTTCAATTCCCGGCATCCCATATGGTCCCCTGAGCACTGACAGGGGTAATTCTTGAGTGTCGAGCCAGGAGTAACCCCTGTGTATTGCTGGATGTGACCCAAAAAGCAAAAAAAAAATTGTTAGTATAAAACAGAAGAACATAAGGATTTATTTTTGTCTTGCGTGTTCTTTAGAAAGCCATTACTTTTCCATGACAGGTGGTTTGTTATGCCTTTTCATTGTTTAAAAGTGAATAGTCCTATTTACATACACTATGCAATAGCATAGCAGGTAGGGCGTTTACCTTGCACATGACCAAGCTGGGTTACATTTCTGCATCCCTCTCAGAGAGTCCGGCAAGCTACCAAGAGTATCCCGCCCCATGACAGAGCCAGGCAGGCTCCCTGTGGCGTATTTGATGTGCCAAAAACAGTAACAAGTCTCACAATGGAGACGTTACTGGTGCCCGCTCAAGCAAATCGATGAACAACTTTAAGGCAGTGCCACAGTGCTACCTCATGATTTAAAAACAAAACAAAACAAAGTTATTTCTTCACCTTATTTTATTCATTCTTTTGTAGTTAAGTTACCGAAGATTTATTACCTGAAATTGCAGATGTTTCTTCAAGGTGAGAGAAAATCACAAGATGTTTATCTTTTCCTAATTGCTTGCATCCCACAACTGCTTTTACCTGACTGTCACAAGTTTTCTTAGAATCTACAGTTCTGCTTTGTGACATATTGTCCTAGCTATAACACCAAATTATTTGCCTCCAGCACTAAAATAGCTAACTGAGCATGGGATACATGTAATGTGTATGGTGAATGCTTGAACAAGTCAGTTGGTCTTTTCCTGCCATTTAATATCTATGTGCAAGTGGTTAAACGTAAATATTAAATTAATATTTATATGTATATCTATAACCTTTATATAAAAACAGTTTTAAACAGTGAGCCTGCTTTTTAATTTTTTTCTTCTTGTTTGTTTGTACAACCTAATAATATTTCTGCTTACAGCTCCAAGTGGTGTCTTTGTGGTTTCTATAGGAAAAAGCAAAAGACAAGTGCACACATTATAAAACTCCCTACTACTTCAGTGTGATGTATGCCAATATTCTTTGGTATTTCCAGTTTGTTGAGTGTTGTCTTTGGTACTTCTAGGTCTTGTTCGGAACTGTCTTGTTTTCAATTAGTTGGTTTGGTGGACCCAGAATATAATTCAATGTGTCTTGTAGACATTTATAGCTGGGGCAGCACTGGGTCTTGTTGTAGAATGTTGTAGTTTGTTTAAATTAACTATTTTGTGTGGCTTTAACTAGCCTCCATATTCTGATTATTACTATAAAATTATAAAATAATATGCATTGATTTATAAAACTATGGGATTTTTCTAAAGTGTCAATATCGTTTACATGATTATGATCACTTTTTTCCTTTACATTCATTTTCCCAGCATTTGGTAACTTACCTTGTCTTTTTTTTTTTTTTTAAAGAAATCATTTACTTTCTCCTTTTACTTACCTGCTTTTGTTTCATACTCTGTACTCCTGATATTGATATGAAATGGTTTTTGAAATTAGAATTTTTGGTTAAGTTTTAAAATTTTTGTTACATGTTGCGTGTGTATGTGTGTATGTTTGTTTGTGTGTGTGTGCGTGTGTTGGACAGTGATGTGAAGGAGTGATGGGGTTAGGGTCATGTCTGGTGGTGCTCAGAGCCATGCGGCTCTGTGTTCAGCAATGACTCTGGTGGCACTCAAGAAAATCATATATGGTTTCATAGAATTTAAACAGATTTGCTGTAGCTTGTCATGCAAGTAGCCACAGATACATATGGCATGTGCCCTAACTCCTGTGCAATTTCTCTGGTCCACATTAAATTATTTTTGAATATATAATCTATTCTTTAGAGTCATATGACTATTTCTATCACATGGTATTTCCCCCTATTTAGTATTATTTTTATAAGTTACCTGACTCACTCCAATGCAAAGAAACTGGGAAACTGGGAAACTCCACTCAGTATTTGTCAGAATATATTGTGTGTCTTGTTACCTGTGCTATTATTTACTCAGTGACTACCTATTATATTACTTAAGTGAAGAATAGATTTTTGAGACAATTGATCTCACTTCTCATGTTTTTAATACTGCCTTTACAATGAAGTAGATGACCTTTTAACCTTATACATTTGGTTCTCTGTCCTTCCATTGAAGGGCACCAGAAAATAATAACCTTTAGCATGCATTGTTATCACAGATGTTCTTGATTTTTAAAAAAAATCCTTTAAAGGTAATTGTCATTTTTCTGCTCCTTGGATTGTCTGTAGCCACGTTAGGCAATCCTTAACCAATTCTATCGACATAACGTTTCATTTGTTTAATTATTTTTAAATTTGATGCCTAAAGGCAAAACATTCACATCTAATTTCTAATTAGTTAAATTTTGAACTTTTTTGTATTGCCCTTTAATAAAATTCACTTTGTTAAATATGATCCAGTAGAAGAAGACAAAAAACTTTTTATTTATTAATCCAAAGAAGCATATTGTTAGTTCACGTGTAGTTTTTAACCATACTTTCTTGACTGACTTAAGGTTAGTAAAAATTACTCTTATATATTTTAAATTATTTTTATATCTACCTTAGAGTTCATATGTATTTGTGCTTTTTATAGTAATTGGGGGAAGATTGGAAGGCATGATTTTTATGGCTTATAGATATGTCTGTTTTAATCTAAATTCCACAGTTCCTAACAGATTGGTTCATAACTCTGACTGCATATTAGATTAACATGTAGAATATTCATATGACAGGAGTCTGCCAAAGTCAATTAAATCAGTCATGAGAGTAGGGTCATGGCATTGATATTTAAAACAAACTCCATAGGTAATTGCAATTTATACCAAAGGTTGATCATCATGGTTTCAAAAAGCATTTTTGACAATTTTCATATAGGCTTATTAATAAAATTAAATGTCATATGTTGACTATGAAAACCCAAAGAAAAGTTGTTTATAATGACCTAAAATTATTATAATGTTACAATATTAAAGCATATTTTAAACTTCAATAAATGGTCCTAAATTACATAATTCCAAAGGAAAAAAAAGAAAACAACATTTTTTTTCTCTTTTCAGTCACACCTGGTGATGTTCAGGGGTTACTCCTGACTCTGCACTCAGGAATTACTCCTCACAATGATCAGTGGACCATATGGGATGCTGAGGATCATACCCCAGTTGGCTGCTTGCAAGGAAAATGACCTGCCTGCTGAACTATTGATTCCTGCCTGAAACATATTTTTTAAAGTTAGTAATAAAGCCTTTTTACTAGAGGTTATATATACTCAAATTATGTTGATAGCTTTTAAATAGGCCTGTGTGTCATTTTAATTTCAGTTATGTTTTTATTAACCACTTTATATGTTTTATTAGTTTAACCCTTTTTGATTTGCTCGAGCGGGCCCAGTAACGTCTCCATTGGAGACTTTGTTGTTCCTGTGTCTGGCATATCGAATACTCTCGGTAGCTTGCAGGGCTCTCCGAGAGGGGCGGAGGAATCGAACTTGGGTCGGCCATGTTGGCCTCTTGTAAGGCGAACGCCCTACCCGCTGTGCTATTGCTCTACCTTTTTGATTGTTTTTATGTTTTCAACATTTTTATATTTTACTTATGAACTAATGTGAAAGACTATTCAAGTGTGATATTTGACCTTTATCAAAAAAAAATAAAAAGAAGAACCCTATAGAGTTTATAAGATTGGTCAACATGAGGAGAGAAGTTTGTATCTTAGATCTCATCTCAGTCTAGAATATGGGCCCAACTAATAGGACAAAAGTAGAGTATTGATTATGTTGGAATGCTTACATAGGTGCATCTTAAACCATTGATAAAGACATCCTCATCACTTGCATTGATGATCTGAAAAATCTAGAGAGGTTCTTTAATTTAAAAGCACCCAGGTTTACCAGTAGTGCTTCTGAGTAAACCATATTCATGGTGTCAGATTTGAGAAGAAGCTTCCGAAAAAACACATCTATGTCTATTTGAGTTGGCTATGCTGCTAATTTATGTTTTAAGCAGGAAAGCTTGACTTTTAAAAACATTTTTGTGGGGCAATGATTACTATGTCCAGTCTTTTCGTATTTGGGAACTATATGAAAATTCTGTCTCATAAATCTCATATACTTAATTCCCTTTCTGTATCTGTTTAGAACTCTATATGATTAAAATTTCAAATGTATTAATGCACTCAATATATATGTTACATTTCAAAGTAATCTTCTGGTAGACAGTCCAGTTTACAATGTAGTCACTTAACAGAAGACTCGAACATTATTTTTCATTTTAAATTTCCCATCTTCTTTTCTCTAGGAATTTAGCACTTTGCATGTCTACAATGTTTAGCTTCCATTGTCTTTCACTAAAAGCACTAGATTTTTATCACATGTAACTTTGGTTAGAATTAATACCAAAACAAAATTGATTAATTTTGACAACTATTTTCTGTTTCACTGTAAATAAGTATAATTGATATTTCTGATAGTTATTTTGGGGGTAGGACTCTCAAAGAGGTACTCAGGGGTCCTGAAGTTAACTCCTGATAATTCTCAAAACACATGTCTATTTGGTTGAATCTTAGGTCCTAAGGAAGCATACTGTGCTCTTGTGGGAACCAAAAGGATGACTTAAACAGTATTTGGGGATCTTCAGCACCTGATCGTGTATGTTTTAACTAGAATACTAGAAATAAACTTCATTGACTTTGTCCTTTAATTTAAAATTATACAGATTAAGTATGTTATTGATTCATACATAAATAAAATTTTAAGTATTAAAATATAAAAATGAAGTGTACAGTAAAGCCCTATGGATTTTAAGTTTAACCATGCTGCTTATTATTATACATTATTCATAATTGATGATATTTTACTTATGACAGAATTTAACAAATTGGCATAGGTGGGTTCGTGAAGCTCTTCAAAATCTACTAAGATTGCTAATAAAAGAAGTACATCAGTATTTAATTACACTTTTATGTATCTTCATATAATTAATTATTGAAAATTCAGACTTAATTTAGTAATCATAGTTAGCTCATTTTGGTAGAATTCACACCACATTAAAATGTTCTGAGGCACTACTTCATGGCTGTCTAGAGAAATATACCTAGTTTATTGACAGAAAAATCAAGTTCCATCATGCTATGAAAATTGATTGAGTTTATCCAGTGCATTGATAAAAATATTTCTTTAAGAACAATAGTAAACATTGATATCAATAATCATTCAAAATAAGCAAACTAGTTATTATTTTTATGAGTCAAATAACAAAATAAAACAATACTATAACATTTAAAATAATTTAAGTAATTTAAATCTGATTGCTCAGTTGAAGCACTAGCAATTCAATGTTGCAAGCCATAAATAGAGTGTAAGCATTTGAAAAGTAACATTTTATTTATTTTATTTTTTGGTAAAATTTGTAATTTTTTTTCCATTTTACACATGGCTTTATTTTTGTATAATCATTTATTTTTGTTATTCTTATTTTGGGGGGGATATTTATAAATTTTATTTTATTTCTTTTAATTTTTATTAGTGATGAAAGTAGACTATAGACCAAACATGATTGCCACTCAATGCCTCTTTTGCAAACCATAACACCCAAAAGGAGAAAGAGCAAAAGGGAATGCCCTGCCACAGAGGCAGGGTGAGATGGGGGGCATGGGGGGTGGGAGGGATACTGGGACCCGTGGTGGTGGAAAATGGGCACTGGTGGAGGGATGGGTACTTGATCATTGTATAACTGAAACCCAAGCACAGAAATTTGTAAGTTTGAACAGTAACATTTTAGAGTAAGATGACTCTATTCAATTTACTCTGGCAGTGAAAGTTTTTTTTAATTTACCAATAAGTATATACTTATTATTATACTCTCTGTTTCCACATTTAACCTGGGCCTCCTATATGCAAAGCTTGTAGAGTCTACTGAACTGCATCTCTGGCCCTGGTAATATATCAATTCACTGTATTTTACAGCATATTGGGGACTAAATTTATAGCAGCAACACATTCAGTCTAGTATATAGGCTAGAACTATAAGGAAATAAGATTAGCTTCTCATCTAGTACAAGGATTTGGTATATTCATATAATTACTTCTAATATGCTTGCCATAATATTGTAGCATGAAAACCAGTATGAATGTGTTTAATTTCTGCTATCTCAGTTTCATACAAGAACCATTAGTTATAAGAATGAAACTTGAACTAAGCATAAACGTGTGGCCCACTTGAAATTGAAATGGAAGGACATTTTGTGAAACATAGTTCATACTAACCAAGCTTAGAATTCATGAAGTGAATATATTAACCTTCCTGGGTCACCTGGTCAATGATACATCTCAGAAACTTCATAATGTGACTTGGCAAAAATTTCTGATGGATTGTAATGTGAAGAAGCTTCCCTTTGGGATCTTGGAAGTGCTTTGAAGCATCGTTTTACTTATGTTACACTGATCCCAAGCACTTTAACATTCAGAGGAAAAGAAGTAGAATCTGTAAGGATAACAAAAAAAAAAGAGAAAAGTTTAAAAAGCAAGAAAGAAAAACTGTCTAAAGTCTGTAAAACAGTGTATTGCCAATTTGGCAATTTTAAGATAGAAAGAAATGGTCATTGCTCTTTTTTATTTTATTAGTGAAACACCATGAGGTACAGTTATAGGCTTACAAATTTTGTGCTTGGGTTTCAGTTATACAATGATCAAGTGCCCATCCCTCCACCAGTGCCTGTCATCCATCACCACGGGTCCCAGCATCCCCCCCCCCCCCACCCCCCGTCCCATCCTGGCTCTGTGGCAGGGTATTCGGTCATGAGTTTTAATATGTAGATCCTACTGCTTCCTTTCACCCTGGTCAGCTGCGGTGGAAACACTCATGTCAAGCCCCTTGGTTATCCCAAAGCCCACTTCCTCTTGTCCAGTCACAAACAAGGAGGTTTCTCCATCTGTATCGCTGTCCTTTCTGAGAGGTCCTTGCTTTCTAACCATGCCTGTCTAATCCTTCACAGGCAGCTGGTCAGTTTCTCTTCACGAATACTATTTCAACAATGAGCAATTTACTCTTTAATTCGTTTCTTTCAAAAACTATCTTCACCTTATCATTACTGTCATTATATATTTTTTTCTCTTCTTTATTACTTGTCTGAGTTTTCAGCTACTGGAATATTTTGGGAAATGTGATTATAGTCTCTTTTAGAAACTTTATTCTAAAATGCAGTCCTTTTACTAATTTAGTACTATATCTGTTAAAAAAAACCTGCAATTAAATTTCAGAAGTCTTTCTTGTCATAGATCTTTGCTAATTTTTCCAGAAAGACCCTAAATAGCACTTCTTTTTTGCTAGTTCTGACCATTATCTTTGGAAGAAAGATCCATCTCATTATGCAGAATATTTATGTGTGATTTTGCCTCACTCCATCTGCCCTTGTTCTCATTCCAAGTGAAGCAATATTAACCGAGACCTTGATAAGATATTTTCCACACCCCTTCTCAGCTATTTAATGAGAATCATAAGGTGCCCATTTGTCTTTTTCTATGCATCCAGTTCTATATACATTAGCCATCCCATTCTGAGCTGCTGTTTATTGTTAAGCATTCAACCTTCATTCTCTCGAGGTGTAATTAATTTCTTTTCTGGTATATGTTTATCACTTTCCAAGTAATACACAAATGGAAGTGAAACATACTAAGCTTACATTGCCTTCAAGTCTAGAAAGAAATGCCTTTTAATCAAAAGAAAACACGCCAAATAAACAATTTTGTGCCCAGTATTTAAACTGCTATATTCCCTTGAAAGGTATGATTAATGTGTTTGTCTTAGGAAATAATCACAGAATATCAATGTTTTTATTTAGCATTTTGCACAAAGTCATTTGGGGCATTTTGTGATTTTGAATGTTTTGTCAAACTGACACACCAGTGTGACCAGAGGCACTTATATCTTCTCAAAGGGCTTTAGAAAAAACAAGTCTATTTTTTAAAAAACCAAGTGGATCCAAGTAACAGGATTTCACAAGTGTCCCCTACTAAATGATTTTGAACAGCATTGTCTCACACAACTAACTAAACTAATAATTTCAAAAGAATAAAAGCATTCATGCCAAAAGTTTGTTTGAAACAAAGAGTAAGTTACTAAATGTACTTTTTCTTATCTAAAGTTGGCACAAACGAGGGTTTCATAACTACAGCATAATAACTTGATACATCTTTGCTATTTTCAACTGTATACGGTGAGATAACTGCATGATATAGTGAATATATTGCATACTACCATAAACCTAGTTAGCTGTCACCTAGCACCATAAATGTAATTACATATGCCTTATGTTTGTAAGTATGTGTAACCATATATATTGATACCATTTGTTATTTCATTTTGAAACTTAAACGACCTAATCATTTTGCTACATTCAAATGTACAGCAGTTTATAAACAATTGGTCAACACTAAATATTACTTTTCTTTCCTTATTTACTTTGTACTTGAGAGCTTGTACTTTTCATCTTTAACCCAAACTGATATCCTTGTCTTCCCCTCCAGTAACCACAACTCTTTTATTTTTATGAGTCTTAATTTAATTTAATTCAATTTAATTTATTTAGTTATAGAATCAGCATCTTGCTGAAAATGGTGTCAGCATTAATAGCAATGACCAAACTTACTCTACTAGCATTACCAAAGTTTCGAAAACTATACCACAACTGTCCCTATGTCACCATTGGTCTGCATCTTCATTCTCATTTATATGCTCCTGACCCACTCTGCTTGGTTTTCTGGGTTCTGTGATCCAAGGCCAAGAATTTGCCATCATTAGATATTGTCTATTTATTTTCTGTATCTATCTATAGCACAGATGAGGGAGATCATCTGTTAAGAAACACAATTCATTGCTCATACCATACACAAAAAATTAATTCCTAATAGATTAAAGACCTCATTCAAGATTTGATTACAATGAGATCAAATACATGGAGGAAAATGTAGGCAGAACTGTTCACAATAGGGTTCTCAGAGGTTTGGCTTTCATTCAGTAACTTAGCTCCATTTGCAGAGGGCAAAAACAAAGAAAATATGGAAATATAACAAATAAAAATTTGACAAAGGAAACTAAGCCAAATTTAAAGAAATCCTTCTACATGGGAGAAAATAGTGGCATAAAATATATCAGATAAAGGGATAATATCAAGATTATCAATATAAAGGAAAGCACACATAAAAATGGGTAGAAGTGATTAGTAGCCATTTTCCTGAAAAAACATAGAATTTCCAATAGGCATATAAAAATATCCATGGTCACTTATTACCAAAAACATGCAAATCTAAACAACCATGAGATATCATCCTATACCAATGAGAATGGCAAAGATCAAACAGACTGGAAACAAGAAGTGTTATCAGGAATGGAGTGAAAATGAAAACTAATCCATAGTAATGTCATCTGGTTTAGCCTTTTTGGGAAACAATATGGGTTTTTTAAAAATAAATTAATTAATAATAACAGAAAGAAATTCATAAGGCTTGGTGATTCTACAAGTTAGCATAAATCATCCAAACACAAAAACATTAATTTGAAAAGGTATGCACATTCCTAGTCATTTCAGTACTTACTACATGGACTCAAATATCAACAACAGATGGATAAAGAATCTATGAAAATAAATACATACAAGATGGAATACTATTTAGCTACAAGTACAAATAGATGATTTGTTTTCTCATTTTTGAGTTTATTTTCTGTTTGATTTTGTATTGGAGGGGTTGTTTCACTTTTGTGATTTATAAAACATTTTTAAAAGAAATTTTTGCTTTCAGCGTCCAGAGAGAGCATAGCTGGTAAGGCGCATGTCTTGAAAATGGACAATCTAGGTAAAATTCCTGGCACCCTATATTGTCCCCAGGTCCTGCCAGGAGTGATCCCTGAGCACAAAGCCTGATCACAGGTAGGTATAACCCCCACAATGACACCATCCCCACCAAAAAAAAAAAAAACTCAAAACAATTTTGCTTTTAGATTCTGTGTATAAGTTAGTTCATATGGATTTGTCTTTTTCTTTGTGGACTATTTTTCTAAGATTATCCTCTGAAGTTCAGAATTTTATAATGGCAAGCTATTTCTTTTTATGACTGAATATTGTTTATGTTCTAAACATACAATATATTTATATATATTTATATTTAGCTATGTACTTCTTAGCAACATTTGGGTCAACAACTGACCACCTATACAAATGTGACCCCAATAGGCATTTTTATAGATTAATATACTCTGTAACATCTTCGTTTGCATATCCATACAAGATCAAAATAGATTAATGATGAATTGAAAAACCTCATCATAATGCCCTTTTTATCATATATACACTAAGTTTATATATTTATATTATGCATTATTATATTACATATATTACATATTTTATCATATATTTATCTTATGTGCATTTGCTTTACCATTCATACATTGATCTATATTTCTTTTTTAATTTTTTTCTTTTTTATTGAATCACCTTGAGATACAGTTACAAAGCTTGAGTTACAGTTACAAATATTTGAGTTTCAGTCATACAGTGATCAAATACCCATCCCTTCACCAGTGCGCACCTAAATTTTCCACCACCTAAATCCACAGTATCCACCCCATGCCAACCCTTTCCCTGTCTGTGTGGCATCAATTTCCATAATACTCTCTCTCTACTTTGATTACATTCAATATTTTGACGCCATTCACACCATTATTATTTGGAATTTTCCTGTTACCACTCAAAGCTGCTGAAAAGGCAATGCTAGACAATTTATTTTGTATCGCTAGTTATGAATAGCATAAGATGTTGCATGTCCCTTAAGAGTGGCCATGTGCTCCTGAATTCTAAAATTTTAATAATCAGGGTAAGAAGAGATCTCTGTAGTGAGCTGCTGGGTTTTCAGGTTCTTTTGTATGTCTTGTTCTGTATTTCTTAAGTTTCATACAATAGAAAAACTCTTCAATAGATTAATATATTTTTCTACTAAAATGCAAATACCTGATAGATTTCAGATATGAATTCTGTAAAATTAATACAATGTATTCATAAAAGAAATTACCTCTCATGTCTACTGATTGTAAAGAAACACTTTTATCTTTGCAAAACTGTCATATATACAAACTATACAAAGCAGCACTATTTTTATATTATTTATATTTTATGTAATTCATACACATTTCACATTATTTATATTCTAAAGGTAAAGGTAAAGGCCCTCCCATTGATCGTCGATTTGCTCGAGCGGGCCCAGTAACGTCTCCATTAGAGACTTTGTTGTTACTGTGTTTGGCATATCGAATACTCTCGGTAGCTTGCCGGGCTCTCCGAGAGGGGCGGAGGAATCGAACTCGGGTCGGCCATGTTGGCTGCGTGCAAGGCAAATGCCCTACCGGTGTGCTATCGCTCCAGCCCTATGTCTAAGGATTATAAATTAGAATGAACCTAATATGTTATTCAAAACATTTAAAGTAAAATATGATGGATTCTCCTTAAGGTAGTGTTCTCCCTTGAAAACATATATTGCTTGCATTTTCCAGTGCATATTTGCTTGCTTTTTTTTCCACTCTGTAAAGGTCCATGTACACAAACAGGTATTTCTTTCATTCTCTCTTCTCACATCTTCTCAATCAAGATTTGCTTTTTTGTTTGTTTATTTTTTAATTTTAGTAGTGAAACGCCATGAGGTACAGTTGTAGACTTACAAATTTTTGTGCTTGGGTTTCAATTATACAATGTTCGAGTACCCTTCCCTCCACCAGTGCCCATTTTCCACCACCACTGACCCCACCACCCCTCCCACCCCCCATCCCTCCATTCCACCCTGCCTATGTGGCAGAGCATTCCCTTTTGCTTTCTCTCTCCTTATGGGTGCTGTAGTTTGCAAAAGAGGCATTGAGTGGCAATCATGTTCAGTCTATAGTCTACTTTCTGCATGCTTCTCTCATCCTGGTAGGATCCTCTCAACACCCTTTATTTGGTGCTCCCTTCTCTATCTGAGCTGCCTTTTCCCCTAGCATGTGCGCTGGCCTCCAAGCCATGGAGTCAACCTCCTGGTACTTATCTCAGTTATTCTTGGGTATTAGTCTCCTATTTTGTTACTTTATGTTAGATGAATGCAATCTTTCTATATCTGTCCTCTCTTTCTGACTCAGTTCTCTTAGCATGATATTTTCCATGTAGTACCACTTGTATGTATATTTCATGACTTCATCTTTTCTAACAGCTACATAGTTGTCCATTGTGGAGATGTTCCAAAGTTTCTTTAACCAACCTTCACTATATATTTTTATAAATTTTAAATAAACTGAAATATTTAAATTACTAAAAAATTCATGCCCTCCCCCCTCAGGTTTAATGATAGTGTAAATACTACTCATTTTCTCAAAACTAAATAAATAATACTGTGTCAGTATAAGCTACATGAATAAGAGCTTTGGACAATACTTCATGAATTAAATAGTATAATATAGTTAGAAGTGAAAAATCAAATCTCATCTGCTTCAGAAATTTTCTTTAGTAATTTGTTAATGTTTATATTTAATGGGGAATTATTATAAGCCATAATTTTTATTATTACTAAGAAATTATTGCAAATTATCTGTGGACTGCTTTTGTTCATCTTTAATCAAATCAAAGAAACTTTTTGAAGAAAGTGAGCATCAAGTATTAAAATTTGACCTCTGATTATCATACTCTTACATCATTGTTTGACACAATTTGTCATACACAATGTGAGAGAGGTAATGCCAAATTGTTTCCTCTACTGGCAGCCTCTAATTTATGTTTTTATGCTCAGACAACCATTAGACAATGTTGACAGTGATTGTGATTATAGGGATTGTAAAAGGATCTAAGATAAAACTAGTCTTCAATAATCACTAGCTTGGACAAATTACACCTCTAAGGTTTAAGTTTCTCACTGTGTGAGAGTATGAGTGTGTGTGTGTGTGTGTGTGTGTGTGTGTGTGTGTGTGTGTAATGCGTGTAAAATAACATTTGCTATTTGATTATATTGAAGAATGAGATGACTCAGAGAAATCCTTGACTCTGCACGCTTTTGGCACTTAACTAGAACTGATGTTAACAACAATAATGAGTGAATTTGGGCTCCAAATCAGTGTTTTATTTTTCAGAGGTTAACTTCTTACATCAAAGAGGTGACACACTGAGAGTCTGCAGCAAGCTGGTAGTGGCATTTAAGACTTTTAGTGCTTTATTTGAAATTATTTTGAAGTGGAAACAAACTTTTGATAAGCTGGATGTGAGTTAAGACTTCAGTAGCCAACATCTTTCTTGATCTGGTATTTTTGGTTATCATTGTTATGGCACCCGTCATCTTGAAAATCAAGCTCTAAAATCAGTCCTAGGGAAACCAGGAGGTTAATCATAGTCTTGAGAATAAGAGAGCTGTCACGTGTAAGCCAGTGATTTTGAGATGAAAAGCTTAGGCATAATTGCTATGCAAAAATATTCTTACTGGTTTGAAGCAATAGTACAATGGCTAGGGAATTTGCCTTACACATGGCCAAGCCGGGTTCTATTCCCAGCATCCCATATGGTACCCCGAGATCTACCAGGAGTAATTTTTGAGTGCAGAGACAGGTGTAACCCCTGATCATTGCCAGATATGATGCAAAAAGCCAAAAAAAAAGTTTTTACTGAAAACTATTTTTAAGCAAGCTGCCTAATTGCAAATACTCATACACAAAGTCAAGGGATTTCTGTAGATTTACATCTTATCCAATACTTGATATGGATAGGCTTTATGTATTTTCCAATTGCATATATATGAATTATCATTTATCACAGTTTTGAATAGCATTTCCCCTAATCATGTTAGCATTAGCATGTCACAAGTTAATCATGTCAAGCATTTTACTAAAATATTTTCTGGTGATATGAGATGTATATCTGTGCTTGCGTGTGCGCGTGTGTGTGCCTATGTGCGTATGAGAGAGAGAGAGAGAAAGAGAGAGGGGGGAGATCATAGAGACTCATCTCTTGATTTATTTATTTTGTCTACATGAATGACTTTTCTACAATTGTTTCCTTGGGTATTACAGACTTTCTTTTGAGGGTATGGCAGGGAGGTAGGGGGTGGGGTAGGGAGTTGCTTCTTTGTTGACACCCAGTGGTGCTCAAGGCTAACTTCTGCCTCTGCAATCAGGATCACTCCTAGAGGGGACTGTTTGACAAAGGCTGTCTCAATTTTCCTATTTACATAGCTGGGCATTTTACCGCTATTGTCCTAGGGTCCCTCTGTTGAAGTGACAAGTGGGCGTGCCCATTTTTATATATCTGTCCACTTTCCATCAAATACTGCATGTTTTTATTCCTCTAACTTTAGAGTTTATAATATCTTTAAGAAGCATGTTCCCAACTTAATTTTCTTCAGAATTACCTTACATTAAAGAACTATTGCTATCCATATAAATTTTGAAATCAGAAAATTATAACAAGGTAATCTTTCTATTTTGAATGAAATTTCATCAAGTACAAAAATTACTTAAAGTGTTTTACTATTATTTACACTCAATATGATTTATTTTCTCTTAGGATTATTGAATTTTCCAAGAATCTATGTAATTATATTAACAGTATTTAGAATTTCTATTTATTATTTTGGTTTGACAGTTTCATGTTCTTGTGAAATACATATTAAAGTTCAGGTTTTTATTTGCTTACCTATTAATAGAAATGTTTAAAATCATTAGTCATAAATTTTATATATTACTACCTACTTAGCTATAGTTCATTTCTAAAAGATAGTCTAACACATTACTCTTCGTTATTCTTAGTTTTATGAGTATAATTCTTTAATATCTGAAATTTGTTTCACCAAGTGCTGTTTCTGCCACTACAAATTTTATAAAAGTTACTGAGAAACTTTCATGTGCTGATACACTTCTAAATACATATGGTCATTATAAACAGTACAGAAATTTTGTTCTTATGACAGAGACAGAATTTAAGCTCATGTGTTCTGGATTCTCCTGCTTTTTTTCATACTTGCTAGTCAAGTTAATTAAATTTTAATACAAAAGACACTTAAGAGCCATATATGTAAGATGAAAGCACTGAGCAATCATGTATTCTAATTTTCAAAATGTTATTGCATTTTACATGTGTACTTTCAAAACAATTATAAACTAAACTGATCTATAACTTGTTCTTTAATTGTTGAAAGAATACAGGTAATCTTCTACTCTGCAGAAGTTTGCTTTTTGTTTTAATTATATTTCCATAAATGTTTGTTAAAGTTGCAAAAAATACTTGAATCATCAAATTGATGATTTTGAAACTATAATATCAGTTTCATTTTATCTAAGATTTAAAGCAAACCTCATAGCAACTA
Organism: Sorex fumeus; assembly: GCF_029834395.1. Classification (NCBI taxonomy): domain Eukaryota; kingdom Metazoa; phylum Chordata; class Mammalia; order Eulipotyphla; family Soricidae; genus Sorex; species Sorex fumeus. Next base: position 41,363,540 of record NW_026606065.1, read on the forward strand.
GAATATTTATTTTAACTGTTCCATTATTTATCTTTCTAAAGATAGAGATGTTTCTGATTTATTATCATACTTTTGTTAATGGTTATAAATATATTAACTTATTTTTTGGTTTCTTTAAATTTTTCTAGTGATGTTTTAATTTTAGCAATGTAACTGATAAATATAATTATAATATAAAAGTATGAATATCATTTCAAAAATGGTTTTTCCTTTGGTTATTTTGCATATGTAAAATATATCATGTTTACATGTTCATTTTGTTAATTAATCATATCTTATATTGCTTTAAATATCAGAAATTTTAGGACCTTATGTGTCATATGCTTCCACTACTTTTAGTTTCTTATTTTCTTTTACTTTGTGGATCACACCCAGCAATGCTCAGTGTTTATTTCTGGCTCTGCACTTAGGAGTTACTCCTGGTGTTTCACTGGGGACCATATGGTATTCCAGGGATCCATCTCGGGTCACTAGTGTGCAAAGCAAACTCCATACCCATTGTATTATTGCTATGGCCCCTTCCACTTAGTTCTTTATTCTTATTTTGCTTTCGTACGCTTAGGTTAGATATTTACATGTTTTTCTAATTCTATCCTATTTAAAAGTTATTGCTAGCTGTAAATCTATCATTGAATGCTTCTCTGTATCTTCAAGGTTCTAATATATAATATTTTTATTTTCTTCTGTTCATAGCATTCCCGCTTCCTGGTTTTTTTTCAATCTTTTCATTATTTTGTGACTGCACACACACATATCACCACCACAACCACAGGTTACATGAATATATGGTTGCTACCAAGTTAGAAATTTACAAAGCAGGGCAGCAGACAGCAAGTTCTAAAAACTGATGTTGTGATCCTGAGTCTAAAATCTGCAAAACAGAAACAGAATGACAGTCTCTGTTTTTCACTGGCGACAGCACTGCATCTTGGAAAACCCTTGTTAGGTGAATCCCATGCATCTATCATGCAGGAAAATCTTCTTTACTAAACTCTATAATTTTAATGTCAATAGACCTTTGGGAAACATTTATATTCATATCTAGATTTCTCTACTTGAATATGCAGAGTGAAGAAAATTATGTGCTTCATGACAAATCTATATCATGTTACAGCAACCATAGTAAATGACTTAAGGCATGACTTTAAGATATAAATTTACAAAAAGCAGTGATTGTTATATTTATAGTTTTTGGAAAGAGAATGAGAATCCCAAGTATTGCAATGTCCATAACGGATGAGTACTCATTTTGCCTGCGGTTTCCTAGAAGGCAGTGAATTTTTTAAACTTTAACTGGAAACATTATTGCTTAACTTTCAAAATGAGATTGGTATTTTGGGATTACATATTTTTCTATTAGGTACTTTTGAGTAGCTTATTCATTCAGCCATGTTTGAGTAAGAGCATTATGAGTTAGAAATCCTTAACTTTTACTAACTGTATTGTCTACTATCAATTACTATTTTACTTATAGTTATTACTGTCAATATGTTATGTAGTGAGATTTATAAGATTTAAGTAAATTATTATTAGTGTTAAAATTAAATCTACTATTTCATAGAATTTAACATAGTAAAACAGTTTCCCTGGAGGTCTAGCCATCTCCTGCTGTTAGATAAAATTATTCTGGAACGTTAAAGTCACACCAAAAAAAAAAAAAATTCCTTCAATCATTCAAGCACAATAAATGTACTGAGACAGTTTTGTACTTGTTTATTTGTTCTGGAAGTCATCCAAATTAACTTGTAATTCTAAATAACCATAGATGCCAATGCAAAGTAATTTGAAGTGACAACATATCAGTTCAAAGTGCAACCATAGCACTAGGTGTTACAATTCGTGTATAACAGATTTGACTGGGGCATTCCATTATGAGAATTACTGATTTTCAGCATGAACAGAACCACTTATAAAATAATTATAGGCCAACTTATAAATTAACAGGAAGGTATTTTTATTCAAGAATAAGGCAAATCATTATGTATTCAACTGTTTTATCATCAACTATCTGCTAATTATGCCAGCTAGATTTCCCATGCATCTTTGACTTTAAGAAATATTTCATGTTGGAGGATGATGCATTAGTTCTTCCTAGTGAATCTTTTTCACCAATATCAGAAAATCCTCAATAATCTACATTCCAGGACCAAGATGTGGCTCAGTAATAAAACATGTACCTTTTATGTGTGAAACCCTGGGTTCTGTGTCTTTTACCACACAGGATTAATAATAAATATGCAATAAAGCTTTTGACATTTATTTTTATGCTTTTAAATTTTTGACAAAAAATTTTCCAATGCTTAGACAATGTTCTAGTAAAGCATATGTGTCTGTTTCCTTATCAAATTTCTACTAAAAAGCATCCATTTTGATCAGATATTGACTTAAATACTAATATGGATGTTTAAGAATTTGAGACTTTTGTAGACTTTTAACTAGTAATTAACTGGTAATTAGTTCAACTAATTTTTTATAAAATTTATAATTGTTATAACCTTTTGATTAGTTCTAAAACTTAGAAGTCATATCAAGTATTATTACTAAATGCCATGAATCAAACATAGAGCCTCTGATTTCTAAGATCTAAGCTCTACTACTTGAGGAAGTACCCTTCCCTAAAATAAGTTTCTAAAAATTATTTTTCAATAATTCAAATTATTTGATTCAATAAATGATAAATTCTGAATTTAAATCAAAATAGATTTTAGAGGTGTATCTATTTTATAGGATGAAAAACTTATCATACTTTGATATTTTTAATTTCCATTTTAACCAAAATGTCTTAATTTGTTTTCATTATTCAGATTGTTATTTAGTTACATCAAAATTGTATTAAGATATGTGACTGATGTTAGCATTTTCAAAAAATGGCTCTTTAAAGCATATCTTATCAATATTTCACTGAATAAAGATTGAATACAGAACACCTGTATTTTGGGTATGACCTTGCTGAGAGTAGATCAATTCAGTCGAGGAAGAGATGAATCTATTTCACAGAGAGACAATATAGTGTGAACATGGTGTGATATAGTGAAGTAAAAACAAGGCTAAATGCAAACCCCAAAATATGAAGTAGTAGTCCTGGAGGCCCCTGGAACATCAATGTTGTTGAAACATATAATAGTCATGGTAGGTCCAAGCACTGAAGAAGTTGATCCTCAAACCCAACCTGTCATTAACCAGCTATAACCAGAAGTGTCAACCCCTACCCTCTGAGCACTGCTTTGGAATCCCCCAAACAAAATTAGAGTAATCATAATAGTATGCATACTATATAATTATGATTTTATGAAATTTTGGTAAGGAAAAATATTGAGAGAATAAAATGATCAGTTGATATCGAAGATTACAGGACCAGATGTGAAGAGGTGAAGTACACAAAGTTTTTAGATGAGTAAAATTACTCTGCATTATACAAGAATGGCAGATCTGAAACCCATAGTCTATACAAAACAGAGTGAACTCATAGGTAAAATTATTGTCATCTCAACTGGTTCATATAACACAATTCTAAAATGTTTGTGACACCAGAAAACATTCCACAGAGATAGAACTAAATCCTAAACGTCACAAGGTGTACACTCCACCCCCTGAAAACGATAAGGAAAATGGTATATAATGGAAATTCTATGTAATCCAGAAATTCCATTGAATAAGAAATGCATAGATAAAAATGGGAAATATATTTTTCTGTCATATCTGTAAAGACTGATTCAATAGTATAATTTCACCCCTATGTTCATAGTGGCATTGTTTACAATACCAAAACATGAAATCAACCAAATATTCATCATCAGATGATAGGGTAAAGAATTTGTGATTTCATCAACGAAATATTATTCTGCGAGTAAAAATAGTTGAAAGTGGGTGGAGGGGGGATGGAATCTGAGGTAACTATGTTAAATGAAATAGATAGGGAAATGCATGATATTTATAGAGTATTTTCATTTCATATATCGAGTATGACTTACTACAGCAAACACAGTGGTAAAAACCTGCAGTGGTTGCTAGAGAAAAAGAGGATAGGTGGGTGGGAGAGATAGAACTGAAACTCTGGACTGCTGCTTTACTAGTTTTGGCTTTTCCTTTGCTGGGACAGGTCCTGCTCACAGATGGGGTGGCTGTTGTGATCCTCAGAGACCATCCCTCCCATCCCATTTTGTGTTTGGCCTTAATAAAAGGATGCACTGCCAGAAAGAGGTGCACAGCCTGGCAAATAAATAAGAGCAGGTTAGCCTTTTTCTATCCCCGGTAGCTAATTTCTGTTTGTATTTTAGCGGGATGTAAAGCTGGCCAGCATCTATTCTGTCATTGTGCCAGAAGTCCTTCCGAATGCCCTTTTGTTCTAACTATTAATCATGTTACTACACATCTTCTTTTGATTGGCTAGTGGGACTCCACACTCAGCATGTTCAATATAAAAAGTCCATTTATCTTCTGCCTGCTATATCCGTTTCTGACCTTAGTGAATAAAAAGTACTATCAAATTAAATACTCTTAAAAGAAGACTTACCTACTTCCTTCCAATCTTCTTTAGTCTTCTATTCAAGTGATTTTAGGTTCTCTCATTCCTCTCTCTTATGTCTTTCTCATAGTCAGTCCCCATTTTGGGGTGTTGTTTGCAGTGTCTCTTTGCTATTTTAGGTTCACATCATTTTTCATCTGCTCTGCTCCTACCTTTTCTTAATTATTTGCATGTAACTTTGTTTTAATTCCGTGTAATCCATTTTCAAAAAACACATTAGGGGAATCATTTAAAATGCAAATAGGATCAGTTCCACTCATTTGTAAAATCCTTCAAGGACTCCCCTTGCTTTTTAAAAAATGAAGTAATAAGTCCTTAACAGAGCTGATATGCTACTGAAAAACTGCCACTTACTTATCTCTTCCAACTTATTTCCCACATTTGACGAATTAATACTACAAGTAATCTATTGTTCATTTGAGTCAAATGTTTTTTATCTACTGAAAGAAACCACGTTTTGTACAAAATGTTCTTTTTCGCATTAATCCCTCTTGCATTTATTATCATCCACCCTGCCAATCTTGATTCATCGTTGAGGGAGTGCATCTTTCACCAGACTTCTATATAAGCCCAAGTGAAGACTATGGACACTTCCATACCGGTGTTGGCTTAGTGCATGTTTGTCTGACTAAATCCTTCTTCCTTCTTCAGCTTCATTAACTACTAGTTCTTGGTGGAAGCAATCCATAAAGTTTTATCAGAATTTTATTTCCTATTTCTAACAAGAAAAAGCTGTCTTTGACCTTGTATGGTTGCATTAGGGGAAGAAGACATTTTTTCATTCTTATATATAACTTGAAAGGGAGGAATTTCTACTACTATCACCAGAGGAGAAATGCTGGACTTGTTATTTAGATGTTCTCTCTTTCCACTCAAACTCTCTTTTGGTTTTCTCTCTTTTCTCATCTCCCTCATACTATGTTCTGTTGACAATATAAATCTTTGATATTTACTGATAATTAAATTGAGTCTCTGTATTGTGTGTCTAGAAATTATTTTCTAACAAAGAAATTAATAAAATAGTAAGTTTTATATTCTGTAACTTGAAAGGAATATATTTGTGTCATGCATATATCAATCATAAGAAAAATTGTTGAGCTTTATTATTGCATACAAATTAGAAATCCATTCTGTTCATTGGTGTGATAAGGTGGTGAGCTGAGACCAAAGTTCATGTAGACAACTCTGGACCAAAAGCGTGGGAAGAAACTGAAAGATTAAAACAAAGTAGGCATCCAAAAAAACTAATATTTCCAGGAAAATAGAGAAATAATTCATTTTGTGATAAAAGGGTCAATTTATTTAGGTATACTGGGAAAATGAGCAACAGAGCCATAAGTTTTTAAACTAAAGTATGCATGAACAATGCTAGAGAAGTTCTATAAAGAAGATCACACCTTCTACAAGGTCATTGTTGGTGATTTTAATGCCAAGATAGGACCGAGAAGATCAGCTGAAGAACTTCATATCGGGACCCATGGCCAAGAATGGAATGAACAGGGTGAGAGACTGTCTGAGTTCATCATGTCGACCAAGACCATTCATGGTAACTCACAGTTCCAGAAGGCAGAATCTAAACGATGGACATGGGAGTCTCCCGGTGGACGATTCCACAACGAAATAGACCACATCATATTCAATCGAGGGTTTTGCCTGACTGATATTGTTGTCCCAAAATTTCGAACGGGATCGGACCACCGTCTCCTTCGTGCAAAATTCTACTTCACAGAGTGGGGAGAAAGGGCTGCAAAGTTCAAAAAGAGAACTCCCAGAATGACCACCAACTGGGAACTCTTTGGTACTATTGCGGCAACATGGGAAGATGCCATTGATGACAACAATGACGAGGAATACGATCGACTGGTTCAGCACCTCCATGAATGTGCGAGGAATGCCAAGAGAGAGATTGCCACAAAAAAATCGCCTATCTTCGAAAACTCTTGAGCTAATTCGCCAGCGTGGTTTGGCGCATGCCTCAGGCAACCGCAAGCTAACGTCCGAGCTCGCAAAGCAGTGCAGAGATGCGATCAAGGAAGACCTCAAAGAGAGAAGAGCAGAAGTACAGGTAGATGCGGCAGAAGCCGGGAAAAGTATTCGTAACGCCCGCCTGTCCATCGACAACTACAAGATCAAGATGACTGCCCTCTGACGTCCTGATGGATCCATCACATCCTCCAGAACAGCAATGGAGAAGATTATCCATGACTTCTACTGTAATCTCTTCGATAGCCATGTCCGCTTGCCGACATACCAAATTCCACAGGATGGATATGTCGTTCCCAATGTTCTCCCTTCCGAAATCCGACACGCCATTTCGTTGGTAAAGAAACAAACAGCACCCGGCCCAGACAAGGTCAGACCTGAACACCTGAAGAACCTGCCGTCAGTACTCATCAATACACTGGCTCGGCTCTTTCCTCGCTACCTGTCTGAATGCAAGGTTCTGTCCCAATGGAAAACCAGCAGGACCGTACTACTGTTCAAGAAGGGAGACATCCATGACATTGGCAACTATCGTCCGATCTACCTATTGTCTGTCATCTACAAGTTGTTTACTCGAGTCATCCTGAATAGGATTGGCAGAACACTAGATGAAGGACAACCATGCGAGCAAGCAGGGTTCCGCAAAGGATTCAGCACCATCGACCATATCCACACGATAACCAAGCTCATTGAGGTTTCTCGGGAGTTCAAGATGCCGCTCTGTTTAACGTTCATTGATTTAAAGAAGGCCTTTGATTCTGTTGAGATGGAAGCAGTCATTGAAGCCCTAACCAATCAGGGCATTCAAGCCCAATACATCAAGATCCTCCGTGAGCTGTATTGCGGATTCACTACCAGGATCTCACCATTCTACAAAGAAGTAGTCATTGATGTCAAGAGAGGGGTTCGGCAGGGTGATACCATTTCACCGAAACTCTTCAGTGCCACCCTCAAGAACATCATGCGATGACTGGAATGGGAAGGAATGGGAATGAAGATAGATGGTCGGCAACTACACCACCTCCGCTTTGCTGATGACATTGTTTTAATAACACCAAACATCAGCCAAGCGGCACAAATGCTGGCCGACTTTGACCGTGAGTGTGGAAAGGTAGGACTACAACTGAATCTTTCGAAGACAATGTTTATGAGAAACAGCCTCGTTCCTGACGCCCCATTCGCTCTCAACAGAACGACCATCTCCGAATGCAACAGCTATGTGTACCTAGGTCGAGAGGTCAACATGACAAATGACCTGGCACCCGAGCTGCGCAGGAGGAAGAGAGCAGCTTGGAACGCCTTCAAGAACTTCGAAGAAATTGCTAAGAGGATGAAGAACCTCCAGCTCCAGGCACATCTCTTTGATTCCACTGTTCTTCCTGCATTAACATATGCCTCAGAGACCTGGGCCCTAGGCAAATAAGTTGAGAACGCTATTCAGGTCTCCCAAAGAAGAATAGAAAGAGCTATGCTTGGAATATCACGTTTCACTCAAATGAGAGAAAGAATCCGGAGTTCTGACATCCGTCTAAGATCAAGAATCAGGGACGCTGTCTCATTTGCCAAGGTGTTGAAAATCAGATGGGCTGGTCACGTAATGAGATTTAAAGACGACCGCTGGACTAGAGCTGTTACCGACTGGATTCCATGGGATGTCAAAAGACCGCGTGGCCGCTCACCTACCAGATGGTCAGACTTCTTCGTCAAGATCATGAACGATCGTTTTGAGGCCCTTCCTGTTCCCAGAGCGAACAGATGCCATTGGGCTACACTAGCACGCGACAGGCACAAATGGAGACGTTACTGGCACCCGCTCGAGCAAATCTACGACTAAAGGGAAGTTAAGTGATTAAGTGATGCATGTACAATGTATCTCATTCTTGTAATAAACAGAACACTGAATTTAATTAAAATCATAACAAAGAAAAAATATGCGAATAACAATAGTACAAAAGATACTCCCTATTATTCTTCTGAAAATGTGAGTCTTGATTGTAGAATGGCAAAATAAACAAACAAAGAAGGAGATGGAATTAAAAGTGTTTATTGTCAGCTGGAGCTGCATTTATTTATTTTACAGGGTATTACTAAAACTTGGGATGTGTAGATAAGAATAAGACTACTTTCCCACAAGCTTTTTCAGTTTTTGAATGTTTTGCTTTTATATGAAGCATCGTGGTTTCCAATGCTGCTAATGATAGACCATTTTGTATGCGACACTCCAACCTCAGGTTGTCCTCTTCCCTCCCCAAGTATCAAACCAGCATCTGAGAATAGAATGAACACTGATCATTGGTAACACTTGTTGATTTCTCATTTATTTTTAAACTTTATAAACAGTTTTAGTCAACATGGTCTTTTTAACTTTACTGAAAGTTTACATTAAATTGTCTACATGCTTGCAGTGTTGTGGATGTGTTTATAATAATAATTTTAAAATATATTTTTCTTATGTTACATTTATATCTGCTTTCAAAATTACTCAAGTTAATGTATCAGAATAATGAAAATTACATCCAGGGGGCTAGAGAACTGGTGTGCTTGATCATATGTGACACACCAGGATTTGCTCCCAGCATGCAACACGGTCCCTCGAACACCTCCAGAAGTAATCCCTGAGCACAGAGCCGGGAGTAAGCCCTGAACACTTCAAGGTATGGCCTCAAAAGAAAAAGAAAAAAAATAATAAAATAAAAAAATGAAAATACATCCATGGATATATTATTTTCATTTTTATGTTCAAGGAACTCTCTCTGCCTTTCTTTCTCCCTTCCTCCTCCTTTTTTCTCTCCTCCCCTTTCTTGTTTCTTGCTTATTTTTCTGGAGATATGTCTGAAAGTAAAAATCACAGGTCTGTGCACTCAATTTCTGGAAACTGCCTGTGCAGAGAATGGGATCAGTGAATAGGTCAGGGGTACTCTGTAATCGACCACTGTTAAGGGAACGAGCTGAAAATTACATCTTTGCTGTTCTGGAAATATCAAGAAAGAGTACAGGTAAAGTCAGTGTTGAACCAGAGAAAGAAGTATTGCCAAATTATACTTTAGGCTGTGTGACTGACTTCCATAAATTAATTCCTCTTCTTTTATACATCTTGTTCATAGCAATCACAAGTTTGTTAAAAAAAATTCTCATTTATTTGTTGATTTTATACAAAACATGGATGATAGAAATTATCTATTGAGAGTATACCATACTAAAACACAAGGACTGACATAAAAATAAAAATGCCTTTTTTAGAAAGAAGAATTTATTGAACAGAAGATCTTAAATAATTTTTAGAAAGCTAATTTATAACAATTTTTTAGTGTTTTAGTATGTGTCCCTTTTCTTTGTGAAAGCTTTTTAAAAATCACTAACATATGAGTCAAAATAAGGGGTATAGTGAATGCTTCCTCAATTTTGGGGAAAAAACAATGGATTAGGGAGCAATAACAAATCTTTCTTATTTTTCAGGGTCTTTTCGCTTCAAACTCAAAAGTAAACTGCATTCTCTGAGCAATGATAACTATTCTCAATAAACAGAGTTTCTATTGACTTTCATTTACACACTAGGATGATACTTATTAGAAATGGCTTGTTAAGAATATATTGGTGAAAATATAAGACATTTTGGGGAGAAAGCATATCTTTGAAAGCTTAGAACTCCAATTCAAATAAATTTATCATAGGAATCTTTTAAATATTTTCTTTGTTTCTAAAACATATTTTTCACATTTTTTGAGGCATAATACAATCTTTTTGAAAAAGAACATCTAAGACTGATTCTCATGCTTTGAGAAATTTATATTTTTGCAACATGTAGGATAGGAAATGTAAAGAGAGAAAAAACATTTGACAGAGAATTTATAGACAGCAATAACCCTTTACATGAATCATTAAAAGAAAAGCAGAAAGAAAAAACTGGGGGTATATATGTGAATGATAAATAGTAGAAAAGAGAGGCAGAACACTCTAGAGATACATCAATATTCCAGCTACTGAAGGGTTATGTTGTACTTATAAGTATGTTGGTATTTTCATGGGAAGTCATGAAAGCATTCTGAAGAATAGTTATGCTATGAAAAGAAGTATAACAAAATTTTGTGAACTTGCATGGCTCTATGTAATTGCATTATTTCCATTATGAAATTTAGTCATAGAATTCCACAGACTCAACTAGAGGGTCTAAACTAGGTAATAACATATATATCAATATAATTTGTTCCTCTATGATTAAATGACTTTGAAAAAAGAAAGAACTTTGCATTTTAATTATTTTAAATTTGATTTTATTATTGATATTACAAAAAATTCTTTCAAAAATTAGTATTAAAACAGAATTTGGCTATATGTCCATATTTTCAGTATGCGCATATTATAAAAGATTATCTAAAATCTAGCCTATTTAAATTCAAAATTTTGCATCTTTATTTCCATTTCTGCTGAGCTAACCACAAAAATCTATTTCATACAGTACTTGCAAAAAATGAGCCTCATTTATTCCTCAAAATTCAGTCCATAAATTTCCTAAAATATTTAATTCTCAATCTGTTCAAAGACCTATGTTGGAAAAGAAAATGTCTCGAGGAAAGTTTGGGAAGTTTAGAAAAGTTTCCCAAGTGTAAGTCTCTGCTCTCTCTTATTATTTGTGATATGGTACTGACAATAGAATATTTGAGTATTTGGGGGAGGCAACAATTCATTAAAAATAAGTGGTTTTAGATGAGTGAAAAAACAAAGAATGTAATTGTTTATCTACAATGTACTTGTTTAGAGAAAGATTGAATGTGTATAACTCACTTCCTAAAGATAAAAGGAAGCAATAGTAAAGAGGTTTATTTGTCTGATGGTGATCTGTACCCCCTGTTGGTAAAAATAAAAATGAAGACCTTTATATATGAATTGCAATATCCAACAGTCAAAACTAAAAGTCTATTTGGAAGAGGAATTAAGCATTTTAATCTTGATTTGCGTGTATATTTTCAATGAATATAAATAAGATCATTATTATAAGCATTATTTCACTGAGTAGAAAAAATAGTTAATGAGATGAATTCTTAGAAATTTACATTAAATTGATTGCTGAATTATGAAAGCGAATAGATTTTGGAACATCTTTTGCTTAGTGCTATTTTCTCTAGGAAGAATATTTGAGTGCAATTCAAGAGCTTTAGTAGGGTACAAATATTTTATTGGCAAGGGAATGTATCTGTGTGTCTCAGCTAGGATCAGCTTAACTTAAACAGATAAGTCTGTGGAAATAGAAAATACCTTCCTTGAATTTATCTTTTATTTTGTGGACTTCATATTTACAGAACAAATAAAAAATATAGGAGGTATCTGTTTGTCATGTAGTGACACTAATATTAAAAGCATTTGACATATTTGTATTTTAATATAGAGATTATACTTTTAAAAAACATAAACCATTTCTTTTTTTTTATAATTTATTTATTTATTGAATCACTGTGGGAAAAGTTACAGAGCTTTCGGGTTTAGGTCTCAGTCATGTAGATACCAAACACATTTCCCTTTACCAATACTCATTTTTAACCCCGAACCCCAATAGACCCCCACCTCCCACCCCTCCCAATTCTTGTGAGGCAGATGAGTTCTAGTTAATACTCTATCTACTTTGACTAGATAGATTATTTCGATAGAAGATGCACAATTATTGTTTAGAGTTTACGACCCACCCCCCACAATCAGACATGCTGAAACAGCGTTGTGAAATGATTTGCTTTCTACAACTTGGTTTAAGAATAAAATGATGTCGCGTGCCCGCTATCGCGGCCGCGCGGTTTTGAATTTCTGCTATTTTACTTATTGACCCTGGAAGAATTTCTATTAAAAGTTAGCTAGTTAAGAGATTGGTTTCTGTGCCCTGGAGTCGTGGCCGTGCCGGAGAGCCGCTCGTGGGGGCAGCTGGCGACCTCGGTGGGGCGTGGGGGATGGCCCACAAAGCCCCCCTTCCCATGAGGTCCCTGCCGCTCCCGCCAGCCCTGGCTCAAACCTGCTTTCCACAAGGCTCCTGTGCGGCCACCATCTTTCTTTCCAGAGAGGAGCGGGCGGGCCGGTCAACGCCCTTTCCCCTCCGGGCAGGCTTGGTGGTGCGGTTCAACACAAGTCCATTTGCTTTTCTGCTCCAAGCGGCTGGTTCTCTGTGCTAAGTCCTTGTGCCTCCGGGGCCATGTCCGTGCCGGAGAGCCGCTCGTGGGGGGCAGCTGGAGACCTCGGTGGGGCGTGGGGGACGGCCCACAAAGCCCCCCTTCCCATGAGGTCCCTGCATAAACCATTTCTTAATAGAAGAATTCTAAATGTTTTGTTTCAATGGATGACTATTAACTATTTATAAAAATGACATATGCTATAAAAATACTGCTTATTTTCTGTGGACAATAGTCTAAAAGAACAGCTTGTTCTAGTACTATCTACTTTGTCCATTGATATGAAAATTTGCTGAAACTATTATCTATTACAGAATATCACTAGTTTTATTTAATAAGGGGAGTAGCTATTCAACTATAACAAAATCTTTTGCTTCATGAAGCAAGTTCAGATTTAGAATCAAACTCATTAAAGATTTCAAGAGAGTATTGTGAACAAACTAGAAAAGGAGGAATTGCCAGGTTTTACTGTTCAGAAAATTAAAGAGCAAGAATGATTGATTTAAGTTGCAATCGCAATCAAAGATAAAGTAAGTTTGTATGAAACGGGTTATGCTGGTAGGTAGAAAATACCAAATGCTGTTATTAAGACCGGTGAACAGACAGTGATATACAGCTCAATGTCACGGTGTCATAGTAGAAAATTCAAAATATTTAACTCTTGTGTTGCTTTAATTTTTTTAGTCAATAATAACATTAGAGCCATTTAGTTATATTTAATTTTAAATGGAGAGAGAGAAACTCAATTTCTTACTAGTGTATTATGTTATAAGATATACATTCAAAAAATTATGCAGGATAAAGGATGGTGAAAATTATGCTATTAGTAGCACTATACTGTAGGACTGTACTTCCATTGTTCATTGATTCGCTTGAGTGGGCACCAGTAAAGTCTCACAACAAATTGTGAGACTGCTTGTTACTGTGTTTGGCATATTGAATATGTCACGGGTAACATTCCAGGCTTTGCCATGTGGGTGGGATACTCTCTGTAGCTTGCTGGGCTCTCCAAGAGGAGTGGTGGAATCGAACCTGGCTCAACCATATAGGCCGCGTACAAGGCAAACAAATTACCTGCTGTGCTATTGCTCCAACCCGCTTTTAGTATGTATTCACTATTCGCTAGTCATATATTCTGTGGTGGGCTGGAGCGATAGCACAGCAGATAGGGTGTCTCCTTTGCACATGGACGACCCAGGTTTGATTCTTCCACCCCTTTTGGAGAGCCCGGCAAGCTACGGAGAGTATCTTGCCCACCTGGCAAAACCTGGAAAGTTACCCATGACATATTCATTATGCCAAACACAGTAACAAGGAATCTTATAATTTGTTGTGAGACGTTACTGGTGCCTGCTCGAGCAAATAGATGAAAAATGGGAGAACGGTGACAGTGACAGTGATATTCTGTGGTAGGCAGAGATAATACACAAGGAGCCATAAAGAATTCCAACTACCATACTCTATACTGATATTCACTTATACTACTGTAAAACAATGTCACCTTCATAAAGCAAATGAATAAATGGTACTAAATATATGAACTATTAATACACATATAAAAATTAAAATAGTCACAATTTACCATATTTATAATGTTGTAACCATCTCTGTTCTCCTTAAAGAATTTGGTTCACAAGGTATAGCACACCATCATTCATTGCTGAATTCAGTACAATAGCTAAGATATGAAATCAACCTATGTGTCGAACAAAGAAGGAATTAATTATTTAAGATGTTTATATATGATATATATTTATATATACAATTATACATTATGTATGAAAATGTATATATTATACGTTACACATATTAAGATACACAATATATTATGTGTTAATTATGTGTAATTACATACATAATGAATATTATATATCTGCAAGGAACAATGAAATTATGCAATTTGCTGCAACCTGGTTATGTTTGGGGAAAATGTACTTTGAGGAGGCCTAAAATTCTGTTCCTAACATGTGGTGCAAATGTACAAAATAGAATTAGTATAAACTTAATTTTTTGTATTAACACTTTTTATTTATTTATTTATTTATTTTTAATTTTTAATAGTGAGACATCATGAGGTACAGTTACAGACTTATACATTTTTGTGCTTGGGTTTCAATTATACAATGATCAAATGCCCATCCCTCCACCAGTGCCCATTTCCCACCACCACGGATCCCAGTATCCCTCCCACCCCCCATCCCCCCCATCCCCCCTGCCTCTGTGGCATGTTAAGCGAAATGACTCAGAAAGAAAGGGATAGACATAGAAATATTGCATTTATCTAGAGAATATAATGTAACAAAATAGGAGACTAACACCCAAGAATGGCCGAGATTAGTACCAGGAATTTTACTCCATGGCTTGGAGGCCAACCACACATGCTAGGGGAAAAGGGCGCTCAGATAGAGAAGGGAACACTGAATAAAGGTGTTGGGAGGATCCTCCCAGGATGGGAGAAGCATGCTGAAAGTAGACTATAGACCAAACATGATTGTCCCCCATTACCTCTTTTGCAAACCACAACACCCAATAAGAGAGAGTAAACTTAATTTTTAAATAAAATTAAAATGTCTTTTTTTCCTAACCATTTTTATGTCTTACATACCAGGATAATTTCATGCATTTCTGTAAGACTTCTAACAATTTTTTAATGATAGCTGAGGACAGATACAAGAGGTTATGTTACTACTACTACTACTCACAAGAATTTATTGCTCTTTCACATCTACCATCACTATAAGTTTCTGTTTTATGTTGTAATCATGACATTTATTCTTTTATAAGAGAATACATTTTCCAGTATGTCCAAGAACTAGTAACCAAAAAGATAGGATCAGTTTTTACTTGCTCTTCTTCTTCCCAACTCTCAATGGAATTTTTTAGTAAGATAAAGTATGCACAAACTTACTATTTAGTGTTATCAAGCATGATGTTCTGCATTTATTTCAACAACATTGTGTTAAACGGTAAATGCTTTATTGATACAAAACAGATTTCTAAGTTTGGTGTATTATTCCTTTTTACAGATGAGGAAGAAGAGCTAAAAAAAAACCTTAAAAAATGTATCATAGGCCTTAAGTATCTTGTAGTAAGGACAAGATTTGACAAGTACCTGCATCAAGAGGCTGTGATTTTAACGTACCTGCAACAAATACTGTGATAGTGGTATTTAAATGCTCTACATCAGTAATTATCAAGGAGATGCAAAACAAAAAGACAATGAGATATCATCTTACAACACAGAGACTGGTCCATATATAAAAAAAAAGAACAAGAACAAACCACCAGTGCAGGCACAGATGTGAGGAGAAGGCAAGTCTCTTTCACTCTTGATGGGAATGCCAGCTGGCCCTGCATTTCTTGAAAACAATGTGGGCATTCCTCAAAAAAATTGGAATTTGAGCTTCCATATGACCCAGAAATGTCTCTTAAGGAATTATATCCCGATGGTGCAAAAAACACAGTAAAAATGACATCTGCACCCGTATGTTCATTGCAGCACTGAATCTGGAAACAAGCCTAGTGCCTGAGAACAGACGTCTGGTTAAAGAAATTTTGGTACATATATGCAATGGAACACTATACATATTAGGAAAAATGAAGGCATGAAATTTGCTTATAAGTGGATGAACATGAAGAGTATCATGCTAAGTGAAATGACTCAGAAAGAAGGACAAATGTAGAATGATTGCACTCATTTGTGGAAAATAAGATAGCTTATTATGGACTAACACCCAAGGACACTAGACACTCGGGTCAGGAAGATTGCTCCACGGTTGAAAGCCTGCCTCATGAGCTGCGGGAGAAGGCAACTAGGATAAAGAAGAAATCACGAAGTCAATGATGGATGGATCGCTCGGGATAGGAGATGTGTGCTGAAAGTTGGTAAAGGACCAAATGTTATGGCCTCTCAGTGTCTTTATTGCAAACTATAATGCCCAAAAGTAAAGAGAGAGTAAGAAGAAGAAAATTGCATGCCAAAGAGGCAGGGGGACGGAAGGGGTGGGAGTGGTGGGTGGGATACTGGGGACATTGGTGGTAGAAAATGTACAGTGATGGAGGAGTGTTAGATCATTGTATGACTGAAACTCAATCATGAAAGCTTTATAATTGTATTCCACGGTGACTCAATTAAAAAGAAAGTAAAAAAATATTTATGTTTAGTTTGTGTGGTACTACCAAACTGAAGCCACACACAACAGTTGTATTTGAGTACTAGGTCTGGGAAATTTGTAAAAGTTATTATTTCAACTGGATTTTAGAAAAAAATTATATATATATGTATATATATATATATATATATATATATATATATCACTGTCACTGTCACTGTCCTCCCATTGTTTATCGATTTGCTACAGCGGGTCCAGTAACATTGTGAGACTTGTTACTGTGTTTGGCATATCGAATACTTCACGGTAGCTTGCTGAGCTTTGCCATGCTGGTGAGATACTCTTGGTAGTTTGCTGGGCTTTCAAAGAGGGGCAGAGGACTTGAACTTGTGTCAGCTGGGTTGACTGCATTCAAGGCAAACACCCTACCCATTGTGCTATTGCGCCAGCCAAGTGTCCAGGGTCATATATATGTACAAAATTTATTTTTTGAAATTGAGCAGTGTATAGTTTATTGCTTTTGTTTTATCCCCTTGTATTAGTACAAGGGCTGGAGTGATAGCACAGCGGGTAGGGCACTTGCCTTGTACGTGGCTGACATGGCCAACCCGAGTTTGATTCCTCTGCCCCTCTCGGAGAGCCTGGCAAGCTGCCGAGAGTATCTCGCCCACACGGCAAAGCCTGGCAAGCTCCCTTTGACGTATTCTATATGCCAAACACAGTAACACCAAGTCTCACAATGGAGACATTGCTGGGCCAGTTCGAGCAAGTCGATGAACAACGGGAGGACAGTGCTACAGTATTATTACAAAGTCTTTTCTCAAATACTTTTTCTATAGTTTAAAATGAATAATATATTGGTCAGAAGAGATAGTTTAACAGACTCAATATATGATTTGCACACAGGAGGCCCAGTTTCAATTTCTGACACTGCATGGCCTTCCAAGAACTGCCAAAAGGAATTTGTGAGCTTAGAGTAGCTTCTGAGATTCTTCATCTGTGGCCCAAGAAACCAATAAAATAAGAAAATTAAAAGTATATATGAATAATTCATAAATAGACTAAATTTTCATATCAGTAGATATAAAAATAATGATCTCTTAAAACCATGCAATTTAAACATATACATAGTCTACTAGTCTCCTAGCAGTTCTTTTAACATCATTTTTAGTCATCATAGCATATTTTTTGAAAATTTTAAGCATTGTGATTTACAATATCACTAATGAAATGTAATACATTCATAGCATTCCAACACCACACCATCCACCAGAGTATTTACTATCCTATAATATCAGAGTGTTCCCTGTCCCCTTAACCCACCTCATCTCCTGTTCTACTAGCATAGGGTAATCGAATATTTTTTAGTCCAAATTCCAACCAAGTAAATGCCTTAATTGTAATTGTATCGTAATATATATATAACCTACTATTTTGTTGTTGCTCATTTCAGTGTTTACTTTTTTAATCTCTATATACTCAGTTATGTCCATTTAGATGGACATAAGGCACAATTCAACCTTTTGTCTAGTCAAGTACAAATGGGATTGCTGAGATTGTTTGGAAAATGTGTAAGCACATTTAATGTGATTTATACTAATAGATTTTTAAAAAGATATTCACATTTCTCCTTTTATCAACAGCCTATAACTATAAAAGTGAATTAGCCCAGACAGACAGCCTCCCTTTCCAACACTGACAAATTCACAATAAAACCCACGCACACACTCCCAAAATAGAATAGATAAACCAGAATCAAAAGTGGCAAAAATGCTTGACATATATTTTGTCTTCTTTCTTTTGACATATGTAGACAAGTTCAGGAAAAAAAGAGTGAAAAATAAAAGAACAGTTAAGTACTATGAAGAAAGTAGTCATTAAGGAAGTAAGAAACAGTGATTATAAGTAGAAACTCAGCCCCAGTTGCAAGTTTATCCAGGATGTGGAAGCTGGCTTTTGGTCTGCTGATCATGAGCAAGCAGTAGTATGCACAGCAGTTAGGTGTGCATGCCTGTGGTTCTAAAATTGAGTCAAATTATCTAATAAATATGCCCTTGTAGGAAATAAATATATTCACCTTTTAATTGTAAAAAAAAAAAAGTAAGTAACAACAATCCAACTTGGTTTTACATTCAATTATTAGCATTTCAGCCTTTCCTCTGTGTTTGAATCTTCACAGGAACACAAGCAAAGCCCTACTGTGTATTAAGAAATCTTCCCATTTAATCAGTAGTTCTTGAAAATTGGTTTTATATTAGTGTGAAGAATTGAAAACAAGATTTTATTTTGTATTAGTGTAGAGATAATTATGTAAAGCTAATTTCATTCCAGGGCAGAAAACACTATTTCTACTGTTGTAGGCATTAACAAATGAAGTCATTCCTTATAGTTTTACATGGAAAGATAGCAAGAGCTGTCACAGATTGTAGATTGATTTTATAATATCATTTTAATAAAATTGTTAAAAATGTGAACCTTGGCATTCTTGAGGTACTTTTATTATTCCAGTAGGCATATGTGTTCCTATGAATCACAATGCTTATTGTTTTTTTTTGGCCTATTATATCACCTGCTATCTAAGTTTATAAAGGTTGTTCTATTTATGACTTGTTTAGGTATGTTTCTCTTGAATATTTCACAAGAAAATAGACCTTATTTTAAACTTTTGATGATATTGTTTAAATAACCCAACACAAAATTAAATAAAATTAATTTTAGAAACACTAATTATATATCCTAGCTGTATTATTAATTTTTATTAAAGCAATCATCTAATACAAATATTGATGAAATCATTATAATCATTAAACTTTTCACATGTGTTTGATACATTGATGATTATAATACAATATATATTAATATCAAAACTAAAATTGTGTTGTATTACATGTTTTGAACAAAATTTTGCTTAAAAATGGCAGTCTTAAAAAATGAAACATAAGACCTGGGAGATAGTTCAGTGAGATGCAGCCCATTTTTTGCATCGTGAGGCCCTTAGTTCTACCCAGTTGGGCCTTGCACCTCTAAGTACTGCCTGATTTGATGTTAGATGTTTTCAGCTCCCACAGGAAGAGTGGTTCCACATAGTTGGGCCACCAGGATGAATTCTGCAGCAAGTGTGCATTAGGCCTTGAGTATCACTAAAGAGCCTCATATAAGAGAATTAAGAATCATTTGATCAAATGGATGTGTTATTGGATAATGGCATATGTTTATTTATTCACATCATTCATACTGATGACTAAAATAAAAATACATCTAGAAATAATTCTTAAATAAAATACAAGGTTGTTCCCTGAATGGAAATAATGACATTGTGCCTACTCAAGTCAGGTTTTCCTCAATTACTATTATATATCTATTAAACAATTAGATATAATAGTATATTTCCTTTAGTCTGGGCCTCCTGTGTGCAGATCATATGCTGCTCAATGCCAAGTATAAATAATGCTACATATGAATAAAACATTTCTAATATTCAAGCTTTTAACAGTGTCTAGAAATATCTAAACTGCAACATGTGCCCATCCATCCATGAAAATATATAAACATTTTAAATAATTCTAAGGGTTAATGACTACTGAGAACTGGGAAATGACACATTAGAAACACAGAATTTTGAACTTTCACTCATTTTGAAAATAGTTCTAAAGACATTCCTTATTAGTTTGATTGTATTAACTACCAAGGCTTCAAGCATTGAACAATTGTATATTTTCTTGTACCTTAGGTGAGACAAATTGTCATTCGTCCAAGTGCCTGAAGAGCAGAGCACACATCCTAACATAAATACAAACAGGATTTTTGAGGATCAACAATTCCTTGCAATTATCTAAGCCTAGTTTTAAAATTAAAATGGAATATTCATGAACCTAGAAATTTAAATCCCAGTGAAACAGGAAAGACTGATTTAGAGATGTGAAAACTAAAACAAAAGAGTCCTAAATACCCTTAACCCCTGAGAATAGGTTTTGGAATTCATTCCAAGTATTTCGCCTCTTGCTTCAAGTTTTCTTTTTAGTATACCACACTGCCTCTTACAAATAGGCTTAACATTTGGATACTATGTTCTGTTATTAAAACCCTTCACCACCCATCTTTTACATGAGGTAGAAAATAGTCTTAAACCTCTCCAGGGGAGCTCTTAACCTGGAAAGGAAGGAAATATATCACAGGTGAAAGACATCTGAACAATGTGACCTGCCGTTAATTTGCGGTGGAATTCATTTGGGTGGGATTTGACATTTCTGGGTAGATGTATATTTGTGATTGATATTTCATTCTTTAAAGCACAGCCTTTAAAACAGCTGTGAAATGTCATGTTATTAATTTACACATTGCCAAATATAGAGTTAGAAAACCAATTTACATCTTTCCAAACGCGACCCTAGGGATTGCTGGCTTTTGAGATCAGCACATCGTGAAGAAGACTTCCAATCAGCACAACTCTAAAGATTGTTCTCCAATTTCAGTTCCACGTACAAGCAAAGGGAAGAGAAAAATGTCCTGGTCTAGTCAAAGGACAATTCACAAGGCAGGTCATGAGGGTGGGGCATTATCCTTCTCATCTACATTTTGTGTTTAATTTTTACAGTCTGTCCGTGTGTGCTTTGTCTATGTGTGGAGGAATGGCAGAACCCAGTGAGTTGCTGCCTAATATAATATGTTTCTTGAGGGAAGTTTAGTTTAAATAACACACAAATTCTCTTTTGCACATTGTCTTCCTGAAATACATTTGTATTTTCCCCTATAAAGTAAATGCATACATATAAGAGTTATAATTAATTCTATTATGGCAAAATAAATAGCATTAACACATTTTGACTCTAGTAGGAACTACTTTAGTATACGGGAAACATTTTTTTTTTTTTTCCATTTCAGGGGACCACACCCACCAGTACTCAGGACTTAGCTCTGACTATTTTCTCAGGAGTCCCTCCTCGCAGTGTTCTGGGGACCATCTGTATTACTGAGAATTGAATACTGATCAGATGGCTGCAAGGCAAAGACTTTACCCCACTGGACTGTTTTTCCAGCCCGAATACATAAAACACTTTCATAATAAAAATTTTTAGTGTAAATCCACAACGTAATGCAAAAATTCTATAGGAAATAACTCTTGTTATTTGCACTAAAGTTGAAATAATTTTAATCACTCTTAATTTCTCCATTTGCAGAGTGTTATTTTAATGAGGCTGCTATTTTACATTAAACAAAATATCTGTATTAGTTTCTAGGGACCAGACTGATAGTACAGTGAGTTGATAGGTGCTTCCCTTTAAGCAGCCAACTTTGGTACCACATGTGGTCTTACGAACCCTGTGAACACTGCCAGGAGTAAACACACACCACGAACCAGCTGTGGCCCTCAGCACACACACACACAATCACACGCACACCAGAGTTTCTTAATTCATTCACTGGTATGGTATAGGGAAAAAGATTCAAAAAATAATTGTGATTTTTCTCTTCTTTAAACATACCATTTTTATATGTTTAACTTTCTGACATTTTAACAGGGTAAAGACAAGTAATATTTCTTCAAAAATATTATGTTTTTACATAATCCAAATAAGCTAGTTTTTTATTGGACAAGTTGAATTATCATAGAAAATATATTTTATGACAACAGGAAATATTTAAAATAACACAATAATGTACCATTAATTGAATGATATTAAATATTATATTTATTAAATATTAAATGTTATGTAATAGTAATTCAAATAAAAATGAAGTTAATATGTCAAGTAAACTCTTAACTAAGGAATATAATTTAATGGATGCCTTAATATAAGAGCACACATTGGACCTCTAAATATTAGAAATGTATGCCAATGCAACTCTGGTAGGAAGAGCTACTATTTCTGTTTGTGGGGAGACACATCTATCAATGCTCAGGGGCTCTTTGTGGCTCTTTGCTCAACCCTGACCACTGACCATCCTCAGAGAATAAAACAGAGTCATCTGCATACAAGATTTCTTGTCATCTCCTTTATCCAGCACTATTAATAAACTCTAAAAAGACAATCTATGTATTAATTATCATAACCTTACTTGTGGTGTTGTAAATAAGATTTTATATTTTAAAAATTTTATTGGTTGGTGGCAACAAAGAAATATCAGGTGAAAATGTTAAATACAAATGTTAAACTACAAAGCAACTTGTCTTTTTCTTTGAAACATGTTAAAGTTAACATTTATTGCTTCTCAAGTCCCAGGCTCTTTAACCATCTAAAAAATTTTAAGCTACATTACGTAGTAATTGTTGCCTTGTTTACTTTTACAGAAATGAAAAATGTCTATGTCAGCACAGTACTTTTTGTATGACCATAGAGATGGAAAGTTTAAGGGAGGTATTGAATCCACTGGATTATTCTAGGCCAATCCCAGAAACAGCCTCGTCTTCTCATCTTCATCTTTGTGAAAGGATGGATGTTTCCCATCAGTGAGAGCTAAAATGCTCATGTTTGCATCACTAATAGATGCAAATATGTTATTCAGTTGTGGTAATTTTTCTCTCTTTCAGCTTGAATATAAACTACAAAAATAATGTGATTTATTTCATTCACTTGTTCCACTTAGCCATAAGTGTCAAAAAGAAATGAATCCAGTAAAACAACTATAAAGCACCAGTGTTAGCTGACATCAAACACTCATGGAAAGGCAGACTTGACAGACAGATGTGATGTACACTTGGTGTATATTTTGCTGAAGGGCCTTTATAGAAAAGAAAAATATGCCAAAGGATGCCAGGAAAATATAAACTCTTATACTGATAGTTTTAGCTAAGCCTGATGGGACTTCTCAAATGATTCCAATTTATTTCTCACTTTATTATACAAATGTTACCAAAAAATACATTTTGTTGACTAATGAGAGTGATAGATGAGGAAAATATGATAATTACATAAAAATTGAAACATATTTTGTGCTAAATCTGTATTTTCTTATTTTTTTCTGTTTTTATTTTTATTAAATATCAGTCACTATTTATGTATACTGCTGAGTGATAGCACAGCACATGGTCAACGCGAGTTCAATTCCTGTGCCTCTCTTGGAGAGCTCTGCAAGCTTCCGAGAGTATCTCGCCCGCACAGCAGAGCCTGGCAAGCTCCCCGTGACGTATTCAATATGCCAAACACAGTAACAAGTCTCACAATATTACTGGTCCTACTAGAGCAAATTGATGAACAAAGGGAGGATAGTGACAGTGACAGATATAACTTTGTATAAACTTCATTGGAAACTTACAGCTATTACTATGTTTTAAGAACTTTGTATATTTTAAATAATAAAAAATAATCTGGTGAGAAATAACAATTTTTCCTATTTTATAAATAAGAATAAAATGCAGCCATTTTTTTCTCCAGGCAAACTATTTGTCTTTTTGGTTCACTTGGCGGTGCTTGGGGACTACTCCTCATTCTGTGCTCGGGGCGTGCTCTTAGCTGTGTTCATATAACCATATATGTGAAAGATTGATTATGGGCTTTCCACCTGCAAAGTAGAAACTGCTCTTATTGAACTACCACCCCGTAATTTAATATTAACAAATAAATTTTCGTTTAACATGAACTTTTGGTCAAAAGGGTAGCTTGATAATATTTCTAACTTCTCACAAAGTAAACAAAAATAACTAAAACACCTTTAAGAATTTGATGGATATATTCGTAAAACATATTCATATTAAATAAATGCACAATATAGATATAACATATTATAATTCAAGTTTATATATTCAAATAATACAACCTTACACTGAATTGCTAGTGAATTTAGTAAGCATGCATGATTCAAGAGTAATACAGCTATATATATATATACATATATATTTTTATATAAGCAATAAATTGAGAAATAAAATAAAACAATACCTTTAAAATAGCATCAGTACCCAAGAATATAATTTCAACTTATGTATGATACATTAAGAAAATACCTCAATAAAAGGAAAGATGTACTATCTCATGACTTGTACCACTTGCACTAGTTAAAATGTCACCAACTGATCTATAGGTTCATAGCAATAACAATAAAAATCCCAGCATGTCTGTTATGAATATTAATGAGCACCTCGTAATATTTATAAGATAATACAAAAGTAAAAAAGTAACAAAGATAGTTTTAAAAATTTAATATGAAATAAGTTTTTATTTTTGTGTATAAAAACATTCTCACTCTACACAATTCGGTTTTACTTTACATGTGCATGTGTACTTATATATGTATTTAATATATATCAATTCTATATAAAGTATAATAGATATATATATAAAAATAGCATTTGTTTAAGCAATAAAAATAGAGCTTAGGATGAATTTCATAAAGATAATAGTAATACAAATATAACATGCCAATATTCATATATTGCTCAATGCTATTAAAATAGTTTTTAAAATAGATTAAAAGATGATTAAATTAACACAAATAGTTGAACTATCATTTTATACTCACAAATGTGATCTCTCATTAAGAAAATTAAACTCTGTGCGTGAGCAAGTATTGAAACTTTATATTGTTCTTCACAGAATTTTTTTTACATTTTTGCTTTCTTTTTTCTTCTGCCTTTCCTGTTAGACTAAGAAATTTTTTCTAAAGTGTTTGGGATCAAAATGTGGCCCAGTGTTTAACCATATGGCTTACATGCATGAAAATCAAGTAAAAACTCCAGCTCCACAGACATACAAAATCAAACTGTTTAATGTTAAACTTGAAGCCATTGAAGGCAATGGAAAGGAATAAAAAAATGTCCAAGTTGATGCCATCATGTAAACCACCCAAGACAGTGGTAGCTGTGGCATTGATATCCAGATTGAGATTCACTTATATTTTGTTTTTGTTTGTTTCTTTGTTTGTTTTGGATCATGCTTAGAGCATCCTTCTGGCTCTGTGCTCAGATATTGTTCATGGAGAGGTTTGGATAGGGGCCTTTTGAGGACCCTGTGTCCAGATCCAACCCAGCAGGGCTGCCTAAAAGCAAGGCAAGTGCCTTACAAGCTGTATTAGCTATGGACTAAGATTCATTCATCTTGATTTAGCCTGACTTTTTCCAATCATGGTCATTAAAGTCACCTTTATAGAAATACTCTGGAGAAATAAACCCTGTCCTAGAAAAGCTGATATGGAAAATAAGACACTCACGGTAAAGAGGGTACCAAAAAGTATATATATATATATATATATATATATATATAATATATATATTTATATATATGTGTTTGTGAGTGTGTGTGTAAACCAATAGTAAAAAGCATTATAAATACATTCTTTTTTTTAATCATTTTGGGGAGTGGCCCTCCAGTGGTGCTAGAGGGTACTCCTGACTGCACAGTGGGAGCCTTTTAGTACTCAGTGAGTACTACTCAGTATTCAGCACCCATGCAGTGCCTAGGATCAGTCTCAGGCAGACAAAAACCTCAATTCCTATACTAGCTACTCCCCTCTATCACTTAATACATAATTGAACTTTTTTATATTTATTGGTACTATAGAGACAACTATGTGCTCTAAATTAAGGTAGTTGGTTATTTCTGCGTTCTCTTTAAAGGTTTTCCTTATGTGTATAGTGAATATTTGTCATTGGAAATTAAATTTAAAAAATTAAATATTTAAAAAATTTAATATCTATATATGTCATGTGCTTTGTTAAAAAAAAGAAAAGAAAAAGAAGAGCAGATTATGGCAGATTGGCCCCCTTTTATTTCTTTTTATTGAATATATTGATCTGACAATTAGATATGAAACAGACTTGAGGTGAGAGGTTTAAACTACGCTATCTCTTGTCCTCCCCTGAGATAGAATATAGGTCAGGAAATGATATAAAGGAAGTTCTTATGGTTCTGGTAATATTATTATTGATTGGAACAAAGACTATATTAAAAATCTTTTCAGTTCTGCATGTAAATTTTCTCACTTTTTTTCTCTGTGTGTTATGTTTTAATTAAAAAAAAAACTTTGCTTCCAAAAATTACTGATGGTCCAGGAGAATGATCAGTGGCAAATAAATAAAGAAATAGATATCTCTCTTGCAAGTGTGAGGCTGAGAGTTGTAGTCAACCACAGTTGGAGCACCACTACCCTGTATATTTTTCCTTCTCCACCATGACTGATCCTTTAGTGCAAAGCCAAGGGTCAGTCCTGAGTATAGACAATAAAAAATCCCCGAGAAAACAAAAAATAAGCTGAGTATGGATCCCCAAGTAAACAATAAACAACAAAAGACTGGGGACATACTAACGTAGACATCTGTTACTTGGGGGGGTAATAAAATATTACTATTCAACTCTGTAGCACCTCAATATCAGTGATTAATCACTAATACAAAAATCAAATAAAAATCAAATAAAATTGCATATAGTTTAAAAACAATAACATCCAAAGACTTTTTAGAAACGTTCTTCTTCTTATCTCTAGACTAGTTAATTAGTTCCATAAGTCTTGGAACTAAATAAAAAGACTGACAGATTTAAGTAAAAGTCTCTAGAATAGTTACATTTCTGCATAGGACTAGTCTTACTATACCAACTATTAAGTAGCATGTTCTCCATATAGGAATGAAAGAGATTCTTTAAAAAAATAATTGTCTATGTACAAATGAGCTAATTGTTAACAAAAATATTCCCAAAGAAGTCACATGTCTTGCACAGAACATTTCGACATTTCATAAGTATCAGGCTGCTCTTTCCCAGAGAAACATGAATCATAATATTGCTACTGAAAATGTTCATTAAACTAAATGAGAGTGCAATTAGCTTCCAAAAAATCTTAAGTATTCCAATGTGCTGTCAAGAGAAATTACACATCCAAAATATGTTTATTGGCTGCAGTGTGCTGAAACTTTGGATTTCAGAAATATTTCCTAATAACTTTTAAGAACAATTTATCTAAAAAGATCTTCAAACTTAATTTCATACATAATACTGCATTCTTTGTTATAAATGATGAACATGTTTTCTTTGTACTTAATCCCTTAACATTTTAAATTAAAACCTCAATTTAAAAATAACAAAAAAAGAGTCAATTAACTCAAATTTATATGGTGTGTGATAATTCTAGAAGTATATTTTCTTCAGGACAAGTGTTTTCTCTATTGACTTTATAAATCAAATGACTATAGCATGATAATTTTTGTTATATCTTGATTAAAACAACTGTGTGCCTAAATTGTTCATGGAATTTAATTTAAGGAATTTCCTTATCATTATAATGATTGTCAGTGTTATCATCATTGTTATTATTATTATTTTGGTGCTGAGATTAAATTCAGGGACTTATGAAAATAAGGAATTCACTGTGTCACATAGCTATATGCCTGGTACCAGTATAAGGGAATTCCTTACTGAATTTTAGTTTCACCAATATTATACAATTCTATGCTATGCGTATTCATATTTCTAAAAATATTATTTAAATTTAATATATTTAAATGGTAACTTCTTGAAAGAAATTAAGAGAAATCATCTGAGGCCCAACACATGCCTAACATTGATATAGAAATATAAGAAAGTCCTAAATCTGAAACATTTCATTAATAAATCTAATAAAGTACTGTAGAATTTTAGTGTACAAATTGAAAATTAAAGTTAGAGACACATACCTTCATAAATATGTAATACAAAAATGATTCCTGACCAAAAGCTTTCTTTCACCTTAAAACATAAATTTAATATTTAAATGTTTATCTCGTATTAACTTTTATAGAGTTTCTTGTCTATTTTTTTATTAGTAAGCCCTCACAGTAATCTAGAATACATATTTATACAATTTCATAATATACATATATATAGAAAGAGAAATGCACCTATAGAAGCATAAACAGGTACATAACTAATGTCTAAGTTTTATTAGAACTGATTGAGTTTCAACAAACGAATCGGTTCTGAAATTTAAAAAATAAATAAATAAATTCAGGGAAAGAAATGTCAAAGACGAGTTAGTAAATTAATGATAATCAACCACGTGAAGTGTAAACATCATAAATTTCATGTTTAGTATGTGACATAAGTTACATAAACACTTACATATCTGTTTGTATATATGTGAAAATACTATGACTATATTAGTGTATATATATTCATACATAATGCATGTACATATAAAAAACTAAAAAAAACAAATGAAGAGCAGGAGCCCATAATAAAGATTATAAATTTTGAAAACCTCTTTACCTTATAATAATAAAAATTAAGCATGCTTAATATACTTAGGGAAGTAGATAAATGCTAGAGTAAAAGTCTTACCTGAGCACCAATATTTTTTGTGTGTATAAAAAAATTTGAATAAGGAGAGAGGAGTTTAGAAGTATCATTTTGGAAGTGAGAAGACCAGAATACTTATAGGCAGAATAAATAAAGCAGAACATAAGCGTATTTACTGATAATTTAGAAATTCTAAAATAATTTGAAAATTATTTAAATAATTAAATACTAAACATATCTTTTAACACACAAATAAACAGGATAGGTAAAATTAAGATACTTTAATAAACATTTTATAGTAAATTTCATTAAATTAAAACAAAAATTAAAGAACTAATATATAAGCATACATTTAATATATTACATAGAAATAAAACAGACATGTATAAAGGAATATATATATTACAGATATATAAATGTTAACAGCTGCATTGTAATTCAGATTAGAGTATGCTAACATTTTCTTAAAGATGGTAGAAACCAAAACAAAATAAAAATATAAACATGTCGAGTCTAAAGTTCTATATTCATGTCATATATTTATCTTCAAAGAATAAATGGCACGTAAAAATGTATCACAGAAAATAAAATTAAGTTATCCCCAAGAGGAACCAGCACTGTGATTTGGTTAGCAAATACATAATTAAAAGTTATGTGTTTATTGTGAAGCCCTCAATTCATACCACAGTACCACATGATCTCTAACTACCACACACCACAAAAGTATCAATACAAGCCATCCCTAAAATACCATCATATTGTTACAAGAATTATTTGAAGAAATTATATTAATATTTCTCAACTCATCCTACTGTATAAACAAAATGAAAAAAAAGTTTATTTATATTGTCAAGATATTTCATTCTGAAAAAAATCAATAAAAGCAAACAGCAAAATATATATATTGTCTGTATTTTTGGTGCATTATATAAACATCACAGTTTGTGTGTGTGTGTGTATGTGTGTGCGTAACACATTAATTGATAGTGAAAGCTAAATATTTTAAAGAAATTAATACACAAAGCAGGAGACCTGAAAGCAAACACTTGTCCTGAAGCAATACAACTTCAGTATATTCCTATGTAAACTAATGCAAACATGGTTGATTAACACATTTGTTCTTATGCAGTTTTGTGTATCCACATGAGCAGAAGTTCTTTGCTGGAAAATGACATCATCTTTTCAATGTCTTAAATCTCTTCCAGTTCTCTAAAGTAGGTCATTGTAGAATTGGCAGCTTCAACATTTTCCATTAGTAATTATTGAAGTAAAATTTCTGATATGACTTAGTGTAGACAGTTCCTGGTTTTCATCATTTATGTGACCTCTGAAATTATCTGAGTACAAATCCCATTTTATCAACTCAGCTAAAATCATGTAATGGAAACTGAAAAACAATTGCCTCCACATAAATAAAATCTCAAAGAAAAAATGGTATCCTGGAATTCTGTATACAACAGAAATAATGATTTACATTCTAAGAAATCATGTTTTATTCATTTACTGTAAAAAATACCTTTAGAGTTAAAGAGATATTATAGGGATTATGGTGCTTGACTTGAACAAAGCTGACCCCATTTTGATCTCTGCCGCCATATATGCCTCCTTAGCCCTTGGCACTGCCAAAAGTTATCTCTGAGCTTAGAGGCCAGAGTGAGTCTGGGCACTACTTGGTGTAGGCCGAAACCAATATAATTTTACCCTGTCTCTATGATAGCCATGAATATAATTTTAAAAGAGGACTGAAAATTATTTCCTGCATTGTATTCAGGAGTTCTGAGCACCAACTAACAGGTATTTAAATGATAGAACATAGTTCATATCCCCCAGTCATAACTTTCACCTTCACTCCTACCATTGACATATCAAATATATGAGGCTGTAAGGCTGCTTACACTTGTTTGAAGTCAGATTTGTGGGATATACTCACAGTTTCTATTTATGTAACACATCAATTTTCGATGTTTAATAAATAACTGGGCTGCAGCAATAGCACAGCGGGTAAGACATTTGCCTTCCACGCGGCCGACCCAGGTTTTATTCTCCATCCCTCTTGGAGAGCCCAGCAAGCTACCGAGAGTATCCTGTCTGCTCGACTGAGCCTGGCAAGTGCCCCATGGCGTATCCGATATGCAACGGGAGGACAGTGCTACAGACAGTGCTACAATAATATAACTAGTATCACATTGTTTTGGTGGTCAAAGCACAGTGAAATTCTTCTAACAATTTAGAAATGGTATTGTCACTCACAAAAGACATGTTTTTGAAAGTTTATTTCTATGAACAGGAATATTTGTCCTTCTCCCTT
The DNA here is from genome assembly GCF_029834395.1 of Sorex fumeus. NCBI lineage: Eukaryota > Metazoa > Chordata > Mammalia > Eulipotyphla > Soricidae > Sorex > Sorex fumeus. Next base: position 41,394,817 of record NW_026606065.1, read on the forward strand.
GGCAAATTAAACATGCTATCATTACAAATTTAGGAGTTGAGTAGCATTATCTTTAACTGTTTATATGTGGCTCTAACTATTTACTAACAAGACTTAGGATTTATATATGTCTTCGCGTATGTGGACTTGCAGTATTTCACTTCATAAACATGCAGGTTTCATTCAAGCACTTTTAAAAAAAAATGAAGTGTGATCGTTATGTAAAACTTAGAAAAAGTGGCATTATTACTTAAAAATCGTTTATTACTATACTGTTTTTGTGCCATCTTAGATTGCAGATAATATTCATGACTCTACGTTAAAATTAAATAGTCAAAATAGATACTCATCATTTATTTTCACAACAGTTTAGACAATATATTTCTGGCTTGGAAAAAAAAGTCAACATTGCTTGTTATTAATTTGTGCATTATAATGGATATATTACACTTGATAAAATTTGCTACATATCTGTGAGAATACAATCTTACAAAATTTAATTTTCTGTGTCCAGACATTCTCAGCCATTATCATGGAGATTTTTATCTGATGCACCATCCTCAGAGCTTTTCATTTAAAATGTGTTTGCTTAGTCTCTCTGCCACAGTTTGCCTGGTTAGGGTCTCAGTAGCCAGCCTGAGACCCTGACCAAATCCCCTGCCCTTGGAAACAGGAGCTGCATCTGTTCACAGGGGCCCAGGGACTTGTGCCAGCACTCCACCCAGAAAGGCACTCTGGTGAAAGGATAACAGGACGTAGGACACATCTGTACCATCTGGCCATGTTAACAAGCCTGGTCCTGAAGGCAGAAGTATAAATCACTAACTAACATCTGTACTGAACCTGTACTAGCTGCATGTACTGCCCACGAAGATATATGTATAAATACCCCAGTGTGAAGCTAATAAACGGATTGCTACTTGACCTACAGCTTTCCCACCTCTGCGTGGTTCTTTGTCATTGGCGGCGTGGGCCCACGGTGCGCAGAGGGGCAGGACAGAGACTTCTCACCTTCCCACTCCCTCTCCTATATGGAGTGAGTCGGGAGGCTTGAGGGATCATATTCCAATGTGTCGGGGTTGACTGGCCAGGACCCTGACATTGCCCCATATTTTTGTAGCTTTTGATGGCTGCTTTGTGTGATATGAAGCCCCAATTATTGATTAGCCCCATTAATAACATTTCCAAGGATAAGAACTTAATACTTTCAGTGGGTGTCAATTGGCGTTCACTGCTCACCATCCACTTGCAATTGTAGGTCCACATCGGGTCTTTTAAAGTTTTATTTGCACATTCAGCCAAGATAAATAAATGCAAGACTGGGAATGATTATCAAGTTTATCTTATTTATATGGAAGAGCTGCTTTCCTTCTTTCCTGATGTGACGGTGATTAACAACCTAGAATGAATCAGCAGAGATGAAAGTCTTACTATAGCATATAACTTAGTCCTGCCTGGTACATGTGCTCTCAGCTTCCTACATGCCCATGGTACCTCACAGGGTTGAATGACAACCCCAGCCACACTGCAGCATTCTAAACAAAAGTTGAAGATCAGCTATTGGAAGGAAAACAACTATGCACGTTCACTGAGAATTATAGGCCCATGACTCAGAATTGCAGGAAGACACGTGTGTCTCCATATGTCACTCGTGGACACAGTGCTGCTCTGCTCCTATGCGGTGTTGGAAAGAGCCATGTCATTATGCCATATGACAATTATGTGATGAAAGGTTATGAACCTTTTATAAATGTCACAAAAGGTTGTGAATCTATGTTCGGGTCTGAAAAAACAGGTTGTGACTATTATGCAGTGGAAATTGTGGAATGGAATACATTATTTTGTATGACAGGCAAAGGATGACCCAAGGCTTCTATGCCACTTGTAGTACTTTGCTTGCATGTTTATTTGATTTTGAACCACTCCCAGCAACACTCAGAGCTTATTCCTTGCTCTGTGCTCTGGATCTTTCTTGGCAGAGCTCAGGGACCACATGTGCTACCTAGGGTTGGCTGGGCTGGTGCAAGGCAAATGCCCTATACACTGTACTATCTCTCCAGCCCTGAGTCTTTCTGCTTCTATGTTCATAGTCTGGAGAAATTCCTTGTTAAAGAAATTAAACTAGATCGTCATCAGACTGGGTTGATTTTGATATCTGGGAGTTGGAAGGTATGTGAGAGAGAGTGTGTATATGTGGGAGATTGTGTGTGTTTGGCAAAAGAATACTCTAGAGTGAAGACTGGTCTTGTCTTATTTTCACTTTACCTGAAAATAACTAAGCTTTAATGTGTGTGCGTGTGTGTGTGTGTGTATGTGTGTGTCTGGGGAGGGGGGTGGTTGTGCGTGAATCACATCTATCTGTGTTCAGGTCTTATTCCTGGCTTGGCACTCAGGGATAACTGAGATAACTGGGATCAGGGGAGCATATATGTTGCTTGGGCTCAGAACTCAGTAGGAAAGCATGAAGGCAAGCATGTGATCCACCATATTCTCTCTCTGTTCTATTAGTAAGGATTATTAACTAGGGAAATGCTGAAGACCACAGATCCACAGATCATCGGATAATGTTCAATTTTTTTCCACCTCTTTATAATCATCTTCTCTATCTACATGCCCCAGTCCCTCATCCTATGCAGGCCAACCTCATCACCACCAAAAGGGAAAAATTAAAAAGGACCAGAGAGATAACTCAACAGGTTGAGCTGAGCAAATCATTTGATTTGCTTGGGGGAAGTCATAGTTTTCTCCTCAGTATCATATATTATCCTGAGGTCCGCTGGGAGCAAGTCACAAGCAAAGTGCCAGGAGTAGACACCAAACATTCTCATTATGGCACTCCCTCAACCCTCTGCCTAATAAAGCATGTTCTGTGCCTCTATTGTGGAGAACTCCTAACAATTTGCAATCTGGTACAGCTAGATTCAAATCATACTTATTCAAAAAAATACATTTTACGGGTCTTGGTATTTTTAAAAATATCTCAATATTTTTTTTGTTTGTTTCCTACAATGCTTATCTCATATAATGTGCTCTGTCTTCTCTCCTGAACAAATACCATACCTTGATAATGTGTTTCTCCCCCCCTCTGAAATTCTAAATATTATATTTTCAGTCCCCAACCCAATTCCAACTATCAATTCTAGGGCCTGGAGAGGAACAGCATTTTCATCTAATATCTTTATATTATTTTCCTAGCTTTTCAATCCATATATTTCAAAACACAGGGATTCATTTTTTTTAAATCTATTCTTCTGTGTATGTGAGTGCATGTATGTGCAAAGTGTTTCTTTTATTTTAGTAGCAAAATCCTACAGTTTGCGTAGCTAATTCTGCATCTTAATTCTGAATGTCATGGTAATGGTCTTTTCTATGAATGTGTTTGAAATAATTTCCTTAGGAAAATCAATGCTGAATGTATCTTCAATATTTAGCACATTTTCTTATTAATTGTAAATATCGTTTATTAGAAAAAAGTAGAACCAAATGAATTTTCCAGGCTTCTAAAACTGAAACTACCATTTAGCTTCCTGATGTTGGGTTCATTTGGAGATTCAGTGATTCTTAAAGCCCCTGTAGCAATTTAAACTTTCGTGATAGATAGCTTCCAGCTGTTCTGGGGTTTAGAGATTGGTACTTCATTAATTGAATTCTTTGGGGTATGATGTTATTCTGCCTACTCCCTCTAAGATATCGAGTCTGTAATGAGTCACTTACCCATAAACACATATTTAACACTCTTAGGTGGAATCACTTTCCTCTATGACAAGATGCAGTTGTTTTAATTGCACATTCTCAGAAGTAGATACTTTTCCACACCATTTCTTTCTGCTGAACCATAAAAAGAAATCAGAAAAATCTGATTGTCAATTGAACTGAAATAGATCTCTATATAGCAAATCATAATGCTGTCATCATCAATAGGATCAAACTTATCTATATTATCAGGTCTACTCTAACTTCATATATAGTTTTTTCTTATCTTTTCACCTCAGTATTTCACTTCTTCATGCAATGATTTAAAATATCAATATGAATTTTAGAATAACAAAGACAATAAATAGCAATTTAAAGAAAAATAAGACAAGTTTGTATTATTAAAGGATTTTTGAATAAGGCATTTTTAAAGATTTAATCTAAATTTGTGAATATTTAACATACTTTACCTTTCATTTTATTAAGAAAAATAGAATATTTCTCTCTGCTACTCTGAATTCCGTGGTATGGCACTCAAGTGAACATTAAAGATTAGCTGAAGAAACACATTAACTATATATATATATATATATATATACACATATATATATATACATGTCCATATATATGCATGTATGGAATTTTCATAGAAAGTTTCTATTAAAATACTTAAAAATATAGATACTTTGGTTTGTGGGTCACAATCCCCTATAACGGATAGGGGCTAGTCCTGGCTCCTCTTGCACTTAATAGTCATACCTGGCAGTGCCTGAGGGACCATAAGAGATGTCAGGGAATTAAATCAGGTCAGCCATTTGCAAGGCAAATCTTCTACTCTCTGTACTATCTCTCTGGCCCCTGGGTACACATATTTAGTGAAACCATGGCCTAAGTTCAAGAGGAAGGAAGTGAACTTACATGAGTAGAGTTCAATTACAAAGTGAGCATTAATGGGTCCATCCCATATGATCACCAGGGCACCACCAGAAGTAATTCTTGAGTGCAGAGCCATCAGTAACCCTTGAGCATCGTCAAACAAAGTGAGCATTATTTATTAAGAGATATCTAATATATAGATAATTTTCCTCTCAGAGGACATTTTAGTAGTTAACAGAAATGTAGGTGAGAGCCCCATTTTTTTTCTGTTATGGCTATTCTTTAAGGAAGTGATAAAATTATCTCATGAGATTGCCTTTTTTATTACATCTTGAAATAATCCATATGCCAAATGTCAAATTTCATTTAGACCAGTCAAACCCCTTTGGAAAGGCCTGACCTTGAATGTTCCCCATAAATGTCTTTCTTATGACCACGAAATGTCAAAAATCTGCAACTCTAAATGAATTGTAATCATATACTTAACCTCTTTTCTTTCTCATACTCTTTTAAAATACACTTGTTTGAAGATTTTTCTCTATAAAACAAATAATTTCAAATTTTAAAATCAATAATAAAAAATTGTGAATCTAATTTGTTTTTGAAACGATTTCTTCAAGGGATGGAGAAATGGTAGAGGTGTACAAGAGTTAGGGCGCTTTCCTCAAATTCCTCAAATTAGTGTAGCTTCATCCCTAGAGCTCCATTGATATCCAGAACAAATTAAAAATTGAAAATGGAATTAGAAAAAGAAGGAAGAAAGGAGGAGGAGAAAGAGAAGAAGAAGAAGAAGAAGAAGAAGAAGAAGAAGAAGAAGAAGAAGAAGAAGAAGAAGAAGAAGAAGAAGAAGAAGAAGAAGAAGAAGAAGAAGAAAAGTAGGAGGAGGAGGAGGAGGAAGGGAAGGAAGAAAAGGAAGAGGAGGAGGAGGAGGAGGAAGGGGAGGAAGAAGAGCAGAGAGAGGAAGAGGAGAAGGAGGATAAAGAGAAACAGGAGGAAGACAAAGAGGAAGAGGAAAATAAGAGGAAGAAGAAGACAGAATAGAAATAATGTGTGCAAATATTGGTAGTACAAATCTACTATATTGTATAGTCACTGTCACTGTCCTCCCGTTGTTCATCGATTTGCTTGAGCAGGCCCAGTAACGTCTCCATTTTGAGACTTGTTGTTACTGTGTTTGGCATATTGAATACGTCACGGGGAGCTTGCCAGGCTTTGCAGTGCGGGCAAGATACTCTCAGTAGCTTGCCGGGCTCTCCAAGAGGGACGTAGGAATCACACCAGGCTCAGGACAAATAAATTCCTTATATCCTTCTCTGTTTTGTCTAAGACCTACATAAGATAATCAATCAGAAGAAAAAAAAAGTTTAATAATTTGTGCTTCTACATACATATGTGATTCCTCAAGTCAACTGGGTAACCTCCCTAAATACCCCAAGTCATTACCTTAAATGCCATGTTCACCTTAATAGCAAACTAAAGGTATGGGGGTAGAAAAATGTAACATAGAAAGGTCTATTAATGAGAATGACCTGTAATGGGTAATAAGGCTAAGACTTCTTTGCAGATTGAAGGCAATGCTTATTTAAATGGATAAGATTTTTTAGACTTTTAATCATCTTCTCTTTCCGAAACAGAGCATGAGCTCTTTTCCAAATGGACACTGTCTTTTACACAAGAAAAAAATTTTATATGGTTACTCTGTGCCTGCTGTTTCTTAGAAAATAGTAACCCCTACTAAAATAAAATTCTGCTATCCTGCCGCACAGAAAATGTTAAGTTATATGAAAAGTGTGTTTTGACACACTGAGAAACTATCTTTTAAATTTATCGTGAATACGAATGCTTCAGAAAGATATGAAGAATTTTAGGTTACCATTTATCAAGAGGGAGTGGGGCATGGTTAAAATTCATTAAATGATTAATGTTTTTGAAAATGGTGACAGGCTTACTTGGTGGAGTTTATAAAAAGCTGACATCACTGGAGTCATTTTAAAATGTTGCCTGAGAAAAATCTCCACAGGGAAATAAAAAGCTTTACCCTTAAATAAGTCCAGATCCTTGTCTGGACCCCATCACTAATATTTCAAGGACCAAAAAAAAGAAATATCTTGTTTTAAATACTGAAGTGTTTAATATGATATTCAACAAATTTATTCTGTACAGACTGGGCGCGAACCAACATGTACGCATTACACGTGATCCCCTGCCTCCTGCTCGAATGTGGATGCTTTGGCTAATGATTCTTCTTTCAGTCATTAACTGTATTAACTTAGAAGTTTACAGGAGTCCTAAAAGACAAAAGATGTTCATTTGGAACCAAAAATTGCAATTTGGGGGTGAACAGATTAAGGTAGAAACAAAAAAAACTATCCTGAAGAGAGAAACATATCATTTTTATTGGACCCTCTTGATCTTTTGAAGCCATCAGGATAATAACCAGAAGTAAGAATGTGGGTTGATTTGAAGAAATCCGAGTCTGACCAGGCCCTTTCTCATGCTCCACAATCTCTCAATTACTTGGTCGTCTTCCACGCCTGTTTTTAGTTTATTAATGTTTGTTTTGTTTTGTTAGTATAGAGGGAAAGGAAGAGTGAGGTAATGGAGAATGAGGTAAAATATGAGGTAATGATTAAGTGAAAAAGAAAAAAAAATTAAACACTCTTATAGGAGGGATGAGAAGTTGAAATAGTCAGGTAGAGGGTTCAAGAGAAAACGGAAGGTAAAATTTTATTTTTATCAAGCCTTTATGACAGCGATTTTTAATTTTTGGCTTTTTTTTTTACAATTCAATAGTTTGAGTCATGCATATAAGATGAGTCCTCTGATTACTGCATAAATTCCATTTTCAAAATTGATTCACTTATGTTAACTTTAATAATTGATTAAATGACTACATAATTTTGTATGCCCCAATTTTTACATATATTTATTCTCATGTCCTGTACTAATTTTACAGACAAATAAGTTAAAAATAGTTTTAATTTCCTACAAACCACAATTACCTTCAAGTTTAGAATTTTTTGCAACTTTTTGTAATGCATGCAAAGTTTTATTTTGGTTTTTTTGCTTTTGTTTTTGTTTCTCTTTTGGGTCACACCTAGTAATGCTCAGGATCAACCCTGGCTCTGCACTCAGGAATTACTCCTGGCAGTGCTCAGGGGACCATATGGGGTATTGGGAATCGAACCTGGGTCTGCCGCGTGCAAGGCAAATGCCCTACCCGCTGTGCTACTGCTCCAGCCCCCAAATTTTATTTTGAAACTGCAGAAATGTACTATAGTAAATAAACTATCAAAACTTGTTAATTAGCAAATATTGATATTAATACTTCAACCTTTTTTAAGCAGAATAGTTTCTTAAAGAATATCAATTCTCAGTAAAAGTATGTATTTTGTGCACTTTGATAAAATGAATTTTGTTTTTACCAATTAATCTTTACCAAATAAATTATGATGGTTATTATGGCTCTGTTGGCCCTTTACTTTTTGGAAAGCCACTGAATATTCGGTTTCAGTACACATTTTTCTAACAAAGCTTGGAAGTACTCAAACAGAAACATAGAAACTGAATTCAACAGTTAAATGCTCCCATTTCGACTTAACTTACTGATAACTTCTGAGAAGGTTGAGTGAGCTAATGGAAAGCTAAATAAGCCAAAAGAAGAAAACATGGGAGTTAAATGATCAGAGTTCTTTTTGGCTCCTTTGCTCTTGAACGCCCACAGAACTAAAACACTTGCTGAATGGACACTGGGGGTTCTGTGTTACCAATTTCCAAAATGGAGAAAATGGTGTTTGCTATAGTGAAAATGCTGTGAAATAGCCACGCATATTTATGCAAATTAAATATTAAAATATTGCTCTAAGTAAACATTGTCTATATAATTTGCATAGTCATTATTTAAATATTCATATGCATATTCTATGTCTATTTGAATATAATCCTAATATAATATGGATATACATTATTTATAGATTCTCTATATACAAATATTTGTGGTTGGGGGGCCACACCCAGCATTGCTTGGGGCTTACTAATGCTCTGCACATATGGATAACTCTGGGAGGTTCAGGGGACCATACAGATAAAGGAGATCAAACTTGGGTTGGACGCAACCAAAGCAAGAGCATTACTTTCTGTGTTTTAACTCTAGCCTGAATCTTTATATTTTTAAGGGGTCCATACCTGGTAGTACTCAGGACTTACTGCTGGGTATGTGCTCAGGGATAAATATAATGGGGCTTGGGCATCATAGAGGTAACAGAGATTGAGCCCAGATTGGGTGTTTGGATGTAAACCCCTCTATATTTTCAGATAAAATATCTGCATATTGAAACAAGTTTTGTATGCACAATGAACTAAAATATTAACAATTTATGAAAAATTTAAATGCAATTTTCTAATCGAGTTTATTATTTTATAACTATTGAAATAATTTTTAGGTCAATATGATCAACTTGATCCTGTCGGCATGTGAGATGGAATAGCTGAGTTCTTATAAATATTGCCCTCAGTGGGAAATTTAGTGTGTCTAGGAAACCAGTTCCCCCAACCAAAGTTAACTGTAGGCCTTCTCAACAGAAACAAATTTGGTTATGTGTTCCTTGTCAATCAAATAGGTATTTTTACTTTTTTTTTCTTCTTTGTTTTTGTCCTACAGTGACTTCCTGCTATATATCCTACTTTGCAGTTTGAGGAAAGGAGATATTTCTACTTCACACAATGTTAAAATGTCTGTATGTCATCTAGGTTCTATCTTTAAGCACTCGTAAGCATAGACCCAGGGACAAAATGTGTCATCATCTAAGCAATCATTGTTATATGATTAGCTATGTTAATCAATTATTACATTGTTATAGTGATTAAAGGAAAAAAAATTTATAGATCTTTATTTTGTTATTTTATTTTGGTTTTGTTTGGGGGCCACACCTGGCAATGCTCAGGGGTTACTCCTCACTCTGCACTCAGGAATTACTCCCGGCGGTGCTCAGGGGACCATACAGGATGCTGGGAATCATACCCACGTTTAAAATATGGTAATCTGTTTTTAAAACTTAGGTAGTGAATACTTTGTTATTTAATTTCAATCACCGTTTACAAAATAAACTATATTTTGTATCTTTTTTTAAAAACTGATCTGAATTTTCCACATTCACGGTCAAAGTCGTTCAGCATTTGTGCCGCTTGGCTGATGTTTCGTGTTATTAGAACGAGGTCATCAGCAAAGCGGAGGTGGTGTAGTTGCCGACCATCTATCTTCACTCCCATGCTTTCCCATTCCAGTCGTCATATGATGTTCTCGAGGGTGGCACTAGAAGAGTTTTGGTGAAATGGTATCACCCTGCCGAACCCCTCTCTTGATATGGATGATTACTTCTTTGTAGAATGGTGAGATCTTGGTAGTGAATTCGCAAAAGAGCTCACGAAGGATCCTGATGTATTGAGTTTGTACGCCCTGATTGGCTAGGGCTTCCATGACCGCTTCCGTCTCAACAGAATCAAAGGCCTTCTTTAAATCAATGAATGTTAGACAGAGCAGCATCTTGAACTCCCGAGAAGCCTCAATGAGCTTAGTAATCGTGTGGATATGGTCGATGGTACTGAATCCTTTTCGGAATCCGGCTTGTTCACATGGTTGTCCTTCATCTAGTGTTCTGCAAATCCTATTCAGGATGACTCGAGTGAACAGTTTGTAGACGACAGACAATAGGCATATTGGGCGATAGTTGCCAATGTCGTGGATGTCTCCCTTCTTGTATAGTAGTACAGTCCTGCTGGTTTTCCATTGGGATGGAACCTTGCATTCAGACAGGTAGCGTGTGAAGAGCCGAGCCAATGTATTGATGAGTACTGATGGTAAGTTCTTCAGGTGTTCAGGTCTGATCTTGTCTGGGCCAGGTGCTCTTTGTTTCTTTACCGACGAGATGGCATGTTGGATTTCGGAAGGGAGAACATTGTGGAAAGGTCGGACTACAGCTGAATCTTACAAAGACAATGTTTATGAGAAACAACCTTGTTCCTGATGCTCCATTCGCTCTCAACGGAACCACCATCTCCGAATGCAACAGTTATATATACCTAGGTCGAGAAATCAACATGATGAATGACCTGGCACCTGAGTTGCGCAGGAGGAAGAGAGCGGCTTGGAATGCCTTCAAGAATGTTGAAGAAATAACTAACAGGACAAAGAACCTCCAGCTACGAGCACATCTCTTTGATTCCACTGTTCTTCCTGCATTAACATATGCCTCAGAGACCTGGACCCTACGAAAACAGGATGAGAACACTATTCAGGTCTCTCAAAGAGGAATCGAAAGAGCTATGCTTGGAATATCATGATTCACTCAAATGAGAGATAGAATCCGGAGTTCTGATCTTCGTCAACGCTCAAGAATCAGGGACGCTGTCTCATTTGCCAAGACATCAAAAATCAGATGGGCTAGACACGTAATGAGGTTTACAGACAACCGCTGGACTAGAGCCATTACTGATTGGATTCCACGGGACATCAAAAGATCACGTGGACGCCCACCTACAAGATGGTCAGACTTCTTCGTCAAGACCCTGAATGATCGGTTTGAGGCTCTACATGTTCCTAGAATGAACAGATACCATTGGGCTACGCTAGCACGCAACCGGGATGAATGGAGACGTTACTGGCACCTGCTCGAGTAAATCGATGAATAACGTGGATTAAGTGATTAAGTGATTAAGTGATCTGAATTTAAATATTTACTTGGTCTCTGTGGGTTTTTGTTGATGTTGTTTGTTTGTTGTTTGCTTTTTTATTCAATCACGGTGAGATACAGTTACAAGCCTTCATGTTTGAGTTTCAGTCATACAATGATCAAACATCCATGCCTCAAACAGTGCACATTCTCTACAACCACTGTCCCCAGTATACCCCCCTTTCAACCCTCCCCCTGCCTCCAAGGGAGGCAATTTTCGCCATACTCTCTCTCTACTTTTGGGCACTATGGTTTGCAATACAGATACTAAGAGGTTACATATTTGGTCCTTTATCTGCTTTCAGCACATATCTCCCCTCCCAAACGATTTCTCCAAACATCATTGTCTTAGTGATCCTGTCCATAGTTGGCAGCCTGTATTATGAGCTGGGGGAGAAGGTAGCTGGAATAGAGAAGGAATCACTAGCCTCTGTATTTTATGTTTTTGGGAGGTGGGGTCCTGTTCTAAATAGTTCTCAAGACTCTTAGTGTGATGCATGGTCCATAGGTCTATGGTTCAGTGCTCGGGCTCATCATTACTGCCCTGGTCCAAACAGTGTTTGGGTCGGCCAGGGTGATGCTAACAGTGCTTAGGGCTAGGTGGGTGTGTGGGTTTAGGGTTTGGATTCAGATGCATGCAAGACAAGAACCTCTGGCCATTATGCTCTTCCCTTAACCCCCTAAAATGCACAGTTTTCAGTGACTATGAAGTGACGGCTTTTCAATTATATGGAAGAAGAAAACCATCACCTGTGAGTTAGGAGGATATCACTGGAGAGACTCATTGGAGTGTATCATACACTCTATTTCAGTGTTGAGGAATGAGCACTGCGGGTAGTACAGCAGTTTCAGTGGTTAAAGAGTCCATCAGAACAACTATAATGGGAAAGAACAAATTTTAATATATGCTTAGAGAGTAAAAAAGACATGTAAAATATTTTAATATTCTTCTCTGCTTTATCTGTTGAATATAATTACTAGTGATTAAGGGAGCTCTGGTTATATTCAGGGACTGAAGAAAGTGTTTAGAGAATATTTTCCTAATGGTTATTTATAAGAGATACTTAAAACTTTTATTTTATTAGTCAAGTTTGACTTTATTACAGTTTCTGATCATCTTTGCAGGGTTATTTTCATAGAGAAATATAAGAATGACCAAAACCTCTTTCCCAGAATCAGCAAGCTTAAATAGTAAGTGAAGAAGTTTTTTTAACAGTCATACATCAATCATGCTGTAACAAAACATCTGCTGTACTGATGAAGGTTGCTGAGAGTCCGTTAGGTCTGACAACACAGATACTATTTTCTCTGCACAATAAAATACAGTATGTATATGAAACATGTCGACATGCCCTTTCATTATGAATAAACTCTCAAATGGTTTCAGAATAACACTAGCTATTGTTTATACCAGACAGAGAAATTGTAATGGGGAATTAGAAAGAGTTCCTTGGCAAAATGTTTCAGAAAAAGATGAAACCAGACTTAGCCTAGCTAGAAACTCTTAAGTGACTCAATCCATAATGACAGTCTGAGACTTCTATTGGTGATGATCCATCTTCCAGAACCCAAATTAACACCAGGATTCTCTCAGGAGATAATTCAGGAGCAAAATACTTGAGCATGAGAAGACTAAATACAGACAGAAGATCACAGAACTAAGCAATGACCTTCAGCCCTGGCTGAGACAGCTAGGAAAAACAAAATCATATAATCAGCTTCCTCAAGAGCCATGCAAGTTTTACTTGACATCACTCACAGACCTTTGCTCTTTGTTCTGAGCATGACTACTTTTCCTTTTTCTTATGGGACACACATCTCTGGGGTTGCTTACATTCCTGTGTTCCAGCTCAGGGGTTGCCATAGCATTCTACCATGCAGTTTCAACATCCCTCTTTAGAACACAAATTTTCTTCACTTGTGCTTTTCCTCCTCTCTCTCTTTCTCTCTCTCTCTCTCTCTCTTTAATTTATTCATTTATTTACAATTCATATCCCTTTTCCATAAAAGTTTCCTTCACAATCCTAAAATTCTTTATTTGGAGGGGTGAGGGGGACCCAGCTGTGCTCAAGGCTTAGCCCTCCTCATTCAGCAGTGTGCAGGGCAAACACCCTACCCACTGTGCTATTGCTCAGTTCCCACCTCTTCTAAAATTTACTGCAATAAAAGACAGAGAACCAGTATAGATGAGGCTGTCTTCCCATTCACTGCAAAGAAATTAACTTTGCCCCAGCCTGAGTATCACAAATCCCTCAAATTTTGAGTTGTAGGAACTAGGTTTTAGGCTGTGACGATCAAGAAGATCTCAAGTGAAACCTGAAGGTTTCATGTGTGGGATTAACATGACCAGCATGTTCGTGCTCTTCATGGGTTCTTGAAGAATATTACCAACCCCATCCTCCCCAGGTACTCACCCTGTCACCAACAAAGGCATTCAGGAACATTTGAATAATTCACTGATGATATGAACTAATAATTTTTATTCTCTTTGTTCCAGTATAAATCATTTCCACTCCACCTGGTTATATCTGTAGTCAATCACTGGGAAATGGTGTAATAAAGTGAGAGATAAAGAAACATATGGACATTATATATTAGGATAAATACTTATTTAAATTAAAATATATTACATAATTTTGAAAGCAAACATATATAGGCCAACACTTTCGGAGAATAAAACATTGAAAGAAATTTAATTATAGATTTACAGTTAAGTTTAAAGTCAAAAGCATGGTGCCTTTCATCTATTTTTCTTAAAACCCCATACAATTACTTTGGCTATGAGGAGCAGGGATAATTTTATGGCTATATAAATATTTGACAATATTTATTATGTGTTCCTAAAGAATACCAATAGATTGCAGATACATTTTGCACCAAATTTGTACCCACTTTGGGTAGGATGATCATATTAATAATCTGAATCTTTTCAAACATGAGCTTTAAAGTATCGCTACATTTCCTTGTACTTTCAATTTATTTTAACTGGAACTTACAGTTGTTGTCTTTGTTTTTCCCTGATATGTCAGACTATAACATCACTTCATTTGTCAAAGGTAAATGCCATGAACCAGGGACTGCAGACAAAGGTGTGAGCCTGAGACCGCAGAAACCACAAAACATTACAAATTATGGAAATTGTATGACTAAAACAATCGGCTCAGTTGGCATCCGCCTCAGCACCTCAGCCATCCTCTCCCTGCTGCCCTCTCTGTGTGGCTTCCTCCTTATGCTGCTAGAGAGATGGTATTGGGAAGTCATGACTCAGCATGAGGGATCGGAAATCATGGAATGATTGCTCTTACTTATAGCTACTTGATTGTATTACATTCTGATACATAATATATTTATTGAAATTGATTCATTGTTTTATGACTATCATAAAGCTCATATAAAATTATCATTTCTCTCTCTGTTTTTTTCTTTTTGGGTCACACCTGGCAGTGCACAGGGATTACTATTGGCTTATGCACTCAAGAATTATTCCTGGCTCTGATGAGGGGACCATATGGGATGCTGGGAACTGAACCTGAGTCGGCTGAGTGCAAGGAAATGCCGCACCTGCTATGCTATTGCTCCAGCCCCTAAAATGATTATTTCTTATATCAATAAAGTTTCCCATTTATTTTGAGATTTTTGACAAAAGATAGAATATTTTGCAATGATCTTTAGTTTTTCCATACATTGTCAGTTCTTTGTGATATCGAGAGGCAAGAGTTTATATTTGCTTGTACATAAAAGCATGCATATTACTTATATAAATTTTATATATTTAGCATATAAAATTACTCTCTATGTTTTATCTAGTGCTATTAAATTAACACAAGATTTATCATTCCCTAGTATAATAAAAGAAAAAACTTGATTTTGTTTTTACTGGTTTTAATCTAAAATGGGCCCCTAGAATTACAGATTGATATGAGAAAAAAATATCGATTGACAAATTGGAACTACCAAACTGATATAATTAAATGTTGATTATTGCTATGGTTAAAGAATCATTTGAATATTTTTATGCATCTGCAGTTAAACATAAAAGTTGGATCTAGAAAGACAGTACAGAGGGTGCTGGCCTTTCATGCTGCCAACCCAACCTCAATCTGTTGAAGCATTTATGGAGTACTCATAGAAGTGATGCTTGAACACAACCAGGTGTGCCCCCCCAATCAAATCAAAACATAAAGCTAATATGTCAAAATGTTAGAATCAATGTAAAACAGGGCCAGAAAGATTCTACAGATGTGAAGAAACTTGCATGGCATGCAGCCATTCTGGGTTTTAAGCACTATACTGGGCCGGAGTGATAGCACAGTGGGTAGGATGTATGCCTTTCATGTGACTGACCTGGGTTTGATTCCTCCAACCCTCTCAGAGAGGCGGACAAGCTACCAAGAGTATCCCGACCACGTGGAAAAGTCTGGCAAGCTACCTGTGATATATTTGGTATGCCCAAAACAGTAACAAGTCTCACAATGAAGACCTTACTGGTGCCCACTTGAGCAAATTGTTAAACAACCGGAGGACAGTGCTACAGTGTTACTGTTCCCCCTAAACACTGCTAAGTGTGAACGCTGAGCACAACGCCAGGGGACCATATGGGATCTTGTGAAATGCTGGAGGCTACCAAGAACCTAAAACAAACTAAGGGAAAAAAAAGCCACTGCTCTAGGCAATTTCTGAATTCAAAGATTCTTGGATTTCTAAAGACATTAAGGCTCTCTTCTAGATTCGCAACATAATCTTAATCTTTTCAAAGTTGAAAGGGATCTTGTAGTTCAGTCATTCAAAACTCTCAAAATTTTATAAGAGATTGTAATATCACATTTTAAGGTAAATTTAATTGTGAGATATTTTATTGTCTTTTTTGTAATTTTTTTTTTTGCCTTTTGGGTTACATCCAGCAATGCACAATGGTTACTGCTGGCTTTTCACTCAGGAATTACTCCTGGCGGTGCTCAGGGGACCATAGGGGATACTGGGAATTGACCCCGTGTTGGCCTCATGCAAGGCAAATGCCCTAACTGCTGTACTATCGCTCCAGCCCCCAATATAAATTGTCTTGCTAATACACAATATATTTATCAAATGTACAATATGTCCTGTCAAATAGTCTGCATCACCTGTATCACCTGTCATCCTGTTATTCATCAATTTGCTCGAATGGGTGCCAGTAACATCTCCATTTTTCCCAGCCCTGAGATTTTAACAGTCTCTCTTTATTCATATTTCCCAACGCTGCAGTATTGGAGCCTCTTTCAGAGGTCGCAGGGATGAGGCCCATTGTTACTGTTTTTGGCATATTGAATATGCCACTGGTAGCTTGCCAGACTCTCTCCCATGTAGGTGGGATACTTTCAATAGCTTGTCGTGCTCTATGAAAGGGGTCAAATAGTCTAGGTGATCAAAATATGTTATAATCTCCCTCAACCAGAGCTAACAATGATATATGTTGTGCAATGTGTCTCAACTAACTGTTAAAATAAATAGAAAAAGAGCAAGCAAACAAAATATTAATAATAATAATAATAATAATAATATTGACAGCACCATTCCAAGCAGGTACATCTACTTAAAGATATGCAGAAGACAGACCAGAAAATAAGTTTATTAGGTTCCTAAATATGGAATAAGAATATGAATGTGGTATAAAACCATACAAATATGTTTAGGGAAGCTTTATTACTTTACAATATGGAACATTTATTTGACATTAGCAAAAGAATTAAAAATGAAAAAATATCAATATTAGGAAATGCTTGAATTAAGGATATATAAAGACAATTTTTATAATAAGAATTCATATTTAATTACTAAAACAGGCATGGCATAATAGCTTTTATATGTCCAGTGCAAGAAATTAAAAGTGAAATAGCAAAGAGTCAATGGAAATATTGTTATTCTGTAAAAGTGCAGGTGAAATAGCTTTAAAAGTGCCTGAAATAGCTCTCCCAGAAGACAAGTTAAGAGATATTCACTTTTTCATCATTTCTCACTGAGGAATATTGTAAAGAATATACGTAAAATGTAGGAACAGATTGCTTAATAATCTGTCATAGTAATGATCATAACTGTCTTCCAGGTATGACATACATATAATGTGAAAAAAATTCATAAAGATAATCCTTAAAAACAAACTTAAAGAAAACAAATCATGGATTCATTATTATTTCACACATTGTTTTATGCATTTTCAAATTATGTTAGATATTAGAATCAATTTACAGGTTTTGAATGCAGTCAAAATGCTAAACACTATACGTTTGATCTTTGACATTCAATAAAGTCAATTATGACACTAAGTGGAAGATATTAATAATCAACTCAAAAGTACTCATAAGTGAATGCTGATACTGTGACATTAAATATTATCTATATTTTCAATCATATAATGTTCACTTTTGTAAAGAATTACGAACAATTAAAGATATAGGGGATTTGTTAATGATTAGCCAAATTTACATCTTAATCAAACTGTTTCTGGTTTTACTTATAATCTATACATCTGCAAGCAATATACATGTTGATCATGTATTTCTATTTAATGAGACCTCAGTTTGATACTCAGAGGTATTGGTAGTCTAATTAAAACCTGAAGATGAAATGTATAAAAAAAACAGATTTTATTAGTCAATTATTTTCCTTAGTACATTACAACTACCTATATGCATAACAATTGAAAGCAGAAAATGATACTATTCAAGTTATTTCCAATATTTCTAGCAATGCATTTTCTTCATATTTTGTAAAATATGAAACTTTGCTCAAATATCTAAAGTTGTGCCAGAAAATGTACAGTACAATTTGAATAGTAAAGATGCCTTTATTGTAATGAAACAACTTACATTGGGAAGGAAAAATCCACCTGCACAGGTTGGAGAACAGTTTTGAAAAATGGGAAGTAGGTGTCTGATATTATGGTTAGCAGATGTGAGAATGAGATTCATGCCATGACAGCCTACAGTTAACCGGAACTTTCTACTAGGGCTATGTACTTTCCCTAGATACAGGACTTGCAGTTTCTAATAAACTCTCAGTTAAATAATTTGCCCAGATAAGGAACTGTGCAGTTGGTGTGGCCAATCCTTGGAAATTGTTACTATTATCAGAAAAAGTATTGTCTAATTGTTGACTAGTGTCTCCATAGGGCCAATGCTAAAAATAGACCAGTAGATAAACTACTTCTATTTTTTTACAGTAAAACTAGTAATTTATTTCTTTATTTATTTATTTTTGGAAAAAAAATATGATACGGAGAGTATCATACCAGCACATATACTTGAATAGGAACACCTGTAAAGTTTATTTGTGTTTTCAGGCTACCAAGAATGTCCCACCAACATGGCAGAGCCTGGCAAGCTATCCATGGTGTATTTGATATGCCAAATCTGGTAAATGCAACTGGTCTCATTCCCCTTACCCTGAATACGGCAGCATTGAGAAGGATGTGGAAGGCGAGGTTGATAAAATCTCAAGGCCGAACTAGGCTGCCAAAATGAAGAAAGACAAAAATGACTGTCTGTACTTTCAATGCACATACACTGGCATCTGATGCATCCATCGAGAACCTGATGGTATAAGCGCAAAAAATCAAGTAAGACATCATTGTTCTGACTGAGATGAGAAGGGATCAATCTCATCATGCCGTTTATGACACTAAAGAAGAACTGTTCCTTGGAACATGAGAAAAAAAAGGCGTCGGTGGTATCGGTGTCCTTGTCAACACGAACTTAGCCATGAGCATTGATTTATTCGAATGCTACCATCCTGAATAGGACAATTACACTTGAATAGATGTGACTCACTGCCAGCAGTTTCTATCTTCGTTATCTATGCACCAACATCCAATTATGATGAAGGAGAAATTGAGAAGTTCTACATGGAGCTGGAGAAGTACTATAAAGAAGACCACACCTTCTACAAGATAATTGTCGGTGATTTTAATGCCAAGATAGGACTGAGAAGATCAGCCAAAGAAATCCACATTGGGACCCATGACCTAGAATGGAACAAACATGGTGACAGACTGTCTGAGTTCATCATGTCAACCAAGACCATCCATGGTAACTCACAGTTCCAGAAGGCCTAGTCTAAACGTTGGACATGGGAGTCTCCCTATGGACAGTTCCATAATGAAATTACCACATCATATTCAATTGATGGTTTTGCCTGACTGATGTCGCTGTTATCACAAAATTCCAAATGGGATTGGACCACCGTCTCCTTCATGCAAAATACTGTTACAGAGCGGGAAAAAGAAATGTAAAGTTTAAGAAGAGAACTCCAAGGATGACCACCAACTGGGAGCTCATTGGCTCCATTGTGGCAACATGGAAAGATGCCGTCACTGACAACATTGATGAGGAATACGATCAACTGGTGCAGCACCTCCGTGATTGTGCGAGGAATGGCAAAAGAGATAACCACGAAAAAATGCCTGTCTTCAAAAACTCTTGAGCATATTCGCCAGCATGGATTGGTGCATGCCTCAGGCAACTGCAAGTGAACGTCCAAGCTCACAAAGCAGTGCAGAGAAGCAAGAAAGGAAGTCCTCAAAGAGAGCAGAGCAGCAGTACTGGTAGATGTGGCAGAAGGCTGGAAAAGCATTTGTAATGCCCGCCTGTCTTTCACCAACTACCAGACCAAGATGACTGCCCTTTGATGTCCTGATGGATCTATCACATCTTCCATAAGGGCAATGGAGAAGATTATTTATGACTTCTACTCAGATCTCTTTGATAGCCACGTCCACCTGCCCACATACCAAATTACGCAGGGTGGATATGTCATTCCCAACTTTCTCCCTTCCGAAATCTGACACGCCATCTCGTCAGTAAAGAAACAAAGAGCACCTGGCCCAGACAAGGTCAGACCTGAACACCTGAAGAACCTGCCGTCAGTGCTCATCAATATGCTGGCTCGGCTCTTCACACGCTAGCTGTCTGAATGCAAGGTTCCATCCCAATGGAAAACTCGCAGGACTGTACTACTGTACAAGAAGGGAGACATCCACGACACTGGCAACTATTGCCCAATCTGCCTATTGTCTGTCATCTACAAGCTGTTCACTTGAGTATCCTAAATAGGATTGGCAGAATGCTAGATGAAAGACAACCATGCAAGCAAGCCGTGTTCCACAAAGGATTCAGCACTATCTACCATATCCACACAATAACAAAGCTCACTGAGGTTTCCTCGGGAGTTCAAGATGCTGCTCTGTCTAACATTCATTGATTTAAAGAAGGTCTTTGATTCTATTGAGATAGAAGCGGTCATTGAAGCCCTAGCCAATCAGGGCGTTCAAACTCAATACAACAGGATCTTCCATGAGCTGTATTATGGATTCCCTACCAGGAACTCACCAGTCTACAAAGAAGTGATCATCGATGTCAAGAGAGGGGTTCAGCAGGGTGATACTATTTCACCGATACTCTTCAGTGCCACCCTTGAGAACATCATAGGCAACTGAAATGGGAAAGAATGGGACTGAAGATAGATGGTCGGCAACTACACCACCTCTGATTTGCTGATGACATCATTCTAGTAACACCAAACATCAGCCAAGCAGCACAAATGCTGACCAACTTCAACTATGAGTGTGGAAATGTCAGATTACAGCTGAATCTCACAAAGGCAATGTTCATGAGAAACAGTCTTGTTCCTGATGTTCCATTCGCTTTCAATGGAATGACCATCTCTGAATGCAACTCTTATGTGTACCTAGGTCTAGAAGTCTACATGACGAATGACCTGGCACCTGAGTTGCACAGGAGGAAGAGAGCGGCTTGGAATGCCTTCAGGAGCTTCAAAGAAATTAAGAGGACAAAGACGCTCCAGCTCCGAGCACATCTCTTTGCTTCCACTGTTCCTCCTGCATTAACATATGCCTCGGAGACCTGGATCCAATGAAAACAGGGTGAGAACGCTACTCGGGTCTCTCAAAGAGGAATCGAAAGGGCTATGCTTGGAGTATCACGCTTCACTCAAATGAGAGAAAGAATCCGGAGTTCCAACCTCCATCAACACTCAACAATCAGGGACACTGTCTCGTTTGCCAAGGCATTGAAAATCAGATGGGCTGGACACGTAATGAGATTTGAAGATGACCACTGGACTAGAGCCATTACCGACTGGATTCCATGGGACTTCAAAAGATTGCATAGCAGCCCACCTACGAGATGGTCAGACTTCTTCGTGTAGACCCTGAACGATAGGTTTGAGGCTCTTTTGTGTTCCTAGAATGAGCAGATGCCATTGGGCTATGCTAGCACGCAACAGGGATGAATGGAGATGTTACCAGGCGCCTGCTCAAACAAATTGATGAGTAACGGGATATCCAGTTATCAAGTGATTATTTATTTTTATTTATATATTTTTATTAGTGAAACACCATGAGGTACAGTTGTACACTTACAAACTTCCATGCTTGGGTTTCGGTTATACAATGATGGAGTACCCATCCCTCCACCAATGCCCATTCTCCACCACCAGTTATCCCAGTAGCCCTCACATGCCCCCACCTCATTCCCCTATCTCACCCCGCCTCTGTGGCAGGGCATTCCTTTTTCTCTCTCTTTCCTTTAGGGTGTTTTATTTTGTAATAGAGGTATTTAGTGGCTATTGTGTTTGGTCTATAGTATACTTTCAGCATGCATCTCACATCCTAACCAAATCCTCCAAACATCCTTTACTTGATGTTCCCTTCTCTATCTGAGCTTCCTTTTCCCCCAGTATGTGCTTCTGGCTTTCAAGCTGTGGAGCAGACCTCCTGGTACTTATCTCACCAAGAAGATGTTCATCTCCCATTCTGTTACTTTATATTCCCCATATGAGACAGTCTTTCTATGTCTGTCCCTCTCTTTCTGGCTGATTTCACTTAGCATGATACTTTCCATGTAGAAACACTTGTATGTAAATTTCATGACTTCATCTTTTCTAAAAGCTGCATAGTACTCCATTGTGTATATGTACCAAAGTTTCTTTCACCAGTCATCTGTTCTTGGGCACTTGGGTATAAACCGCTTCTTAACATTGAGACCTATATAAACTTCTTGTGATTTGGAGTCAGGGTCCTTGTCAAGACGTCACTGCATTGTATGAGACTTGGACTCTAGCTCGAGCTAGCAATAAAGTTCCCTTGACTTTGCACTGTTGTGTGTGGATTTGGTCTCTCCATGACAGGGATCCGATACTTGGGCACAACAGAGACAGACGTATAACAACTTATTCACTTTCTTCTTATTTTCAAGACATACATATTCATGAGTGAAAACTGTGAGCTTGAGTATGCAATTTAGGGACATACCAAGAACATACTTTGCATGTACAAAAATGGCAGAGAAATATCCTTGGGATGTGGTTGTATATTTTATTATGAATGTAAAGATGAAGGGGAATATATGTTAAGTGGGTTCTAGCTAGTAGTAGCTACTAGTTATACTAGTCATATTGACAGGTCATGTCAATGTAAAAATGCTCTTACACTTCTGCTTTGGCACATTGAGAGTCTATCAGTGCCAACAGAATGAGAATAGGCAGCATTTCTCAAGCAGAAGCTGTCATCCTGACTGCAAGCTATGGACCAGTGCATTTTAGCTTTTCTTAAGTCTAGAGCATTCTAAGATTTTTGGTAGGTGAACAGAAAGGACAAAGTTGAAAAAAAACTTTGGCACTGGTCTTCTCCAAAAAATTTTTAACACAAAATATGTGTGCACAGTGTACAATACAAATTTAAATATTTGAAAACACATAGTCATAAGGCCAATGATTTCATATCAATGATTAAACACTTTTAGAAAGAGTTTTTAGAAATCAAATATTTTACCATGTTTTTCAGTAATATACAGAAATTAGCAAGATTGATAAAGGTAAAGGTAAAGGTAAAGGCCCTCCCGTTGATCGTCGATTTGCTCGAGCGGGCCCAGTAACGTCTCTATTGGAGACTTTGTTGTTACTGTGTCTGGCATATCGAATACTCTCGGTAGCTTGCCGGGCTCTCCGAGAGGGGCGGAGGAATCGAACTCGGGTCGGCCATGTTGGCCGCTTGTAAGGCGAACGCCCTACCGCTGTGCTATCGCTCCAGCCCCAAGCAAGATTGATAAAATTCTAATAAAATTTTGCACTTGATTATTATTGTGCATGGCATCTTAGGGGGAATAAACATCTGCCACCCTCAAATATATCTTTGGTAAGAAGTTTATTTTATAGGAGAAGCTCTAAAGGCTTTGAGTAGGTCAACTTTTTTTTAAAGATACTTACATGAAAACCTCCACCTTCAGGGGTTTCTCAGAATAACCTAATCTTCGATTTTCTATGTAAAATGAAGAACATAAATCCTCATGCTTTCATTTCACTCTGTCTTCTATAGATCTGTTTAACTGACGTCCTGTTTTAATTTTTAACTTCTTCACTTTAGTTCAGCTATGCAATGTTTTTTTGGAGCAACCTTAATAACTCAACTCCATTGGTCTCTCTCACATGGCCATAACTAAATTTAGGATAGTTTCACTTGTTCTTCAAGTCGGTATCCTCCCCTGAACATGTATCTGGCTTACTTGTCTTTTTGTCTCTGCTAGCTTTTTCCACTCTGGAGAAACCTATTTTCCTCTCTTCAACATGTATTTTCTCTTTTTCTCCATTCGCATCTTTCCATGCAAAATTTTCTTCAATGAAACCTACTTGCTGCCCCCCCCCCATAAAAAAAGGAAAAGAAAGAAAGGAAACAACAACAACTATTCACTTAGCAATCTGTGTGATGCATATTTCCCCAGGCTTTACGTGACCTAAAAAGGAGAAAATGGTTTCCTTTGAGCCCATAAAAACTCTACTATTTCTGTGCATATTTATGTAATATACATCTGTACTAAAAGGGACTTAACTATGTACGAGCAGGGATCTCAGAATTGCCCAGAGTCATGACTTCTGGCACCTGTGGATATGCTAATTGACATGATTAAGAAGATTTTACAGATCTGAATAAATTAAGTACTTCTCAATAGAAAGCTTATCCTGGATTACTTATGCCCATCTCACCTTGTCTCCTCTCACCCATCATGAGGTTTTGAAAACTCAGAACCTGGATCTTAGATGTGACTCAGTAGCAAAGTCTTATGTACATGAGACCCAATTTGATGCTTGGCATGCAAAATCAGGCAAAAACAAAAAGAAAATTAAGAATTTTTCCTGATGAATTAGGTGTTAGAGAGATAGAGATACAGGGATGATGGAAGTGATTCTCTGTATTCCTCCTGGGTTCCAAGGTTCATCAGTATTTCCAAGAATGAATAAACCAAGTAATAAGGATGGTCAGAATTAGAAAACAGATACATTTATTGGAAAGTAGAAGAGAGAAATTCCTCATCAGGGGAGGAATTTAGTATAGGATTCATATATGTATGGCTCATTTTGTGTTTTTTTTTTTTAAAAAAAAACTAAATCTTTGGGTTACTTACTAAAATATCAGAGGATTTTCATTTGTTTCCCAGATTGTGTTGCTAAAATAAGATTAACATCTTGTCATCCAATTTAGGCTGGTGTTTATTTTAGACTTTTTAGATTATGCATTTCACTGTATATCCAGGTATTGCTCTTTTGTCTCTGTCTCCTGTGAGGCCAGAGTTTGTGGGAGAACTTATAGACTTGGGAGTAGAAAATTTCCTATCACAAAAATAGCGCTCGGGTATGCAGGAACACACAAATTTGCTGGGGGAAAGCTAAAATGAAGTTATTCACATTAGCTATCAAGGAGAAACTGAGGCTTGTCAGTAGGACTACTGAATAGTCAAGAGTTAGGAAGTTGCTGATTATATAATCTCTATAATCTGATAAATATCGGTTGTTGTATGCCACTATTTATAGTAGCATTCATATTTCATAAAATTGCCATAAGAGATAAGGACAGAAATTGAAGGAAAAGAAAGACAAAAAAAGGAAACAATTGTATACTGTGAAAAGGAAAATTATTTCTCAAATACTGAACTTTCTGCTATTGGTTTTATAATTTAGAAACATTTTAAGTTTACTATTCAAAGGGCTGGAGCCATAGCACAGCAGTAGGGCGTTTGTCTTGCGTGTGCGGCCGAGCCAGTTCGATTCCTCTGCCCCTCTTGGAGAGCCTGGTAATCTACCAAGAGTATCTCACCCGCATGGCAGAGCCTGGCAAGCTACTTGTGACATATTCGATATGCCAAACACAGTAACAAGTCTCACAATGGAGATGTTACTGGACCCACTCGAGCAAATTGATGAACAATGGGAGGACAGTGCTACAGTGCAGTGCTATTCTCCTTGAGCCCTTGAGATGAATGAAACTATCACAGGGATGTTTAGTGACAGCTTATAAAAGCAAAAACAGATTAAAAAATAAACTTTACATTTGGGGCTAAAGATACACTACAGCAGGTATGGCACTTGCCTTGCACACAGCCAAGCTCATTATCTGGCACCCAATACAGTCCTCTGATTTATATAAGAAATGATCTCTGAGTGCAAAACAGAAGTAAGCCCTGAGCATCACCATGTGTGACCCCAAAACAACAACAGAATTACTTTAGCAATAGGCATTAGGGTAGTGATGTTCTAAGGAATAAAATTAAGAATTTGTGGTTTGATCACTATTGCAATATTGTAATGGGAGACCCAGAATACAAACTTGCAACCTCTTAATTCAGACAGTTATTACCATAGTCAATTTGTACATATTTTCTGACCATCTAATGATAGAAAATATGGAGATGCCATATCTAGCAAATGTTGTCCACAGTGGTTGCAATGGCATTAGTGAGTATTTGCACTCTATTAATAATAGTATCAATAGAGTATTAGTGCTCCATTAATAACCAATAGACAACCACAATTAATTCATAACTAACATAATACATTATCTCACTTTTCTTTTGTGGCAGTAAAAGTGAGCTAGATAAGAAAGTAAATTTGTTTTGCAAAAATAGTAATTTATAAATACCTGATCTAAATAGAGACCAAATATTTCTCAGTTGTTTTGTAACATGTCCATCATGTGTGAAGTCCTAAATTTGTTCCTGAACACAAAATTAACCAATCTCCAGCTTAATTGAGTTTTTCTGCTCTAAAACATATATGCTATAATACATATATTAAATTATTCACATATAAAACAAATTCACCTGAAAGAAATGCAATAATTTATTTTGAATCTATGTCTATATACATATATGCAGATGTAGTTGAAATTTTGCATGCTGGATCTTTTCACCAAGATATTTTGGGCTAATAAAAATTATTGTTAAGTTAGAAGTGATTGCTTTACTTTGAGCAATGCATTTGAGCGTCCTGGAGCATGGCGTGGTGGCGGCTGGGTAGTGGAGGTAGTGGGGGTCAATGCATTTTTCTCAGAATATTCACAAAATCACAAATCATCCTGTTAGTCGTCGATTGCCTCGAGCAGGCCCCAGTAACGTCTCCTTCATCCTAGCCCTGAGATTATATTCAAGGCTCTTTAGGAGAATGAGACCATCATTGTTACTGGTATTTGGCATATTGGGTACGCCACAGGGAGATTGCCAGACTCTGCCGTGTGGGCAGACTACATTTGGTAGCCTGCCAGTTTGTCCAAAGTAGGAATGAGATAATAAAGTAATGATTGAACTTATAAAAATAATACACTCGTATATATATAATTGTTGACTCAAGACATGATTATAGCACTTTCATGAGCCTCAAGAACATGTTTTATGGCATAAAGTATTAAAAATGAAAAACAGATCTCACAGTTGCAAAATTCATATATAGAAATGGTCCTTAAGCATAATCAAGCAAGAAGGAATTATTTCAGGTGTACCCATGTTAAATAAAATTTCTTTGGTTTAAAGAAAAATATTTGTTTTGTTTAGTAAGTTACTGGAAAAATCTGGCCTTATTTCAGGTTTGATCTATTTGAAGAGATATAAAGAAATGTCCTTACATACTTTACCTCCAAAATAACCACATACAGAATAAGTGTCTTAAATCCAATTTTTTACATCATACACTCCTAAAATTATGAATTATTGATGCTGAATTTAACAAAAATATGAAAAAACTTTTTCATACTTTCTTACAAAATTCTAACTTTTGATAGTTTCTTATTATGGATAAAATTATTTTGTAGCAGTCAGTGATCTTTTAGGTTAAATATTCATACATATAAAACATGATAAAAGGACATCACTGTTTGCTTCATGCACATTTAAATCTCTGATTTTTTTCTTTAAAGTATTTTCATGACACACTCAAATAAAAAGGTATTTATTATACTTAATACTGGGGAATTTTCTTGCGCAGAGTTTGCATGGTTATTGACATGTAGGAAAAGAACACAAGAGAATCTGTAGACTACTTTCATCTCTATAAATTTCATATCTCCAAGGAGGTTTTAGATATAATTGCTGACTTGAATAAAATTAAGTATTTAAGTGAAATCAGTACACATTTCTATCACTTGCTACAGGGACCATAAAGATATCTAATGGTCTGGGCTCATAGTTGGTGCACAGGAATTCCAGATTTTATTACTGATGCCACATGTTTCCTTGAACATCTTTGGTTTACTACCTTTGCACAGAAATTTGAGTAGCCCCTGAGCATTGCTCAGTGTACTCTGGAAACAAATAAATAAATAACTTAATGCAGTGTCAAAAATATGTGCTTAAATATAAACTCTAATTAAAATACTCAAGTTACTTATAGAAAAAAATTAGTCCGTGGATTTTCATTAAATTAGGGATTTAAGCCAATAAATAATTAAATAAATAAAATTTGCAAAGGGTTTGTTAAAAAATTATAAGATGACATTTTCTCTTATGTAAAATTATTTTTAAACTTAGTAATGTATTGTACATGTTATGTGATGTGTATAAATTTATATGTGAATACCTACACATACTTATTTTACTTCTTAGAGCAATACAACCCCATCCCCATTTATACATAAAATTCACAATTATTAACATTCTTTGCCAGAATGATAATTTTTTCCATGATGAACCTATATTAATTATTACTTTTATTTTAGTTTATAATTGTCTTTATTGTAAACTCTTGCTCTTATAAATAAACAAGCTGGCCTTGGTTATTTAGCTATTGATTGGGCCAGCATACGATGATATGTATCAAAATCTTTCATAGTTTACTGATTTGTCTCTCTGCCCCTGTTACTGTCAACCACTAAATTAGTAACGTCACAAGAGTTTCCTTTTTTCTAGAAAATAATAGAATTTGAATCAAACAATATGGAGGTTTTTGATCACCTTCTTCCTCCTACATACATTGAAGATGACAGTGTTTTTTCATGATTTGAGTTCATTTCTTTTTGCATTAAATAATACCCGTTGTATGCATCTACCACAATTCTTTGATTCTCCTATTCAAAGATGTATATGTTGTTCGGCAAATAAGAATTACCTTTCTATAATTATTCATGTGCAGTGTTTTGTATGGACATAATATTCAACTCCTTAAACGTATCAAGGAACTTGTAAACTGGTTATATAGTAAGAAGTGAATTTAGTTTTCCAGGCAAAAGTAGCAGCCTCAAGAAACCACTTTGAGCTGTGCTATTCTGCATTTCTATTATCAGTGGGGTAGTTTCCCAGATAATGGGTTCCTGCTCTGAATATCAGAATAATCACTGCACCGAGCTGGCCTTGGTCATTTAGTTTTATTCCCCCAAGCTTAGGAGTACATGAATTTGTTCAAACAAGAAAAATCCAAACTGCTCACTTGGAGTGAGTGGGTCATTCTCGAACTTTGCTCTGGGTCTATTAATGGACCCTGCACATTGATTGTAGTGTTACCCACACTTGGTCGCACTGATCTCATTGTTATTTTGTCCTAAGAGAGCAAAACTGCAATGTCCATGATCATGTGTGACCCTGTGGGCTTATTCACAGTCTCACACATGAACACAAGGCAGCTGCTCTATTGTTGAGTCACATTAGCAGGATTCTGCCTTAACATTTTTTTTTAAAACAAGGACTATGTAGTATAGTCCTTTTCTTTTGTAAAAAATTTACTTCGTTATGGCTTTTCTTGTAATTTTCTTGATACTGTTTGTCACGGAACAGAAATTTGTAATTTAATAAAGTCCAGGATATAAATGCATTCATTTATGGATTATGTCATTACTGTTATAGTTAAAAGTTTTGCCATATACAAAGTCAACCAGGTTTCTCCCTATGATGTACATTGTATTTTACATCACCCATTTTGCTTTAATTTTCATAAAGAAGTTGAGGTCAGTTTCATTCCTCTTTTGGCCCATGGATGTTGAATTGTTTCAGACTACTTGTTAAATAGACTGTGTTTTGCTCCATTGTATTGCTTTTATTCCTTTGTTACACATCAACTAACTTTATTTATAAGTGGTCGATTTTGGGACTTTTAATTTTATAATGATACGTAAGTCTATGATTTTTCACCAATGCCACAGAATTTTGGTTATTTTATCTTGATGATTTACATAGTTATAGTATCATAATTATGAAATCTATGTTATAAGATGATAAGGAGCTTAATTAAAATCTTAAATAATGTGAAAACAGGTGAAATAATGAATTGGAATATTTTGTCATAAAAGATTTTGTTGATATAAAAATAAAATAAGCTCTATCAGAACATTCTTTTTCATTTTGTTTTGGTTTTGGAGTCACAGCGGCCATGCACTGAGTTTATTGAAGGCTCTGGGAAACCATATGGGATGCCAAAGATCAAACCTTGGGTTGACTGCATACACGGAAAGTTCCCTCCCGACTGTACTGTCACTCCGGTCCAATTTTCAGAATATTCTTGCTATCTCTAATTTTACCCAACTTACAAATATATTTTATTTGTTACATTGTCTAAATCATGAAGAAAAATGTATAAATATATCCCTCTCGGAGAGCCTCGCAAGCTACCGACAGTCTCCTGCGCGCATGGGCAGAGCCTGGCAAGCTCCCTGTGGTGTATTTGATATGCCAAAACTAGTAATGAAAATAGGTCTCATTCCCCTGACCCTGAAAGAGGCTCCAATCATTGGGAAAAGAAGAGTAAGAAGAGGTTGCTAAAATCTCAGGGTTAGGAGACTTAACTGGCACCCGCTTGAGTAATTCGACGATCAACGGGATGACAGTGACAGTGACATTGTCTAAAAATAGGTATTAATAAGTACAAAAGGAACTCAAAGGGTAACATAAACTGGTTCTATTAATTTGTACAGCATTTTTGTCAATATTTTATACTTAAAGAGATCTTTCTCTATGCCTGCTACTGTCTTTATATCTCTGTTTCTGTCTCTTTTACTCCCATCTCTTACATTGAAGATTTCTTGTCTATTTATTTTTAACAATCGATTATCCTTCTTTGTAAATAACATAATACATAATTGTTGAAAAGTTAGAAAAAATTTCACAATTTAAACACATTTTAGAAGAATATTTTGCTATGTTGTGATAAAAAGATCCAGTATGACTGCCATCTGGACCTGCACAGGAAGAGTACATTTGGCGCTGGGGAGATAGTCCAGGGTAGAGCACATATCTGAATCTTATTCTTTGATACTCCATGTGTAATGTGAGCACTGCTGAGCAGGACCTTTAAACTTGCATCTCTGGGCAGCATCATTGAGTGATTCATACAAGTTAATTAGGACTGAAAAGAGAATATAGGGATTAAGATGCTTGTCTCACACGTGGCAGCTCTGATTTGTAAGTCCACCTACAGCCAAGAGGACTGATGTCAGAGCACAGATCAGAAGTTGGGAAAACCACCCGGTGTGGATACTGAAGAACATGGGCTCATCTATGGCAATTGACAAGAACACTTAAATGCGGATTCTCCAATGTATGATTTCAGGATGATTCTAACCATTGTTTAGTGAATACATCATACCTTTAAAGATCAAACAAGAGACACCTATTTTCACATCCTTCCCAATGGGAGTTAAGGTAGTACAAACCTTGCTAACCCAGTTTAAATTTCTGGGAAGGACATAGATAATTCACGGTCACGGTCCTCCCATTGTTTTCAATTTGCTGAGCAGGCCCAGTAATGTCTCCATTGGAGACTTTGTTGTTACTGTGTTTGGCATATTGAATACATCATGGGTAGCTTGCCAGGCTTTGCTCTGAGGGCAAGATACTCTGGGTAGCTTGCTGGGCTCTCCAAGTGGGGCGGAGGAATAGAACTCTGGTGGGCCATGTTGGCTGCGTGCAAGGCTAATGCCCTACCCGCTGTGCCATGGCTCCAACCCAGATAATTCACATTTCCAAGGAAAATTATCAAACACTGTGTCATGTTTACAGTGCAGCTAACTCTTTTTTTTTTAGGGGGGGGGGGCTTCGTTTTCAGTCACACATGGCAATGCATGCTCAGGGGTTATTCCTGGCTCTGCACTCAGAAATTACTCCCAGAGGTGCCCAGGGGGACCATATGGGATGCCTAGGACCGAACATCAGTTGGCAAATACCCTAACTGCTCTACCATTATTCCGGCCCCATAATATGTTTTAAGAATAGCATTTATAGCCTGGGGAGTTAGAGCAAAGAACAGGAGCTCATGTCTTGGATTAGACTGACCTGGAGTTTAGTACTTCACATTGCTTGACTCTTCCAGATACTGCTGCTCTAGCGTGATGAGTCCCAGACCCGCTAGGCAGAAGCAGCAACAGAATACTGAGGTTGAGTACTGAGTTGGCAGTAGCATAGAGTGAGGTTGAGTTATCACTGAGAATGTTTACTGGTTCCCCTGAGCACCTCTTGGAAGCTCTCCCATCCCGCGAGAAAAACAATTCCATAAAAATGTAATTATTATTTAAATAGGACTGTACATTGAAAGTATTACTTACCTTAGTAAAATTTATAAGGATTTTTAGCTTTATAAACACGATATAGTGATTATTTAACACTTCTTTATTTAGCACAGTAACAGGAAATACTTTAGAAATGAAAACTTTGTTTAAGTATGTATTAAAAACTAATTGCACTAAAATTATTTTCAATTGCCTTTAAGATTACAAATATACTTAATAAAACTTTAATTTACATTTGTGGCACATTTAATATTGTTCTTTTTGCTTCAAATCCAAGGCAGATATGCACAATTTATCACCTCTCTCTAAAAAAGATAATTCAATGTTGTGATTCCTATATTGCCTTTCGTGCATCAGTTAATACTAATATATGATTTTTCCTTGGGATTTAACCTACAACATGAGCAAATCTCATTTCATGAACTGTAAAATATGTATACAGTTTACTCTTAGGTCCTTGGTAGTATTAAATATTAACTATTAATTTTAAACCTGGAGAAACCAATTGTATTTTCAAAATGTAAAAAAAAAAGGAAGAATGTTGTGTTAATAACAATTAAAGTTAACAGCTGTTTTTGTCATTTTTTTTCTTGGAAACATGGCCCATCTGAACAATAGAGACTACAATAAAAAATACACATTATGTTCCACATGTCGGGAGGACACTTTTATTTATTGATCAGATGAAGCTGTCAGGCTGGAGCGATAGCACAGTGGTAGGGCATTTGCCTTGCACGCAGCCAACATGGCTGACCCAAGTTCGATTCCTCTGCCCCTCTCGGAGAGCCCGGCAAGTTACCGAGATTATCTTGCCCGCACGGCAGAGCCTGGCAAACTACCTGTGATGTATTAGATATGCCAAACACAGTAACAACAAAATCTCCAATGGAGACGTTACTGGGCCCACTCCAGGAAATCCATGAACAACAGGAGGACAGTGACATGAAGCTGTCCTCAAGGTTTACTTCCTTCAGGCTCCTTTGGCTCTATGCTCAAGGATCACCCGTATTGTACTTTGAAGAACCATAATAGCCAAAACAAAATCAGCCTTACACAAGGCAGAACATTTTACCCTCCACACCATCTCTCCAGCTCTAAATGTTAATGTTTAAATGTTATGTGCTACTATAAAGAGGAAGAAAACAATGACTTTTCTATTAAACATCATGTGACCATATCACTAGGAAAAGCAAAGGATTTTTGCTTGTTTTTTTGGGGGTCCACAACCAGTGATGCTCAAGGTTTGTTACTGGGGCTCCCGCACGCTACTTGTTATATACTATGGCTTTTTAAATGATTATCTAGACTAAAAGTTCAAGATTGGATTTCTATTACGAAAAAGGAATTGTTGTTTCAAGAAAGACTTGTTCCATTTATTATTATTTTAAGAAACAGAATAGCAGACCTAATATATTTGAATTTGGGCTATGTTCATCATGGCAGAAATATTTGCTTTAGAAAAGAAATCATCTTATCTCTGTTATATGTCTCATATATCTACATATCTATATATCTCCATAATAAAAATCTACTGTGTCTTTAAAATTTCAGTATGGATTGTACTTGCTTGTTATGTGCATATATATGAGGATGATTATTTGTTTATGATTATTTAGTAAGTCATAAAATATAAGTTTAAAGATCTAAATATATGTTGTAAGGTTCAGTTATTATTTTTAAAAATATAATTTTGAGGATAAAAGCAATAAATATTGCAATTACTTAATTGAGATAGTAAAATCAATATTGCATAAATATTGTAACTGTTATGGACTCAATTCCACGAGATGTCAAAAGACCGCGTGGCTGTCCACCTACCAGATGGTCAGACAACTTTATCAAGATCATGAATGATCAGTTTGAGGTTCTTCGTGTTCCTAGATTGAACAGACTCCATTGGGCTACACTAGCACATGACAGGGACAAATAGAGACATTATTGGTGCCCGCTTGAGTAAATTGACGATTGATAAGTCAAGTGATCAAGTGATCAAGTTAAATTAAGTAAAGTAATTTTTTAATGGAGAAGATCACCATATCAATAGTAAATTCATTTTGTACAATATAAGAACCTGACCCATAATATAGCATTCATAAATGTGAATAGATAAGATATTTTCTGATGATAACCACTCAACTTGAATTTTTACATTGTAATGCACTTAAAATGAAATAGCTTGCTTATTTAGGGATTCTGAAATTTTGGAAAATCAAACATTATCAAATATTAAATGTCATAATTTTCAGAGTCTTCATCAGTAAAACTTTCTAGATTTCTTTGCTTAAAATGACTATTCCAGTGCTTCTAATTTTTCTGTTTAAATTTATCTAAATAAACCTGTGAACATTTGGAAATACATATGAAATCTCAGAGCACACAAAAATATGTCAATCTGTTATAAGTTTCTGACACTATTATCTGAAAAACATTAGTAAAAACTTTAATTCTGATAAACACAATAAATAAATTTTTGAGAATTTAGTGCTCATTTCCAATATCAAACACCTTAAGAATGGAGACTAACAATTTAGCAGTTATGGAATAATATACCAGCCAGAAGAAAAAAATCTGTTTCTTTACTGCTCTGACTGATTCAACTCCCCAAGAAAATATAGCAAGAACTCACTCCCAACCAAGCTTTCATAACTGCATTGTTTTGATAGCCATTGTGAAATTATAGGTCTTTATCACAACATAGTTGGAAAGAAAGAGGGAAAGGCAATAGCAAATTACATGCTGTTCTGCTGTTATGTTTTGCATGAGCTATGTGAACTCATGCAATGAAAAAGAAAATGCAGAAACCAAACTTCCTTGATACCATAGCTTTAATATATCATTCTCTTTGGGGAGAGAAGGATACATTTTGAATTTTGATCACTTTTGATTCAAATGAAAACATCAAAAACCACACTGTAAGAAAAAAGAATCAAAAAATTCTAGATTCTTTAAAAACTGTAACATAATAGTAATCTGGCATAGAATAATCTATAGATTCATTATTGATTAATATAAATGACTTAAGCACTAATTTTACTTTTGAAAATAGATATTTTAAGTTCTTAGTTTAAATAATTAAAACCTGAACATAATTTTATTCAGCATTATAATTATAACAAAAATATTATTTAAAATATTCATAATCAGTGTTAGGTTTTCATAAAAGAAATTGTATAGTGTAAGTATATTGTTTCAAAAATTACAATAAAGGACAGAAAGACTGATTTTATAATCCATTCATTTTTAATTTTAATAAGATATAAAACAATCTCTAAAAATCATGGAATAACTACAAACTGGCACATTCAAATGAAAAAGCAAGAAAAAGATAAACAGAAAGCATAATACAAGATAATAAATACATGCAGCATAGCAAAAATCTAATTAGAAGTAAGATATTGCAGACATATCATAGCAGAAAAGTACAACTAATAACATGAGAGTGAAAACTTATTATGCTCAACAAACAGAAAAGAAGAAATCAATATAAAGTATCAAAAAATGATCTGCTAGTAATTACCATTTTTATAAATGAACTAAAGGAATAAAAATCCAGAAAATAATTTGCTGAGATAGAGTAGATGGAAAGTCATAATAGAATTTTATCTGCAGGTCTAACATACTAGCAAATAAGCACCAAGATTAAGCACGCATTAATATTTTTGTTTACTAAATAGAAAAAAATAAAAATCGACTTCCAAGTAAAATATAGCAGAAGAAATTCAGGAAACAAAATTTTGCTGGGAATGGAAAGATGATAGTACAGTTTGTGTGGTATTCACTCTAGATCATCCCATATAATCCCCTGAGCACAGCCAGGTTTGAACCCTGAGTAAAGAGCCTGGAGTAAACCTTGAGCACATATGGGTATAGCCCCCAAAACAAAAGATGAAGAAAACAAAAAACAAAAAGCAGCCAGCTGCAATCTAGTCTCACCCAATAGCTCTGTGTGATCAGAGGCTAGATTTGGGAGATAGGGAAGTGCCAGATCAAGCAGGAATCTCAAAGAAAATAAAGGAGGATCTGGGTGAGTTACTTTTCCTGTTCTTCTTGGTGACTAGCTTCACTGAATCATCCAGCCTGGGAATTAACTCTCCCCACCCTGAATCTTAGG
The DNA here is from genome assembly GCF_029834395.1 of Sorex fumeus. Lineage (NCBI taxonomy): Eukaryota > Metazoa > Chordata > Mammalia > Eulipotyphla > Soricidae > Sorex > Sorex fumeus. Next base: position 41,431,004 of record NW_026606065.1, read on the forward strand.
GGAGCCTTGGGACTTAGGAAGGAATGATTGACTCTATTGGTCTTAGTCTGACACAGAAACTTGAGTCAAGAAACGGATGCAGGGGCAAAGTCCAGCTGTATCTTGACTGGATGTCTTTGAAGGAGAAGGAATTTTAGGATAAAATAGTGTAGAAGATAGTAGGGAGAGTAAAGTGAAGTCTCCTGCTTGTAAGGCAGTCAAGATTTGACTTCAGGACCTCTTTAGAGTGAGTTGTGCACCAGGATTTTTTTTTAAAGTGAGGTAAGGGAAGGGATAAATACAAAGGTGACAAAGTTGTGCATGTATAAAAGGACTACAAACATGCTAATGCCTTTCTTGTATAAGTTAGCACTTAATTATGCAGTGAGGAGGCATATAAATTCATAAGTAGTTTTGGTTTAAGAAAGAGGTCAGAATTTTATCATCGATGGACAGGAACGAGCTTTCCAAAGTCCTCCCTTAATCAGGAGATTGGTAACCTGATATATCGGAAAATACTGCCTAGGTTTTAGTCTTGAGATTGCATTATCTTACTTTAGGCATAGGAGACAGTCCTTTGAGTCATTATAATAATTTTACTACACTCCAGGAACACTGGGGTTCTTTGGTTTGGGAGAGGAGAGAAGAGGATGTTAATCTTGTTTGATTAGTATATACTTTGCAATTACACATTTAATGAATGATCATCAATATTTAAGTAAGAAAATTCTGCAGTTAAGCAGGAAATAACTAACAAATAATTATTAAAAAAATTTATGAGATATTATTAGTTTTTGTTTACTTTCATGTTGGAGGGGACTGGAGTGATAGCCCTTGCATGCGGCTTACCTGACTGACCCGGGTTTGATTCCTCCGCCCCTCTTGGAGAGCCTGGCAAACTACCAAAAGTATCTCGTCCACACGACAAAGCCTGGCAAGCTAGCCCTGATGTGTTTGATACACCAAACACAGTAACAACAAGTCTCACAATGGAGACGTTACTGAACCTGCTCGAGCAAATCGATGAACAACGGGAGGACAGTGCTACGGTGCTACAGTGCTTCTTCTTAAAAAATTTCTGTCTTTTTCCATCCAACTTCCCTCTGCATCAGTGGAGTTATAAAAGTTATTATAAAATTTCTATAATAGCTATTTAAATAGCTTTTATACTATTTGAGGCACTTTTTGCACTGAATATGCATTATCTTATTTATTGTTCATAACAAATGTTCATTCTATCTTAGTGCTTTAATTTTATACGAGCACAATTATATTTAAATAACACACCTGACCTGGAAAACAGAAAAAATTCATTTTGAATTCAAGTATTATATGAGTCTAAATTGCATTCGTATATACAGCAACTGAAATGCCCCACATTGGAATTGCTCTCCTTAGTAACATACATGGGACTTAATGAGTGAGTTCATTTAGTAAGATTGCAGGGGTTGGTTACAGAAGTTGCTATTTCAAAGGAGAAAATAATCATTATTATTATCTTGTGTCCCTCAAAAATTTGGAATATATTGCATTATTTTTCAAAATAAGTTCATGTGAAAAATGATATCATCTGCCTATAATCGATCTTCACGGGCATTTAAACAGGCATATTCTCAGTTTTCGTGCTTGGATGGCTTTCCAACTACAAGATTCCTTAAACAAACCCAAGAGAACTAAAGAATATATTAAAAATTACTGCAAAGGTTAGAGTCTCACATTCTTAACATAAACCTAAATACCCTCAAATTGGATAATTAGCCTGTTCTATATTATACTAAAAATTCTGATGTGAGTTTCTGTCCAACTGCTCTATATTAAAACAGTGCCAAATTATTTAGGAAAAGTTTAGTGACGAGTGTCATGCATGGAACAACAATGTACATTTTGATTTTTAAAGATGAAACCTTATTCTTAAGCTAAGATTTACCAGATTGTAATCTTTCGTCATTGTCATGACAACCTTTTTAATATATGGGGAGGGGGAATTCACACAGAATTAAATAACATGCTTTGCCAGTTATCTTCCCAAAGAAAATACCATGTTAATTATATCTTGCCTTTGCACATGAATTTTAAGGCTATTCTGGATATTCCATTTGCTGTTAAAATATAATTAGGCAGAAATAATTTTTAAAATATAAAGCAAGCCATTTTAAGCTATGTTTTATAGATAAATCATAAAATACTTTATCTGGAACATAGCTAAATTACTTAGTTAAAAAGAATAAGACCTAGTCTGTTTTCTCTAATAAGTCTTATTCAACAATTGTCATTTAAATGTGTCTCCACTGACCATAAATCATGTACAGATTAGCACTAATGAAGTTCAGTAATTGAAAGAAATGTTAATTTGACATTACAATTCCCATTAACATTTACATTATTTTTTATGCTTTTCTTCACCAACTTTAACTTTTACAAATGGAGGTAACTTACCATAGAATTTACTAGTTTATTGTTGCAATTATGCCTTTCAACATGAAGATGATTTTGTTACAGTCCTGATTCTTTTACATAAATTCTTCTTAACTTAATGAAAATGCAAGGATTCATTGTCAATATTATCGATGTTTTGATAAAAATTATACACTATCGAAATTTAAAAAATAAAAAATATATTAGTACTCATATTTAAATTAAGGATACAATGAATTTAGGAAATTCATTAAATATTTAGTTACTGAACAAAACTTTTCAAAGATGACACCCTAATTGTCACAACAAATCCAAGTCCCCACACAATGTTTAGACAGAGGTATATTATCAACTTTCTCTTGAAATAGAATTTTAAAAGATTAAATGATGAGCGTAAAAGTTATGGGTTTGGGGCCGAAGCAATAGTACAGCAATAGGGCATTCACCTTGCACACAGCTGACCAATGTTTGTTCTCTGACATCTCATATGGTCCCCGAGCACCATCTGGAGTAATTCCTGAGTACAGAGCCAGGAATAACCCCTGAGCATAGCTGGGTGTAACCTAAAATGCCTATATATATATATATATACATATATATATATATATATACATATATTATATATATGGGTTTTCTATCTAATTTTACTTTTTTGTCTCTTTAGTGTGCTAATGTAGGTATGTCTTAAGGGATTTAAATAGTTGAAAACGCATTCAAATATATTTTCTCTTTAACCACTTAAGTGTGCTCATTCTGTGCTTTGCAGTCAGTACTCAAATTAATAGTATATAAAATGGATTTATTGATTACAAATATTACTAGGTACACTGAAATAATAATCCCAAGAAATATATATTTGTCTTATTTTAAGAGATTATATAGTCATTGTTTGAGATATTGGGGATTATCCTCAGGGTATGTTCTGGAACTGGTCAGCAGAATATATGGTGCCTGTAATTGAACCTGGATCAAGTTTATACAATACAAGTGCCTTAATCCTTAGACTCCTTCTCTGCTCCTCATTGTTTGACATGAAAGATCTCATAGCTGGGAAACAAAAGAAAAAGAAACTAATATATAACATTATTATTAATTAAATTTTTGAGGGAAAAATATCTAACAAGAAGTGAGTTAAAACCTGATACATAAAGGCTGATGGATAGCACAATGATTAGGGTACAAATAAAACTTGGATCCAGATTTTATTCATTTCCTTCCAATCACCACTGGATTAAACCATGGAAGGCCCCTTCACCCAAGGAGCACCTCTGGACCCCAAGTAGCACCATATGCTTGGTTACTAACAGTGAATGCAGTCCAGCTAACCAAATATTACTTGGAGTGAACCCTGGATTCCTGAGCATTATTTGGGCATCAATAAAAAGTGGGATATCACAACAGAAACCACAGAAAATCAAAAGATAATCAGAGATTACTTTAAGAGTCTGTATGTCACGAAACAAGAAAATCTAGAAGAAATGGATAAATTCCTGGATTCCCTTCAAGGTTGAACCAAGAAGATTTGAAATACCTGAAAAGACCTATCACTGTCAAAGAAACTTAAACAGTAATGAAAAATCTTCCCCAAAACAAAAGCTCAGGTCCAGATGGATTCACGAGTGAATTCTTCCAAACCTTTAAAGAGTACCTATTCTCATTCTTTTTCAAGGTTTTCCAGGATATTAAAGGGACAGAAACACTCCTAAACCATTTTTATGAGGCACATATCACCCTGGTTCCAAAAACAAAAAAGAAAACTATAGGCTGAGTTCCCTGATGAACACAGAGGAAAAAAATCTTTAAAAAATTATTAGCAGAAAAAGAATAGAAAAGAAAAGAAAGAAAAACTGAGAGAAAACTTGTTAATTTAATAAAAACAAAAAATTTAACTAATATTTTAAGCAGGAAAATGGGTATGACTGGTATAACTGATAAAATGCGGAAACCAAAAGCAAATAATATAACAGTTTTATTATGTATTAACTATTAAGTTTCATAAGTGTTACAATTTATAACACTCAGTTCTTTACTAACAACAGAAAAATCAATTTTGGTTCCATTAAATGTCTTGCTTTGTCAAAATGGTGAAAAAGAATGGCTACTATTGATAAAATTTAAATAAAAATGCAAATAGAGACTTAAATATAAATTAATTTATTGCTAAATGGCCAAGTTCCTTGTAAACATAGGAGATACAGAATGTCTATTATAATTCCAAATACTGCAGATTTTGTGTAAAATGATGTGACAAATAAAGACATATTTAATTCAAAAATAATACCTTAAGGAAAATATAAAAATTATAAGTATAAAAGTTGTATGCACATTTATGAGTTATCACTAATAGAATCAAAGACAGAAATTAGCAAAAGTAAACCAACAGCTGGCATTTTCAAAATCTTTTTCTTACTTAGCTTTATTCAAATCAAATAGATAAGAAACAAACAAGCAATACTGGGTCACGGTCACCATCACGGTCCTCCATTGTTCATTGATTTGCTCACAATTTGCTCAAGCAGGCCCAGTAACGTCTCCATTGTGAGACTTGTTCTTACTGTGTTTGGCATATTGAATATGTCACGGGTAGCTTGCCACGCTTTGCCGTGTGGGCAAGATACTCTCGGCAGCTTGCTGGGCTCTACGAGAGCGGCAGAGGAATCGAACCTGGCTCGTCCAGGCCAGCTACATGCAAGGCAAACACCCTACCGCTGTGCTATCACTCCATCCTGCTATCGCTCCAGCTCGGGTACTTCGACCAAATAAAAATATATAAGTCTTTATATTTTAAGAATAAAGTTATGGGTTTTTGATAAGCTGTATTAAACTGAATATATTCAAGTATTAAGATCATAACATATTTGTCAAAAGTTATAGAATATAAAACAATGGGAAAAATAGTAACCAGATAAAATAAAAGTAAGATATACTAGTTAGGATTATGGATATTTTTTCAGCACGTCTTGTGCTGCTTATATTTTACTCCTGATCCTCATGGATCTTTCTTGAGGGTTCAAGGAAGCACATATTGTGTCAAGTATCAAATGGTTCAGCAGAGTGCAAAGAAAGCATCCTACCTACTTATGGTCTTTCCTGCTCAGATTGGTAGATATTTGGAAACATAACAGAATACATGGCAGTTATAAGAGTCTTGGTAATAACAAAATTACAAGTAATTACAAAACTTAAAAATTATGAACTGGAGTGAGAGTACTACAATTAGGTCATTTGCTTTGCATGCAGCCAACCTGGGCATCTCATCTGGTCATCCATGAATTACCAGGGTTAATACTTGAAAGTAACCCCTGAGCAATGACAGGTATGATCCCACAATAAACAGACAAAAAAGGAAAAATTTAAAAATTAAAGAGAAACAATTAGAGAATTAAAAAGAAAGATAAAAAGCAAAAGTTAACTCACTGATAAGAATAATAAAAAATATGAAGACATAGTAACACAGAGTCGTCCTCTGCCTGCTCTCAGCAGCGCTGCAGATCTCCACTACCTCTACTACCTCCACTGACCAGCCGCCACCACACTCCAGGATGCGTTCCAGACACTCAGGCCAGGATTCAAGCACGAGTGAAGCCCCACAGAACCAAAGAAGCGGAACTCTGTGACCTTGGACTCCAAGCTCAATGGACCCAGGAACAAAGATCCTCTGCCTGCTCCCAACAGCCCAGCAGACCTCCACTACCTCCACTACCGCCACTACCCAGCCGCCGCCATGCTCCAGGACACATTCAAGACACATCACAAGACAGTTAATACAAAATTAATTGCACCATAATTGATGGGGTTCAAATATGGTTTGAACCATGGGAACACCGCAAGGATGATAGAGACTGACTTAAAAGCCTCTCTCCATCTTGGAGAGCCTGTCAAGCTACCAAGAGTGCTTCACCAGCACAGCAGAACCTGGCAAGTTATCCGTGGTATATTCGATATGACAAAACAAGTAAATACAATGGGTCCCATTCCCCTGACCCTGAAAGAGACACCAGTACAGCAGCATTAAGAAGGATGAGGAAGGAAAAGACTGATAAAATCTCAGGGCAAAACTAGGCTGCCAAAATGAAGAAGGACAAAAGTGAATGTCTATACGTTCAATGGACGTATACTGGCATTGGATGCATCCATCAGATGCAAACACGAAAGATCAAGTACAACATCATTGGTCTTACCAAGACAAGAAGGCATCAATCCATCAAGCCACTTTCGACATCAGAGAAGAACTGTTCCTTGGAACATGCGACAAAAGAGGTGTCAGTGGTGTCAGTGTCCTTGTCAACACAAACTTAGCCATGAGCATTGATTTCATTCTAATGCCTAACAACCTGAATTGGGCAATTACACTTGAATAAATGTGGCTCACTGCCAGCAGTTTCTATCTTCGTTGACTATGCACCAACATACAATTATAATGAAGAAGAAATTGAGAAGTTCTACATGGAGCTGGAGAAGTTCTATAAAGAAGACCCCACCTTCTACAAGATCATTGTTGGTGATTTTAATGCCAAGATAGGACTGAGAAGATCAGCCAAAGAACTCCACATCAGGACTCATGGCCCAGAATGGAACAAACAGTGTGAGAAACTGTCTGAGTTCATCATATCGACCAAGAATATCCATGGTAACTCACAATTCCAGAAGGCCGAATCTAAACATTGGACATGGGAGTCTCCCAGTGGACGGTTCCACAATGAAATTGAACACATCATATTCAATCGATGGTCTTGCCTGACCAATGTCGCTATTGTCCCAACATTCCAAATGGGATTGAATAATTGTCTCCTTCATGCAAAAGAGAACTCCCAGAATGACCACCAACTGGGAGCTCTTTGGCACTATTGCGGCAATATGGGAAGATGCCATGATTGACAACATCGACGATGGATATGATCGACTGGTTCAGCACCTTCATGATTGTGCAAAAAACACAAAGAGAGAGATAGCCACAGAAAGTCGCCTGTCTTCAAAAACTCTTGAGCTAATTTGCCAACATGGTTTGGCGCAAGCCTCAGGCAATGGCACGTGAAAGTCCAAGCTCACAAAACAATGCAGAGAAGTGATCAAGGAAGACCTCAAAGAAAGAAGAGCAGCAGTGCTGGTAGATGTGGCAGAAGTCTGAAAAAGCATTTGTAATGCCGCCTGTCCTTCACCAACTACAAGACCAAGATGACTGTCCTCAAAAGTCCTGATGGATCTATCACATTTTCCAGAAGGGCAATGGAGAAGATTATTCATGACTTCTACTCAGATCTCTTTAATAGCCATGTCCACTTGCCCACATACCAAATTCTGCAGGATGGATAAATCATTCCCAACGTTCTCCCTTCTGAAATCTGACACGCTATATAGTCAGTAAAGAAACAAAGAGCATCTGGCCCATACAAGGTCAGACCTGAACACCTGAAGAACCTACCGTCAGTACTCATCAATATACTGGCTCCTCTCTTCACATGTTACCTGTCTGAATGCAAGGTTCCATCCCAGTGGAAAACCAGCAGGACTGTACAAGACGGGAGACATTCACAACATTGGCAACTGTCGCCCAATCTGCCTATTTTCTCTCATCTATAAGCTGTTCATTCACTCGAGTCATCCTGAATAGGATTGGCAGAAAACTAGATGAAGGACAACCATGCGAACAAGCTGGGTTCTGCAAAGAATTCAGCACGATTTACCATATCCACACAATAACCAAGTTCATTGAGGATTCTCCGGAGTTCAAGATGCCACTTTGTCTAATAAGGTAAAGGTAAAGGCCCTCCCGTTGATCGTCGATTTGCTCGAGCGGGCCCAGTAACGTCTCCATTGGAGACTTTGTTGTTACTGTGTCTGGCATATCGAATACTCTCGGTAGCTTGCCGGGCTCTCCGAGAGGGGCGGAGGAATCGAACTCGGGTCGGCCATGTTGGCTGCGTGTAAGGCAGACGCCCTACCCGCTGTGCTACCGCTCCAGCCCTTTGTCTAATGTTCATTGATTTAAAGAAGGCCTTTGATTCTGTTGAGACTTAAGCAGTCATCAAAACCCTAGCCTTTGTCTAATGTCTAATGCTCCAGCCCTTTGTCTAATGTTCATTGATTTAAAGAAGGCCTTTGATTCTGTTGAGACTTAAGTAGTCATCAAAACCCTAGCCAAACAGGGTGTTCAAACTCAATACAGCGGGATCCTCTATGAGCTGTATTGTGGATTCACTACCAGGATCTGACCACTCTATGGGGAGGTGATCATTGACATCAAGGGAGGGGTTTGGCAGGGTGATACCATTTCACCAAAACTCTTCAGTGCCACCCCTTGAGAACATCATGTGGCAACTGAAATGGAAAGGGATGAGAGTGCAGATAGGTCAGCAACCATTTCAGCTCTGCTTCGCTGATGACATCATTCTAATAACACCAAACATCAGCCAAGCTGCACAAATGCTGACCGATTTCAACCATGAGTGGGGAAAGGTCGGACTACAGCTAAATCTCATGAAGACAATGTTTATGAAAAACAGTTTTGTTCCTGACGTTCCATTCGCTCTTAGTGGGACAAACATCTCCAAATGCAACAGTTATGTGTACCTAGGTGGAGAACTCAACATGATGAATGACTTGGCACCTGAGTTGCACCGGTGGAAGAGAGCAGCTTGGAACGCCTTCAAGAGTATCAAGGAAATAGCTAAGAGGACAACGAACTTCCAACTACGGGCACATCTCTTCGATTCCACTGTTCTTCCTGCATTAACATATGCCTCAGAGATCTGGGCCCTACGAAAACAGGATGAGAATACTATTTGGGTCTCCCAAAGAAGAATCAAAAGAGCTATGCTTGGAGTATCACGCTTCACTCAAATGAGAGAATGAATCCGGAGTTCCAACCTCTGTCGATGTTCAAGAATCAGGGATGCTGTCTCATTTGCCAAGGCGTGAAAAATCAAATGGACTGGACATGTAATTTGGAGATGACCACTGGACTAGAGCCATTACAGACTGGATTCCACGGGATGTCAAAAGATTGCATGTCCGCCCACCTACGAGATGATCCGACTTCTTTGTCAAGACCCTGAATGACCAGTTTGAGGCTCTTCATGTTTCTAGAATGAACAGATGCCATTGGGCTATACTAGCACCCGACAGAGACGAATGTAGATGTTGCTGGTGCCCATTCTAGCAAATTGATGAGTAATGGGATGTCATCAAGTGATCAAGTTACACAAAGAATATAATGAAATTAAACAGTCTCCCCATATCAGAGAACAAACTCAGAATGATCTCTCACTGTCGACTCTAAATAAATTAAAATACAAATTTAATGTTATGAATAACGGTATGCCCACCTATTGTATATTTTAGTATTAAAAATGTCTTGGGCAAGAAATAGCTGTTCCAGCAATTAAGGCACTTGCCTTGCAGGTTATCGTCCTGGGTTTGAGCCCCCATATCACATACAGTACCCCAAGAACTATGAGGAGAGGAGTGAACACAGCCCCCTTACAGCAGAAAGTGGCCCCACAATAATTTTGATGAGAGGATAAAAAAATAATGAAGTGACAAAAAATCAATAACTTTTCTTGAGATAAACTATAAGCAAAATAAAGAGGAAATCTGTAATGGTGTGGTAAAGGGGGGGAAGGGTTACATTATAGCTACCTAAAGGTATAACTATACGTTTAAGGGTTCCAGTGTGAATGAGTTCATCAGATGTCAGTGCAGTCACCATCGTTGCCAGAATACAAAATGATTCCTCATTCTTTATTCATGAGTGAAAAAGGAGAATACCGTGGCCTTTGGGTTTATTATCAAATTGGAGGATTATTTACCTAGAACTGATGTATCCAAAATGAATGCCACATATTATTTGTTACAAACATGCATTGATATAGTTTCTTCCTTGGTCAAATAAAGCAGGCATTGTTCCACCACAGGTAAATATCTAGAAGATGAGGAATTATAAGGATTCTGACTTATAATCATTTTTATTCAACCTTGCTTTGTAAGTTCTGGTCACTGAAGCAAGTCAAGAAAAAGTAAAATCGGGCCAGAGAGAGAGTACAGAGGCGAAGGCGTTTGCCTTGCACCCGGCAGACCCCAGTTTGATATCCGGCACCCTATATAGTCTCCCTAGCACCACCAGGAGTATTTCCTGAGTGCAGAGCCAGGGGTAGCCCCTGAGTATTGCTGGTTCTGACCAGGGGAAGGAAGGAAGGAAGGAAGGAAGGAAGGAAGGAAGGAAGGAAGGAAGGAAGGAAGGAAGGAAGGAAGGAAGGAAGGGAGGAAGGGAGGAAGGGAGGAAGGGAGGAAGGGAGGAAGGAAGGAAGGAAGGAAGGAAGGAAGGAGAGAACTCAGCAGGTAAGATGCATGCCTGGTATGCCCCAGACCTGGGTAAGGTCCATGGTACCACAAGGCCTCCTGAGTATTGCCAGATAGAGGTAGAGGTCTGGAGAGCCGGAACTCTCCCCAGGCTGATACTGGGTGTCAGGGTGGTTCTGGTGTTCTCTGGGACTGAAGAACCTGAGCAGTACCAGATCCTCAAACTTGACAGAAATCCATACTTTCTGGGAATTCTGATACTTTTTCAAGTGTCTTAATATTTTCTATGGTTAATCTAAAACATGGGGCTAGAGCAATAGCACACTGGGTAGGGCACTTGCCTTGAACACGGCTAATCCGGATTTGATTCCTCCGTCCCTCTCAAAGAGCCCGGCAAGCTACCTAGAGTGTCCCACCCGCACGGCAGAGCTGGGCAAGCTCCCCGTGGGGGTATTCAATATGCCAAAAAATAGTAACAACAAGTCTCACAATGGAGATGTTACTGGTGCCCACTCTAGCAAATCAATGAACAATGGGAGGATGGTGCTACAGTGCTAATATAAAATGTGTAAAACATGGACTAGAATATTTGAACATCTATAGAGACAAAGCAAAACATTCTTCTCTATCTCATGAAATACTCAGCATCACTTTAAATTGACAATTAAAATATGGCATTTTTCATGCAAAGCTTTTAAAATTATGTTAAGGATATTATATTATTGATACTCTAGCAGGCAATGTATTACCACCTCGTCTATCATACTGATCTATTCATGTCTTAACTGTTTTAATGATACTAACACTTGGCAAAACCAAAATGTATTTATTAGTTATAAACCCCTACACGAGGATTTGAGATACCTGGGTGAGGCAAATATAACTTTAAATAAATTATGCCTAGATTAATTTATACTTATTACTTTAAATTGAATGAATCTACCTTGCCTCTCAACTGTCATGGTGAGATTTCAAGGTCAGAAGTAAGTGAGTATCTGTGACTATGAAAAAATACCTAGTCAGGGGTTTTCATGATCAGGAAATAGGAAAGAATAGCAATTTCCAATTTCCATTTTCTCGATGATTAGGGAAGAAATTTAAAGACCATCCTGTTGAATGTTACAAATGTCACGCTTGGGCTTTCTGTCTCAAGACTTTCTGGAACGATTCACAAGTTTCACCCAAATGACTTAGAATCAGACCACAATCCTGTTTAATCATTTAAAAGTTTCCTATGCTATGGCCCAACCCTAAACCTAGTGTAACATATTTTGCCGATACTCTCTGACTGAGCATCTAAATCACAAGTCTTATTCTCAATTAGCATTTTCATTTATACTATAGTCTTACTGTTTCTTGGTTTTTGCCAATGTCTTTTCTACTTTCAACTCTATTACCAAAGGTTTATGAAATGTATCTTCCTGACTAATATTCCTACTGCTCTTAACCTGATATTTTTCACATCTATCTTGATCTGTGAATGAAGCACTTCATGTGTGAAAATAGGAGGACTTGGATAAGACTGGATTTCTAGGATATCTTTTGGCCTCGGTTTCATTGCTCTCATGTCTTAATAAAACAGAAAGTAGATTTCAGCATTTTTCACATTGTAAAGCATTAGTAATTCACTATAAAAACCTAAAAGTGATAATTAGAACTAAATAGATTTCCTCTAATTTTTTAAATAGTAAATAAGAAACTGTAAGGGAATTAAATTAGAGGAATTATTTCTCTATGCACCCTGTGGCATACCCCACAGTTCTTTTCCACATATTTCATTTCTCTGGCTAGGAGTTGCTGGTCACACTTGGTTATGATGTTCGTTTGTTGTTGTGGTTCTGGGGTTCGCAAACACCAGCAATTGTGGGATCACATGTGAGTCAGTGCCGAAGACTGGAATCTCAGATTCTTTCTCCTCATTCTTAGGAGGCAGATTTTCTACCTCTCGTGTATCCCTTGCTTTCTTAGTTCTAATACAGAGGCCTTTATTAAGTATCGCATGATTTAGCAATACTTCAGTGAGCATTGCATAATTTAGCAATAGTAGAGAATATAGCCTAATGATTAGATATTCTAATGATTATCTAATGATTAGATATTCTATTTTTAATTAGGAAAATTGAGTTCAATTTAAGCCGATAATAAGAAATCAAAAAGTCACTATAAAATTAAACCCAAGTATTGATCTATTGAGATTTCTAGGTTTTGTAAATATGTATTTTTCATTTAGTTGTTTCTTTTTATGACATGAGAAGTATCATATCATTCCTAAGTGTTGATCTTATAAAACTAGGACTTTTAATCTTCCTATAATATCATAATGAATTTATGTGCATTTAAATATTCCAATATATTAAATAATTTTATTTATACTTATGATAATGGATATATTAAAGTATTGACTTTAACTGCAAAAGAAATGAAGTAATAAATATTTGTTGAAATGTATTTAATAGTAAAATTTTGCATTTTTAGCACTATCATGTTCTTATCTTTCTATATATGATTATAACATGATTATAATTTTCAAATATCCCTGGATCAGTGAAATTATATTCCTAATTATGCTGCATAATATGAAATTCATTCTCCTAATCAATTTAAGTGAACTTGCTTACATATATGACATTCTTTTCACTTATACTTTATTTTGCTCTATAAACAGTCTTTACTTTTAGTGGCTTTACTTTTAAATTTTTTCTATAATATGACAGAATAAAAGATAAGTATTTTGAAAACTACAAATGTGATTTTGGAATATGATTATTTTTCTGAGTGATATGTCATACAATACTCCCTTGTAATGCTAAGCTTTAGCAATGAGCTACAGCTACAAGTCAGCCAAATAATCATGGAAGTTAACAATAAGTACTACAAAAACTTTTGATTAACTTTTATTATGAAATACAATAAATTTCATAAAATAATCAACACTTTTTAAAAAATAGGCCCTTGCTGAGTTTGCCTTATTATACACTAATATGTTCTGTGCATGTCCAAAATAGACCAAGCTATAATAGTTTAATAGTTTAAATATTAAATGCATTTTAACTTAGCAATAGCACTGTAAAACTGTAGCACTGTCCTCCCGTTGTTCATCAATTTGCTCAAGCGGGCACCAGTAACGTCTTCATTTTGAAACTTGTTACTGTTTTTGGCATATCAAATATACCATGAAGATCTTTCCAGGCTCTGCCGTGCCGACAAGATACTCTGGGTAGCTTGCTGGACCCTCCGAGAGGGATGAGAGAGACGGAGGAATCGAACCCAGGTCGGTCACATGCAAGGCAAACACCCTACCTGCTGTCCAATTAATTATAAATTTATTATACAACAACCAATCCTAAATCAAGAAATAACTATGTTTGAATTTTGCTTTTTTATCTTGAAAATAGTTTTCTGCCTTATTTGCCTCATGTAACTAGAACTTGGAAGTCCTTTGTGATTCTCTTTTTGTTAATTTATTTACCTTTCTCCCGTTGTTCATAGATTTGCTCCAGCGGGCCCAGTAACAACTCCATTTTTAGACTTGTTGTTACTGTGTTTGGCACAATATACTGTGTTTGGCATATTGAATAAGTCACGGCTAGCTTGCCAGGCTTTGCTGTGCAAGGAAGATACTTGTGGAGAGCCTGGCAAGCTACCGAGAGTATCTGCACGGCAAAGCCTGCCAATATGCCAAACACAGTAATAAGAAGTCTCAGAATGGAGCCATTACTGATCCCGCTCCAGCAAATCGATGAACAATGGGAGGACAGATTTTTTTTTTCCCTTTCTATGGCACTCAAGCTGGCTGCATTCGAAGCCCCATTTATCAATGGACACCATAAACCTGCTCTCAACATATTTGCTTACAACATCCTTAATGAAAATTTAAATTCATCTGATATCTTTGAAATGATTTTGAAGATTTTTATCTTATACTCATTTTTATTTCATTGTTCACATGCTAAAAATTGTTATCAGCATGGTCTAATTTAATGAAAATTTCTACACTATTTTCAAATATAAAAACATCTTAGAAATTTATACTTTTTTAAAAATAAATAGATTTTATTTGGAGGATATTTAAGGTGTGGAAGGGGAGAGAGTGAGAGAATAATGTACTCAAGAGAGAACACAGGCTTCTCCAAGGGCGGAGAGAGCTCCTACACACATCCTAGCATTAGACACAAAAGCATGAAAGTACACATCTCAAGAGGGGAAATGCGAGCGACTCATGTGCTTTGCCACGTGGGCATAAGCAGCACATGGGCTCAGGCAGCATATGCGCCGAAATTTATACTTTTTTTCCAGATAAAAATCCCCCTCACTAATACCTCCACTTATATGTTCTGACACCATATCCATTTGAGATCAATATTAACTGAACCCTTGTCGACAATGTTGTGCTGTATTTTGGTTTGTGCATCTTACTTTTGAACAAGTGAACTCGGCAGGGAATTTAAAAATAAGCAGAATAGACTATCTTTACCATACATCTATTTTGTGTTTTAACTCTCTTTAGTCATTCACCCCAAAGTGATAGATTAGTATTACTTTCTTATCCCTCCCACTCCTCCTCCACCGTCGAATTATTCAAGCTTGGAGCACCATTACTTCTCTTATTTATTTTGCATTAAATTTGCTACATCTCATATCATGTAATAGAAAACTAAGCCAGAAGAAAATAATATATAGTAACTCATAATGGGGAAAAACAAAACTCCCCCCCTCCTTATGCTAAAATGCCAGGGACTGGATAGATAGTTCCTCAGCAAGGAAAGCATGTCTTGCTGACAAAAATTGATGCTGGAACCAAGTTGCAACCTCAGCAAAGCATGACACTCAAGTCCTACTGAGGCGTAATTCTGGAGGCTCTCAACTAGCACTAGGATTTCTCTGGCAGCTCCAAGAACCACAAGGCCTAGCACTGATGCATTTCTAGGTCTGAGCATTAAACAAATGGTCCATTGGCCAAGTATTACAAGGAGTGTCTTGAATGCTGCTTGGAAGACACCCCTCCAGAAAGCATAAAATGCCCAAGTTGGTGGGCCATGACTGTAAGTTAGTTTGATTCCTTTCCAAATTTCCTTCATTATTTACTAAGATGTTCTACTTCATGAATGTTTGCTCACATTTGTTCGTTGAGAAATTCAAGAGCATGAAGTAACTTGCTTTTGCCAACCAGGTCTTCTGAAGTGGCACTTGATTCTTCTCATATCATCTTGGCTAGAAGTTCACCAGAGAGTTACAACAAATTTAAAGAAGCCAGTAAATACCATGGGGCTGGAGCGATAGCACAGCGGTAGGGCGTTCGCCTTACAAGCGGCCACCATGGCCGACCCGAGTTCGATTCCTCCGCCCCTCTCGGAGAGCCTGGCAAGATACCGAGAGTATCTCGCCCGCACGGCAGAGCCTGGCAAGCTCCCCGTGACGTATTCGATATGCCAGACACAGTAACAACAAAGTCTCCAATGGAGACATTACTGGGCCCGCTCGAGCAAATCGACCATCAACGGGAGGGCCTTTACCTTTACCTTTACCAGTAAATACCATAATTGCACGTGTAAAAACAGGTGAGCAGATTTTAGAATAAAATTGCTAGTCTTTCCTTTATGTCCCCTTGATTCTATACAAGTGATAGAAGGAAGTTAGAAGGATGGGGATATATATAATCAAGACCTCCAATTGGTTTCACATTCCCACAGGTGGTCCAATTAGTTAGTCCCACAGCTCATTTTCACAGGGCATAAGAAACAGGGATACAATAATAGATATAAATTCATCTCATTATTGTAATTGCTGTTTAGGGGTTCTGTCTTGGTCACTGTTTTTGGATTCCTGTAGAGCTCTTCACTGCTACTGTGCCTTGTTCCACTAAAAGGGTCAGACTTCATACAGTTTCCTATACATGTCATAAATAAAAGACTGTATCATTGAACACACATGGTGACTGATGTACTAGTCTTATTCACTGTTTACAAAAACCCGAAATTAGTCAAACTTCTATAGCATGTATCAGTAAGCCAGCCAAGTGATAGAAAAAAAAAAGAAAAGATAGAAAAAAAGAAAAGATGGAACAAAATTAATCAATCTTCTTCTCCTTAGATTGCACAGATAATTATGCAGGATCTTACTTAATGTGGTGGCCATGGAACTTTCACGGCCACGTGTCTTGTTCCACGCCATACCTTAATGTGAGGCTATCCGAAGCCCTTTAAAACTTTGCGTACATTCAAACAAGATTCATGGAATTCTTCATTTTTCTTATCCTGGATGTATCAATACATTCTGGCTGTGTTCCCTTTAATTTCTCCCCTGTTTAGATCACTCTGCACTATAAACTCATCCCTACCACCCCTCATACAGGCCCCTAGATTGTATAGTCAGAACTCCTCTTCAGCCTTCCAGTGAACTGTCAAGTTATTACTCCCCTGGCTGGAATTAGTTCATCATTCTAGAATGGGAAGTCAAGCCAGGCCTGTGATTTCCCTTTCAAGAGTAAGTGTTAAGCCCACTTGCATTCATTCTCCTGGTGAATTCACTCCCGTGGATACACACAATTGGGACAGATCCCTGTATATGACACCATCATTTTTATTTTTATAAACTATCCATCGCACTTGCAAATTTCAATGTATTTAGTGGTTATCTATAACTCAAAGGAAAAATCACAGCATCCTGCATATTATTTTGCTTCTTGACATTGACTTTGCTTTAAAATATAGTATAAATCTGTTTCTCTTCTTAAATTCACTGTCCAACAATTCTGAACTATATGATTCCATAAAATGTATGTCTTTATGTCTTTTCTCCTTCTCCTCTTTATTCTTCTTCTTCAAGTACTTGGATTTCTATTAGAAGTTTTGTTCCTTTGTTCATATAATACATTTATTTTTCCAAATTCTAAAAAAACAACACTACAAGAAGACAAGGTGAATTTATAACGTTATGAATGTGTATATATATATGAATATGTGTGAGCATATATCAAAATAAATGATATTAAGAAACAAATTTTTCCAGTATTTGAATATATGTATATATATATACAATTAGCAAAATATGATTCCATAACCTAAAGTACAAAACTTTCAAACTGTGTCAATATCAGGAAAATGGGCAAAAATAAATCTCAGATGTCAAAATTTGTATAAAAGCCCAAAATAGGAAAGAACATTGAGGGCATCAAAAAATGGTGAGGGGCTGGAACAAAAGTGCAGCAGGTATGATATTTGCCTTACAAGAGGCTGATCTGATCTGGGTTTTTGTTTGTTTGTTTGTTTTTGTTTTTGTTTTTTTTTTTTGCTTTTTGGGTCACACCTGGCTTTGCATAGGGGTTACTCCTGGCTCATGCACTCAAGAATTAGTCCAGGCGGTGCTTGGGAGACCACATGGGATGCTGGGAATCGAATCCGGGTTGGCTGTGTGCAAGGCAAACATCCTACCTGCTGTGCTATCGCTCCAGCCCCAATCTGGATTTGATCTCAGCATCTCATCTGATCCTCTGAGTACTACCGGAAGTGATTTCTGAGCATGTTAGTGTGGCCTAAAAGGAAAAAAAAAAGAAAAAAAGGAAAGTGAGAAAATAAAACTCTAAACATTTAATTAGAAACATGGAAGGAATACATACCTTACTTACAATATATTAATAATTACAATATATTATCAGTATATTTCACCATTGATATTTCATTATTAAATCATTTTCTGGGCTGGAGCGATAGCAGGGCTGGAGCGATAGCACAGCGGGTAGGGCGTTCGCCTTACAAGCGGCCAACATGGCCGACCCGAGTTCGATTCCTCCGCCCCTCTCGGAGAGCCCGGCAAGCTACCGAGAGTATTGGATATGCCAGACACAGTAACAACAAAGTCTCCAATGGAGACGTTACTGGGCCCGCTCGAGCAAATCGAGCAAATCATTTTCTTTTATCAATTATTGGAAAATTAAGATCATGTATCATTGCAGATTAGGTAATGTGCATTGTGAGTTTTTTTTATGAATTCTGTGAATAAAGAAATAATGGGCTTTTTTCTTTGCTTGAAACCTCCTTTGAATTTGGCTTCATTCTTGCTCAGTATTGCCTGTATAATTATCAGTATAGAGGTGCTAGCTTTCTTAAGATTTTTGGAATATTATATGACCAATTTTCCATTTTGATGTATTTAGTAGTAACAAATGTGTTATATTTAGATTTCATGTTTTGGCAAATGATACTATTCTTTAAATTGAAAGCTAATTACTATTATTTTTTAAAAATGTAGGTGCAATTTTTTTAGGTATGTTTTCTTTATTGTGAAATGCATCTTTATATTTTCCTTAAAAATATTTCTTTGGAATTTATACTGATTGCAGAAAAGTAAAGAACACCCTAATTTATAATAAATTAGTGTTAAATGTATCTACTTTTGGAAACGTTGTGTTAGTTAACCCTGTATATGTTATTAATTCCTCAGATTATTTCATACATGTTTTGAAAGAGTTGGGCTGAAAAATTTTCATTTATTTATATCAAGGGTAAGCAGTCCAAACTATAGCAATCATAATTAGGTAATGGTTTATAAAAGTTCTTTAACACATAAGTAAAAAGAACAGAAAATAAATATATGAATGGTTAATGAAAATCCACTTGTATTTTGAATTGTAATAATGTGGAATGAATTACTATTTTGAAATGTATTAAAGCTACATACATAAAGATATAAAATATGTATGAACTTTACTGAAATCATGCATTTTAAATGTCTTTAAAATAACTAAACATGGAGTGAGGAAAAAATCTTGTTCAAAGAAAGTGTAAACATTATTTTGTATCCTTTCAGAATTTAAGAAAACTATTTGAGGTTATGAATTCTAGATATTGTTGATCATTTGTAGTTTTTTATTAAATTGTAGCACAGTGGTAGAGCGTTTGCCTTGTGCGCAGCCAGCGGCATGGCCTAGCTGGGTTCAATTTCTCCACCCCTCTCGGAGAGCCCGGCAAGCTACCAAGAGTATCTCACCTGCATGGCAAAACATGGCAAGCTACCCATGACACATTTAACATGCCAAACACAGTAACAACAATTCTCATTATGGAGACGTTACTGGGCCCGCTCGAGTAAATTGGTGAACAACTTAAATAGGAAAAAAAAAATTTTACTGTAGCTGATGGATGCCAGAGAAACCAAAGATCTTGGCATAGCGCACTAATGAAGAGACGAGTGTTAGAACATTGTATGCCTGAAACCCAAATATGAACACTTTGTAATGAATGATGGTACATAAACTTTTATAATGTCTTTCTATATCACAATCATTAAAATAAAGGAAAGGGGAAAATTCCAATACCCTGGTTATATTTAATAGTAAAATTTAGAAACTAAAATATCCATAAAATTGAATTATATTGGTATGATTGCTATGATAATATTGTGAAATAAGAAAATATGTTACTTTGCATAAAACGACCACATGAATATGAATTATATGGGAGATTTGAAGAAGAATAGTAATTGTGATTCTAAGCTATTTAATATTCTGCAGAAACATTAGTTGATTTTTCTTCTATTCACAACTTCCCTTTGTTGTTGAGATTAGTCAAAATCTATCTATTGACTGTAACATGTGGATAGTTACATATATTTTATTGTAGCACCTACACACTTAAATTACAGTGCTTTCTATGCCTCACACTTTATGCTGCGTGTACATATTTGTTTGGAGTGTCCTGGGATGAACACACTGTTGTGGCATTAGGAATCAAAATAAATAAGCAATTCAAGTTAGATTATGGTACGGGGATTCAACTCAGCCTTATGACTGAGTGCAAGGCAGTTTTTCTACAACTGAGCAATTTATAGTGCGCCAACGAAAATCTAAAGGAACTTTATATGTCTATATAAAATAAACTATGGATTTAAAGTATAATAAAATAACTTTACACTGTATATTTTTTATAGTTTCATCAAACAAAATAAAATTATTTTAAATAATTAATGTTATTAACAAACACATTATTATTACCATCTCTCTATTAAAGATATATATATATAAATATATATATAGTGGTTTATTATTAATTTTTGAGATTTCACAGGATGTAACCAGAAGCACTTAGGTTTATTCTCTGGACTTGATGCCTGGGGTCACTCCCTGTGATTCTTGGGAAACATAATATAACACAGTGATTAAATTCAAGCTTTCCATGTGCAAAGATACTTAGTCCATTGACAATCTCTGCCTCCTCAGAAAAGCTTCTTTATTTAATCATTCTAACACCACCAAAAGGAAAAAGTAAAAAAAAATATATCTAAGTAAATATTTTTTAAAAAACTGATGTATTTTCTTTTTTGTGGGGGTGACACCTGGTGATGCACAGGGCTTATTCTTGTCTCTGCACTCAGGAATTACTCCTGGTGGTGCCTGCGGGATTGTATGGGATGCTGGGGCTGCTGGGAATCAAACCCAGGTTGGCCGCATACAAGGCAAAGGCCCTACCCACTGTGCTGTTGCTCCAGCTCCTCCCTCCCCAAACTGATATGTCGTTTGGTTGGACTATACTTTTTCTTTTGCTTGGACTATACTTGAACCATATGTTTTAAATTCATTGTAATGAACCATATGCAGATAACCTAAAACCTAGAATTGAGTCTCTCTCTCTCTCTCTCTCTCTCTCTCTCTCTCTCTCTCTCTCTATATATATATATATATATATATATATATATATATATATTTCCCTGAGATTTTTAGCAGCCTCTCCTTACTCATCCTTCCCAAAGGTGCCATATTGGAGGCTCTTTCAATATCAGGGGAATGAGACACATCATTGTTACTGTTTTTGGCATATAGAATTTGCCATGGAAGCCTGCTAGGATGAATGCAGATATTACTGTGCCCGCGTGAGCAAATCAATGAATAAAGGGATGACAGTGATACAGTGATACATATTTCCAGTTCCCTCCCTATATATACATACATGTATATATACATGCATATATACATATATACATATTTTATATGTATATATACATATATGTGTAACATGCATATATGTACATATTTCCAGTTCCCTCCACTCTCCTCATGTGAGTGGAAATGTAGGACTTCTGATGTTATTTAAACACTCTAATGTGCTATCATGGTAACTATAAAACTTACAAACTACTGGGCATGACACTGATGTGTTAAATCATTATACAGATCATACAACGAGCTAGGATTTGCTCACTCTTGTAGTGGGCCATTTAATGTTTCTGTACCTTCTTTCTGCTTATAACCTTTTAGGCAGACATTAAACTAGGTGACATTTTCTTCTCATGGTATATTTAGTCTTGCATTGCTCTGCCAGATATTTAGCTTTTACACCAATGAAATTTATTACTCTTAATTCTTCCTCTTTTTTTACTCTTATTCTCAAGATCTCATTCATATTGTTCATTAGCTACCTATGTAACACAAGAAAAAATAAGTCTAACAATAACAAGTTAATTAAAATAAAAATAAAATAATTTGAGACAAAGGCTAAACTATTGGTAGGGGGATCTATTTAACCAAAATAAAAAAGTGCATTTGATGAATTACATAATTGCTTTAATGACTTTAGATCACATTCTTGATAATCTAAGAATGGCACAATAGTTTTTCTTTCAAAAGCAGGCAACTTTGTGCCCAGAGATAGTTATAGTGGGCAAGGAATTTTCCTAGCACATGGTGGGTCTGGGTTAGATCCCCAGTAGTATATATGGTCCCTTAGAGGTGCAGGGAGTGATCCTTGAGCACAGATCCTGGAGTAAGCTCTCAGTACCAATGGCTATAGCTCTCAAACATATAAACCAAAAAATGAGGCAATTTAACAAAAGAGTATATATGTTAAGTCAATTAGTTTCACATTTTTATTTTTATTTATTTATTTGACACACTGTGTGGTACAATATGATGTGATACAATATGATACAATATGTAAATGTAAACGATACAGTTTCATGCATATAACATTCCAGCACCACACCCTCCCTAGAGAACCCACTCTCTCCCCACACTGTTGTTTCAGGGTCCCCTCTTGCCTACACCCTTCAACCCAATTTCACAGAATGTTGACAAAAATCACAAGACCTTTCCACAAAGTATATGATTTTGAAGAAAAATTCTTTCAGCCTAACAATACTCATTTTTTGCATACATTCCAGAAAAGTCATATAGTAGACAGGTTGCAGATCAAAACCACATCCAGGAATTCCCTCTGTCATGGTAAAGGGAAGTATGAAATTTAAATGCTTGATTGCTTTTTCTTAATATTCTGTGTCTGGGAGATATGTGTTTTTCTTAAGGCAGGATCTCTGGGAAATTTACAGGTTGGTTTTAATGTTTGGAGGGAGAAGTCAAGTTCAATTGTTACACTATCTTAGTTTTAGATTCACAGAAAAACTAATTTCACCTTCCTCCCATACTTGTTTTTTCCCCTCCTCTATGACTTTGCCACACTTTCTTGGTCTAATCATATGATCATTTTTCCTTTCATAACTTGATGAGTATTATCGTGTTTAGAAGAAAAAAGATCCTGGGTGTTGTGACTCTAATTAAGAAAAAGATCCTTTTCTGAAAACAACACTGGAAAAAAGTTCTGTTTATCATAAGAGTAATACTGTTTTAACATCTGTGTGAAATATGATGATTTATAAGAAAATATATATTTGGTCATTCAGATGACCAAAGTAGAACTCTTATGTATTTGTTCTTCATCTGCAAATCCTATTCACACTATTAAAAGTTCTTGAAGTTACCAAAGTGTTATGGGTGATAAAGATCTTTTTGTTCTGTAGATGGAGTGACTTTTAGAATTGCCTAAAGAGGTGAGCAAGCTGTTTGCCTGGAATTGCAACTGAATTAGTGGAGGATTGAAATTTTGAGCCCCACCCTCCGAGCTCAAGGGAGAGGAGATGAACTGGAAACAGTTTCACTGCTGAGAAATTTCTCTGTTTCACTGAGGAGTTTCACTGTTGAGAAGTTACTAGATCATGCCTAACTAAGGAAACCTCTATAAAATCCCCAGATGGAGGATTTACTTAGCTTTCAGTGTGGTGAACACAGAGATTTATGGAGAATGATTTACCTGAAGAGAGCATTAAAGGTCAAAACTCTTCCCACATTTTCTTTCTTATGCTATTCTTCTGTCTGGCTGTTCCTTAATAATGTCCCTTAATGTTATTGCTGGTAATAAATTTGTGGTGTTTACAGTAGTTTTCAACTTTCAACATGTTGACTATTGTCAGTTTACAGAAATCTTCTGCTAGTCGACACCCAAAAAAGTTACTTTTATTCAATATACATTATTATAACTATAAACACAATAAATATTAACATAAAGTATTCTCAACATAGATAACTTTTAAAAATTCTGGCTTAGTGGTATGGAAAATATTTCTCTCGTTTCCACAGGTCCATGAATTAAACTACTGATTTAGAGAGGAAAGAAGTTTCTGAGTTCTGAGATTTGCTTTAATAAATTCATTGAACTCAAGGAAAGTGTTCTGGGAACTCCTGATCTATGGTCTGATAACTGGCAAGAAATGTCTAAGGACCATGTGGTTGTGGGATTCTCGATATAGCTGATTTGTCAGAACTGATAACAACCTGGAATCTGAATGAATGCAGCTGGTATCTCAAGTAAAGAGCAGTTTTTGAAGACTGGGTCTTTAATCTGAGGAAACCCACTCTCTCTCTCTCTCTCTCTGGATAGTGTTCTAATTGTATTGATTTTCCAGACATCCTGCTGAGAATTGCTTGTTAGTGTGGGGATGTTTCTCAATCACTGCACAGTATTGAAAGTGTGCAGTAGGGAAACAGGAGAGTGATGAGTGTAATGTGGAATATACAACTGACCCGGATGGGAAAGAAATCAGAAAATGTACAAAGCTGAACTTGTTATGTGTACAAAGTAACATCTCATTATTCACTTCAGCAAACTTTAATTTATAACAAGACTAGTAACAGTGTCCCCCTTTCTTTTAAATTGTCTAATCACATGCCATTTCACTCCCTTCCATCAGTATTTCTTGTAAACCTGAACATAAGGCTTAGATGCCAGGTATATACTTCTACCAATAGTTAATGAGTTACAAATGCGGGACCACAAATTGTGGGAACAGTCAGACCTAAGATCAGTTATGAGCAGATGAAAGCCAAGTAACCAATAGATAACCCTCAATATCATTAAACATTCATTATCATTTATTTACATTATAAATTCACATTCATGGTATGACAATTTACTATTGTCATGGCAATCTCAAAAAAAGTGACCAAATATAATTAAAATCTGGGTGCTGATTTGATTCTCAAAAGCTCCCCATTCTCTGAAATTTCATCCATATTCAAATTTTTGCTAATATGCTTTCTCTTTACTTCTGTAATCCTAGAAATGCATTTTATCTTGGAGGGGAGTGGGTTGAGCTTTCCTCCCCGCCCCGACCAGGGCTCCGGCAGCCGAAGACCTCCAGGACCAGCCACCACCATGCCGAGACCACTCTCCGCACACATGAAGGTACTGGCAGAGGGACAAATCCACGCGGGTTCCGGGGCCGAGATCTCCAAGCCTACTTGGATTGGAGTCGAGCATCCTCCACCCAGATTCTCCAAATTCCAGTAGGCGGGGGTCACACCCACCACCTGGCCCCCTGGCGCCGTGTAATCCCATCAACGGCCAAGACTCAGAAACTATAAAATCCAGCTCCCAGAACATTTTATCAGGACATCTTTTTATGACATCTTATTTTCTCATTCCTACTTTGGACAAACTTGCAGGCTATCGAATGTGGCCTGCCCACAGGGCAGAGTCTGGCAAACTCTCCGTGGCGTACCAAATATGCCAAATACCAGTAACAATGATGGGGCTCATTCTCCTAAAGAGCCTTGAATATAATCTCAGGGCTAGGATGAAAGAGACGTTACTGGGGCCTGCTCGAGGCAATCGACGAATAACAGGATGATGAAATGAAAAAAAAATACGTTTGAAAGAATGCTACTCTGAATTTTCCTGCAGTCTCATGGTTTGAGTACGTACTTCTGCTTTGGTAAAAATCCTGTCCTACTCTCTTCCACTGACTTGTTCTTGAATTCTTTTATGCTATAAAGTCAAGAATCTAGACTCCCAGAGCCAATCTAAAAAATTTGGTCCTGACTGGAATTTTCCTGCACTAGAAGCCAAAAATATTCCATGTAATAACCATATTAAATATACTCATTACTTAAAGAAGGATATAGCTATTTATAAATATTAATTCTACTAATGTAAAATTGAATGCAAACATGATTTCAAAGTATATTCCACTATTCTAAACATAAAATATTAGAGAAAAAAGCCACATGGCTATAGTTTTAGTAGGAATATTAGAAAAAATTTACTGATGGTATTGAAGGTTGTTGGAACCACACTGTTAGTTTCTAAACCAGAGTTTTGATTTAAAAATATTTTTTAAAGAAATTGAAGAGATCAAGTTAGGTTGAACTCAAGTGGAGCCTGCTATATTATTTTAGACAGTTTTTATGGTAATAATAATGGCTCTTTTAAAATTTAATTTTGATTTTGGTTTTAGGCCGACGGACTCGTGCTAACAGGCTCCTCTCTGCTGAGTGCTCAGGCTCTTTCCGGCTGTAGGTGAGGCAGTATGTGGTGCTGGGGATCAAACGCCAGCCTCCTGCATACAAGTGTGCTGTCAGTCATTGAGCCATCTATTGAATCTACGTCAATTTAACAGCAAATCATATACACAAAAAAAATGTCAAATGGTCAAATTTCTAGTTGACTTGGAGAATGATGAATGCCTTTCAAATATTTTAATCCCCATCTTGCACTTACATTGTTGACATGTTAGACTCAAGAAATGTTAATTGTAAAGTGACTAACTCTTAAAAAGCTATCTGCAATCATACCAGGAGTTGCAATCAGTTAATGCTAAAAAGTCACTCAACTCATTGGCAGTTCAATTAGCTGATACGTAGTCTTGCACCCTGGTAAGTTGCCTCAACTGCTATATAAAATCATGGCAGTATTCTCAGCTACAGAAACTACTACTAAATCAAAGCAAGAGGATATTTTAGTGCAGAGTGATACATATTGGGTTATTTTTTCAATTATCAGTGACAAAAATTTTTCCGTTTTTTTTTGGGGGGGTTGTTCACACCTGGCGATGCACAGGGGTTACTCTGCAAGGCAAACGCCCTACCCGCTGTGCTATTGCTCCAGCCCCTATCAGTGAAAACATTTAGATTTGTCTGAGGATATATATTCCATCTGAATAAGACATTCCAATTAAAATATGGTACATTAAAAGAAATTAAAATTATTAGTTCTGATTTTGAACAATTAATTTTTTGATACACATTTGATTTTTTATGTTATATTTTTTAAAAAGTGAAAATCACTTTAGATTGAGAGCAACTATATTGGCATCTTCAGTCACATTCTGAAGAACGTTTATCATTGACTATATTTTGAATTCAGTAATATGGTAAATGAATAATTATTTGAGGTTCTAAGTAAAACTTCAACATTTAAATTGAGAAACCTATTTTCTCAAAATAAAGTCACTGTCACTGTCCTCCCGTTGTTCATTGATTTGCTCGAGCGGGCCCAGTAACGTCTCCATTGTGACAACCGTTACTGTGTTTGGCATATCGAATATGTCATGGGTAGCTTGCCAAGCTTTGCCATGTAGGCAAGATACTCTCGGTAGCTTGCCGGGCTCTCTGAGAGGGGTGGAAGAATCGAACTCAGGTGCGCCATGTTGTCTGTGTGCAAGGAAAATGCCCTACAACCCTGTGCTATCACTCCAGCCCTAACAAATAAACACTGTCCTTCCGCTGTTCATCGATTTTGCTTGAGCAGGCCCAGTAACATCTCCATTTTGAGACTTCTTGTTACTGTGTTTTGGCATATTGAATATGTCACAGGGAGCTTGCCAGGCTTTGCCATGTGGGTGAGATACTCTCCGTAGCTTGCTGGGATCTCCGAGAGCGGCGGAGGAATCAAACCCGGCTGGGCTGGGCTGGCTGTGTGCAAGACAAACGGCCTACTGCTATGCTATCACTCCAGCCCCCAAAATAAAGTCATTACACAAAATAATAATTACTATTCATAAAGTAGTTCATTACCCTTGAGAGAGAACAATGATACACTTTATAATACATAACCACATTTTTATTGACAGAGTCCATACAAAATTATTTTATGTCAAATAATAAATTTCTTTTACTGTTTCAGTAGGTTTCAATAACATAAGAAATAACCAAGAAAATACAAAACAAAAAATTGCAAAACAACACACACAGGCACATATATTCTGTAAATATAAATAAGGAAGATCTTTTTAACTACTTGGATCATAGGCAAGATGTATTACAAGTCATGACATGTGGAACCTTTGTTATAAAGCATTTTGCATCTATAAGCAATATGTTGCACATTTAAATTCAGTAGAGGGAATACACAGATTTCAACAGCAGATTTTGATGTAACAGAGAATCTTCACAGCTATTTCCTGAAACTTATATATTCACATTTATGAATAGCTGACAGAGTATAGGCTTTGAAAATCAGGCCTATCTTCAGAGAGTATTAAACTGGTAGGGTACTTGCCTTGCTGATGCCCTCTGGGGAATAGTTCGTTCCTGGAATTCCATAAGATCCTCCAGGCCCTCCAAAAGTGATACCTGAATAGTCAAGAGTATGCCCTGACCCTCTAGGCTTGGTCCCCAAGCAAAGACAATAATGAAAAACAAAAGCAGTAACAAAACTGAAACAAAAATGATCACACCTATTGGTGAAAATCACTATATTAGAAGCCATTCCTTCTATTTAAATTAGAAGCCATTCTTTATTTAAATACATTGTATTTCGCACTTATGCATAAAATTAAAATATGCTATACTGTTATATATTTAAGATAGGCTGAACTTTGTTCATGTATTCATTTATTATAAGATACATTTATTAGCTCGCAGTTTTAAGTATGTTTTAAATATAGGTGTGATTTTTAAGTCTTTTTGACATCTTACAATTTTCTAAATTAACTACAAATTTGATTGTGGCATTTGCAGATTTAGAAATCTATCAGATTATGTATTAGCACCATGTATTATAACATTTAAGTATTACCTAAATTAACATTGAAATTTCAAGGAAACCACCAGGTTTTAATTGTAGGTAAATGTCATTATCCAGTTTTCTGTGGCATCGTTAGGATTTTGTATGGAGGATAGTATATTGGGAGAGATTCAAATGTAGACATAATTATTATAAATTATACTGTTTAGCATTCAAGAATGGATATTAAAATGTAAATAGTTTTAAAAACAGAAAATTAAAAACTATTGGTATATATTTTTGTGACACTGCAGCTGCCTTCATTCTGTTGGGAAATGTGACGAAAAGCTTGATGTTAGATATTTATTACCTAACCCTGCAATCAAATAGATTTGAACAGTGGTTTTAGCAATACAGAAAGAAGTTGTTTACTTAAAAGGAAGAAAGAAAGTAAATGGAAGTCTTTGTGTCTCTAAGATATGAGTTCTCTTACTCAAAATTATC
Source organism: Sorex fumeus (assembly GCF_029834395.1). Taxonomy (NCBI): domain Eukaryota; kingdom Metazoa; phylum Chordata; class Mammalia; order Eulipotyphla; family Soricidae; genus Sorex; species Sorex fumeus. The sequence continues at coordinate 41,460,244 of NW_026606065.1, forward strand.
AGCATTACCTGGGATATGTCTTGACCAGAAATAATATCTCTAAAAGATTACTTGGCGGTATATTCATGACATTTTTTGGATCCTTTCTTGAGTGATTTAATCGAAGGGATTAAAATTACATAAAACCTTATTATATGAATCAAATTAGGTGTGATTGAGAATAATTCACAACTCTGTATAAGGCTAATTTTCTTTTAAATAAACTCTTCTGGGGCTTCATTTACCAGAACCAAGTCAGAAACACAATATTACTCCACTCTCGTGAGCCTCATGCATAAAACCTGAGAAACCTTCTCTCATTGAATTATCTTCCTTCTAAAACCTTTGCCAAGTCTACCAGCCCTGCAGTGTGACAAGGTCCATGAATGTTGGAAGGACATTCAAGGAATGTTTCTTCCTGGAACAAGAGAAGGAACTCTCGCCCCTACCCCCAATTTTTGGACTCAATGTACTTAAATACGTAAATTGTGGTTGATTCTTAAGTTTAGTCCTGGAAATTCCAGAAAAAAATGATGATTGGAGACTCGGCCATTGCAAAATATCTTGCAGGATATAAACTAGATGGGTCTGTGATGAAATTTATGATTGGCTTAACAGAAATATGAATTGATATTTCCATAAACACCTAAAATGTGTTAGACACCTAGGGAGTGGAAGATAAAATAGAAACTAAAATAGCTCCCTACTTCCCTGAATTAGGAAGAGTGTTTTGGCCACTATAATGACTAAATATATGACACATTGAACCTTTGGCAAAGAATAAGGCGCAGCAAGCCATTGTGGTGTTTGTTAAATATAAAACAAAAGGTTATATCTCATAATGCAAATTAGAACCTGGAATCATTGGTAGGGAAAGAGTTGGTTACAGTTTTACAAAAAAGAACAAAGGGACCCAGATTTCCTGAAAAACTTAAAAAGCGTGCTAGGATATGGAACAAAAAAATTATTGAAAATATAGTTAGATATGTCAATGTCTAATGAACCCTTTGTGATAATTTCTCACAATTTATGAGTCGTATTTGTGAACCCTGCATTCTATGCTTGAGCAATTTATATTTAATTTTGTGCAACCACAACAAACGGAACAGAAAGCTTCTTACCTAATTTGCTATAATGAAGTCATAAGTTAGATGTATATGTAGAAAATGAATATAAATATAGACACAAAATGGAATAAAGCAGAGATCTCCTTTACCTGAAAAAGTTTGTTCATGTTCTTTCACTGACTCCATCAGCCCACCTTCAGGGGTCCTGAAACTTTGCTGCAACTGGACTGTGCCAAAACTTTAATCTATAAAATGGGAATATTGAAAAGGTTAGATAGTTGTATATAAATACTTGCTGTGTCTCACATTATTACCAAATATTTAAACATATTTCCTCCAACTTTCTAAACTCATTAGAATTACTAAACACAGTAAGATTATATTTTCATTATGAAATCCATAGAAAAAGATAGACAATATCTTTAATATGAAAGATGTTTGCATATTTTCACACTTCATCTTTAAAAACTTTCAAGAAAGCTTAAACAATAATAATAACAAACTTTAAATTTAATATAATACTATCATGATAAAAAATCTCTACTTCTTAGGGAAGGAACTTTATGAATCTCCAAATTCCTGTTATAGTAGGAAGAGTCTGTTCTTCAGAATGATACTGTTTCTGAAGACAGTCTTAGGAGAGGTAATGAAGCAAAATTGCTATCTTAAGCATAAATTCTAATCCAGCATGACTGAAAAAAATTTCCAAACCAATTTTGACATAGACATAAATAAAAGAAGTTAATATGAAAACATGGACAAATGATTATTCACAGATCATGGGAAGAAACTCAGAACTCTTACTGGCTTCACACGGAACCAATACTGCCAACGCCTTGACCCATGACATCAGACCTCATTACAGTGGTGGGAGAGGAGGGAGAGAGGGAAAGAAATTTTGTCATTTCCGAAACCTGTATCTAGTACTCTGTTATGGTAGTACTAACAATTAAATGCACACTTTCACCTGTGAACAAATTTTTTTGTTTGTCTGTTTGTTTATTTGTATTTGGTCATACCAAGTGATGTTCAGGAGTTGCTTTCAATATTTATGCATAGACCTTGCTCACAGAGGGATGCAGGACCCTCATGCTTCTGGGAATGAACTTGAATTGCTTATATGTAAAAAAAAGGCTTATTCCTTGTACAATCTATTTGCATAATCTCAAATTAAGTGGATTGTTTAATATTTAATCACATTGTATGCTTATATTGAAATTGAAATTTAATTGAAAATTTCATTGAGAATATTTCATTTTTATAAATATAAAAATACATATCCATCAATAATTATATAAGAGGTGAGGATCTATTATACTTGGGCTAGAGCGATAGCACAGCGGTAGAGCATTTGCCTTGCACGCAGCCAACATGACCGACCCGAGTTCAATTCCTCCGTCCCTCTCGGAGAGCCTAGCAAGCTACCGAGAGAATCTCGCCCGCACGGCAGAGCCTGGCAAGCTACCCGTGATGTATTTGATATGACAAACACAGTAACAACAAAGTCTCCAATGGAGATGTTACTGGGCCCGCTCGAGCAAATCAATGAACAACGGGAGGACAGTGACAGTGACAGTGATCTATTATATAGGAAACATAGGTAAATCTCATACATTAAAATACCTATAAACGCTTCATGCCCAACAGAGGCCATGGGTTGCCCCCCACAAGCGGCTCTCTGGCACGGCCATGGCACCAGAGGACATGGAACTAATCCAGAGCCCAGCAGCTTTCAGCAGAAATGTGAATGGACTATGCATTAAACTCCAGTGGCATGCAACCCCTCTGCCGGGAGGGAAAGGGTGTCTGTCTCTTATGCCTTCTCCGCACCCCCCCGCCCCCAAGCAGCACAGTTGCCACCATCTCAGAGCTTTTTGGAAAGCCAGGTGTGAGCTGGCGGTGAAGGGGCAACTGCAGCCTAATGGGAAGGGGGGGGGGGGGGGCGGAACCAGCTTGTCCTTCACACCCAACCAAGGCCATGAGTTGACCCCCACGAGCGGCTCTCCAGCACAACCATGTCACCAGACACACAGAAACCAAATTGTAAGTATCCGGCTCTTGGCAGAAATCCCTTTAGACTTAATTAATAAAGCATCAGAAATCCAAACTTGTGCAGCCACAATTGCGGCCATGCAACATCATATGGTTTTCATAACCAGCAATAGAAAACAAATTATTTCACAATACCTTTTCTGCAGTTCTGATTGTTGGTGGGAAATTCCAATAATAATGGTGCATATTTTGTCGAAATAATGAATGTATTCAAAGTAGAGAGAGAGTAAAGTAGAAATCATCTGCCTCACAGGCATCGGGAAAGGTAGGAGTAGGGGGTATATTTGGGTTCTTGGTGGTGAAAAATAATTACTGGTGAGGGGAAGGCTGTTTGATCATTGTATGACCGAGACTTAAACCTGAAAGCTTTGTAATTTTTCGCACGGTGATTCAATAAATAAATTTAAAAAAATAGTAGGAAGGAACTGTCTATCGAATAGTAAAGCAATGGCATCTGCCAAACATGACAAATTATTGGTGGATCATGATCTTTTAATGTGGTCTCTAGAGTGGGTGATCTGAGTCACTTTATTAAATTGTCACAACAACCCTGGAAAGCTGGTTTAGACGGAATTTCAAGGGCTAAATATCGTTGTTTTGGATGAGGAGAGGGCAAGTTTCTCTAACTTGAAAATTTGCAGGCAGCTGCAATAGAGAAGGGATCACTAAGAAAATGATGACTTGAGGGATCTTTCGGACCTGTCAGGATGAGAGATGTGTGCAGAACGTAGATAAAGGACCAAACATGATAACCTCTCAGTGTCTGTATTGAAAACCATAATGCCCAAAAGTAGAGAGAGAGTATGGGGAATATTGTCTGCCATGGAGGCAGGGAGAGGGTGGAAATGGGAGTATACCGGGGATATTGGTGTGGGGAGTGTGCACTGGTGGAGGGATGAGTGTTTGAGCTTTGTGTGATTGTAACCCAAACATGAAAACATGAAAGCTTGTAACTATCTCATGGTGATTCAATAAAATTAAAAAAATAATAAAATAAAATACCTATAATGTATAAGATTTGGTTTCTTATACAGATGGTTATAAGACATAGTTAGCACAAAAGAAGTCTAGTGACATGGTAAGCTCCAGGTTTTTCTAATTACTTTAAATAAATATATAAGTATTCCTTAATATCTAAGAATTGCTGTCATTGCTGTAAAAATGAATAAAATGCATAAAAATGCTTTTGCTATTGACAATCACAGAAAATAACTATATCAAAATCACTAACATTAAAACAAAATTTATTATCCTAAAAGTCACATGCATGTGCAATTCAATGAGGAATATTTATAAGTTATACTTCTTAGACCAAGCTAGAGTGCATAGCGGTAGGGCGTTTGCTTTGCAAGCCGCTGGCCTGGCCGAGCCAGGTTTGATTCCTCCGCTCCTCCTGGAGAGCCCAGCAAGCTACCAAGAGTGTCTCGCCCGCACCACAAAGCCTGGCAAGCTAACTGTGATGTATTTGATATGACAAACACAGTAACAACAAGTCTCAAAATGGAGAAGTTACTGGTCCTGATCTAGCAAATCAATGAACGGGAGGACAGTGCTACAGTGCTACTTATTAGACTATTCTTTTTATAAATTGAGTTTTCCACCTATTGACTTAAATGTGTCAACATACCCTAAAATCTAATATTAAACTATTTTAAGTTTGTTGACACTAAGTACTTTCAAACTGTGGGTTTACACCACCTTCTATATACAGAAATATTTTCTCTTTACAAAACTCAAAATCTGTTTCCTTTAAATCTCCATTCCTTCTATTTCAAGCATTTGACAATCACCATTACACTACTTTTTGACCATATGTATTTTTTTAATTAAATAAGTTTAAGTTGAGCATTTTCTAGTAAAATAAATATTCCACGATGAGAAAATATTTTAAAACACAATCCAGTCCCATTTTTCCAATAATGATTAATACATACACAATAAACAATAATGTCTTCATGCATAATGTCAATATTAGTGGTTTTTATGATAATGTAATAATGTCTTTTGAAAACACTGAGAATTAATTATTCAGAGCTAATATTATATATGTAATCATATATAATATTAAATTTGAACTTTTCCTTTGTTGCATCTGAAAAGTTCAGAGCTATTTGACTTGGTTTCTCAGGGTCTGAACCACTGGTGTGAAAATACTTTCTTAAATGAATTCTCCAGTCTATTAGTTTGGATGTGCCCCATTTATTTGTGCTTTGCTATTTTTTGTACATATATTAGAGTTTATGTAAGTAGGTTCTATTACTTTCTACCACTCTTCTATCATTGAAATGTAATTTTATGACTAAATATTTTATAAGATCAAAGATAACTGTGAATAAAATATAGAGATCAAAATATATACTTACATGTTTAAACGAATTTTATTTAGTTCCATTTGAAGCATTTAGATATAATACGACCAAATAATGAAATTAAAATAATGCTTATGGTCTATTTTTGGTGAAAAAGGAATATCACAGCATTATACTGAAAGTTGCTATAAATAATTTGTTAAAGATTTTCTCACTCGTATTTGTCTTGAACATGAAATAGACACTCTACAAGAAGGTATGTTCATAAATTATGTTATATATATGCACAGTATATTTACTAGAAATATACTATGGAGACTATAGAAGAATGAGATCTTTATATGTACATCCACATATATTTTTTCTTTACATTTCGAATCAGTTATTTAATGGTTTTCAAGAATTAAAATATCTGGGATTCTCTTTTATTTGTAAACTGAGAAGTTAACCTGCTTAGTTGGATATGATAAAAATAATATTTTTAAAAAATGGTTCCGAACATGGCATTTTATCACTCTGATCAGTATGTCATAGCAGCATTTTAGGATGTTCTATGAGCCCACCTCTATGAGCCTCAATGCCTTCAAGACAATGAAAAGCAGGCCAAGGTGACCCCTATAAAATCAATGAGCTGTGTTAATGGAGAGGAAATATGAGTGCAGGGAATCTAAATTTTTATATCATATAATAGAAATCTTCCATTTGCTGACATTAGAGACAACCCAGTCTCTTCCAAAACTGTCTGCTAAATTTTTTGAAAAGATAATTAGTAACTACTTCATATGTTTCTCTGCTTATAAAACACAGAATTATGTAAAACCCAAAAACTATCTCCCAACAATTTTTAAGTTTGTTTTTATTTAGAAATATTTAAATTTACATAAAGTTCACAGACTTTTGAAAGAGAAGCTAATACTCCTTGTTTATTAAACGTTTGTAGACTCTCAAGATCTCTCTGCTTTATAGTGATGAAAAGAATATGCAAGAAATATTTTCATGATACTTTTACAGTACCCAAATAGATGGAAATAAAAGGAAACATTATGTTTTATGATAAGACTATAAACTGGTTGTTCCAAGACAATTTTTAAAAATTATGAACTTTTTATGTGTCTCCCATTAAATCTATCAATAGTTTACAAAAACATAATTAAAATAAAATTATTTTTTATAATTTATCATTTGTTAGCTCTATCTACCATAATTTTGCTTTTAATAAGAATTGAGGAAAAGAAATCTAAGTACTATTCATCAATAAATTTTGCCACTAGTGATGTTGTCTAATGATAAGGTGGGGGTCCTTTTACAGAATAATATACAAGGAATTTATATTGGATAATCCTTTAAAAATATTACATCCTAGAGATTTATGAGTATTTATTTTACCAAGAGTCTGTCATTCTGGCCATTTATTTAATTGCACCAAAGAAATAGTAAACAAATATAAATCTTTCAAAACCATGAGATTATTGATATAAACTCCTAAGCACTTTTAAAATTAAGATACATGGGAATAATACTGATTTATGGCATGTTAGAAGATATCAAAAAGGGTTTTATGCTCTGAAGATATTTTAATAAGAGAAAAACAAAAGAAGGGGACACGTGCATTAGAGAACCTGGGAAGATGGGGCTGAGGACAGAAACTGAGAGAACAAGGGCACGTGCTTGAGGATTCCTGAGGCGTCCATGACATACATCTCTTCCATGTAATAAACGGCTGCTAAGACCAATCAGCTTGGCCTCGTTTCCTTCCTTCGCCTGACCATCAACATCGACCTCCCTGGAGTGGGGAAGCGGCCTGACCACCGGCCTTTTATTTTTTAGAACTTCAAGTCCTACTCAACCAGGTTTAAGAATTTTGATGCGGATCTGCGCGGGACGGGCACGGAGGCCCAGCTCTGGGCAACCAAGCTGAACGGCTCCTATTCCAACCAGGTACAGCCCGCCCCCAAGGGCCTGGGACACTCTCGCGCATGCACTGCTAGCTCCATCTCCTAGAAAGCCGGTTTTCTCCCCTGATCTGCGCAGGATGGGCATGGAGGCCCAGCTCTGGGCAACCAAGCTGAACGGCTCCTATTCCAATCAGGTACAGCCCGCCCTCAAGGGCCTGGGACCCTCTCTGCGCATGCACAGCTAGCTCAATCTCCAAGAAAGCCGGTTTTCTCCCCTGATCTGCGCAGGACGGGCACGGAGGCCCAGCTCTGGGCAACCAAGCTGAACGGCTCCTATTCCAACCAGGTACAGCCCGCCCCCAAGGGCCTAGGACCCTCTCTGCGCATGCACTGCTAGCTCCATCTCCTAGAAAGCCGGTTTTCTCCCCTGATCTGTGCAGGACGGGCACGAAGGCCCAGCTCCGGGCAACCAAGCTGAACGTCTCCTCATTCCAACTGTAGACGTTCCCAACTCCTCGCTCAGTGCCAGGGACTTTTTCCGGAGCCGCTACATATGCCATAGGTACCATAAGCTACCTTCTTAGATGGAAACTTCTCTAGTTTAGCTCAGTCACTAAACTAGTTTAGCTCAGTCACTAGAAACACAGTAGCCAATAACTCATAAGCCTATCTTAACTCACACTGCATATCAAGCAGAATAGTAACAGTGAACGTGAAGGACTGAACCACACTTCTCACAATGGTAAAGCAATGCAAAAGTCCACCAACCTTTCTTATTGAAGAGTCTAGCCCAGATGACACCAACGGTACTGTAGTGTTAGACAACCTCTGTGACAAGGAATTCAGAAGGTAGCTACTTAGGATGCTTAGGGAACTAAAAGAAACAATGGAAAGCAATGCCAATAGAAGACAAGAGGATTTGAAGGCAGAAATGAGGAGAATGCAATCGGAAATGGCAGACCTGAAAAATCTCGTAGGCGAATTGAAAAACTCAGTGGAAGGCCTCAGCAGCAGAGTAACAGCTGCTGAGAACCAAATCAGTGAGCTCGAAGATGAAGTTCAGAGACTCTCCAGAAAAGGGCAGAAAATGGAAAAGAGACTCACAATTCGGGAACAGATGGCAAGAGAAGATCATGATGAAGCCAAGAGGGGTAAGAATTATTGGAGTCCCAGAGATATAGGAAGAAAACCTTGATGAAGAAGAAACTGTCAAAGACATCATTGCTACAACGTTTCCAGAGCTGAAGTAAACTTGTGACCACATTCAGGAGGCCCAAAGGGTACCAGCTAGAAGAAATCCGAATAAAAATACCCCAAGACACATTCTGATCAAAATGAACAAAACCTTAGACAGAGACAAAATTCTGAAAGCAGCAAGATCAAAGAAAGAAATCTCTTACAAAGGAGCATCCTTAAAATTCACAGCTGATTTTTCTGATGAAACCCTCATGGCCCGAAAACAGTGGTGGGACATAGTGAAAAAACTCAATGAAATAAATGCCTCCCCCAAAATACTTTACCCAGCGAGACTTTCATTCATAATAGAAGGAACAACACACAGTTTCACAGACAAACAACAGCTCAGGAACTTCATAGACTCAAAACCATGTTTACAAGAACAACCAAATGGGCTACTTTAAGGCAAGAAAGGCCCCTCAAATACACCAAATTTCAACAGAACAATGGGAAAAAATCCCATAACAATAATCTCTCTCAATATCAATGGGCTAAATGCACCAATTAAAAGACATAGAGTGGCAGGATGGATTAGAAAATTGAACCCAACATTCTGCTGCCTGCAAGAAACACATCTCAATAGTCAAAACAAACACAGACTCAGAGTCAAAGGCTGGAAAACAATCCTACAGGCAAACAGCTCCCAGAAAAAAGCTGGGGTAGCCATCCTAATATCAGACCACATTGATTTCAGAGTGAGGAAGGTCATAAGAGACAGTGAATGCCATTTCTTATTGATCAAAGGATCTGTACAACATGAAGAACTTACAATAATAAATGTATATGCACCTAATGAGAGACCAGCAAAGTACTTAAAACAACTACTCATAGATTTGGAAAAAGACATCAATAGCAACACAATACTAGTGGGAGACTTCAATACTGCTTTGTCACCTCTTGATAGATCAACCAGACTCAAGCTTAGCAAGGACATACTTCATCTGAGGGAAACAATGGAAGAAAGGGACTTAGTAGATATATACAGGACACTTCATCCACAAAAAGCTGAATACACATTAGTCTCAAGCGTACATGGAAAATTCTCCAAGATAGACCACATGCTGAGCCACAAAACATGCCTCCATAAAATTAAGAAGATAGAGATTGTATCAACAATCTTCTCAGACCATAATGCGCTGAAATTAGAAGTAAATCACACACAAAAACAGAAAACTAAATCAAACACCTGGAAATTAAACAGTGCTCTATTGAACAATGAGTGGCTTAGACAGGAAATTAAAGAGGAAATCAAAAGATTCCTAGAAACGAATGAAAATGAGGACACGAGTTACCAAAATTTATGGGACACAGCAAAAGCTGTGTTAAGAGGAAAGTTTATAGCTCTACAAGCATTCCTCAGGAAGGAGGAGTGAGCACACATAAGTAACCTAAACTCACAGCTTAAGAGCTTTGAGAATGACCAAAAAAAGGAGCAAAACCCGAACAGGAGAAAGGAAATAATAAAACTCAGAGCAGAGATTAACGAGATGGAAACCCAAAAAACAATCCGCAAGATCAATGAAACCAAGAGCTGGTTCTAGGGGAAAATTAACAAGATTGATAAGCCTCTAGCAAAACTCACAAAGACAGGGAGAGAAAAAAACCCTAATAAACCGAATCAGAAATGAAAAGGGGGTCATTACAACAGAAACTACAGAAATTCAAAGGATCCTCAGGGAGTACTTTGAGAAGCTTTATGCCACGAAACATCAAAACCTCGAGGAAATGGATAAATTCCTAGACTTCTACAGACTCCCAAGGTTGACCCAAGAAGACCTGGAATACCTAAACAGACCTATCACCATCAAGGAAATTGAAATGGTAATAAAAATTCTCCCCAAGCACAAAAGTCCTGGCCCAGATGGATTCACTAGTGAATTCTTCCAAATCTTTAAAGAGGACTTACTCCCAATCCTCTTTAAGCTTTTCCACGAAATTGAAATATCAAAAACACTTCCGAACAGTTTCTACGAAGCAAATATCACACTGATACCAAAAGCAGACAGAGATACCGCAAAGAAAGAGAATTACAGACCGATATCCTTGATAAACACAGATGCAAAGATCCTCAACAAACTACTAGCAAATAGAATCCAACTACTCATCAAAAAGATCATACACCATGACCAAGTAGGATTCATCCCAGGGATGCAAGGATGGTTCAACATTCGGAAATCAATCAACATAATCCATCATATCAACAAAAGAAAAGACAAAAAAAGCATATGATTATATCAATAGATGTAGAGAAAGCATTTGACAAGATCCAGCACCCCTTTATGATGAAAACCCTAGCCAAAATGGGTATAGAGGGGACCTTCCTCAACATAATTAAAGCCATCTACCACAAGCCTACAGCAAGCATCATCCTCAATGGGGAAAAACTGAGAGCCTTCCCTCTAAGATCAGGGACGAGACAAGGATGCCCACTCTCTCCACTGCTGTTCAATATAGTACTGGAAGTACTTGCAATAGCGATTAGGCAAGAAAAACATATTAAGGGCATTCAGGTAGGAAAGGAAGAAATCAAGCTCTCACTATTCGCAGATGATATGTTACTATACTTAGAGAACCCAATAACCTCCAGCAAAAAACTCCTAGAAACAATAGACTCGTATAGTAAAGTTGCAGGCTATAAAATCAATACCCAAAAGTCCATGGCTTTCCTATACGTAAACAGTGAGAGAGAAGAAAGCAACATGAAAAAAACAATCCCGTTCATAATTGTGCCCCAGAAAATCAAGTACCTAGGAATAAGCTTAACTAAGGAAGTAAAGGACCTGTACAAAGAAAACTACAAAACGCTACTTCAGGAAATAAAAGAGGACATGAGGAAATGGAAAGATATCCCCTGCTCATGGGTCGGGAGACTTAACATTGTCAAAATGGCAATACTACCAAAAGCATTGTATAAATTCAATGCAATCCCTATAAGGATACCCATGACATTCTTCAAAGAAATGGAGCAAACACTCCTGAAATTTATATGGAACAATAAGCCCCCACGAATAGCTAAAGCAATTCTTGGGAAAAAGAAAATGGGAGGAATCAACCTCCCTAACTTCAAACTGTACTACAAAGCAGTAATAATTAAAAGAGCATGGTTCTGGAACAAAGGAAGAACTGCAGACCAATGGAAAAGGGTTGAATACACTGACATCTCCCCTCAATCATATGATTATCTAATCTTTGATAAAGAAGCAAGTAATGTGAAGTGGAGTAAGGAAAGCCTGTTTAACAAATTGTGCTGCCATCACTGGACGGCTACACGCAAAATAATGGGCTCAGAACTCTGCCTAACACCATGTACAAAAGTAAGATCAAAATGGATTAAAGACCTCAACATCAGACCAGAAACCAGAAGGTACATTGAAGACAAAGTTGGCAAAACCCTCCATGACATTGAAGCTAATGGTATCTTCAAAGATGCCAAGCCACTGACTGAGCAAGTGAAAACAGAGATAGATAAATGGGACTATCTTAAACTAAGAAGCTTCTGCACCTCCAAAGAAACAGCGACCAAAATACAAAGACAGTCTACAGAATGGGAAAGGATATTCGCCGAATACACATCTGACAAGAGGTTGATATCAAGGATATACAAAATACTGGTTAAACTCCACAACAAGAAAACATCCAACCCCATCCAAAAATGGGGCAATGAAATGAACAGAAACTTTCTCAAAGAAGAAATCCGAATGGCAAAAAAGCGCATGAGAAAATGCTCTACATCATTAATCATCAGGGAGATGCAGATCAAAACCACAATGAGATATCATCTCACACCTCAGAGACTGGCCCACATTCAAAAGAACAAAAGCAACCGATGCTGGCGTGGATGTGGCGAGAAAGGGACACTCCTTCACTGTTGGTGGGAATGTCGACTGGTTCAGCCCTTCTGGAAAACAGTATGGACGATTCTCAAAAAATTAGAAATTGAGCTCCCATTTGACCCAGCAATACCACTCCTGGGAATATATCCAAGAGAGGCAAAAATGTATAGTCGAAGTGACATCTGCACTTGTTTGTTCATTGCAGCACTCTTTACAATAGCCAGAAACTGGAAGAAACCTGAATGCCCAAGAACAGATGACTGGTTAAAGAAACTTTGGTACATCTATGCAATGGAGTACTATGTAGCTGTTAGAAAAGATGAAGTCATGAAATTTACAAACAAGTGGTACAACATGGAAAGTATCATGCTAAGCGAAATGAGTCAGAAATAGAGGGATAGACATAGAAAGATTGCATTCATCTCGGGGATATAAAGTAACAAAATATGAGATTAATACCCAAAAATAGCTGAGATCAGCACCAGGAGGATTACTCCATAGCTTAGTGGCCAGTCGGGCATTCTGGAGGAAAGGGCAGCTCAGATAGAGAAGGGAACACCAAAGAAAGGGTGTTTGGAGGATCCTCCCAGGAGGGGAGATGCATGTCGAAAGTAGACTATGGACTGAACATGTTTGCCACTCAATGCCTCTTTTGCAGACCACAACACCCAAAAGGAGAGAGAGAACACAGGGGATTGCCCTGCCACAGAGACAGGGGGGATGGGGGGATGGGGGTGTGAGGGATATTATCCATGGTGGTGGAAAATGGGCACTGGTGGAGGGATGGGTATCTGATCATTGTATAATCAAACCCAAGCACAAAAAATTGTAAATCTACAACTGTACCTCATGGTGTTTCACTAATAAAAAAAATTAATTAAAAAAAAGAAAAAGAAAAGAAATAGACTACATACAAAATAAAAATTAAAATATTTAAATAGAATATATAAAACTAATAAAATAAATTTATTTAAGTAAATTAAATAAAAATAAATACATTGAAATCTTTATTCAATGTATTTATCACTATTGCAACTATGAAACTAACTGAGACAATAGAAGATAAGAGTCTAGTCTATTTTCTAGAAATATTTTTACAAATTGAAGGTGAAATCCAACCATATCAATCCTATGAAATATGACAACTTTGAAAAGATAAAAAATGTAACACTTAAAACTAAATTATTAGGGCCTGGAGAGATACTATAGGGGTTTAAGGCACATGATTTGGATACAGCTAAGCCTAGTTAGATCAGCATCGTGTGATCCTGCAAAACTACTGAACACAGTCTTGAAAGTCTCAAAACACTCCATAATGCTACCCTAGAAACCCAATAACAGCCACTGTGGCTTGGATAATCCCTGATATCAGAGGACCAACCAGGGCATTGCATCCTTGGGCCCTAGCATTGAGTGGCCTGTCCAGGTGTCTAAGGAACACTGGGGGAGGTCTTGAGTCTCCTGAATGCCAATTGAATGCCTCCCCCATTCCTCAGCAAAACAAAATTAAACTAATGCTCTAGTTATCTGGTGATCTAATTAAATGCTGAAGAAATACTCAATACTTTTGCTCTTAATTTCTGGCCAAAAGCAGTAATGAGATAAAACACAAATATGTGTATACCTAGATTATTTTAAACATAGAAATAAATCACCTTCACATAAATTAAAATTTTTATCAATTAATTCAACAAAAATTCAAGGATCAGTTTCAGCAGTTTGAACATCGAAACTGCATTTTCTCATTAACAACAGACCATTGAAGAAGTTTAATAATGGACATTAAGAGAAAAAGACAACTTTAGAAATTAATTAGCAACATCTAATAACCTTGAAGATATTTATTTATATTAATTTTATTTCTAGGCATATCCCTGAAGGTGTCTCTTTCCCATATATTACAAGGTATGTATATTATTTATAATGGTAAAAGTTAGAAAATAGGGCATAACCACTTATATTGAAACAGATGACTGAATCATAGCAAATTATAGAATTTTATATGACACCTAAACAAGAAAGCAAAAACATGCCATATGTGTTAATATTTATCTTAAAAGCAAAATTCAAAGTAAAGAAAAACTAAACAGAGATGGCATCACACTCCAAACTGGCAAAATATATACTTGTGAAAACACAAGGACAAGTTTTCATGTATACATATATACACATAAACCATATGTATTTCATCATTGTATGTATAGAAAAATTTAAAAAAACACAAACTTCTGACCCTGTGTGTATTGTTGTTGGTATTTTAAATGACAGGATGAGATGGACAGATATCTTTCTTGGGATTCATTTGTTTTAGGGACAGAAGTTAGAGACTACAGTGGCTTTTGGTTAAAGTCATTTGACAGATGAGGTACTTCTTGTCTAGCAATAGTGGATTGAGGATCTTCATGTCTGCTCTGCCAGGAATCAGAGATATTTCTGCCCTGAACCTATCATTAACTTAAGTACAAAGTTAATTACCTTTCAGTTCTAGGTAATACTAATTATTAGTCGTACTGGCTTATCATAGCAATGCAATATCTAGCACACTTTCAAAATGTTAAAAAATGATCTAGGTATATTAAAATCAGAGGCAAATATCTGAACACCTGAAATGTATACCTAAAGGAAAGCTATTTTAAAGTCATTGTAAAGCCAAGGAAAACTTTTAATATTTATGCTTGAAAGATGACCTTATACATTAAACAAAAAAAAAGCTATTGTACTAGAAAACCAATTAATAATAGGATTTTCAATTCTTTGCCAGATTTCCCTATCAGAGAGCCCGGCAAGCTACCAGACTATCCCGCCTGCATGGCAGAACCTGGCAAGCTACCTGTGACATATTTGATATGCCAAAAACAGTAACAACGATAGGCCTCATTCCCCAGACACTGAAAGAGCTCCCAGTGTGTCAGTGTTGGGAAGGAACAGTAAGGGGAGGCTGCTAAAATCTCAGACTCTCCGTGTTCCTGGATGCCATTGGGCTACACTAGCACGTGACAGGGACACATGGAGACATTACTGGTGCCTGCTCAAGCAAATTGATTAACAACAGGATGACAGTAATACAGTGATACAGCATAATAATTTAAACGTTCTTTATTTTGGTGGAGTTTCAAAGTTTTAGTAAGGAAAGGGAATTTTTCTTAAATGCTGTATCCTCCTTGCCTCAGAGGCTTTAATACTCTTCAAATTTGCTATTTCTTATTGGTTTAACGACTTACTAATACATGTTTTCCCATGCTAAACCTAGAGGTGACCCTCTGAAGCTGCCTATCATAAGGTGGAAATTATAATTATTATGAAAGCTTTTATGACATTATACACCAATCTGGTTTTGAATAACTCCATTCTTCAGAGCCCCAGGTAAATTATTTAGTTATAATTGACATGTGATTCTTTAAATTATTTGCAAAATTATATTTTTCTGAAATATTATTCTGCCTAAAGAGAATATAATCCTCTAGGATTTGTCTAACAAGCCTTCTTTCCTTTTCTCTACCATCACTACTGTGTCTGGAAGAAGTTGAGATTAACAAGTTTTCCTTAAATCCTGGTTCTCTGAATAGCTTACAACAATTCAGCTGGAATCTAAGAAGCAGACAGAAGACAGAAGAGTAGGTTTAGCACAATTTTCTGAAAAATCTATTTACTATTAAATTTTATCATGGTTGTTCTATTTTTTCTTTCATTAAATTTTATCATGGTGGTTCTATTTTTTCTTTCTGTGAAAAGGACAAAATATACTGTTAATCTGTGCTTTTTCTCCATTTTCCCCTGAAAAATCCATTATAAAATTATATTACAGCTATTAGATTTTAAAAACTTTCTGGAGGGCTTAGGCAGTGGAGGTAGTGATATAATAGTGAGCCTTTAAGCAGTATTTTGTATGAAAAGATTTTAAGCACATTATTACTATCAAGTAAGTATACAGCTGAACAGCTTTTAAACAATGTTTTTATATTTTAAAATTTTAGACTTTTAAAAAACTTTTATCGACTTGTCATATTCAATACATTGTTCCCTTTGCGGTTCTTCCATCTGCCAAATTAAACAATGCCTTCCTAACTTTGAAAAGGGGAGGGTGCTGAAGGAGACACATTCAACTGATTTATCTTTCTTTGTATTCCCAGAGTTTAACAATATTTAGTGACCATGAAATAATATTTATTGAATAATGAATCTGTTGTTAGAAGACTCTGGTCCATTCATCACTAGCTTTTCCGGGTGCTTAACTACCTCTGAATTTACCTAACTGATTTATGTTGGAGTCTGAATGCTTTAAATATCTGAAAGACAAGCTGGATTTCTGGCAAAATGACGAATGAGTGGAGACTCCGGAATTACCTCCTCCCTACGTTTTAACACAGTGACAGATTTATGGGAATACAGTTGGTGAGAAAAATACAGATTCTAAAGGAGGAAAATTTTCATTGGTCAGGGTTCATCAGAGAGGGAGAAAAGAGAAAAGCATAATCCTACACATGGTTCCCTTGGTAACACGATCTGATAATGGGAAAAGGTTGACATCCACGTGTGATCTTTCTGTGGAGATAGAGGACCTCGTGTCCTCTGGATCCATGGTACTGGCTGTGTGCATTAGTAGCTCATTGTACACAGCCAGGTAAGAGAGATTTTCCTCAAAGAGCAGTGGATCACAAGGAGAGATTTTTGATGGAGATTGTAGATGATGGCCAAAAGGACACCATGCTGCCCAAAAACAATCTAAGACCCTGTACTGAAAGGAAACTAACTCACACCTCAGCTGTGCATGCCTGAGGCTCTCAGACTCATGACTCCCTGGGAAGCTCTTGTTCATGGTGGTAACTGACATACTGATTCCATGATCCTCAGGCACAGGATTTAGAGTTGAGTCTAGCAGGCTTGGGAAGCATGGGGAACAGAGCTTGTTGGAGAAGAGGCAGCACCCACCTGTCCAAAAAGACTGATGTCCTAATGTGGATAGCTTTGCTGGAGCTCAGGCTAGGACAACTGACATCTTGGTCACAGTGGACACTTCCGATGTATCTGCCCAGTGTCATCTCTGCAGTGGGAGTGAATTCCAGAGTGTGGGTTTATGCATCTGAGAGGTGTTTCCTCACTGAAGATTTTACTTCCATCCACAATCTCTTGAGCTTTCTTAATTGCTTCTCCACTACTCCCCCACAATTATTATAGATTTTAAGCTTGTGTTTCCTGTACTTCTGTTTTTAAATGCCTAAAGGAGGAAAGGAAAGTATTGTTCAAATTCACATTCTTTCAGTTCCTTCTAGAGTACTGGTGGGGATGCTATTCTGATGTTAAATGTGGACATTCTTCCTCTCCAGCTGTACCTACTCAGCCCTCCTGCCTTCTGGATGGTTCGCAACAAGTTTGGTGATTGCTGCTCAAAGCCAAGGACGTTTTGGACATTGTGGGTGTTGCAAGTGTGTGAATGCTACTTGGAATTGACCTACCTTGATAGCCTGTGGTTGTCTGGAAAAGCCCCCCATCCCCTAACCCCATGCTATTTGGTGCCCTCTAAAGAGAAGCAGCACAGTGCTCTGAGGGGACTTGTCCCTTCTTACTTCTCACTGAGAAGGCTAATGCTCTATTAGAAAAAATACCCAAAAGGAGATAGAGAGATAGGTAGATAGAGTCAGACAGACAGACAGACGGACAGAGACAGAGACAGAGACAGAGAGACAGAGTAAAAGAGAATGTGCCTGCCACAAAGGCAGGTGGGGAATGGGGTGGGGTGGCAGTGGGATGGGAGGGATATTGGGAACATTGGTGGTAGAAAATGTGCACTGATGGATGGATGGGTTCTCAATAATTTTATGACTGAAAAGTAATCACGAAAGTTTATAAGTCTGTAACTGCACATCATGGTGATTCATTAAAATATAAAATAATATGTCCGACTGGTTCAGCACCTCTATGATTGTGCAAGGAACGCCGTGAGAGAGATAGCCACAAAAAGACGACTGTCTCTGAAAACTCTCGAGCTCCTTCACCAACATGGGTTGACACAAGCCTTAGGCAATCACAAGCGAACGTCCGAGCTTGCAAAGCAGTGCAGAGAAGCAATAAAGGAAGACCTCAAAGAGAAAAGAGCAGCAGTGCTGGCAGATGTGATAGAAGCTGGGAAAAGCATTTGCAATGCCCGCCTGTTCTTTGCCAACTACAACACCAAGATGACTGCCCTCCGACATCCTGATGGCTCTGTCACATCTTCCTGAAGGGCAATGGAGAAGATTATCCATGACTTCTACTTGGATCTATTTGATAGCCATATCCACCTGCCCACATACAAAATTCCGTAGGATGAATATGTTTCCAATGTTCTCCCTTCAGAAATCTGACATGGCATTTCATTGGTAAAGGAGTAAACAGCACCTGACCAGACTAGGTCAGACCTGAACACTTGAAGAACCTGCCATCAGTACTCATAAATACACTGGCTCGGCTCTTCTCACGCTACCTGTCTGAATGAAAGGTTCCATCCCAATGGAAAACCAGCAGGACTGTACTACTATACAAAAAGGGAAACATCCATGACATTGGCAACTATCGCCCAATCTGCCTATTGTCTGTTATCTACAAACTGTTCACTAAAGTTGGACTAAGGTTGAATCTAACAAAGACAATGTTTATGAGAAATGGTTTCGTTCCTGACATTCCATTCACTCTCAATGGGCCGAACATCTCTGAACGCAACAGTTATGTGTTGAGATCAAGAAGTCAACATGACAAATGACCTGGCACCTGAGTTGCACAGGAGGAAGAGAGCAGCTTGGAATACCTTCAAGAGCATCAAAGAAATATCTAACAGGACCATGAACCTCCGACTCTGGGCACATCTCTTCAATTCTGCTGTTCTTCCTGCATTAACATACGCCTCAGAGACCCGGGTCCTACGAAAACAGGATGAGAACGCCATTCAGGTCTCCCAAAGAGGAATCAAAAGAGCTATGCTTGGAGTATCACGCTTCACTCAAATGAGAGAAATAATCTCGAATTCCAACATTCTTCGATGGTCAAGAATCAGGGATGCTGTCTCGTTTGTCAAGGCATCGAAAATCAGATGGGCTGGACACAAAATGAGATTTAGAGACAACCGCTGGACTAGAGCCATTACTGACTGGATTCCATGGGACATCGAAAGATCACATGGCCGCCCACCTATGAGATGGTCAGACTTCTTTGTCAAGACCCTGAACAATCAGTTTGAGGCTGTTCGTGTTCCTAGAATGTGCAGATGCCATTGGGCTACATTAGCATGCATCAGGGATGAATGGATATGTTATTGGCTCCTGCTCGAGCAAATCGATGAGTAAGGGGATGTCAAGATATCAAGTAATAAAAAAAAATCAAAAAAGAAAAGAGAAAAAAATTAAAAAATAACAAAAACCAAAAAAAAACTTGAAAGCCCCTAGAACACCAGAGTGATTTTCACTTTAGCCATGGTAAACAGAGTTCTGGAAGGAAAGCCAACTCTTCCTGTGAGAGAGGCAGACCTCAGTCAGAAATCTCTCCAGTAGCGTTGCTCTGTGCGGGCAAAGTCTGGACAGTCTGCCTGGATGTTCTACACCAGGGACATAGGACATAGCTGCCCAGTGCTCTTCAGAGACCTCACACCAACCACTCACCTGAGCTGTGTGACTCCAGGCTGATGACTGCCTCAGCACAGCCCTATGTGGCATGTTGTGAAACCTCCCAGTGAGTTTCTCTGAGTGCTCAGTGTGGATTGTAGGGTTTTGACCTCATGCCATGAGTCTAAAGGGTTTGGGGCTGGATTTTGTTATGATTGTTATGGAGGTGGTAATATCTTGATTTGTCTTTGTTTTGGTTTGAACTTTTATTTGGGTCTTTCCTCTCTTAACCTTGTGTAGACCAGATGTTTGCAAGGGCAGATGATAACAAATCTTATTACATGCAGTTTCTTTCTACTTTCTTTGGGGGAAACTTGGATGAGAATCAGAACAAGAGATCCCAAAGAGGGAGCGGCCTATCCTGCTTCATCTTTTCCCTCTGCTTCAATTAATTTTGTTTCTCCTTTCAAGTATGGGGTTGTACTCCTGTGAGACCATTCTCCTTATTTCAGTACTAATAAACAAATAATTAGTCTGATCTCTGTTACAGGCTTTGCACTGAGAGAAATTCCCATTCTGTCCTTCCTCAAGCCTTTGCCAGGACTTTGCTCACTTTTGCTTCTCAATATTCCTAGTCAGAGACTCAAGTGCCAGACCCTGTCAATTTCATACCTGTGTTTGGAGCAAAAATTCAAATTTGTATGATACTCATGGCACTACACTCACGGATCACTCATGTCGGGCTCAGGAGTCATATTGGATGCTGGAATTGAACTCAGGTTAGCTGTTCACAAGGCAAATGCTCTACCCACTGTACTATTATTTTAGCTTCCAAAGATCCAGAAGTTACTGGAAACAGCCATGTTCAGTCACTCAAACGAACTGCCTGTGGTCACTAAGGAAAGTATTGAGGTTTGGCACCCATTTCACCTGAGAAACAACTTCCATTTATCCATTGTAGATCGCTATTGAGGCAGTAGCCTTGACCTCTTCCAAATCTAAAGTTGTCAGTGAAGAGATAAGTCACACAATAAGCAATGGCAATGCCATAACAGGCCAGGCAGCAGAAGTGAGAAAAATCAGATAGTCCTCAGGTTCAGTTACTGGAACTGAAACAATTTTGGTTTCCCAGAAATGAAACAATATGATACTAGCCAATCAAGACCCACCTGGAAAGTTCCTGGGCCCAGCAAGTGGGCTCAATCAATCACCAGGTGCCGTATCAGCAATGACTAGTGCCAGAAATTGTCTTCTGTTAACTGCAAAGAATAAGTAGCTTATGTAACCATATGCTTTATAATGCTCTCTGAAACTAAAGTCAGGGCCCTTGTCTTAGAGCCTCTGTGTCGGTGGGGTCTGGACCCTAGCTGGAGCTACCAATAAAATTTCTTGCTTTTGCATCATCACAGAGTGGTCTCTTACTTCTATCTTGAGCCTGGTTTAACAATAGATCACACTCCTCCTATTTGCCCCAGGCTGCCAGACCCCCATATTAGAACACAGGCAGACTTGAGTGATAATGGGTTATCTGACATGACTGGAAAAAACATGACTGTGAAGAACAGTCTCAAGGACTGGGTGGGTGCAAATAAGCCCTTTAGGGGCAAGTCTTGGAATCCTATGCATGTATGGCTGGATTTGTGGTGAACTATAATGATAAGCTCTCCATGGTACAAAGTGCCATCATCTCATCTGTATCAGCCTGGAGTCCAGTTATCTGAACAGGTATACAGGAATTACAACATAAGGTGACATACTCTGTAATATCTGCAATAAATCATGGGGGATTATATTCTTACATGTATAAACTTGATATAAGACCTGCACAATTGGTTAAGGAAAGAGATGTTTAACTCAGCAAAATCACAGATACATAATAGTAAATAAAGTGAATGAGAGAAATATACCATGATGGTGGAACAAATAAAAGCCCTGAAAAAAGATAAAATGATACAGAACTAGGTGACTTATCTGAAGTGTAAAGAATAAACTTTGTAACAATACTACCTAAACTAAGACAAACACCTAAGAAACACAATAAAAACTATAGAAAATTTGGAGAATATATGAAAAGTTTAAGTGGAGATAACAGAGTTAAATATAAATAGTTAAACTAAAGATATCACAATACACAGGTTTAACATTCACGATCACGATCACGACCATCCTGTTGTTCGTCGATTGCCTCGAGCAGGCCCCAGTAACGGCTCCTTCATCTTAGCCCTGAGATTTTTTAAAAACTACCATATTGAAAGCTCTTCAGGGTTAGGAGAATGAGACCCATCATTGTTACTGGTATTTGGCATACTGGGTACACCATGGGGAGTTCGTCAGACTCTGCCATGTGGGAAGGTTACATTTGGTAGCCTGCCATTTTGTCCAAAGTAAGAATGAGATAATAAGGTGTTGCACAGCCGCAAATGTGGCCACTTGCTTCCGGGAGCTGAGTATTATAGTCTCTGGGTCTTTGGCTGTTGATGGGATTACACGGTGCCAGGGGGGCAGTTGGTGGGTGTGACCCCTGCCTACTGGAATTTTGAGGATTCTCAGCCCTGATCCGAGCAGGCTTGGAGATCTTAGCCCCGGGACCCGCATGCCTTTGTTCCTCTGCCAGTACCTTCATGCATGTGGAGAGTGGTCTCAGCATGGTGGTGGCTGGTTCTGGACATCTTCGGCTGCTGGATCCCTGGTCGGGGCGGGGAGGGAAACTCAACCCACTCCCCTGCAAGGGGCCCTGGCGAGGACCGCCAGGTGCGGGGGCAGGAGACTCTGGTTTAACACTAAAGAAAATGAATTAAGGAGTCAAAAGGAGATGGAGGGAAAGAGGGAGAGAGGGAGAGAGGGAGAAAGAGAAAGAGAGAGAGAGAGAGAGAGAGAGAGAGAGAGAGAGAGAGAAGAGAGAGTGGGAGAAAGCACCTGTCACAGAACCAGGTTCTGAGGTGAGTGGCAGTGAGGGGAGGGAAACTGACACTGGTGGTAGGAAATGTATACTGGTGGAGGGATGAGTGTTGAAACACTGTATGACTGAAACCTAATCATGAACAGCTTTGTTAAGGTTTATCTCACAGTGATTCAATTAAAATATCTTTTTTTAAAAAGAATTAAGAAGTTAGACTTGCCAGCGGAAAATAGTTAAAGGTTTAATAAAGAAACAAATTGAAAAATATTAAAATAGTACATGAGTTTTATTAGATAATAGCAAGATGAATAAGATCTGCCTCGTGGAGGTGTTAGGGGGAGAGGAGAATAGATAGGAATTCTATTTGAATATTTAAAAGCCGAATAGTTTCTCAAAATTGGGGAAAGTACTATTTATTGCAATAAAAACTATTTAAATTCCAAACAAACCAAAATACAGACATTTTTAGTTTATTAAATTTAATTGAAGTGTTAAAACATCAATAACAAATATATAGTTAAAGATGAATTATAACTGAAGGAATTTCTATAAGATTATCATGGACTTTGCTATAAATCTTGCAGATTAGTCATATTCAAAGCAATGAAAACATATTTTCAACCAAAATACACTAACCTATCATATTAACATTTATAATCAAAGACGTGACATATATTAGTAAAATTAAGCAATTCATCACTACCGATTAGACCTTGAATGAAATATTAAAATGACTTTTATAAAATGAAAAACAAATCCTGCCTAGTAGCCATGAGACACCAACATCAATGTGGCTGAAGGAGAATAGTAATATTCCATGCACTAAAAAGCATCAAAGCTAAATATAACCAGTTTGCAATAAACATAAAATTTTAAATATAAACTTCAGGATAACCTTAAGAGTAAATCTATAAAACAAAAATATTAGGAATTGTAAAGACTATAAGAACTTAAACATAATACAAAAGCAGATGTAAAGTGTAAGAAAAGAAAATCTGAAGAAAAATAGACAAATGAAACCAAAAGAGAACCTTCTTTTATAACTTCATAATTATGTTATATGTCGATAACATTTCACCTATTCAAAGACAAAGTTGACAAATGGGAATATTTTTTTAACTGGTAGAACAAATGCTTTGAATGTATAAGAGTTTCATCCGAGCTTGATATGTCTCTTATTTTAAAAAGGAGAGAAAGAAAGTGTCTGAAAGAATAAAAACAGAAAATCCAATGTTTTTCTCTTGATGTGATATAATTGCAATTATTTTTGTCCTATTCCTATTCATCCCACTTCCTGTTGTCAAATATATTTCCCTAAGATTTATCAGTTTGAAGTAAAATATTAATGGTGAAACTATCAAATGTAGAAGCCTCATTGGTTTTTTTTTTATTTCATATTTATTTGGATCTCTGACCACTGTTTTTAATCAATGATTCAAATTCTCTGAACTTAACTTTTATTATTTCTTTGAAACAATAGAGATTTTTCCATCTAAATTATTACAGCATTCATAATTATGTAGTGTAAATATAATATGAAATGTCATTAATTCAGAGGAGAAAACAAGTCTTATCCTTGTATTACTCTTATGTAACATATTAATGCATACAGTGTGATAGCACAGTGGGTAGGGTGTTTGCCTTGTATGTGGCCGAAGTTGATTTCTCTACCTCTCTCGGAGAGCGTGGCAAGCTACAAGAGTATCTCACCTGCATGGCAAAGCCTGGCAAACTACTGTGACATATTAGATATGCCAAACACAGTAACAACAAAGTTTCACACTGGAGACATTACTGGGCCCGGTTGAACAAATAGATGAACAATGGGAGGACAGTGTTACAATACTACAGTGCTACGAATGCATTGAGTATATATTTACATTTGTAGATTTATACACGAAAGCTAATTTATACCGTTATGGTAAAGTGACTCATGTTTTTAATCATTCGTCTGATTCTAACACTGGGTGCATCCTTCTTAAATAACAGATCATTTGAAACAGCTTTTCCTCTTTCTTGATTTACCCCATAAAATTTTACCAAAAAGAGTAACAATACAGAGGTCTTACATTGGTGGCACTTAGTGATATATATGTTGATGAAGTTTACATAATATTTTAATAGTTCTATCTAAAAAGTCTTTAAATCAGGGTTTAAATTCAGATTTCTCACAACTTATTTGATCTGCTTGTATATGCTCTACTTTGGTCGTTAAATATCTACACCAAAGTGTTTAGAGTAACCCATCACACTCTTGTCTTTTATTTTTTCTGATGCAATTTAATTTTTAATTTTTATTTTTTATTTTTACTGAATCACCCCACTCAGGTGTGAGGTAATTCTGTAAAAAAAAAAAAAGACCCACCCTACCGGTACCAGATAAATACCTTACCAGCAGACCTCCACTACCTCTACTACCCAGCTGCCGCCATGCTCCAGGCGCTTTCTGGACACAACACAAGACACTTAAGTTCCATCATCCAGGATTGTCGTACCATATGTGAAAGGGTTCAAATATGGTTTGAACCATGGGAACAACTGCAAGAGCGATTAGAGGCCACCCTAAAAGCCTCTATTCCTCTCGGAGAGCCTGGCAAGCTACCAAGAATATCCTGCCCGCAGTGCTGGGCCTGGCAATCTATCTGTGGCATATTCAATATGCCAAAACCAGTAAATAAAGGGTCTCATTCCCCTAACCCTGAAAGAGCCACCAATACGGCAGCATTGGGAAAGATGAGGAAGGAGAGGCTGATAAAAATCTCAAAGCCATACTAGGCTGCCAAAATGAAGAAGGACAAAAATGATTATCTGTACTTTTAATGCACATATGATGGCATCAGATGCATCCATCGAGGAACTGATGATACAAGCATGAAAGATCAAGCACAACATCATTGATCTGACTAAGACGAGAAGGCATCAATCACATTACGCTGTTTTCGACACTGGAGAAGAACTGTTCCTTGAAATATGCAACATAAGAGGTGTTGGTAGTGTCGATGTGCTTGTCAACAGGAATTTGGCCATAAGCATTGATTCATTGGAATGCCTATCAACCAAAATCAGATAATTAAACTTGAATAGATGTGGCTCACTGTCGACAGTTTCTATCGTCATTGTCAACACACCAACATCTAATTATGATGAAGAAGAAATTGAGAATTTCTACATGGAGCTGGAGAATTTTTAGACAGAAGACCACACCTTCTGTAAGATCATTGTCAGTGATTTTAATGTCAAGATAGGACAGAGAAGATCAACCAAAGAACTCCACATTGGGACCCATGGCCAAGAGTGGAATAAACAGTGTGAGAGACTGTCTGAGTTCATCATGTCGACCAAGATCATCCATGGTGACTCACAATTCGAGAAGGCTGAATCAAAATGTTGGACATGGGCGTTGCCCAGTGGATGGTTCCACAATGAAATTGACCACATCATATTCAATCCATGGTTTTGCCTGAACGATGTCGCTGTTGTCCCAAAATTCCAAAAGAACAACCATCTTCTTCACGCAAAATTCTACTTCACGAAGTGGGAAGAAAGAGCTGCAAAGTTTAAGAAGAGAACTCCCAGAAAAACCACCAACTGGGAGCTCTTTGGCACTATTGCAGCAACATGTGAGGATGCCATGGTTGACAACATTGACGAGAAATATGATTGACTGGTTCAGCACCTCCATGACTGTGCAAGGAATGCCGAGAGAGAGTTAGCCACAAAAAGATGCCTGTCTTCGAAAACTTTCGAGCTCATTCACCAACATGGCTTGGCACAAGCCTCAGGCAAATGAAAGCAAACATCCAAGTTTGCAAAGCAGTTCAGAGAAGCAAGAAAGTAAGACCTCAAAGAGAGAAGAGCAACAATGCTGGCAAATGTGGCAGAAGCCGGGAAAAGCATTCTCAATGCCCGCCTGTCATTTGCCAACTATAAGATCAAGATGACTGCCCTCCAACGTCCTGATGGATATATCAAATCTTCCAGAAGGGCAGTGGAGAAGATTATCCATGTGAGCAAGCCAGTTTCCACAAAGGATTCAGCAGGATCGACCATATCCATATGATAACCAAGCTCATTGAGGCTTCTCGGGAGTTCAGGATTTCGCTCTGTCTAATGCTCATTGATTTAAAGAAGACCTTTGATTCTGTTGAGACTGAAGTGGTCATCGAAGCTCTAGCCAAACAGGGTGTTCAAGCTCAATACATTATGATCCACCGTGAGCTGTTTATGGATTCACTACCAGGATCTCACTACTTTACAAGAAGTTATCATCCATGACAAGAGAGGGGTTTGGCAGGGTGATGCCATTTCACCAAAACTCTTCAGTGCCACATTTAAGAAGGTTGTGTGATGACTGGAATGGGAAGGAATATGAGTGAAGTTAGACGGTTGGCAACTACACCACTTCTGCTTTGCTGATGGCATCATTCTAATAACAACAAACTAGCCAAGCGGCACAAATGCTGTCCGACTTTGACCATGAGTGTGGAAAGGTCAGACTACAGATGAGTCTCAAAAAGACAATATTTATGAGAAGCAGTCTTGTTCCTGATGTTCCATTCGCTCTCAATGGGACAAATATCTCCAAATGCAAAAGTTATGTGTATCTAGGTCTATGGGCTGGAGCGATAGCACAGCGGGTAGGGCGTTCGCCTTACAAGCAGCCAACATGGCCGACCCGAGTTCGATTCCTCCGCCCCTCTCGGAGAGCCCGGCAAGCTACCGAGAGTATTCGATATGCCAGACACAGTAACAACAAAGTCTCCAATGGAGACGTTACTGGGCCCGCTCGAGCAAATCGACGATCAACGGGAGGGCCTTTACCTTTACCTTTACCTATCTAGGTCTAGAAGTTAACATGACAAAAGACTTGGCACCTGAGTTGCGCAGGAGGAAGAAAGTGGCTTGGAGCACCTTCAAGAGCGTCAAAGAAATAGCTAAGAGGATGAAGAACCTCCAGCTCTGGGTACATCTCTTCGATCCCACTGTTCTTCTACATTAACATGTGCTTCAGAGACCTGGGCCTTATGAAAACAGGATGAGAACGCTATTCAGGCCTCCCAAAGAGAAATCGAAAGAGCTATGCTTGGAGTTTCACGCTTCACTCAAGTGAGAGAAAGAATCCAGAGTTCCAACTTCTGTCAATGATCAAGAGTCAGGGTCGCTTTCTCATTTGCCAAGGCATCGAGAATCAGATGGACTGGACACGTAAAGAGATTTGGAGACGACCACTGGACTAGAGCCATTACTTACTGGAATCCACTGGATGTCAAAAGATAGAGTGCCCGCCCACTACGAGATGGTCCGACTTTTTCATCAAGACCCTAAACAATTGTTTTGAGGCTCTTCATGTTCCTAGAACGAGCAGATGCCATTGGGCTACACTAACACGTGACAAGGACGAATGGAGACGTTACTGGTGCCTGCTTCAGCAAATCGGTGATTAACAGGATTTCAAGTGATCAAGGGGCTGAATCACCATGAGATACACAGTCTTAAAGCTGTTCATTATTGGGGTTAAGTCATACAATATTCTTACACGCATCTTGCCACCAATTTACATTTCCCACCACCAATTTTTCCTGTATCCATCCTGCCATGCCCCACCTCCCTCTTCTCTCTCTCTCTCTTTGCCTCTCTGTCTCTCTATCAAGAGAGATACCTTGGTGCTTATGGTTTGCAATACTGATACTAAAAGGTCATCATATTTGGTCCTTCACCTACTTTCAGCACACAGCTCCCATCCAAAGTGATAGAGTGAACCCTCCCACCATCATTGTCATAGTAGTTCCTTCTCTTTCCCAACTACCCTCTCCTTTAGCACTTGAGGCAGACTTCCTTTCATGCACCAATCCTCCTAGCCATTTTCTCTACTGTCCTGGGGTATTAGTCTCATATATGTAAGTCTCATATAAATTTTTTAAAACTTAGCCTTTATTAAACACTATGTTTTACAGAATGATTCGCAATACAGTTGCTTTAGGTATTCAATGTTTCTACACCAATAGTATGGCTAGTATAACCTGCCCTCTTCTAATGACCCTGTTTTCTTTCTCTGCCCAATTCACTTCCTCATCTTCATTCCCATTTCTTCCTCTGTCATTTTCTCACAGTTTAGCAATGGGTTAAAAAGAGGTATTTTTAAATATTTATCACTTAAGCAGGCGCACATGGCCAGCTTATTTCTTCCTCTATTATTTTCCCTTATGTTGTTTACTGTTGTGTGTTTCTTGAACTGATGCTGAAAATGTAATGAATTAAACACCTGGTCACTGAGTCACCGGGTCATTTACAGAAGATAAAAATGGCCTTATCATCAATTTTAATTTATATTTGACATGCTACTGTACATTCTTTTAGTTTCTATAACTGTAAATTTTATGTATTAATTAATAAGGTAAAGGTAAAGGTAAAGGCCCTCCCGTTGTTCGTTGATTTGCTCCAGCGGGCCCAGTAACGTCTCCATTGGAGACTTTGTTGTTACTGTGTTTGGCATATAAAATACGTCACGGGGAGCTTGCCAGGCTCTGCCGTGCGGGCGAGATACTCTCGGTAGCTTGCCGGGCTCTCCGAGAGGGGCGGAGGAATCGAACTCGGGTCGGTCATGTTGGCTGCGTGCGAGGCAAATGCCCTACCACTGTGCTATCGCTCCAGCCCCAATTTGTCAATAATTTTGAAAAAGATTATTGTTGACTATCCAGAAGCTATTCTGTAAATAATGTTCTTTGAGTGCTCGTGTGCTTCAGAAATTTCTCTCAGGTATAATCTTTGTTCTTAACAATTTCTATTTTCCAATAATGATTTGCTGGTCATATTTAAAATGAAAAAACAAAAAGCAGAAAAGCTACCACAAAAAATGTTAATTATTAGTAAGTAGTACTTGCTAAATATGTACTAAAATAATATGGAATAAAATTTTCATGCTTATGCAATACTCCATTTCTATTTTTGTAGAAATTGTAAACAAATTATTTTGAGCTTCTTAAGAGAATACTAGAATATATTTCTTATTTATTTATTTATTTATTTTTATTGAATCACCATGATAACAGTCACAATGCTTTTCAGTTCAAGTCTTGGTTGGTCATACAATGATCAAACACCCATCCCTTCACCAGTGCACATTTTCCACCACCAAGAACCCCGATATAACCCCCTCCCACCCACCCCCTACTGTGTGACAGATTTTCACTTTACTCTCTCTCTCTCTCTCTCTCTGTTCATCACATTCAATATTACAACAAAAGACTGCTGTTTAGAATTTTCCCCAACATTCAGACCCACCAAAAAGACATAATTAGAAAATTTGTTTTCTAAAAAATATGGAAAGCTTCACAAATTTGCATGTCATCCTTGCGCAGGGGCCATGCTAATCTTCTCTGTATCATTCCAATTTTAGTATATGTGCTGCCGAAGTGAGCACTACAATATATTTCTAATGCACATCTCTTATTTATATTTAGAGTGAGTAAAAAATCATTATGCACTTTTTAAATTCATCATATTCCAGGAAAGATCATTAAGATACATTATCCAAATAAGAATGAGAGCTGAAGTTGATTTCCATAATCTAAATGTCCTAGTATTTTTTATTTTATTTGAGAAAAATGCTTCTAAGTAACACTTGCATTGCAACATTCTAGTAGAATGAAACTACTTACTGAGTAAACAATAAGCTCTTTAAATTCTATAGCGAGAGTTAGTCTGAAAAGAAAATCACAGTGAAATTGTGACATAATAGATAAATTGTCCCAAGCCACAGAAATGTTTATGAGTAGTTATAAGCCAATAAGAAACAGAAGTTTTAAAAAGGAAGAAAAACAAAAGCAATAGTTAAGTTGATAATTCAGTTTCTTTATTCTGTTGCAACGACACCACATATGAATTCAAGCTTTTGTAGTTATAATGTGATAATATCATATTTTATGAATATAATAAGATAACAGAATGCATCTTCCTCAAACTCAATAACTGTTATTTGTCTGCTTGTTTACATTTACATATCTTTATAGAGATATGAGTATATTTACATATTTTTCTTCTAAAATATAATAAACATAATAGACATTGTATATTTTCACTGAAACTTTGCTCTTATACATTTGTTCATAACTTATGTCCTGGAATTTTACTCTTATTCTTTCAGACTAGCTATTATTTCACATTATTACAGTTGCAAAGTTATTCTCTCTTAAAATTTTATGCCAAACTTATTAATAATTAATTACTTATTCATTTATTCACAATAATTACATTTGCCTTGCATGCAGCCAACATGGCCGACCCGAGTTCGATTCCTCCGCCCCTCTCGGAGAGCCTGGCAAGCTACCGAGAGTATTCGATATGCCAGACACAGTAACAACAAAGTCTCCAATGGAGAAGTTACTGGGCCCGCTCGAGCAAATCGACGATCAACGGGAGGGCCTTTACCTTTTACCTTTACTACAATAGACCAATACTGTAGTGAAATTGCTAAGATACATACTATAATATTATTTTTAATTCTTACTTTTATTGTCAGAAGTTTGGAATGACTACATACTCGCTTCCAATCCTGCCAATATAGATAATGTCATTACTTTTTTTAGCATGTACTTAATTAGATTAGTCAATCATACTTTAAATGTCTTTCAGCAGCTTTTTCACATTCTCATATTAAGTCTACATGATGATAAATCAGAGAAATTAGCTATGTTCTTAGGTTACTTTTTTATGAGTAAATCCTTCGGATCCTATTTTTAAAAGATTTTAATTGAAAAACATAAATTCTATCTTTGAAAGCAGGTAGGACTCCAAAAGTTTTAAAACTGATTTCAGGTGACCTAACCAAGATTAATAGAGTTGGGAAATACCTTTAAAAAGAGATATAAGTAGAGGGATGACGCTATTTTTGTTTGTGGATTTTAGAGGGTTCTTTTTTTTATTGATGAAACATCATGAAGTACAGTTATAGACTTACAAATTTTTGTGCTTGGGTTTCAGTTATACAATGATCAAGTACCCAACCCTCCACCAGTGCCCATTCTCCACCACCACGGGTCCCAGCAACCCTCCCAGATGTTTTATGTGATCATTAAATCTGCTATTTATGTTCTTTTTTTTAAAAGTAGACTTTATTTATTTATTTATTTTGTTTTTTGGGTCATACCTAGTGATGCTCAGGGCTTACTTCTGGCTCATAAACTCAGGAGTTACTCCTGGCGGTGCTCATGGGACCATATGGGATGCTGGGAATTGAACCTGGGTTGGCCTCGTGCAAGGCAAACACCCTATAGGCTGTGCTATTGCTCCAGCCCCTATTTATGCTCTTATCATCAATTAAAACCTAATATTTGACACATAAGCTTTTGACCTTTGATTGTAATAAAAATTCTGATGATTCCCTTTTATTACTGTCTTGTAAACATCTGTTTGAAGTATCTATAGGACTTGAGAAATAGGAGATTTTATCATCGTACCTATTACATCTCTAGAATTCTCAAATTAATTTCCTGGAAATGGAAATATAGTACAGCAGCTGACATGCTTGCCTTGAAAGCAGCACAGATCGGTTCAATCCCCAGAACCCCATAGTCTGCTAGGAATGATACCTGATTGCTGAGTTAAGAGTAAACCCTGAGCGTCACCAGGTGTGTCCCTAAAAGCAAGCAAAAAAAATTCTAATAAAACCTAAATATATTTACTTATATACATAGTGATATATCCGGAATTCTGACCTACATCAATGATCAAGAATCAGGGACAAATTCTTGTTTGCCAAGGCGTCAAAAAGCAGATGGGCCAGACACAGAATGCGATTTGGAGACAACCGCTGGACTAGAGCTGTTACTAACTAGATTCCATGGGATTTCAAAAGAACGCCTGGCTGCCCACCTACAAGATGGTCAGACTTCATCAAGACCCTACATGAATGGTTTGAGGCGTTTTGTGTTCCTGGAGCGAGCAGACACCACTGGGCTAGCATGCTAGCACGTAACCGAGATAAATGGAGACATTACTGGTGCTGCTTGAACAAGTCAATGAGCAATGGGATGACAAGTGACATATGTGTAGTTAGAAAAACTTCGGAACACTAAATAGCAATATTCTGTTATTTTAGAGCTGTATTTCATTATGAATAAAAGAAGATGCAAAGATAAATAAACAATAATAATAAAAAGTCATTCATTGATTTTTTTCTATCTTTTACATAGGTACCATGATTTACAATATAATTAAGAGCATAATTTCAGGTACACAATATTACAACACCACACTCATCAGTAGAGTGCCACCATCTGTCCACAAATATTCCAGGTCCGCCCCATTTCCCACACACACCTACTTGTCAAACTCAGGAACCCACATCCACTGTTGGAGAGAATGTCCTGGGGTTGAACGTCCAAGGAAACGCTATGGAGACTTTTCAGTGAAAAGAAACTGATCTTTTATATGACCTCATGGTTTCACATCTTGTTAGCTACTCCAAGAACCTGAAAACTTTTTTCCCAAAAGTTATTTGCACTCCTATGTTCACTTTTGAACTCATTTCTGTAGCCAAGATCTGGGAACAACCCAAGTTTCCAAGAAGATGTGAGTGGATAAAAAACCTGATATACACATGTGTATACGTAGATATTTATACCTATATATACATATAGATACACACAATGAAATAATATTAAGCTACAAGAGAAAGTGAAGTTCTGAAATTTTCTGCTATATTGATAGAACTAGAGTAAATTATGCTGTTTAAATTCAGCCAGAGGGAGAAAGAAAAATACAGAATGATAACTCTTGTGTGTGAATTATAAAGAAATTTTGTAAGGGAATTAAAAATAGCAAATGGCGACAGGTCCTGGGATTAGGCCCACAGAATTGAGTAAAAATACTATTTAACAGTGGGTAGGGCGTTGGCCTTACATGTGGCCGACCTGGCCAACCCCAGTTCAATTCCTCCTCCCCTCTCGGAGAGCCCGGCAAGCTACCAAGAGTATCTCGCCTGCATTGCAAAGCCTGGCAAGCTACCTGTGACATATTCAATATGCCAAACACAGTAACAACAAAGTCTCACAATGGAGATGTTACTGGGCTCGCTCGAGCAAGTCGATAAACAACGGAAGGACAGTGCTACAGAGTTACTATTTAACAAACTTATTTTAAAGTAATTCTAGACATTTTTGACTTCTTAATAATACAAAAAATTCAGTTATATCAAGCACATGAAACCAGTTATATTAATTATCCAGGTTTTACAATTTAAGGAATTTTAATTGGACTGCAGACTCATATATTTCTTTCTTGGACATGCACACCAATATCAGTATTTTGACATAACAGAAGATACACAATTTTTCCAGCATTGCCTATTTTTGAGTATGTATGGCCTCAAATTTTCTAAAATAATGCACCATAGGCAGGAATTTTATTGCTTGCTTTATTTAGATGTATATCCTATTATTTTTCAAATTAGCTATTTTAATGTCTATGGTTATCACAAGATACTAATTTTATTTTAATCTTTAATACAATAACAACTCTCAAATAGTATTTTTCTTGTTATTCCCCTTCCTTCCTTCCTTCCTTCCTTCCTTCCTTCCTTCCTTCCTTCCCTCCTTCCTCCCTCCCTCCTTCCTCCCTCCCTCCCTCCTCCCTCCCTCCCTCCCTCCCTCCCTCCCTCCCTCCCTCCCTCCCTCCCTCTTTCTTTCTTTCTTTCTTTCTTTCTTTCTTTCTTTCTTTCTTTCTCTTTCATTCTTTCTCTCCTTCCTTCCTCCCTCCCTCTCTTCCTTCCTTCCTCCCTCCCTCCCTTCCTTCCTTCCTTCGTTCATTCGTTCGTTCCTTCCTTCCTTCCTTTCTCTCTTTCTCTCTCCCTTTCTCTTTCTTTCTTTCTTTCTTTCTTTCTTTCTTTCTTTCTTTCTTTCTTTCTCTCTCTCTTTCTTTCTTTCTTTCTCTCCCTTCCTTCCTTCCTTCCTTCCTTCCTTCCTTCCTTCCTTCCTTCCTCCCTCCCTCCCTCCCTCCCTCCCTTCCTTCCTTCCTTCTTTCTTCCTTCCTTTACCTTCTTTCTCTTCCCCTTCCCTCACCTCCCCTCCTCTCTCCTCCTCTCCTCTCCTTTTCTTTCCTTTTTTATTTGTGGGTTATAATAAGCAGTACTCAGGAAAGACTCCTGGCAGGCTCAGGAGACCACATGGTATATCTATGATTGAACATGGGTCTACAAAGTGCAAGGTAAGTGCCCTACCTGTTAAACAATCTCTGTGCATATTCCCCACCCCACAATTCTTAAGTCTTTTTGACACTCAAAAGTTACTTAATACACATCTTTAACATTCACTGAATCTCTTCTGTATTGCCTTCCTCTTGAGAAGTATAAAATGTTCAATCATTTTAAAGTAGTATCAGGATAGTAATCAGTGGCATAGTGACTATGATCATTGACCTATTGCAACTGATTCTCTACTTCTTTGTCTTTCTTAGAAATTATGCTCACACAGATCAGTGATAACAGGACTTTTAAAATTCTTTTTTGTATTTAGACCAGAAACACAATTCTGCACACAATAGTAAAATTATTCTTGGCCAATGTTGTATCTATTAAAATAATGTTTCTAGACATATTATTGTTTCTAGATGTTATTTAATAGATATAAAACTAAAATTCCTTTTAGACATACTTACCTTTTTTACAGAAACATAATTTATCTTTATAATGTAGAGCTAATGATGTCCAAAATACAAAAGATCAAGCTAAAAATACAAAAATGACAGGAATTCTTTACTTGAAAACAACTTTAATATCATCAGTGATGACCACTGTGATCCAAATTGAGATTTATTCTGTGTCTGTATGTATTTTAACCTGTGACCTTTTAAATCCAAAGCTAATTTTTAGAAAATCTTTAAAAGGAATGTCATTGGATATATGGATAGCAAGAGTTAAATTGAGAAAAAGTGCATGCATTTTTATGATATGCACATAAACCTCTAAATCTTAAGATGCTACTTAGATTAATATTTTGAATTTTTTATGCTTTTATGAGTACTAGTCTGTGGCATTGTACATATTTTGAATGTGCTTGACCCACTTTCAATGCCTGACTCCATAACCCCTGAGCATCACTGGATAGAAACCTGGAGATTTCTGTGTACCACCAGGTTTGTTGAGCTGTTGACCCATAGCACTAAACTAAAATAGAGCTGAAATAAAGGGTAAACGTATCCAGGATCAGAATTCCCTTATGTTACATATGGCTTCCAAGTTTTATTTAAGACAAATCAATGTCAGTACAGTAACAGATGAAAAGAAGCTGTCTGGTAACTAAAAGATAATGTCTTTAAGTTCAAATGAGGGTTTTTCAGCCATTATAGACTTTGAATCTGTATAGCGGATACTTTAGGAAAGAGGCATGAGAGTGACAATTTCTAAGTAGCTTTCTTTGATTCATATTGGTAATGATTAATGAGCGAAGAGATTATTGAGCTATACGCTTTTCTGATTTTTTAGCATGCATTTGCATTTTAATATGACTTTAATGAACATACATATTTCAAAGTAAAACCTTCAGGTCAAATATTTGCCGAAAACTATTGGTTTTCCAAATCTGAAATGAAAACTTAGTCTAAGGTGTCTGAAGAAATTTAAGCAAGTGGTTTTTCTAAATATGTCTGTTTCTTATCTATGATTTGTGATTTATAATCTCTGATTTGCAAATAAAGAACAAAAATTATTTGAGAATGTTTTGTATAATCTTCTACATTTAAAATAACTTACAGCTTCTTATTACCATAGACTAATTTTAACATTATTTCTAACAAGAAGTACTGCTTAG
This sequence comes from Sorex fumeus, assembly GCF_029834395.1. NCBI lineage: Eukaryota > Metazoa > Chordata > Mammalia > Eulipotyphla > Soricidae > Sorex > Sorex fumeus. The sequence continues at coordinate 41,496,887 of NW_026606065.1, forward strand.
AGTGGAAACAATTTAAGACATTAATTAATCAATGCTCCCTAGGTTAGTACTTTAAGTGTGACATTTATGAGCCTTTGCTACCATGTCCTCTATTGTTCCTAAATGGAGGTATTGTTAAGAGTTCTACATAGAATTTCTGGGAAGTTGTTTTATTTTAAAAAAGACCTGCAATGGAGAGAAGAGGTTAACCATTCTCTGAGTTGAAGGTGAATCTCCAACTCATTTTTCTATTTCCTTTAAGTTTGTCTTTGGGCACAGGCCCCTCTGCAATTAATGTTTCAGTAACTGTCAAACTGATGTGATACTACTGGCATAGGAAGAGGAAAATGCTAAAATTGGCTGGGAGCCTAAGTAAAAGGAATCTTCAACCCAGCTTAAGCTGGCACACAAGGGATCACAATACTTTTCAAAGACAACCTTCAAAGACTATTGTTTTAATTTTCTTAATATCAGCACCTATTTTTGAAGTCTTGAACTACTGGAGTAGTTTTCTTAAAATTTTTCTTTTTATGACCACAAATGTGTTAATTCATTCTGGATTTATAATAATATACAAATGATGTGTTTTTGATAGGCATTATTCTAGTTTTTAAATAGGAGTCTGATACATGACA